>NC_083401.1:162577251-163829751 GCF_020745735.1 Hemiscyllium ocellatum | reverse complement strand
CCAGTTCTGGGCACCACACTTTTAGAAGATTGTGAAGGGTTTAGGTAGGGTGCTGTAAAGATTGATGAGAATAGTTCTGGGTGTAAAGAACTCAAGTTATGTTGCTTCTGACCTGTTCTCATTAAAAAAGAAAAATGAGAAAAGTACAAATAAAGTAAGACAAAGTCGTGAGGGGCCTGGACAGAATAGATAGGAAGAAACAGTTCCTATTTGTGGAAGTATGAAGAACCAGAGGAAATTATTTTGTTGTGATTGGCAAAAAAAGAAAATGTGACATTACATTTTTTGGGTCTGGGTTGCTCTGAGAGTCGTGAAGGCAGATTCAAAATGCTTTCAGAAGTGAATTAGATCATCGTCTGAAGAAGTGAAATTTACAGGGGTTTGAGGAAAAGAGAGGACAATGGCACAAGATGGATTGTTTTTGCAGAGACCTATTGCACAATGACAAACTAAGTGGTCCTGTCCTGCGTTATAATAATTCTATGATACCAGAAGTATGGGAGAATACAGATATGGAAAGGATTGACTGGACAAATGTTGTATCTATTGAAAAGAAGGCTGCTTTGATAGGAGTCTTTAAAGCCAGAAAAGGTTTTGATACAGCGGATGCAAAGAGAATGTTTCAAGTTGTGGGAAAAAGCAGAAATAGAGAGCATCAATAATCACGAAGAAATCCATTTATGATTTCTATATATTCACCCAAAATATGCAACTATTTATATTTGTGTAAATTTAGTTTTAGTGTCCCAGGTTCGATTCCAGCTTCGGGCAACTGTCTGTGTGGAGTTTGCTCATTCTCCTTGTGTCTGCGTGGGTTTCCTCCAGGTGCTCTGGTTTCCTCACAGTCCAAAGATGTGCAGGTCAGGTGAATTGGCCGTGCTAAATTGCACATAGCATTAGTCAGAGAGAATTGGGTTTAGATGAGTTACTCTTCGGAAGGTGGATGTGGACTTGTTGGGTCGAAGGGCCTGCTTCCACATTGTAGGGAATCTAATCTAATCGTATTGAGCTTAATTAGTGGGTGGATTTTTAAGGCACTCCTGCAAAAAGAAAAAGTGTAAGTTTTCTTGATTTCTGAATTCTAGGAGTCACAAATCAGCCTGATTTATCTTTTACAGTACTAATTGCTTTGAAAGTTCTATCAGTTTTAAAATTGCATTCTGATTATTTTTCAGAAATACTGAAAGTAATTGCAACATTGTTGAGGAACTCTCCTCAAATGTTAGAAACTATGGAGGTTCGGCGTGTTTTTTTATCGGATATGATCAAACTTTTCAACAACAGCCGAGAAAACAGGAGGTATGTTTGCTGTTGAGGTAAATTTTGACTGCTTTAATTTAATTGAATTAATTATGCTTGGCCCCATATTCTGATTTTCTTAACTGCGAAGTTTGGTTTTGTTTGGACAAGTAATTTAGTAACTTCTGATTTTCTCACTCGCCAATCCACTTGAGTATGTTTAGATCTCTTTACTTAAATATTGACTAAAGGGTGAAGTTGCTTGGCAGAAAGCTTGGGGAAAATAAATTTGTTGATACATTTTGAGCACTTTCCTCGGATCATGCAGAACACTTTCAAACACAGACCCCCCTGCTTAAAGATTGTAAATGTTTAACCCCTAAGAATTGAACAATTTTTTTAATAGCTCAGTCAATAATATCTCCTGAACATAAGCTCCAGCATTTAAAAAAAAAGTGCTTTGCTCTGTACATGCTGAGTGTAATACTGTGCTTGTTCTTGATTTTGAGTTTTAATTAATGTTTTTAAGTTTTGTCATTTTATCTTGAAATTTTGTACTTTCGAGTTGCTCAAACTAAATCACCTATATACCTGTATCTTATCTATATTGTTCATCAATATTATTTTCCCTCTGTCACCTTTTCACTGGAAAGTTGCGAGTTTTCTTAATTGCTTAGTCTTGGAAACATTGATCTAATTTTTCAAGGAAACAGGAGGTGCATTACATCCAATTCTTCTTTGAACGCTTTGCAACTGATATGGGCCTCTCCTCCAGTAAAATGAAACTCATTGACTCCTTTGTCACTCCTTTAACATTGAGAAGGCCTGTTGGCTGGTCATTTCTCCTGATTTCCTTCCTCACGAAGCTTAAATTTCCTTCAGGCTCTTCCCTACCTTTGTGTGGAAATTCCTCATGGATCTCAATCATGACCATTCTAAAGTTTGTTTTGTCCATAAAAATGATATGTCCTCCCATGATCCCATTCCTGAGAATCTGAGAGAGGGAGATGCATTGTTTTAAGTTGAGCCGTAGTTAGAGTTTAGTACAACATTGAAATTGCTAAACTAAGCTTTAGACATCATATATTTTTGAGAGTATTTTTATCTCATTGTATCATTTGCCTCTATCTCCTTCAGCACCAGTTGCTGAAACACTCATCAAGTTGCTTCATTTTAAGATTTGATTATTTCACTGCTTTTGTGATACACCTTTCATTTGCCATCCTCCTTGAAGTTTATCTCATTCAAAACTTTAATTTGGGTTAAATCCTGTATGAAATCAAAAATTCTTCCTTCTGTATTCATGATTGTGTGTATACTATCTCAGAAATCTTCTCCAGCTCTGCAACTCTCCAAGAAGCTTTGTTCCCCTGACCTTTTGTGCCTTCTTTCCCATTTTCTTTACTTCCTCTTTGGAATGTTTGCCTTTAGATGTATATAGATTAGACTTACAGTGTGGAAACAGGCCCTTCGGCCCAACAAGTCCACACCGACCCGCCGAAGCGCAACCCACCCCTTACCTAACGCTACGGGCAATTTAGCTTGGCCAATTCACCTGACCTGCACATCTTTGTGACTGTGGGAGGAAACCGGAGCACCCGGAGGAAACCCACGCAGACACGGGGAGAACGTGCAAACTCCACACAGTCAGTCGCCTGAGTCGGGAATTGAACCCGGATCTACAGGCGCTGTGAGGCAGCAGTGCTAACCACTGTGCCACCGTGCCGCCCATAACCACTGTGCCACTGTGCCACCGTGCCGCCCATAACCACTGTGCCACCGTGCCGCCCATATAGTAGTTATTGTTTGTGGTTTGGAATGACCTTCCAAATCTTGACTTCTCGGCCTCCAACTTCTGGATAACTTTCTCAATGACCCACTTTGTGCTGGTGTCTATTTTTGTTTGTACTTCTATGAATTGTCTTCATGCTGTTTTAATGTTAAAGCCATTGTATTAATGCAAGTTTTTCAAGTGACCAAATCGGTGTCCACCATATTATAGATTTGGCTTCACCAGTGACTTTAAGCTTGCAGAAATTGGTTAAGATGTGGGATTCACCAAGTGCGAGGAGTAGTTGTAGCATATAAAACTAGCAGCAGTAGTAGGCAATTCCGCCCCTTAAACCTTGCTAATCCATTTAATACAATCATGGCTGATCTCATCTCTGCCTCAACTCCACTTTCCTGCCTGTTCCAGATAAATCTTTACCTTGTTACTAATTACAAATCTGTCTATCTCCTCAAATTTATTCAGTTTCATGGTGTCCATCATGCTCTGAGGATGGGAATTTTGCATATTCTTGACCCTTTGAGAGAAGTAATTATGCTTTATTTGCATTTAGATCTACCACCCCTTAGCCTAAAACTGTGACCTCTCATTCTAGTTTGCTCCACAAGGGGAATCATCCACGTTCTGTTCCCTTTATCAATCCCCTCTAGTATCTTTAGTTATCTCAATTAATGTCTTTTCATTCTTTTAAACTCTGAGTACAGGTATAAACTGCTCATTATCTTCTCACAAGACAAGCCAAGTATGATAAATGCTTTTAATTAGAAGTTGAATGTACAGATGAGGGAGAGGGTTCTTATATGCAGCAGTAGTGTCCCTGCCTCTGGTTCGGGAGGCTTGCATTCCAAGTCCCACCTACTATATACATAACTATATACATCTTGGAAAGTTTTGGAAATAGTCTTTCGCAAAGTAGAAGATATTAGCTACAGTAGCATCAATTTTGACTTTGGTAAAAACAAGCTGCCAGAATGGCACTGATAACACTTTCACAGAGGTTACTTGACCCAGTTTGTGATTGGAAGTGAATGTTAGATTTGAAGACATAATCTGAGAGAACTTTCTTTAGGAGAAACAACCTTTGTCCTCTTGGATCATTGTTTGATCTCTCTTGCACAAATTTGCAAATGAGTTTGCCACTTTTTGGTTCCTGAAAGGTGCTTCATCTATCTCAAATGACCAGGGGTTGTGCCTACCATACAGGTGTTTTAACTCTTGTATCTAGCAAAGAAACTGCAAGTTGACCCGTAATAGTAACACATGATATTTATTTCACAAAATTAATATTATAACAAAATACCCTATAAATAAACCATTTACACCATATATAAAATCAAATATCTTTTACTTGAACTTAACTGGATGATTATATACCATCACGCTAGATTTTGGCCTTGATCCACATGGTGATGATCATCAGGTGGTCTTCTCCCAATGGTCTCAGGGTGTCTTCTCTTTATAGTGGTTGGTCTCGAGTTACCACTCCTGAGGATGGTGTTGCACTGATTCTTAGAAGTCTTCATGCCCTTTTGAGAGGGTCATCGATGTCTATCAGTAGATTGTTCAGGGCATGATTGCCCTGACCAATTGGTCCTAATCAGGCATTGATATTTCAATGGCAGGGTGGTCCTTGGGCATCCATTTCAGTTGGTGGTAGTGATGGGAGAATGTGAATTTCGTCAGGGGTACGGTCTGACTGAGCGAATGTGTCGGGGATGTCATTGGTATTTGGGCTAATCCGGCCTTGTCACTTGATCTAGGGCAGTGTCATCTGCCTCACACTTATCAAGATGGTGAGACTGGCTGTGTTGAGTGCCATTGGCTTTTAATTGGTTTACACGGTGCCAGCTGTTTTTTCCTGTGGCTCACAGAGCTTTGTATGCTGAGGGTCTCGCCTTATTCATTACGGTGTGGGGACATGGGGTGAGGAAGGAGTTTGGGTTGTATATTTGTAGCATTACATGCTGTCCTATAGGGTACTCGAAAGGTTGACTTTCCTGCTGAAGTAAGCCTTACTTAATTTCCTTTTGGTCCCTAACCTGACTGCTGCTGCTAACTGAAATGGCCTTGGTATTTTCCGTTAGCTGCTGCACCACTTTTTCATGAGTGGTGACAGATTCTGAGAGGTCAAGCCCAAATAAGTAGTTGACTGTTTTCGTGGGTGAGCTTGTCATGAGAGTATGAAGGATATACCCCTGGGGATTGTGAGATGGTGTTGTGTACCATCATGAGGACGAGTGGAAGTAGTGTCCCAAGTTCTATTGTCCTGCTGCACTATTTTCCTTAGGGTGCGTTTCATCCTTTCCACAATCCCCCTCGATTGAGGGTGGCATGCAGTGTGGAATTTCTGCTTGATACCAAGCAAAGTCATCACATTCTGCATGACTTGGCCGGTGAAATGGGTTCCCTGATTTGTCTCGATTTTGTGGGGTAAACCTCAACTCATTTCATGAACGTGTCTATGATGTCTCGAATATAGGTAAATCTGTTCCTACATGGTGGAAGGGGACCTGTGTAATCAATTTGTAGATTTGTCCAGGGCCCTTCCATTGGATGGGTGCAGTTTTCCCTTTCAAGCATGCCTGTCTGGATTATTTTGGGCGTACATCAGACAGTTCCTTATGTAGTGTGCTGCATCCTTATGTAACTCTGCTCATGAACACACTCCTGTCAGTTGTTTGGTAGTGGCCTCCATTCCTTGGTGCCTGTGCCCATCATGGTATTGGTATATGATCTGATTTCTGTCTTGAATCGGACCTACGTAAACTCCTGCCTTTAAAACTAATCCATCCTGTGTCTGTAGGGAACTCCTTCCATTTCATAAACTCCCAAAATCTGTTTCAAGGAATTATCATGTTGTGCGTGCCTAAGGTTGTCTGCTTGTTTGGCTTACATGACTGCATTTGCCTGCTCACCTGAATGGCTGCCAGAATTCTCCTACATGAGCACCCCTCTTAACTAACACATCTGCTTTGCGGTTATCTTCTGGGGATGTTTTGTGATGGCTTCTAACTTTAATTATGCCATATTTTCCTTCCACCGACAGATTTTATTAAGAGGGCTGATGGTAGGGGTTGTCAATCAGCAGCAATAAAGCCTCAAGCTTCCCAAAATGGTATAAATTCAGTGAGGCTGTTGTACACATACATGCTGTCAGAGTTTATATCTGTGGATGAAGAGATCAGATTGGGGTAGCCGACTACATAGGCTACAGATGCTAGTTCAGAAGTTTGGGGACTTGGATGTCTGGGAATTGTAAAGCTCATTCAACTAGTGGCAGTCCTTTAGGCTCTGTCATATATATCCCGCAGCCAGACTACCATCCTCTACGGTGGAGGATCCATCTACATAAATTTTGACTGTGTGTCTGTGCCTCAACCTTTTGTCTCATTCCTCATCATTTCTCCTGTTGCTTTGGAATAAAGGCCTGGTGGGGTGTTTAGTAACTATGATTTGGCAGTCATGTGAGTCTTCCCCATAATTTAGGTTATTGGTGAGGAACGTGGGCACTCTGATACATCTGACTATGATGCAATGACCTTGAAGCAGATTAGTCCATCATGCGGCTCAAATCTGGCTCACTGAGCCGTTGTTGTTTCAGCTGTCCAGCTGGAGCTGGACTAGGGTGTGCTCAGTTGATACTTGTTTAAATCCACTGACTATAATGTAGTTGAAGTGCTGGACTGTCCAAAAGACTCTAAGGTATCGTTTACACGTGGAAAACTCTTTCTTCGTGGGCAGTAGGACCCTGGAGACATAGGTCACTGGATCTGGCCTACCATGCTGCTCTTGCAGTAGAACAGCAGCTATCGTCTGGTCTGTTATTGCAACTTCTAGGGCATATGGTAAGTCAGAGTTGGGAACTAGTAAGGCAGGTGCTGTTACAACGTCATGTTTTAAACCAGTTACTGCCTTTGTATGTTGGGATGTCCAGTTCCAGGCAACATTCTTTTTCAGCAACAGAGTGGGGCTGCTTTGGTAGCGAACCCATCGGTGTGGTTCTTGCAGTCTCCCACTCTACCTAGAAAAGATCAGAGGGCACTAATATCTCAGGAGTGGGAGTAGCGCTATTTGCTTTTGGTCTATCTCTTTTTTTTTCCCCATATGGGTGACTATCTTTCCCAAGTGTGTAACCTGAGGGCTGTAGAATCTGTGTCTTGTTGGGTTTATTTTACTACCTAGCCCACGTGAAAGGTCAAGTAATTCATCTAGGAGCTGGATATGTTCCTCCTTTATTTCAGTTTGTAGGAGTAAGTTGTCTACATACTGGATTAGGCAGTCAGGCCAGAAAACCTTTCTAGGCCCTTGACTAATCGTCTATGGAAAATCAAGGATACGTTATGGAACCCTTGGGGTAGATTAGTTGGTATTGTGCTGGTCCTGGAAGGTAAACACAAATTTGTACTGTGAGGACCGATTTAAGGGTATGGGTCAAAAACCATATCAAGTACTGTGAAGTATTTCGCTTGAGGGGCTTGTTTCATTATTGTAGCTGGGCTGTTGGCTGCTATTGGTGCATTGGGTGGGATGACTTTATTAAGCTTCTCATAATCAATGGTTAAATACTCTGAACCATCTGGTTTTCTGCCTAGCCAAATTGAAACATTATTAGTGGAGGCTACAGATCACAGCACTCCTTGCTGTAACAGACTGTCAGTTACCTTGGCTACCTCCCCTCTGCCTGTCTGGAGAACCTTATTTTCTTGGTGGTTTTGGGTCTGGCCCCTCGATAATAATCTCTCCTGGGATATGCCAGTTGTCATGTTTATATTGGGCGAATATCCCTTTTGTGTTTCACTATAACCTCTCTCATAGCAGGTCATTGTTAGGGAATTGAACCAAAACTCCCCTGTTGTGCTTATCTGATTAGCATAACTGCTTGTTGAAATGATGTGGTGTTGCTAAATGGAGACAGTTGACCTATGCAGGCATTTACTGGATCAAAGGCAAGATTGTGCCTAGTCATGTACAGTAGAACCTCGATTAGCCGAGCAAGACCGGTGGGGAGTATTTTGTTCAGATAACCAGAAGCAAGTGGTAATTTATCAGTGCCGGTTATCTGAATATTTCTTGGTTATCTGGCAATGCACGCCATAATGCCATCTAACTGATCTATCGTACGCAAGCGGCAATTTGACTGCCAGTTACCAAACATTTCTTGGTTATCTGGCAATGCGCACCATAATGCTGTTTAACTGATAGCTGAATGCTGAGTTGCCTAATGCCATTTTTACGGGACCTTGACAAAAATTCGGATAATTGATGTTCGGTTAGTCGAGGTTCTACTGTAATCAACGCCAAGAATGTGTTCTGCACCTGGGGGAAGGTTGACTAAGATAGCAGGGAGGTGGCATGTAATGGCGCCTAGTTTAAATTCGGTATGTTCAGTAATGTACCCCTCCTGTACATGGCAAGTAAATCTGCTTTAAAGCAGTAGTTCCTATGATCCACCAGGGAGATCATTACATTTCGAGGTATTCAGGGTTGTGTAAAAATCTCTGGTATCCCAAAGAAATTCTATAGGGTGGCTGTTGACTCATGGAGTCCCTACATTGTCTCAGTTTGTGTCGCAGATGCACACTAGGAAGGCAGAAACCTGACACAGTCATGCCGATGTCTCATAGGGTGAGACTGGTGGGTATATGGTTTGGCTAGTATCCACAGCATGCACAGTTGGTCCAACACTGCAATCCTGTTGCTATAAATTCTGTGTCTTATGATTCTGCTCCACAATCACCTGATGAAGATGCAGCGCTTCGAAAGCTAGTGCTTCCACATATACCTGTTGGACTATAACCTGGTGTTGCCTGATTTCTAACTTTGTCCATCTAAGTCCAACGCTGGTACCTCCAAATTATAATGACAGTCTGCTTAATTCAATTATCAATCCAGTAAACCTCCTTTGAGCCACCTCCAATGCAATTATATTTTTCCTTAAATAAGGAGACTAAAACTGTGCACAGTGTTTTAAGATATACAGGGCATTGGTGAGACCACAACTGAAGCATAATATCCTTCATAGTACGTTCAATTCCTCTTGTACTAAAGGATAGCATCCCATTAGCCTTCTTGACAATCTGCTGTATCTGCAAGCGAACGTTTTGTAACACATGCACCAGAGCACTTAAATTCCTTTACACTTCACAATTCTGCAGTTGTTTTCCATTTAAGTACAAGTAACAATAAAATCATTAACTTATGACTACTTTTGATCTCGTTCACATAACTATTCTTCACAGAATCGCCGAATTATTATAGGCTGAATGGCCTCCATTCACACTATCGTGTCTGTATCAATTCTCTGAATGACTTGGTGCCAATCTTCTGCCTTTTCCCTGTACCCCTGCACAGGTTTTCTGTTCAAATATTTGTCTTGTGCTTTCTTGAACGTCTAATTGAACCTACCTCTTATAGAAGATGTTATACAACTAACCCTAATCAAACAAATGGAACATAATTCTTCACTTAATCAAGTCAAATTTATTGAAAAACATCTTCATTATACATCAATGCTTTAAACAAATGTCCTGAACATCTGCATTCTGCAATTCCAGAACTATAGAAACAGTTGCAATTTTGCTCAATCTTGGTTTTCTCCTTTGACCACTTCTCCCAAAGCAGCCTCTGTGTCTCTTTATGTTCTGCTGAATTTCTAAGTAATTGAATGACAATCTGTGACTTCTCTACTGTGTTGAATTAATTATGTTTGCTATTACTATGTTTACTATTAATTTCTTTAAAGCAGCAGTGAACTGGAAGTAAAACTATTGACATTGCTAGACTCACTGACATGCTAAGGAAGATGAAACGACATCTTAACTAGGTGACTTAGTCTGACCGGTACTTTAATACTATTGCTCTGATTACCACATTAGAACTATTTTATAACTGACTGAAAGTAACAGTTAAACAACCAAAGTGAAATGTTAGCTTTGGTAACTCATTAAATAGCTATCACTATAGTTAAATGCAAATATAAGGTAGCTTAAGGCTCAAAGGAACAATAACTTTTAAACAGTTTTATCTTGTTTTCAGCATTAAAAAAAATCCATATTTTAAAAATACTCTCATTGAGATGTCTTCCAGCTATCACAAGTGCATCAGGTGGCCAGTGTGGTGTCTCAACTAAACATTTGTGTGTATGTATTTGGCTTGATTTTAATTTGCACTTGATTCAATTTCAAAACAGCCAACAGCAAAACTTTAGTAGTAAACAAGATAATGGATGAGTGCCACGCCTTTCTCGCCCCCCCCGCCCCCCCCCCCCCCCCCCTTCCCCTCTCTCTCTCCCCCCCCCATGGTAGGCTACTGCAAATAATACGGAGATATGGCATTGAGGGTGAATTGGAGGTTTGGATTAGGAATTGGCTGGCTGGAAGAAGACAGAGGGTAGTAGTTGATGGTAAAGGTTCATCTTGGAGTGCAGTTACCAGCGGTGTTCCACAAGGATCTGTTCTGGGACCATTGCTGTTTGTCATTTTTATAAATGACCTGGAGGAGGGGTTAGAAGGTTGGGTGAGCAAGTTTGCGGATGATACGAAAGTCGGTGGAGTTGTTGACAGTGAGGAAGGATGTGGCAGGTTACAACGGGATATAGATAAGCTGCAGAGCTGGGCAGAAAGGTGGCAAATGGAGTTCAATGTTGCTAAGTGTGACGTGATTCACTTTGGTAAGAGTAACAAGAAGATGGGGTACTGGGCTAATGGTCGGATACTTGGTTGTGTGGATGAGCAGAGGGATCTTGGTGTCCATGTACGCAGATCTCTGAAAGTTGCCACCCAGGTAAATAGTGCTGTGAAGAAGGCATATGTCGTACTGGCTTTTATTGGTAGAGGAATTGAGTTCTGGAGTCCTGAGGTCATGTTGCAGTTGTATAAGACTCTGGTGCGGTCACATCTGGAGTATTGTGTGCAGTTTTGGTCTCCATACTATAGGAAGGATGTGGAGGCACTGGAACGGGTGCAGAGGAGGTTTACCAGGGTGTTGCCAGGTATGGTAGGAAGATCGTATGAGGAAAGGCTGAGGCACTTGGGGCTGTTTTCATTGAAGAAAAGGTGGTTTAGGGGTGACTTGATAGTGGTGTACAAGATGATTAGGGGTTTAGATAGGGTTGACCATGAGAACCTTTTTCCACGTAGGAAGTCAGCTATTATGAGGGGGCATTGCTTTAAATTAAGGGATGGTAGGTATAGGACAGATGTTAGGGGTAGATTCTTTACTCATCGAGTCGTGAGTTCATGGAATGCCCTGCCAGTAGCAGTGGTGGACTCTCCCTCTTTATGGGCATTTAAACGGGCACTGGATAGGCATATGGAGGATAGTGGGCTAGTGTAGGTTAGGTGGGCTTGGATCGGCACAATATCGAGGGCCGAAGGGCCTGTACTGCGCTGTATTTTTCTATGTTCTATGTAACGGTTAATTTATTACAAAACTGTAATTGTTTAACTGAAATTAATAAAGTTAACAAAACATATCACCAAAACTTAGAACTGTTCTAGCAGAATTTCAACTTGCTTCTGTATTAAATGGATGGTCATGTGAAATGCTGGTGGATTCTTGCAGTTTGGAGAGGCTTAATATTTTAGGTAACATGTAACAATATTTCGTCTGGGTAAAAGTAAAGTATATGCCTGCATCCCCCTTATTTGGCTTTGAAACAAAGTTGCTTTGTGTATATAGTTATGTGACAAATGCAAATTAAGAAAATGTTGTACTTGATGTATGTCTGAATTTTAAATATACTTGCTGTTTGTAATCATTTAAGATTTTGTTTATGTTGCAAGAAAGTGATTTGTTAAATGTTTGCACTTTGAAGTTTAGAATTAATTCGTAGTCATGTCATATCCAGCTAAAATTATTAGAATATAATTTTTTCATAAACTTGGCAAGTGCTCAGAATACCAGCACTTACGGAGAAAATTTGTAGCTCGGATGCTGTGGTTCTGTTCACCGAGCTGGGAATTTGTGTTGCAGATGTTTCATCCCCTGTCTGGTGACATCTTCAGTGCTTGGAAGCCTCCTGTGAAGCGCTTCTGTGATGTTTCTTCCGGCATTTATAGTGATTTGTACCTGCCACTTCCGGTTGTCAGTTCCAGCTTTTCGCTGAAGTGGTCGGTATATTGGGTCCAGGTCGATGTGCTTATTGATTTGAATCTGTGGATGAGTGCCAGGCCTCTAGGAATTCCCTGGTTGTTCTCTGTTTGGCATGTCCTATAATAGTAGTGTTGTCCCAGTCGAACTCATGTTGCTTGTCATCTGCGTGTGTGGCTACTAAGGATTAGCTAGTCATGTCGTTTCGTGGCTAGTTGGCGTTCATGGATGCGGATCATTAGCTGTCTTCCTGTTTTTCCTATGTAGTGTTTTGTGCAGTTCTTGCATGGGATTTTGTACACTACATTGGTTTTACTCATGCTGGGTATCGGGTCCTTCGTCCTGGTGAGTTGTTGTCTGAGAGTGGCTGTTGGTTTGTGTGCTGTTATGAGTCCTAGTGGTCGCAATAGTCTGGCTGTCAGTTCAGAAATGTTTTTGATGTATGGTAGTGTGCCTAGGGCATCAACAGATGCCTCAGGGAAAGACAACGGAATGAAGACATGCCACAACCAAAACACTACCATACATCTGCAATACAAATTTCCAGTTCGGCGAACAGAACCACAACAACTTACGGAGAAAGTCCAGTGCAATTTTCTAAGTTAATGTAACTAGTCTTTCTTGTTGAATTAAAATAAGGTAATTTATTATTGTTTGTATTTCTCATTTGTACTTTGATTTGATTGCAGTTTTGCATATTGCTAAAAAAAACAGAACTGTCATTCTTGTATTGCAGGAGCTTACTGCAGTGCTCAGTATGGCAAGAGTGGATGTTATCTCTTTGCTATATCAATGCTAAGAATTCTGAAGAACAAAAAATAACGGAGATGGTATACGCTATCTTCCGAATATTGCTTTATCATGCAATAAAGTATGAGTGGGGTGGCTGGCGTGTCTGGGTGGATACACTCTCAATAACCCATTCAAAGGTGAGAATATTTTTAATATACTCTAGATAACAAGCTAATTTTCCAGTCTGTTTGTTGCTATTTAATGTTTTCCATGACCAGTGTGTAAAATAACAAAAGATTGTGTCACTTGAGTTTCTGCTTGAAACTGAGTTTCATAGGAAATTGCTTAATTAAAATTACTATATTTTTGCATATATTAATGCTAGGTGGGTCCTTTACTGAAAATTGATTTATTATTGGATGTTTCAAGGAAGATCTTGATGAAGGGCAAATTGACTGTTTTAATTTTTAAGCCACATGGGGGCATACTTGATCTTTGCGCTGTTAGTCGCGTGATTACAGTGAAGAGAAGTAAATGAGAATTGGATGACAGTGCTAGAGAACATATTGCAAGTCCATTTCATTTTGACAATCAGGATTGTGCTTTTATCATTTCGGGAAGACCAATTTATGCCGTGACTACTTTGAATGTTTCAATTTTCAATAATATATTGAGTTTTTGCATTTCTTTTAAACCTGGTTAATTCTGCTGTAATCTGGAACAGTAAAAACAAATTATTTCTCCTTCAAGACTTTTTTGATGTGTTAACAATCAACTTCTTGAGATTAAAGGATAAAATTGTAGTTATCAAAAATTATTAGCTACGTGTAACTATTTAAGATTATTACGTCAACTTTTAAGTGGTAGCTTGGATGAGCCTTTATGGATGCTTTTTGATAGTATATCCCTGACACACTCTTCAAAATAACATAGTGCTTTGCTTCAACAATTCACTATTCCACAGCATCTACCTGTGTTATTCAAGGGAAAGGCTATCACTTAGACAGGGCAAGCAGAGATGAGATATTGTCCTATGGACAATGTAGTAGATGTGATGATAGTGACTAAAGTGTACTTTACATGTGCATTTTTTAAAAAAAAATTTGAGGTTCATTTTGACAAGAAAATGTGTGTGGGGTTAGGGTTAATGTCGGGAGACACACAGGGTAATTCCCATGAAAGACCATGAGTGCAGAATTCTGACAGATTGACTGCAGTGCGTTTCACAAGTTTCAAACTGTTAGGGAATTTTAATAGAATGTCCAAGGTACTAAATGGTGATATACAGCTATGGATACCTCTGTTATGATTGACCTTGTATTTAATATTAATGACAAAAAATCAAGCTTGTATTTGACTACAGTTTCATAATGTTTTGAGTCAAATTTCTATGGAAAACCTTTTTGTTAAAAATCATGGAAGTCTGTTTTTAGTCAACTAATTCCAAGAGAGTGGAGGAGCAGAGGAACTTTGCAAAGGATATTTGCATATTGTTTGAGACAGGAGGGCATCTTTGGAAAGGTCCTCATGAAATGAATGGGATCCTGGGCTTTATAAATGGATGTGTAGAGTACAAAAGCAAGCATGTTATTCTGAAGCTGTATCAAACACTCTTAACATGCCCATGAAGCAAAAGTAAATGAAGTGACCAGTCAGATTTTGGTGTATGCTAACTGAATTATGTCAAAACAATCTTCAAGAAAGGAAAGTGTGTGCTGGGAAACTAGTATTCAAATTCTGGACCACATTAAACTAGGATGATGTGTTTTCCTGTGTGTTGAATGAGTTTCAATCTATTTGCTGTACTGGAATCAAATCATCTCTTTCTGAGGACTATCCGTGCACCAAGTATGTTAGAGTTCCAGTCCATGCGTCTTTGCCTAGCTTGCTTTGTTGATATGCTCAATTCAGTTAGTGTAAATCTCTTGTTGTGTCAACATTGTAAATGTTGGTTTTGTTTGCCAGATTTACCCAGAAGTTTAGTATTATTTTTCCTCCATTGCTTACTTGGAGATACCTGTAAAACTGCACTGCAGTAACTAATTTTACTGTAACTTTGTACTCCACAATGGACATAATCTCGTACTGCCAAGAATCCCTCTTATTTCACATGAAATCAGAATAGTCAATGTTGAGAGGAAATGTAATATTTGGTGCCATGTCTTGCAGCTGAAAAGTGGAAGTTTTATCTCTCTCAAAGCAGTAGTCATGCTACCCTCTCTGTTAGACAGGAAAAATGAGAAAAGGACCTATAGCATTTTGTATTCCCCTTGGATTATTTTTTCTTGATATCACAGACATGTGTTTTTCTAAGCTTGTAATGTTGAAATGACTGAAAAATAATTTTAGAAAATTTTGAGGAGTGAAAGTGAGTTAGAAAGATGCTTTAAAGTATAACTTAAGTCTTGACAGCACCTGTTCTCAAACCGAAATACCATCTTTATATTGATATGTACCTCGCAGTGTTTTGAATTGACTAAAATGCCAATACAGCATCAGCCTTCCTTTTTGCTGCCTACCCTATGCAGCAGCACTAACTTATGCTTCTGTTTTAGCTTCAATACTCTAAAATCCATAATAGCATGTCACAGGAACACAAACAAAATTAGAGCAGGTGTCTAAAGGCTTGGAATTTTGATGAATGTCTCAAAGGAGGAAAGAAAGTCAGAAGTTTAAGGATGGATTTGAAATACTTGGATTAATAGAAGGCACTCATGCATTAATTAAAAGCAATGATGCTTAAAACTAGGAGGCAAGTACAGATATGAGGGTTGCGGGACTGCAGGCGTTGAGAGATTTGAAAATAAGGATGACTACTTTAAAATCGAAGATTTGATTAATCAAAAAAAATGAGAAAATCGGTGAATGCAAGTGAGATGACTGAACAGAACTTGATACGAAAACAAATTGCTGGAAAAACTCAGTAGGTCTGGCAAGATCTATGGAGAGAAAACAGTTGACATTTTGGGTCCAGTAGCCTCCTTCAGGTCACTGAACCTTAAACATTCACACTGTTTTCTCTCCACATGTGCTGTCAGATCTATTGAGTTTTCCGAGCAATTGCTTTTGTATGTTATTTCCAGGAACAGGAGTTATTTGCTTATTTTGAACAGAACTTGATGCAAGTTAGGATGTGGGCAGCAGAGTTTTGAACAGCGCTTATTTTTGGGGAGTAGACACAGGTGAAATTACTGCATGGTCCAGGTGCAGTACAGGATTGTGCTGGTGACACCTGTTATGTGGGATACTCTTCGGAGGATGGGTGTGGAACTTACCGGGCCGAAAGGCCTGATTCCACACTAGGGATTCTATGCATAATCAGGCCTTTGTTGACTGACTTTTTGTCAAACACTTGTAACCATATTTTGTAGATGGCTGAGTTGGTACAGTTGAGTCACTTCATCATTGGTGACCTTTTGAGAAAGGTAACTGAAGTATTGGTATTGTTCAACATATTCCAAAATTTCTCCTTCAGCATGCATGAAATGTGAAATATTTGGCTGAGCAAGTGTGGATTACTGAGTTTTATCTTGGTAACGTTCAAGGAATAGCTGGCTGACTTGTCTTCAGAATTGAAGATGTCGAGATTGGCATACAAATTTGGGCATAATGAGCAACTGTAGTTCATGCATATGTATGGCAGTCAGATTAGTTTTGTGCAAATAGAAGTTTTGCATTCTCAGCCCATTTGTTTCTTAAAACTGCTCGTAGGAATTTGTTTTATTATGCTGCATATGAATGTAAGTTGTCATTTTTTAATACAGAACAAGTGATTTTCAATCTTTTACTAATGCATGCATTTTGAATCTGTTCCACCATTTTGTTATGCAATATGAGCTAATTTTTGTACTTTGAATTTTGTACTTGCGCTCCTTATTTCCCCAATTATTTATCTGCTTTAATTCAATGGTTTCTACATGGTTTTGTAAAGAGTAGATGTTACGTAATGAACCTATTTGAATTTTTTTTGGAGAAAGTAAGTACAGCAATCTAAGGGGAATGTCTATGATTGTAATTTACCCAGATTTGCAAAGATATTCAGTAAAATTCCACTTAGATTGTGAGCCAAAATGAAAGGCCATGGAATTGAAGCTATGTATAAACTTTGTTCAGTGATTGGTCAGACAATAGAAGAAATACCTGTGAAAGTAGATATTCATGGATATACTGAAAATGGTTAGTTGCATTTGAGGTGCAGCAGTAGTGTCCCTACCTCTGGGTCATAACATCTGGTTTCAAATCCCACTTGTTACATGTATATGTCCTACATGCCTGAACAGGTCTATTTTAAAAATCTTATGCTGAAATTCCTGTTTACTATATTGACTAAAGTCTTGGCAACCCAGTAGCTAAATATTCAAGTTTCCTCATGGCACAGAGTTGGATGATATAAGGAGTACAGATGAGAGACCAGCAGAAATTGCTGAGAAAACTCAATGGGTCTGGCAGAATTTGTGCAGATAGAGCAGAGTTAATATTTTGGTTCCCGTCACCCTTCAGTTAAAGAAGGGTCACTGGACCCAAGACACTAACTCTATTTTCTCTTCATGTTTGCCACCAAACCTGCTGGGTTTTGCCAGCAATTTCTGTTTTTGTTTCTGACTTCCAGTATCTGCAGTTCTTTGGGTTTTCAGTGCTGATGGGAGTGTAGTGTTTTAAAAAAAAAAGGATTGATAGATTAAGTGATTGGTCAACACTTGCCAGATGAATTTTGGTGCAAGCCAGTGTTATTGGGCCTTCCATGTTGGAACAAACAGTATGGATCAGTGTATTTTTTTAAATGGTAAAGGGCTAGGAATTCTGGATATCCACTGAAATTTAGTAGTCCCTTTGTACAGATTTCTAAAATCTATTTGTCATGTACCAAAAGTGATCAAAACTACATTTAGAACATTTTACCCAGTTCTGCACCATACTACAGAAAGGATTAATTGGTTGTGGAAGGAGTGATTTACAAAGGTTCCAGAAAGTCTCAAGGTTAGATTGGATGAAGAAATTAAGTACAATGGGCTTGTATTTATTTATTTTATTTGAGATGTTATGATTTCTAAAGTAATTGATAGAATGTACAGAGAAGCATTCTCTTCTAGAGTTGGGGGCTTTAGGTCATGGGACGTTGGCTTTATTCTGAATCTAAAGTATTCCAGAAAGAAATTAGAAAACGCATTTTGATAAAAATGTTATGTAGGTGGGGGATTCTCTTCCCCATAAAACATTTAAGAACTTGCTAAATAATTAATAGACAATTTTGAAACTGAGATTGGCTTGCAAAAATCTATCAATGAGTTGAAGAATATTGAATTTGGACAAAGTTAAGGTACAGATCAGTTTTAATACTAATGAATGATAGAGTAAGCTGATTGCGTTTCTCTCTGCTGCACCATTTCATTTGTTCACAGCTTTGCAGTGCATTCTTAGCCCATTTTGTTTCTTAAACCTGCCCATTGGAATTTCTCTGATTATGCTGCATGTGATTCTAATGTAAGTTGGATTTTTTTTAACATGAGCTCTATGCTTTTGCTTTTTTTTTATTGAAGCAATTAGCAATTTTATCAACAGCTCAATGCTATTTTCTCCATTATTTCATTTTTTAAAAATTTAAGAGTAGCTGTGTACATTTCCAGTATATTGACCTGAGAGTAATTTTTTTGATTAGATTACTGAGTGTGGAAACAGGTCCTTTGGCACAAGTCCACACTGACCCGCTGAAGTGCAACCCACCCAGACCCATAACCCTACATTTACCCTTTCACCTAACACTACGGACAAATTAGCATGGCCAATTCACCTAACCTGCACACTTTTTTTTGGACTGTGGGAGGAAACTGGAGCATCCGGAGGAAACCCATGCAGACACTGGGAGAATGTGCGAACACCACATAGTCAGTCGCCTGAGGTGGGAATTGAACCTGGGTCTCTGGTGCTGAGAGGCAGCAGTGCTAACCACTGTGCTGCCCATAATCTTTTACTGCCCTTCAATAATTTTGTAAATATCTTTATATTAGTGTGGTATTTTGGAAGGAATTCAACTTGTATAGCTTCTTTATTTAAGTTGGGTTAATTTGAGTTGAATTGTGGAGCAATACATTGTAGGTTCTAGTGTTAAAAATGCCTCATTTGCATTCCTGGGTAATTCCATTTTTTTAAAACAAAAACTGAATTAACAGGAAGACACTGTTGTCACCATTTAAGTCAGTTTAACTTGGATGTTGTATTAGATTTCGTTGATCTGTCACCCTTGCGTCAACTGTTATACACATTTCTTATGGAAAGGTTCTCCTTTTGTCAAAAATCCTGTTCAGTCATATCTTTTTGAGAGGATTTGATTTTTCTTTGTTTTATGGTATATGCTGACAACTATTTATCCCACTTTTATTTTAACTTCCTTGGGTCACAATATTTTATTTTGAGCATTTTTTTCTCCTCTTTCCCCCAAATCTCTAATCAAAAAAAGACCAAATGCTGTAATTTTGAATGACTTTGCAGTGTTACACATCAGAATCTGTGAATTTCCTATAAAAAGCCAAAGAAACTCAATGGCAATTTTATTGTACAGTTTGATAGATTTCCTGTCACCATTGTAGCAGCTAAGCTGTTTGTCACGATGATCCACTCCTCCCACAGCTGCATCGCACTCATTAATGTGTGGTGGCTTTCTGACACTGCTGCACTATTTCCCTTTTCGGTATGATTTGTTGTTGTCAGCATTTAAAAGCTTTGCAAAATGGTATTTTATCCTGTTGCACCTCAAAGTGCATTAGTTGGATGCCATATCCTTATTCCTATTTAAGATTTTCTTGCAAATCTATGTTAGACATTGGATCCAGACTTCAATGCAAAATAGTTTTTAAACCCTTCTAAGATTAAAACTGTGCAAGCAGAAATTACCTTGTGCATGTTAGAAAGGATTTTAAAACATAGCATTTTAAAATCAAAATTAAACATTACAGGGTCACTCCTGATTAAATTATAAGGACAAGTAGCATAAGCTTGTATTTACTTGTAAATGTTAGATTTGAGTTTCTTTTCAATGGTTTTATCAAATACCTTTATCAATTTAAAACAAAAACCTGTTTCCTGTCATGGGAGTCCAGGGCAACTCTTGGACCTTAAAATTAGAATCAGGCCATCCAAACATGAAATTGAAAAGTACTTTTTGAATGTTTATTACTAACTATACATGCAATGAATTGCTCAGGCCAACATTTTGCCTCCTTGCAATTGCAACCAATTAATATCAATTTACATTAAAAACGGATGATTCCAATTCTTGAATCTTTGCTGTTGTGATATAAGATTTGTATATATTTTAACATTTAATTTTTGTATTTGGGTTTTGGAATTTGAATTAGCTCTTGAGCTTCCTTTGTAGGAAAACTTTGAGTCACAGGTAAATATTTGTAAATAAATCGTGTACTCTGGGGAAGTGAGATTTGGAGACTTAGAATCATAGAGATGTTCAGCATGGAAACAAACCCTTTGGTCCAACTTGTCTATGCTGACCAGATATCCTGAATTAATCTAGTCCCATTTGCTAGCATTCGGCCCATGTCCATCTAAACCCTTTCTATTCGTGTACCCATCCAGATGACTTCCATATGTTGCAATTGTACCAGCCTCTGCCACCTTCTCTGTCAGTCATTCCATACATGCATCGGCCTCTGTGTTAAAAATTTACTCTATGGGTCCCTTTTAAATCTTGTCCCTCTCATCTTAAACCTATCCCCTCTAATCTTGGACTACCCTACCCTGTGGAAAAGGCCATGACTATTCATCCAATGCATGTCACTTGTCATTTTATAAACTTCTATAATGTCATCTCTCACCCTGTGACACTCTGAGGGGGGAAAAATGCCCCAGCCAGTTCAGCCTCTCCTCATAGCACAAACTTTCCAACCTTGGCAACATCATTTGTAAACTTTTTCTGAACCCTTTTCAAGTTTCACAACATCTTTCCTATAGCAGGGAGACCAGAGCTGAATGAAGAAGTACAGAGGAACCTTGATTATCGGGCGGCAAGTATTTTGCTTGGCTAATGGAATTCCAGATAACTGAATGGCGGAGTACATAGCTTAGCTGAGCATCAGGACCTTGCAATCTTGCTGGATAATCCGATATTCGGATAATCGAATGCCGGATAATCAAAGTTCCTCTGTATTTCAAAAGTGGCCTAATTAATGTACTGTACAGCCACAACATGACTGCTTAACTCCTATATCAGTGCACTGACTAATAAAGACAAGCATATTAAACTCCTCATTCACCACCCTGTCTACCTGTGACTCCACTTTCAAGGAACTATGAATCTGCATTGCAAGGTCTCTTAGTTCAGCAACACTCCCCAGTACCTTACCATTAAGTTTACAGGTCCTGCCCTGATTTGCCTTACCAAAATGCAGCTCCTCATATTTAACTAAATTAAACTCCATCTGCCACTTCTCAGCTGATTTGCCCATCTGATCAAAGTCCCGTTGTAGGCTGAAGTAACCTTCTTAACTGTTTACTACACCACCAATTTTGGTGTCACCTGCAAACTTATTGACCATACCTTCTCTATTCACATCCAAATCATTTATATAAATGACAAAAAGCAGTGGAGCTAGCACCAATCTTTGTGGCGCACCACTTGTCAAAGGCCTCCAGACCAAAAAGCAGCCACTACCACCACCTTCTGTCTCCTACCATCGAGCCAATTTTGTACCCAAATGGCTAGCTCTCTGCATTCCATAGGATCTAACCTTGCTAATCAGTCTACCATGCAGAACCTGGTCGACCACCTTGCTGAAGTCGCTCTGCCTTCATCCATCATCTTCATTACTTATAGGCATTTGTTTATATTGGGAGAGTCTACACGCAAACAAAGCAAACTGTGAAGTGCATGAAGCTTTCAGATAGATGATCCTGGAATTGTTTTTTAAGGTTTGGGGGGAAATGCCGATAGCTTGGATAAAAAAGATTTTTTACAGTTTTAATTTGGGATATTCTGTGAGTGTTCTTAGCTTTACACATCTAGCTTCAGCTATGAAAGGAGGGAGATAGTTTTGAATTGTCAAAAATAGGTTAACTCAGTGTAAAGATGATTCGAGGAGCCGGTGTTAAACTGGGGTGGACAAAATTAAAAATCATACAACACCTGGTTATAGTTCAACAGAACAGGTTTATTTGGAAACACTAGCTTGCGGAGCACTGCTCCTTCATCACGTAGCTGTGGGACAGGATCCTAAGACACAGAATTTATAGCAAAAGATTAGTTTTATGCAACTGAAATAATATGTTAAACAAACCTAGATTGCTGTTAAGTCTTTCATCTTGTAGAATGGGTTGCAGGTTTCAGTTTAGTGTATAATTCCCAGAACTACTTTTAAGTCACATTCTCAAGATAACTTAAGGTTTTATTAAAAAAGGTGACATCTCAGCTCAGACAATGCATTAAAGGTGCGAGGTTGGAGTCTTGAATTAGACTGCTTCTATTTCCAAAGTAAGAATTTATAAAGTATTATATGGATTGACTGCAGGCTTTGGGCTTTTTGAGCAAATTAGAAGGTATCGGCAAATATTCTGCAAATGCAAATTCACCCCATAGACTTGTGTATATGCGTGTATGAGAGAGTGTGTGGGTGCATGTTTGCTAAAGTGTATGTGTGAGTGTGATGGAGTATAGGGCTGCGAGACGATATGTGTGTGGGTGGGATTGTGGAGGGTGTATGGGTTTGTGTGTATGAGACAGAGCATGAAGGAGAGTCTGTGTGAGTATGTGTGCATGTAAGAGTGCGTGAGTATGAGAGAGTGTATAGTGTGATGGGGTCACCTGTAGTGTTATATGAACACCAGGACCCAGTTGAGGCCATCCTTATGGGTTTCGAAATTGGTTATCAGCCTCTTCTCAGACACATAGAACATAGAACAATACAGCACAGAACAGGCCCTTTGGCCCACGATGTTGTGCTGAGCATTTGTCCTAGCTTAAGCACCTATCCATGTACCTATCCAATTGCCGCTTAATGGTCACCAATGAAAGGATGGTCACCTGACAATCCGAGTCCCTGATTGCTGAAGTACTCCCCGACTGGGAGGAAACACTTCTGTCTGACGATTGTTGTGTGGTGTCTCCATTCATCCGTTGTTGTAGCGTCTGCTTGGTCTCACCAATGTACCATGCCTTGGAGGCATTCTTGGCTGAGTCACGTGAGTAGCTGGTGGTTGGTGTCCCTATGTGTAATGGTATCCATGAATGCATGCATGTGCACACAAGTCTATGGAGTGAATTTGCATTTTCAAAAAGCACTCAACCTGCAGGCAGTCAATCCATGTAATATTTTAGAAATTCTTACTTTGGAAACGAGATTGGGATACAGACAGACTCTAACCTCACATCTTTAATGCATTGTCTGAGCCGAGGGGTCATCTTTTTATAAAACCTAAAGTTATCTTAAGAATGTGACTTGCAAGAAGTTCTGGGATATGCATCTTAATAAATCGAAACTTGCTAACCATTCTAAAAGATAAAAAAACATAACAGCGAATCCAGGTTTGTTCAATATATAATTTCAGTTGCATGGCACTGATCTTTTTCTAGAAATTCTATGTTCTATGATTCTGTCCCACAGCTACCTGATGATGAAGAAGTAGTGTTTCCAAATAAACCAGTTGGACTATAACCTGATGTTGTGTGATTTCTAACTCAGTGTAAAGAGTTTAATTTAGAGGTTCTAGTCCAGAATTGTTCTCTTAAAACATGGGAGGGGTATTTGAAGCTGAGAATGTTTAAGCTAGGTTATATGAAGTATCAAGGAATATGATTATTGGATTCTTGTGACTGAAAATTCAAACAGCTAAGTCAAACCCTATGTGAGATACGGAAGAGCATTCTCTCCCATTCAATGTTGTAATGGGATGCTACTGTGATTAATGCGATTATATTTTTACCAGATATTTCAAAATCTTGAAATAGGTTTTTTAATTAATATAGTTGAAAATGTGTTGCTGGTTAAAGCACAGCAGGTTAGGCAGCATCCAAGGAATAGGAAATTCGACGTTTCGGGCATAAGCCCTTCATCAGGAATGAGGAGAGGGTGCCAGGCAGGCTAAGATAAAAGGTAGGGAGGAGGGAGTTGGGGGAGGGGCGATGGAGATGTGATAGGTGGAAGGAGGTGAAGGTGAGGGTGATAGCAGACCTCACTTTTTACCCTTTTTAATTAATATAGCTTGTTTTATTCTATTTTGGTATAATTATTATGCATAATATATTTTTGTTTTATTGTTAAACTCAAATCTGTAACATTGTGTGCTAATGTTTCAAGAAGAAAAATGTTGTTAAAAACTTAAAACAAAAAAAATCTATTAAGCCAGATTTCAGTCTCTGATCTGATTTGTTGACTTATCCAATATAACTTTGGATGGGATCATAACACTGCAGTATTGTTTCCTCAATCAGAATTTCTTTAAAAATAAGCATTCTGGAAGCAGCCAGTAGTGAGAGGGTGTGTGCACCAGCTAGAACTCAGTGTACTTTTGTGGTTGAGGGCAGGAGTGTGAGTGAGTAATAAAAGGGATGATGATTTAAGGTAAAACATGTGTTAATGAGACAAGAAGATAAGCAAGTCATGAAGTTTAGAGAAGGTGTAAACAGTTGCTTTGAAAAGTTAAAGGGCGGCATGGAAATGCTTGCAAAGGTGACAAGGCTGCTGCGGAAATGTACTAGAGGGTCTTGAGGGGTTGCAAACTATGCGGTCAGTAGTATACTGAGTGGTGATTCTCTATCTAAAACTAGACCATATTGCCTCTATTCCCAATAGCTCTGGTGCAACTCCCCACACTTCTTAACTCCCTGCCATCTAAGAAAATTGAAAAGATCTCAGGCTATCAAGCCTGATGGATTGACAGGATGACTATAAGTGCTTCATGAATGAAATGCTGTTTCCTGAGCTTGTGTTGAATATTATTAGACTATTATGTCATAGAATAATTTATTCAACACAAAACTAAACCATTCAACTAATTGTTCCTGTGGCATAATTTTGAAAGAGCTCCTTTTGTTTTAACTCCAAGTCTTTTGAAATATTTCCCCTTCAAATATTTACCAATTTTGATTCAATAATAACAATCTTTTTGGGCAGTGCATTCCAAATCATAGCTTGCTGTCTAAGGTTTTGCTTTTTTCTTATCTACAGTTATTTTGCCAATTACTTTATAACTGCCTCTTTTGGTCACTTGACCCATGTGCCACTGGAAATAATTGTTCCTTTTTTGCACAACCCATTATGATTTTGTATGTCTCTCTTAAAACTCATTATAACCTTCTATATTCTAAGGAGAAGATTTCTTTTGTAAATATTTACATGGGATGCATGTATTTATTCTTTCATGGGATGTAGATCGTGCTGGCTGGGCTAGACTTTATAGTCCATATCCCAGTTCTCCTTCAGAAAATGATGGGATGCTGCTTTCTTGCCCTGCTGCAGCCCATGTAAGTTACGAAGGGTGTTCATGAAATCTGAGCCAGGGAGTCCCGTTGGTGTGCAACGTGAAAGGGAATTTGCAGATGGTGATGTACCCACGCATCTATTCCCCTTGTCCTTCTAGTTACTACAAGTTTTGAGAGATGCTATTGAAAAAAACCTTGGAGATGTGAATGCAGTGCACCTTATGGATGATACTATGTTAGTGGTGGATGGAGTATCACTCTAAGAAGCTGCTTAGATTAATTTGTTTTCCCTTTCATGCAATGTGTATGTTGCTGTTGAAGCCAGCATTTGCGGTCTATTCCTAATTCCTCTCGACAAAATGGTGGTTAGCTTTTCTTGTCTCTCCAAGTAATTAGAATCTTGGTCATGGTTCCATTCGATTATGTCTCTGTGCCATCTCCAAGGCTTTGATGTCCTGTGTACAATTCTTTTACTTCAGTTCTGTCCCCCAACTACTTAATCTTCTAACAATGTTCCTCTCAAATAAAGCACCTCCCGTCTTACAAATTGCAAGTCTATCTTTACTTTTCTTCTCCAAAGCTTGTATGAGTGTTGCTTCTAAAATCCATGCTAATTTTCCCAGACTCATATCTTTAAATGTTCATCACTTTTGAACCCCACCACAGTATCAAAACAACCCTTATCAAAGCTACAAATAATATCCCACATGATTTGAAAATGGTGAGCTATTCCTCCTCACGTTTCTGGGCCTGTCTGCAGTCTTTGGTTGACCATGTCTTTTTTCCTAGGAGCAAGTGAGGACTGCAGATACTGGAGATCAGAGCTGAAAAATGTGTTGCTGGAAAAGCGCAGCAGGTCAGGCAGCATCAAAGAAGCAGGAGAATCGACGTTTCGGGCATAAGCCTTCTTCCTGAAGAAGGGCTTATGCCCGAAATGTTGATTCCCCTGCTCCTTTGATGCTGCCTGACCTGCTGCTCTTTTCCAGCAACACATTTTTCAGCTCATGTCTTTTTTCCCAACTCCTCCCTTTATATTGCATTGTAGCTGGGTAAATCTGTTGTTGCCTGCTTCTGTTCTTAACAGAGAGTCATTTTGCAATGGTTTATCTTCCTACGTCTCCACTTATTGTTCTGATCTTGCCGCTGTGCTATTTCTCAGCTATGTGTTGCCTCTTCGGGACATCATTTGAAAGCATGGCACCAAATCCTAAATAGACATTGATGATACCATGTGCCAGATTAAGTGTCTGACACGCAATGCTGGATGAGCAGAATTTTTTTTCCAATTATTTGAATCCCCAAACCCATTGGCTTCTCAAATTCAATCAGCTACATGTTCGCAGAATGTGGCACAGTTTGGGTGGAGTCTGAAGACAATGTTTGGTGGTCAATTAAAGATACAATAAAGGGGCTATTGCAATGGCAATCGCGTAGTTGATCCAGTCTGTACCTTGTGGCTGTGGCTTCAGCATTGGTGACTTGGTGGATCTAGTCCATTCCTCCTGGCCATGGCTGCAATGTGGCAGGTTCAGCAGAGGCTACAGCATGGTGGCATGGTAATTTGTTTTGTTCTTTGTGGCTGTGACAGTGATATGACTGCTTAGGCTACATGTGGTGAGTCTGGCCCATTCCTCCTCGCAATAGTGATGTTGGCATGGTGGGTTTGGCCTGGGATTTCTTGTGGTGAGGTGGCTGTTGCAGTAATGAAAGTGTTGTGGGTCCAGTCTATTCCTCCTTGTTATGGCAGGCTCAGCAGTGGCTTTGGCACACTGGAGCCCCTTCAGAAACCCAGGAGTTGTGAAGGGAACAAAAGATGAGCATTGTTTTAACTCATTTTTATATTTTCTGTAATTAAAATTTGCCAGAGTATGGTGACTGAAACACTATTCGCTGTATTTTTTGAAATATAAGTGACAAATACTATCCTAATTACTTTGCTAAACTATAATTCTATTTCCAAGCCACTGATCCCTTTCATGCCAACTAGTCGAGGCTGAAATGAAATGTTTTTTTAACTTTGGTGTTGTATTTGTTCCTGGGTGAGTTTGACTTATCACTAAGACTACCTAATTCGATTTCCAAACTTCTTTCAATTCTGCTCCCGTCTCAGTTCAAAAGCTGTTGAAATTTTAACTTTTGATACCTCTGGTATTGACCATTCCATTGCATGTCTGACATATTCTACACAGCATAAATTTGAACTAGTCTCAAACCCTCTTGTCCATCTCTTCTTTCATACGAAGTCTCATTCACCAACAGACTTGCATTTATCGATCTAAATTGACCTCTGATGAGCAATGCTTCGATTTTATAATTCTCATCCTGGATTTCAAATTCCTCCATGGCCTTAAGCTCCTTATCTCTTTAAAATTCTGCTTCTCTTTTAAGTCTCTGAGAGATCTTCCCTCCTCTAATTTTGGTTTCGTGTACATCCAAATTTTGTTGGTACGATATTAGTGGCCATGTCTTTAACAACTTGTGGATTGTTCTCCTTATACCTCTGTGCCCCCTTCCTCCTCTAAGGAACTTGTGTTCTTTAAGAAACTGAATAAAACTAGTGCCTGGTTGATGAGAAGGTACTGGTGCTTGTTTGTTAGAATGTCATGTGGTTAGGGTACTAGGTGGGTAAAGGGGCTGCCGGTGCCAAGTGGGTGAGGTAAGCTGCCAGGGCACTTTGAGATGTAAGTGTGACAGATATTTGAAGGGTATAAATGCAAGGTGGGGGCTAGGGATTGAGTGGGTTCAAATGCCAGGTTGGGAAGGCAACAAGATAGATGAAAGGGTATAGGTGGCAAGTGGATGAGGAAACAGATATCAGCTTGAAGGTGAAGATGGTTGGGTATTGGGTACCCTCAAGTGGTAAACAGAGGTTGGATTTGGGTTGTGAGATTTGTCAGTGCTTCAGTTTTATGGTTAACCAGCAATTAGAGCAGGCGTCAATCCTTCTGATTTTCCTTGGGCAACTATTAACATGAGCGAGTCCAAACCCTTGTTCTCTAACTGAGTGTTTCAGACTTTGCTGGTGGGTTTTCAGACTCCAGGTAGTTGTCCATTGCAAATTTTAACTTTGCAGGAAATTCACATAGAGTTAACTACATTGGGACTTCTGCCTGGTCTTGACACGCAACTCCAGTCTGCTTTTCAGCAAAATCATCTTTCTGTTGGGAATTGTGTGCCACGATCAAACAGCAAATCAAAGGCAAAGTATTGAAGACTAACAAGATATGAGACAAATTTAAATCCTGCATTATGAAAGAATAGAAGTTTTTCAAAGATTACATTCTTGGCAGAAGAATAGCAGTGAACGAAACGCAGAAGTTGAAATGAAATAGTGGGGACAACAGAAATCTGAATGAAAGGCAACCATGTTAGAAAATACTTGGATTATTGAGCATTGGTAGAGAGAGGAACAAAGATAATGTTTCTGGTGGTGACCTTTATTTTTTTGATTAACGCTTTTAAGCAAGTACAGTGCCTGTAGAGAGGTGAGGTTCCTAATGTTTTAGAAGAGAAAAATAAAGCAAGAAGGCCTATTGTGGTAGGTTGCATGAAGTCCAGCTCAATGGAGTATAATTGAAGTCTTGGAGAATTCAGTGCAATGAGGGAAAAGGTGGTGTTCGGGCATATGACAAAAGAAAGAGCAGCCTGAAAGAGGGAGATGGTGAGCTCTGAGAGCTGGAACTTGGACGCATTAATTAGGTGAGTAATAAGATCTTTTTTGTCGTCTTAAACTAGGGGTTGGAACATTGAATAGTGTTATTTCTAAAGCTATTTCAGTACAAATAAGCATTGAGTAAACATAGAAACAGATAGGAGGAGGCATATACTATTTGGTTCATTCAAACTGCTCTGCTATTCAACATGATTATGACTGATTCTCTGCCTATCTCAGGCATTCTCTTCATTGCCCTTGACACTTTTAGTCTCCAGAAATGTATTTATTTATTTCTTAAACATATTGAGTGACTTTGCTTCCACAGCCTTCTGTTGCAGAGAATTCCACAGATGCATCACTGACTGGAGATATTTCTCCTAATCTCAGTCTGATATGGTCTAACCTGAAATTTATATTCTGCATCTGTGACCCCTTGTTCTGGACACCCTGGTGAGAGGAAATGTCATTTTTGCCTGCAGTCTGTCCAACCCTGTCAAAATTTTATAAGTTTCAATTAAATTTCTTTTCTTTCATTGAAACTCCAGTTAATACAGGTCCAGTTGACTTGATTTCTCCTTGTGCAACAAACCTGCTAGCTCAGGAATCATTATGGTGAACCTTTGCTAAACTCCCCCTGTGGCAAATACATCTTTTCTCAGCCAAGGAGAAGCAAAATGCATGCATTGCTCTAGGTGTAGATTCACCAAGGTCCTGCACAGCTGCATTAAGACTTTCATGTTTTTGAACTTGAATCTTTTTGTAGTGAAAGCCAACATACCATTTGTCGTCTTTACTGTTTGCTGCACCTGTTTACTTGCTTTTATTGACAGATGTGCAAGGGCACCCAAATCCCTTGGTGAATCAATAGTTACCAATCTCTTACCATTTAAATAACATACTCTGCTACTTTCTTTTTCTGACTGTAATGGGTGACTCACAGTAAACTTGCATCTGTCATACATTTGCCCACTCATTCAACTTGTGAGCTGTTTACATCCCCCTCACCACTCAAAATCTCAACTAGTTTTGCAAACAACAACCTTGGAAATGTTACATTTGATTTCCTCATCCAAAAAGTTTGTGATTATTATGAATGGCTGGGGGTCCAAGTGTTGATCCCTGTGCTGTCATCATCACTCCAAAATTACTCACTTATTTCTACTATCTGCTTCCTTTCTGCTAATCAATTCTCAATCTGTGCCAATGTATTACTATCAATCCCTTATGCTTTGCTTCTTATTTGGGAGTATTTGTCTTTTCAGATACTTTTTGATGTACCATGTCTGTTGGTTTGCCCAACGTGTTACATCCTCAAGAAAAAACTAGATTTATCAAACATGAATTCTGTTTTATAAATCCACATTGACTTTGTATAACCCTGTTTTCTCATCCTTCATAATAAACTCCAGCTTTTTCACTGCTACTGGTATTATGTTAACCAGTCTGTAATTCTTGGTTATCTTCTTTTTCTCAACTCTGCCTTCCCAAACAGTTGGGTTGCATTTATCACTCTCTAATTTACTAGGACTGGTGGAGAATCTACAGAATTTTGGAGGATGCATTCACCCATTGCATTCACTATTTCCATGGCCACCTCTAAGTATCCTGTTAGGTGATGTAGATTATCAGGCCTTGTAGACTTATCAGCTTTCTGTCCCACTAACTTCTCCATTTTCTTTTCAGTAATACTTCCAATATCCCTTCAATTTCTTCTGAATAGCCCCTTACTTTCCCAGAATTTCTGAGAAAGACTTCAGTTGAAGAAAATAAGATTAATCAAAGATATGACAAATTTGAACTGCAGAATATGGGAACTTGTTAAAGATTTTCCTGAGTTTGAGTTTGAATTGGAGAAGCTCCTTTACATAACGGAGGGAAATTTCTGTACACTTTTATGAAGAATGCAGTCATAACTTGGAGGATAACAGTTTCAAGAAAGGAGGCAATAATTGTTTTGGAGCTGGGCAATGGGAGTTTAGGGGGATATGAAAAGGAGGTGCTGCAGACACTAGACTTATCCAACAGCTTTGAGAATGAGAACGTAAGCTGTATCAGCCAGAATGCAAATGAAAGCATCCTGATTCAGAGACTATCCAGTGAACAAAACAAAACATTCCTGAAGAAGGGCTCATGCCCGAAACATCGATTCTCCTGCTCCTTGGATGCTGCCTGACCTGCTCTTTTCCAGCAGCACAGTTTCAACAAAACACTGCAGTAAAGATAATGTTATAATTAGCATTATAAATAACTTATCAGTTGTGAAGGATACATTGTCAGCATGGTGCCAAGATAAGGAATATGTTATAGCATCTGGAGGGATGCTTGGAAAGGTAGAGTGTAAATTCAAATGTCATAGTTCATGTTGGAATAACACAGGACAGAACATGGGAGATGTCCTAATTGAAAGTGTATCAGAAATAATGCCTTAAATTGAAAAGCAGGAATCTAGATGAAATAGAAACCTGGAATAACTACAGCACAGAAAGAGGCTATTATGTCGCATATGTACTTGCTTTCTGCAAGAGAAGTTCATACATTCCCACACCCCTGCTTTTTCTCTGTAGTTCCATAAATGCTTTCTTTGAACAGAGAGACCGAAAAATCCAGGTACGTAATTCTTTGACATTTGCATCACAGCTAGACAGGGTGATTAACACTGTTTTGCACATTTCCCTTTATTGCTTAGACCTTTGAGCATGGGAGTTAGGATATCATGTACAGGCTGTTGGTGAGCCCTCAACTAGAATACTGTTCTGGTCACTTTGTTACAGGAAGGATATGATTAACCCCTTACCCGGCAAAGACGAGTTAACTTGTGCTCACCCAATGTGTCTTTTTCAGAGTGCGATGAGTAAACTTGTCCAAAACGTATAATTTCAAAAACAGCCACAGACGTGTTTATACGTCAATTATTGGCATTTCTGGGCCCTTCTCAGCTAGAAACAAGTATACTCGGTGACTCATACGTCTGATAACTGTCTCTCTTCTGCCTCAGGCATTACAAGAAGCGTCGACGTACTGCTTTTGGGCACACACTGTCATTCAGTTTTTTTCTGTGTGTTTTTTTTACAAATTACACCCAGTTGTCGAGGTCAGAAAATGACAATGAATATGAAGCTTCTATTAGAAGCTTGGATACATCAGATGAGAGTGCAAATATTAAAAATACTATAAAATAAAGCAATACAAAAATTCGTCTGAAAATGAAACGTTTTCTCCAAAAAAAAGGTCTCCGGGGAAGGGGTTAAACTGGAAAGCACTCAGAAAAGATTTACCAGCTTGTTGCTGGGAATGGAGGTTTTGAGATATAAAATAGACTGAAAAGACTGAGCCTTTCTCACTGGAGCTTACGAGGTTGAGGGGTGACCACCTTGAGGTTTATAATGTAATGAGGGGCACAGATAAGGTGAATGATATGGGTCTGTTCCCTAGGGTAGGGAAGTTCAAAACTAGGCGGCATATTTTTAAGGTAAGTGGAGAAAGATTTAAAAAGGGCATGAGGAGCGACTTTATGTAATGTGGTTCGTGTGTGGAATGAACTGCCAGATAAAGAGGTGGATGTAGGTACCGTTATAGTGTTTAAAGGACATTTGGATAAGTACATGAAGAGGAAGGATTTGAAAGTACAGGGGAACCTGAATTATCTGAACAAGATGGGCGGGTACGATTTCGTTCGGATAATTGATTATTTGGTTAATCGATTCAATGCCTTTCCTCTGGGGCTTGGAGTTTTCTATTAAGTCTGCTCCCTGTTCAGACTAGGCAGCAGCACACCTCGTGTGATCCTCAGTCCACCCATCCAACACTGCCCCACCGCCCAGTCTCCAAAACCGCCCTCCCAAACTCCATCCAACACCGTTCTCCTGCCTGCCCCCCCCAAACACCCTCCAACATTGCCGTCTGCCCCTCCCTGCCCCCCCACAGTCTGAATTGGACTTGATTGAGTTGTCATCACCACACACTGTGCAGATGTGTAAGACCCTAACCATTTGCTGCATAAGAAAGATTTTCTTCATGTTGGCATTGCTTCTTTTGCAAATCACTTTTGGTTCTCTGCCTTTCCACAAATGGAATAGTTCCTCCACATCTCGCCTGTTTTGGATCTTTGATTTTGAAAACTCTTGACAAGAATTTGATTTTCTCCTAAGGAGAATAGCTCCAGCTTCTACAATCAGCCTATGTCACCTAAAGTTCCTCATCTCTGAAATTATTCTTGTAAATCTTTTCCGAATCCTGCCCAAAACCTTTGCATCTTCCCTAAAGTTTGCCCAGCATTAGATGGAGTGCTTTGTTTAAGATAAAACCAGTGTTTTATGAAGTTCAAAATTTTCTCAGTTTCCAGTAGTTCCGAATGTTGTATCATCTGCAAATTTTGAAATTGTACCCTCAACCCCAAGTCTAAGTCATCAATATATATCAAAACAATCTCTGGATTATTACCTGAAGATGTTGTGACTTGGGGTTTCTGCTGACAGCAGTGTCAGACTTCTCATGCAAATGATCTTTCACCTTTCTGTCGGAGTTAAGTATCAATGCTGCAACACTTAGGAAGTTAACTGGCCATGTTTGAGTTTTGAGGTGGTTGGAGACAATATGTTCTGAATCACCAATGAAAGTTCTATCATTGAGAGTAGCGTGTTTCTCCCAATGACGTCTATACCTTATTAATGTGTTTCCTCTGAAATCTTACCTTGCTAAATTAATATGTAACGCTTTTCTTTCAGTGATTCCTGCTCGGTGAGCCTGGCCTCTTACAGGGACAGTACATTGATTTTTGGCAATCAAGTTCCATGTCAATGTCAGCTGTCTTGCAGGCATTATTCACTGGCCTACAAGATTTCTGTCTGTCTTGTGTGCATGGTGTTAATATTCCAAATTCCCAATCCAAAAGTTATTTATTTTGTTTGTTTGTCTGGTGTTAGAAATTCTTTCCAATTGGTATTCAGAAGTACTGAATACAATAAATTGAACAAGACAAGTCAGCACCTTGTTAATCAGGGCTGCCTGACTTTAGGTGGCATTGGCTGATCAGTGGGACATGATGTCTCCCAATATTGGATACAGTTCATAGCACCTATTCATACACCAGTTAAGTTGGGCTTCACTGTACTGCTACCACCTGTGTTATTTTAAGGCTCTGCCATGAAACTCTGGCACAACCCAGTTAAAGGTGTAATATAGGATACCGCCAAGAAATGTCTTTTGATGTCTTGTTTTCAAAGTTTTGCTATTTTTGGTACCTTGACACACTTCATTCAATTATGTTGCATCAAGACTTTTGTGTTTACCCAGAATAGCCTTGCTGAAATCACAACTCTCACGTTGAGCTTTGTAGATGCAAATTTATTTTATACCACACTGTGGTGCTGTGAACTGGTATTTAAAGTGGGGTATCTATAAAATGACAGCTTAAATTTGAATATTTCAGGTACAATAATTTATCTTAGAAGAAATTCAAAATTTTACTCTATTTAAGAAAAAAGCTAATTAAAAGTAGTTCTCTTCATATGTTAAAATACCCTTTCTGTTAATTAGTAAATGTTGGATGTCAAATTACATTGTGGTAATGGAGCACGAGAAATTTCGGATTGTTAAGTGGGCAATATATTTTGCCTGTACTTTCAGAAGGAATCTCCGTTGTGCAAACAACTATAGATTAGCAATCAAGTGATTGGGAAGATTAATGACTACTGATGTAGCTAGCTAATTTAGAACAATATCTGCTAATTAATTGCAAATTATCTGCTTTCACTGTTGAGCCTCAAGGAAAGAGGGAGGGGAGAAATGCAAACTAGCTAAGATTTTTGTTCCATAGATTGATTTGCTGTTGACAAGCAACTCATCATACAGGTTTTGATTCATTAAAAATAAATTGAATGTCAATGTTGAAAATGCACTTGTCTCTAAGTTTTTTTTTCAAACATACGTCAGATCCTCTGATCTCTGGCTAGTCTGAAACTGCACATACTCCCAACAGTACATTTCAGGAATCTCCAGATGTCCTGACACAAAAGACTTCATAGGAATTATCTGGGAGTTTCAGTATTCAACAGAAATTTCCCTATATCAACAGGACCAGTTGTGAATATCTCAATCAGAATTAGAGTCAAAAGTCTGACTGATCTACCTATGAAATGTTAGATTAAAAACCCTTAATTGGGTAACTATATAGCTGATGTCCTCCTGCTTTACTTCTGATCCTCAAATGCTCCCTCTTACCTGATCCTCAATCTCTACTCTAGCTGAACTCCCTCTGAAATCTTTTGATCCTCCTAACTCCCCTGTCAAATGTCATTAACCAACTACCCTTGAACCGACAAAACCACTCGGTCACCTTACCCAGCTGGCACCCTGTCAACCTTTCACCTCCCACCCTACACTTAGCTCACTCACACTGATTTATGAATAAAAAGCTGTTTGTTTTCCAAAGTTTTTCAGTATGCTGCTGAATGCAGACTTACCAGAGTTTAGCAGAGTTAAGAAGGGCATGACTTGTATTCCACTGACAAGTTCTGCATTATGAAGAAAATCTGTGACGTCAAGTGCACACTGCATTTCTAAAGAGTCAGAAGCTTGGGCTAAAAATACAGAGTGTGGTTGCAGTGGAATGAATTAAGAGTGGGAGTTGAAGTCCAAAGGTGATAGAACCGTCACATTCCAATTTTGAAGATGGGACACAGAACCCAAAACAGTAATTCTGATTTCTCTCCACAGGTGGTGCTAAAACTGCTCAGTGTTTTTCCCCAGCAATTTCTGTTTTTGTTTTTGATTTCCTGCACCTGCAGTTCTTTTGATTTTTTTGACTGTGTTCTATGTTGTTTTCCTCTGATAATACAGAAAGAGTTGGTGAAAGGGAAGAAAATAGAGTTGAGGCCTTATTCAGACTAGCCATGATCTTATTGAATAGCGAAGCAAGCTTGAGAGTCAAAAGACCTAGTGCTATCTTTTAATTCTCAAATTCCATTGCCTGACCCATCTAACTTGCACTTTTTAAGAAGTTTTAGATGTCCCTTTATGTACTGATTTAAAAAGGCAACGGTGAGATCTTTTTTGTGGAAGAGATGGCAATGATTTGCAATGTTGCAAATTCTTGATAAAAGGAGATAGTATGCAAGTTCGGTGCTTTTTAAAATACGATTAATGCTTTGGTTGCTTGATTTTCTACAGCTTGTATTTTCTTGCTGATTTTTGGTGTGGTTAAAGTGAAACTGCACCACATTGAAAACATTCAGATGCTAAACTATCATTACCTTTATTTAATTGTAATTGAACTAGACTGGAATGCAATTGTAATTCATGTGCTGAATAAGGGCAGTAATCAATACATTAAAAATTGCTTGTGTACGTGTACCTTGTTCCGCTGTGTGTGTTGCCTTTGGCTAAAAGGAGTCACAATACTTCTGTTCATGTTTTTGAAATCACTAAGGTGAACCAATTTTTGGTAACAGCAGGTTGACCTTCACTTATTTTCTTATTCTTTTGTATCTAAGTATGAAAACATGGCAGTTTCTGCAGGACTATGGTGGCACAATGTGTGCACTGTTGCCTCATGGTGGCAGTTGGGTTCAATTCAAGTCTTGGGTAACTGTCTGTGTGGAGTTTGCACATTCCCTCTATGTTTACTTGGGTTTTGGCTAGGTACTCGGGTTTCCTCTTGTAGTCCAAAGATGTGTACGTTAGGTGTCCGTGCTAAATTGCCCCATAGTGTCCAGGAATGTGAAGTCTATGTGGATTAGCCAGGGTAAAATGCAGGTCTATGGGGATAGAGTGGGGGAGTCGTCTGGGTAGGATGCTGTTCAGAGGATTGGTGCAAACTTGATCGGCTGAATAGTCTGTTTGTGCACAAAGGGGTATGTATGATTCTGTGTTGAGAGCATGGTGCTGGCAAAGCATCCGTGGAGCAGAAGAATCGACGTTTCGGGCATAAGCCCTTCATCAGGAATGAGCCTTGTGGGCCAGGAGGGCAGAGAGGTAAATAGCAGGGGGGAAGGTAGGGGAAAAAGTGATAAGTTGGAGAGGAGGGTGGAGTGATTAGGCGGGAAGGAAGATGGATACGTGAAGAAGGCAGTGCCGAGTTGGAGGCTTGGGACAGGAATAAGGTAGGGATAGGGGAAATGAGGAAACTGGTGAAATCCACATTGCTCGCGCATGGTTGCAGGGTTCCAAGGCGGAATATGAGGCACTCTTCCTCCAGGCGTCGGGTGGTTAGGGTTTGGCGATGGAGGCGGCCCTGGACTTGCAAGTCCTTGGTGAAGTGGGAGGAAGAGTTGGAGTGTTCGGCCATGGGGTGGTGTTGTTTGGTGCAGGTGTCCCAGAGATGTTCTCTGAAACGATCTGCATGTTGGCGTCCTGCCTCCCCGATGTGGAGGAGACCACATTGGGTGCACGGATACAGTAGCTGATGTGTGTGTAAGTACAAGTAAATTTTTATCTGATGTAGAAGAATCCTTTGGGACCTTGGATGGAGTTGAGGGGGGAGGTGTGGGTGCAGATTTTGCACTTCTTGCTTTGGAGGGGAAGATGCCGGGTGTGGGGTGTGGGCTGGTGGGGTGTGTGGATTTGACAAGGGAGTCACAAAGGGAATGGTCTCTTTGAAATACAGATAAGATTGGGGATGGAAACATATCCCTTGTAGTGGAATCTATTTGTAGGTGGCAGAAGTGACAGAGGATGATGCGATGTATCTGGAGGTTGATGGGGTGGAAGGTGAGGATGGGGTGTGGATGGTTCTATCCTTGTTGCAATTGGAGAGGTAGGGTTTCAAGGGTGGCGGTGCGGGAAGTGGAGGCATGATTCTATGCCTTATTTTCTGCAATAGATTTTCATATTCTATATGTTTAAAAAAAACTGTCATTATAGTGGATCCATTCAGTCTTGGGGTACTGGGCTGTGTGACACATGATAACTGATATTTACAAAATATCAGTGCACATTCGGTGCACTGTGTTGCAAATCATAAGATGAACATGAGAAATAGGAACAGGAGTAGGCAATTTGGTTCATCAAGCTTGTGAGGAGAAAGTGAGGACTGCAGATGCTGGAGTACCAGAGTTGAAAAATGTGGTGCTGGAAAAACACAGCAGGCCAGGCAGCATTTGAGGAGCAGGAGAATCGAGGTTTCAGGCATAAGCCCTTCTCGAAGAAGCTTCCTGGCCTGCTTTGTTTTTCCAGCACCACATTTTTCAACTCATCAAGCCTGCTCCGCCATTTGATAGAATCATGGCTGATTCGATGATACTCGTATCCACTTTCCTGCCCTTTTCCCTTAACCCTTGGTTCCTCTACTGATTATGAATTTATCTATCTCAACCTTAGATATACGCAGTTCTGTGTAACAAGGAGTTCCAAAGAGACTTAGCCCTCTGAGAAAAGAAATGCATCAGTTCAGTCTTAAATTGGCACCCCTCTATTCTGAGACTATGCTGTCTGGTCCTAGACTTTCCCAGAGGGGCAATATTCTCTCAGTGTTTACTCTGCCAAACCCCATCAGAATCCAAATATATCAATTAGACCACCCCTCATTCTTCTCAGTACCAATGAGTAGAGTTCCAACCTGTTCAATCTTTGTTCATAAGTGAGTCCTTTTTTTAGGGGATTATCCTAATGTACCTTCTCTGAATTGCCTCCAATAAAATAATATCATTCCTTAAATGAAGGAACCAAAACTGTTCACAGTACTTTAAATGTACTGTCACCAGAGGTTTCAAGATGGCAGCAATCTAACTGGTCTGCCTTGCTGAGCTCTACACCATAATCCAGGCGAAGTGGGGCTTTTACCCTCCACATTTTATCTATTCTGGGAAAAATTGATAATTTTAAGTGATTCGGGTCGCTATATATCCTTTTTTTTGAACTGGGACGATGACTAAAGGCAAAGGGTCGCGTAGATCACAATGTGCAGGGCACTCCCTTGCAGCAGTGGATGCACCTGTGGCCGCAACGTTGACCTCTGTGGAAGCCCCGTTGGATTTACCTGCTCAGCAAGGCCTGGCTTTGGAGTTCATTAAACTGAGAAAAGATAAAAGTCGAGATGGAAGAGAGCCAGGCCAGGCTAGAACCAATCTTGTTCATACTACAAAAGCATGAGCAGGAGATGGAGTGTCTCAGGCAGTGGGTGGAGGAGGTAGAGTGGCAGACCGTCGCCAAATCTTCGGCAAGACAGATCCAGGCTCTGGAAAAGCAGACGAAGGCCTTAGTGGAGTGGGTCACAATCTTGAAAATAGAGATCGAAGAAAGAACATTCATATTATTGGGCTGCCTGGGCAAGGAGAAGGGGATCAGCCAGCCAGCGTTTTTGAGCAATGACTGCACAGTTTCTGGGATGGGAAGTCAGCGCAGGCAGGGTGCGGATTGATCGGGTTAATTGGGTCGTAGTACGCAGGCCTGGGTCAGACCAGCGACCCGCCCAGTCCTCGTGCGATTTCAGTCCTATAGAGACAAACAAAAGGTGTTGGAAGCTTCCAGAATGCTGAGGAAAGATCCACATGCCCTGATATACAAGGGATTGAAGATTGTTTTTTCAAGACTGATCTGCGGCTGTGATTCGTTAGAGGAAGACCTTTTAATGAGGTAAAAGAGAGGCTGAGGGATCTGGATATCCAATACTCCGTAAGGTACCCAGCAGTGCTCCGTTTCAGCCATGGAGGGTCCATACATGTCTTTGATTCATCAGAGAAAGCAAATAACTTGTTGGACACTTTTAAAATAGACTGGCTCAAACAAAATGGACAATAATGGTTCTCCTTTGTTGTTGTTTATTTCATTTTGTTTTGTCCCTTTAATTTTTTTTCTTTTTCCTTTTCGCTTTCCTGGGACCCAGGAAGCATTAGGACTTCTGATTTGTTTTTTTTCTAACAATAATGAAGGTTGATTTATGAGTGGGATGGGTGAAATGCCCACTTTTAATTTCTGTGCTTATAAGGTTTTTTTTAAATTTCGTTTTGCCTGGGTTTTGGGGCATGGCGTCAGCTAGAAGGAGCCATGAAAGTGTGTGTGGGTAGTGTGAGTGCCCCCGATGGACAAGGGGCAAATTCTCCTGTTTTGTTTTTGTGTTGGTTTATTGTAGTTTTAAAAAGTTTTTTGTTTTGGTATGTCCTTCAGGCGCTCAGAGTCTTTAACTGTTTCCACTTGGCATGTCGTGAATAAGGTTCTTCCTGTCGGGGGTTCACAGGCCGTTTTAGATGACTGGTTAGTTCATTTAAGTGGTGCACCTGGAATATCAAGGGGAGTCACCGATTAAGAGAAACCAAATACTTTTGAGTCTTAGAAAGGAGAGGGTGGATGTTGTTCTGTTACAAGAAACGCATCTTGATGGCCAGGAGCATTTAAAGTTGCAGCAGGGGGAGGGGTTTGACAGGGTGTTTTATTCATCTTTTCACACTAAAAGCAAGGAAGTGGCTATACTCATTCAGATGAATGTCCCATTCCAGTTAGATCACGTTAAGGATGAATATGAGTGATTTGTGATTCTTAAAGCTTTAATACAGTGTGAGGTATATGGTATTCTGAATGTTTACTGTCCCCCGGCACACCCCCTTAAATTTCTGACGGATGTGTTCTCTAGGTTGATTGCCCTTAGAACATGCCATACTATTATAGGGAGAGACTTTAATCGCCTCATGGATCCTGCAGTGGATAGGATGTGCAGGAGCCACCTGGGCACTTCCCCACAATCTAAACAATTGGTGCACTTATATATGGAGTTGGGATTGGTGCATGTGTGGAGATGTCTTCACGCGGCGGTTAGAGATTTCACCTTTTTCTCTAATCCTGACAAGCGTTACACAAGGATTGATTTGTTTCTTGCTCCATTGCTTTTTTTGGATTCAGTGCTGTCCTGTAAAATTAGGAACATAGCCATTTCTGATCGTGCGGCAGTGTATTTGGAGTTTAAGTCCAGGCATATTGGGGTAGGTTCACGACATTGGAACCTTTTCTCCTTAAGGACAGTAAGTTTATCGAATACTTTTCGCTGGAGTTTAAAGTAATCTTGGATACCAGCTCAGGCATAGCCAGTAACCCATCTGTGCTTTGGAAGACTGCCAACACCTACACAAGGGGTATAATGATCTCTTACTCAGTCAGCAGAGACAGAGAGGAGAGCAGCAACGTCTGCTCAAGGTGACCGTGTATTTTGATAGGCAATCCGTGATTAAGTTACAGCGAATCACAGCTCTGAATTTCACACTTATTCAAGCAGTGAAGAGAGATCTCTTTCGTGAAACAAAGGTTATTTGAGTATGGGGATAGGTCAGCTAAATACTTGGCTTATTTGGTTTGGAAAAGGAGTGTCCCACTCCCCAATCTATCGCATCTATCAGAGAGGGCACTGGGACTCTTATGACTCCAAAAAGGTTAATATGGTTTTTAGGGAAATTTTACTCTGAGCTGTATCAGTCAGAGGGCTGTGAGGGCCAGTTGGTGATGATGGAGTCCTCCTTTAAGAACCTGGATCTTCCAGGTATTACTCCAGAGCAGGTGTCCTTTTTGAATGTCCCCTTGACAGTGCAAGCGATACAGGGAGCAGTAAAACAACTCCAAAGTGGTAAGGCACCCAGCTTAGCTTGCCTTCCAAGTGGGTTTTATGAGGAATTTATAAATATAGTGGCTGAGCCAGTGCTGGACATGTACAATTATTTGTACAGTCAGGACTGTCCTCTCTGACAGAAACTAATATTTCTCTCATCTCGTCCTTGAGAGGGAAGGCCCCAGAGGACTGTGCTTCATATAGGCCCATTTTGCTGCTAAACTTGGATTTTAAAAGTTTATCTAAGATGCTAGTGTTGACATTGGAATAAGTGTTGCCCTTTATAGTCAAGGAGGTCCTCTAATAACATTAGAAGAGTACTGAATATGGTCCAGGTGCGTCAGCAGAGGTCGATTCCAGGCTTGGTGGTCTCTTGTGACGCGGAGAAAGCATTTGACTAGATAAAGTGGCCATATCTTTGTTCTGGAGCAGTTTGGTCTTGGTGGGGTCTTTACCAGATAGGTGGAAGTGGTATATAGTGATCCTATGGCAGCGTATATTACTAATGGCATAGGTTCTAATGAGTTTTGAGAAGATTTGCCGCTCAGGTTGAGGTTCTGGATGTAGGTTTGCTCGCTGAGCTGGAAAGTTCATTTTCAGATGTTTTGTCGCCATACTAGGTAACATCAAGAGTGAGCCTCTGGACGAAGCACTGCTGGTATTACCTGCTTTTTATTTGTATGTTTGGGTTTCCTTGGGTTGGTGATGACATTTGCTGTGGTAACATCATTTCCTATGGTGATGTCATTTCCCATTTTCTTTCCTCAGGGTATGGTAAATCGGATCCAAGTCAATGTGTTTGTTGATAGAGTTCTGGTTGGAATGCCATGCTTCTAGGAATTCTCAGGTGTCTGTGTTTGGCTTGTCCTAGGATGGATGTGTTGCTTCAGTTGAAGTGATGTTCTTCCTTATCTGTATGTGAGGATACTAGTGAGAGAGGGTAATGTCATTTTGTGGCTAGTTGATGTTCATGTATCCTGGTGGCTAGTTTGTCCAATGTAGTGTTTGTTACAGTTTTTGCATGGTATTTTGTAAATGTCATTAGTTTTGCTTGTTGTCTGTATAAGGTCTTTCAAGTTCATTAGCTGCTGATTTAGTGTATCGGTGGGTTTGTCGGCTGCCATGATGCCAAGGGGTCTGAGTAGTCTGGCAATCATTTCTGAAATACCTTTGATATAGGGGAGGGTGGCTAGGATTTCTGGGCACGTTTTGTCTGTTTGTTTGGGTTTGTTGCAGAGAAATCAGTGGACTATGTTCATTGAGTACCCATTCTTTTTGAATACACTGTATAGGTGATTATCCTCTGCTCTGCATAGTTCCTTTGTGCTACAGTGTGTGTGGCTCGATGAAATAATGTTCTGATGCAACTTAGTTTGTGGATGTTGGGATGGTTGCTTCTGTAGTTCAATATTTGGTCCATATGTGGTGTTTTCCTGTGTATGCTGGTTTGAAGTTCCCTGTTGGCTGTTGGCTTTACTGTGACATTTAAGAATGACAGTTTGTTGTTGTTTTCCTCTTCCTAAGTTCTATAATTTCTAATAATTTTAGTATCGGTAGAGGCAGCCAACAAGTTTGTCCCCTCTCACTGCTGTTGTTCATGCTGATGGTTGAGCCGTTGGCAGAGCCTATTCGGAGGAACCCCAATATAGTTGTTCTGGAGGTGGGATCAGGGATGCAGACGATCACACTCTATGCAGATGATGTTCTCCTTTTCCTATCAAACTCAACATTGTCTGTCTCACATTTAAAACAGCGTATCAACTTATTTAGCTCTTTCTCGGGATATATGATTGATTTTTATAATGTCAGAGGCCATGTCTGTGGGGAGGTCTTGGAGGAATACCCGATCTTGAAGGTGAAATCTAATTCTCTTTCAGGTGGTCACAGGGATGTTTTCTGTACCTCTGCATTTTCATTACTCCCGCCTTTGACTAGTTATATAAGGCTAACTTTGTGCACTTGCTTGATAAGGCAGGATGTTCAACATTGGGAGGTTCTTTAAATGTCTTGGTTAGGCAGAATAGCTCTTAGTAAAATGAATGTTTTTCCTTGCTTGTTATATCCCATGTGAATATTTCCTCTCATGCCTCGGTAAATGTTGCGGAGACTCACTGGTTGGCTCTATTCTTTTATTTGGTGTCACAGGTGGCCTCTCATTAAACTTACCAAATTGCAGCTTCAATAGGGAAGGGGTGGCATGGGAGGGGGGAGGGTGGTGTAGACTTTCCAGATTGGGCTTGTGAGGACCCGAAGTCAATGTGGCTAGATCTTGAGACCTGTCAGGTGAAATGCCCCCTTACTAATCTGTTGTACATGGATAAGATGAGGACAGTCATGGAGTATTGTCGGAACCCAATTGTCATCAGTACGATTAAAATGTGGATAGTGATGCGAGAAAACAAAGGCAGTTTACCTAAAACCTCCTTTGGGTGTGGAGATTTGGTCAGAGTTATGGGAGGACATTTGTGAGAACGTGAGAAGGATCTTGATTTGCATAGAATGCATGCTATGCCACTGAAGGTCCTTCACAGGGTTCATCTGGCCCCAGAGCCAAATTCAAAAAAGGAATGTCTCTGTTGTGCCCCAAATGTAAAATGAGTATTGGCATTCTTACCCATTTGTTTGTGGTCATGCCACAAGCTTTGCAAGTATTGGGGCACTTTAGTAAGTGTCAAGGGGAGGCTCCTGGAGACTCAGGTCAAGGAAGATCTGGTGTCTCCTCTCCTGGGCCTGCCACTTCTGCCTGCCTTTGATGACCTTGGGGGAAAAAGCTGTTTAATATTCTTACGTTTTGTACGAGGAAGAATATTTTGATGCGTTGGGCCTTGGAAGGTCCTCTGGGCCTGCTGGGATGGCGTAGGTTAATTATGGAACACATCCCCCTAGACTTCCTTTCAAATATGGTGCACCAGAAAACAGAAGTTTTCGACAAGATGTGGCAGCCCTGTCTGAACCACCTAGAAGTGGATTGGTTGGCGATACTAACTAGGGTTTTGTTTAGCATTGAGTCCTGGGTCTGATGAGCCTGGTGCCCTGAGAGGATGAATCCCAAATAAATATGGATATGCTGATGCTCCTGCTCATGATGGGGTTGCGCTGAGTGATTTAATTTAATTTATTGAATTGTAGCATGAGTAGCTTTCTCTTTGTTATTATTTTGTTTTGTAGAGTAGTAGTTAGTTTATTGTAATTGTTATACTCTGATTGCTTATACTTGTAATTTTATAATTTTGTAAAGAATAAAAAGTCTTTTTCAATAAAAATAACAAAAATACTCTGCTCCGCCTGACTGCTAGCTTTGTGTTTCATGCACAAATGTCGCCAGGTCCCTTAAAATCATCGGGTACAAAGGGCTTACTTAACCTTTTAATATTTGTTTCTAAACTAAAACAGAAATTACTGGTGAAACTCAGGAAGTCTAGCTTCAATAGTTTGGGTCCAGTAACCCTTCATCACAACCAGTTGTAACTAGGAAAAGGAGGCATATATGCTGAAGACAGGGTTATGGGGAAGAGGGTAAAAGAATAAGCAATAGCTGGAGACAGAGCCCAGAGGAAAAGATGGACAGTTTGGCAGACAAAGGGATGGCCAGACACACAGAAAAGTGGCTAATGGGCACCATAAGTAGGTGAAAATAAGTTGGCTGCGATAAGAGCAGCCCATGTGTTGACAAGACCTCGGGTGTGGGGTGAGCAAAGGACGTGGAAGATGATGATAAGGCCCTAGAATTCTTGAACTTGGTATTATTATTGAGGTTTATGTTTTAGAGTCCCCAACTAGAAAATGAGGTGCTGTTCTTCCAGCTTGTGCTAAACCTTACTGGAATACTGCAGCCACTCTGAAACAGTAATGTTGGCCAGGGAATACAATGTTGTGTTGAAGTGGCAGGCACCTGGAAATTTGGGGTCAGTTTTGCAGCCTAAGTGTAGGTGTTCTGCAAAGTGGTTGCCGAGCTTGCGTTTCTCCTCCCAATGTAGAGGCGACCACATTGTGAGCAGCACATACAATAGACTAGATTGGGTAAAGTGCAGGTAAATTGCTGCTTCACTTGGAAGGTATGATTGGAGCCTTGGATAGTGAGTATGGAGGAAGTAAATTTGATTGGGACCGTTTCCTCCAGTCCACAACCTCGTCTTCTACTCGTCACATCCTGTGGTACCTTTCCACGCAGGCACAGTGGTGTTACACCCACTGTGCCTGCATGGGAAGGTACTACAGGGTGTGATGAGTAGAAGACGAGGTTGTGGATTAGAGGAAACGGTCCCAGTCAAATGCTGACAAAGGAAAGGAATATATGTGTCTGGTCTTGGTATCCTGTCAGAGGTAGCAGAAGTGGCTAATTATGATCCGTAGGATGCAGATGCTAGTGGACTGGAAAGAGAGAATGAGGAAGCCCTATTAGTGCTATAGCTGTGAAGAATAAGAGTGAAGGAAAGGGGTTAGACACAGCTGAGGGCTCTGTTAACCATGGTGGCAAAGAATTCTTGGTTGAGAAAAAGTGAACATTCCGGAGGTCCTGACCCCTGCAGAAGGTAACAACGTCAGAACAGATGCAATGGAGAAACTGGGAGAATAGAATGGAGTCTTAACAGAAATCAGACTGAGAGGGTGTATAGTCCAGATTACTGTGGAGGGCAGTGGTTTACAGTGGACTCCTGTACGAAGGACTCAATATTGAGTTCAATAATTTTAGAATCAGAGCACCTTCCTCTGTCTTTTACTCCTGACATTCTGGGCCCTGTGCATGATATGGGCTGCTTTCAGCACAGCCAAGCCATTTTAACCAAATCATGGTCCCCATTAGTAGTTTTTCTTTCTCCCTGGCTTACCATTATCCGTCTCTATGACCGCCTGTCTTTCTCTCCCTCTGGCCTCTGACTCCACCTATTGCTTATTCCTGTTTCCCCTGGACTTCTAGTTTGAACATGTACCAACTTTTCCTAGCTACTAGTTCTGATGAAGAGTCACTGGACCAGAAATATTGACTCTGCTTTTTCTCCACAGATGCTGCTAGACCTGCTGAGTTTCTCCCGCAATTTCCATTTAGTTTTAGATTTCCAGCTTCACAGCACTTTGTTTTATTTCTATCTCGCAAATTGCCTTTTACTCTTATTTTGTGTCATCTGCAAGTTTGGTGACATTGCATTTTTCCCCCTCTCAAAAAAAATGTACTGTAAATAGTTGCAGTCCAGTGGTCCCTGTGGAATCCCGCTGGTTGCCAACTGGAAAAAGAAACCCATGTCTCCATTCACTTTTTCCTTCCCAGCAACCAATTCTTTATCCATACTGTATACTACATCTAACACCATGGGGGTCTTCTCTTATAATTTAGCCTTTTATGAGGTACTTTGTCATTCACCTACTAAAAGTCCAAATATGATTATGTGGAGGTCCTAGCATTGGACTGGGATGGACAAAGCTAAAAATCTCGCAACCCCAAGTTATAGTCTAAAAGGTTTATTTGGAAGTACAAGCTTTTGCAGCACTGCTCCTTCAACAGGTGACTTCTTAGCTCAGACAATGCATTAAAGGTGTGAGCTTAGAGTTTATTTGTACTCTAACCTTGAGTCAGACTGGTTCTGTTTCCAAAGTAGGAATTTATTAAATGTCATGTGAACTTACTGTCTACAGATTGTGCTTTTTGACCAAAATAGAATGTATCTGCAAATACAAATTCACCCCATAGACGTGTGTGTGTGTGTGTGTGTGTGTGTGTGTGTGTGTGTGTGTGTGCGCGCGCGTGGAGGTGTAGGGAAGATCTTGGTGAGGTGCTCATCCTCGTTGATAATATATCGCAGGCTGCGAATGTGGAGTTTCTCTGCTCCTGGGAAGTACTGGACAATGAAGGGTACCCTATTGGTCATATCCCGTGTCTGTCTCCTGAGGAGGTCATTGCAGTTTCTCACTGTGGCATGTTGGAAATTACTTCCTCGAGAGACAGACACTGGATATGACTGATAGGGGTACCCTTCATTGTCCAGTACCTCCCGGCAACGAAGAAACTATGCTATATTCTTCACGGTCTGCAATGTTATCAGTGAGCAAGAGCATCTTGCCAAGATCTTCCCCGCGCCTCCACTTCTCACCTTTTAAGCAACCACTAAACCTTAAACAGACCATTGTTTGCAGCAAATTACCCAGCCTGAGGACATTGGCCACAACACCATACAACCCTGTTATGACAACACTGCAAGATGTGTCAGTGTGTTGACATAGATACTACCATTACATGTCTCGTGCTGCAGGCAAGGATGCCCTGAGGCATGGTACATTGGTGCGATCAGGCAGATGATGTGACAACGGATTAATGGGCATCTCACAACAATCACCCGACAAGGATGTTCCCTCCCAGTAGTGGGAACACTTCAGCGGTCAAGGGCATTCAACCTCTGATCTTAAGGTGACTGTCCTCTAAGATGGATTTCGGGATTCACTGGTCGCACTCAAATACTTACGCAGTCTCGTGTTTGCTCTCGTTCGCTTTCTCACTCTCATGCGCTCTCCTCCTCATGTGCACACCTTTTCACGGGCAAATACTCCGTCATACTCGTGCGCACACTCACTCACCCTCACACACATGCAAGCACACAAGTCTGCGGGTGAATTTGCATTTGCAGACACATTCTATTTTGTTCAAAAAGCACACAATCTGTCAACAGTCAGTCCATGTGACATTTTATAAATTATTACTTGGGGAATAGAACCGGTCTGACTCAGGTTGGAATACAGACAAACTCTAACCTCACTCCTTTAATGCATTGTCTGGGCCAAGATGCGTTTTAAAATAAAACCTTGAGTTATTTCAGGAATGTGACTTGCAAGAAGTTCTGGGATTTACATAGTCATAGAGACGTACAGCACGGAAACAGACCCTTCAGTCCAACTCGTCCGTGCCGACCAGATATCCCACCCCAATCTAGTCCCACCTGCCAGCACTTGGCCCATATCCCGCCAATCCCTTCCTATTCATATACCCATCCACATGCCTTTTAAATATTGCAATTGTACTAGCCTCCACCATTCCTCTGGCAGCCCATTTCACACATGCACCACCCTCTGTGTGAAAACGTTGCCCCTCAAGTCTCTCATATCTTTCTCGTCTCACCCTAAGTCTATGCCCTCTAGATCTGGAAACCCCCACCTCAGGGAACAGACTTTGTCTATTTACCCTATCCCTGCCCTTCATGATTTTATAAACCTGTATAAGATCACCCCCTCAGCCTCCGACACTCCAGGGAAAACAGCCCTAGTCTATTCAGCCTCTCCCTGTAGCTCAAGTCCTCCAACCCTGGCAACATCCTTGTAAATCTTTTCTGAATCCTACAAAGTTTCACAAGAATTTTCTCATTGGAAGGAGACTAGAATTGCAGAATTTCATATTATTGAATCGAAATCTGCAACTCATTCTGAATGATTAAAGACTTAACAGCAATCTAGGTTTGTTCAATACATTGCATCAGTTGCATGACACTTTGCTATTTTACTATAAATCCTGTGACACATGATCCTGTCCCACTAGCTACATGATGAAGGAGCTGTGCTTTGAAAACTTGTACTTCCAAATAAACTTATTAGATTATAACTTGGGGTTGTGTGATTTTTAACTAAGTCCAAATACAACAGATTTACTATTCTCCCTTTTGGCACTCTTGCTGAGATTTCCTCAGAAACTCCAATTAGTCAGGTATGATTTCTCTTTTATGAAACCATGATTAGATTATGATTTTCCAATGTGCTGCTATTAGTTAGACCATAAGACATAGGAGTGGAAGTAAGGCCATGCGGCCCATCGAGTCCACTCCGCCATTCAATCATGGCTGATGGGCATTTCAACTCCACTTACCAGCGTTCTCCCCGTAGCCCTTAATTCCTCGAGACAACAAGAATCTATCAATCTTGGCTTTGAAGACATTTAGCGTCCCAGCCTCCACTGCACTCTGCGGCAATGAATTCCACAGGCCCACCACCCTCTGGCTGAAGAAATGTCTCCGCATTTCTGTTCTGAATTGACCCCCTCTAATTCTAAGGCTGTGTCCACAGGTCCGAGTCTCCTCGCGTAATGGAAACAATTTCCTAGCGTCCACCCTTTCCAAGCCATGTATTATCTTGTACGTCTCTATTAAGTTTCTCCTTAATCTTCTAAAATCCAATGAATACAATCCCAGGATCCTCAGCCGTTCCTCATATGTTAAACCTACCATTCCAGGGATCATCTGTGTGAATCTCCGCTGGACATGTTCCAGTGCCAGTATATCCTTCCTGAGGTGTGGGAACCAAAACTGGGCACAGTACTCCAAATGGGGCCTAACCAGAGCTTTATAAAGTCTCAGTAGCACATCTCTGTTTTTATAATCCAACCCTCTTGAGATAAGAGACAACATTGAATTTGCTTTCTTAACCACGGACTCAACCTGCATGTTTACCTTTAGAGTATCAAAAGGTTCCTTCATAATTGGTTCCAACATTTTTCTAAGAATAGATGTCAGGCTAATTGGCAGAAGGTTACCTGCTTTTAACTTCCTTTCCATTTTGAATAAGGGTATCACATTGGCAGTTTCCAATTTTCTGCTACCTCTCCAGAATCCAAAGATTTATTGAAGATTAAAGTAATGCATCCACTGTGCTGATGGCTTGCATTCTAGGATCAGCACAGATCCTATAGGCAGCATCAGCATCTGCCTTTAGCCCCATTAATTTGTCTAACACTACTTTCTCTAGGAATGGTAATGGTTCTAATTCCTTCACCATATTCTTTAGGGTTAATGGGATGTTTGAAGAATCTTCCAAATTAAAAAAAATGATGCAAAATATCTGATAAACTGTCATGCCATTTCCTTGTTCTCCATAAATATCTCCCTAGGTTCATTTTTAAGGGATTTGACTTCACTTTGACCTCTCTCTTGCTTTTTCTATATTTAAATCATTTGCAAATCTTTAAAATTTATTTTGCTGCTTCGTCTCTGAGACAAATTTTAAAGTTCAACATGGTAATTTAACAAAATTAAAGAAACAAAAAATAGGTTTTGTAATAACCTGATTAATTGTAAGGTTAAATTGAGCTACCTATTTTATGATTCTTTTAATACCTTCATATATGTAAGTTATAACTTCAGGATCTTCTAAAATCCAGGGGTTGGAGCTGATTTTTGAGAATAACTGCGACACTGAGTTGAATTTAGACTGTGCAGTCTGAACATGTATAGCATGCTTTCATTTTCCAAGATGTTAAAAGCACCATACAGTCAGCTACACATTTTTTTCTCATTGCTGGTCCACTTTTCTTCCAATAATTTTGAAAGCCAGGATAGCAAGGTCAAATGCATGATTGACGTAAAATCTATATAATTTTTAATTAACTGCGTATGTGAGGGAAAGATACAATTAAAACAAAATCAGAAACTGCTGGAGAAACTCCGTAGCTGTGGCAGTATCTGTGGATAGAAAACAGAGTTCGGGTTCAGTGGCTTTTCTTGAGTGCTCTGAAGTCCTGAAGAAGGGTCGTTACACCTGAAATGTAACTCTCCTTTCCCTCCACAGATGCTGCCAGACCTGATTATCTCCAACAGTGTCTGGTTTTGTTTCAGATTTCCAGCATCCACAGTTCTTTTTGATAGTAGCAATATTTGAATCATCGGCATGTAGCTGTTTTATATTTTTATAAACTTCAGAAATTAAATTCAGCTGAGGGGAATCTGTAGGCGTTCGAGATGGGGAGATTGTGGTAATGGTAAATTGGACAATGGGAGAAAGTGGGTACATGATGGGAGGATAAAATGGGACAAACATGAATAATTAGATAAGGAAATATGGAGAGAACTGACACATGATTGCTTTAATTACCAGTTTTAGATTAGATTAGATTAGATTCCCTATAGTGTGGAAACAAGCCCTTCGGCCCAACATCCACACCGACCCTCCGTAGAGCAGCCCACCCAGACCCATTTTCGTCTGACTTAATTGCCCGTAGTGTAAGGTGCATTTAGCATGGCCAATTCACCTGACCTGCACATCTTTGGACTGTGGGAGGAAACTGGAGCACCCGGAGGAAACCCACGCAGACACGGGGAGAATGTGCAAACTCCACACACAGTTGCCTGAGGTGGAATTTTATATAATTGAATGACCTGAGTACTAAATTGTTGCATGTAAAATTGAGAAGTCACAGGTGGATTTTCCTTCCGAAAATGGGATGATATTATCAGCCCATGTTCATAGTGTTTATTTTTTGTGTTCTGTAGTGAATGGACCTTTTTGATAACTAGGTACAATGTAACACAAGTTGAGTGTGTGTTGTTGGAAAAGCACAGCAGGTCAGGCAGCATCCGAGGAGCAGGAAAATCGACGTTTCAGGCCGGAGCCCTCCTTCAGGAATAAGGCTGGGAGCTTTGGTGGTGGACAGATAACTGGGAGGGGGGCTGGGGCTGGGGAGAAGGTAGCTGAGAGTGCAACAGGTGGATGGAGGTGGGGGTAAAGATGATAGGTTGGAGAGGAGGTTGGAACGGATAGGTGGGACAGGTCATGAGGGCGGTGCTGAGCTGGAAGGTTGGAACTGGGGTAAGGTGGGGGGAGGGGAAATGAGGAAGCTAGTGAAGTCCACACTGATGCCATGGGGTTGAAGGGTCCCAATGTGGAAGATAAGGCCGCCTTGCTTCAGGCATTGGGTGGTGAGGGAGTGACAGTGGAGGAGGCCCTGGACCTGCATGTCCTAAGCAGAGGGCGAGTTGAAATGTTCAACCACAGGGCAGTGGGATTGGTTGGTGTGGGTGTCCCAGAGATATTCTCTAAAGCGCTCCATGAAAAGGCATCCAGTCTCTCCAATACAGAGGAGACTGCATCTGGAGTAACGGATACAATAAATGACGTGTGGGAATTCAGGTGAAACTTTGGATGTGGAAGGCTTCTTTGGGGCCTTCGACGGAAGTTGGGGGGGGTGGGGTGGGGGTGGAAGGGAGGGATGTGTGGGCGCAGGTTTTGAAATCCCTGCAGTGGCTTATTAGGGGGTGTAGACCTGGCCAGGTAGTCGCAGAGGGAATGGTCTTTGCGGAAAGCGGATAGGAGTGGGTAGGGGGATATATCCCTGGTGGTGGAGTCCATTTGTAGGTGGTGGAAATGTTGGCGGATGATGTGATTTATGTGGGAGTTGTGGGGTTTACCCTCACCTCCATCCACCTATTGCACTCTCAGCTACCTTCTCCCCAGCCCCCCACTCCTCCCATTTATCTGAGCACCCCAAAGGCTCCCAGCCTCATTCCTTATGAAGGATTCTCCCCGAAACGTCAATTTTCCTGCTCCTCGGATACCTTCGGATCTGCTGTGCTTTTCTAGCAACACACTCTCAACTCTGATCTCCAGCAGCTGCAGACCTCACTGTCTCCACAATGTGATACAATCTGGAGTAAAGTCACAACTGGCGTTTTTTAAAATAGAAGTATTTACAGAATACAAGGACATAATTTTAAAGTCAGAGCAAGGCCACTTTGAACTGTGACCAAGTAATAATTTAACACAAAGATTGGTGGACATTTATAACTTCCTCCTGAAATGATCTGGTGCTGGATCACTTGATCACGGAGATTGATAAATACTTGTTAAGGAAGGCTATAAAGGGATTTGGATCAAGGTGGGTAAATGCAAGTGCAGATCCATCATCTCTTGGAATGGCAGAATATCTGGTAGTGCTGAATGGCTTAGTACTATAATCATTAAGTTGAGACCTTTCCCAGAGGAAAAGTTAGGAAAGCTAGTAAGTGAGACATGTTGGTCTGATTTGTCTCAAATACTTCAAACCCCATGTCCAGTCTGACTAGTATGTTCATTTCCAAATTTTACTCACTGTTTTTCCCTCTCTTGTGGTTAGGTAATCTTGACAGGGACCCCTCAGCCTACTAGGACCTCTAGTAGGCTGAGTCCTCTTACCTCCTACGCAACACAAGTGGGATTGACTTGACCCTGAGAGAATTTGGTTAATCACAGTGGGCCCTATCTGACACAGGAGGGGCTGTTCCAATGCTTCAATGATCCACAGTGCTGAGGATCAATCTCAATGGGGCCTCCTTTGATTCTGCTGGTTCTATTCGAGACTGACAGGGAATCACAAGTTTAGCAGGACCTCTTCAACATTGGATGCTCTTGCACAACTACAGACGCACTGATGGCACTGGCTGTCATGAGCCCCACTGATTCACAGAGGCCCAAACACTGAACCACAACCACGTTACTGGAACCTGCTCAACTCTTAATCACACTGTGGGCTGAGCCTTTTAGGTCCTGCCAACTCTGTGGATTTGCTTGTCTACTGTGATGGGGCACAGTTGAATATGGTGGGGCTTGCGTGACTTTGGTCTAGCCCCACATGGCTCTGTTGTGGCTGACACCTATCTTATGGGATCTGCCTGAGTCCCACAAGATTAACGAGATCCTGTGCAGTAGAAGGGTAGCAAGGAAAAGCCAAGGAACTAAAGACAGCAGAGTCTGATGTCAGTGGTGAGTAAGTTGTTGGAAGGGATTCTGAAGGAGAGGATTTACGTACATTTTGAAAGGCAAGGACTGATTGGGGATTGTCAACGTGGCTTTGTGTTTGGGAGTTCATGTCTCACTAACTTGACTGAGTTTTTTGAAGAGGTGATAAACAAGATTGATGAAAGTAGAGTGATGTATGGATTGACTAGGTTCTGCATGGTAGACTGGTGAGCAAGGTTAGTTTGTATGGAATCTGTGGGAGCTGGCCAATTGGATAAAAATCGGCTTGATGATAGGAGAATAAAGGTTGGTGGTAGAAGTTTGGACAGGAGACCAGTGACCAGTGGGGTGCCACATGGATCGGTGCTGAGTCCACTACCTTTTGTCATTATATAAGTGATTTGAATGTGAATATAGGAGGTATGCTTAGTAAGTTTGCAGATGACACCAAAGTAGGTGTAGTGGACACTGAAGAGGGTTCTTTCAGAATACAATGGGATTTTGATTAGATGGACCAATGGGCTGTTGAGTGGCAGATGGCATTTAATTTAGATAAATGTGAGGTATTGCATTTTGGTAAGGAAAACCAGGGCTTGTATAGTAAATGGTAGGACCGTGGGGCATGTTGCTAAGCAAAGAGATTTAGGGTTCAGGTGCATACTTCCTTGAAAGTGGAGTTGTAGGTAGTTAAAAATCACACAACACCAGGTTATAGTTCAACAGGTTTAATTTGAAGTACACTAGCTTTCGGAGCGACGCTCCTTCATCACAACCACCTTGTGAAGGAGCGGTACTCCGAAAGCTAGTGTGCTTCCAATTAAACCTGTTGGACTATAACCTGGTGTTGTGTGATTTTTAACTTTGTACGCCCCAGTCCAACACCGGCGTCTCCAAATCATGAGTTGTAGATGGATAGGGTGGTGAACACAATGCTTGGCATGTTTGCCTTCACTGGTTAGTATATTGCATAAAGAAGTTGGGAGGTCATGTTGTGGCTAGACAGGACATTGGTGAGGCCACTTCTGGAATACTGCATTGTTATTGTCTCCCTGCTATTGGAAAGATGTTGTTAAACTTGAAAGGGTTCAGAAAAGATGTAAAGGATGTTGCCAAGGTTGGATGTTTTGAATTATAAGGAGAGCCTCAATGTGCTGGGGCTGTTTTCTCTGGAGTATTGGAGGCTGAGATGACCTTGCAGAAGTTTATAAAATCATGAGGGGGCATCAATAGTGTAAATATCCAAGGTCTTCTTTCCCAGGAAAGGGGAATTCAAGACTAGTGGGCATAGGTATAATTTGAGAGGGGATAGACTTCAAATGAACCTGAAGAGCAATGATTTCATGCAGAGGATAGAGCATCCATGAAACAAATTGCCAGAGGAGATGGTGGAGGCTGGTGTAATTACAATACTTAAAAGGCATTTGGTTGGGTATATGAATAGAAAGGGTTTAGAGGGTTTTTGGCCAAATGTTGGCAAATGGGACCAAATCAGTTTAGTATATCTGGCTGGCATAGGTGAATTGGACTGAAGTGTGTGTTTCTGGGCTACGTGACTCTGACTTTGAATGCAGTGATTTCAGCATCAGCACTTAAATTACAATTTTGCATTAGCTGGGTTGCTGACAATCCATTCAATTTAGAATGAAAGTTCTTCTAGAGTGTAAACACGTAAAAAATTTCATCATTGTAAGGTATTAGCACTCACTTGAATAGAGATCTGGGATATCTTAGAACAAAACACTGTGATGAAACAGCAGATAGTAAATAACTATAACTAAAGGACACGTTCTTGCCAGTTGGGTGGTGGCTGACTAATTGGTCTTAAAATAGCTTCATCAAATGTATGGTCACAATTTAATATGACTATGATCAATTGCATTCATTTCATTTTAATTCTTTTCTGATACTTGTTTGTTCAGGTCACTTATGAAATCCACAAGGAGAGTTTGGCCAGAACATTTGAAGAGTACCAAAGACAAGATGAAAATACAAAGCAAATCCCGACCATTCAAACTATTTCTGAGATTAGCAGCACACAAGAAGCTACAATTCAGAAAGATGTTTTTGAGGTCCAGAGTGCACCTCATTCTGAAAATGTTGAGAAACAATTAGAAAAAGCAGATGGTTTCAAACAACTTGAAGGTTACCAGGAAGCCAGTTCTCTGAACACTGAAGTACAGCAGAAAAACATGGAACAGACAGACAAAATAAAAAAAACAACTGAGTCACTTGATGGCACTGAAGTAACTAAGGTGATAACACAAGTAGATCAGATATCAAATAAATTACCAGCTTCTTTGGAAAGTTTTGAAGTTGAGAAATCTGAAGTAACTGAAATGTGCATGGAAGATGTGGACTGTTCAGCTGCTCGTTCCACGGATCTGTTTTCAGATGAAATGACTGAAAGTGAAGTAACTAAAGTAAAAGAGAAAACGACAACAGCAATTACTACAAATGGGCAAGAGCATAATGTTGCATTGGACCCATGTGATCCAAAGGTTGATGTGGTAGAATATTCAAACAATGGACAACAGAACAGCATAAATAGTGAAGAGAACTGTGTCTCAGAGCTTCAGGACACTTCTCAAGAAGTAAATATTTCAACTACTACTGCATCCAAAGAGAGTTCAAGCAGTTCAGAAGCAGTTTCAAATCACTCCGCGTCTGTACTACAGGAGGAGATTATCAAAGTAAAACAAGAGATGGCAAAATTGCAAACAGAATCAAGCACTGAACCCTTAAAAGAACTTGACAGCCACACTGCTGATTCTAGCACTCATGACAGTAATAGCCCAGACAAAGATATTGGAACAATTAACACAAAAACTAGAGAGTTGAAAGTCTTATCTGCTAAAGAAATTGCTAGATTGGATGTGTCTAGTGTTGCATCTGATACTGAGAGGTTGGAACTTCGAGCAAGTATAAGTCAAGAATCTACAATGGTCCCAAAGCCCCCTATGCAGGTAATACACTTTATTGTGATGGAAAACGTAAAATGACAATTTCAGTTTAACAGCATGAATTTCCACTTTTTCTGAATTTTATGAGCCTGAGACATGAGGAAATTGAGTATCAGTGATTTTGTCTGTGGTGGAATAATAATCTCTCCTGCAAATGTTTGAGAGATCTTCCTGTCCTGTTTTTCAGTTATGTTTATTTTACCTGAAACTAACCATCTGCAGAGATTATAACAATAGAAAACATCAGAAACACTAGAGTTTGGAATCTTTTTGTGGCGAGGGAAATAGAGCTAATGTTGCAGGTTGATGATTGATCATCAGTATTTTCCTTTTGTATTATTTTGGTTACTGCTGCATTTTTTTTTTGCCAAACACTAACAATATATCTTCTCTTTGTCTTTCATCAAAAATTCCAGTCAATCCTGTGTTGCCTTTATTTTGTAACCACCTAAGTCATTTTGTTTTATAATCTTCATTAAAATGATGCAAGTAATTCAGGTATTTGAACTAATGTAGTCTGTCAGATGGAATTGAATTGTCCTTCATGCGATTTTGTGTTTTACCAATTGATTATATAGCTTTTCCTTAAGTAAAATGCTTTTAGAAGATTTGAAGTTTCATGTTTTCAGTTGAATGGCCTTACTAAGGGAGCCATTAACAGACTAAATTAAATCATCTGTTTTTGATGTTATTTAGATCATTATAATACAGTTTTCAATTTAAATGTGAAAATTAGATTTTCTTATATGACATTCAGTTCTCTACTTACTGAAATCATGACTGATACTGGAAGGTTGTAAAGTACCTGAATGAAAGATAGGATGCTGTTACTGTGAATCTGTGGACAGCTTGAAAAATGGTGTGCGAATCTGAGGGCAGAGAAGTGAGATTAAAATGGAAGGCAATCCAAAATTCAAAATCATGCTTGTAGACTGAACAGAGATGCTCTGCAAGATATCATTCAAGCTTTGCTACTTACCCAGAATAGAGGCGAACCCATGACGAGCTATAATATATACCAAATTGAAACATGTCTAAGCAAGTTATTATTTATTTGAAAAGATGTTAGAAGTGTGGGAAATGTGACAAATGTCATTGAGTCAACCATGGTGAAATGGAATTTTTGATTAAAGACAAAGAGAAGATATATTGTTGGAGGTGGGGTAGAAGATAGCATCATTTGAGCAGAGGAGACGAACTGAGATTGGAGTTGAGACTTTAAAGGGGGTGGAGTGCAAATAAGTGTGAACAGGATAGCTGTAGGAGTTGGTAGGCTAACAGTAGGAGCAGAATTCACCAGTCAGCCTGACGAATCTGCTCTGTCATCCAATCAAATTGTGGCTGATAGTCCTCAACCCCACTTTGTTGCCTTTGCCAAAAACCTTTGAGTCCCTTGTTGATTAAAGCTCTGTTTATCTCAATGTTGAATATGCTTCATGACCTAGCCTCAAAAGCGTTCTGCAGTGAAGAATTCCAGAGATTCGCTAACCTCTGAGAGATGCAATTCCTTCCAGTCTCGTCATAAATGGGTAACCCCTTACACTGAGAATATACCTAATCCTAGACTCCCCCATGAGGGCAAGCAATCTCTCCCTGGCAAATCCTTTAAGAATTTTGTATGCTTCAATAACACCAACCTCATTCTTCTAAACTGTAATGAGTACGATCCCAACTACTAATCCTGTACTTATAAGATGGTCTGTCTGCATTCAAGGTCAACCTAGTAAAACGTGGCTAGCTTGCTTCCGATGTAAGTATATCTTTATTTAGACAAAGGGACTAAAACTGTTTGTAGTATTCCAGGTAGTACTTTGTATAGTTTCAGCAAGAGTTCCCTATTTTTATACATCATTTTGTTTGAAATGAAGGCCAAAATACCATTTGCGTTTGCTGTTATCTGCTGAATGTGTATGCTTGTCTTTTGTGATTTATGCATGAAGACTCCCAAATCCTGCTATGCTGTAGTTTTCTGCAGTCTTTCTTCAGTAATTGTAGATATTGACTGACAGCCTATCCCAAAAGTGGGTATTTGCAATAGAATGTATTAAAATTTGGTTCAAGGTATGTATAGAAACTAAGGAAAATTCTGGAAAAAATTGTATCTCCTGACAGAAGTATTGACATATCTGTAAAATCTAATCCTTCTCTTAACCATATTTTGTAACATAAGTTGTGATTTATACATTTTTTAAATTAATTGCATATTTGTAATTGCCTCCAGAATCAATTGTTTACTAATAATGAATTGTGTAAGAGTCTGGGAGAATTAAATCCAAATCTAACAAATGGTAGGACATTGATTTGGAACAGCATTGTGGCTTTTTGCCTTTAATATTTGAATGACAAGGAAATAACTTTAGTAAACATATCAATCTGTATTACTACCAACTAGGAAAAAGGCAAGTTAAAGAAGGGGGAAATTAGAGACGGACTATATTAAATTGAGAGAAAGGTAGAAATTGGAAGCAGAGATTTAAAATTTCAAGTTTGGGGCAACAGCAATAAGTGAAACTTATTCAGTCATCAGTGTGCTGAAAATAGAAGTGTGGGGAAGGGTCTGGATAGGACTGGAGCCATGTGCCCCGCAGAAAGAAAGACTTTAATGGATCAATCTATACAGATTCCGTAATGATACTTTTTTATTTGCAGAGTCTGAGTAGAGTTCAAAGAGAAATTGTACAATATAGCAAGTTCAGACAGGCAGAGGAGATGACTGATGGTTGGACAATGTTTGGATTTCTGCTGAAGGAAGAAATTAAATGCCCACAACACAGCTTAGTTTAAGGAGTGACAATGTAGATAGACTGCAGACCACAGTGGGAGGTTCGGTGGAATGGCCGTGCTAATTTGCACGCAGTGTCCAGAGATGGGCAGGTTGGCTGGATTAGCTTTGGTAAATGTGGGGTTTTGGGGACAGCTTTGGGTCCTGGGTATATGTGGGATGCGCTTCGGAAGGTTGGTGCAGACTCTGGGCTGAATAGCTTCTCCACATTGCCAGGATTCTAGTAGTATTAGTTAAAGTCTGGAAACTTTTAAAAGAAGGCCATCAGAAAGGGAGGGAGAGTTGAGTACCCAGCCTTTACAACGTAAAGGTGTTTGTATCAAACAAAAGCTCTGATCTTTCCAGCTATCGAGATGAGCAGGAACACTTTGTGTTCATAGAGAGGACATAATGCAGATGAATAAATGTGTTTTTTGTAAGAAAATCCTGTCAGTTTGCTAGTCACATCAATACCTGAACATTCAAATGCTCACCTTGGTATAAACTTAAAAAAAGACTTGAACAAGAGATCCTTTTATTTACATTTTGTGTTATCTGATTTGCTGTTTGCCCAGTTATCACAATTGGAACTTACAAATCAACAAAGTGTTGTATCTGATGAACAAAGAAAAGGGTCCAATCCCTCAGGACGTGCCACCATGTTTCGCATTCCAGAATTTAAATGGTCTCCCATGCACCAACGCTTGCTTAATGACTTGCTATTCTCCATTGAAACGGATGTGCAGATGTGGCGAAGGTTAGTTATGTGTTGTGATTGTATGTTGATGTGTTAAATCTCATGTTGTTTAGCACTGTTGAGCTTTTGGGATAGCAAGTTGATTGCACCCTGCTTCAACATTGAATAGCTTCCCCTTGTGTATCACCTTTCCTAAGAAAACTTCTGTATTTATTTAACTTTCTTAGAGGCTTCAGTTTGATAAGCAGCCAGCTACATGTGCAAGTAAATGAGAGAATGTTGTAAAAAGAGTTAAATTCTTTTCTTCCTCTTTTGAGCAGCCATAACACAAAGACAGTGATGGATTTTGTTAACAGCAGTGAAAACATCATCTTTGTCCACAACACTATTCACCTTGTCTCTCAGGTGGTAGATAACATCATAATGGCCTGTGGTGGGATTCTCCCACTTCTATCTGCAGCGACATCTACCACAGTGAGTATGAAATAATAGATCAAATGGATTTAGTTGAAAAATAGATTTCTCTTGCGTTTATGAAAATGGAAAATTGAACCACCATCTTTTTATTTGCTTTGCATGAGTGATTCAAGCATGGTCAAATATGACTGATCGATGTTACTTAGCAAAAATCATGTTTGTCATATATTTTGTAAAGTTGTAAGATGAGCTACAAAATATATGAAAAATGTGCATAAAATGTTTGCTTTCTCCATGTATACATTCCTGTTCCATTTTAAAAAGGAAATACCCATGTATTAGTTTTTTTCCAGTACGTTTCTCAACTACCTTTTAATTTTTGTAAAGTGCCACTTGAGTTTTTTCTGCATTGTTGTTTAATTTGCCTGTACATGCCCGTTTTCCAACTATTTTGAGAGTAAATGAGGACAGCATTTTCTAAATTGGTGATCAGAAAAATCCCAATTTAAAGCACCAATAGTAAAATTATTTAATATATTTGAATGTTTGACAGAAGGTGCAGTAACCAAGCCTTGTTTAAAAAACCTGCTAAGAACATGTACTGTACTCCTGTTGATATTCAGTAAATAGTGCATTACTAGAACAGGGTAGAAAATTCTAGTTGAGTTAATCTTACATATTTCTAAACTACTCATTATGGATTGTAGTTCTCTATTTCATGGTCGAACAGGATTAACTCTGGAATTGTTACATTTTCATTAATGGAGTAAGTTAGTGTTGATAATTTGAGTTGCAGTCAAGTCTTGAGTCACATCCGAATAGAACGTCCTCTAACTTTGTGTTAAATCTGATTTTGTGATAACCCTGTTTCCTCATTAATGTATCGACTAGGAAAATGGTAAACTTGTGGGTATGCATTCATTGGTTCTTCAGGATCATTGGCCCACTCAGCTGAAGAACGTACTGCATTTGTGATGGGATCATTTGACAATTCCAAAGATTGCTATGTTGCCCATCTCTGTTTAAGTTTCCGTGGTTGTTCCTGCTGGAAGTACCATGCTGGCCTTGCATGGCTGAGTGATAAGTGCTGTGGCATTGGGTTGTTTGGCCCCATTCTTCTACTCCTTATTCTTATCCTCTTGTGAAATCAGGATGGTGAAAGCAATTTGCAGTTGTGACTTCTGTTATTACCATCCACTCCTTTTTCATCATAGGCATTGCCTCTAGTATAGATGGATGTTACTTTGTGTTGAGGGTCTTAATTAATTGTTAGTTTTATGTTCTTAATCACACCTGATTTATTGCTTGGAGCTTGGCAGTGGTGTTGAAAGGCAAGAACAAACATTTCGTACCTTTTCAGACTGGCAATGTTGTGGGCTGTGGGGTAGTCTTCCTTTTTTATTCTTTGTTGCATTTTATGCCTTTTTCCTGACCCATGTCTCAAAGGTATTGGAGGTTGTCCACATGGTTTTGTTAGGTTTGCACTGCAAGGTTAGTGTTTTGACATTCCAAGACACCATGTTGTTTTGCGACTTTCTCAAGAAGTGACGAAGTTTTTAGTGCAATCCTTGTTAACATAGATCATAGCAGTGACATGTTTCTTACTCTACTATCTAATTTTGTCACATTTAAGTATCAAAGAACAATCTGCCAAAAGATTCCAGTTTCATCAGACTTAAAATGTTTCTCTGTACAAATGCATTCAAGACAGGAGTGAGAACTTCATGAAGCTCATAGTCTATCATTGCTGCTGCTGTATGGTATTTCCACAAGTTACTATGCGGAAGATGATGCTCTACCTCATTTTCCTTTTTCCAGTCAACCTTCACTTCAGGTGACTTTGAGACCCAGTCACTTTACCAAGGTGATTGCCATTTTCTGCAAGATTGAACTGAAGATGGGAGTGTACTTCAACTACATTAGCAGAGCCTTTCCAATGTCTGGATGGTCAACCACTCTTATCTTCTCCCTTGACAGAGAGCGTGCCTATTGGGTGAACTGTTCCATAATCCTTCATAATGGTGGACAAACTTAGTGGCAGAATCTGCTTCGTCTTTGCAATGTCTGCATTTTGTTTCATGCCATAGTTTTCTACTGGCTGCTCTCTGGTTGACAATATTTTTAACTTTCTCACGTGTTGAGCCTTAGTCTCATGATATTTCACTGGGAGATCTCAATGTCAACTGATGGATTGCTCTGTGCTCCATGATTTGTGTGTGATCTAAATCTTCTGATTGGATAGCAGAGCCAAGTTTCTAGTCATTCAGAGTATCTGCCGAATTTCAGCCTATTGTAGGTATTGTTCTATTCATTTTAGGAATTTATGATCACATTTGCTGAATGTAGCCTCTCAGAGCCAGGTTCCCAAGTGGTTCAGGCAGTTTGGCCATGCTTGATTCATGATTCTGCAGAAAATATACAACTGTAACAATTGGGGATGGTTCACTGATATCAGAGAATAAACAGGCTATTGGCACAGAATTTGTTGGCATTGTTAAAGGGGTCAGTATCCTGTTCCCTCGCTGAGATTTTGGGGAACTCTTTCCTCAGCCTTCCTTTTATCCTTCTTGCCCATCTTCCATCTGTCTGTTGAGCATTGCTTAATGAAGACTGTTGTTTGAGGACCATCCAGTGAGAACTGCTGTCTAAAACGTCTTTCCCAATGTTATATTTCTAGGGGATGGTAACTTTGTCCATGTCAATCAATTGTCTGAACCCCTTTGGTCAACGGCCATGTGACAGCCACACATACCAGCCTCTTGCTGCCTTTACCTGAAGGTTACTTTACCTCCCTCTCTAAGAAGGAATGTTTATTTTCAAAGACTGCACATTGATAATAGGGTGGACATCAACTCACTTCTTGTAATTCTTTCCTTTTCATAGGGCAGAATTTTGAAAAGTGAAGTACTACTGCAATAGCTGTTAAACAAAATCTCATAGAACATGGTAAATTCTAGGAAAATTTAAGCTTTTAGGGGACTTCATTATTCAATCGTTCTGTGAGATTTGCTGTTTTACTAGCTGGATGAGTTGGGCATCACAAATATCATAGATTCTGCATGAATTATTTAATGAAATGCATTCTAATGAGTATTTTCAATTGAAAGTATTTATATCTTCGGGGAATTGTATCTTTGTAACTCCTGATAAAATTACTGATAATTCTGTTAAAAATCTAGCCCTGTTCTTCTCTCTACTGTGTTTTGCAACCTAAGTAGTCATTTATATGTTTTTTTAAATAAATTTTTCATCATTGTATCACTTGCATAATATTCTTGTAATTTGAATTGTGTGTAAAGGATAGGGAAAATTAAATCCCCATCTAACAAATGGTAGGATATTTATTTGGAACAGAATGGCAGATTTTATACTTAAATATCATGGGAGTAACTCTAATTAACATACTTCTCTATAGTAACAGCCACCTGTTGCTACTCTCTATAGTGGAACTCTGTGCAAGTACAAGAAATCGGTGACAATTCCCCCTTTTCTTTATTCTTGCTTCCATCATGCAACGATAAATTTAGGTGCACTCCACCCTTGTGACAGGGAAATATTCCAACTTCCTTTTAAAGTATACTCCTGTATTAGTACTATGAAATTGCGAACATTGTCCATGCAATCCTTTCAAATGTTGCACTGTACTTAAGGTGAACAATTATGATTAGAGATCAATTTTTTTTTCATGCATAAAGTATTCTGTGTCTCTGCCCTCATGTGCATTTCAATTATTTTAACAGTAATATTGAAGTCTTGGCTCAACAAGTTTTTTTGTCAAACTTAGTAATGTAGAAACGCTTTGTGTTTTTCCTCTCAATTTTGTCTGTCCAGATTCATGATTCATTCTGCTTCAATCTTGATTGTATTGTTGCATACAGTAATTATTCTTCAGTTTTCCTCATTGAAATCTGACATCTAGGCAGATTTGAACTCTGTTGCAAGGGTCTCACTTTGCTTTTTCAGAATTGTACTTCTAAGTCTGTCTTCTGTATTATATAGCAGATGCAGAGAATGTAGAATTAGTCTTGTGCTGTGTAATTGTTTCTATTCAAACATACTGATCATGAACATGCCTCAACGTTATTTTTCCCTCACTCTTTGCCTAAGTATCTTTGCTTCGTTCATTCGTTCCCCAGACAAAAGTAGTTTCAGCGTTAACATTGGAGAGTGTCTTGTTATACTGTGGAAATGTGAAATGTTACAGACTATTGATGTTTTAGCTGGAGTGTATGCTTAACTACTTTCTATATAAACTATATTAGTTTAATGTGCCACTGAAGCTACTGTTTGAATAGTAATGTTGACTCATCAGGATCACTATGAATTTAAGACCTATTTGTAGTCATTTGTAATTATTTTAATAATACTTTTCACAGCATGAATTGGAGAACATCGAACCAACACAAGGGCTGTCGTTTGAAACCTCTGTGACTTTTCTTCAGAGGCTAATAGGTCTTGTTGATGTGCTGATTTTTGCCAGCTCACTTAGCTTCACTGAAATTGAGGCTGAAAAGAACATGTCTACTGGAGGAATATTAAGGCAGTGTCTTCGTTTAGGTGAGTATATTGTATAGAAGGATGCGTTTTGTACTTTAAATATGCTACTTTTGAAAATCCTATTGCAGCATCAGTTTGTATTTAGTTTGTATATAGCATGGCTTTTCCAAAGGATAAGTACAATAAAAGATAAATGCAAAATCAATTCCATGTAATGAATGCTGTAATGCTTTCAAAAAGTGCTTTTTTTTGGTCTGTGTTTTGGAAAAAGATTAAATAATTAAGATTTTTTAGAAATAAGCAATTCAAATGTGTACAGTTGTGAGGATTTGCACAAGTTGCTTTAAAATATTCCACAAATATTATACAGTTCTGGTCAGGATTCAGAAATGTCAAAAGGATAAATTTACACATTCCTTAACATGAGTCAGAAATTTGATGCTAAGAAGTTGCAATATGATCTCCTGCCATAATCCCAGGATCCATGACTTCATTGCAAATTGATTCAATAACTCAATTTAAAGATTTGACTTCTAAATGATAAGAGAATTAGAAGTAATAGTCTGTATAATGCATACTCAAAGTTGATAATAGGGCGGCATGGTGGCTCAGTGGTTAGCACTGCTGCCTGACAGTGCCAGGGAATCTGGTTTGATTCCAGCCTTGGGTAGAGTCTGTGTGGAGTTTGCACATTCTCCCTGCGTCTGCGTGGGTTTCCTCTGGGTGGTCCGGTTTCCCCTCTCAGTCCAAAGCTTTGCAGGTTAGGTGAATTAGGCATGTTTAATTGCCCATAGTGGTCGGGGATGTGTAGGTTAGGTGCATTAGTCAGGGGAAATGTAGAGTAATAGGATAGAGAATGGGTCAGGGTGGGTTACTCTTAGGAGGGTAGGTGTGGACTTGTTAGGCCAAATGGATTGTTTCCACACTGTAGAGATTCTATGAAAGCATGACAAGACCAAATTAATAAATTGCAGGAAAGCCAATTTTTGATGTGTTGAGACTGGGAATTGGGAAAATAAAATGGAAAAGAAAGTTGCCAGATAATTAAGAACAGCTGTAGAGTCATAGAGATGTACAGCACGGAAACAGACCTTTTGGTCCAACCCATCCATGCCGACCAATATCCTAACCCAATTTAATCCCACCTGCTAGCATGCAACCCATATCCATCCAAACCCTTCCTATTCATATACCCATCCAAATGCCTCTTAAATGTTGCAATTGTACCAGCTTCCATCACATCCTCTGGCAGCTTATTCCATACACGTACCACCCTCTGCATGAAAATGTTGCCCCTTAGGTCTGTTTTATATCTTTCCCCTCTCACCCTAAACCTATGTTCTCTAGTTCTGGACTCCCTGACCCAGGGAAAAGACTTTGTCTATTTATCCTATCCATGTCCCTCATAATTTTGTAAACCTCTATAAGGTTATCCCTCAGCCTCTGACGCTCCAGGGAAAACAGCCCCAGTCTGTTCAGCCTCTCCCTGTAGCTCAGATCCTCCAACCCTGGCAACATCTTTGTAAATCTTTTCTGAACCCTTTCAAGTTTCACAACATCTTTCCAATAGGAAGGAGACCAGAATTGCAAGCAATATTCCAACAGTGGCCTAACCAATGTCCTGTACAGCCGCAACATGACCTCCCAACTCCTTTACTCAATACTCTGACCAATAAAGGAAAGCGTACCAAACGCCGCCTTCACTATCCTATCTACCTGCGACTCTACTTTCAAGGAGCTATGAACTTGCACTCCAAGGTCTCTTTGTTCAGCAACATTCCCTATGACCTTACCATTCAGTGTACAAGTCCTGCTAAAATTTGCAGTACCTCGCATCTATCTGAATTAAACTCCATCTGCTACTTCTCAGCTCATTGGCCCACCTGGTCAAGATCCTGTTGTAATCGGAGGTAACCCTCATCGCTGTCTACTACACCTCCAATTTTGGTGTCATCTGCAAACTTACTAACTGTACGTCTTATGCTCGCATCCAAATCATTTATGTAAGGGCCCAGCACCGATCTTTGTGGCACTCCACTGGTCACAGGCCTCCAGTCTGAAAAATAACTCTCCCCCGCCACCATCTGTCTTCTACCTTTGACCTAGTTCTGTATCCAAATGGCTAGTTCTCCCTGTATTCCATGAGATCTAACCTTGCTAATCAGTCTCCCATGGGAAACCTTGTCGAACGCCTTACTGAAATCCATATAGATCACTTCCACTGCTCTGCCTTATCAATCTTCTTTGTTACTTCTTCAAAAAACTCAATCAAGTTTGTGAGACATGATTTCCCTCGTGCAAAGACATGTTAACTATCCTGAATCAGTCCTTGCCTTTCCAAATACATGTACATCCTGTCCCTCAGGATTCCCTCCAACAACTTGCCGACCACAGAGGTCAGGCTCACTGGTCTATAGCTCCCTGGCGTGTCTTTATCCCCCTTCTTAAATAGTGACACCACGTTTGCCAACCTCCAGTCTTCTGGCACCTCACCTGTGACTATCGATGATACAAATATCTCAGCGAGAGGCCCAGCAATCACTTCTCTAGCTTCCCACAGAGTTCTCGGGTACACTTGATCAGGTCGTAGGGATTTAATCCACCTTTAACATTTCAAGACATCCAGCACTTCCTCCTTTCTAATCTGGACATTTTGCAAGATGTCACCATCTATTTCCCTACAGTCTATATCTTCCCATATCCTTTTCCACAGTAAACACTGATGCAAAATATTCATTTAGGGAAGATATTCCAGGGAGTGCATCCAGTGAAGTTATTTGGGTGGGACTAAGAAATAAGAAAGGGATGAACACCTTTATTGAACTATAGGCCCCCAATAGTCAGTGGGAAATTGAGAAGCAAATCTGTAAGGAGATCTGTGTTATTGTAAGAATAATGGGGTGGCAATAGTATGGGGTTTTAACTTTCCAAATATAGACTGGGAATGTCATGGTGTTAAGAGATCAAATGGTGAGGAGTTTTTTAAGAAAATGTTCTTATTCAGTATGTGGATGTACGTACTAGAGAAGGAGCAAAACTCTTGGGAAATAGGGCAACACAAGTGACTGGTGTCGGGGGGGGGGAGGGTAATTTGGGCCTGTGATCATAATTTTATTAGTTTTAAAATAGTAATGGAAAATGATAGACCGGATCTAAAAGTTCAAGTCTAAATTGGAGGGAGGCCAGTTTTGGTATTAGGCATGTACTTTCGCAAGTTGACTGAGGGCAGATATTCGCCGGTAAAGGGGATAGCTGGAAACTGGGAAGCTTTGAAAAATGAGATAATGAGAATCCAAAGGCAGTATGTTCCTGTTAGTGTGACGAGCAAGGCTGTTAGGTGTAGGAAATGTTAAATGACTAGAGAAATTGAAGTTTTGGTCAAGAGAAAGAGGGAACCATATTTCAGATATACACAACAGGGATCAAGAGAATCCCTACAGAAGTATAAGGGCAGTGGGTGTATCCTTAAGGGGGAAATCAGGAGGGCAGAAAGGGGACATGACGTGGCTTTGGCAAATAGTTAGAAAATCCAAAGGAATTCTACAAATACATGAAGGGCAAAAGAGTAACTAGGGAGATAATAGGGTCCCTTCAAGATCATCAAGGCTGTCTATATGTGGAGCTGAAGGAGATGGGTGAGATACTAAATGAGTATTTTGCAAGCGTGTTTACTTGAAGAAGGATGTGGAAGCTAGAGAACTTGGAGAGATAAACAGCAACGTGTTGGAAGTGTCCATATTACAGAGGAGGTGATGTTGGCTGCCTTAAACACATAAAGGGGTTAAATCCCTGGGACCAGATCATGTTTATCCTAAACTTTGTGGGAAGCTAGGAAAGTGATTGCTGGGCCCCTTGCTGAGATATTTGCATCATTGATAGCCACGGGTGAGGTGCTGGAAGACTAGAGGTTGGCTGACGTGCTGCCATTATCTAAGAAAGGTGGTAAGGAAAAGTCAGGGAACTATAGACTGGTGAGCCTGATGTAACTGTGGGCAAATTGTTGGAGGTGGTGCTGAGGGAAAGGATGTACATGTATTTGGAAAGGTGAGGACTGATTAGGGATAGTCAGCATGGTTTTTTATGTGGGAAGTCATGTCTTTCAAACCTGAGTTTTTTTTTTGAAGAATTGGTAAAGAGGATTGATGAAGACAGAATGGTAGATGTTGTCTGTACCGTCTTCAGTAAGTCGTTCGGCAAGGTTCTGCATGGTTGATTGGTTAAAAAGATTAGATCAGGTGGAATACGGAGAGAAGTAGCCATTTGGATCCAAAATTGGCTCAAAGGTTGGAGACAGAGCGTTGCTTTTTGGACTGGATGCCTGTGACCAGTAGTGTGCCAGAAGGATCAGTGCTGTGTTCACTGTTTTCTTTTTTGTCATTTACACAAATGATTTGGCTGTAAATATAGGGGGTATGGTTGATAAGTTTGCAGATAACCTCAAAATTGGTGCTGTAATGGACAGCAGAGAAAGTTAGGAGAAAGTGAAGATTGCAGATGCTGGAATTCAAAGTCAAAAGGTGAGGTGCTGGAAAAGCACAACTGATCAGGCAGATCCGAGGAGCAGGAGAGTTGACATTTCGAGCATAAGCTGTTCATTAGGTTACCTCAGAATACATTGTGACCTTGATGTCCAATGAGCTGAGGAGTGGCAGATTAGTTTAATTTAGATAAATGTAAGGTGCTGCAATTTGGTAAGGCAGGACCTGTACATTTAACAAAGCGTGCAGATTCATAGTTCCTTGAAAGCAGAGTCACAGACAGACAATAGCGAAGAAGGTGTTTGGTACACTTGTCTTCGTTGGTTAGTGCATTGATTAGGGTAGTTGTGACGTCATGTTGAGGCTGTATAGGACATTGGTGAGGCTACTTTTCGAGTACTGCATTCAATTTTGGTCTCCCTACTATAGGAAGGATGTTGTGAAACTTGAAAGGCTTAAGAAAAGATTTGCAAGGATGTTGGCAGGGATGGAGGATTTGAGCAATAGGGAGAGGCTGAACAGACTGGGGCTGTTTTACCTGGAGCGTCAGATCTTAGGGGGTGACGTTATAGAAGTTTATAAAATCATGAAGATCATGGATAGGATGAATAGTGAAGATCTTTCCACCAGGGAAGGGGATTCTAAAATTTGAGGACAGAAGTTTAAGCTAAGAGGGGAAAGATTTAAGAGGGACCTAAGGGGCAACTGTTTCTCACAGGGTGGTGCATGTATGGAATGTGCCACCAGAGGAAGTGGCAGAGGCTTGCAAAATTACAACACTTAAAAGACTTAAAAGAGTGAAATGCAAAAATAACAAATAATTACTTTGTTTTTCAAGGTTGACGTATCAGCTGGTTGTTTCATCAGAGGATAGGATTATAAATTATATCATTGTAGTTAAAATGAAAAGTGAGGTAATAATCAAAAAATCTAACTCTCGCTAAAACCCTTAATCTGAGTGGAGTGAATCTGTATATTTTAGACAGGATAGTGGAGGCACTATTGCTATTATTTGATAATAAGATTTGAAAAATGTTGCAGTTCCAGAGAATAGGCACATAGATAACATTGTAATGAAGGGAAAGGTCTGCTTGAACAACAACACTGAAAACAAAAAAGCGATGTATTTTGTTAGATTTCTTCACTATCTTGGATAAGCTGCTTGCTACTAGAATAATGAATTAAGTCAGAGCATGTGGAGACCAGAGACAAATGGAAGCGTTTACATAAAGGAAACAACGTGAAAGGTTAACACTGTTTCTCTCTAAATAGATACTGCTAGACTTGCTGAGTCTTTCCAATAGTTACTGCCTTTAGTTCAGCCTTCCAGCGCCTGCAGTATTTTGTGTTGTTGAACGACCAGCAGAAGAAATGTGTGTAAGGTTTGCTATTCAGAGTGACAAATAATGCGACAATTCCCTTTGTTAGCATGTCCCATCTGTTGTGTTGCCTAGGTCTTGAGTCGAGGGGAGTACCCTGAGATGAGCTGTAAAAAGACTGTATATGTGTGTGGATCTTGGACACCATTTGCACATGTTTGACTTTTTTGTGGAGTATAGGCTTGTGTGTTTTATATGCTAAGTTTGTGTTGATAAAGAGAGCTGGTGCAGAGCTATAAAAGACTGATCGTGTTTGACTGATCATTGAAGTATTTTAATGAATTTCGGCAATCTTTTTATTAATCAGCATCTAAGGGACCAGGAGTATGCTGGTTGATCAGATATTGTGGTTGATTAAGAGGTCCACATGATCAATGTAAAAACGCACACTAAGTAATAGAAATGTAACACAGGGAGTGTACACATCACTGTTATACTTTATTTACAGCATAAGGCAAAGTTGCATTATTATTTAATGATTTAAGTAAAACATACTGGCAGCGAGTCTTCTCATTTGCACCATCAACTGACTACTTGGATATCGCGATAAAACAGTAAGTTTCCAGTATTTGAGAGCTATAACTTTTACAGAGTGCTGGTTAAAACAAAGTTTGGTGTTTGAAAGTTGGTGAAGGTAATGCAGTAGATGTTGTTCATATGGTGTTTAAGAAAGCAGTTGACAAAGTACCTCATGAAGAACTGATTAATAAAATTGAGATTAGTGACATAAAACAGTCTGTGTCAGCTAAGATTTGAAAAAAAATGGTTTGCTTAAAGACAGAAGCAGCAAGTTGTAAAATTAAAAACCAAGTGCTGGAAGAATTTGGCAGGTCTGGCAGTGTCTTTGGATCAGGGAAGGGAGTTAATGTTTTGTTGGGAGGAACAAGTGACACAGCTGGTAAAGATGCCCCAGAGCAAAAAGCGCATGAAGTGAGTGCATTGATGGCAAAATCTGAGTGTTAATATGCATTGAACCTTTGAAGATGGAGGACGTATGAACAAATTAGCTAGCAAAGTATATAGACTTTACAAAGAAAGGTATTGAGTACAAAAGCTGATCTTGTTTTAAGCTCTGATTTGACCAGATATATAATAGTGCATGCATTTCTGTTCATGACATTTTTGACTGTGATGGTGGAATTTAGACTGTTAATTTCACTTGCTGAGTTTCAGATCAGCTTGCTTTGAGCTACAATTAATGTGAGCTTGTACTTTGTGCATTTCTGGGCACTTTTTCTGAGAACCACTCTTATTGGTATACTTCCTCTAAATTCTGAAAGTATTGAACAGCAGTTTGTTTATTAGGTCATATATGAGAAATTGTATAAATTGTGTAAATGTCATGTACAAATCAGTTTATGTGATGTCGGAAGATAATTATCATTTTAATTCCTTTTCGTTTATCGCTATCCATATGAAGTGAATTTAAAAGAAAAACATTGAAATGTTGTTCTTCATTTTCTGAGTTGCAAATTATGATAAGAATCTTCATTTTTCTTTTGATCCATTAAAAAGATAGGAAAAGATTTTGCTATGGTCTTCAGTGCTTGAGGTTATTTAATACCATTAAAAATTTAGAAGTAATTTTCCACAGGACTTGCAAGGAATCGTATTTGTCAGTACTTTAGATAATTGCTTAAAATAGGTTTAAGTTTGAATAGCTATATGAATGCTGTAATAGAAATACTGTTCTTCACTGACTCAAGTTGTATTAATTAGTCAGAATCCTTTACAATTGACATACATTATGTATGTAATGTATAAAACCATTGAAGTTTTTTCTGTTATATTGTAGGATATTTTTTAATTTGCGTATTAGCTGTCAAATTTTGAATTCATGTATTCTAAATAATTGGCAGTTTTAAATCTGCCACAAACAGTATATAATTCCAGTGCTAAAAAGATCTGTAAATCCATTATTTGTTTGTATTGCACACATTAAAATGTGCATTCTGTTAATTATCACTAAAACTTCAAGCACCTTATTTCCTTCTGACATACAAGGCAATAGTGTCTAGTGTATGCACGTTCAGGAAAAATACAGACACTTAATTTGGAGTATGAGAGGCAGAGATGGAAAACAGTCTTCCCCTTGCTGGTGTGACCAATGAGAGGGGGTATGGGTTCAAGTTAAGGGGCAGAGTGTTTGGAGAGGATGTAAGGAAAAGTGTTTTTACTGTGAGGGTGGTGAGGATCTGGAACCTCACTGCCTGTAAGGGTGGTAGAGGCAGAAACCCTCACAACATTTCAGAAGTATTTAGATTCTTACACTTGTGATGCCAGAACATACAAGGCTCTGGGTCAAGTGCTAGAAAATGGCATGAGAATAGTTAAGTGGTTGCTTTTGAACGCTGCAGACTCAATAGGTCAAAGGCCCTGTTTCTGTGCTAGAGATCTGTATGGCTCTATAAGCGTTTTGTAGGAGTATTGAGTGTGTAGTGTTGGAATGTACATGTTTTGTAATTCTACCATTTTATTTGTTACAATTTTTTGGTTCATATTCAAGTCTGTGACAGTTGCTTCAAAGAATAATTGGAAACTAAAAGTAGTCTAGGATAATGATTCTCACCCATCAACTTTGAATTAATATTCAGGTGAATTGTAGTATTGACATCAGCACAAGTGGTAAAGCTCAGTGCCTTCCTTGCAGTGATAGTTTTTGAATGGAAAGTTGCAATATGTGCTATTTTCTTACAGCCACAATCCAAATGCTTTATTTAAATCAGTAAATCAGCAGTTAGCCTGAAATGTATTTCAATATACTTGTTAGGCCCTAGCATCAACGCCAGTGTCCCAGAAATGGAAATTTGTCCTTCAAGTTCCTCATTCCTCCAGCTTATAGTCCAGGAAAATCTCAACCTCTCCAACAGAACCTTGGACAGGAATTTGAATCCTATTAGAGTCATTGAGATGTACAGCACGGAAACAAACCCCTTGGTCCAACCCGTCCATGCCAACCAGATATCCCAACCCAATCTAGTCCCACCTGCCAGCACCCGGCCCATATCCATCCAAACCCTTCCTCTTCATATACCCATCCAAATGCCTCTTAAATGTTGCAATTGTACTAGCCTCCACCACTTCCTCTGGCAGCTCATTCCATACACGTACCACCCTCTGTGTGAAAAAGTTGCCCCTTAGGTCTCTTTTATATCTTTCCACAGTTGTAATAATCTGCTGTATGAATAGACTTCTTTTCAATATTTTCCATTATACAAAATGTAATTTTTGTATAATTTTAATTGAGCTAAATTACTGTTGTCATACTTACTGGTTTCTGCTGCTGTCCCCTTACTTTGGAATAAAGAGTTGAATTTGTACTTTGTGTTAGTTCAGCTTTCTTTTGGAGAGAGTCACGTTATACATATGTGAAAGAAAGCAATGTTAAAAAAGATGCTATTTTTGCATCAGTTTGAGATTGAGTCATTGTAAGGCAATTTTCATAAAATGACACTGTGCATATTACTTATGGGATTCACTGGCATAACTCAACCCAAAATGAATGCACGAAAGAGTTGAATCTTTGATAGCTCTTTCTATTGTTACAACTGAGATATATAATTGTGATTGTGTCTTTGATTTTGGGATCAATTAACTTCTTTATGTGATTTCTCTTGGCTTCTATATGACAGTAAGATTGAATGAATTGACAGCTCGAGATCAAAAGGAAACTTTTTTTACTGGTGGGAAGGTACAAGTTATTTATGCTAGCAGTCAATGACCACAGTCTTTGAATAGTCCCAAAGTAACTGACAGTGCTATAGTTCTCGAGATGTAAACAGTGGTGCTGTAACCTATTTACTTCAGTTAGTTCAGTCGGCTGGCCGGTTGGTTTGCAATGCGGAGTAACATCAATAGTATAGGTTCTGTTACCACACTGACTAAGGTTACCATTGAAGGTCCTGCGGTCTCAATCTTGCCTTTCATCTGAGGCATGGTAATCCTTAGGTTAAATCAACCACCAGTTGTCTTCCTCTAATGAGAGAGCACACCTGCGATCTCTGGGACTATGGTGGCCTGCCTTCACTTCTAAGAGGAAGGGGAGTCAGATCAAAGATAACTAATTAGCATTTGTACTTAGGTATGGGACTAATGTGCTTTTCATTGTCAGGGAAGAGGGTAGGGCCAACTGTTTTTGAGATGTGCATACTTATGAATCCAGAAGTATCACAAATAACATTTTTCAGCTTGTCTTGTGTGATTTGCAGCCACCTGTGAAGTTGAGAGAATCTGATAAATTGAAGGATGAAGTGTTTCTAGGTGGAGGAAATGCTGACTTCACCATTCACACACAAAATGCTTGGGCTCAGATTGAAGACTTTGTTTGTGGAAAGTATTAAGAAGGGTGGAAAGTTTGCCTAAATTAAAGCTAGAAGAAGGGATCTAATGTGCAATTCTCCCAGTGCATGGCAGTTCAGGATTAGAAGTTACCTAGCTGGCAAAGTAAAAAGGAAACAAGCCATGCAAAAGGTGAACATAGCTTTAGCGTGGTTCTGGGTGGATGAATTATCCATTTATGGTTACACATGACACTGTCCCTTAGTAGGTTTGGTTTGAAATTATTCAATCATTTGTTACAAGAAATGCTTTGAAGTATTAATTCTTGACATTCCATCCTTTCAGCTGCCTTCCAGCAACTAACTGGAAGTTCAAGCTTTAAGTTATCTACCACTATGGAGATAAAACCTGTCTTTTGAAAAATACGCATTTGCCTCCTATTTCAAGAAGTATCATGTGGATGATCAGGGTGACCAAATATACATGACTGAATCTCTGAAATTTAATCTCTGGGAAGAATAGTGACATTCCTCCATTGTTTCAGTTTCATCATACTTCTCTTACAGCAGAACATTTCAGTTCCTTTGTAATTTCCAGATTGCTACCATTGCACTTCATGCTTCTCATGCTCCCAGGTCTATCTGTTTTCCACATATTAAAGATATGATTATAAAGTAGAGATTTCTATGGCAATTAAATTGTTTCCCAGTGTGTAGGAAATTTGAATCTGGGTTTGAATCCCATCATGGCAGATGGTGGAGTTTGAATTCAATAAAAATCTAATGATGACAATGAAACCATTGTCGATTGTCAGAAAAACCTATCTGGTTCACTAATGTCCTTTAGGGACGGAAACTGCCATCCTTACCTGGTCTGGCCCGTATGTGATTCCAGACCGACAGCAATGTGGTTGACTCAACTGTCTTCTGGGCAATTAAGGTGAGGCAATAAATGCTGGCCTGCCAGCGATACCCACATCGCATGAATGAGCCAAAAAAAAGGGAATACGTTCTTGCTAGAATATTTGATCGGAATGCTTGAAGCTGGCAATGGTTTGGCAATATTTAAGAGTTATATGATAAAAAGACATGACTAAATGGCTGTCACAACTGATGACAGTGAGAATGAGAACTTCTGTGAATTCTAAAAAGAACACAATGCAAGTGAAAGGAAGACCAATCATGAATTACCTGTCACTTTACTGGGATTACCATTCAACTTGAATGATGGTTATAATGTGCTATTAGAGTACTACAGTTTCCACCAGTTTTCTTTCATGTACAAAACATTTCCTCTATGTATATTTGAGTGGTATACCGAAAGAACAACATCATCCTGTTCAGTTATCCAGAACCTGACTTCCTTTTAATTTTTCCTTTTCTCCAATGGCAGTATGTGGTGTTGCAGTCAGAAGCTGTTTGGAATGTCAGCAAGTAAGTCGAACAAAATCTGGTGCTGATAATGCGAAAACTCAAAAAACGATGCAGAGCCTCCTTGGAAGTGGAAAGTTAACAGCCAAGGCAAGTATATGATTTGTATGCAGAACACTGACCCAGGAAGGTGGAATTCTATTAGATCTGATTTCTAGATAACTGTTGTGGTTGATTCTTTTTTTCACAAATTAATTTCACAGCAGCACATTTCAAAATGTGATGGCATGGCATTGTGGGTACTAACAATAGACATAATTTAATTGCATAGATTTCTGAAATGGTTGAAAAAATGATGAACAATAAAACTGCATTGGTCCATTGAAGATTACTGGTTTTCATCCAGTGCCACACTCTAGGAGATGTTCAAGGACTTAGTTTGAGAGTTTGCTGTTTTATGACTTTTCTGGCTAAGAACAGGATCTAGTTATTTGCGAAATACATGGAAAGAAATATTACGAGAAGGGAGCAGGATTAGGCTATTAAGCCCCTCAAGCCTGCTCTGCCATTTAACAAGATCAAGGCTCATGATTGTAACCTCAAACTTCCATTTTCCTGTCATGTAGGACTTTATTAAAGGGTTTCTTAAAATCCAAAAATGCCACATCCCTAGTTCTCCCTCAGCTAACTTACTGGTTAAGCTCTCAAAACAATACCTCGTCAGCTCGATTGTACTCTTTCCCTTTCATTAATCTAGTATTTCTATAATTGAGTATTTCCATGGCTCCCATTCTATTCTGCATAATATTCTGTCAGCTTTCCTAATTACTTTCTGTGTTTCATACACAGTGGCAGCCAGATTCTGTCCGTATCAAATTGTAACCTATTCACACTCCTGAGAATTCATGTTTTGAGTGTAGGATGGTAGGGAGTAGAAGCTCTGGTGAATCATAGGAAAGTACTAGTCACACTGGTATGTCTTAACGCTGACTGAAGTCAGTGTCATCGAAGTGTTTACTTCTATTGATTTATGCTAATTGAAATAAAGCTAAACATTTTCTCTTTTTGCCACCCTGTGTTACCCCATTTGTTTGGATTCAACTCATGTTCTTAGTGAAAAGACAATGTTCCTACGATTGGTTTGTAACTTTTTGGCCAATTTTGGCAGTATTAGGCAACAACTTTCAAAAGCTGATTGGGGGCAGATGTTCGCAGATAAAGGGATGGTTGGAAAATGGGAAGCCTTCAGAAATGAGATAACGAGAATCCAGAGAAAGTCTATTCCTTTTAGGGTGAAAGGAAAGGCTGGTAGGTATAGGGAATGCTAGATGACTAAAGAAGTTGAGAATTTGGTTAAGAAAAAGAAGGAAGCATATGTAAGGTATAGACAGGAGAGATCGAGTGAATCTTTAGAAGAGTATAAAGAGAGTAGAAGTATACTTAAGAGGGAAATCAGGAGGGCAAAACGGGGACATGAGATAGCTTAGACAAATAGAATTAAGGAGAATCCAAAGAGTTTTTACAAATATATTAAGGACAAAAGGGTAACTTGGGAGAGAATAGGACCCCTCACAGATCAACGAGGCTGCCTTTGTATGGAACCGCAGAAAATGGGGAAGACACTAAGCAAGTATTTTGCATTGGTCCTTACTGTAGAAAAGGATATGGAAGATATAGAATATAGAGAAATAGCTGGTGATACCTTGCAAAATGTCCATATTACAGAGGAGGAAGTGCTGGATGTCTTGAAACGCATAAAGGTGGATAAATCCCCAGGACTCGATCAGATATACCTGAGAATTCTGTGGAAAGCTTGAGAAGTGATTGCTGGGACTCTAGTTGCAATATTTGTATCATCAATAGTCACAGGTGAGGTGCCGGAAGACTGGAGGTTGGCTAACATGGTGCCACTGTTTAAGAAGGGCGGTAAGGACAAGTCAGGGGACTATAGACCAGTGAGCCTGACCTCGGTGGTGGGCAGGTTGTTGGAGGGAATCCTGAGGGACAGGATGTACATGTATTTGGAAAGGCAAGGACTGATTAGGGATAGTCAACATGGCTTTGTGCGTGGGAAATCATGTCTCAAAAACTTGATTGACTTTTTTGAAGAAATAACAAAGAAGATTGATGAGGGCAGAACAGTAGATGTGATCTATATGGACTTCAGTAAGGTACATGACAAGGTTCCCCATGGGAGACTGATTAGCAAGGTTAGATCTCATAGAATACAGGGAAAACTAGCCATTTGGATACAGAACTGGGTCAAAGGTAGAAGACAGATGGTGGTGGGGGAGGGTTGTTTTTCAGACTGGAGGCCTATGACCAGTGAAGTGCCACAAAGATCATGCTGGGCCCTCGACTACTTATCATTTATATAAATGATGTGGATGCGAGCAAAAGATGTACAGTTAGTAAGTTTGCAAATGACACCAAAATTGGAGGTGTCGTGGACAGTGAAGAGGGTTACCTCAGATTACAACAGGATCTTGATCAGATCGGCCAATGAGCTGCAAAATGACAGATGAAGTTTAATTCAGATAAATGTGAGGTGCTGCATTTTGGGAAAGCAAATCTTAGCAAGACGTACACATTTGATGATGAGGTCCTAGTGAGTGTTCCTGAACAAAGAGACCTTGGAGTGCAGGTTCATAGCTCCATGAAAGTGGAGTCGCAGGTAGATAGGATAGTGAAGAAGGTGTTTGGTATGCTTTCCTTTATTAGTCAGAGTATTGAGCATAGGAGTTGGGAGGTCGTGTTGTGGCTGTACAGGACGTTGATTAGGCCACTGTTGGAATATTGCGTGCAATTCCGGTCTCCTTCCTATTGGAAAGATGTTGTGAAACTTGAAAGAGTTCAGAAAAGAATTTCAAGGATGTTGGCAGGGTTGGCAGATTTGAGCTATAGGCAGAGGCTGAATAGGTTGGAGCTTTTTTCCCTGGAGTGTTGGAGGCTGAGGGGTGACCTTTATAGAGGTTTACAAAATTATGAGAGATATGGATATGATAAATAGACAAAGTCTTTTCCCTCGAGTGGGCGAGTCCAGAACAAGAGGGCATTGGATTAGGGTGAGAGGGGAAAGGTATAAAAGAGACCTAAGGGGCAACTTTTTCACACAGAGGGTTGTATCTGTATGGAATGAACTGCCAGAGGAAGTGGTGGAGGCTAGTACAATTGCAACATTTAAGAGGCATTTGGATGGGTATATGAAGTGGAAGGGTTTGGAGGGATATGGGCTGGTTGCTAGCAGATGGGACTGGATTGGGTTGGGATATCTGTTTGGCGTGGACGGGTTGGACCGAAGGGTCTGTTTCCATGCTGTACATCTCTATGACTGTATGATTCTATGTCTTCACAGGGGGATAAATTTGACTAAAGGGGAATATATAAAAACAAGCTCAGAGAAAAAGAAATTTGGAGATTAATTACAGCACATTAATAACTTTGTGAAAAATCATTTTGATTAACATTGTGATTTTGCTTTCAGAGCTTGATTAGTGACATGTTTCTGTTTGTTCCTTTTAGAGTTCTACTGATGTTGCAACAGGTGGTATTTCACCAGTAAGAGATCTTGACCGATTGCTACAAGATATGGACATCAATAGACTTCGAGCAGTTGTGTTCAGAGATGTTGTAAGTTTCACAGTTTGTGGTTTTTTTTTAGTTTTCTGATTTTTAGTAATTTTCATGAGTGATCACAGTTGAACACTAAAAGTTTTAAAAGATTTTATTAAAACCCCAACCAATTTTCTAATGTCTTTTGAGGAAGAGAGCCTGACATCCCTACCTGGTTACATCTATACGTGCCTTCATTTCCACAATAAATGATTGACTTTTAAGGCACTGATGCGGCTTGTAAATGTAACAAATATGACATTTTCTGTGTCAGAAAATGTTTTATAACTATTGATTGGAAGCCATTGTACAGTAGCACGGTTTCTTCAGATTATGCTTATATCACTGATGGTAAGTTAATTCAGTTTTGTAGCAAATTAATGCATTGGTGTTTTATATGTTTGGGGATGTGAGAAAGAGGAAATTTTACAGAACTTGAACTCTATAGTTTTCATACTGCTACTACTAAATCAATATGTTTTGCACTCATTAACTTTGTTATGAACTTTCCCCTTCAATTTAACAAATTTTAGGTTAGCTGAAGAAATTAGGGATAGGAGGGGATTTGTAGTTGGGGAGAACTATTTCGTCCGCATGTTTAAAAACGTCTGAACAGCAAAGCATTAGATATCTGAATTTCTGTAGCCTTTCTGGTGTTTGAGTATTATAGTTGGAGCAGGTGAGGGTAAGAAATTGAGCTAGGCTTAAGAAAGCTCTCCATGCTGGTCATGGAAATATATTAAGCATGAGACGGGGTCTGCTCATCTTCAAATTGATGGATGTGTGAAAATGCAGGAATTCAAGCCACATTTTAAGTTCCTTGTTTGTATCTTTAGCAATGTTGAGCATAAACAATGCATCTGTATTGCTGATATCTAGTTAACGATGTCAGAATTTTTCCACTGGAGGCATTTGGGTAATAATTGATTGCAATGAAGAAACCAGCTGTTTACGAAAAGAAAGTATTGGGACAACATTTATTTGGACAACTCCTCTGGGTCCAGCCACAAAATTGTACTGGAGAACAATTTAACTCCACTTAAAACTATGTTTTGCGTTTTATGGCTGCTGTCAGAATTGCTGACTATTCCTAGCATATTTGTTATTTTATTTTCTGAATCAACAGTTTTATTCTTTTAATGATTATAATGCTGTTGATTAATGTCACTGTTAGTAACAAAGGCACCTGATACATTTATGAAAATGGACTTATCCCAGAAATTCTGATGGGATAAGGGACACTGGGAGTATTGGGCTACTACTATTACTACTACTACTACTACCACCACTACTACGACTATGTTGCTTATAGAGTAGATGGTATCTAAAGGAAACTTAGTCCCTGTGTGTATAAAATGGTGGCTGTGACAGAAAGGAACATGAATAATTACATAAATGTAATTGCGTGAATAACGTCAGTAAAGAATTGGATTTGATTATTTTTCAAAATCATGCAAAAGTATTGTTTATGTTGTACTTCATGTTACTACTAAAATCTGTTGAAATGATTCACTGCAGATTGTTCTTCTAGTTGGTTAGAAGGAAATCAGTTACCTTAAGAACTGAAATTACACAATGCAATTATTGTATAACTTTTAGCTTTTGATAACTATGAATGCAGAACTCGAGGGTTTAGTATGTCTGTTATTTAAGAAATACCAGACATACTAAACTCTTGAAATTACAGTATTAGAATCAAACACTTTGTGATCCAAATATTTGTTTTAATTTCAGGTGACTTGTGTGTGAAATTTATGACACAATAATTTTTCTTAACTTTTGTGTACTTAAAGTGATCCATGAACAACAGCACTATATTTAAATTATTTTAATTCTACAGGAGGACAGCAAACAGGCCCAGTTTCTAGCCTTGGCTGTGGTGTATTTCATTTCTGTATTGATGGTGTCAAAATATAGGGAAATTCTAGAACCTCAGAAGGACAGAAAACTGTCTCGTAGTCAGTCTGTCAGAAGCACTGAGAATACAGATGGGACTACATCAACCACAGGTTTGATTTATTAATACATCTTGTTGTATACTTTTATATTGTTAAAATGTGTGTCCTCGTTTACCATTGTTTCTGTTCCTTATGTAATCATGAGGGGCATGTATAGGGTAAACAGACAAGGTCTTTTCCCTGGGGTGGGGGAGTTCCGACCTAGAGAGCATAGGTTTAGGGTGAGAGGAGAAAGATATAAAAGAGAGCTAAGGGGCAACTTTTTCACGCAGAGGGCAGTGCATGTGTGGAATGCCAGAGGAACTGGTAGAGGCTGGTATAATTGCAACATTTAAAAGGCATCTGCGTGGGCATATGAATATGAAGGGTTTGGAGGGATATAGGCCGGCTCGATGGGACTCGATTGGGTTGGGATATCTGGTCAGCATGGATGGGTTGGACTGAATAAAGGGTCTGTTTCTGTGCTGTACATCTCTCTGACTCTGTGACTCTAAATGCTACTTCAAGGGAAATTACAGTGAATTATGGATTCCCATAGGGTTTGATGCTAAAGCCAGAGTTAAATTTTCACACAGAGAGGGTAGTGTGTATATGGAATGAGCTGCCAGAGGAAGTGGTTGAGACGAGTGCAATTGCAGCATTTAAAAGGCATTTGGACAGGTATATGGACAGGAAAGGTTTAGAGGGATATGGGCCAAGAACAGACAAATGAGACTAGTTCAGTTTAGGAAACCACTTTGGACCGATGGATCTGTTTTCATGCTGTATGACTCTGTGACATTCCTTTTGAGCTCTTCTCGCCCAGAAGAACTAACATACATGTTACAGTACTATACCGTATGTACAGTTGGTTCTGCTACAGTGTGCATTTCTTCAATGCGAATTGGCTATAATGCAGTTGAAGAATTTAAACCATTATTTGTAAATGTGAACTTTCATTACCTATGTTGGGTATAATGTGATTCTGGTCCTATTAGTTTAAATGGTGCTGCTATTTTGTGATTTTCTTAACATGGGATTGCGCAGGAATGGAACTATTGTATTATATCAGAACAGACTGTGTAGGTAACACTGTGCCTTCCTAGCTGAAATGAATTACAATATAAAATAAATCACTGACCGTTAGATAAATTTACATCCAGTTGAAAAATTTAACCCGGGATTAAGAACACAGTATTACTCAATTTGTTACTGAAGTTGCAGCCCTGAACCAATGGTATTCAGTGATTCACTAATGCAAATTAATATCAACATGTGTAACATTATTTATACAATCATGTGCATTATAATTACTGGGGTTCCCATTCTGCTGTAGAAATACTTAGTTGACAATGTACTAAAAATAACTGACTTTTTGATCCCATGTGGGATATCTTCATTGATCCTTTTGAATGAGCCCTGTGCAATTTTAATTTGAAGGTCTAAATTGAGTTTATATGTACTGTTTCTGCCCAAAACCAGCAGGAATAATATTAACACCAGAATTCAGCCTGGGTCTTTGACATTAACCTGCATGTGTGTATCTAATGATGAGTAAATTAAGATCAGGAGTTGCTGTCAGAATCATCTGATGTCAAGATTTACATGGGTAAAATGGTGACACACTGTGTAAAACTGGAGCTATCAGTTTAAATCAAAGAAATAGGCTCTCTCCCCTTACCCACCCCCAATAAAAAAGGTCCAACTGAAATACTATTAACAGGTCTACATTAAATAAGCATTACCTGTTGTTATGACACATGGACAGCAGTCCAAACCAAATTAGCCTCCCTAATCATGGATTTGCAACACTGTAAAATTAAAACATTCAGTGATACTCAAAATCACCCAATTGTTTCAGAACAGACTTTGCAAATAATAGATATTAGGCATTCGTAAGCATGAAGCAGAGAAGTATACTGATAGAATTTCCATGCTACTGGACAGACAGCTGAAGATATGACTGCCAATATTGGGTTAATTAAATTGGGCAGAAGGAAGATGCTAAAGAGGTAAATTTAAATGAGTGCAGAGATCTTGGAAAGTTGAGGCAGGAGGAAATTTTAGACGCAGAAGCTAGGCCATGACAGAATACAAAAACAGGGATAGTTTGAAAGCTGATATGGAATCCATGTAGGCTAACTCATATGTGGTAATAGAGGAACATCACTTCATGTAAGATAATACACAGGCAGCAGAAGTTTGGATTATCTAATTTTTAAAGAGTGTAGAATGAGTGTGATCAACCAGGAATACATTGGAATAGTCCAGTTAGAGTAATGGAAACGTGAATAAGAGTTTCAGCAGCAATTGAATTGAGTTGACGTTGACCAATTTTACAGAGTTAGAGATGGGCAGTGGTAATGATGTCATGAATGAGAGATCAGAAGCTCAGTTTGGTATCAACAGTCATCACAAGGATGTTAACCACTCATTTTGCAGTGCTTGTCTGCTGGAGACTGGGGTTGGGTAGTGGTTGTGTGGTCAAAATCAAAGTCGTTGAATTTTAAAAAAAAGAAAATGCTGGATCAGGCGGAATCTGATATAGTGTTTTTTAAAAAAAAACCTTTAAATTAAAATATTGGTTGAACATTAATTTCCAAATCATATATAATATATTATGTAATAAATTATTTGTGTTATGTAGCAAATCATAACCATATTTAAGTTGATTATTAAAATCTGTTTCTCTGCTGATGTACAGAAGGTTCATCAGCCACAGCTGTTCCAGTGGCAAGTGATGATGCCCCACATGCTCCAATTCGAAGAGACTCTGGTATCGGAGAAGACCAGGCTTTAAGTTCACTCACTGAGTTGGCAGCTGGGAATGAGACGATGTCTGAGGTTGTCAGTACTGGTCCAGATGCAATGAGTGAACTATTGTCAACCCTTTCCTCAGAGGTGAAAAAATCACAGTCACAGGAAAGTAAAGATGAAATTGGAAGTGATTCTGAAAGCAAGACTACATGTTCTATACCATCTAGGTCCCAAAGCAAAAATGTCAATGTGAAGGAAATCCTACGAAGTCTGGTGAACACACCTGCAGATAGCCTTGAAGCAGATATGACATTAATAGGGCCAACCTTTTTAGGAGTTATTGGAGATGCAGCAGGAGAATCATCTGTACAATTTCGTTCTTTTGACAGGTAAATATACAGATTTCCCACTTTTTATATCTTAATTTTTCACTGAAGATAAATTTATATTCCTGACTACATTTTTGCTTATTGTGCATGCGCAAACAGTTTTAAGGAGCCTGATCTTGGCAGTGTTATTGTAGTGTAGTGGTATTTGATTCTTGTCTTTCAATAGTGGTTTAATGTATTCCAGTTTTTCCACTTTGTGCACACTGGGTTGATTAGTGCAACCAGACCAATCTGCAGTGTAAATGAAGAAGGAAGAAACAAGAGCACAAGGATACTTCAGCTCACCTGCACATTATCCTATTCAAATTTGGGGTCAAAAGTGACTGGCAACGACTTTATTTTGCATTGTGCCCAGTACTTTCATTCACAGTATACTCCTGTCTCGAACTGAGCTGCAATTCGTTATCTCTGTTTCCCCCAAACACCCTCCCAAAAGCCTTGTACAGGAATAATGAAAACATAGAAGGATTGGAGCAGTTTACAGTGAGGTACATTACAAAAGTAATAGAGAGGATTTAAAAGTCAATTTCAATCTATTAGATGAATGAACAAAATATTATCTCTCCTAGTTTTGTATGAGTAATACCATAGGACAAAAATCTGTACATGTGATTAATGCACCACAGTCTACTTTCTTACAGGTGCAGAATGTTTAAAATGTTGTATACATCTCAGCAGAAGGCTAAAACTGATAGGCTTGCTTCAATTTTCAGAGTTCCTTGATCAAGTAACTAAACTGTGAAGGATACGTACATTTTTTGTTTAACAATAAGATTTGTAACTGTAATGCGATGGAGGACTTCTAGATTTTTGGAGAAATTAAGAGAATCTGTGAATGCCCTCCTTAAAAAAGAGAATTTTAAGCAGAGAATTAATATATATATTTAAATTTATGAAGGGCCTTGGTGGAGTAAAGAAAAGTCTCTATTTTTAAAAGAAAATCTAGATAATTGGCAAAAAATGTTGCAGGGAATTGAATTATTTTTTATGTAGTGTGCTGAGTACTAAATTGTAATAATGAATTGGGTATATCATTGAAGAAATAGTCCCAGGGCAGTGGTCAGTTTGGGAGTAATTGAATAACTAGTAAGCATACTGGACCAAATAGACTACTACTACTTTAACATTTTGTTTCTGTGATGAATTGATCTGTAATGCAGTGGTTAAGGTCCAAATTAGATCACCAATCTTTATGTAGGTAGTATGCTCCAGATGAATTTTAGTTGCTCATGCACCATTTGACCTGAACAGCCATTTGAACAGCTAAGACCCTCAATATTTGAATTGAAATGTCTGCACCAATATCTTGTTGAGCGGCACGATGGCTCAGTGGTTTACACTGCCTCACAGCGCCAGGGAACCGGGTTCAATTCCACCCTCAGGCAACTGTTTGTGTGGAGTTTGCAAATCTTCCCTGTGTCAGCATGGGTTTCCTCTGGGTGCTCTGGTTTTCTCCTTTGGTCCAAAAAGGTGCAGGTTAGGAGGATTAGCCAAAGTTAAGAGGATTAATGATGGGAAATGTAGGGGTGGGATGCTCTTTGGACGGTTGGTGTGGACTCAATGGGCTGAATGCCCTGTTTGCACACTGCAGGGATTCATTGATTCTTCCTGCAAAATAGGAATGCTGTAGAATATGCAGAAGTTATTTTGCAATTGCTCACCCTGATAATTATTACAAAATATTTGTTACTTAAGTATGATAGTGTGGGTTTAGGTTTGCATCATAATGTAATTTGGAATGATGAATTACTTTCATAACAAGTTATGATAAAACAATAGTGTTAAAACTTCTTTTGAGATTTTCTTGAGGATTACCTTTTGGTTTTCAGGGGTTTGTAAAGGATACTACATAAATGAGAGACTTGGTGCTTGGCAACAGTCAGGAAATTACCAGTTAAGTTCAGTGATAGGGTCATGGTCTAGAAAGAAATAGGAAATGTCAGATGTTTTCCCTGGAGCATCTGAGGCTGAGGGGTGACTTTATCGAGGTTTATAAAATCATGACTGGCATGGATAGGATAAATAGACAAAGTCTTTTCCCTGGGGTGGGCGAGTCCAGAACTAGAGGGCAGAGGTTTAGGGTGAGAGGGGAAAGATATAAAAGAGATTTAAAGGGCAACGTTTTCACAAAGAGGGTGGTGCATGTATTGAATGAGCTGCCAGAGGAAGTGGTGAATGCTCATACAATTGCAACATTTAAAAGGCATCTGGATAGGTATATGAATAGGAAGGGTTTAGAGGGATATGGGCTGGGTGCTGGCAAATGGGACTAGATTAGGTTGGGATATTTGGTTGGCATGGATGGGTTGGGCCGCAGAATCTGTTTCTGTTCTGTGTACATCTATATGACTCTAAATATTTTCCTCCTTTGCTTCATTTGCTCTGTCTCAGTCTCATTTTTCTCCCCCTGCGCCAACTTCCACCATCCTCGTTTCCAAGTACTGATATAATGAAAACTTAAGGCTTGGAGATTTGAATTTTTCGGGATCAGCTGGACTCCCACCATCGTCTACAGTGGAGTCGCAGGTAGATAGGATAGTGATGAATGCATTTGGTATGCTTTCCATTTATTTTGTATAGGAGTTGGGCGATCATTTTGTGGATGTACAAGACATTGGTTAGGCACACTTTTGTGTGCAGTTTTGGTCTCCCTCCTGTAGGAAGGATGTTGTGAGACTTGAAAAGGGTTCAGAAAAGATTTTTAAGGATGTTGCTAGGATTGGAGGGTTTGAGCTAGAGGGAGAGGCTGAATGAGCTGGGACTGTCTTTATCAATTAATGTTCGGGCCCTGGGTGTGTTGCTGAATAAAGAGTCTTGGGGTGCAGGTACGTAGTTCCTTGAGAGTGGAGTTGCAGGTAGACAGGGTTGTGAAGAAAGTGTTTGGTATGGTTGCTTTCATTGGTCAGTGCACTGAGTATAGGAATTGGGTTGTGGCTGGTCAGGACATTGGTGAAGCCGCTTTTGGAATGTTGTATATAATTCTAGTCGCCCTCCTATAGGAAGGAAGTTATTGAACTTGAGAAGGTACAGAAGAGATTTACAAGGGTCTTGCTGCGACTCGAGGGTTGGAGTTATGCAGAGAGGTCTTTTTTCCCTGGGGCATCAGAAGCTGAGGGGTGACCTTCTAGAGGTTTAGAAATCATGAGGAGCATAGATAGGGTACATAATCTTTTTCCTAGAGTGCAGGAGTCCAAAATTAGCGGCATAGGTTTTAAGGTGAGAGGGTAAGAGGAGAATGATTTAAAAAGGACCTGAAGGGTAACACTTTCGTGCAGGGTGGTGCATGTCTGAAATGAGCTGCCAGAGGAAGTGGAGGCAGGTACAATTACTACATTTTAAAAGGCATTTGGATAGCCAGATGAATAGTAAGTGTTTCGAGGTATACGGGCCAAATGCTGGCAAATGCACTTGGATCCGATTGGGATGTCTGATACAGCCTGGACGAGTTGGACTGAAGGATCTGTTTCCATGCTGTATGACTCCATGACTAAGTGTGTCCCAGATGGTCTAACAATGGTGCCTCAGTCATGTACAGATTTTTTTGTTTCTCAGACCTAAGTTTAATGAAAACTTGTCTCCTTGTGTGTAAAGTGTTCAAATATTCAGCAGAAAAGAAGTAATTGCAGAATATTCTAGACTTAAATATAATCACAATATCATTTGGAATTTCACACCGTCCAAATAATAGGGATGATATCTTCTTCTAATTTTTTGCAAATAATTATTTGCATGAATCACTTGTTCCAGAGTAATTATTGGTTTATAATTTGATTGAATGACTAAAATCTCTTGAAACATTTTATTGGTTGTCATGAGCCACTTTTCCAAAAGCCCATTGCTAAAAGACTCAGCAACTTTACTCCTACTAAGGAAACATAATGATAATCTGACTGGGTAAACTACAGATCAATTGAGTTTACAAAATAGACAAAGCTCTTGTGTGCAAGGGCACAGTATTTTCCCCTGCTGTTCCTATTTTTTATTTTAAAGGACTGTATTTTGGTTTTTGGGACTCCTTTCATGTTTTTGTTGCTCATTTATTAGATGATGCAATCTGAGTGACAACAACTTTGGTGTTTGTGTTGACACACTTGGACTTCACAGAAGCAGAATTGGAATAATTCACCAATATCCTCAATTATTAGCTCTCCAATGAACTTATTAAGGCTTATTATATTATTACTTGGAAACATGCATTCTGTCCAAATTAGACTGAACCATGTACAGCTTGAATTTTTATTTGTATTTTTATATTGGGGATGTTAAAATTAGAAGTTTAGTTTCATTTTTGAGTACTAAGAATAGTGATGCATTTTCTGGTAAGTTGTTTATGTTAAATGAGGCTTTTAATAAAAACAAATTCGCAAGAAGGTCAGTGAGTGGCTGTTTTCTTTCAGAGGGAAGCGGGTCACTTAGAGAGGAGAAGTTCTGTATCATCTGCAGTGCAGTTTAGCAGTCTCCCAAGTGATCATGGCTGAAGAAAATAAATCCTGACTGAGTGGAAGTTAGTAAGGAAAAAAGGTCTGGAAACATAAGGTTTTCACATATCAGAGAAACCATTTTATAACACATCTATTAAATGCATGGGTTTAAAAATAAGTGTTCTGGAGTAAGTGGGCTAAATTTGCAGTTTGTTGTCAGGTCCCATGAGGATGCATTAGCTAAAGAAAATCAACATTTGGCATTTATTGTTAATGGGATAGAATGTAGGAGCAGTCCTTTACTTGAGGAGGGATGTAGTTGTATTGGAGTAAATTCAGAGGGTGTTCACAAGATTGACTCCAGAGATTGATTTATGATGAAAGATTGAGCATTTTAGATCCATATTTTCTGGAGTTTAGAAGATTGAGAGTGGGTCAAATTGGAATATACATGATGCTAAAGGTTTTGCCAAAAATACGTGTAGAAGGGATGTTTTCTCATGTGGGGCAATCTAGAGCAATTAGGATAAGAGATAGCAAGTTTAAAACTGAAAAGGAGAGGAATTGCTTCTCTGAAAGGAGCATGAGTCTATGGAATTCACTATCCCCAAAGTACAAAGTATTTTCCTATGCTTATACTCTATTCCAATTGCAATTAATGCCAATTATTGAATTTCTTTAGTTACCAAAACTTCATGAGACCCTGACAACAAATTGTTGACTTAGTCCACTTTCTCCTGAACATGTGTTCTTTAAACTCCTTCATTTAACAGATGTATTGTATGGTATTTTCTCTAATACCTGAAAACATTCTGTTTCTGGACTTTTTATTCTTCCTAACTTCTAATCAACTCAGGACTTATTTTCTTCAGCCGTGACTGTTTTGGAGACTGCTAAACTGCATTGCAGATAATATATTAAGTAAACTTAAGGAGGGAATAAACAGACTTTTAAGTAGTAATGGGTTTGAAGTGATTGTAGAAGCTCTGTGGAGTTATTTTAGGGTTGAAGTGTTATGGAGAGTGGGTATGAAAGAAGAGTTGAGGCTGAGCTGAGATAAGCCAGGATCATATTAAATGGAAGAGCAGGCTTGAGGGGTTGAATTGCCAACTCCTGCTCTTAGTTCTGATGTTCTATAGTAGCATTTAGTGAATGCAGAAGTTTTATGGAAATAAGCCATATCTAACAGCAGTGCCTACTGAACAAGGAACTTCAAAAGTGCAAGTGGGGTGACCCTTCATAGGGTTGAGAGGTAAGATTGTTGTTGAGGATAAAACGGAATTTTCATTTCTGATATTTGTAACAAGACCTTTGAAGATAGCTTTTTACTTGGTGCAAAATAGACTTTTTTGTGTAAAAAGCTTTGATATTCCTTTGCTAAAAGTAATTTAGCAGTCCCAAACCTGGCTTGAGAGGCCATAATTTTATTCTGGAATTTGAATTGTCAGTATCTCCAGTTAATATCATAATTCATATGGAAGATATTACTGTCCAAGATATCATAATATTAAAATTGGCGCTGCAGGTGCAGATTAACAAGCAAAGTTCTTTTAAAAGTAACTATATCCAACATATGTAAAAAAAACCAAAACACAACTTTTGCAAACTGATGAGGTCAGACCTAATGCATTTCTATTGTATATGCACATAGCTAGAACATTTTAGCTATGCAGTTACTACATTTTTAAAAAATGCATCACTAGGTTAAATGACACCAATAGCATCCACTACATTTTTCTCCATGTAGTAGTGTAAAGACCTTAACATTTTTCCTGTATTTTTGAATGTGGACTGAAATGGGAAAAGGACAGATTTGGAAGCCAGCGATTGTGGAAAGCATTGCTGCATCCTTTGGAAAGAAAGTTACCTGACACTATTGGTAGTGATCTTTACACTAGTGTTTGTTCAAACAGTGGGGAAAATCTCATTAGAGATGAGCGGGAGTTGATGGATGTGTACAATTGGAGATTTGGCCAGAAACACATTGCCAATTGATCAGGAGAATGGTGACCAGCTGTTCATGACAAAGGCCTACTGTGCACCAGTAACTATGTGATTGTCTCCCTGATAGCTGAACAGTGTGTTGGTGTGAATGCTTGAGCAGAAGCAACTGAACTTCCAAAAAATGAAGGGGCTGCACTTTCTCTGCTGCTTTAAGTATTCTGGCCTGAAAAAAATCAAGTTTATTTCCCTCATCAGTTGCTGTGCTTGTGGCTTTTAACCAATCAGTCTCCCAGTTCCTCTTACAAGTAAGTGAAAGTACATGGAAATGGTAAAGGGTCAACTCAGTGAACTCTGTGAACATGGACCATTGAGCTGACTTCCCAGTTTTGCCCTTTATTCATGACATTTTTTTGTTTGTGTTTGTATACGGGAAATTTTGTAAAAGGACTTTGTAAAAGGAGTTTTAACTTGTAGAATTACATGTGCTTTCCTTTCAACCTGAGTCTGAAAGGAAGAGAAATTGGGTAAAAGTTTTTTAACTTGTGTGAACACTCTGGGATTAGTGGATCTTGATTTCCAGTGCACTATCACATGAGACAAAGCAGCCCTGAATTCATGCAACCTTAAACTCGAAATTCCACAATCCTTTGCAATGTCAATGTTACTTAAGTGATTTCGAGTTTTTCTTGGTTTCCAGTTAGACTTATTTTTTTGACAGCACTTATTAAAAAAAAATTCTCCACGTTTTGGCAGTCATCATTCCCCCGTTTCTCTTGTGGCCTATTCTTTGCTTCATCAGTTTTACTGCCTCCACTTCCTCTGCACTCCTTTTTCAACTGCAACCCCAAAACTCCAAGCAAAGGAAAATGTTTGGAGCCTTCTCTTCCTCTGCTGTTGCAGCCTTCTCCTTCTCTCGCTTCTACTCATCTTGTGGCCTTCTCCGCCTCAACCCCCTTCGCATTTCTCTTGCAGTCTTTTAAGTCCAGCTGACTTGTGGCCCTCCGCTCCCAGCACCCATTTTACAGCCCTCTCCTTTCCTCACCCCTGTCTTGTGGCCCTCTCCTATCTCGAAACCTCCTGCAGACTCCTCCTCACCCCTAACCTTGTACAGTGTCACCTTCTCTGGCACACCCACCACCACCACCTCTTTCAACCCATTCACAGCTCCAAGGACTCTGCAGGATACCCTACCCCTTGTAGACTCCGTAAAGGTATTTTAAGTGGCCCATGGCAAAAGCTACTGTCCCCACACTTGCCCACAAAAAGTGGCTTCATCTTTTCAAGGGACTGTTACCATTCATTGTCCGAACTACTTGCTGCTCCGCTAATCATGGGTTGTTTCTCTTCTGTGTTTGTTGATAGCTGATGAAACTGAGAGTGCAGGAAGGTCCAGTGTGTACCAACTTCACCAATTCTACTTACAGGGATGGTTTTTCCTTGATTGGTTGCCCCTTGTTTGAATTTGCTGAGGTGTTTGGTGGTTTCAGAGGCAGATTCTTCTGCTACCCCCACCCCATGAATTTTAGATCTGACCATGCTCAACGTCAATTTTCATTTGTGCTAAGGGTTACTAAGTGACATAGATATTTCACCTAGAGATGGATTAGTAACAGTTAAGTGGCTTGCTCCAACAATCTTACATGGATTACAACTCTGGTAGCCTCAACATGTTGTCATCACAAACCTAAAGAAAGTACTGTATATACTCATGTGAAAGTTGACATTAGGTAAAAGTCAACCCCTTAATTGTGGCCAAAAAAATCTTGTCTTTTCTCGTGTAAAAGTTGACCCTACTATATTGCATTATAAACCTCTTACAAAGGAAACTGCATGTCTCCATTAACCCACTTAAATGAAATTGCATTCATTCATTCATACTGGTATCTCTACTTATCACTGTTCGTTTACCATATTGTGTCTCTATTCATTCATTCATAACTCTACTAAGCCCATTTGGTTTACTACAGCACAGTTTGATTCATTCATTCAGATCAGTACGAAGTCTATCGGTCCTTATCTCGCTTTGTTCACTATACATCCAAAAGTTAATATTGTTAAAAGGTTAATCATTTTAATTGTGCCATTATATCTGAATAAAAATGAGATATATTAGCAACATACTTCTTTCATTCTTCGACAAATTTGTTAATGTTGTTGAGGTTCATAACAAATGAGAGTAAATGGGAGGGAAATGGAAGAATTGAGTGGGAAAGTTCAAGACAGTTACGTATTCAGAATTTCATAAATGTTTCATTTTAAGTGTGCTATTATACCAGGCCATGACCGTGTTGAACAGTGTGATTTTGCAGGATTTCAATGAATCTTTGACATGTTAAATTTTCGTACCAGTAAGTATAAATAAAATTTCCCACCAGTAATTCATTCTGGTTTCTCTTGCTTTTACTGCTTTTCCTTTATGGTAATTCATTGTGTTTTTCTTCTTTACTCGAGATTAGCTGAGCGATCAAGTCAACTTCTGCTAAAAATACAGTATTTCAAACTGCAGCATGAATTTCAGTCCCTCAAAACTAGTGCCCGTGTAATAGTCAACCCGACAAATTGAACCTTTAAATAGTCTAAAAAATTTGACTCACATGAGTATTGACGGTAATGGTTTGATTTTCATCACCCTTGTATTCCCTATTATTCACAAGTAAGGAATTCAAGTAATATTTTAAACAAACATTCCTACACGCCCTTGAAATACCACTACCTCATACTGCTTCACAATTAATGGAACACATGGCCCCTGCATTCTTCATTCAGTAAAATTTGTTTGGATTCAGTATTATCTTCCTCAGTTCTCTATCATGTCACTGCCTCTTTGCTTTTAGAAGTTTGCTGCATAATTATACTTAGGCTCTTCGTGTGTGATCCAATCAGCTGTTTCTTGGGCGCTTCTGGAATTCATTCTCTCATTTCTTTTATTTCTTTTTTGTCTTCTGCTTTAAGAGAAAAAACAGATCTGCTGATGGTGCTTTTTATCCTTATTTTGTCTGTCATGGAACCTTCTGCTTTATTGATGATTCTTTGCAGTGTCTGGACTGTTTGGAAATCTGGCAATCATTGAGTCTTCTATTTTTTATGTCACTGTAGAATATCTCATTCATTCCATGACAGCTGAATGAAAAGACCGTTTTTCCAAGATTTTTTCAATGCCCTGTTCATCTGGTCCAGTGTCGCCTTTCTCTGAGAATCAAACACTAGTTAAAAGTTGTTGTCTGGCAATATGAGACATGTTAGTACAGTCCAATTCTTTTGCACTCTTCTACAGATCCAGTCACCTACAACTTGAAATTCATAGATGCTTAACACAATCTGTTTCAGTATTTGTATTTTAGAAAAGTGACCATTCCTCGTAAATATTCAAGCCTATGGGTTTCATCCTGAAGTGTTAATAGTAAGTTCAAATTTATATTGCTATTTGAAGTGATAGACATTGATCACAAATCATTATTTCTGATTTTACTTCTTGAAGGAAGTGAGAATAACGAAGGCATGTGTTGTGTTCTTTTTGGGTAGACTCCTAACTCATGCCTACTTATCCACTTTGTGCTTCTACTGGTTGCATATTTCAGACTCTAAGAAAATTGGAGGATAATCGTACCCCAACTAGGATTCTCTGGGAAGCAAGGGTGGAGATTGCAGAGCTATTGGCCTTGATTTTTATGTCCTCGTTGTCTACAGGAATAGTGCCAGAAGACTGGAGGATAGCAAATGTGGTTCCCTTGTTCAAGAAGGGGAGTAGGGATAACCCTAGTAACTATAGGCCGGTGAGTCTTAGAGAGAATTGTAAGGGATAAGATTTAGGAACATTTGGATAGGAATAATGCGATCAAGGATAGTCAGCATGGTTTTGTGAAGGGCAGGTCGTGCCTCACAAACCTTATGGAATTCTTTGAGAAGGTGACTAAGGAGGTGGACGAGGGTAAAGCGGTAGATGTGGTGCATATGGATTTTAGTAAGGCGTTTGATAAGATTCCCCATGGTAGGCTACTGCAAAAAATACGGAGGTATGGCATTTAGGGGGAGTTGGAGGTTTGGATTAGGAATTGGCTGGCTGGAAGAAGACAGAGGGTAGTAATTGATGGTAAAGGTTCATCTTGGAGTGCAGTTACCAGCGGTATTCCGCAAGGATCTGTTTTGGGACCATTGCTGTTTGTCATTTTTATAAATGACCTGGAGGAGGGGCTAGAAGGTTGGGTGAGCAAGTTTGCGGATGATACGAAAGTCGGTGGAGTTGTTGACAGTGAGGAAGGATGTGGCAGGTTACAGCGGGATATAGATAAGCTGCAGAGCTGGGCAGAAAGGTGGCAAATGGAGTTCAATGTAGCTAAGTGTGACGTGATTCACTTTGGTAAGAGTAACAAGAAGATGGAGTATTGGGCTAATGGTCGGATACTTGGTAGTGTGGATGAGCAGAGGGATCTTGGTGTCCATGTACACAGATCTCTGAAAGTTGCCACCCAGGTAAATAGTACTGTGAAGAAGGCATATGGCGTACTGGCTTTTATTGGTAGAGGAATTGAGTTCCGGAGTCCTGAGGTCATGTTGCAGTTGTATAAGACTCTGGTGTGGCCGCATCTGGAGTATTGTGTGCAGTTTTGATCTCCATACTATAGGAAGGATGTGGAGGCACTAGAATGGGTGCAGAGGAGGTTTACCAGGATGTTGCCTGGTATGGTAGGAAGATCATATGAGGAAAGGCTAAAGCACTTGGGGCTGTTTTCATTGGAGAAAAGAAGGTTTCGGGGTGACTTGATAGAGGTGTACAAGATGATTAGGGGTTTAGGTAGGGTTGACCATGAGAACCTTTTTCCATGTATGGAGTCAGATATTACGAGGGGGCATAACTTTAAATTAAGGGGTGGTAGCTATAGGACAGATGTTAGGGGTAGATTCTTTACTCAGCGAGTCGTGAGTTCATGGAATGCCCTGCCAGTAACAGTGGTGGACTCCCCCTCTTTATGGGCATTTAAACAGGCATTGGATAGGCATATGGGGGAAAGTGGGCTAGTGTAGGTTAGGTGGGCTTGGATCGGTGCAACATCGAGGGCCGAAGGGCCTGTACTGCGCTGTATTTTTCTATGTTCTCTGTTCTGTGTTCTAACTGTTTACTGTCATTGTTCACAACAGTTGTTGAGAATCGTAGAATTCCTTCAGTGCAGACAGAAGCAATTGGCCATTCAGTTTGCACCGACCTCTGAACAGCATTCCACTCCATCCCTGTAACCTTGCATTAACCATAGTTGAGCCTGCACATCCTCTGAAGAGCATCCCACCTAGACCCAGACCCCTACCCCTACCCTAACCTTGTAAACCTACATTTCTCATGGCTAATCTAGCTAGCCTGCAAATCCCCAGATGCTATGGGCAATTCAGTATGATCAATCCGTCTACCCTGTACATCTTTGAACTGTGGGAAGAAACCACAGCACCCAACGGTAACCCATGCAGATGCAGGGAGAACGTGCACACACACTGTCATCCAAGGCCAGAATTGAACTCTGTACCATGGCTCTGAGAAGCAACAGTCCTAACCGCTGTGCTACCATGTCGCCCGTTCAGACTTTAATGTCTGAAAACATTTTCCTTAGTTTAAGTTTTGCTTTTAGATAATCATGTATTACCATGATTTACTTCAAAAAGCCAGTAGTAAAGCGTAAAATGTTTACCTATATATATGCTTTTACTAATAGATAGCATTGCAAATGCAAATTTCCTAATTCAAGCATCACCGTTTGGGTCTGTTATATCTAGAAGCACAATTGTCTCCCCAGTTAGTGTCCAGCACCTAAACACAAAAGCAAAATTAATATATAATTGACATCTTATTCTCGACCAAGTGTTTTGTGATGCAGTTATGATGATCCTACCTCTGGGTAAGAAAATCCAGGTTCAAGTCCTGCTCCATAATGTAAGCAAGGTTGATTTAAAAATAAGACCTTTTGCTTCTTCGTAGCTAAATCAACAATGGCATTTGCCTCCTGATGGTGGGTATGCTGAGCAATACAGCCCAGAATAAATAAAAATAAAGACATAGAGATGCCAAAAATCCAAAATAAAAGAGAACCAGATGGCATCTGCAGATAGGAGGAAATAGGTAGAGTTAGTATTTCAGGTCAATAACCTTTCATCATATTGATCTGTGCCTACTAGAGTTTGACAGCAAAAGAGAAAGTAAGAAAGAGTTCAAACTCTTGTTCCCTATTGGTAACTGTTGGTGATAAATAAAATTGGTTTAGAATGTGAAGAGGCTTGTGTTCAATATCTTTATAATTGAATAGCATGCATAAATCAGGTTCACAGATGGAAACCTATTTGGGTGGCTCCCTGGGTGAAAGCATTTCTGAGAATTGGTGTGTGTCTTCATGAGAGAGTATGCAAGAAAATTGGCAGTGTGGGTTGAGGGAGGGAAAATAAATGAAGACATTGGGAGAGGCATGCTAATGGTTCCGTTATATCGGTGAGTCTTTAAAGAATGTAGACCAAATAGGAAAGGTGGCGTATGTTCTCCAATTCTGGGCTAGCTTTGTTTAAGTCCTTAAGAGAACATTTTGAATTTAGTAAATACCAATAACAAGTTAATTGTTTCGGGTTTTATGATTAAGTAGGTTATCTTTTAATTATTGATCACGATTGGAAAATGATCTCTTATTGTATATAGACATATGTTTACGGCGCTTTGAATTACAGATTTCTTTAAGTGGAGATGGAGAAATTGTTAACAGTTCATAGAGGATTAGGCTGAATGTGCTTGCAAAAAGCCTTGCATGCACAGAGATAAAATTTGAAATCCGACTTAGATTTAATTCATTGTTTAGCAGCAAAAACATTAATTGTTGAATCAGCAAGTTAATGTCTGTTTGGCAAGACACATTATTAAATGGCGACTTCATTCAGTAACCTGACCGTACAATATCAGTTGGAGTTTCAAGACATCTCTCTGATCCTGCATTTATCTAAGGAATTTCTTGTCAGAAATCCAAACTCTCCTCATATCTTAAGGATTATCAACATCTACTGCCAGCCATAGCTGGAAAACATGCAGTAACAGCTCAGTGAGTGCTGCCTGCAGAATCTCTTATTTCTTGTAGCCTTTTAAACAAGGTACATGTTGGTTCAATCCCACGCCAAAACTCTTTGTTATCTGATGTGGAGATGAACATCATTGGTGAATAGGTGCTGGGTATGTGATGTTATCTAGATGGAGCCTTGTGTCTTGTCTGGTCTTTCTGTCAAGTGCTAAGTTTGTACCCAGCCACCCATGTTCTGGAAAAGACCGGATGCAGTTATCCAAATTGCATATTTAAAAGAGTTAGTATGTTTTCTCCATACAACACACGTTTAATCTAAAAGATGAGTTAGCTTCAAGTTGTAAGAGTTCTTGTGGAAAATTGTTGCTTTGATTAGCAAATAAGATTTTCAGCTAACAATTTAATTTGCTATCTCAACTACAATAATTTGTCATTATGAGAGGTACAGCAAAGAAATTCAAATAAGTTTACTCTTTCATAGTAATATATTTAACTGTAGCCAACAAGTTAGTGTTATTCATTTTTGGCTTTTGGAAAAGAGCACAGATTATAATATGTGACTCAAAAGTTGAGTACTTAGCTTAATGGTTCCTTAGGATTTGTTTATGTCTGAATTTATAATGTTGTAATTCCAATAGCTTGCAACCTGCCTGCAAAATCCAATTTTTCTTTTTTGCATGAAATCAATATTATGAAAAGCAGTAAAATTACCTGTTTCCAGCAATTTCTGTACAGTATATGGTACAAAAACAGTCATAACAGATTATCTGCCTCGTTTGTCATTGTGGCAGACCAGGAGACTGAATGGAGAGTGGCTGGACAGATAAGGGTACACAAGGGTAATCATTTCAATATAAAAATAATTTCAGAACCAAAAGAGGTAAAATTTATTTTTTAGAAAATTACGTGCATTTAAGGTTTCTTAAATGGGTATTTAATGTATTTGAAGTGATTTTTGAAAAAAAATTATGAATAACTTTCCTTAAATGATTCTAAATTATTTGCCACCCAAATACAATTTTCCAAGATCATTCATTTTCATAGCTATTGGAGTACGTGACCTCAAATTCTCAAAGACTCAAAATTTGACTCCATTGCCTTAGGTAAGATGAAGCATGTAATCTACACTCGATAAAATTCTCATTGGAAATGTTCTGTTTTTGAAGTACATAGCGTAATGTACCTTTTAGTTGAGGGTGTTTGTTGAAATTATGCAGTTTGGAATGCCTGTATAGTTTCCATATCCTCCTTGCATACAGGTTAAGTATTGGGATAACAAACTTAAACTATTTAAAATTTTCAATGTTGCTGATAAGAGAGTAGCTTCTACAGTGAAGTCTATTTCTTTGTCTTTGAAATATTGTTATCAGGAGTGTGGTTTTTTGAACAGTAACTATTCCAACTTGTGATATTTCATACGTGGAATTTCTTATTGACTTGTGTATTCTCCCCAGATTAAATTTGCACAGCATCAATTTTTCAAGCATAACCAGTATATAAGTTAACTATTGCCCTAAATATTTGGCTATTCATAGTTTTGCATCAATTTTAGTTAATTCATCAATGGGTAATAATTGGAGAAATAAATAAAATACATGGAAAAGGTTTGAATTCGATTGTTTACATGCAGATTTAATTTTACGATGCAGTACAGCTGTAGTTGCTGTTTAATTTTAAATGCATATATAAAGAATACTGTAAAATGTTGCGATTAAATTTATTAATATTACTTGAACTCTTCACTAAGAGTCTCTGAGTGTAGTGCGATCTTAATTTTGCACTGTTCGTGTAAACCAAACACATTGCAATTAGGCAGGATATGGTGACGGCCATTACTTGAATTCACAGTTATGGAATTCACTGAGAAATATGACCACACAAATGTCTTAAGTCTGTGAGGGGGTGCATGTGGGAATGTGTGTGTCTATAAGGGTGTGTGTGGGTGTCTGTGTGCGCGTCTGTGTGTACCTGTGGCCGTGTGTATGTAGTGCAATGGTGATCACCTGTAATGTGACATGAACCTATGGGTTGAGGCCTTCCCTATGGGTACCGAACTTAGCTATCAGCCTCTGCTCGGCCACTTTCCTCTGCTGCCTGTCCCGAAGTCCACCTTGGAGAATGGTCACCCGAAGGTCCGAGGCTGAATGTCCTGAACCACTGAAGTGTTCCCCAACTGGGAGGGAACCCTCCTGCCTGTTGATTGTTGTGCAGTGCCCATTCATCCATTGTCGTAGCCTTTGCTTGGTTTCCCCAATGTACCATACCTACAGGCATCCTTGCCTGCAACGTATAAGATAGACAATGTTGGCTGAGTCACATGAGTACCTGCCATGTACAAGGTGGGAGGTGTTCCCACGTGTAATAGTGGTATCTATGTCCACAATCTGACACGTCTTGCAGCGTCCACCATGACAGGGTTGTATGGAGTTGTCCTGAGAGCCGGGCAGTTTGCTACGAGCAATGATCTGTTTGAGGTTTGGCGGTTGTTTAAAGGCAAGTAATGGAGGTGTGGGGAAGATCTTGGTGAGGTGCTCATCCTCATTGATAATGTGTTGCAAGTCATGAAGAACATGACGTAATTTTTCAGCCCCTGGGAAGTACTGAACAACGAAGGGTACCCTGTCTGTCTCCTGAGGAGGTCATTACGGTTCCTTGCGGCGGCACATCAGTACTGGCGGTCGATGAGTTGAGCACCCCGTTCTTGTGAGGGCATCCTTGAGTACTTCCAAGTGTCTGTCACGTTCCTCCTCATCTGAGCAAATCCGGTGTATGTGTAGGGCTTGTCCATAGGGAATGGCTGTTTTAATATGTTTTGGGTGGAAGCTGGAGAAGTGTAGCATTGTGAGGTTGTCTGTGGTTTGCGGTAGAGTGTGGTGCTGAGGTGTCCAAGAGACGCACGTGTCCAAGAATGAGACAGATGACCATCATTCAGCCTCGGACCTTCGGGTGACCATCCTCCAAGGTGGACTTCGGGACAGGCAGCATAGGAAAGTGGCCGAGCAGAGGCTGATAGCTAAGTTCGGTACCCATTGGGAGGGCCTCAACCGGGACCTTGAGTTCATGTCACATTACAGGTGATCACCATTGCACTACACACACACTCTCACATACACACGCACACAGGTACACACAGACGCGCACACAGACACCCACACACACCCTTATAGACACACACACTCCCACACTCACACATGCACCCCCTCACAGACTTAAGACACTCTGCACTCGCTACACACACACACTCGCAACCTCCACCCCAGACAGACCCACATGCGCACACATATTTTGTGGGGTGAATTTGTACTTGCAGTGTTACATTGCACTTTGCTCAAAAACTGCATGAATTCATGTAAAACTCTGTTATCTCACTTTTTAGATTAGAATTAATCTAAACATCATGGCATAGACAGAGAACACAGGGGGCTAACACCTTCAGCATATTGTCTAGCTATCACCATTGTTAACAGCTAACCTGAGAATGCAACTTTTTAAAAAAAAGGTTTTGTGATTTACACATGAAAGAAGTGAAACTATCACTGTATTCTAGCAGATGAAAGGCTTAACAGACGATCGATTTTTCAATGTATAATTTCAGTTACATCACACTGCAAATTTTTGCAATAAATTCTGTGTTACGATCAAGCCCTCCACTATCACCTGATGAAGGAGCGTCGCTCCGAAAGCTAGTGTGCTTCCAATTAAACCTGTTGGACTATAACCTGATGTTGTGTGATTTTTAACTTTGTACACCCCAGTCCAACACCGGCATCTCCAAATCATGACAACCAAACCTGTCAGACATCTTTCTGTGGGAAATGCATGCTGGCTATTCTTTATTAATTCTTGCTTCAAATTAAGATTAATTCTGTCCCTCAGAATTTTATCCCCACCTCCAGTATTAGACTTGCTGACCTGTGGTTCCTTGGCTTATCACCAGCACCTTTCTTGAATAATGGTGCCATATCACTTGTCACCACCCTCAAGAAAAAAACTTCCTTATTTCTGTCTTAAGTGGGTGACTCCTTCGGTTGAGATTATGTGCTCTTGTCCTAGACTGTTCTACAAGGGAAAACAACCTCTGTGCATCTACTGTTAAGCCCCCAAGGGTCATGTATCAATAAGGTCTCCTCTTAGTCTTCTAAACGCTAAGGAGCATAAACCCAATCTACTTCATTTAGTATATCTTTTCTTCGATCAGGGATCACAACCATTTACTGTTTTCCAAGTGTGGTTTGACTAGTACCTTGCATAGTTTTAGCAGGACCTCCCTTATTTTACACTTCATTATCTTTGAAATAAATACCAATATTCCGTTTGTTTTCCTAATTGTCTGCTGAATTTGGACCTTTGCTTTATGTGATTCATGCATTCGGACCCAGAAATTACTTTGCTGTAGTTTTCTGCAGTCTTTCCCATTGTATATAATATTCTCAAATTCTATTCTTCCTGCCAAAGTGCAAAACCTCAGATTTTCTAACAATATGTACCACCTGCCAAGTTTTTGCCTACTTATTTAATCTACCTATATGTCTGCGTGGACACCTAGTGTCATCTTCAGTACTTGCACCCCTCCCTATTATTACTTGGTGGTTCATCTGTTTCAACACAGGCAGTTCCTGCATTACAAACAGGTTCTGTTCTGGAGTCTGTTCTTAAGTCAGTTTGTATACGAGATGGAATATATTGCAGGGTGATATAAAATTGCTATTTGTAAGTCAAATCTTTAAAATTACACTCCCTGAATGGGATAACATGTTAGTTGGATGTTGATAAATCAGGGATTCTCTAATGTCCTTTAGGAAGGAAACTGTTGTCCTGACATGGTCTCACTTAGAAATGACTCCAGATCCACAGCAGTATGGTTGACTGGTTGGCAAACCATTCAATTGTGTCAACCGCTAGAGAGGGAAAAAAGGAAATTATACAGGCCAACTGGCACTGACCAAGTTGTTAGAAATGACAACCCCAAATGTAGGCTTGGGGGTAGTGCCAAGTTTGAGAGAGCTGTCTCTCATACTAGTTGATCGACAGTCTAGCCTAGTTGCACACTCAGAATCTGAAGTGGTAGTGTAGTGGTTTAGAGTCAGGAACTGTCCTAGGAATGCTCAACATTTGACTCTGGACTTCCTGAAGTCTCGTGGTGTAAGGTCAAACAAGTGCACGGAAATCTCTCACTGATTTCTCACCCCGGGTCTTGATTCTGTACTCCTCCATATTGGACACCACTTGGAGGAAGCACTGACATTGACAAAGGCACAGAATATATTCTGGGTGGAATGTTTTAATGTCCTCCACCCAAGAGTGGCTTAGCAGCAGCAGCACCACCACTGACAGCTGGTTGAGCCTGAAAGGATGTAGCTGCTAGACTGGGCCTGTGGAAGGTGGGGAACGAGCCAACGAGGTAAATACATACTTGACATGATCCTTACCAGTTTGCCTGCTGCAGATGCTTCTGTTCATGACAGTGTAGTAAGAGTGACCAATGCACAGTCCTTGTGGAGGCCAAGCTCCATATTTATATCAAGAATATGTTGCATCGTGTCATGTGACATGATCACTATGCTAAATGGACTGTACCACTGCCATCAAGCCAGTGGAATAACTAGTTCAATGAAGAGTGCAGATAGACATGTTGGTAACAGCACCCAAAATTCAGGTGTCAAGCATGTGAAGCACACCCAGCAGATCAGATCAGATCTAAGGTCTGCAGTCCTTCCATATTGAATTGTGAATGTTGTTGGGCAATTCAAGAACTCATAACAGGAGATGGTCCATATCTCAATCCTCATTAATGGGCGCATCAAGCATATCAATGCAAAAGATTAAACTGAGTCATTTGTAACTGTCTTTAACTGGAAGTGATGAGAGGATGATCGATCTCAGTTTTCTGGAGAGGTCTCCAAACATCAGATGTCAACCATCAGCTAATTTGACGACATATAAATAAACTGTTAGAAGCCAGCATTCTGGAAGTTTAAGGGGAGGAGTTGGCTTAGTGGTATTAATTCTGGCCTATTAATGCAGAGAGCTGGATAATGTTCTAGGAACCTGGGTTCAAACCTACCGTTGTGGGTGGTGGCATTTGAAATTCAGTAAAAGAAAAAGATCTTGACATAGGAGTCTCATTGATGATCATGAAGCTTGTTAATTGTTGGAAAGTACCATTTGTCTCACTAACATCCATGAGGGAAGGAAGTCTGCCATCCTTATCTGGTCTGGCTTACGTGTGACTCTAGACTCAGCAATGTGTGCACTGTAGGCAATAAATGCTGCCCCAGTCAGCAACGTACACATCCTGTGAATAGGTAAAAATAAAAGTTACCATTGACCAGAAACTGAACTGTACTAATTGTATAAGTGTGGGTCTTCAAGGGCAGGTCAAAGGTTAGCAACCTTGCAGCAAATTACTCACCACCTGACTTTCCGAAGCCTGTCCACCATCTGCAAGGTGCAAGTCCAAGAGTGAGATGGAATTCTTCCCACTTGCCTGAATGAGTGTAGCTGCAGCAATAGTTAACAAGCTTGATACTATCCAGAACAAAACAATCAGCCAGCTTGATTGGCACCACATCCACAAACATCCACTTCCTCTACCACTAACACTCAGTAGCAGCAGTGTGTACCATCTACAAGATGTGCTGCAGCAATTCGCCAAAACTCCTGAAGCAGCACCTTTCAAACCACTCTTTTCTACAAGAGCAGCAGACAAATAGAACACACCCATCTGCAAGTTGCCTCTTTAAATGACTCACCATCCAGACTTGAAAATATGTCACTGCTCCTCTCTGTTGCTGGGTCAAAATCCTGGAACCCCCTAATGGTGTTGTCAGTGTACCTGAAACAAATGGACTGCAAGAAGACAGCTCACTACCACCACTTCAAAGACAATTAGAGATAAGCAATAAATCCTGGCCCAGTCAGCAAAAATAAGACTGCATGATTGAAAGCAAAAGAGCTATTATGTGTCATCCATCAACTTGGAGTTTGTATATTGCTTCCAGCATCCAAATCATTAATTTATATTGTAAATAGTAACTCCAGCACTGAGTTCTCTGGTATTGTATTGTTACATGTTGTCATCCTGAAAATGTCCCCTTTATTCCAACTCTTTGTCTTGGAATAGTTAGCCAATCCTCTATCCCTGCTAGTATAATGCTGTCAACACCATGGCGTCTTACTACTTGGACTCAAATGTACTACTTTATCAAAAGTCTTCTGGAAATCTAAATATATTTCATGCACTGGTTCTCCTTTATCTATACTGCTTGTTACTTTCTCAAGCAACTGAAATAATATTTCAGCGTTTGCTTCTGCAGTCACAATTCCAGCTCTCTTTTGCTGTGATAAGCAGCTGCTTGAAACATAAGGTTGTTTTGTGTAATGCTGTGGCTTAAGAGGTGTATATTGTCCTGGTTTCTTTTAGAGAGAGATTGAATGAGAGGAGATGAGCGGTCTGTGTAATGTAAACAGCTTGTGAGGCCTTGGGTTTTTCTTAAAGTTGGAAAAATAGAAGCAGCCTGGATGGGTGTGGCCAGCTCTCACTGACCTGGGTTTCAAGTGTTTTTTAATGCTTCAAGTATTGGCTGTTGGGGTCTCAACAGAGTTGGAAGCTGCAGTACATGTCTCCTGGCTACTGAGTTTTCTCTTGATGTTTTTCACCTGGGTTGCTGGAGTTACCTCTGGAGACAAATCTATTTTCTGAATTTTGCCAAGGGTGTGTTTATGGAATCTTACTATATGGGAACAGTCAATTAGTAATAGTTACTATATCTGTTATCCTGTTAAGGTTTCTAATAGTGTTAAGTTATTCAAAGTTGTTCTTTCTATGGTTGTATTTTAACTATGTATTGGCTTAACATCAAGTAATTTCACCAATCAAATTGATTCGAGAACTCAGCACTTTACGTTTGTCTTTGAAATAAGAAAAAGTTAGGGTCTAGGCTACTTTCTTAAAATATTTTGATGGTGTCCAGTTGGTCCATAGTAATCCATGTTTTTTTTTGTTAGGTTTACCAATTGTAGGTGAGATTCATCACCATGCGAAAATTCCCATAAAATTATCAATCAAAGTAAGGCCTTTACATACCTGAGTGGATTGACTAGTTCTCATATCTTTGAAAAGATATAAATTTCTTTCCAAATATGTTTTGTTTATTCCACATTGGTCTATATTTTACCACCACCGTGATAGGTGATAGAAGCTCTTACAAAATCTTTTTTACTGCTGCTCAATTTAACACTGAGTTCAGTTTTTGCCTTTTTAATCAGCTTTTTTAATCTTCTGGGATGCGGTCATTGCTGGCAAAGCCAGTATTTGTCTTTCGCGTCCCTTTGCTGGTTTCTAAAATATTCCCATTGCTTAAACTTATCATAATTCTTTGAAATATTGCAAGTCTCATCTTTTAATCAAATCCTATCCCTAATCACCTGAAGAAACCACAAACAGACCTTCCTTGCCAAGTTATTTTTCAATTTTTTAAAACACTTTTAATTGGTACTTTAAATATTTCAAACTTTGTTTACCACCATTCTATCTATCCAACCAATATTAGCGAAATCTCCCCTAATGACTATGTAATTGACTCAAAGATTTTTGTATATTTGAGTGATCTGATTTCAAAGTTTTTGAGATTCAGTTGTATTGTAATCACTGATTCCCAGTGGATCTTTTACTGTGATATCAGTCAATACTAGACAATACTAGATCTACAATAGCTTTTATCACTAAGTGGTTTTACAACATATTGCTTTCAGAAGCTTACAAAAGCACTCTCCAAACTTATTTTCCACAATACCTTTGATAATTTTTTTGTTTAATGTTCTCTCCAAGCACATAACTCCTCTTGGGAGTCTGTGAAGTATTCTCACTGTATTTTCTGATCTTGCTATTTCTATTCTCCACCCACACTAATTCTATTTCTTGACTTTTTAAAGCCAAGATCCTTTTCTACTAATATCATCCTTTATTCTCAATCCATGGACTGGAATATGATTAAAAATGGGCTACCTGTTCTTCTTTTTCAATCCTCCTATCTTTTGAAAATTTTGCACACCCTAGTTCCCAACCTTGGTTACCTTGTAGCTATGTTTTTGTAATGGCACTTAGATGTAAATGTAGTTAGTTTAGCTTATTGCAGATTTTCCTCTCAATTAGGTCAGTAATTTTATTTTTTATTATTTTAATGCTACTTTCTGCATGGCCCCTACTCTTTGCACTATTATTGTTCAATGCTCTGTCCCTTGCTGTTCCACTTGACTTGTCTTTACCCATGTTGATATACTTTTCTAATGCCTCAACCTTTCTGTATGGATTTTGAAATCTCTCCTCATTCAAGCAATTCTCCACTTAAACTTAAAACTATAACCTGTAAGTATTAAGTTAGCCTGGAGCAATGTTTTGTAGAAGAAAAAGATGGTGCTATTTTCTGGGTTTGTAGATTCGAAGAAGCAAAAATGGCCCTTAGTAAAGTGATATGCCGCTCTCGTCAGATGTAGGAGTTTAAGGAGAGTTTACATGTTACTGAGGATTATATCTGCAATAAATACCGTTGGTTGAGAATCCTTTCGGATTAAATGGATTGGTTGGAGTGACAGTTAGAGGCAAAGAGGAATTTACAAGAGCAGGGGAGTATGATGGGTGGCAGTTTTAGGAAGGGAGAAAAGTCGCAGATACAGTGACATAGATGGGTTAAAAGTAGAGAGGTAGGCAGAAGTCTTCTGTGACTATCCCCATTTCAAACAAGTATGCTATTTTGGAAAATGTAGGGGTGATGGATTCTCAGGGGAATATAGCACAAACAGCCAGGTTTCTGGTATCGAGACTGGCTGTAATACATGGAGTATGTGGGGTTCCAAGAGATCAATTGTGTTTGGGGAGTCTCTAGTCTGAGGCACAGACAGATGTTTCTGTGGCAAGCAGTGAAAAGTCTTCCTGATGCCAGGATCAAGAATGTCTGAGAGAGGGTGCAGAATTTTCTCGAGGGGACGAGGGGCCAGCAGGAGGTCATTGTCCACATTGGAACCAATGCCATCGCAAGAGAACAGGATGAGATTCTGAAGGGAGAGGAATTTAAAAAAAAGAGGTCCTCGAGGGTAGAAATATTTGGATTACTCCCTGTGCTCTGAACTAATGAGGGTATGAATAGGAGGATAGAGCAGATGAATGCATGGCTGAGGAACTGGTGTACGGGAGAAGGATTCACATTTTTGGATCATTGGAATCTCCTCTGGGGCAGAAGTGACCTGTACAAGGAGGACGGATTGGATCTGAATTGGAAGGGGACTAATATATTGGCAGGGAGATTTGAGAGTGCTGCTCGGGAGGATTTAAACTAGGGGGGGAGGGGGCGCAGGGGGGCAGGGTTGGGAGCTGGAACCCAAGGAGATAGTGAAGAAAGAGATCAATCTGAGACTGGTACAGTTCAGAAAAGAAGCGAGTCAGGGCAGGCAGGGACAAAGCAGAGAACAAGGTAGGACTGATAACTTAAACTGCATTTATTTCAATGCGAGAGGCCGAACTGGGAAGGCAGATGAACTCAGGGCATGGTGAGGAACATTCGACTGGGATATCATAGCAATTACAGAACCATGGCTCAGGGATGGACAGGACTGGCAGTTTCATGCTCCAAATACAAATGCTGTAGAAAGGGATGCAAGAGAGGAGGGGGTGTGGTGTCTTTGAGAAGGGACAACATTATGACAGTACTGAGGGAGGATATTCCTGGAAATACACCCAGGGAAGTTATTTGGATGGAACTGACAAATAAGAAAGGAATGATTACCTTATTGGGATTGTATTATAGACCCTCTAATAGTCAGAGGGAAATTGAGAAGCAAATTTGTAAGGAGATTTCGGTTATCTGTAAGAATAGTAAGGTGGTTATGGTAGGGGATTTTAACTTTCCAAGCGTATACTGGGACTGCCATAGTGTTAAGGGTTTAGATGGAGAGGAATTTGTTAAGTGTGTACAAGAAGGTTTTCTGATTCAGTATGTGGATGTACCTCCAGAAGGTGCAAAACTTGGCCTACTCTTGGCAAATAAGCAGGGCAGGTGACTAAGGTATCAGTGCAGGAGCACTTTGAGACCAGCGATCATAATTCTATTAGTTTTAAAATAGTGATGGAAAAGGATAGACCAAATCTAAAAGTTGAAGTTCTAAATTAGAGGAAGGTTAATTTCAATGGTGTTAGGAAAGAACTTTCAAAAGCTGATTGGGGGCAGATATTCGCAGGTAAAGGGGCGGCTGGAAAATGGGAAGCCTTTAGAAATGAGATAACGAGAGTCCAGAGACAGTATATTCTTGTTAGGGTGAAAGAAAAGGCTGGTAGGTATAGAGAATGCTGGATGATTAAAGAGATTGAGGGTTTGGTTAAGATAAAGAAGGAAGCATCTGTCAGGTATAGACCGGATAGATTGAGTGAATCTTTAGAAGAGTATAAAGGCAGTAGAAGTATACTTAAGAGGGAAATCAGGAGGGCACAAAGGGAACATGAGATAGCTTTGGCAAATAGAATTAAGGAGAATCCAAAGAGTTTTTTTTTACAAATTAAGGACTAATGGATAACTGGGGAGAGAATAGCGCCCCTCAAAGATCAGCAAGGCGGCCTTTGTGTGGAGCCACAGGAGATGGCGGTGATCCTTTGCATCAGTGTTTACTGTGAAGAAGGCTGTGGAAGATGCAGAATGGCAGGAAATAGATGGTGACATCTTGCAAAATGTCCATGTTACAGAGGAGGAAGTGCTGGATGTCTTGAAATGCATGAAAGTGGATAAATCCCCAGTACCTGATCAGGTGTACCCTAGAACTCTGTGGGAAGACCGGGAAGTGATTCCTGGACCCCTTGCTGAGATATTTGTCAAATTGATAGTCACAGGTGAGGTGCCAGAAGACTGGGGTTTGGCTAACATGGTGCCACTGTTTAAGATAGGTGGTAAGAACAAACCAGGGAACTATAGACCAGTGAGCCTAACGTTAGTGGTGGGCAAGTTGTTGGAGGGAATCATGAGGCACAGGATGTACATGTATTTGGAAAGTCAAGGACTGATTAAGGATAGTCAACATGGCTTTGTGCATGGGAAATCATGTCTCACCAACTTAATTGAGTTTTATGAAGAAGTAACAAAGGGGATTGATGAGGGCAGAGCGGTAGATGTAATTTATATGGACTTCAGTAAAGTGTTTGACAAGTTTCCCCATGGGTGACTGGTTAGTAAGGTTAGATCTCAAGAAATGCAGGGAAAACTAGCCATTTGGATACAGAACTGGCTCAAAGGTAGAAGACGGAGGATGGTGATGGAGGGTTGCTTTTTCAGTCTGGAGGCCTGTGATCAGTGGAGTGTCACAAGGATCGGTGCTGGGTCCACTACTTTTTCATCGTTTATATAAATTATTTGGATGTGAGCATGAGGTATAATTAGTAGGTTTGAGATGACACCAAAATTGCAGGTGTAGTGGACAACGAAAAACATTACTTCAGATTACAATGGGATCTTGATCAGATGGGCCAATGGCCTGAGGAGTGGCAGATGGAGTTTAATTTAGCTAAATGTGAGGTGCTGCATTTTGGGGAAGTGAATTTTAGCAGGACTTACACTTAATGGTAAGGCTCTAGGGTGTGGAGTACACGTTCATAGCTCCTTGAAAGTAGAGTCGCAGGTAGATAGGGTAGTGAAGAAGGCGTTTGGTATGCTTTCCTTTATTGGCCAGAGTATTGAGTACAGGAGTTGGGAGGTCATGTTGCGGCTGTACAGGACGTTGGTTAGGCCACTGTTGGAATATTGCATGCAGTTCTGGTCTCCTTCCTATCGGAAGGATGTTGTGAAACTTGAGAGGCTTCAGAAAAGATTTACAAGGATGTTGCCAGAGTTGGAGGATTTGATCTATAGGAGAGTTTGAATAGTCTGGAGCTGTTTTCCCTGGAGTGTCGGAGGCTGAGGGGTAGCCTTCTAGAGGTTTACAAAATTATGAGGGACATGGATTGGAAAAATAGACAAAGTCTTTTCCCTGGGATGGGGGAGTCCAGAACTGGAGGGCATAGGTTTAGGGTGCAAGAGGAAAGATACAAAAGAGACTTAAGGGGCAACTTTTTCACGCAGAGGATGGTGCGTGTATGGAATGTGTTACCTCAGGATGTGATGGAGGCTGGTACAATTGTAACATTTAAAAGGCAGCTGGATGGGTATATGAAAAGGAAGGGTTTGGAGAGCTATGGGCCGGGTGTTGGCAGGTAGGACTAGATTGGGATAGTTGGTTGCCATGGACGGGTTGGACTGAAGCAGTTGTTACTGTGCTGTACATCTGTGAGTCTATGACTCTAAATTGCTGGAGAATCTTAGTAGGTCTGCCAGCACCTTTGGAGAGAAATCAGATTTAATGTTTTGGGTCCAGTGACATTTCCTCAGAACTGATGGTAGATTGGACAAAATCAGTTTTATGCGTAAGTTAGTGTGGGGGAAAGGAATAAGGAATAAATGACAGGTGGAGAAAGAGACCAAAGAGAGAGAAGAACAGTTGAACAGATAAAGGAATGCATAACGATCTTTCTAGGTGAATGATTGGCTATTAATGGACACAATTAATGGGTAATGATGGGTTGTGTGGTAGCATAACCAGGCCTGGAGTTTGGGGTAAGGACACAGGAAAAGGTGCCTCAAATTCTAAAGTTGTTGAACTTAATATTGAGTTCATAAGGCTGTAGTGTTCCCAAGTGGAAAATGATGTGCTGTTCTTCCAACTTGCGCAGAGCTTTGTTGGAACATTGCAGCAAGTCTGAGATGGTGAAGTTGACCAGGGAACAAAATGGTGTGTGAAGTGGCAGGTAGTTGGAAGCTCAGGGTTATTTTGTGCACAAAAGTTAGGTGTTCTGTGAAGGGGTCACCCAGTTTATGCTTCGTTTCCTCAATATACAGTAGACCACATTGATTTGACTTATTTATTGTCACAGGTACGTAAGTGCAGTGAATAGCTTTTTTTATTAGCGTATACAGGCAGATCACAATAACCAAGGACATGCAGATCGTAGGGTGATTAAAAAAACTTAGAGGCATACAGGTTACGTCGCTCAGGGTGCGTGCCAGGCACGATCAACATTAGCAAGCTTAGCATTATTTGAATTTAGAGAGTCCATTCATCAGTATAATAATGGTCGGAAGAAGCTGTTCCTGAACCTACTGGTGCGTGTGTATCTTCTGCCTGATGCAGAGGTTGTCGCAGAGCATTAGTGAGGTGCGATGGGTCCTTGAAAGGTGGATAACCTTTCCACAGCGACAAGCATGTAGATGGAGGATGGCTTCTGTGATGGTATGGGCTGTACACAAAACCTTCTTTAGTTTCTTACGGTCCTGGGCAGAGCAGTTGCCATACCAGGCCATCATTTACCCGGACAGTATACTTTCAGTGGTGCCTCAGTAGAAGCTGGTGAGGGTCCTTATGGACATGAAAAATTTCCTGAGCTGCCTGAGGAAGAAGAGGCATGCTTCCTTGACTGTCAAATCTACATGGGAAGTCCAGGACAGGTTGTCATTTATTGTCACGCCTAGGAACGTGACGCTGTCCACCCTCTCAACCTCCATTCCATTGATGTAGATAGGGGTGTGTTCTCCTCCTTCCATTGTGGAGTCAGTGATCCGTTCTTTAGTTTTGCTGATGTTGAGAGAGAGGTTGCTTTCACTGCACCACTTCATCAAGCCCCCTATCTTTCTGCGAGGAGTGAATGCAGTAGACTAGGTGGAGTGAAGTGCAGGTTAAGTGCTGCTTCACCTGGAAAGTATGTTTGGGCCCTTGGATTCTGAGGAGGGAGGGGGTAAATGGGTAGGTATTACACCTTTAGCAGTTGCAAGGGAAGGTGCCATGAGACTGTGTGGATGTGTTGGGAGTGAAGGAGGAGTGGACCAGGTGTCCCAGATGGAATGGTCCTTGCAAAATGCTTACAGGAGAGGGTAGGGGATATATGTTTGGTGTCGGTTAATGATCCTCTGGATATGAATGCTGGTGGGATGGTAGGTAAAGACAAGGAGACCCTGACAGAGTTGTGGCAGGGAAGAGATGGGGTGAGGGCTGAACTGCGGGTGAAGGGTCAGACCCTGCTGCCAGATACCTCCTCATATCTCCCCTGAACTATGACCCCACCATGGGACACCTCCCATTTCCTTACCCCAACCCCACATACCAGGCCTTGTTATCTCATGGTCTGCTTTTAAACACAACTCATGGTAGCCACTAATTGTCCCCATAAGTATTATTTATTCTCCTCTGTTGATTGTTATCCACTCCTTTGTCCCACTGTTATAGAGTCACAGATTCATCCAGCGTGGAACCAGACCCTTCGGTCCAACCAGTTCATGCTGACTATAATCTAACATTTAACTATTCCCACCTGCTTGCGCTTGGCCCACATCCCTCCAAACATTTCTTATTCATGTATTTATATAATTGTCCAGAGCTGTTGGCTGGTTTGCTGAGCCGGTTGATTTTTTTTTTGCGAACGTTTTGTCTTCCTGCTGAGTGACATCCTCAGTGCTGTATAACCTCCAGATGAAGCTTCATCTGGAGGCTACAGAGCACTGAAGATGTTTGCCAATAGGGAGAGGAAATGGTTGCAAATGAATCAAACAGTTTGGTGAACCGGCCAACTCCAACCGCAACCCGAGCTGCATATCTTCACAAAAACCTTAAAATATATAATTGTCTTTTAAACATTGAAACTGTACCTGCATCCACCACTTCCTCTGGAAGTTCATTCCACACATGAGCTGCTCTATATTTAAGAAAATTGCCTTTCATGGCTTTTTAAAATTTTCCTTCTCTCACCTTAAAATATACTCCCTTGTCTTGAAATCTTCCACCTGAAGGAAAGACATGCCAATCACCCTATTTATATCCCTTATTATTTTATAAACCTCTGTAAGATCAGCTCTCAATCTCCTATGCTCCAGTGAAAAACGTTCTAGCCTATCCAGCCTCTCCTTATAACTCAGACCTTCTTGTCTCTCTTTGGGCTCTATTTCCACCTATCATTTATTCCTTACCCCTTCTGCAATAAAACCAGCTGTTTCTTAGTTACCATCAGTTCTGAGGAAGAAAGTGTCACTGGACCTGAAACTTGAACTCTGATTTTTCTCCACAGATGCTGCCAGACCTACTGAGCTTTTCCAGCATTTTCTGTTTTTGCTTTTTAGGGATGTACATTTTCAATAAACTTTGTGCAAAGAAGAAACTTTGGCCAGTTTATTTGTGTTCTTTTAGAATGATGTCTCCTGTTTCTTTGTAGCAGGTATTAAAAAAAAATCAGCAGACATCAGAAATGTAGAAACTATACACACTGTTGCAGTTGCAAGACTACTTGAGGAATTTTTTGTATTAGTAATTCAGATCTCTACTTTGATAACATAGATTGGTCATTATCTTGAACAAATTGTTGGCAGTGTTTGTATTGTATTTCTGTGAAATGTCTTTGGATGTTCCATGTCACTGACATGGCCAATACATAATATATTATCATTAACTGTGTTACCTTTTTGTTCATATTCATTCGTTTTGCAGAAGTGTTGTGATAGCTCCGAAAAAACCTTTGTTTGCTGCTGGGAGTGAAATTGTTACACCTGCTACCACAGATGCTGTTAGTGTGGTCTCTACTACTGACTCTGCTGAGGATGCTGCCATTGAACCTACAGGTAAATCTCTGCTATTTTTTCTTGTGTGGTGTGCCAGAAGTACTTTAGTGACTCCCACTAAAATGCAACATGAAATATTTTGAAGTTTATAAACTGTTTCCAACAGCCACCTTTGTCATTAAGCACTTAGCCAATATTAACCTAAGCCATTTATATTTACTTTATTAGGTTGAAAGGTTTTGTCAGAATATCATAGGTTTTTTCAACAAGATGGCTCATTAGAAGGCAAATTAGAAATTTCCTGTTTTTTGTAGGCTGCAGTGATTTTTTGAAAAGAATTAAATGCATTTGGATTTTGTGCAAAGTCAATTTCTGAAACTATCTTGCAATAGCTCAGTATAATCATTTAAAATTTGAGCTGCTGATATGCTATTATGATGCTATGTTTCATCTTACTCTCCCAGTTGGCCAATGTTGATCCTCTCATAATATGAGGGTATATGTCCTTACAGCTTTTTTGGTGCTGTTTAGAGTGCTCTTAGTTTTGCAAAATTATGGTTGATAATTGATGTCTCATAACATGATTCTGGTAGTTGCCTATAAACTGCAATTACTTAAATGAATTTGATTACTTATACAGCTGACATTTTCTTTTGAATTGTTGTGAAACTGATTGTCTTAAATGAAATATTTTCAAAGTTACAAACAATGGAGTACTCACTGCACGCATTATGATTGTATTGCTGATATTATTTTTCTCGTACAGTGTATACTTTCTTTAAACCAGTTTACAGCCCCAGCATAAATAGCTGCATTTACGTCAATTATATATATTTGATATTATTGGCAGGCACCATTTTATTAAAAAAAATAGTTTGGAAATTAAGCAGAGCTGCTGTAAGCAAATGCAGTTTTGTTAAAGCTCAGCAAAACATTTTCCATGTTTTTATCATTTACCCTTGAAGCCACTACTAAATTAGTCACTGATGAATTTATGTAAACAAAGGATGTTCTCAAGGAGGATATCAGATGGATGATCTATTTGGATTTTCTTTCAAGTATTCACCAATGTCTGTTAAATTGCCTTTCAAAAGGAGCCAGTTTATCAGTGAGGGATTAACATAGATAAATCAATTTGGTTGCACATGTTTGATTGGGCTACTCCATCTGGCCAGACTTACTTGATTTGCTGCAGTTAGTTTGGACATCTTTAACTCATTGTATGCACATTATGGTTTAAAGTGGAACTTGGAGTTTTACTTTTGGACTGTATTGGATATTTCTTAACATATTAAAAAGTAAGGTTTTTTTAGTCACTATTTGTAAAGCATTTTATTCAGAATGTTTGAACTTGAGAAATACATGACAATTTCTTTCTTTGTTTTCCTCCCAAGTGTTGGTTACTTTCAAAAACTAGATCAGAATCGCTCGATGTATCAAACTCATGTATTGGCTAAAAAATTGCTTAATATCATTCTTGTTAGATTTCAAAGCAACTTTGAATGCCTTCTTTGAGACTTTTGATTGACATTTAAAGTTCTGTTTTGAAACTGATCAACTCAGATTTGTTTTTGTGGAATTGGATCTACTGACACCTTTAAAATTGTGGTCTCCTTACCAAAGGTGACTTGTGCACCATTAGAATGTTTGGGTTAGGAACTTTATTCCATGAATAGCTGTTTAAGGTGGAAGACCATATTTGGTCAGGTGCAGTAATGTAGCTGGAAAACAGGTAGTACATGGATTTGTTTTCCAGTCTTTTGGGCTTGTGATCATGGAAGTATGAGCAATATACCAGGCAACAGCGTTTCAGATGGTATTGGTATACAATACTATTGGCTTATAGTGTCTCATGTACAGCCAATTTTGAACTGCTAGATCTATTTTGATCTATTCTTAATCTATCCTATTTGGCACAGTGGTAGAAACACTGCACAATTGAGGGTTTCCTCAGTATAATGATGGGATTTGGTATCCATAAGACTGTGGAGTGGTATGGGGATAATAATATCCCTATAACAACAATAATAATATATAATCAGTGTTTAACGTTGACACTTTTTTGAGTGGTTTTGTTTTAATGTTGTTATTAGATCCAGACATGTTCACCAAACTGCTCTCCTGGACCAACCTAGATATTGCAGAGCAAGCTGCCTCACTTTATGGTCACTTCTTGGTGACTTCCAAGCTTGGTAACCCCCACGCACTTCCCTTTCCCAAGGCAGTGGCTGAAACAGCAGGCTGCCTGCAATAGGCTGCAGCCTACAGCTGGTGGAACAGTACAAGAAAACTGTCAAACTTAATCTGAATGAGAGAGCATCAACCATGTCTTTGTAGCCCATTCACAGTTCCTTGCACTGTCTTTCCAGTTATGAACCAAGGTGTGCTGCAGGATACCTTGGCCCTGGTCAACATCAGAGTGTGAGAGAGAAAATGGGGAAAGCGCATGAGGACACTCTGCAACTCTTTGTCAATACCATAATTGTACAATTGAAACAATAGCTGAAAGGTCTGGACTTGTGATTGGACAACATGAGTTCACATCCCTCCAAGGCAGTTTCAGAACTCAAATTCAGTTTACTGAAAAGATACTTGGGAATTAAAAAGCTGATGTCGGCAAAAATGATTGTTATCAAGTCGTGTTTTTTTTACTAATAATTCACAGGTTTACTAAAGCTTTTAGGAAAAAATACTTGTCATATGCTCCAATTTGGCCTGCTATGATCAGTATTATAGCCTAGGAAATTTAAAAAAATTAATCACTTTGAGATTGCCCACAAAGCTGCTCTGTTACCGCAAAGAATAAATGTGAAAGCAAGTTTTTTTTGAAAAGGTTAGGCTGTGACTTAGGCATCAAATAAGGATGCACCAAAAAAGCAAGCATCGGCAATCTGATTCTTTAAAATTAAAGTTGTGAAAGAAACAGTATGGCAAATAATCTCAAATCTACCTATTGACTAACATCCTTTACTAATCCACCACTATTGTTTATGATATTGGTAGGGACTCTCCTGTGGATTTTTCAAGACCTAATGGTTTCAGATAAAACTTCCTGCTAATAACTACCTTGTATATTCTCTTTGCTTCCTCCAAGGTGATTCAAAGCTTTCAGGGGGGCAAGGGCACATCCTAAGGACGGGGGTTGTTACTGGCTAGTTCATAACACCTCAGGAACTGAGTTCAAAAGGATGTTGCCAGACTGAGAAAGTAGAACATGGTGATGTAACCAACTTGAGGGACCAACCTTCTCAACCTCATTCCTGCCAATTTTCATATTCTAGGGGCATCCATTCATGAAAGCATTGATGTGAGGGGCTGTCATACTGTCCAAGTGGAGAACAAGTACCCTCCTTGCATTGTTCCATTAGTGACAAGACTACTTTGTTATGGGATAGATTACACAGTTCAATAAACTTAATATTCTAAGCTCAAATTGACTCAAATTAGCAGCTAGCAAAAATGTGTCCCTATCTTTACAAATTGCCTCACATGTGTATCATTATGGCATTGTATATTCATCATCATTAAGCCAGACCATCCATCTTAATTCAATAATGTATATGTCAGGCTTACTTAAAAATAAGGTTTCAATCTGGTGAAACAAGTCAATAAAAATTTGAATGCTAAAGACATCTGAACATTTCACAACCCAAGAACAGTTTAAAGCTGTGCAGTAGTGCCACATTTTATTACAATGGTAAATTGAGCAATTTGAGAGGACGTAATTTTGAGAGTATATATTTGAGTGCAAACAATGAAATAGTTCAAGCAACTTCAACCAAGTATTAATAATTATTCTTGATCTTGTGAGGTCATCAGCTCTGATCCCAATCTTCAGGTGATTTGATTAACATTGAGGCATGGAGAAATGGTTCGTTACTGATTATAACAATGACCACGAATCATAACAACTTTGTGGAAATTGTGCTGAAGGCCTACCCACTAGTGCTAGTTAAATTCTGGCCAAACCTTTCTAAGACAGATGCCTACCTGGCATTGGAAAATTGCCCAGTTATGTCCTATCCACAAAAATCGCAATAAATTCAGGGAGGTACTGATTTAGTGTTAACTTCGCTGGGCAAGTAACTCAGATCCCGAGACTAATATTCTGCAGCCATGGGTTCAAATCCTATCATGGCATTGGTGAAATTTGACTTCAATAAATTATGGAATGAAAAACTAGATTAATGGTGACCATGGTCACCGAAGTTACCTAGATAGCAGCTTCCAAGCGCAGTGACTTCCACCTCAAAGGATAAGAGCAGTGGGTATAATAGAAAACCACCACCTGCAAGTTTTCCTACAAACGATTCACCCTGACTTGGAAATGTGTTGCTGTTCCTTCGTTATTGCTGAGTAAAAATCTCAGAATTCCCTTATTTGAGCATTGTGAATCTGGCTACAGCGCACAGACTGCAGTGGTTCAAGAAGGCAGCTCACCACCATCTTCTCAAGGTCAACTGGGACTGGCAATAAATACTGGCCAATCACTGATGCCCACATCCCATAAGTATGAATCAATAAAAGTAATTACCATTGATTGTCAATATTAGTTCTCTAATGTCCTTTTAAGGAGGGAAATTTTACCTCCTTACCTGATCTGGCTTACATGTGACGCTTTAGTAGTGTAGTTGACTCTTTGACTCTAGGCAACTAGGGATGAGCAGATAAATGCTGACCTCGGCATTGATGCCTTCATCCCATGAACAAATATATTTAAAAAAATACACTATTGCCATGTAAATTACTGCCTGATCTGCATATTTTCATCCTTGAGAAAAGGGATGTAAGGAGTCACTGCTGTCAAGTAATACCTTCCTTACCCATGCTGAGTTTAGGTCTGTCAATCTGGTTGGCTATAGATATCATTACAACTGAGTTCTAATTTGAGAGAGTGAGCTAGGAGTGCTTTGAACTCTGGGCAACATATAAATGTGTAACACCATAAAAGCTTTAGTAAAATTATACTCCAGACATCAGAGTTCAAATCCTGCCATTGCAGATGGTGAAATTTGAATTCAGTAAAAATCTGGAATGAAGAGTTGAATGATCGTGAATCCATTGCGGATTGTCAGAAAAACCCATCTGGTTCAATAATGTCTCCTTTAGACAATTACAGACCAGTTAGCTTAATCTCTGGTGTGGGGAGGATGCTTGAATCTTTTATCAAGGAAGAAATAGCGAGGCATCTAGATTGAAATTGTACCATTGGGCAGATGCATCATGGATTCATGAAGGGCAGATCTTTTGGAATTCTATGAAGACATTACAAGCAAGGTGAACAATGGGAACCCAGTGGATGTGGTGTATCTAGATTTCCAAAAGGCCTTTGTCACGGTGCCGCACAAAAGGCTGTTGCATAAGATAAAGTTGTAAGGCATTTGGGGTAAATCATTAGCATGGATAGAGGATTGGTTGACTAACAGGAAGCAAAGAGTGGGGATAAGTGAGTGTTTTCTGGCTGGCAATCAGTACCTAGTGGTGTGCCTTAGGGATCAGTGTTGGGATCGCAGTTATTCAATATTTATATGTATGACTTGGAGTTAGAACATAGAGCATTACAGCGCAGCACAGGCCCTTCGGCCCTCTGTTGCGCCGACCTGTGGAACCAATCTGAAGCCCATCTATCCTACACTATTCCATTATCATCCATATGTTGATCCAATGACCATTTAAATGCCCTTAAAGTTGGCGAGTCTCCTGCTGTTTCAGGCAGTGTGATCCATGCCTCTACTACTTTCTGAGTAAACAAACTATCTCTGACATCTGTCCTATATCTTTCGCCCTTCAATTTAAAGCTATGTCCCCTCATGCTAACCATCACCATCCAAGGAAAAATGTCCTATCTAACCCTCTGATTATCTTGTAAGTCTCAATTAAGTCACCTCTCACTAACAAAAACAGCCTCAAGTCCATCAGCCTTTCCTCATAAGACCTTCCTTCCATACCCGGCAACATCCTAGTAAATATCCTCTGAACCCTTTCTAAATCTTCCACATCCTTGCTACAAAGTGAGGACCAGAACTGGATGCAATATTCCAAGTGTGACCGCACCAGAATTTTGTACAGCTGCAACATGATCTCATGGCTCTGAAACACAATCCTTCTACCAATAAAAGCTAACACACCATATGCCTTCTTAACAATCCTATCAACCTGGGTCGCAACTTACAGGGATCAATGCACATGGACGCGGAGATCTCTCTGCTCATCTACACTGCCAAGAATCTTACCATTAGCCCAGTACTCTTCATTCCTGTTGCTCCTTCCAAAGTGAATCACCTCACACGTTTCCGCATTAAACTCCATTTGCCACACCTCAGCCCAGCACTGCAGCTTATCTATGTCCCCCTGTAACCTGCAACATTCTTCAACACTTCCTACAACTTCACTGATCTTAGTGTCATCCACAAATTTACTAACCCATTTTTCTATGCCCTCATCCAGGTCGTTTATAAAAATGACAAACAGCAGTGGCCCCAAAACAGATCTTTGCGGTGCACTGCTAGTAAATGAACTTCAGGATGAACATTTCCTGTCAATCACCACCCTCTGTCATCTTTCAGCTAGCCCATTTCTTATCCAAACCACTTAATCACCCTCAATATGGTGTTACGGTTAAATAAAGCTAATTACAAGGGCATGAGAGAGGAACTGACGAAAATTGACTGCAAGCAGAGCCTAGTGGGGAAGACAGTAGAGCAACAATGGGAGGAGTTTCTGGGTGTAATTGAGGAGACAGTACAGAGGTTCATCCCAAAGAAAAGAAAGATTATCCTTGGGGATTAGACAGCCATGAGTGACAAAGCAAGTCAGGAAATATATCGCAGAAAAGTGGCCAAGAGCACTAGGAAATCAGAAGATTGGGAAGACTACAAAAACAAACAGAGGATAACAAAGAGAAATTAGGAAGGAGAGGATCAAATATGAAGGTAAGCTAGCCAGTAATATTAGAAATAATAATAAAGGCTTCTTTCAATACATAACAAAAAAAAAAGGCAAAAGTAGACATTGAGCCGTTCCAAATTGATGCAGGAAGGCTAGTGCTGGGAGATAAGGAAACAGCTGAAGAACTTAGTAGATACTTTGCATCAGTCTTCACATTGGAAGACAGGAGTAATTCCCAACAATTAAGGAGTGTCGGGGGCAGAGTTGAGTATAGTAGCCATTACAAAAGAGAAAGTGGTAGAAAAGCTAAAAGGTCTAAAAATTGATAAATTTCTGAGCCCCAATGAGCTGCATCCTAGAATTCTGAGAGGGAGGTGGCTGAGGAAATAGTGGAGACATTGGTTGTGATCTTTCAAAAGTCACTGGAGTCAGGGAAAGTCCCAAATAATTGGAAAATCACTGTGTAACCCCTTGTTCAAGAAAGGATCAAGACAAAAGATGGAAAATTATAAGCTGATTAGCCTAACCTCGATCGTTCGTAAAATACTAGAATCCATTGTTAAGGATGAGATTTCTAAATTCTTGGAAGTGCAGGGTCGGATTAGATCAAGTCGGTATGGATTTAGTAAGGGGAGGTTGTGCCTGACAAACCTGTCAGAATTCTTTGAAGAGGTAACAAGTAGGTTAGACCAGGGAAACCCAGTGGATGTTGTCTATCTAGACTTCCAAAAGGCATCTGATTGGGCACCTCACAGGAGGCTGCTGACTATGTTGAGAGCCCATGGTTTTTGAGGTGAGCTACTGGCATGGTTTGAGGATTGGCCCTCTGACAGAAGGCAGAGAGTTGGGATAAAAGGTTCTTTTTCGGAATGGCAGCCGGTGACAAGTGGTGTCCAGCAGGGTTGAGTGTTGGGGCCACAGCTGTACACTTTATAATTAAATGATCTGGATGAAGTGACTGGGGGCATTCTGACAAAGTTTGCTGGTGATACAAAGTTCTGTGGACAGGCAGGTAGTACTGAGGAGGTGGGACAGCTGCAGGAAGATTTATGATAGTTTAGGAGAGTTGTCCAGGAAATGGTTGATGAAATTCAACATGAGCAAATGCATAAAGCCAAAATACAAAGGGATCTGGGAATGCTAGTCCAGGATTCTCTAAAAGGTTAACTTGCAGGTTGGGTCCGTGATAAAGAATGCGACTGTAATGTTGTCATTTATCTTGAGGGTTCGAATATAAAAGCAGTGATGAGCTTCTGAGACTTTTTCAAGCTCTAGTTAGGTCCCATTTAGAAAACTGTTTCCCATTTTGGGCCCCACACCTCAGGAAGGACATACTGGAACTTGAGTGTGTCCAGCTGAGATTCACATGGATGATCCCTGGAATGGTAGGCCTAATATACGAGAGTTTAGAAGGTTGAGGGGAGATCTAATTAAAAACTTGCAAGATAATGCCGGGCTTAGAAAGGGTGGAGGCTAGGAAGTTGTTTCTATTAGGCGGGGAGACTAGGACCAGTGGGCATAGCCTTAGAATTGGAAGGGGTCAATTTAGAACACAGATGAGGAGACATTCCTTCAGCCAGAGAGTGGTGGGCCTGTGGAATTCATTGCCATGGAGCACATTGGAGGCCGGGACGTTAAATGCCTTCAAGGCAGAGATTGGTAAATTCTTGATCTCGCAAGGAATTAAGGGCTACGGGGAGAGCGTGTGTAAGTGGAATTGAAATGCCCATAATTGAATGGCAGAGTGGACTCGATGGGCCATATGGCCTTCCTTCCACTCCTATGTCTTATGGTCTAATACCACGCCTATGTATTTTGTGCAAGAGCCTACAATGAGAACCTTTATCAAACACCTTACTGGAAGTCCACTTAACAGCCAAACAGCATCCGGTTTCTGACACATCACAGAGTATTATTCTCTTTGAAATTTGCTACTCCTGCATCTGTCCTGATGACTGCAAGGTGAAAAGCTTTCATGGCATTTCCTTTTTTCAACAATTCTCAAGGTTAGAATATTTAATGAGTAGTTTGTACTGGTATTTACTAAAAAGAGTCAAAACATTAGTAGAAGCAGATATGGTAGAGGTAATGGATAGCTTGGAAACTGAAAGGGCAAGAGGTACTGAAAAGGGTAGCTATGCTCAAAGTTGATATGTCATCTTGCCTGGATAGTTTAGAGACCAGTTTGTTATAGGAAATGGGATTGGAGGTCACAGGAGGGCTTGTCCCGGTCTGTCTTAGATATGGAGGAGAAGCCCGAGAACTGAAGAGTGGTAAATGTGACACCCATTTTCATGGATGTGTCTGCAGACATTATGGTACAGATGAAATGTAATACAAGGAAGTGACAGAAGAAATCTGGAGAAATAATATTGTCCTAAACAGTGCAGAGACAGAGTTGCCTGGGACTTTATCCAAATAGATATTTGAAGGCAGCAGAATGTATTGAGAGAGAGTCAGCAAATTAGGGATTTTGGGTTTTATAAATAAGGTTATTGCTTGAAAGGCAGGAAAATTATGTTCAGTAGAAACCTAGAAAATAGGAGCAGGAGTAGGCCATTCAGCCCTTTAAACCTGCTTTACCACTCATAATCATGGCTGATCATCCTATTTAGTTTCCTAGTTCACAGACTCCTAGCCTCCTCAGGGAAGCCCAGGATGGACTCCCTGCTTTAGAAAGACTGTAATGCTGAACTTTTGCCTTTATTTCTTTGTTTTTCTAATTTATAACTGCGATTTTGTCCCTAGGTCTGTTTATATCTAAGATAGCACAGGAAATGGCAACTTTGTACACTTTTCACTGTACTCTTGTATGTGTGTATTTGAGTACATATGACAATAAACCTAATTCTAATTCTGCTTTCTCGTCAGACTAAGAACTACACCTATCTCCTCCTTGAAAAACATTTGATGTTTTGTCTTCAGCTGCTTTCTGTGGTGGAGAATTCTATCGGCTCACTGCTCTCCAAGTGAAATAATTTCTCATCTCAGTCCAAAATGGCCTGTCCAAATCCTTAGAATGTGTGTCCTGGACACTCCTACCATGGGAAACGTCCTTCCTGTGTTTACCCTTTCTAATTCTGCTGGAATTTAATACTTTTCTATGAGATCCCCCTTCATTCTTCTAAACTCCAGGGAATATAATTCTAACCAAACTAGTCTCTTCATAAATCCATCTTGCTTTCCCAGGAATCAGCCTGGTAAGTCTCCAGTGCACTCCCTCCATAGCCAGAACAACCTTCCTCAGATAAGGAGAACAAACCTTCGCAAAATACTCCAGGTATATCTCACCAATTGTACAATTGCAGCAAAACATCCTGTACAACTACAGTCAAAGAGAAAGAACTTCACTCAGAAGACTGAATTTTTCGATTCCACAGTATGTGGGTGCTCAATTTTTCAGTATATGCAATGCTGCAATAAGCAGATGTTCAATTTAATTATAAGGATATGGGAAGTGGGCTGGAGAATGAAAATGAGGCAGAAGATGATATTAAATGAGAGAGCAGGCACACGAGCCATGTGATTTACACCTGCTGTTGTTTCTTGTGCTCAGATGTTAACGATAGTTGCCAATGCTATTGGCCAATGCTTTAATTTGATATATAGAAAAAAAACAGTTCCAACTTTTCTCCTGCTGCTTACCAATAATTGCAGTTAACAATTACCTCTTCCTGATCTAGCTATATAGTAAATTCCCAGGTATCAACAGCTTTATTGTCATAACAATAGGTTTATGGTAAATTATATAATCCATGGCAAAAAGTAGGAAGAGAACTAGTGACGAGGTCGAGTCACAAATGTCCAGCACATTAACCTCCATTTCAGACACATGATTCCATCAGGACTGTTTACAACTTCATGGTGTTAACACAATGTTAACCCACTAACCCACCCACACACTCACTCCCTCACTAATGGTTTTGTCTTTACAAAGACTTGTTTTGTCTTTACAAGTTGGGGACCATTTGAGAAGGAAATTCTTCACTCAGAGATTGTAAATCTAAGGAATACCTTGCCAGTGAAGTAGTTAAGGCTACTTTTAGCGACAGCCTTTATTATTCAAAAAAATCTATAAGGGATATGATAGCGCAAGTAAGTGGAGCTGATCCACGAAAAGATCAACCACGATCGTATTGAATGGCGGAGCCGGCTTGAAGGGCCAGATGGCCTACTCCTGCTCCTAGTTCTTATCATCTTATATTGTTAGGGAAGGAAACTTTCATACTTACCTGGTCTGACATCCATGTGACTCCAGACCCACAGCAATGTAGTTGATTCTTAACTGTCCTCTTGGCAAATAGGGATAGGCAATAGATGCTGGCCTTGCCAGCAACGCCCTCATCCCATGAAAGAATTCTTTTTAAAAATCAGTGTGGCGTAGGGTCTCCTACTGGAGTTGGATGTTAGTCATTGACCATAATAAGGTGAGAATTTAGGCTTTTGATGGTGATTGATTGTTTTCACCTCCATTTGCGATTCCTCAGGTAACGAAGCATTTCAAGCATGCATATAGCAAGAACTGTTATCATTAAAGTGGTGATGTTTGTGAGGACATCAAAGTCTGTATTATTCACGATCCAGACTTACTGAATTGAGTAAATTTGAATTTTATTTGTTGTTTAAAGGGTTTTTCATCATGTAGTTCACTGATTTGAATTGAGATATTATTCTTGAAATGCTGTTCAGGGTGGGTCACTTGGAGCCACCAGTGCCCCAAATGTTGAGATCTATCACTTTCTTCTTGAAACCCTATTATGAATATTAATCACAATCCAATGAAAATTTAGCAGTAAATATTACAACACTGAGATAACCTTTATCCGATAAAAATTTCTGACTAGCTGCAGATGTGGCTGTACTGACAGTAACAAAACTACATGCATTTCTCTTAGAAAATTGCAACATACAGTGCAGGCACCTATATATCAAATTTCAGTTTTACGGTTATTTTTATTAATTTATTTAGACATGGTATTACACACCTCTGTAGCCATTGCATCTTGAAGTGGGGCTTGAACCCAGATGTTTTGACCCAAAGGATGGAACACTATATGTGCACCAAAACCCTGCCTGGAAGTTTTCTTTTTGCAAACAATACTTTGTTTCTTGCTGATAATGGTGACTTGCTCATTGAGAATTGCCAGACTAGTTCCTGTAGCATTCAGAACACAGTTCGGTGATATGTTGCTATTGCTTTGATACATTCTGTTGGAGCTGCTTGTTATTGATTACACATACTTTATACTGGCCTTTTGATAGAATTGTTCCACACAATTATATTATTATTGTTGTTTCCATGCACTTCCATACTTTTTAAAATTAGAATCTTACACATAAAGCATTTGAAGTGCATACAAAATAATTGTATGAATATGAAATTTTAGATCACATACCTAGAGAGTGTGTCTTTTGCAGAAGCAAATTGTTTTAGTCTGCAATTCAAAAATCAAAACATGAAATGTTGGAAATTAGGTGGCATCTGAGGAGAGTGACATAAGATTAATGTCTCTGGTTGATGATTCTTCAGAATAGATGATCGAATAATTCTTTTCAAGTTACCAACTAAAACTACAATTTAATTCTCATTTTTCAATTAGCAATATGTAATGCATAACGCAACTTGAAGATGTATCATTTTTAAGGAATAATGCCACATTTGTATTTTTGTTTTCCTGCTTGGCCCTCTTTGTTTTGACAAATTTTGTTGCCTCATTTTGCTTTCCAAATTCAAATTGAACTTGTAAATTGTGCTGCACCAATTCTAATGTAGGACCCACCTCGTTTTCAAGAAAAGCATTATTGCAAAAAATCTTGACCTCATTTGTTTTCATAGACAAATGGAGAACATTCGTTTATAATACCAATTTTGCCAGATAAAAGTTTATTTAGATATATTTTGTCAGTAAATTTGTTGATTGAATTCTCTTAGGTGGTGGACCATCCAACTCAAAGCTGCCATCTGTTCAAACTGTATCTCCAATGCCAGAGGACTCTGCAGCAAATATGAGGTAATAAGTTTTTTGTTTATTAACTTTTATCAAGATCTGTTATGTTACATTTTTGTTATGCTGCTTTTCGTTTACTTTTTCATTTGGCTGTTCTAAATGGAATTTGGTACTGCATGATCTTATGAAAAGAATTCCAATTTTATGTACTGAGACTAAATTGTTACTATATAAAATTTGGTATTTATATATGTAATAAACATCTGATATAGTGTTTCTACTTTTAGTACAACTGGTGGAAATAGTGTAACAAGTGAATTGTGCTGATACTTCAAGTAAAGACAATACTACAGATGCTCAAAATCTGAAATGAAAAATGAACTGCTGGAGAAATTCAACAGATCTGGCATGAGCCATAGAATGAAGACAAAGTTAATGTTTCGAGTCCAACGTGACTGTTCTTCAAATGAACATAAGCCAAGAGCCTGCTGAGTTTCTCCAGTTCTTTGTTATTATTTTGTGCTAATATTTTGATCTTCAAATCATAACTTCAAAATAATTTAGTTTAATTTTGTATCTTCAAAGTAATAAATCATCATTGTAAAGTTTAAATGTAACAATTTTTTATTACTAATTTAGTATTACAGCAAGGCTTGAACGTGCACTGGAGAAGACAGCCCCTCTTCTGAGAGAGATTTTTGTGGATTTTGCTCCTTTTCTTTCACGTACTCTACTGGGTAGTCATGGGCAAGAATTGCTCATTGAGGGTACAAGTAAGTTACCAAGTATATTTTAAAGTATATTAATATTTGCAGGCTGCATTGAGTTATTTTTGAAGACAGTTATGAATTATGTAGCTGAGATCTCCTTGATTCTTTGCTCTTTCTCTATCTGTCTCACTCTCTCATGCATTCTCTTTCTGTGTCTCTCTCATCTTTGTTCACTCTTTTGTTCTATTGTTCTCCCTCACATGTGCGCACGCTCCCCCTTCCCTCTTGCCCCGCTTGCTGTCACTATCACCCCATCTTTCCATTCACATTCTGAAATAGACATTTCTGAAGTGTAAGCCAAAGCTCTGTTTGTGAAAATGAGGGTCCATTTTCCCTTCTGTCCCATTATTATGTGAAACATTTAGTTCATAATTTTTTTTGATGACCTTTGATCAACACTGGAAAATTTAGCCAAGGTGTGTGTGTGTCTGTTGAGGGATGACATGTTTTGCTTACCATACGGGTTCAATGTCAACATCATCCCAAGGAAGGCATAATTGACTAGCCGTTGAGTTAAGCTTTTTCTCTCCTAACTTTGCAAGAAAACAGTCACCTTTTCAACCATTATGCTGAAAATTCTGTGACCATTTGAAAACTGTGTTTTGATATCCACGTTGATGAACCAAGTTTATTTCCACATCCAGTCTGTGCATATAAAGAAACCCAACTGTTTCCTCCAATTAATCTGGGTGGGACTCAAGCCCAGGTGTGCCAGTAACTGAAATGGTTTTGTATTAATCCATGAAACTGATCATTTCCCAGCAGACTTTCAATTTAAGCCATCCTTTTGCATTTTAAATAGTATATTCAAAATCAAAAACCTATTGTACTTATAAGTTCAAATATATGGCTTAGATGTAATAATTCATTCTCACTTGATTTTAGTATTTTTTAAGGATGCCTTAGAAGAAGTCCTTGCTAGTACAATGAATGTGTATTATAAACATTGCATCTTTTTTATCTTCTTGTATTATTGATTATGGTCAAAAACATAAAAAGGACTGTTTCGAAGCCAAGGACTATGAAATAGTTGTTGGAAACAAATTGCTAGAACTCGTGAGTTGTGTTTATTCTGTTGGTTTGCGACCTGTGGAGGTGAGGTGAGTCAGTCCGCCACCAGATAAATGCAGAGTAAGATTCAGCTGGCAATAGGTAGCTGATTAGTTTGTAAATAAATTTTGTTTGTCTTCATTGATTGAGGCAGCGTATCCAGATTTAGCTCAAACAGCTTACACTGAAGCTGAGGCTGATGGTTTTCGCGAGTGTATCAAATTTATTGAAAACTGAGCTCTAATAAGGAAGTGGAGCCATCCTCTCAGAGCTGTGGACGATGAATAGATGTTTGTTCATCAGATATTAGTACCACCTAGATAATGTGAGGAGATACTGCGTGTGATCATGAAATTCCTATGGCAGAACATGAAAGCATACAGAAAATGCAACCAGGGCCTGTAAGAATCCACTTAATGCAAATATTGATAGACAGGTATTTTAAATGGCCAAGATTTAACAATGATGTAGTGCAGTTCCATAAGATATGTCATATTCTGCAAGATCTGTCAAATGTGTCAAGCAGTAGGAAAACCTCAACATGTAATCAAACTAGAACCTTTCACACCCATTCCAGTTTTTGAGAGCATTCAGTGGAGAGTTAGTAGATTGTTTTTGGTATTCGTCGTACACAATGACAGGACATCAAAATAGCTTTACAAATATGGATTACCAATTGAAATAAAATTTTATCTAGGTTCTAACTTTGTCTAAAGATTTCAAGGGCTTCCTCAACGGATGGTGTTTAAAACAGTTTAAGTCAATTGCATCTCATTTACAAATACGAGGAGTTTTAGAGAGATGCCATCAGACTTTCAAAATCATGATTAAGGTCTGCAGTAATAATTACTCTCAGCATTGTGACTAAGGATTAGATAACTTTTTACTAACAGGGATTGCCAAAGTAAACCAAATGGGTTTATTTCAATTAAATTGATTTTGGCTGTACGTTTAGAGGTCCATTAAAATTGATTAGGAAAATCTCGTTGGAAATGCGTGTCATTGCTGCTAGAAAGACTTGCAGCAGTATGTAAGGTAGCACAAGAACATTTGAAAATTTTAGAGGTAAAGCTGAAAGTATGAGCTAATAAATATTCAGTATCTAGAATAGTTCAAGTGGGAGACAAAGTATTGGTATTGCCTTTGCAAATGCAGTTGAAAATAAAAGTCCCTGACCCATACAAAGTAGTGAGCAGGTTTAGTAAAGAGATTTATCGGATTGATCCTTGTTTTCGGAAGAAGACTCTATTATATCAAATAAACATGTTTGAAATCATTCTGATGATTGCAGTATTTGAGCTGAAGAAGAAGACATTGAGAATGTATCATAGAATCCCTCCAGCATGAAAACAAACCTTTCAGCTCAGCAATTCCACGCTGTCCCTCCAAAATGTATCCCACTCAGACCTATTCCTCTACATTTACCCCTGGCTAATGCACTTAATTATTCTTCCCTGAACATTATGGGCAATTTAGCATGGCCAGTTCACCTAACCTGCACATCTTTGGATTGTGGGAGGAAACCGAAGTACCTGGGGGAAACCCACACAGACACGGGGAGAGTTTGCAAACTCCACACAGTTGCCTGAGGTTTGAATCGAACCTGGGTCCCTGGTGCTGTGAGGCAGCAGTGCTAACCACTGAGCCACTGTGCCACCCATTAAACTGAAACCCCTGATTCATATATGTTGTGACAAATGTACTTACCTTTATTGGTCAGTGCATTGAGTATAGGAGTTGGGAGGTCATGCCCTGTACAGCCACAACATGACCTCCCAACGATTGCTTAACAAAGTCCATCAACTGAGGTAAATTATTACTGGAAGCAAATGTTAGAGTAGCCAAAACCTCCTTTTAAAGATGGAAATAATTCAGATAGAGTATTTGACATACCTTCATTAATTGATACTCAGAACGCAGATCTGGAATTAAATAAGCAAGTACAAGCAGCTCACCCTGAAGCTGAAGGGGTTCCAGAATACTGTTATATGAAAAGCGAAGCTCTAATGAGAGAATGGAGACAGCATTTGTCAAGAAACAGACATGCAATCTAAGAATGGATGGTTGATCAGCAGACTATGGTACTGCCCAGATATTACAAGGAGATATTGCAAGTAGCATATCATGTTACGATGTCAGGGCGTGAAGGTGCATGGATAAATAGGAATGTTAACTAGTCAAGGCTTCATAAACGTGATATGTTCAAAATGTTGCTTTCATGTTAGGTTGTAGGTAAAACATGCAATCAAGCCAGGTGAAAGTGAGGACTGCAGATGCTGGAGAATAGAGTCGAGAGTGCGGTGCTGGAAAACTCAGCAGGTCAGGCAACATCCGAGGAGCAGGAGAATCAACGTTTCGGGAAAAAGCCTTTCAGCAATTTTAATGCCCATACCATGTTTTGAAAAGTCACAGAACAAGTATTTATAGTTTCTGAAGGACCATTCCTCTAAACAAAAGTAGGCCACCAGTATGTCCTTACAATCATATCTGTGACCATCTAATTTTCAGAAGCTATTCCTTTGACACAGAGGACTGCTGATTGAAATACAATGTGATCAAGATTCTAGCTTAATGTTTCAAGTTTTCTAAGACATCAATTTGGCTATAAGACAATGAAATCAATTACATATCTGAACACAGGGAGTTTTGGAGAGATATGATCAGACTGTCAAAACCTTTATTAAAGGTATGCTATGATGAATATTCACAAGATTGGGTTAAATGAACAGTGTTCTGACTGTTTGCCACCGGGGATTCCCCAGATGAATCTACTGTGTTTAGTCCATTTGAATTGATTCATGATCATGTGGAAGTTTTTGAACCAAAAAGACTAATCCTCAGTGTTGAATTTTCTTTCGCTAATGAGTTAACTTTCTCTTGCAAGTTTAAAATCTGATTGAAGATTTGTAGCTCAGGTATCCGTTGTTGTGGTTCTGCTCGCTGAGCTGGAAGTTTTTGCTGCAAACGTTTCGTTCCCTGGCTAGGGAACATCATCAGTGCTGTTGGAGCCTCGTGTGAAGCGCTGCTTTGATGTTTCTTCCGGTATTTATAGTGGTTTGTTCTTGCCGCACCCGGAAGCGGCAAGAACAAACCACTATAAATACCGGAAGAAACATCAAAGCAGCGCTTCACATGAGGCTCCAACAGCACTGATGATGTTCCCTAGCCAGGGAACGAAACGTTTGCAGCAAAAACTTCTCTTGCAAGTTTTTACTTGTCCAGTAAGCTACATTCTGCAAGGATAGCACCATGCTCTGCTCTCCTCTTTGGCTGTGCCATGTCGCTGCACTTCTGTTCTGCTCCATCTTCAACTTTTTCTCCAGATCTTTTGATGCTGCACACGGATTTTTACTTGTGATAAACTACTTGTATTTCTGCACTAGGGTGAACATATGGTTTGGGCTTAAGTCATCTGATGACAATCCACTAGTTTGTGGTGACTCTTTTGATATACTTCTCCCACAAGATTCAGCACTGTCAGAACTCTGTTAGATTATATAAACAAAAACAAAGAACTGCGGACGCTGGAGAAATTGCTGGAGAAACTCAGGTGTGGCTGCACCTGTGGAGAGAAGGCAGAAGTAAAGTTTGAGTCCAGTGACCCTCCTTCAGAACTGATTATGGTTCAGAATAAATATGCTAAAAATTGGATTGGGGTGGGTGCAGTAAACAGTAGGTGGAGAACAAGCCCAGAGAGAGATCAGAGAGACGGAGACAGAACATGTTTGTGTAGACAAAGGTACGGATAATGATCAGCCTGGGATAATCAGTAGCTGTCCATATGGCCTATAGGTAGCTGATTTTTTTGTGATAGCTGCCCATGTCATGGAAAAGCCTGGAATGTGGGGGTGGGAGAAGGACATGGAAGAAGGTTCTCAGACCCGAAATTTATTTAATCTATATGGAGTCTGAAAGGCTGCAGGGACTCCAATCAGAAAATGCGATGCTTTTCTTCAGCTTGTGCTGATCTTTGGAGCACTGCAGCAAGCCTGAGACAGAGATGTTGTTTAAGGAACCTGGTGTGTTGGAGTGTCAAGCAACTGGAAGCTTCGGGTCAATTTTCAGAATACAGATATTCAGCAAAGCGGTTGCCCAGTCTGTTTTGTTTCCCCACTGTAAAGGAGACCACATTGTGAAGAGTGAATATAGCAGTCAGGATTGAATGAAGTGCAAGGGAATTGCTGTTTCACTTGGAAAGTGTGTCTGGGGCCTTGTCTGGCAATGACGGAAGAAGTAAATGGACAGGTGTTAGACCTTCGGCAATTGGATGGGAAGGTGGTGAGACATTGGGAGTGGAGGTGATGTGTGGACCAAGTTGTATCAGAAGGAATGATCCCTGTAGACGTCTGACAAGGGAGGGGTTCTTAGATTTGGTAGTGGAATCCTGCTGGAGGTAACAGAAATGGTGGATGTGGATGCGAGTGGGATGCTACGTGAAGACTGTGAGATGTTGTGACAGCTAAGAGAATGGTGAGGGCAATATGCAGGAGATGGGTCAGATACAGCTGAGGGCCCTGTTAACCATGTGGGGAATCCTCAGTTGAAGAAGTAGGTGAAGATTTTGGACACCCAACTTGTAGAAGCTGCTATCATCAGAACAACTACGATGAATGGGAGAAACTGGGAGAATGGAGTGGAATCTTTAAGGGAAGCAGGGTGTGAGGATGTGTAATCCAGGTAACTATGGGACTACATCTATTGTTCATAGAGTGCCAAAAGGGAACATGTAAATTTGTGCAGAAATATATAACAATTTCCCAATCAAAAGTGAAAGAATGAGTGGAAAACTTCCTAGAATAGAACATTTCATGGTGGAATTCATGTATTGGTGTTATCTTTGCGAGTTGAAAGTGAAATTCGGAGGTCTTTACAAACTATCTAGAAGGGTTAGTGAAGTGACTTAGATCATTGATAGTCCTGATTGCAGGAAAGAAAAGTGATATTTCTCATGAAAATGTTGAAGCAATATCATTGGAGGGACGAAAGTAACAAGGAGCAACATATCAGTTAGTAAGTGGGACAGTTTGATACCATTCTCAAATTTAGAGGAAGGACAATTGGAAAATCTGTAAAGGTTACTTTGAAAGTATAAGGAAATCTGTAAAGATACAAACTGAAAGAATTCTATATGCTGAAAATGAACAATAACCAGAAATTGCTGGAAAGTTCAGCAGGTCTGACAGCATCTGTGGAGAGAAATCAGTTTACATTTCAGGTCTGGTGACACTTTGTCAGCTAATGATAGCTAGGAAACAGTTTTTTATGCAGAAGCTGGGGGGTTCGGGGCTAAGGAGTAAACAATAGGCGGAGAAAAAACCTAAAGTGGGAGGACAGTGGGACAGACAAAGGATTGGATAACAATCAGTCTAGGAGAATGAATAGCAACTCATGGGGACTATTAGTGGCTAACAATAGGTTGTATGCAATAGCAAACCATGTGTGATAACAAGGTTAGTGTGTGGGTTTGAGGTAAGGATGTGTGAGAGGTGCCTCAAACCTTAAAATTGGTGAACACAATATTGAGTCCAGAAGACTAGAGAGTTCCCAAGTGGACAGTTGAGATGTTGTTCTTCCAACTTGCAATAACCCTCACTGGAGCACAACAGCAAGCCTGAGACAAAGATATTGGCCAGCGAACAAAGTGGTGTGTTTAAGTGGCAGGTAATTGTCCCTGTTAGTAACTACTCATTCTTCTAGGCTGATTACTATCCATTCCTTTGTCCAGCTGTTCTCTCGGTTGCTCGGTCTCACTCTTTTGCTCACTCACTCTCTTGCGCACGCTCTCTTGCTCTCCACGCACGCTCTTTCTCTGCGCGCGCTCTCTCTCTCTCTCCGCGTGCGCTCTCTCTCTCCGTGCACAGCGCGCGCGCTCTCTCTCCGTGCGCGCTCTCTCTCCGTGCGCGCTCTCTCTCCGTGCGCGCTCTCTCTCCGTGCGCGCTCTCTCTCCGTGCGCGCTCGTTCCTCGCGTGTGCTCTCGTTCCTTGCGTGTGCTCTCTCTCCCCGCGCGTGCTTTCTCTCTCACATTCCATGTGTGCGTGCTCGCTCTCTCTCCGCACTTGCGGTATCCCGCTCTCCGCACGCGCGCTCCTCTATCTCCGCGCGCGCTGCTCCTCTATCTCTGCGCGCGCTGCTCCTCTCTCTCGGCACGCGCCCTCCCTCTCACCGCCTCTCTCCCCGTGCGCGATATCCCCCTCTCTCTGCGCGCGCGGTATCCCTCTCTCCCCGCGCGCGCTGCCCCTCTTGCTCCCCCTCTCTCCCCGCGCGTGCTCCCCCTCTCTCCCCGCGCGCGCTCCCCCTGTCTCCCCGCGCGCGCACTCCTCCTGTCTCCCCGCGCGCGTGCTCCACCCTCTCTCCCCGCACGCGCGCTCCCCCTCTCTCCCCGCGGGTGTGCATTCCCTTTCTCCCCGCACGCGCTCCCCCTTTCTCCCCGTACGCGCTCCCCCCTCTCCCTGCGCGCTCCCCCTCTCCGCGCGCTCCGCCTCTCTCTCTGCGTGCGCCCTCTTGTCTCTCCGCACGTGCTCTGCCTCTCCCTCTCTCCGCGCGCGCCCTCTTGTCTCTCCGCGCGCGCCCTCTTGTCTCTCCGCGCGCGCCCTCTTGTCTCTCCGCGCGCGCCCTCTTGTCTCTCCGCGCGCGCCCTCTTGTCTCTCCGCGCGCGCCCTCTTGTCTCTCTCTCCGCGCGAGCCCCGCCTCTCTCTCCGTGTGTGTGCTCCCTCTCTCTCCGTGCGCTCTCTTCTCTCTCTCTACGCGCGCGCACTCATCTCTCCGCGCATGCGTTCTCTCTCTCTCTCTCTCCGCACGCGCGCTCGCTCTCTCTCCGCGTGCGCGCGCGCTCTCTCCTCTCCAAGCTCTTTCTCTCTGCGCACGCTCTCTTCTCTCTCTGTGCACGCTCTGCTCTCTCTCCACACGCGCTCTCTTCTCTCTCTCCACGCGCGCGCTCTCATCTCTCCGCGTGCTCACTCGCTCAGCCTCTACGTGTGTGCGCTCTCTCTTTCCGCGTGAGCGCTCGCTCTCTCTCCGCGCGTGCGCTCTTCTCTCTCGGCGCACGCTCTCTTCTCTCTCTTTACGCGCTCTCTTCTCTCTCTCCGTGCGCGCTGCTCCTCTCTCACCGCGTGAGCTGCCCCTCTCTCCCCGCGTGCATTGCCCCTCTTGCTCCCCCTCTCTCCCTGCGCGCGCTCCCCCTCTCTCCCTGCGCGCGCTCCCCCTCACTCCCTGCGCGCGCTCCCCCTCTCTCCCCGCGCGCGCTCCCCCTCTCTCCCTGCGCGCGCTCCCCCTCTCTCCCTGCGCGCGCTCCCCCCTCTCTCCCTGCGCGCGCTCCCCCCTCTCTCCCTGCGCGCGCTCCCCCTCTCTCCCTGCGCGCGCTCCCCCTCTCTCCCTGCGCGCGCTCCCCCTCTCTCCCTGCGCGCGCTCCCCCTCTCTCCCTGCGCGCGCTCGCTCTCTCTCCGCGCGCGCGCTCCTCTACCTCCGTGCGCGCTCCCCCCTCTCTCTCTGTTCTCGCTCCCCCTCTCTCCCCGCGCGTGCTCTCCCCCTCTCTCCCCGCGCGTGCTCTCCCCCTCTCTCCCCGCGCACGCACTCCCCCTCTCTCCACGCGCGCGCTGTCATCTCTCCGCGCGCTCACTCGCTCAGCCTCTATGCGTGTGCGCTCTCTCTCTCTCCACTTGAGCGCTCGCTCTCTCTCCGCGCGCGCGCTCTTCTCTCTGCACACGCTCTCTTCTCTCTCTTTACGCGCTCTCTTCTCTCCGTGCGCGCTGCTCCTCTCTCACCGCGTGAGCTGCCCCTCTCTCCCTGCGTGCGTTGCCCCTCTTGCTCCCCCTCTCTCCCTGCGCGCGCTCCCCCTCTCTCCCTGCGCGCGCTCCTCTCTCTCTGCTCTCGCTCCTCCTCTCTCCCCGCGCACGCACTCCCCCTCTCTCCCCGCGCGCGCTCTCCCCCTCTCTCCTTGTGTGCGCGCTCCCCCTTTCTCCCCGCATTCGCTCCCCCTCTCACTGCGCGCTCCCCCTCTCCCTGGGCGGTCCCCCTCTCCGCGCGTGCTCCCTGCCCCTGTCTCTGCGCGCGCTCCCCGCTCCTGTCTCCGCGCTCTGTGCCTCTTTCTCTCCCCACATGCGCCCTCTTGTCTCTTCGTGTGCATTCTGCCTCTCTCTCTCGGCAAGCACCATCCTGTCTCTCCGCGCGTGCTATGCCTCTCATTCTCTCCGTGCGCGCGCTCTTTTCTCTCCGCGCGCGCCCTCTTGTCTCTCTCTCTCTCCGCGCGCGCCCCGCCTCTCTCTCTCCACATGCACCCCGCCTCTCCCTCCGCGCGCGCTCTCTTCTCCCTCCGCGTGCACCCCGCCTCTCTCTCCATGTGTGTGCTTTCTCTCCCTCTGCGCGCGCCGTCTTCTCCCTCTGCGCGCGCCGTCTTCTCCCTCTGCGCGCGCCGTCTTCTCCCTCTGCGCGCGCCGTCTTCTCCCTCTGCGCGCGCCGTCTTCTCCCTCTGCGCGCGCCGTCTTCTCCCTCTGCGCGCGCCGTCTTCTCTCTCTCTGCGCGTGCCCTCTGTTCACTCCGCGCGAGCTCTCTCTTATATTCTGTGTGCGCATGTGCACTCTCACTCTGCGCACGTGCTCTGTATCTCTCTCTCTCTCCGTGCGCGCGCGTGCTCGCTCTCCGCGCGTGCTCTCTCTCTCTCCGCGCGTGCTCTCTCTCTCTCCGCGCGTGCTCTCTCTCTCTCCGCGCGTGCTCTCTCTCTCTCCGCGCGTGTTCTCTCTCTCCGCGCGCGCTCTCTCTCTCTCCACGCGCGCTCTCTCTCTCCACGCACTCTCTTCTCTCTCTGCGCACGCTCGCGCTGTCATCTCTCCACGCGCTCTCTGTCTCCGCGCGCACTCTCTCTTTCTCTTTGCGTGCGCGCGCTCACTCCTTCTCCGCGCGTGTGCTCTCTGCACACGTTCTATCTCTCTGCGCACGCTCTCCTCTCTCTGCGCACGATATCCTCTCTCTCTCCGCGCGCGCGCTCTCTCTCTCCGCGCTCGCTCAGCCTCTCTCCGTGCTCGCTCAGCCGCTATGCACGCGCGCGCTGGCTCAACCTCTATGCGCGCACTCACTCAGCATCTACGTGCGCGCACGTTCCCTCTCATCTCTGCGCATGCTCTCTCTATCTGCGCACGCTCTCCATCTCTGCGCACGCTCTCCTCTCTCAGCGGACGCTCTCCTCTCTCTCCACACACTCTCCCCTCTCTCTCTCCACGCGCGTGCGCTCATCTCTCCGCGCGCTCGCTCGCTCGGCCTCTACGCACGCACGCTCGCTCAGCCTCTCTGCGCGTGCGCGCTCTCTCTTTCTGCGCGCTCTCTCTCTCTTTCTGCGCGCTCTTCTCTCCGTGCGCGCGCTCTTCTCTCCGTGCGCGCGCTCTTCTCTCCGCGCGCGCACTCTCTATCTCCGCGCGCTCTCTCTATCTCTGCGAGCACTCTCTCTTTCTCTTTGCGTGCACGCGCTCACTCCCTCTCCGCGCGCATGCTTTCTGCGCGCGCTCTCTCTATCTCCGCGCGCGCTCTCTCTATCTCCGCGCGCGCTCTCTCTATCTCCGCGCGCGCTCTCTCTATCTCCGCGCGCGCTCTCTCTCTCCGCGCTTGCTCAGCCGCTATGCGCGCGCGCGCTGGCTCAGCCTCTATGCGCGTGCGCGCGCTCATTCAGCCTCTACGTGCGCGCACGCTCTCTCTCTCTGCGCACGCTCTCTCTCTCTGCGCACGCTCTCTCTCTCTGCGCACGCTCTCTCTCTGCGCACGCTCTCCTCTCTCTGCGGACCCTCTTCTCTCTCTATATACGCGCGCGCTCATCTCTCTGCGCGCTCACTCGGCCTCTACGCGCGTGCTCTCTCATCTCTGCACCCGCTCGCTCGCTCAGCCTCTCCGCGCGTGCGCGCTCTCTCTCTCTCTGCGCACTCTTCTCTTTCTGCGCGCGCTGTCTTCTTTCTCTTCACGCACTGTCTTCTCCCTCTCCGCGCTCGCTCTCAGCACGTGCGCGTTCTCTCTCTCCACGCGCGCTCTCTATCTCTCCGCGCGCGTGCTCTCTCTCTCTTTCTCCGCGCGCGCGCTCTCTCTCTGCGCGCTTTCTCTCTCTCTGCGCGCTTTCTCTCTCTCTGCGCTCGCTCTCTCTCTCTTCGCGCTCTCCCTCTCCACGCTCGCTCTCAGCGCGTGCGCTCTCTCCGCGCACGCTTTTTCTCTCTCTCCGCACACGCTCTCTATCTCTCCGCGCGCTCTCTCTATCCGCACGCTCTCTCCGCGTGCGCGCGATCTCTCTCTCATCTCTCCACGCTCGCTCTCTCTGCGCACGCTCACTTCTCTCTCTGTGCACGCTGTCTACTCTCTCTGCGCACGCTCTCTTCTCTCTGCGTGCGCGCTCCTCTCTCTCCACACGCAGTCTCTTCTCTTTCTCCACGCACACGCTCTCATCTCTCCGCGCGCTCGTTCTGCCTCTACGCACATGCTTGCTCTCTCTCATCTCTCCGTGTGCTCGCTCGCTCAGCCTCTACGCGCGCGCTCTCTCTCTCCCCGCGCTAGCGCGCTCTCTCTCATCTCTCCACGCTCTCTCCCTCTCCACGCGTGTGCTCTTCTCTCTCTGCGCACGCTCTCTTCTCCCTCTCCGCGCTCGCTGTCAGCACGTGTGCGCTCTCTCTCTCTCCGCACGCGCTATCTCTCTGTTCCTCTGTGTGCGCGCTCTCTCTCCGCACGCGCTATCTCTCTGTTCCTCTGTGTGCGCGCTCTCTCTCCGCACGCGCTCTCTTCTCGCTCTACGCGTGCGCTCTCTTCTCGCTCTACGCATGCGCTCTCTTCTCTCTCCCCGCGTGCGCTCTCTTCTCTCTCCCCGCGCTCGCTCTCTCTCTCTGCGCTCGCTCTCTCCGAACGCGCGCTCTCTCTCTCTCTCCACGTGCGCGCTTTCTCTCTCTCCGCGCTTGCGCTCTCTCTCTCCCTCTCCCCGCGTGCGCGCTCTCTCTCTCTTCGCGCTCTCCCTCTCCGCGCTCGCTCTCAGCGCGTGCGCTCTCTCTCTCCGCGCGTGCTCTTTCTCTCTCTCCGCACGCGCGCGCTCTCTATCTCTGCGCGCGCTCTCTATCTCTGCGCGCGCTCTCTATCTCTGCGCGCGCTCTCTATCTCTGCGCGCGCTCTCTATCTCTGCGCGCGCTCTCTATCTCTGCGCGCGCTCTCTATCTCTGCGCGCGCTCTCTATCTCTGCGCGCGCTCTCTCTCCGCGCGCGCTCTCTCCGCGCGCTCTCTCTATCCGCACGCTCTCTCTCCGCGTGTGCTCTCTCTCCGCGCGCGCGCGCGATCTCTCTCTCATCTCTCCATGCTCGCTCTCTCTGCGCACGCTCACTTCTCTCTCTGTGCACGCTGTCTACTCTCTCTGCACACGCTCTCTTCTCTCTGCGCGTGCTCTCCTCTCTCTCCGCACGCACTCTCTTCTCTCTCTCCACGCACACGCTCTCATCTCTCCGCACGCTCGTTCTGCCTCTACGCACACGCTTGCTCTCTCTCATCTCTCCGTGTGCTCGCTCGCTCAGCCTCTACGCGCGCGCTCTCTCTCTCCCCGTGCTAGCGCGCTCTCTCTCATCTCTCCACGCGCTCTCCCTCTCCACGCGTGTGCTCTTCTCTCTCTGCGCACGCTCTCTTCTCCCTCTCTGCGCTCGCTCTCAGCACGTGTGCGCTCTCTCTCTCCGCACGCGCTCTCTCTCTCTGTCCCTCCGTGTGTGCGTTCTCTCCGCGCTCTCTCTCCGCATGCTCTCGCTCTACGCGTCCGCTCTCTTCTCTCTCTACGCGCTCACGCTCTCTCTCCCCGTGCTTGCTCTCTGTCTCCGCGCTCGCTCTCTCCGAACGCGCTCTCTCTCTCTCCGCGTGCGCGCGCTCTCTCTCCGCGCTCTCTCTCCGGAGGCGCGCTCTCTCCGCGCGCGCTCTTTTCTCGCTCTACGCGTGCGCTCTCTTCTCGCTCTATGCGTGCGCTCTCTTCTCTCCGCGCGCGCTCTCTCTCTCTCTCCGCGTGCGCTCTCTCTCTCTCTCTCCGCGCTCTCGCTCTCTCTCCGCGCGCGCTCTCTCTCTCTCCGCGCGCGCTCTCTCTCTCTCCGCGCGCGCTCTCTCTCTCTCCGCCCGCGCTCTCTCTCTCTCCGCCCGCGCTCTCTCTCTCTCCTCCCGCGCTCTCTCTCTCTCCGCCCGCGCTCTCTCTCTCTCCGCCCGCGCTCTCTCTCTCTCCGCCCGCGCTCTCTCTCTCTCCGCCCGCGCTCTCTCTCTCTCCGCCCGCGCTCTCTCTCTCTCCGCCCGCGCTCTCTCTCTCTCCGCCCGCGCTCTCTCTCTCTCCGCCCGCGCTCTCTCTCTCTCCGCCCGCGCTCTCTCTCTCTCCGCCCGCGCTCTCTCTCTCTCCGCCCGCGCTCTCTCTCTCTCCGCCCGCGCTCTCTCTCTCTCCGCCCGCGCTCTCTCTCTCTCCGCCCGCGCTCTCTCTCTCTCCGCCCGCGCTCTCTCTCTCTCCGCCCGCGCTCTCTCTCTCTCCGCCCGCGCTCGCTCTCTCTCCGCCCGCGTTCTCTCTCCGCGCGCGCTCTCTCTCTCCACGCGCTCTCTCTCTCTGCGCCCGCCCTCCCTCTCTCCACGCCCGCTCTCTCCCGTGTGTGCGCTCTCTTCTTTCTCTATGCGCGCGCTCTGCCTCTGCCTCCCTGCGCGCTCTGCCTCTGTCTCCGCGCGCGTGCTTTCGTTTTCTCTCCGCGCGCACTCTCTTCTCTCTCGGCGCACCACGCGCGCACGCTCTCTCCTGCCCCCGTGTGCCCGCTTGCTCTCGCTGTTGTGCGCGCTCTATCTGCAAGTTAGCCAGGGAACACCTAAAGAGAGAGCACTGAAAAGCCAGGAGGGTACATGAGAAGTCATTGGTGAATAGAGTCAAGGAAAACCCTAAGACTTTCTTTTGATATATCAGGAATAAAAGAATGACTAGAGTAAGATTAGGGCCATTCAACGATAGTAGTGGGAAGTTGTGCGTGGAGTCAGAGGAAATAGGGGAAGCGCTAAATGAGTACTTTTCGTCGGTATTCACACTAGAAAAAGACAATCTTGTCGAGGAGAATGCTAAGATGCAGGCTACTAGACTAGGTGATATTGAGGTTCATGAGGAGGGAGTGTAAAAATAGATCTGTTTCCTGGGCTGGATCTGCCACTCCTCGGCCCATTAGCCCATCTGATCAAGATCTCCTTGTAATCTGAGGTAACCTTCTTTGCTTTCCACTGCACCTCCAATTTTAGTGTCATCTGCAAACTTACTACCTATGCCTCTTGTGCTCACACCCAAATCGTGTACGTAAATGATGAAAAGGAATGGATCCAGCACTGAACGTTGTTGCACTCCTCTGGTCACAGGCCTCCAGTCTTAAAAAAAACACCCCTCTACCACTACCCCCTGTCTTCTACCTTTGAGCCGGTTCTGAATCCAAATGGCTAGTTCTCCCAGTAGTCCATGAGATCTAACCTTGCTAACCAGTCTTCCATGGGGAGCCTTGACAAACACCTTACTGAAGTCCATATAAATACATCTACCACTCTGTCCTCATCAATCCTCTTTGTTCCTTCAAAAAACTCAATCAAGTTTGTGAGACATGATTTCCCATGCACAAAGCAATGTTGACTATCTCTAAGACAGTCATTGTCTTTACAAATACATGTACATCCTGTATTTCAGGATTCCTTCCAACAATTTGCTCACCACCAACGTCCGGCTTTCTGGTCTATAGTTCCCTAGCTTGTCCTTACCACCTTTCTTAAATAGTGGCACCACGTCAGCCAACCTCCAGTCTTCCAGCACTTCACCTGTGACTATCATTGTTGTAAATAGCTCAGCAAGAGGCCTAGCAATCAGTTTGCTAGCTTCCCACAGAGCTCTAGGGTACATCTGATCAAGTCAACACGTTTTTGTGAAGTGTAGGTCATGCTTCACAAATCTGATTGAATTTTTTGAGAAGGTGACCACACAGATGGTTGAGGGTAAAATAGTTGATGTGGTGTATGTGGATTTCAGTAAGGCATTTGATAAGGTTCCCCACAGTAGCCTATTGCACAAAATATGGAGGCATGGGATTGAGAGTGATTTCGCTGTTTGGATCAGAAATTCGCGAGCTGTAAAGTGATAGAGGGTTATGATTGATGGCAAATATTCATCCTGGAGTTAAGTTACTAGTAGTGTACCGCAAGGATCTGTTTTGGGGCCGCTGCTGTTTGTCATTTTTATAAACAACCTGGATGAGGGCATGGAAGGACGGGTTAGTAAATTTGTGGATAACACTAAGGTCGGTAGAGTTGTGGATAGTGACGAAGGATGTTGTAGGTTACAAAGGGACATACGTAAGCTGCAGAGCTGGGCTGAGAGGTAGCAAAAGTGTGAGGTGATTACTCTGATTTCTGTCCACAGATGCTGCAATTTTTGTTTTTGTTTCTGTAGACATACACCTGGATGTACAATTTTAGTTCTACATGATGTGGGCTTAAGGGAATTTAATGAAGCAATGTACTTATCTGTTCAGTCCACAGAAACCAACTTGGGTGGACACAAAGTTAAAACATGCTTGATGGAACCTAGCCAAGGCAGCTAGATTTCGTTTGTTGTTAGTTTCTAAGCCAGATGGATCGACTAGATTGTATAGAGTAGAGAAAATAATTGCAGAAATGAAAATATTCTATTTCTCAGTTAAAAAGACGACATTGATAGGTTTATCATACATCATTTCTTTCCGAGATTGATCTACTGAAGGGATGCTAAGTGCACTTAACATCATCGGCTAAAGAGATATCTGCCTTTGTTGCAGCAAATTGGTAACATCAATGTTGAATCATGATTTTTCTATTTAAAAAAGACCCATTCCAAAGAGTTAAAAATCAAGTCATAGTTAAAGTATCTAATTTTGTTGTTTATTTAAACTCTGTTGTAGTGTACAGTAACAGATTGACTTAGTAATAAATCAAGGGTAACATACCTATGAAATATCAAAGGACATGGGCAAGGGACGATGAGAACAAAAATGTGAAAGTTCTGATTGCATTCTTTATTCTTTAAACTAAATGGAAAATCAGGATTTTAAAAAAAATATGTAGGGCTCTATTGGAAATTTGTGCCTTGCTTCTGCATTGCTGTACTTTTAACAGATTGGGAAAACAGGCAAAAATAGTCTGCTCAGCGTGATGCCAAACTGTTCTTGAGAAGTTGAGGGGGACAAACCTAATAACCAGCTTGGCTGCTCTTGATGTATCTCATCTTTTAAAATGGCAAATTATACCATTGATGTGGGGGTAGGTGAGGTCCTTTTGCAAGACTAAGGAGAGCCATTCATGTTATCACAATGGTGTGAAGTTAAAACCAGTGGGTTACAACCCATCCCAGCTTTATGCAAAATATTACAACATATATATCGTAATTCATGCATTTCTACTGTTTTCCCACAGTTTACAGTATTTTGTCCAGGCCGGTGCTGTTTTTCTCATCGTGCAGCTCCTCTATTCCTGCCCAGTCTTTGCACAGCTGTGGTACCTGTTTGCTTTTACAGTATGAATATTTAATCCTTTTCTAACTGAGACTGATTCAACCCCTGCAATGCATTATTGTTGATTGTTGTCCTCCGCTGTTTCTGCCACTTACAATCAGACCCTACCACCAGATATATATTTCCCTCACCACGCCTATCGGCATTCTGCAGAGACCATTCTCTCTGTGACTCCCATTTAGGTCCACGCCTCCCACCAATCCACCTGCCACTCCCAGCACCTTCCCTTGCCGCCACAAGGGATGCAAAACCTGCGCCTGCACCTATCCCCTCACCTCCGTCCAAGGTCCCAAAGGATCCTTCCACATCCGGCAGAGATTTTCCTACACATCCAAACCTCTGATCTACTTTGCGCTCGATGTGGTGGTCTCTACATTGGGGAGACAGGATGCCAACTCGCAGAACATTTTAGGGAACATCTGGGATACACACACCAAACAATACCACTGCCCAGTGGCTGACCACTTCAACTCTCCTTCTCACTCCACCAAGGGCATGCAAGTCCTGGGTCTCCTTTACCGCCAAATCCAAGGCACCTGACGCCTGGAGGAAGAACACCTCATCTTCCACCATGGGACCCTCTAACCACACCTCAGCAATGTCGACTTCACGAGTTTCCTCATCTCCCCTCCCCCCACCTCATCCCAGATTCAACCCTCCAATTCAGCACTGCCATCTTGAACTGTCCTACCTGTCCATCTTCCTACCCTCCCCTCAACCTAGCTCAATTAATTTCCATCTGCACCTACCTGTTACAGTTCCCCACCCTCCTATTTATCTCTCAGCTGCCCCCCCAGCACACATGAGTGTGCACGCGCGCGTACAGACTCCTGCTGAAGGGCATATACCTGCTCCTCAGATGCTGCCTGACCTGCTATGCTTTTCCAGCCGTATAGGTTTCAACCTTGACGGTGAAGTCTAGACAACTCAGTACCACCTGTGTGTTCTGAAGGCAATTCTGCACAGAAACAGTCTTTTGACTTTTCAGTTGGCAGTAGTTGTTGGGGCATAGAGCTTGCCATAGTAACGCCAGTTGAATTTAAATACATAGCTGAAAATGTGTTGCTGGAAAAGCAGGTCAGGCAGCATCCAAAGAGCAGGAGAATCAGTGTTTCGGGCATGAGCCCTTCTTCATGGCCCTCCTGGGAGCAGATGCGGCAGATGTGAAGGATTTGGGAGTATGGGATGCCATGAGAGGACCAGTTCCAATACTGTACAACCCAAATGGTCTCCTCCTTCAAAGACTGCAATTTCCCCCCAGATGTGATCTACGATGCCCTCCACCGCATCTCCTCCACTTCCCGCTCCTCCACCCTTGAGCCCCGTCCCTCCAATCGCCACCAGGACAGAACCCCACTGGTCCTCACCTACCACCCCACCAACGTCCATATATGTCGTATCATCCATCGTCATTTTCGCCACCTCCAAACCGACCCCGCCACCAGAGATATATTTCCCTCCCCTCCCCTATCAGTGTTCCAAAAAGACCACTTCCTCCATGACTCCCTCGTCAGGTCCACACCCCCCACCAACCCAACCTCCACTCCTGGCACCTTCCCCTGCAACTGCAAGAAATGCAAAACTTGCGCCCACACCTCCCCCCTCACTTCCCTCCAAGGCCCCAAGGGATCCTTCCATATCCCCTACAAATTCACCTGCACCTCCACACACATCATTTACTGCATTCGCTGTACCCGATGTGGCCTCCTCTATACTTGTGGAATGTTTCAGAGAACACCTCTGGGACACCCACACCAACCAACCCAACCACCCCGTGGCTCAACACTTCAACTCCCCCTCCCATTCCACCAAGGACATGCAGGTCCTTGGCCTCCTCCATCGCCAGACCATAGCAACACGACGGCTGGAGGAAGAATGCCTCATCTTCCACCTAGGAACCCTCCAACCACAAGGGATGAACTCAGATTTCTCCAGTTTCCTCATTTCCGCTCCCCCACCTTGTCTCAGTCGAATCCCTCGAACTCAGCACTGCCTTCCTAATCTGCAATCTTCTTCCTGACCTCTCCGCCCCCACCCCACTCCGGCCTATCACCCTCACCTTGACCTCCTTCCACCTATCGCATTTCCAACGCCCCTCCCCCAAGTCCCTCCTCCCTACCTTTTACCTTAGCCTGCTGAACACACTTTCCTCATTCCGGAGGAAGGGCTTATGTCCGAAACGTCGATTCTCCTGTTCCTTGGATGCTGTCTGACCTGCTGCGCTTTTCCAGCAGCACAATTTCAGCTCTGATCTCCAGTATCTGCAGTCCTCACTTACTCCTTGAATTTTAATACATACCCTGTTTTGGCAAGGGTTGAATAAAGTTTAAGAAGATGACAAAAGCCACAGGAGATTTTGCAGCATCAACATTCTACCTCTCTGCTGCCTTGCTCTGAAAAATTGTCCTCTCCAACTCTTTCGAAAAAGCAGGAAGAAACCACATTCACAGTTGCTGAAAGGAAGAATACTAAAGCTCACAAGAAAAAAAGACACTAGGTCTAACCAGATAGTCCGTGAACTAAAGACTGATCATTGCTTTGCAAATAACATCAAGGCATAAGGAAGGCGGGAAAGTGGAATCACCCATCTAATTGTGATTTTTGGACTGGAGGTGCAGTGTCATGTTTTTCTGACTATCAAAGATCTATGCACCCAGCCATCCCAACCCCAAAACTCTCAATTTTGTGTGTGCCTGCTTATGTGAGTTTGAAAAAGCATAATATTTATATTATTAGCAGACCTATTGTTTTACTGTTCGTGTTTAAGTTATCCAGTTATAAATTGGCATTTCGTCTGGTCTACATTTTTGCCATCGGTTAAAAACAATTTATTACTATCAATAATTATTTTCTTTTTATTGAAATAAAATTTGTGTCCATGTTCTTTTATCCTGAATCAGATAGTTAGGTAGGATTGAGCAACTTGGTGATTTATGATGACTTTGGGAATGCATTAATGCACTGCATAGTGCACAACTGAGTTAAGGAGAATTGGAACACTCCAGACTTCATCTCCAATCTGTGCAGATTGAAAAGATCTCAAGTCTGTAGATGTACTGCGTTTATCCCCAACTTAGGCTAAAGTGAGAATAAATTGAACAGGATGTTTGTTCCTGAATCGACAGTATCTGCATGGCTTGGGCTTGCCTAAGATATGCGTTTACAATTTGTTAACGTTCATTGTTTAATTTCTCAAGAAAATAAGTTATTTGGAGCGGCTGCAGGAAGAAGTGACAGAGCCATGTAAACTCATATCCCAGGATGTCTTGAATCATTTAGAAGGAGGTGAGAGAAAATGGAAAAATGCCATGTGGTGTGATATACAGTACTCCTTATTCAACTGGGCGACACGTGATGTCTCTTGATTATTTAATAGTGAATTTATTCTCCAACTCTCAGGCCCTTTATCTTGGACCCAAAAAAACCCTAAGTATTAATCTGTTGCCAATTCTCTTTCTTAAATTTTATTTCAGTTGAATTTTTTTTTGAGTAGCTGATGAAATACTACATTTTTTAAGAAAGTAAGTGGAATTCATTTTGATTTGACAACTACATTATTAAATATTTAGCTAATTTATTGGTAGATGGCAGACTTCCTTGTGATGCCTTGTTCCATGTTAACCTTGCTTGATCATTGAATAAAAAGAAAGTGAATAGGAAGCAAAACACAGCTAAGACGTGTCATCTTAATATTCATAAAACCCCATTGTAATCCCATGAAACTCATAAAGGAGCTAGTGCCTTTTTTAAAACCACTTTTGATTCTGCTAGGTTTACAGAGGGAGGGGTCAAGGGTCAAAGTACTAATAAGAGTGTTTGAGATGTCTGCTGCCACAAAACAAAATGGAAACTTGATTGATAGCTGGAGGGCTGAAGGGAGAGAGTAACAGAGAAAGCAAAGGTCATAGAGCTATTTCCCCTCTTTGCATAGATAATAACCTGTATGGTATGGCTAGCAAAATGTAGATATTGTGGATCAATATGACATATGCTGTACACATTTGGAGCAGTAATAAGACACGCAAATGCAAGTTATAGCAATGTTTTGTAACTGAACCTGAGCAATTGTAGATAAAGTGAACATCATTAGAGGCAATGCTTAAAACTAAATGTTCCTTTGTACAGAGCTCAATCCATCCATAATAGAAAAAGTAAGCAATGTTGGGAAACCTCTGGTAATTTGATTGGGCTTCTCTGGATGACTTGAAGAAATTGTAATCAATTATTGAATTTATTTGTTCTTTAATTTTTTTTCTTTAAACATGGTACATTTGCTTTCAACAGGAAAGTAGAGTTAATTGAACCACAGTTTGATTTGAAATACTTTTGCCAAAAAGGTTTCTCTGTTATTAATAAAAAAAATTAAATATGCAACTCCCCAATAAGAGCAATAGGTCTTTCTCATCCACTCTATCCAGTCTCCTCATGATTTTATACATATTGATTAAATTTCCCCTTTCTCTGTTCTGTCACAAGGAAAATTATCTCAACCTGTCCAAATTTTCATCAAATTCTTAATTCTTGGAAATGTCCTTGTAAGTATCCTTTTGCATCTCTTCTGCAATCATATCACTCCTGTAAAGTGGCCAGGTCAGTGCTCAAAAGTCATTCATGTGGTGGACAAATTCCCTCCCAAAATCCCTGGAAATAAATGAGAATAATCACCCCTATATGTAACATGGACAGGATTGGTATGGGGCTTCTCCTCCAATTGCAGGCTGGTTCGCCCCTTCATTTATATATATATATATCTGCAATAACTGCACAAATAACTATGATGGGAGGAATAAACAGCAGGGTAAATTAGAAAATGAAAGCAAACTCTGATGAGGTGTCTCTTCAGGTGAATGTATCCTGAGAGCTGGTGTTGCCAAGGTCAGGTTGGGATTTGCAGGTGTGGTGAAGGTTCCAAAGGAAAAAGAAGTGTTTTAAACCTGATAACAATGGAATAATCTGTGACATATCAGCTGGGAAACTTGAAATCACTTCAGTAATACATTTCTTTCAGCTTAATATAGAATCTGTAGCTTAATGCTACATTTGTTCAGGATCTACTTTATAGAGAAATTGTAGTTGATGCTATTGGAATTAACGTTTATTTGTAAAATTAAATCTGATATGGAGATCTGTGATGTAGTATGTTATCTGTTCATAGTTGTCTTTTTAAACACCCTTGTGTTCAGTTGCAACAAAGATTTCTTTTGTTTTAAACATGCAGTTATCACACTTCAGTTAAATTAAGTAAGGCAGATCAACAATGAAGTGGAGCCAATTCAAGATACTCATGACTGAAAGTGTGTGGAGTTTATTACCCTGAAAAATAGAATGAAATACAGCAACTATTTTTCTTTGGAGAGATTTTTGGTTGTAAGAGTCAAGTCAGAGTGTTGAAATGTTGTCTTGTTTCCTCCATAATGGCAAAGCTGCAAATGTCCTGGAGGCCTCTGATAATTGTTGCTCTTGTTCTAAGTTCATTTTTATTGGTTAGTGTCTCAGTTTGTCATAGAAAGAGGAGAGAGAGGCAGACAGGCAGAGATAGTATATCTATACTCATTATTTATAAATCTGTTGTTTTCTCATCTCTGTGCTGCTCAGAAGCAGCTATTGCTAAAGGTCTGTTAGTATATTTCTGAATATGTTTATTATTTTCCAAAGCGGAAAGTTCCTCAACTTTTCATCTCAATATGTCGCTTCCAGAAAGGTGTGAATCAAGTGGGAGATAGTGACCTGAGTTTCAGTACCTAAACATACCAATGTTCATGAGTCTGGCTCAAACTAGTCAGGTACTCTCAGCAGCCTTTTTACATCAGTATTTTTAGTCTATTAAAATCTCTGGTATAACATTAAATGAGAAAAAACAAATAGGGGCAGTAATTAACTGATTAGCATCTTCTAGCTTTGTGCAAGTCTGATAGAAATACATGAGCTTTGCTCTCACCAGTCTTTGAAGGATGTGTTTAGACTGATGGCTTTGTTTATTCATCAGTCTTTTTTTAGAAAGCCATTTATGACTAACTTTGCCTGTTGTCTTGTAGTACTTAAGAAATTCCTTGTGTGATATAGATTTAGGTTTAATGTAGTTTGCTAGCCATTTCAGATATTGATTACAAAAACAGAAATCGCTGGAAAAGCTCAACAGTTCTGGCAGCATTTGTGGAGAGAAATCAGAGTTAATGTTTCAGTCAAGTGACCCTTCAGAACTCAGGGTGTGGGCATAGCTGACTGGGGCAGCATTTACTTTCTGTCTCTAATTGCTTTTGAGACAGTGGTGTTGACCTGCCCTCTTGTACTACCGCAGTCCCTGTACTTTAGGTCAACCAACGTTGCCCTTAGGGAGGGATTTCCAGGATGTTGCCCCAGCAACAGTGAATGTACAGCAATATATTTTCAAGTCAGGATGGTTAGTGATTTGGAGAGAAACTTGCAAATGGTGGTGTTCCCATGTATCTGCTGCCCTTGGCCTTCTAGGTGGACGTGTCTATGGGTTAGGAAAGTGCTTTCTAAAGACTTTGGAATTTCTACAGTGCATCCTGTCGTGGTGGAGGCAGTGGATGCTTTTGGAAATGGAGCGAATGAAACAGGCTGCTTTGTTCTCATCAGTATCGAGTTTCTTGAGTGTAGTTGGAGTTACATCTATCCAGGCAAGTGGTAGTGTTCCATCACACTTCTGAATTGTGCCTTGTAGATGATGGGCAGATTTTAGGGAATCGGGGGGCGAGTTACTTGCTGCAAGGAGAGGCAATGACCTTGAGGTATTATTGCTGGACTGAACCTAGGTCTCTGGATGAAATGTTCTGGGGATCTGGATTGGAAACCTACCACGGCAGATGCTGGAATTTGAATTCAATAAAAATCTGCAGGCAGTCTAACAATGGCCATGAATCCATTGTTGATTATCGGAAAACCCATCTGATTCACTAATGTCCTTTAAGGGACGGAACTACTATCCTTACCTGCTTCAAGACCCACAGCAACACTGATAACCTGTGAATGAATAAAAGAAAGACGTAGCCTCTGATCTGCTCCTGTGGCCACTATATTTGTATGGTGAGTCTAGTCGAGTCTGTGGTCAATGGTAAGCCTCAAGATGTTGGTAATAAGGGATTCAGTGATGGTAACATCATTGAATGTCAAGTGATGCTGTTTGACATACAAGTGCTCCTGTTTGGTAGCTTCACTGGGTTGACACCTCATTTTTAGGTGTGTCTAGCTCTTGTCATTTTACTGTCTTTGAATTAATTACATCTATGGATTGAATGACGTGTGTATGGCTGTTTTACCGGGTCTTTTGTGCCTGTTGAAGACCACAGCATTTTTCTTCGTATAAGCCACATTTGACTATTGAGGAAAATGTATTATTTTGTAACTGGGAATTTCTATTTATTGTATTGTTGCCATGCAGACTCATTAAAGAACATTATTTCCACACTTCGAAAAGAGTTAATACCAATAAGAAGGGAAATATACCAGGTTAGCTTATTGGGTGTCCCCAGTGACTCTGCATCTTTCATATTCATTTATTGGAATGGCATGGGAGTCATGTAAAGCTTTGTCATTGGAATGGTGATGGTAACAATATTAAAAATATTGCCTTCTTGCATCAGTACTGTTAATTGACGTACAAATGTTTACAATGTACATTTGAATGTCAATTTCTGTTTTCAAGCCAAACAAAATAATTCAAATTTAAATGGTTTGGCTTAATCATATAGTGACTTGTGTATTCAGTATCTTCATTTTTTAAATGGGTATAAATTTGTATTGTGTACTAATATAGTCAGTTTTGCTATAATGCATGTTTCTTCAGCATGAATTGGCTTCAACACGATTGAAGAATTTAGACAAATGTTTTGTAGAACGCGAACTTTCCTTACCTGTATTAGCTATAACATGATTCTGGCTCCAGTAGTTTAAATGGCATGGCTGTTGCGCGATTTTCTTATGTGATACTGCCCAAGAACGGAACTATCTCATTATATCAGAACTGACTGTACTTAAATCAATGAATAATTCCAGCTCAAAGAAAAAATCAACTAATTAAACACTTAACATTGGCAAGTCATTTGAAATCCTAGTTTTCATTTGAGTCACTTTCTGTCACTCTTGAGCTCTTCTAAAATAGTGAATATATGGATCTCTTCATAATGCCTTTAAAGTGTACTAATAATGATTGCAGGTAATTGAGGCTGAATTTTTAGATATTACTTCTTGTTTTCTTTATTGAAGATGTTTTTCTCAGGTTTGGATTTGGAAATCAACACAATTTATTGCAATTTTATTCAATCACAGTTGCAATCTATGTAGCACATTTTATGATTTCAAAGGATTAGTGAGCTTTGAGAAGGTTTGTAGCTCAGGTTGAGGTTTTGGATGTAGGTTTGCTCGCTGAGCTGGAAGGTTCATTTCCAGACGTTTTCTTACCCTTCTAGGTAACCTCTTCAGTGAGCCTCAGGTGAAGCAATGCTGAAAATTCCTGCTTTCTATTTATATGTTTGGGTTTATTTGGGTTGGCGATATTATTTCTTGTGGTGAAGTCACTTCCTGTTCCTTTTCTCAGTGGGTAGTAGATGGGGTCTAACTCGATGTGTTTGTTGATAGAGTTCCGGACCGGAACTTTAGATTAGATTAGATTACTTACAGTGTGGAAACAGGCCCTTCGGCCCAACAAGTCCACACCGACCCGCCGAAGCGCAACCCACCCATACCCCTACATTTACCCCTTACCTAACACTACGGCCAATTTAGCATGGCCAATTCACCTGACCCGCATATCTTTGGACTGTGGGAGGAAACCGGAGCACCTGGAGGAAACCCACGTAGACACGGGGAGAATGTGCAAACTCCATACAGACAGTCGCCTGAGTCGGGAATTGAACCCGGGTCTCAGGCGCTGTGAGACAGCAGTGCTAACCACTGTGCCACCGTGCCGCCCACCAGGTAATCTGTTTCAGTGATGTGACCACTCAGAGCACCCTTTTTTTTCCTTTTTTAAAATATACGGCCATGGGTTCTTTCACATCCACCTAAAAAGACAGACCGTGTCTTGGCTTATGACATTTCATCTGAAAGATTACATTCCTGGCAATGAAGCACTCACTCGGTAGTGAGACTGAAGTTTTAACCAAGATTATGCCCCGAGTGTCTTTCTGTGGAGTGGTATTCAATCTGTGACCTTATGATTTGGCGGTGTGAATTCTACCAAAGAGCCTAAGCTGACACCTATGAATTGTCTTGAAAGTTTAAGAACAGCTGGGTTTGTGTCAAAATTGGTCTTCATTATTGCTTTCTCAAAAGGAGGCCTTTTGGTAACTTATATTAATATTTGAATGCAGCAAAAACTGTGAAGAAACCATTAATGTCTGCCAATAACAAGAGGCTGAAATGTTCTGAGATATTTTCACAGGAACTGTGTCATGTGGCGATATTGGCCAGGTTTAATAAAATTATGTTTAATACATCTATACTATTCCAATTTCAAACTTTAGTAATTTCTAAAACTGTATTTTAAATATATTTTTGCTTTGTAGGCTTGGTCTGTATGAAATCTAGCAGTTCTGTTGTGGAATTGGTCATGTTGCTCTGTTCTCAGGTAAGTCTTTAAAAATAATATACAAATTCAATATACATTTAAATCATGTTATAATGAGCTATCTGTTACTTGAGTGAACAGAAATTAAAATAAACTGAGTATTATAAATGTTTGAGCTTTTATCCTGTTCATTGAATGCCTCCCTTCCTCAAATTATCCATTTGTATACTATAATACACTGCCAAAATGTGCTTTATATCTACTGTTATTTCCAATGTATCAAATTTTAAACATTTGTAGGGTGTATGAAATGCTATTTTGGAATTTGGTTTGTTCTGATTTTCAGAATTTTTAGGAAATTGCACAATACGATTCCATCTAGGTGTTTGAGTTTTAAACAATGCCATAGAAGATGAGTTATTTACTTTTAAAAGAACGAAGGAATAAGAGAGCAGTTGTTATATTCTGTGTGGTTATTCATTATACATTAAGATTGCAACAGCTTAAGCTCTCTATGCATAATTTTATATTTTTTGTGTCCCCATACTGATGTTTATTTGGTTTATTTTGTACTATCTTGGAAATTAATTGATATGTATTCAAAATTTTTCAACATTAGTTGGAGACCATGAATAAAACAAAGGCTATAACTGGTGAGAAGGAGGCTTCAGAGGTCATGGGTTCTGACCCTTTTCAAAGCTTTTGACCTTCATTTACAACCTAAAGGTTTACTTGGCTGACAAATAAGGATAATGCATCATTAATGTTCCTTTGCATCGATTTATTCATTTTAGTGGGTATGTTGCCAAATTTATTTAGGTCGTGCTGACGGATAGGTCATGAATATAAATGAAAGAATCATAGAAGGTGTGAAAAATCAATGTTAGATGTTGTCAATATAGTGCAATAAGCACATTTACTTGAGAAGAGCACACCTAATGGATCTTGGGATAAACTAGTAAGCACCACAATGCATTCCTGAATGTAGTTCAGCTATTACATAGAGATTATACAAGGTGGAATTTGAGGAATATAAAATGAATTGAAAATTTTGTCAGGTCAAGTAAAAACTACAATAAAACAGTTTGGTGAAGGTTACTGCTTAAAGCATATTTGTTTTGGCTTGTATTGAGAATTAAATCAGTTTCTGCATCACTTCTTCTGTACCTTGAATAGCATACTGATTTGCAGGACTAATGCTTACCAGATTTGAGGTATAGTTATATGAATGTTTAGCTGTAATCATTGAACTTCATGGTAAATTGAATGTTTTTGAAAGAATACATTTAGAAAGGAAGTCTAATTTGAATAATTCAAAAGTATGCCTCTGTGTTTCCCTCTATCTGGCCATTGTCCCTATCAGTATTTCTGCCTCTGCATTTTCCATTCAAGGACCAGGGTTGCCACCTCATTTCCATATTCTCTTTCTAGTTTTACCAGTCCCATTTGCTCAGTACCTGTCCCTCTCCCCTGGCCTCCCCCTCTCATTATCTTTCCCCTTCTCTATGCACCTTCAGTCCACAGTTTCACTGCCTTTGCTCTTTTCCTCTGTCACTGCCATGTCCAATCTATCACCTTTGTCTCTGAATCTGTCTGTCTGGCTCTTTCTCTATCTCTCTATTTGCCTCTGATGCTCCTCTGCTTCTCCTTCTGCACTATTCCCCTCCCTGGTAGAGTAGTAATGTCACTGGGCTAATAATCCCAGAGGAGAAAGTGAGGACTGCAGATAATGGAGATGAGAGTTGAGAGTATGGTGTTCGAAAAGCACAGCAGGTCCGGCAGTTTCCGAGGAGCAGGAGAATCAACGCTTCGGGCAAAAACCCTTCTTCAGGAATAATCCAGAGCCCAAGGCGACTGTCCTTGGTGCGTAGACTTGAAGCCCACCTTGGCAAATGGTGAAATTTGAATTCAATTTTAAGTGTAGAAGAATAAAAATATCAACAAATTGCAACACAGTGACATCGTTGATTGGTGTAAAAACCCATGTGGTTCACTAATGTCCTTAAGGACAGGCAGTCTGCCATCTATACATGGTGTGGCCTACATTTGATTCCAGATCCACAGGAATACAGTTGACTTTTGGTCCCCTTGAGTATTTAAGGATGGACAATACATGCTGGCATAGCCAGTGACTCCCACATTTGAATGAAATAAAATGTCTCCTATCTCACTGGTTGCACCCTGCATGCTGTCCCTTCCTGCTTTCTTGCAGTTGCACTTCCCACTTACTGCACACAGGGAGGGTTGCTAGAAGAATCAGTCAGCAACACACTCTTGAAGCTGCATTCCCAGCTGTACCTTCGTCACCTTCACCGCACACAGTCTTGGCCTTAGACTCTTGTGGCCATTCTCTCTCATTTTCTCTTGCACCCTGGCATTCCCCAGTACAACTCCACTGCCCACAGTCTATGCTGTCAGCACACCACCCCTCTGCCCCACTGCACTCGCTGCCAACCTCAGTGTGCTTTCCTGTCATCACCCAATGCTCTCCCTATTGTACCTCTCATGTTCTCGCAGTTGTCCCGATTGTGTTTTCCCTGTTTCCCCCACTACTCGGCACAGTGGTTAGCACTGCTGCCTGTCAGCACCAAGGACCCAGGTTCGATTCCCACATCGGGCAACTATCTGTGTGGGTTTCCTCTGGGTGCTCCGGTTTCCTCCCACAATCCAACGATGTGCAGGTCAGGTAAATTGGCAGTGCTAAATTGCCCATAGTGTTAGGGTAAATGTAGGGTAGGGGGATGGGTCTAGGTAGGTTATTCTGAGGGGCAGTGTGGACTTGTTGGGCCGGAGGGCCTGTTTCCATACTATGGGGGATCTAATCTAATATGCTATCCACGTCATCCTCTCCTCTCCAACCATCGCACTCCCATTTGCTCTTCCTACCCCTTGCCCACTTCCCACCCTTCTCTGTATATGATCTGCCACCTTCCCCCCGCCACCCTGTTGCTCCCCACTGTTGCTGCTCATTGTGCCTATTTGACTCCTCATGTTCTCTTTGTCTCCTCCCTGTTTCACTGCCTCGCTTTCACACTCACTCTAGCTGCAGGCCAAGTGAGATAGAAATGGGCACATCAAGTGGTTGAACTGTATTATTTAATGAAGCCCATTAATATGTACAGCACCATACCCTGTCAACTTCTTCAACCTCATGTAACATGATAACTATCCAAACTAGGAGAAAGTGAGGACTGCAGATGCTGAAGATCAGAGCTGAAAATGTGCTGCTGGAAAAGCGCAAACTATTCAGCCAACTTGGCAACAGCTAGCTGTAAACCTGAATGTGGTTGATGGCCATTTTAATTCCCCTAGTCTAAAGAATGTTCTCACTGCCCCAGCCTCCTCTTTCACTCTTGCTGATCCTCCACTCCCTTGTTCTTGCCACCCTCCCTCTGTCTCCCTTATCCTTGAACTTGCAGCCCCTCCCTCTCCTTTGCACTTGCCATGCCTTCCTGGTACTTGGTCTTGTTGAACCTCCCTCAATCTCGCTGCTTCTCTCACCCTTGCTCAATCTGTTGTTACTCCCTTGTCACCTGTCCCATTGCTGCCTCTGCCTCTCCCTCACTCTCAGAAGCCCCATCACCATTCTTTGCTATCACCCTCAGCAACAACCCTCACTTTCGCATCTTTGTTTGTGCTGCCACGTGTTCTCCCTCATGCCATGTTTCCCATTCCTGTCTCTCAAACTCTGTGGTATACAGTTAGTACATTGGATTATATATTTTGTTGCACACCTCATAATTCATCCCTGAAAATGCATCTTTTGGATTTTGTTTTACTGATTCAGCAGCAACTAACATCCACTGGATGGATTCCAAAAGCTAGTGCATCTATTTGTCTCAAATGTCAGACCTGTTTCATGCTGCTCTAATCACATGGTGGATGTAAAGATTGATTTCTGGGGTTCGTTCCACTGATTTGGGGGATGGTTGGTTTTTGACATGAACTGAAAACATTTCATGGCAGAATGTAAGGATGTTTGCTATACAATTTAGTTCCTATGTTTTTTTTAAACTAACGGTAGGATCCTATGTGTGTTAAAATTTTGCATCATATAAAGCAAATGGCCAGGGTCACAAAAGCAATTTATTTTCTAATGAAAAGGACAGACCTTGTTGACATGAAAACTTGAGAGACCTGGGATAAGAATTCACCCAGACTCTTGGAGGATGTAGATATTGGAGAGTGTGATGTTGATTAATTTTAGGGGTGAGATGTGGTGGGATGTGATATTTTCATTTTAAAATCTTAATTAATTTTGTTGTGTAGATGGAGTGGGATGAGTGTCAAAGATCAAAAAGCTCGGGTCAAAAAATCATGTTTTTAATCACTCAGATTAGTCTTCTCAGCATGAATCCTTCACATGTACCATTTATTGTGCTTCAGAACAAAACAACTGTTTCATTGTTGAGCAGAACGACAACGGTTTCTTGTAATGACTTTTCTGTTGAACTTTGTTCTTAAATCTTTATAGTAGTGTGATTTTTATCAGGTGATAATTGCTTCTTCCGTAAGGTTAGCATATTTTGAAGTAGTTCTGGTTAATTATGAGCTTGCTTAAGCTATTTTGACAATGCAGTGTTTTCTTACTTATGCACAATCCAACTTGTATCACTTAGAGAATCTGAAACTGATCATGGTTATTACTTTCAAAAGTATGAAGCGATGAGGATAAACATTATTCTTTTCTCTTGTTTTCAATTTTTAAATTGAAGTGAGAAATATGTTCTCAAGGTTTTGTGGGTGCCATTTGTGAATAGTTTCATGTTACATTTTTTATTAAGAATGCGAAAGAAGACATCTTTTTGCCACAGTCTCTTGCAATATGCAGAAAAATTGTATAAGCAGCTGATGGCAGTTGTGTTTTAGTCAATGAATTAAGATGGCTAGATTTCCATTATTTGTATTTCAACTTTGCAGTTTAGTGTTCATTGCTAATCATACAAAAATGCTTTTAATTTGTTCACTGCAGAAAGTGCCTTGTGAGCTAAAAAGTCCTTTTATTCACAGATGCCAACCAATAAGTTTGTAGAGTCATTCTAACATGATAAATTGAATTGCCATTTTTTTTATAAACTTGTTGCTATTTTTAATATATGTTTGGTGAAAGTAGTATTAAAATGCTTCTTATCCTAGTAAATCTATTTTCAGTAAGCTTAAATAATTTAAAATATACAGTTCTGATATCATGTTCTAAACAAAACCAATAATTGCAACTATTTTGTTTTGGAAGGAAAGATGAACATTCATGTTAAAATAAAAGCAACCTATGAGTTAGTGCCTGCAGTTTACAAGCTTGCTTTTATCTCTTATTTTTGCATTATGGCATGGGGAGTTTCTCATATTTGGTTAATAATATGAGAATCGCTACTAAAGACCATCCAAATAACAAACCTAGTTTGTGAATGCAGTAGTATATCAAATGTAGTGGAGAGATGTAATTTTATACAGCAAGGTTTTGTCCAATTTTCAATGCTGTCATACTTGGAATAATGTATTGTTTCAACATTAATGTTTCCTTTCAAGTAGTTTGAGCTCACAGTAGTAACTTTGTTTCTTTAAACTATCATTATGTCACTCAAGGCCACTTTATCAATGCTTTGTTGGCCCCATACTAATTCAGTCTGACACATATTCCAATAACATTACCTCAATTCCAGTTTTAAAGCTGAATTTATTGCTGTACTTTTTGAAGTGCATCATTTAAAAATGGTTTCAACCCAAAACATCTAATAAATAAATAATGTGTATGGCTACTCAGTAGTAGATTTTCCAGACTAGAAATCATTCCATCGGATACTGAACAGTCCACTATCAGAGCAGCCTGTCAGATAAATCTTATAGTAGCTGAATTCATGTCCTGTAAATCACATGTTATTGTCTGAGCCTTCTGCCAGGTCATCTATTCTTTTCTCATTTATCAGAAGCAGATGTACTGTATTACAAAACTAGCCTTAAAGTACTAGGTTTCAGCCAACCCTTCGTGTCTGAGATGACAGCTTGGTTTTTTTTTCATACAGGAAAGAAATTCTTAAGAAATTTTATTAAAGGATCAAACAAAAATATACTACGTTTAATCTGGTGAAGTGTATACAATTGCCAGGTATCTATTTGGGGAGCATTTTTCTCTCCGTTCTTGTAGGACAAATAAAAATCTTACCATCTTAGTTTTAGTTTAGTTATGGTAGTGATAAAGACCTTAGTCTATGTCTTTCACTCTTAATCTTAATACATTAAAAAGCCTCCTTCTCATTTCTTGGAAGTGCTGAGGCTTGCTAGCATTCTTTGACCAGTATGATTTTGAAAATAGTGTTGAGAAATCATCTTAAATGTTCATTGCCTATCTCAGGCTGAATGTCTCAGAAATAGATGTAAAACTTTTATGACATAATCTATAATCTTTTTAATCTTTTCAAGCAAAAGGTAATAAGTGTTACTGCAACCAAATGGGCATAAGTTCTGCATATTCTCTTGGCTAAAAGTGGTAATCTTGCAGCACCTGACAACAGGGAGAAAGTGAAGACTAAAGATGGTGGAGATGAGAGTTGAGGGTGTGGTGCTGGAAAAGAACAGCAGGTCAGGCAGCATCTGAGGAGCAGGAGAATCGGCATTGATGAAGGGCTTACGCGCGAAACGTTGATTCTCCTGCTCCTTGGATGCTGCCTGACCTGATGTGCTTTTCCAGCACCACGCTCTCAGCACTTGACAGCAGTATACTGAAAGAAGTAGTTATTAGAAAGTCAGTAGCATAGTGGTAATGCCACTGGACAAGAAATCCAAAGGTAAAGTAAAGCAAAGAACTGGAGATCTGAAACAAAAATAAATTTCTGGAGAAAGTCAGCAGGTCTGGTAGCCTGTATGGAGAGAAAGCTGTATTGGGTCCAGTGACCCTCCTTTAATACTGAAGTAATCCTAAGTCCCAGGCTCCTCCAATAGGCCACATATGCACAATGACACACAGTGGAATTTAAATTCCATAGATAAATCTGAAATGAAAAACTAGTCTGGACGGTGAGACTATTGCTTTGTGCGACAACTCATACTGATGTTGTTTGGGCAATGAAATCTACATTCCATATCTGTTCTTGCTACATGAAATGAGCTGTCAGAAGAAATGGTGGAGAATGGTATAATTACAGCATTTTAAAAGACATCTGGATAGATATGTGAATAGGAAGGGTTTAGAGGGATATTGGCCAAATGCTGACAAACTAGACTAGATTAGTTTAGGATATCTGGTCAGCCTGGATGATTTTGGACCGAAGGGTCTGTTTCCATGCTGTACATCTCTTTGACTCCATGCGACTCCAAACTCAGGCCATGAGACACAAAAGCAGAAGTAGGCCATTTGCCCCATCTAATCTGCTCCACCATTCAGTAAGATCATTGGCTCCTCCCCATTAGCCCTTGATTCCCTCGATTTAAAAAAAACTATCTCAGCCTCGAATACACTTAACAATACAGCTTTGATTGTTCTCTGTGCTAAAAAAAATCACAGATTCACGAACCTCTGAGAGAAGAAATTTCTCCCCATCTCTGTTAAATGGGGCAATTCTTTACACTGGGATTTCAATGAGATCTCTCTTCATTCTTAACTCTAATGAATTGATGCACAGCCTACTTTAGCTGTCCTCAAGCAACATTCATTCCCAGGATCAACTGAGTGAATCTACTTTGGACTACCTTCAATGTCAGTAGATACTACTTCAGTTAAGGACATCAAAAGAATATTCCCGGTATCGTCTAACAAGTTTATTGTATAGGTTCAGCAAAACCTGTCTATATTTATACTCTGTAACCTTGAAGTCCTTGTTACCTGCAGCACTTGGATGCTAACCTTTTGTGATTTGCACACAAGAGCGTCCAAATCATTGAGCTGCAGTTTTCTACAGCCCTTTCCCACTTAAGTAATAGTCATCTCTCATTCTTTCTGCCAAATTGCACAAGTTCATTTTTCCATATTATTATTCATCTGCCAAGATTTTGCTCACTCACATAACCTGCCAATATCCCTCTGCAGACTGCTTGCGTTATCCTCAGTACTTGCCTTCCCACCAATGATTGTGTCATTGGCAAACTTGTCAATGACTACATTCACTTCACTTCCATCTTCCAAGTCAATATATATTGTAAATTCTTTTACTCCCAGCACTCATCCCCTTGGTTCTCCACTAGTTACAGGTTGTCATACTGAAATTGCCCCCTTTATCCCAATTCGCTGTCTTTTACTAGTTACCCAATTTTGTATAGACCTTATAATACTATCCCAAATAATACGGGTCTTGTCTTAGCCTAATGTGTGGTATATAATTGAACATCTTTTGGAAATTTAGATATACAGCATTGACTGGTTCCCCTTTATCATTCCTATTTGTTACTTCCTAAAAGGACACTGAATAAACTTGTCAGGCAAAATATCCCCTTCATGAAGTGATATTCACTCTGCGTGATTATGGTATGACTTTCTAAATGTGCTACTTTCATATCTTTTATAATAGACTCTTCAGCATTTTCTCAGTAATAGATGTTGAGCCAACTGGCCTGTAGAATCTTTTTTGGTCTCCCTCCCTTTTTGAATAACTTTCCAATCCTCTAAGATATTTAGAAGTCACACGACACCAAGTTATAGTCTAACAGGTTATTTTAAATCACAAGCTTTCGGAGCACTGTTCTTTTGTCAAAGTAGTGCTCCAAAAGCTTGTGATTTCAAATAAATGTGTTGGACTATAACCTGGTGTTAAGTGACTTCTCAACTTGTCCACTCCAGTTCAACACTGGTACTTTCACATCATGGCTAAGTATTCTTGGAAGATTAGTATTAGTGCATCTAATATCTCTGTCTGTTGTTTGAAATCCTAGAATGCAACCCAACTGATCCAGAGGACTTGGCCTTGGCCCCATTAGTTTTGCCTGTAATTTTTCTCCAGTGGTGGTTTCTCTTTCCTCTCCTCCCCTCCATCCCTTGATTATTACTTATTTTGGAATGCTGTTAGTGTCCTCTGCCATGAAGACTAATAGAAAGTATTTATTCAACTCTTCTCCATTGCATTTTCCTTGACCCTCATTCTCGAAGGGGCCTATGTTAACTTCACTTTCTCTCTTCCTCTTGGTGTTCAAAGAAATTCTTAAAGTCTGGTTTTATATTACTTGCTTGTTTACCCTCCTAAGTTACTTTCTCCTTCTATTTTTTGGTCATCCCTTTATTTGCTTTTAAAACTTCGCCAAACCTCTAGTTTACCCACCCTGATCTTTGATACATGTATTTTTATTTCAACTTGATACTATCCTTAACTTTTCTTTAGTTTATCCCTTTCCTGGCATTCTCATTCCTCATTGGGATGCATCCTTAGACTCAGGAGTCATTTTGTTAAATGTCTGTTGTTGTTCATCAACCATCTTTTCTCCTAAACACATTCCCCATCCACTCCAACCAATTCTGCTGTCATTTCCGATTGTTTACTCTGAGATAATTAATTAAACCTGCCCCATTGGCTATTTTGGATCTAGAAATGTGCAATCTCTGTTTGGACCTGTAGCAATGTGGTTGATTTTTAAATGCCTTCTGATATGACTTCACAAGTCACAAAGTGGTACCACAGTGCTCCAAGGCTTTAATAAAAGGAATGAACACTTGATCTCAACTGAGGCACTGCAAATAACACCAGCAAATCCAGTCCTGTCAACCATGCAAAATTGTTCTTTGTGTGATCATGTGCCAAATTTTGGCAATCTGTCCCACAGCCTAGCCATTGAACTGCTTAAAATAGTCATACTCTCAGAATCTTACGTTACAGACACTGGTGCAAATACTACATCATTATCTCTAGTTAGGTAGTGTCCAACTGGCAAGACAAACTCACCAGAGATGGCAGCACAGCACAATTTATCCCTGTGCTGCCACCTCTCAACTAAAGTTAAGAGAAAGTTGCCCTGAGAGTCGTTGGCTGCAGATTTCCTGACTTATCAAACATGGACAAAGGAATCTTCTAATACCACTTACCATTCATCCCTCAGCTGATAAACAAGTTCTCATCCATGTTTAACACCAGTTGAAAAAAATACACTGTAACTGGGAGTGGAGATTTCAACGCCTATTGTCAAGAGTATTTGAGCATTACTGATCAAGTCTGATTGTTCTTTGGAAGGTAATGAAGGAACCAACGAGGAAAATACTTGATCAGTTCTCGCCAATCCACATGTCGCATCTGTCTACAATAGTATGTGTAGGAATGACAACTGCATAGTCCTTGTGAAAAGAAAGCTCTGGTTTCGCATTGAAGATGGTCACTGTAGCATTGTGTTACACTGCCTCTATGCTAAATTGGATAGATTTCCAGCAGATCTAGCAACTCAAAAGTTGGGACTTTGCACTGCTGTGCTGCCACCTCTGGTGAGTCTGTCCTGTCAGTAGAGTACTACGCACCTAGGGATAGTGATGTGATGTTTGCAAAAGATATAATTTTGAGAGTATGACTACTTTAAGCAATTGAATGCCTAGGCTACAGAACAGGTCTCCAATCCATGAAGCACTATGAGCCATCAGCATAGCAGAATTCAACCATCCTCCATAACCTTGTGACCAGACATATTGTTATCATGGTTAGTAACCTCATTCTCAGGGCATAAATACTGGTGTTAGAGTAGTGTCTTTGTTCCAGCCATCATCATCAGCTTCATTAATGACCTTTGCCCCATCATAAGGTTAGAAGTAGGGATCTTTGCTGTTGATTGAATGATATTCAGCACCATTTGCAACTCCTCAGATAGAGTATAAAAGAAAAAGACTGCAGGTGCTGGAAATCTGAAACAAATGGTGGAGAAACTTAATAAGTTGGGTAGCATCAGTGGAGAGAGAAAGAGTTAACATTTAGAGTCGAGTATGACTCTTCCTTAACTTCTGAAGTTATACTGTGTTTCTCTGTCCAAATGTGCTACCAGATCTATTGTGTTTCTCTAGCATTTTGTGTCATCAGATACCGATGTAGCTCATGTTCATATGCATTGTCATGGTTTTAGGGGAGGATTTGGTGGGGAGAGTGGCGCAAACTAAGGAATGAGCTGGGAAATTTTTTTTAAAGGCGAGGGTACCGGGAAGACGTTTTACCCAAAACGTTGACTTCTCCACCTGATGTTGCCTGGCTTGCTATATTCTTGCAGCCTCTTGCTTGTCTATTTTTCATGTCCACATACAGCATCCGACCTTGGGTTGATAAGTGGTGTGTAATTTTCATGATGTCCATGTGCTTAGATAATTGACATCTACAACAAAAGAGGATTTAGCTATTTCCCATTGACACTGGGGAAAGGTTTGGGAGAGCAAAATGATGACTTTCAAAATAAAAGGATATTGTGGCGTTGCGGGGCAACAATTTTGACAATGATACCCAGCATGGGACAGGATGGTACAGACCATACAAGAATAATAAGGTAGCAAATAAGGACAAAAAGGGAACAAAAGGTAGAAAGGCAAAACCAATGGTTGTTTACTTGAATGTACATAATTATAATATAATAAATTAATTTATGACACAAATAGTCAATGGGGAAGATCTTATGGGAATTATAGCGACATAGTTTTGAGGAGATCAAAGCTCAAAATTAAATATTAAAGGGCATGTCCCTTTAGAACAGGTATGATGGGAAGTGTAGTAGGATGATTTTTTTAATATAAGATGATAGATTTAGTATAGTAGCAAGAAATAATTATGGATTGGATGATGTAGCAACCATATAGAAGAAAGTAATTGTGAGTCACTTTAATCTTCATGCCGATTTAAAAAATCAAGTCAGCACAGGTAGCCACAAAGAAGAATTCATAGAATATATTCAGGATAATGTCCCAGAACAGTGGGCGGCACGGTGGCACAGTGGTTAGCACTGCTGCCTCACAGCGCCTGTAGACCCGGGTTCAATTCCCGACTCAGGCGACTGACTGTGTGGAGTTTGCACGTTCTCCCCGTGTCTGCGTGGGTTTCCTCCGGGTGCTCCGGTTTCCTCCCACAGTCACAAAGATGTGCGGGTCAGGTGAATTGGTCAAGCTAAATTGCCCGTAGTGTTAGGTAGATGTAGGGGTATGGGTGGGTTGCGCTTCGGCGGGTCGGTGTGGACTTGTTGGGCCGAAGGGCCTGTTTCCACACTGTAAGTCTAATCTAATCAGTACTTTCTGGATTCAACAAGGGATCAAGCTATTTTGGTAATGTGTAATGAGGCAGGCTTAATAAATGATCAGAATTTAAAAGGTCATCTAGGGAACAGTGACCATAAAATGAAACAAAATAAAACTTTTGCGTTCAGTTTGAGTGAATCTTGGGTTGGAACCACTCTAGGAAAAAGAGAGGACTGCAGATGCTGGAGATCAGAGCTGAAAATGTGTTGCAGGAAAAGCGCAGCAGGTCAGGCAGCATCCAAGGAGGAGAATCGACGTTTCGGGCATGAGCCCTTCTTCAGGAATGAGGAAGGTGTGCCAAGCAGACTAAGATAAAAGATAGGGAGGAGGGACTTGGGGGAGGGGTGTTGGGAATGCGATAGGTGGAAGGAGGTTAAGGTGAGGGTGATAGGCCGGAGTGGGGGGTGGGGCAGAGAGGTCAGGAAGAAGATTGCAGGTCAGGAAGGTGATGCTGAGTTCGAAGGTTGGGACTGAGACAAGGTGGGGGGAGGGGAAATGAGGAAACTGGAGAAATCTGAGTTCATCCCTTGTGGTTGGAGGGTTCCTAGACCGAAGATGAGGCGCTCTTCCTCCAGCCGTCGTGTTACTATGGTCTGGCGATGGGGGAGTCCAAGGACCTGCATGTCCTTGGTGGAGTGGGAGGGGGAGTTGAAGTGTTGAGCCACGGGGTGGTTGGGTTGGTTGGTCCGGGTTCCCATCGGGTGCAAAACTTGCGCCCACACCTCCTCCCTTACTTCTCTCCAAGGCCCCAAATCCGCCACAAATTCACCTGCATCTCCATATATATCATCTATTGTATCCGCTGCACCCGATGTGGCCGCCTCTATATTGGGGAGACAGGCCGCTTACTTGCGGAACGTTTCAGAGAACTCCTCTGGGACACCCGGACCAACCAATCCAACCACCCCGTGGCTCAACACTTCAACTCCCCCTCCCACTCCACCAAGGACATGCAGGTCCTTGGACTCCCCCATCGCCAGACCATAGTAACACGACGGCTGGAGGAAGAGTGCCTCATCTTCGGTCTAGGAACCCTCCAACCACAAGGGATGAACTCAGATTTCTCCAGTTTCCTCATTTCCCCTCCCCCCACCTTGTCTCAGTCCCAACCTTCGAACTCAGCATCACCTTCCTGACCTGCAATCTTCTTCCTGACCTCTCTGCCCCACCCCCCACTCCGGCCTATCACCCTCACCTTAACCTCCTTCCACCTATCGCATTTCCAACACCCCTCCCCCAAGTCCCTCCTCCCTATCTTTTATCTTAGTCTGCTTGGCACACCTTCCTCATTCCTGAAGAAGGGCTCAAGCCCGAAACGTCGATTCTCCTCCTTGGATGCTGCCTGACCTGCTGCGCTTTTCCAGTAACACATTTTCAGTTTGGAACCACTCTACTAAACTTAAATATGGGTAATTAAATGGGAATGTGGGCAGAATTGGCTGGACTGGTTGAGGGAAAAGAGTTTAGCAGAAAAGATGTTTGATGACAATGGCAAATGTTTAACAAAAATGTTCATGATTTACAGCAAAGCTATATCACAGTGAGGACGAAGGGTTTCACTAGGAAGGGGATAAAATGGATCATGGCTAACCAGAGAAGTTTAGAACAGTATCAGATCAGAAGAAAAATTATACAGTGGTGTCAGTGATTAATAATGAACCAGAGGATTGAGAAAACTAAAAAACCGACAAAAGGGGACCAGAAAAATAGAGGGAGAAAATAAACTGCTCTGAACAAGGCTAGAGAAATATTAATGGGGAGCCAGGAAACGATAGATGAGTTGTACAGATACTTTACATTAGTCCTTACTGTAGAGGTTACTAATAATATTTCCAAACCTAATAACTGCTAAGAAAGAAAGTATTAGTAAAACTAATGTGATTAAAAGCTGATGAATCCCATGGACACGATGGCTTGCATCCTAGGATGTTAAAGGATGTAACTCCAGAGGTTGTTGTGCACTAGTGATAATGCTCCAAAAATCTTTAGATTCTCAATGTTCCCCAGGATTGGAAAACTGCCAATATCCCACCCTTATTCAAAAAAGGAGGGAGACTATTGCAGGTAATTGTAGGCCAGTTAGCTTAATATCTGACATTGGGTAAATATTAGAATTTATTATAATGGATGTAATAGCAGCACATTTAGCAATATATAATTTGATTAATCAGACTCAGCATAACTTCATGAAGGGGAAATTATGCCTGACATTATTTGCTTGAGGAGGTAACAAGCAACGTAGATAAAGGTGAACTATTGTGCATGTAATATATTTGGATTTCCAAAAGCCATTCAATAAAATATCACACAAAAGGCTTCTTGAGCCATCATTTTGGAGATGCTATATTAGCATGAAAAGAGGATTGGCTACCAATAAAAGCTAGAGATTGAGAGTTGAGATAAAGGGGCATTTTGTGGATTGTAACCTGTATTTAATTGAATGCCAGAATAATCAATGCTAGGGCCCACATTTATTTATAATGTGTCAATGACTTGGGTGAGAGACGTTAATGTACTATTGCCAAGTTAGCAGCTGACACAAAAATAACTTGGAGACAAGTAGTTAGGATGACACCAGAATTTATAGAGGAATACAGATAGATTAAATGAATGAACAAAGATGTAGCAGATGTAATGTGTAAAATTTGAGGTTGTGCACTTTGACATGAAGAATAGAAGATTTGAATGGGGAAAGCTACAGCACAAGGATTGGATTTATTGTGCACGAATCATAAAGAACTAACATTTACATTCAGCAGTTAATAGAGATGGTCAATGAACTGTTGTTCCTAATTTCAAAGTGAATCATAAAATCCATACAGTGTGGAAACAGGCCATTCGGCCCAACAAGTCCACACCAACCCTCCGAAGAGTATTCCACACAGACCCATTCCCCTACGTTTCCCCTGACTAATGCACCTAACCTACACATTCCTGAATACAATGGACAATTTAGCATGGCCAATTTACCTAATCTGCACAACTTTGGACTCTGGGAGGAAACCGGAGCACCCGGAGAGAACCCATGCAGACATAGGGAGATTGTGCAAACTCCACACAGTCTTGTGAGCTTGGAATCAAACCTGGGTCCCTGGCACTGTGAGGCAGCAGTGCTAACCACTGAGCCACTGTTGAATGCAGAATGAAAATAGGGAGACTGACCCCTGCACATTCCAAACCTCACCATCCCTCTCAAACCGCCAACTCCAACCTATCTCCCTCTGAACTGACTGCACTGTGCTGTCAGATACAACCCTGACTTTGTAATTAAGCCTGCCAATATGGATGGTGTAGTTGTCTAGCATACTCATCTCTACATTGCGGAGGTTGAGCACCAGCTCTCAGATACTTCCTATAAACTCCATGCAGCATGGTGCACCAGGCTGTTGAGCCCATCAAAAACTTAAACTATACAAGTGACTAGTCAGACCATGGCTGAGTACTGTGAACAGTTCAGAATACTGTGTTCAGAATACTCTGAACAGTTTTGGACTCCTTAATTACAGGAAAATGTTCTGGCATTGAAGACATTCTAGCAAAGGTTCTTCAGGCTGATACGAGGTATGGAGGGATTGTCTTATGAGTAGAGGTTGAGTAGGTTGGGTCTGTACTCACTGGAATTAGGAAGATTGAGAGACAACATTATTGAATCATACAAGAATATTTGGGGACTTAATGGTCTGAATCTGATGTCCAAAATGCTATAAGGATCACACACTTAATAAAAAAGGTGAATTTAAGATGCGGCAAGAAAGTTCATAGTGAAATAATCCTCCAAAACTGGATGCAGCTCAGACTTGATATCTGAAAGGCAAACATTTGTTCAATCAAAAAGTAGGGAAGTGTTCAAATGCTGTCACAGGAACTAATTACCTTTGCCACTGTTGACTGCTATTCGGTCGACAGTGTGATGGGCTGCTAGTAATGAGTTCCAGTGGTATTGTAGAGTCTCTGAAATCACATCAGTTATTACAGTATTCCAGACATTGTAATGAATTACAATAGCTCTCCATTTGCAAATGAAGAATTCAGGTGCTTCATAAGTGATTGGAAAGTTCAACACTATATACCATCTCCATCCTATCCTCTGTCAAATGTCAAGACTGAGCTGGCAGTGAAAATCAAAAGTGATTGTAAAGAAATGGAGCTATTCCAACATTTTGTTGCATAAGGTAATCCTTGAGTGGAGAAATACACTTACCGAAGATACAATATGTAGTTGAGTGCAAAGGCTGATGTCATGTTGCTCTCAGACTACTTTTCTAATAGTGAAAAAAACCTGAGAACTCGTAAGTAGCCATAGCCATGTTACAACTCAAATTAAAATAGCACAACGCCTCATTTCACTTTGCTAAAATTGCTCATTTGTTGCCAGAACTGATCATTGGAGACTTGTTCCCAAGATGACACGACTGTCCTTTGAAGAGAAATTGTGCAAACAGGGCCTGTATTCTCTAGAGTTTTGAAGAATGTAAGTTAGTCTTTTGAAACTTCTAAAATATTTAAAGAGAGAGATGCGATACATGCAGATGTGGTTGGAGAGTCGAGAACCAGGAGGCGACATTGAAAAATAAGGAGGATGCCACTTAGGTCCAAGATTAGGAGAATTCTTTTATTACTTAGATGACTGTCAACCTTTGGAATTATCTCTCAAAAAGGGCCGTGGATGCTCACTCTTTGCACTCTTTGAGTATGCTTAAGGTAGAGTTGAGAGATTTCTGGTTACCTGCACAGTTATGTAGATGGGATGTGTAAAAAGCATTCAGATGTTCAATCAGATATGTTAATATTGATTGGCATGGCAGGCACAAAGGGCAGAATGGCTTACTCCAGTTTCTGCTTGAGTCTGTCAGAGTACAACTATTCAAAGCTCTTAATAGAAGTCAGTCTAACATTGTAACTTGGGGCATGTGCAGAGCAGTTGTCACCTCAATTATCGGTAGTAAATGTAAAAGACCAGATATATTGTTGAAATTGAAGTACACAATTAGAGAAGCTATTCATTCTCAGCAGATCAGAAAGGGTGATCTCACCACCTGCACAGAATGCAGAATGGATATCAGTTTCATAAAACCACAAATTGAAATGGATCAGCAACAACAGTTTCCATAGTTTAAAAAGAATGCTCCCCAGAGAAGGAATGCCAGCCTAGGAACAACAGATAAGTCATGAATAGTGAATGACAATGCCTAAATATACAGTTAGGAGACCTGTTAGGATGCATGTGTTAACACTGACAAAAGCGGAACTATCCAGAGTGCAAAGACTGTTAATGAATGATGTCGTTTGTGATAGTGTTTACTAGGTAACTTGTAACTGAAAATGCTGGAGCATGCTTTTTTTTAATGAAAGGAGGGATGTTTGCAGAAACTCAAAGGTACTCAGCTGGCTTGCTCTTGTCATGTGACCTGCACCTTTACTGTAAATGCCTTTGTGCGCAGCCTTTTGCTAACCATTAAAGCATCAGTTGAAAAGGTTGCCATTTAGAATTCTTTCACATCTGAGCTTGGAGGCTTGGATGTTAAATATATTTATTTCAGGGCTGAATTCGATGTAGTTTTGATAGAATGGAAATCGAGGGTAAGGCAGAACAGAAAGAGAATGGAGATGAGACCACAACCAAATTAGCCATGATCTTCTTGAACCATAGATTAGGCTGAAAAGACCAAATGACCTACTCAGCTTTATTCTCAAATCTTGTTAGGGAAGCAGTCCATACTCACTTGCTGCAATACCTGAACAACACGTGAGTGACAAGTAACATTTGTTTCAAAATATATTTCGAGTCAGTCTTCAGGGAGCCTTCACTACATTTGACGATTATAATTTTCCAACTGGTATCCTGACTGGGATGTAATATACAAGAACAGAGTAACAATTGTACTTGCAACCTTTGTGATTCTTATGGCTCACTCCATGTAAAAAGTATTCAATTAACCTGTGAAGTTTGACAAATTCTAGAATAATCGGGTTTTCTTTATCTTTAAACATGAAATTCTTCAGTGAGTAAAATTAAATATGTAAAAAAAAAGAGCAATGTTTGTAGCCTTGGGCATGATTTCCAGGAAGAATGATCCGAACAGAAAAATATGCCTTTTTACATTTTCAGAAGATTAAAATATTATGGTATTTGTGGCAAGGGTTCTTTTTAGGACGCCAGCCCTTTTAGATGCAATTATTCTAATAATTGGAACTTGTTTTCTCTCTTAAACTAACATCAGAAAATAAGTATGAAATCTCGATGTTTTAATTTTGATATTTTCTTGCAGCATTTGCTGTGCGTATAAATTTTATTTGTAAGAATCTATACTTGGAACATATTGATATAATGACTAAGACTTTACATTTGTCTTTCATTAATGATAACTGTCGAAAAAATTCTTTGGACTCAGACCTTGAGCATTGACAAACTTTATTGCATGATATCAGAGGCAGCACACCTTTGCTTAGTACGGTCTGGTGATACTCTAGATTGCCGCTGATTTATGTAATACAAAAGATGCCGAGCTGACAGTTTCTCAGGATTGTACATTAGGAGCTATTGTTCTCAGACCTTGAGTCAATGCACACCCCAGCTACTACATTCGTTTGATAATGTTTGGCTGAGTCTGAGTTGTGCTTTCTATAGATGATCAGTTCATGAGTTATGTGGGCAAAGCATAAGTTATGTGGTTGTTACAGAATGTTGCAGCAGGCTAGGGCTACCCAGAGCAAGGGGCCAAGTCAGGTGAGTGCAACACCATTGCTGACTAAAATCTTTGCAAACAAGCAGTCCAGCAAAAACAGCTCCCACACCATCCTAAAAAGCTTATAACGATAAAAGAATTATAATTAATTTAGCCACTGAAATCATATTACTCGCATACAAGTTGGCCTTTTTAAGTTGCTGTGTTTAAAAAGAAATTAAGGAGCTAGGTATTTAAATATATAATCAGTGCTCTCCAAAAAGAAAAGTCTTTTGTAGGGTGTGAGCAGCACTGGATATGCCAGCAATTGTTCTGGATCCCAAAACGCCTTTGAACTGAATGACTTGCTAGGCCACTTTGGAGGGCATTTAAAAGGCAACTACATTGTTATTGGTCTGGAGTAATGCAAATGAGCCGAGATGAGAATACCAAATTTTATTTCCTGAAGGACATCTCTTAATAGGTAGGTTTTTGTGTAAATCAACAATAGTTTAAGGGTCACCATTGCTGAAACTAGCTTCAAATTCTAAGTAGATTTTTGTTCATTAAATTCACAACCAGCTGCTGTGGTGACTTTGAACCTATCCCCACCAACGTGGTCTTCTCAGTGTTTAGATTATTTGTCCATGAGATTACAATTACACCACTGTCTTCCTGTTGCTTATCAGAATTTTCAGAGCTATTTTCTGCTGTAACTTTGGAAAACCAGCAGAACATCCCACTCCCAAAATAAGTCATCTAGATAAATTGTTGCAATATTCTGCCCTCTTTTTCACCAAGCTTCCACTTGTTAGGAGATTGAGAGAACACCCATAGAAATCTCTTTGCATTTATCAGCTGCAAAAAAATTAAAGCACAAGTGTTATACGTTACTCTTGTAAAATGAATATCAGCTTTTTTTGGGTAGCGCATGCACTGCCAGAATTAAGCTCGACTACTTGGGCATTATTGGAATAACCTCCAAGACCAAAAGAGTGAAGTGGAATCTTAGGTTTGGTTATGATCCTGCATGATAGCTATCCAGAAAATTAGATGGTTTCTAAGACACAAAAGCAAATTTTGGTGATTGTATGAAGAGAGGTATTTGTAAGTGCATGGAAAGGAAAATGAGGGGTGGATAATGTGGGGTTTAATTTACCCCAACCTTTACTTAATCTGCCAGTGCTGTCATAACTAACCCTCATTTGCCAAATCTAGGAACCCCCTTGATATACTTCCAGATTCAAGTTGTTTTCTGATGTTTTCAAATTACAGTCATGTGATTAATGTCCCCAGAATCTATGCATTTTTTTTAAACACCTCCAACTCGGAGCATCACAAAAGGTCTGCTGGCTTTACTTCTCAATAAATGTGCATACAAAGTTGAAGAATTCTGCTGAACATTCAAACTGATGCCATTACAAAATCCATTGCACAAGATTTATAGCTGCTCTCAGCCTTCTGCCAAAAAAGCAATGAACTGCGGATGCTGGAAAACAGAAACAAATTTGTTCTCTGATATTTCATCACCATGCTAGGTATCATCATCAGTGAGCCTCTGATGAAATGCTGAAATTCTGTCTCAGTTGCTATTTATGTGTCTTGGTCTGTTGTAGTAGAAGATATCACTTCCGGTTCTTATTCCGAGAGGTTGGTAAATGGGATCCAAATCGATGTGTCTGTTTATGGAGTTCTGGTTTGAATGCCAGGCCTCTAGGAATTCCCGTGCATGTCTTTATTTAGCCTGTCCCAGGATGGATGTATTGTCCCAGTTGAGCTTGTATTCCTCTTCATCTGTCAGTATGGATGCTAGTGATAGTTGGTCATGTCTTTTGGTGGCTAGTTTGTGCTCATGTATCCTGGTGGCTAGCTTCCTGCCCATCTATCCAATGTAATGTTTGTTGTAGACCTTGCATTTTGTGTATGACATTTGTTCTGCTGGTTGTTGGTATGGGGTCCTTTAAATTCATCAGGAGCTGTTTCAGTGTGATGGTAGGTTTGTGGGCTACCATGATGCCTAGGGGCCAAAGTAGTCTGGTCATTATTTCCGAGATGTCTTTAATGTATGGCAGGATGGCCAGAATCTATGGGTGTGTTGTGTTATCTTGTTTAGGTCTGTTGTGTAGGAATCACCGACTGTGCTTATGGGTACCCATTGTTCCTGTATACGTTGTATAGGTGTTTTGCCTCAGCTTCTCTTGGTTCCTGGGTGCTGCAGTGTAATATGAATCGTTTTAATAATGTCCTGAAGCAGCCCTGTTTGTGGGTGTTGAGATAATTGCTCCTGTAGTTGAGTATCTGGTTAGTGTGTGCGGCTTTCCTGTAGATGCCGGTCAGCAGCTCTGCAATGGATTTTTGTTCTACTGTTACATCTAGGAAGGGGAGTCTGTTGTTCTCTTCCTCTTTGGTGAGCACTGTACCAGTAAGGATGGTAAAAAATGAGGTCTGCAGATGCTGGAGATCACAGCTGAAAATGTGTTGCTGGTTAAAGCACAGCAGGTTAGGCAGCATCCAAGGAATGGGAAATTCGACGTTTCGGGCATAAGCCCTGATGAAGGGCTTATGCCCGAAACGTCGAATTTCCCATTCCTTGGATGCTGCCTAACCTGCTGTGCTTTAACCAGCAACACATTTTCACCAGTAAGGATGGTGTTTATGTTTGTAGCCTTCTCAATGAAACTCCAGGAAAGCCACAATGGAAAAAAATCAGTTGGGGAATGATCATAAAAGTGAAAGCAAAAGATCTGTCAAAAGTTAATGCATGTGAATGCTATGGCTTTAGAACTGTTTGTCACATCAATGGAAAGATCACTGGTGCTTTATAGATAGACGGTACCTTTATTGTGCAAGACTGGCATCATTTCCATGCTATTATCACGACGTATTCATATGTTCATATTACTAGAGAAGTATAAATCAAAACAAACTAACATCATGTGACACTTAGTTCTTGCAACTCCCTGCTGGTGAAAACTATGAAGTGAAGTTGAACTCTTCATAACAGGAAGTAGGCCAAAGGGTTAAGCATCTCCTAAAGTGAAGTATGCTTTAATATGACACCCTGTAGCTTTTATGGCTTGATAATTTACTTGCAGATCTGAAAATGCTGTAGCATAGTCTTGAAATTCGAAACATTATTTGTTTAGTTTCTTGTTAGCAGTGTTTTTTTTCCTAAGTTAATCATCTGAAATGTATTTCAGAGATTCTAATTTTTAAATTACAATAAATGTTTAAGACAGTTTTGACCAGTTATATGACTGTTGTTAAAAAGTGAGTGTATTTGAACTGATGTGAAACTCAAAGCTACAAAGTGTTGAAGTTAAATTCCAGATTTGAAACAGCAACTGCCACTGCACTGTGACAAAATGGACATTCTTAAAGTTACATTATGGAGCATATAAGATTTGACATTCTCAACTAGTTTGGTGCCATCTGTGATTCCTATTTGGACATGTACTTATGAGCGTTACTAGAAGTCATCAAACAATTTCAAGCAAGCGATTCTACTTTTTTTTGCGTGAGTTGTCAAGCAGCTGCTGTAATTGAATAATTTTTAAAATTATTTGAAATGTAAGTTACTCTTTTGTATGTTTATCAGGATTCCTTATAAGTAAAAATGACATGCTTGAAAATAGGCATGGTAATTTCAACATATAATTTCAAAATCTGTTACAAAATACACACAACAGGTATTTGCAGTCATAGAATCTTGGAATGGTTGCGCAGAACAGAAAAGGAAATCATATGACGTGTTGTGTCTATGCTGACCCTCTGAGGGTGCATATCACCAAGTTACCTCATCTTTTCCCTGTGCCCTGACATATTTTCCATTTTTAAACATTGTTAATTTCCATTTCAATGCCTCAATTGTACCTCTCTTCACTATGACTTTAGGCATTGCATTCAGATCCAAACCACTGCTGCATAAAACAGTTTCTCCTCATTGCCTCTTCTGACAATTACTTTAAACCTGTGCTCTGATTCAGAATCCTTCAATCAGTGAAAACAGTTTCTCCCTACTTGCTCTCTAGATTGAATAACTTTCAGTCTTCTCTAGGGAGAACAGTCTCAACTTCTCAAATTAATTTGCCTAAATTAGGTTCCTCATTACTGAAATCAATGTCATTAACTTTTTCTGCACTCTCCAATGCTGCACTCTTCCAAAAGTGTGGTGTCAAAACTAGATATGATACTTCATATCTTAGTGCCAGTGCTTTTTACAGATTAACAACTTGCTTGCTTTTTGTGCTCAAAGTCCCTATTTTATTAAGTCCAGTTATCAAATGCTGTATGAATTGTTCTCTCAACCTTTCCTGTTGCCATTAATGATTTATGCACATATGCAGAAAGGTTCCTCCTCTTCTCCATGCCTTATTAGAAATCTATTCTTGATTTTATATGGTTTCCTTTCTTCTCCTGACCAAAACGATCACTTCAGACCTTTCTGCATTCTAATTCACTTTGCTGTCCATTCCACCAATCTATTTAGTACTAACCACTTTCACTTCACATTACTTTTGTATCATCCTCAAATTTTCAAATTGTGCTTTGCACATCACGTTCTATCCCTCGCAGTATCATAGAATCCCTGCTTCATGTTTAGGTGATGCAAACATAGCAAGAAAATCTTAGTCGTTCCCTGTGATGCTATTGCAAAAATGGTTATGTGGTATTCTTCATAGTTTAAGTGGTCAGTAATGAGCAGTTTTCAAAACATGTGATTGGATTTTACGTGTCCTTGCTGCAGGAGTCATGTAAAATGAGTGCAGAGCCCACCACCTTCCCACCCACTCCCACGTTGATGTACATAGTGCGGGATATGGATGGGTGATGAAATTTGCACTGCTAGCACAGGGTTTCGGAGTGTATTATCTGCGTGGAAAATAGTGCACACCCTTTCTTTCTCTCTAACCTAAAATCAAACTGCTACTTTCACCTTTCCAAGATGCTTTGGCCCTTTCTGCCAATTATTTACCCAATTCCAGAGATCCACTTGGCTGCCTTCTTGGGCCTTGTTGCAGTCATTGTAGTGCCCACTGTCACATTCTTGACGCTGCAGGTATAATTACAATTGCTGGCCAATCGGATTGGCTGGCAGCTCCAGAGGGTGGGAGCTTTTCACACCGAGGGGCAAAAGCTCCATTCTGCTCCAATTTTGTGCGCCCTGAGCATGTTTTTAGTTGCAGGCAAATTTCTATTTGCTAGCTCCCAGATTCCCTTATAAAAGGGATGGGTGATCTGTCTGATCAGTCCAATCCAGATGGATTGGTAGATGGAAATGGTACATTTATCTCTCAGTGACGTTAGCTGATAATAGCTGAGGTTGTGAATGAGCACTGATAAAAGTTTGTTACCCATGTTGTATTGTTGAAGTACGTTGATGACTTGTGCTTAGGAGTTAGGGGCTGTGATGATTTTCTTTCTGCCTTGCCCCCATCATCAAATATCCTTCTGAATCTATCTGGTCCTATATACAAGCAATAGTTTCTTGAGCTTGACAGGCTGCTGGCATCCATGGCATCAAACATCAGCAAGTGTTGCTGCTTTAGAAAGGGAATAAGAAACTTAGAAAAATTTAAAAAAAGCTAAAAGCATATTTTGACTTCCTTAGGAAATTATCATTGAAAAGGTGTCCATGTTAGAGCAGTTTTATCATGATTAGAAGTAAAACAGGCATCTCCAACAACAGCTATATGAATTTTTATTTTTATTTTTCATGCCCCAACCACCATTTAATGCCTTGATACTTATTCCATTTTTGGAGGGTTTTTTTCCTTCCTTTTCTACATTATTACTTGCCTCCTCAGATATTTATATATTCTCTGTGTCACATAAATACTTATTAATTTCTTCTGATTTCTCTCTCATTGTCCTGTACCAGTATCATTTCAGCTCTTTATAAATCGATGTTTTTCTTATTGCGTACCTGTTTTTCTCCCCCTTTTTGTTCTGTTCCTGTTTGATACTATGTTTATTGTATTCACATTTTGATAAGGCTTTCATTTCAGAATCATTAGTTTGTCCAATCTTTCCATCCCAACAGAGCTACTCAGTGTTTCTGCCCTTTATATTTGTTTAATTCCCAGTACCTGCAATTTTTCCGATTACTATTTTCAATTTTAATAGGATTTCACTTTTTGTGGTTTTCTTTTTGTCTCTCAGTTGTGTAACTATAATGCCTAACTTTTAAAACTAATCTGGAAATAATTAGCCCTTTTTGATGCTTCTAATGATTGTATGTATGTTTCCCTTGGAGCAGCCTATAATGAGCAGGCATCTGATCTCTCAGTTAGAGTTGAGATTCCCTATTGACTTGACTTCAGACCTCTTGAGCAGCAGTTGCCATTTGTCTTCAAGGCTAAGTTGCCAAACAGACAAGACGAGAGACTAATAGAACACTTTTGCACAAGCCCGTAGATTGGAGGGGCTTTAATGATCATCTGTTGTAAGCTTGTAGATAACAGGAGGGAGCCACTTTTATCACCCACTGTGAAACCAAATCCCTTCTATTGATCACTTAAAGAACTTGACTTGAGCAGACTTCTGTCAACTCAAAGGTTCTTTAAGAATCTTTCTTTGCAAGATACTGAGGCTTTGTACTGTGGGCAGGAGAAATTCACCTTAGGTTTGTGCTTATTATCCAGCAACAATTTTAGCTATTGAGTGTTTAAAGGAGTAAAACTTCTAACTTTGAAAATCTCTGAAATTTCACTTTTATTCAAAATTAAGAAATCAGTTGTGGATAATAGAAAATTATTTGACTGAGATCTAAGCATAACTCCTGCTGTAGCTCATTCTACTTTTGTACAACTTAATCTATTGATGTGATTGTTTTCATTGTCATCCCAACTATCTTTAAATAGAGAGTATGATAATAAGTACTTAAAATTGGTCAGAAATATGCTTTTTGAATTAAGATTGTTTGTGTTATTTGACATAGAACTTTCAAAGCTTCCGAAGAGTCAACTAATGTCAATTTTGCCTGAGCTGGATTTGGATTGAAATGCCAGACTTGAAGAGGACAGTTAGTGTTTTGTTGCATTATTTAGGCTCATTATTCATTCCCTTTCCCAAAGAATTACGTTTAAAATACAGTGAGGGTTTTCTATGTCATAACAAGGTTTCATTAAGTTAATGTGCATTTTCTACAGGAAATAAAGCGGATAAATATTTATCCTTAGAAACTTATGGATTTGGAGATATTCTGTTTGCACGCATTTTCACTAAGTTTTACAAAGGCAAAAACATCTATTTTCCATGAGTTACAGCTGAAAATTGTAGATATTTTGAAGAGATATTTCACCAATGAATAGTACTTTCAGCCAAAACATTCTTCTTCTAAAATAGATAATATGTCGAAACTAATTACATTTGATTCAAAATATCTTTTGTTTAACTAATATTGGTGTTTTCCTTTCTCACCAGCAGTGTTCATAGATGCTGGATAGTGCAGTGACTTAAATCTTAAAAAATTACTTAAACAATTTCAGCACTTTTAAAAATTTACATGCTATAAATTAATTGAGTGATGGAATATTGATTTTGTGCCTAGGCAATAGACTTGATTGTGGTTCCGTTTAATGACCTCTGATACAATCTGTTTTATCTTTTGTTGCCTGATCTCACAAATTTCTTGTGTCCATCTGCCTCTTCCCTTGAACTGTTAGCTCCAGCTCTCTGTCTGTCTTAATATCATGATATTTTGTTTTATGCTCTGTCACTCCATGGTCTGTCTTTGTGTTGAAACTCAAGCCAGCTAAACAGGCGGCTGTAGGGCTCATGCAGGAGAGAGCGCTTCAGATATGTAGATCATTGGGGTACCTTCTGGGGAAGGGTTGGGAACTGGAGATGCAGATCAGAGGAGAGGGTCTTTGTTGAATGGGCAGAAATAGAATGCAGAGAGTTTGTCAGGAAGGGTATAAATTGAAATGGCAGAGGGATGGTTGAAAGTTTGTCTGTTTCACTGTAAGGATTCCTGAAGAAGGGCTTATGCCCAAAAGGTCGATTCTTCTCCTCTTCGGATGCTACCTGGCCTGCTGTGTTTTTCCAGCATGACATTTTTCAACTCTGGTACTCCAGCATCTGCAGTCTTCACTTTCTCACTGTAAGGAGTGTCATGAACAAGAGTGGTGAACTTAGAGCATGGATCAGTGCTTGGAACTATGATGCTGTAACCATAAAGGAGACATGGATTTCAAAGGGACAGGAAGGGGTTGCTTGGTGTTCCGGGGTTTGGTGCTAAGCAATGAGCCAGGCCAGGTGTCATATCTCTCGGTAGGAGAGCATTTCGGTGACAGTGACCACAAGTACCTTACCTTTATCATAGCCACGGAGAGGGATAAGAACAGACAGTCTGGGAAGGTATTTAGTTGGGGAAGGGGAAATTCTACTGTTATTAGACAGGAGCTGTGGAGTACAAATTGAGAACAATTGTTTTACAGGAAATGCACAAGAGAAATGTCAAGGCTGTTTAAAGAGAATTTGTCGCGAGTCTTGGATAACTTTGTGCCACTGAGATAGGCAAGGAAGGGTCTGATGAAGGAACCTTGGGTGACAAGCGAAGAGGAGCTTCTTGTCAAGAGGAAGAAGGAAGCTTGCTTTGAGGAAGCAAGGTACAGCATTATAGGATTAAAGGGTTGCTAGGAAAGTCCTCAAAAATGGACTGAGAGTCAGGAGGTTGCACAAAAAGCCTTGGTGGTAAAGATTAGGGAAAACCCAAACATGTTCTACACTTGGGTGAGGAATAAGGGAATGATCAGAGAGGGTAGGGCTGATTAGGGATAGTGAAGGGAACTTGTGCCTGGAGTCTGAAGAGATAGGGAAGGCCCTAAATGAGTTTTTTTTCCTTCAGTATTCACTAGAGTAAAGGATCTTGTTGAGAACACTGTGGGCCAGATTAAAATGCTTGAACAGATTGATATTAAAAAAGTGGATGTGCTGGAAATTCTGGGAAGCATCAAGATAGATAAGTCCCCAGGGCCGGATCAGATATATTCAAGGTTACTACAGGAAGTGAGGAATGAGATTGCGGTGCCACTGGCATCTTTGCATCCTCACTCACCACAGGAGTAGTATTGAATGATTGGAGGGAGGCGAATGTTGTTCCTGTGTTCAAGAAAGGGATTAGGGATATCCCTAGGAATTACAAACCAGTCAGTCTTATGTCTGTGGTAAGCAAAGTACTGGAAAGGATTATGAGAGAGAGGATTTCTGACTATTTAGAAAAACATAGTTTGATTAAAGATGGTCAGCATGGCTTTGTGAGGGGCAGGTCACGTTTCACATGTCTTGCTAAGTTCTTTGACGATGTGACGAGCCAAGTTGATGAAGGCCAAACAGTGGATGTGGTGTATATGGATTAGAATAAGGCACTTAATGACATGGTTCCCCATGGTAGGCTCATTCTGAAAGTCAGGAGTTGTAGGATACAGGGAAATTTGGCTGTCTGGATGCAGAATTGGCTGGCCGAAAAATACAGAGTGTGGTAGTGGATGAAAAGTATTCTGCCTGGAGGTCGGTGACCAGTGTTGTCCCGCAGGGATCTGTTCTTGGACTTCTGCTCTTTGTCGTTTTTATAAATTACTTGGATGCAGAAGTGGAAAGGTGGGTTAATAAGTTTGCTGATGAGACAAAAGTTGGTGGTGTTGTGGGTAGTAGGCTATTGCAGGCTGCAGCAAAACATTGCCAGGATGGAGAGTTGGGCTGAGAAGTGTCAGATGGAGTTCAACCTCGATAAATGCAAAGTGATTCATTTTGGAAGGTCAAATTTGAATGCTGAATACAGGGTTAAAGACAGAATTCTTTGTAGTGTGGAGGAACAGTGGGATCATGGGGTCTACGTACATCGATCCCTCAAAGTTGTCACCCAAATTGATAGGGTTGTTGAGAAGGCTTATGGTGTTTTGGCTGTCATTAACAGAGGGACTGAGTTTAAGAGCAGCGGGGTTTTGCTGCAGCTCTATAAAATCCTGGTTAGACCATACTTGGAATATTTTTTCCAGTTCTGATCACCTCATTATAGGAAGAATGTGGATGTTTGAGAGAGGTGCAAAGGAGATTTACCAGAATGCTGCCTGGATTGGAGGGCTTGTCTGATGAAGAGAGGTTGAGTGAGCTAGGGCTTTTCATACTGGATAGAAGAAAGAAGATAGATGACTTGATAGAGGTATAGAGAGAGTAAATAGCCAGAGACTTTTTCCCAGGGCAGAAATGGCTGTCATGAAGGGTCATAATTCTAAGATGATTGGAGGAAGGTATAGGAGAGATGTCAGAGGTAGCTTCTTTACGCAGAGAGTATTGGGTGCATGGAATACACTGCCAGTGGGTATAGTAGGGTCAGAGACATTACGGACATGTAAGTGACTGCTAGAAAAGCACATGGATGGTAGTAAATTGAGGCTTGTGTAGATGAGATTGATCTTGGATATATTGGGCCGAGGGCCCTATACTGTGCTGTACTGTTCTGTGTTCTATAAAATATTCTGCCCTAACAGTCTGTGCAATCCTCTTTATATCTGCCAATCGTTTACAGTGGTCCAAATCTAATCACAGACTACTTGTCACCTTTGTTCCAGTGTCTCTCTATTGCCATATCTTCTCTTTCCTGTTGTTACACTTTCTCACTCACATGAATTACATGAAAATAATCTATAGGACCAGAGCAGCAGAAACTTTACAAAAATGACTCTTGATGTAAAAGAATTGGGGCACATTTTCAGATGTCCAAACTGAGCAAGGTTTAAGTCTCGAGAGAGGCTCAAAATCCGATAGAAAGATAATTTAAGAGTCGAAAGACTACAATGAGACAAATTTTAAGTTGTGGCCAACAGAGCCTCAAGAGGCATAGAACAAGATATTTGCTCCCTCTTCTCTGTCCAAGGCCCCACACAAACTTCCAGCTGAAGTAGCGATTTACCTGCACTTCACTCAATCTAGTCTGCTGAATTTCCTGCTCAGATTGTGGTCCCCTTTACTTTGAGGAATGAAGCACAGACTGGGTGACTGCTTTATGAATACCGATGTTCTGTCTGTAACAATGACCCTGAGCCACCAGCTCCTGTGTGAAATAGTTGCCCTTCAAGTCCCCTTTAAACTTTGCCCTTTCACCTTTAACCTACATTCTCTAGTTTTGGACTTCCCTAACCTGGGGAAAATACCTTTCCTATTCACCTTATCCATGCCTCTCATGATTTCATAAAACTGTACAATCCTCCTACGCTTCAGGGAAAAAATAGTCCCAGTCTATCCAGCCTCTCCTTATATCTCAAACCCCTCTGTCCCTGTAACATCTTTGTAATTGTTTTTTGTACCCTTTTCACTTTAATAACATCCTTCCTATAGCAGGGCGATCAGAATTGTACGCAGTACTCTAAATGTGCCCTTATCAATGTCTTGTACAGCTATAACAGGATGTTCCAACTCTTGTACTCAGTGCTCTGGTCGATAAAGGCAATTGTACCAATTGCCTCCTTTGCTATCCTGTCTACCTGTGGTTCCAGTTTCAAGGAACTATGAACCTACACACAGCGGTGTCTCTGTTTGACAACATGCCCCAGTGCCCTACCATTAACTTTGTCATGTCCTGGTTTGTCCTAGCAAAAGGTAACACCTTGGATTTATCTGAATTAAACTCCACCTGTCATTCCTCAGCCCACTGGTCTAGTTGATCAAGATCCTGTTGTACTCTTAAATAACCTTCTTCACTATCCCCTGTACTACCAGTTTTGGTGTCATCTGTAAACTTACAAACCATGTATTTTTTTATCCAAATAGTTTATATAAACGATGAACAACAGTAACCCAGCACCTATCCTTAACACATGTCACTGGTCATATGCCTTCAGTCTGAACCGCAACCCTCTACCACCACCCTCTGAGTCCTACCATCAAGCTAATTTTGTATCCAATTGGCTAGCTTTCCCTGGATCCTATATGATCTAACACTACTAATCAGTCTACATGTGGAGCCTTGTTGAAAGTCTTTCTAAAATCCATGTAGACAACATCTACCATTCTGCCTTTTTCAATCATCTTGTTTACCTCTTTAAAAAAACTCTAATCAAGTTTGTGAGTCATGATTTCCCATGCAAAAACCCATGCTGACTCTCTGTAATTAATCCTTGCCTATCCAAATGCAGGTAGATCCTGTCTCTCAGAATCCTGTCCAACAACTTAGGAACCACTGACATCATGCTCAATGGTCTGTAGTTATCTGGCTTTTCCTTGCAGCATTTCTTAACTAATTGCACTTCATTAGTCACTGTCCAGTCTTCTGGCACCTCATCTGTGGCTGTGAGTGATACAAAGTGCTCCCTCACTAGCACTTTAACCTCTGCCATATTTCTGAACAGGAGGTTGAGTTTTGCCTTTTCTCTAGTAGGGCCATCTGCATGTTGATTGGGAATGTTTTCTTGGAATATAATTAATTTCTCCCCATCTCTGAGAATCTATGGTCCAGATAGTTGAAGGTGCTGTTGTCAGTGATGGAATGATTAAAATTGGGCATGTGCAAGATGCTAGAATTGGAAGACTGCAGAGATTTGGAATATTGTAGGAATAAGGGAGGCAAGAGAAATTAATTGACAATGATGAGAAGTTTAAAGTCAAGGTATTGCGTGACCAGAAGCTAGTATGTGTCGGTGAATACAATCAACACCAGTCAAACAGTATATCAATTTATTGTTTTGCTAAATTGGTTGCTGTAATTATCTACACTAATACAAGTGAAACACACTTAATTGGCTGTAAATGTGCTCTGAAATATTATGATATTATGAAAATTGTTATAAATTTAGGCTTATTCTTTCTCAGGATTTTTGATGGGGTTGGCTTAGATCCAAAGTTGCAACACTTGTTGTCTACTATAGAACTGCTCCAAGCCAAGTTGGGATTCTGGGATATTACTGGGACAAGGTTGAACTAGATCAAGGGTTTCACTAGCAACGAATGTACTATTTAAGATAGAGTACTTCTGATGCTAATGCCTTCTTTGATAAAGCAAGGTTGTACTTTAAGAAAATAGGTGTTTTGAGCAGAATCACAGGAATATGAAAACATTTAAACAGTTGAGCTACAGTTGTATTTATGCTAGTAAAAATGAATTCTAGCATGACCAGTGACCTTTAATTGAACATGTGCACACATTTCTGGTTTGAGTTATCAGTAAATACATTTTGTATTGTCTAATGCAGCGTTTACTGCACTGCTGATGTGGAATTGTGTTGAACTGCAGCAGGCATTCACAGCCAGCTGCTAATTTGAGGTGAATTGGGTTACTTGGTCAAGGAACTTTGTGACTTCAAATGCACATAAGTGTCAGGTTGTAGATGAAAATCTGCCAGGATTTTAATGCCACAAAGTCTCTCTTATGAACATGGCGTTGGTTAATTTGGGAATTAATTAAGATTGGCAATTTTATCACTTTGTGGAGTAATTAGTTAAGTGTCTGGCATTATGACCAATTTTTAAAATTGTTTTCTTGTATGTTTCTTTTGTACTTTCTAAATGCCTATCACAAATCTTTGTAGACTCTGTTAGGTAATTAGGTAATGCCAATTACGAATGCAAAGTGTAGTATTCACGTGGCATATATATGCAGTCTAATTATTTTGGGTCTGGATTTTCAATTGTTGCACGTGGACAAATTAGGAAGTGGGTTTTTCTTCAGACCAATAGAAGACACTATAAAATTGGTGCCGTAGTTGTTGGCTACTTAAACCTCACTGAGCTCATGAACAGTTGATTCAAACAGCCAAATGTAATTGGGACTGGGAGGCCAGGTTTTACATGTGGTCTGAACTACAGAATGAGGGTCAAGGTGTTGTCACATTGCAAGTTCTTTAAATGTGTTAACAAGAGGCAAATGAACTGAGTATGGAAAATGAGATTTTTGCGATAGCTCCACACTGTGCTGGTGAGACCATATCTGAAAGACTACAATTTTAGCCTCCTTATTTAAGGAAGGATATAAATGTGCGAGAAGCTGTTCCAAGAGAATTTGCTCAATTGGTATGAGATACAGCTTCATTATTTTATTTGGAAAAGTGGGACAGGCTGGGGATATATCTGTTGGAGTTTGGAAAAACAAGAGGTAATCATGCTGCAACAGAAGATCTTAGGTGAATTGATAATGAATGCTGAAAGGATGCTTCGTGAAACCAAAAACAATAGCACTGTTTAAAACAAGAAGTCTCTGATTTAAGGTGGAAACTACATTTTTTTTTCTTTGGAGTTGAATTTTTGAAACTCTTCCACATAAAGTGATCCATGCAGCATTATTGAATATTTTAAAGGCAGAGATGGATGTATCCATAATTAACAAGGGAGTTGGAAGTTATTGTGATAGGTATAAATGTTAATTTGAGGTACGGTCATATCAGCCATGTTCTTTTTAAATCATGAAGTAGGCTCAAGGAGCCAAATAACCACAACCTCCTCCAAATTTGATGTTCACATGACTATGAGATAGTTTGGACAGAAAGAATATAAAGTTACCAGCAGCAACAAATTATAGGGCAGCATTTAGAAGGGAGGTTACTGCGCTGATCAAAAGAAAAGCAGAAAGGCCTCGTTGAAGGATGGCAAGATAGTAAGAATGTTAATGAAACAAGGAGAGGGATATGTTTGAAGCGCAAACCTTTTTTTATGGGCTCATCTTCCTGACCTCTCCTTAACTGGTTTATTATTAAATACTTACGGTACACTTGTCTTGGTGGTTTGTCCCCATTAAATGTAATCTGCATCTGAGATTTTAGGAAGTTACTAGACTGCTGAATTCCCTTTCTTGCATTTCTCACCAAGTTTTTTTTGGGTTGTGTGTTAACTGTCCACTGTCCATGACAGAAGTGTACAAGATGAATGATGTCAAGCTCTACATTTAGCCAAAGCAGTGATTTGGAAGTGCAGGGATAGGAAGGAAGAACTCTGAATACTGTTGCACATGACCATCTGTGAGGTTTACCATGCAATCAATGAATGACCTAAATTTACTCAAAATGAGGTATCATCATAGAGCATAATTTGAATGGGCCCATCTTGTAGTTCTGCACTGCCTCCAGTATATGAAAATTAGACATACATCTTATGCTGATTTTCAATGAAGACCTGCCTGTGTTGTGACATAGACATCTTCACATCTCTGCTGCTTCCCTCAAATCCTCCAACTCTGAGGTGACATCACCTTTACTAATGTGCTGGACTGATTGAAATGTGACTACCTGAGAGAGTGCATAGGTAAAATGTGACAGTAGGGCCTGTGAATTAGATTCTTCATAGACCTGTTCTTTTATGAGATATGTTGATATTATTGCCAGTAGTAAACAAAATGCTAGTGTGTTATTGTTATGACACTGGATTCACAAACAGCAAACTTAAAGCATTCAGTGACCACTAAAATTTTCCAGTTCCTGACTAGACTAAAAATAACAGTTTTTGGACATTAAGCTTCAAACTTAAGCAAAAATTAACAATTTATTTTTGGTATTTGAACTTTAACAGAACACCGATAAACAACAAGGCCTATGATCTAAAGTCCAACCTTCTTTGATGTAGCCTCACTCTCTCTCAGACAGACACACACACACAGTTAAGGGACAATTGAGGAAAAAAAGAATTGTAATTTGCCAGTTCACAAAATAGCTTCAAATGTTGGATACTCGGCTTTTGTGAAATCCTTGGTCAATGGGTTGTTCCCAGGTGAGTAGAACTGTATATCTTGCTTGGATTCTGAAGTCACTGGTAATTGCAAAGTGCTTTAGCAGGCTTCTAGAAATAATTATTTCTTACAGACTGGTATTCTATCCTCAGAGCATTCAACAGGTGAATAATTGAACAGAAACTAATGACAGAGCAAAACAAAAGTCTGTGGAATTTGTCAACATCACACTGTCTCCTCCCAAACCCGGTCAGAACTGGTTCTCTTTCTTTCCCCCAATTTCCCATCAACATTCTTAGTGATTAGCTGGTTAGAACTGGTCTCTGAGCATAGCAGCCAATTGGAGCTGATTCATCTAGTATCCTTAGATTAGTAAGTAAATTGCATTAAATTTGACGCCAGTTCCCAACAGTAAACATCCACCTTTAGGTTTAGGGTTAGGTGAATTGGCCATGCTAAATTGCCCGTAGTGTTAGGTAAGGGGTAAATGTAGGGGTATGGGTGAGTTGCGCTTCGGCGGGTCAGTGTGGACTTGTTGGGCGGCACGGTGGCACAGTGGTTAGCACTGCTGCCTCACAGCGCCTGAGACCCGGGTTCAATTCCCGACTCAGGCGACTGACTGTGTGGAGTTTGCACGTTCTCCCCGTGTCTGCGTGGGTTTCCTCCGGGTGCTCCGGTTTCCTCCCACAGTCCAAAGATGTGCGGGCCAGGTGAATTGGCCATGCTAAATTGCCCGTAGTGTTAGGTAGGGGGTAAATGTAGGGGTATGGGTGGGTTGCGCTTCGGCGGGTCGGTGTGGACTTGTTGGGCCAAAGGGCCTGTTTCCACACTGTAAGTCTAGTCTAGTCTAGTCTAGTCTTTGTTCACTTCTCTTTTAAAACAAGCTGCTGTTCAAAGCTTAATTATTAACTTGAACTCTCAGTTCGAAACCAAAAAATGAGAAAAATAAAAGAAAATAGTGATGGTCTCTACAGTTATAAAAGATTTGATTGGAGAATAGTTGGTGAACAGTGACAGGTTCAGACAGAGTCAGCATGTGTTTATAACAAAGAAATCATGCTTGGTGAATTTCATGGAATTTTTTTGGAATGTAACTAGTAGATTTATTAAGGGGAAGCCAGAAGATCTGGTGGTATTGGACTTTCAATTGAGTCCTGCATATATAATTAGGATGTTAAATGGGGCAGTGTGCTGAAATGGATCGAGAACTGGTTGGCAGATAGGAAACAAAGTGTGGGAATGAACAGGTATTTTCCTACGGGCAGTGACCACTGGGGTTCATAAGGACACATATGAATGATTTTAAATGAGGGAACTCAATGTAATATCTCCAAGTATGCAGACAACACAAAGCTGGGTCTGAGGTGAAGTGAGAGAATCATACAGACATGCTTCAGTATAATTTAGAAGGTTGAGTGAGCAAATGCATAGCAGATGATGTATACTGTGGGTAAATATGAGGATATCCATTTTGCTAGCAAAAACAGGAAGGTAGGTTATTATCTGAATGAGAGAAAGTGAGGACTGCAGATGCTGGAGACCAGAGTTGAAAAGTGTGGTGCTGAAAAAGCGCAGCAGGCCAGGCGGCATCTGAGGAGCAGGAGAATCGACGTTTCGGGCATAAGCCCTTCCTCATTTCCCCTCCCCCCACCTTATCTCAGTCCCAACCCCTGGATTCAGCACCGTCCTGTTGACCTGCAATCATCTTCCCGACCTCTCCGGCCTATCACCCTCACCCTCCCTCAAATTCCTCCTCCTCCTCCTCCTCCCCCCCCCCCCCCCCCCCCCCCCCCCCCCCCCCCCCGCCCCACCTTTGATCTCAGCCTGCTTGGCACACCAGCCTCATTCCTGAAGAACGCTTATGCCCGAAACATCGATTCTCCTGCTCCTCGGATGCTGCCTGACCTGCTGCGCTTTTCCAGCAACACACTTTTCAACTATTATCTGAATGGACATAGATTGGGATAGGGGAAAGTGCAATGAGACCAGAGTCTCTCATCAAAAGTAATCCAAACACTGAAAGTAAGCATACAGAGAAGCAGTTGGTGAAGGTGGCAAATGTATACCATTTGCTTCATAGCAAGACTATTCAAGTACAGGAACAAAGATGTCTTGCTGCAATTGGACGGGGCCTGGCTGAGACCACACCTGGAATATTGTGTGCAGTTTTTACCTCTTTGTCTGAGGAAGGATGTTCTCGCTACAAAGGTAGTGCAACAATGGTCTACCAATCTGATTCCTGGGACTGACCTATGAAGAGAGATTGGATTGATTAGGACGATATTCACTAGAATTTAGAAAAATTAGAAGAGATCCCATAGAAACCTATACAATTCCAACAAAATTACACAGAATAAGCACAGGAAGAATGGTTACAATGAATGGGCAGTCCAGAACCAGTTTAAGTATATAGGGAAGGCCATGTAGGACTCATTTGAGGAAAAATTTCCTCATCAGAGAATCGTGAGCCTGTGGAATTTTCTACCAGAGAAATTGGTTGAAGGAAAAACATTGAATGTTTCCAAGTAAGAGTGAGATGTAGTGTTTTGGGCTAAAGGGATCAAAAGGGTATGGAGAAAAAGTGGGAACAAGGCACTGAGTTGGATGAACAGCCATGAATATATTGAATTTGAGCAGATTCAAATGACCTACTCTCCACCTAATTTCAATATTTGTGTCTATCTATGTGGTAATTGCTCTGTAGGTGATCATGTTGAGACATAGTAAGGAACAATCAGACAAAGCAGGTGCTTATACTTTAAAGAAAGAGATGACGGCTAGTTGAACAAGAAGCATGTACTGACATTCCCTGAACCCAGGAGATGATCTGAAATATTCATCTTATCTTACTTGGACCTTTTTTTTCTCTACTCCCAATGTAGCTATAACTTGACGCTCTGGCTACTTGAATTGTCTACTCCTAGAAGCATGTGCGGAGTGCAAGCTACACCTGCATTTCTTCCAGGTGTGTGTTCTATGTTTCAGGAGAGTTTATTTAACATTTAGTCTACAAGTTGGAGAAAGAGGTCAGGAATATAAGATTTCCCTTTCGATTCTTCTTCTGATGACAACATGACAGATTGTACGCCAGCCTCCTGATCAACTCTTTGTAAGGCACTACAGTACACTTCTCTCCCATAGTCATTAGCCCTGTATGTACTGTGAAGATGCCCTTCTCCCTGGTACTTGTGTAACTGCTGACTGCGAGACATATTATCTATGTCTCCACTGAACCTAATCAGGTTGTTAAGTGATTGCAATGCTGCACAGCCCTTTCGCTACTGACCTCCTTAGCACTTTCCAGCCGTGGTCCCTTGTTTTGTCATTGGGATCTTGTTTGCTGAGAGGGATGCAAATGCTTCTATGTGCTGTAACAGCTTAAATGAAATGATTCATCATAAAACTGGAGTGAAGGGGTTGGGATGGAGGGCTAACCAGCACCGTTCCTGTCCACTGCCTCTACTTTGCCTCAACCTTTGTTCTGTAGATAAACAGCAATCTCAAAAATAGTTACCACTCATTTTGAAAATTGGACACCATCTGGACCTGTACATACTTCCCTCCACCTCTGCTGCTGCTAGTTTGGTCGTCCGCATAAAAATCTGGCAATTTAGCAGATGTGCATTCAAAGTTCATATTGACTGTGTGATTATCACACTCTGAAATTGTTGATACTTCAGGGTTCTGAAGGTTCTTGGATTACTTAATGTGGAAACAGGCCCTTTGGCCCAACAAGTCCACACCAACCCTTCGAAGGGCAACCCACCCAGAGCCATTCCTCTACACTTTACTCCTTCACCTAACATTACGGCCAAATCTCTCTCCCTTTTACTTTGTTTAATGGCATTGACAGTTGAATTTCTTTCATGTATGTATTTTAGCGCTGAAAATAAATCAAGTATTGAAAGTATCCCTTTGGTTCCCAGTTTTATTCAGCAAGGGTGTTTATCAGGTAAAAATTGTTAATTTTTTTTGTGAAACTCCCACTGAGGTGAAGCTGTTGAGATCTATTCTGCAGTTCATTTTCAATTACTTTGGAAAAGCAGTTGATCAGTGGTCTTGCTTCATGATAATATGAACACTGACAATCATAGTGAGAATTATGCCACTGCAAATAAGGAAATATTGCACATCACCGTGTTATCCAGTGAGTTGCAGGCACAAACAGTGTTCAAGAAAAATAATCAATAGCAAGGATTTGAGAGCAGGTGTCCTTGAATGTGGTTGGACCAAAATGGTAATTCTATTGTTCAGCTTTCAATGGTGTAGTGAAGTTATTTTAACGTTGGTTTTATATTTCTAATTCAAATTTTGGTCTTTAATTGGTGCACTGAGGAACAAAAAATAATGCCTGAAAGTATTCCAAAATGTTAATTAAACTAATTCATTAATATGCCATCTTCATTAGCTCTCAGTAACTGACCTTTTCAAACTGACTACTTAGACAAGTCATTTTTATTGTAAGGCAATATTAGTGTTATCCTTGCTTTAGGATTGTACATTCACTTTTTCTGATTTGTTGCGGCTTTACTTTGAATCAGTGGATAAAATTCAGTATGGCATGTTCAAGAGAGTTTAAAAATAGGTCATAATGCTTCCTGATCAGCGACATTTATTTTCTATGATTTTATAAAGCTGATAATTAAAGACTGTGAATATTGTCCACTGAGCAGACTAATTCTTGGTACATGTGCATAAGCTGATGCCAAATAGTAATAAAAATGTCACACGTGATGTATACAAGAATGGTTTGAAGCCTGTAATCAAATTTTGGCATTTGGGTGATTATTAGTCAGTGTTTGAGCTTTAGTCCATGAGGTTTACAATGTCATCCAATGTATTCTATTATTGCACTTTCTATCTCAGTCCTTTCTGTCCCTTAATTTGGAGATGCCGGTGTTGGACTGGGGTGTACAAAGTTAAAAATCACACAACACCAGGTTATAGTCTATCACCTGATGAAGGAGCGTCGCTCTGAAAGCTAGGGTGCTTCCAATTAAACCTGTTGGACTATAACCTGGTGTTGTGTGATTTTTAATTTTCTGTACCTTGTGTTTGAGAAAACAACACTGCCTCAGTTCTAAACAAATTTGAATGGTTTCTTATCAAACAATACCGCTGAGCATTTTCTAAAAGTAAACAAGATAGCTATATGCAATAAAAAAAGAAGTAAAACTTGCATTTACATAGCAGTTCTCACAATCTCAAAAAGTTTTATGGTCAGTTTAGTACTTCTTGAAGTGTAGAACTGTTGTAATTCAGGACAAACAGCAATTGATTTGGGAACAGCAAGTGACCACACACTCCAATGTTTTAATGATTAGATAATTCACCATTTTATTGTTGACTATGGTGTAAATATTGGTGAGACCACTGGGAATAAATCAGCTGCTCTTTATGGTAATACCATGGGATCTTTTACGCCCACTTGAGAGGAAATTATATCCATTTACCTTGAGATGATATCCATTTACCTTGGGACAGTCTATCCCTCCCTACTTCAGACTCGACTGCCTTCTCCAGTCCTTGGATTACACTTCCTTCTAATCCTCCTGTAAGTTCAGAACTACACCTGTACTCCACCTTCCTATAAACCCACCCTCCCCATGTCCTCTCCACTGGTCAAGAATACACCTCTTACTCTCCTTGACCTGGTCTTGGGGCTGCACCCCCTCCTGTCCTGTAATCCTACTCTCCTATGGAACAATATACTTGCTATAGAAGAAATGGACTTAAGATTTGTTGGATTGTTTCTTGGGACGAGAGGATTGGTGTATGAAGAGAGAATAATATGATGATGCTTACATTCCCTTGAATGTAAAAGAATGGGATGAGATCACTTTGAAGCACACAAAATTCTTAATATGCACGATATGGTTAATGTTGAGCAATAGTTTCCCATGGCTGTGGAATCTAGATCATAGGGTCGGAAACACGAATCAGCCATTTAGGATTGAGAATCAGAGATTTCTTTCTTCAATGTAGTTGCAACTCTTTAGAATTCTTCTCTCCAAAAAATGAGCACTGAATTCTCAAGTATTGAATACATTCAAGACAGGTTTCAATAGCTTTTTCAGCATTAAAGGGAATGGAAATATTACAAGAAGGTGAGTTGAGATAGAAGTTCAGCCATGACCTTGTTGAATGGTAGAGGAAGCTGACAGGTCCATGTGACCAGTTATGATGTCATACAAATGTACAGCATGGAAACTGATTCTTTGGTCATCCATGCTGACTAGATATCCGAGATTAATTTTGTTCCACTTGCCAGCATTTGGCCCATGTCCCATCTAAATCCTTTCTATTTGTATACCCATCCTTTTAAATATTAATAAAAGCAAATTACTGTGTTGCTGGAATCTGAAACCATGGCTTGCCACTTCAACACACAGTCCTGCTCCCATGCCCACATGTGTGTCCTTGGCCTGCTGCAATGTTCCAGTAATCTAGTCCACTCCTCCATCACACCGAACACCTCTCCTGTCACACATGGCACCTTCCCATGCAATCACAGAAGGTGCAACACCTGCCCCTTTACCTCTTCCATGCTGACCATCCAAGGCCCCAAACACTCATTTCAGATTAAGCAGGGTTTCACTTGTACCTCTTTCAATTTGATCTATTGCATTCGTTGCTCCCAATGTGGTGTCCTCTGTATCGCAGAGACCAAATGCTGACTGGGTGACCGCTTTGCTGAGCACCTTCAGTCTGTACGCAATCAGGTCCCGTACCTTCCCATGGCTTGCCACTTCAGCATATAATCCTGCTCCCATGGCCACATGTCTGTCTTGGCCTGCTGCAATGTTCCAGTGAAGCTCAACACAAACTGGAGGAACAGCATCTCATCTTCCAACTAGGCACGTTACAGCCTGCCGGTCTCAACATTGAATTCAACAACTTCAGATGATTGTCCCATCTCGACCCCTCTGTTTTCATTCTGCTCCATAATTTTATTTTATTTTATGCTTTTAATATATTTTTTCACTGTTGTGTACCTCTTATTTCTTGATTTGTCTCTCTTTCTCTCGCTCCCCACTCTCTCATCACCTTTTTCCTCTCCTCTTTCCCCTTTGCTACCCTTCTCCCCTGTTTTCCATTTTGCTTCTGCTTCATCCATCCTCCCCATATTTTGTCACATAGCACGAGCTTCAGCCTTGGTCATTCACAGCTCCTAATCTCCCTATAATCTCTCTATGCACTGCCATTATCACTTCTTTATTGCTACCTTTGTTTCTGGAGCCATGACTCACCTTCTGTCAGCTTAGTATAAATACCTCCCTATTTCTTCTTTTTTTAGCTTTGACAAAGGGTCAATTAGACTTGAAATGTCAGCTCTTTTCTCTCCTTAATGATGCTGCCAGACTTGCTGAAATTTTCCAGCAATTTCTCTTTTTTGGCCTTTTAAATTTTGTAATTGTACCACCCTCCACCATTTCCTTTGGTAGCTCATTCCATACAGACAAAGTTGTCTTTTAGATCCTTTTAAATCTTTCCTCTCTCACCTTAAAACCCATGGCCTCTAGTTTGGACTCGTCCCACCCTGGGAAAAAGACCTTGTCTATTTATTCTATTCAAGCACATTTATGATTTTATAAATTTCAATAAGGTCATCCCTCAGTCTCTGACGCTCCAGGAAAATAGCCCCAGCCTATTCAGCCTCTCCCTCAAGCTCAAACCCTCTGACCTTGCCAGCATTCTTGTAAATCTTTTCTGAACCCTTTCAAGTTTCACAACATCCTATTGCAGAGAGACCAGAATTGCAGGCAGCATCTGCAGTCATTGTTTTTACCTAGTATTCCAAAAGTGGCCTAACCAATGAACTGTATAGCCACATGATGACTGCCTAACTCCTCTTCTCAATGCTCTGACCAATAAAGGCAAGCATACCAAATGCCTTATTTACAATCCTAAGTCCCTGAGACACCACTTTCAAGGAACCTGCACTGCAAGGTCTTTTTGTTCAGCAGCACTCCCCAGGACCTTATCATTAAGTGTATGAGTCCTGTCCTGATTTGTCTTTCCTAAATGCAGGCACCTCATGTTTATCTAAATTAAACTCCATCTGCCACTTCTTGGCTCATAGGCCCATCTCATCAAGATCCTTGTTATGCTCTGAGATAACTTTCTTTGCTGTCCACTACACCTCCAATTTGGTGTCATCTGCAAACTGATTAACTATACCTCCTATGTTCACATCCAAATCACTTAGATCAATGACAAAAAGTAGTCGAACCAGCACTGATCCTTGTGACGCACTGGTCACAAGCCTCCAGTCTGAAAAGCAACCCTCTGCCAATATCCTCTGTCTTCTACTTTCGAGCCAGTTCTGTATTCAAATGGCTAGCTCTCTCTGTATTCCATGTGATCTAACCTTGTTGATTAGTTTATCAAGAGGAACCTTGTCGAAAGCCTTACTGAAGTCCATATAGGTAATATCCATCGCCCTACCTTTGTCAATTCTCTTTGTAACTACTTCAAAAAAAAGCTCAATCAAGTTAGTGAGATACTATTTCCCACGCACAGAGCCATGTTTGACTATTGTTAATCAGTCCTTCCCTTTCCAAATTCATGTAAATACTGTCTCTCACGATTCCCTCCACAATTGGCACACTGACGATGTCAGGCTCACCAGTCTATAGTTCCCTGACTTTTCCTTATCTCCTTAACTAGTGGCATGACACTAGCCAACCTCCAGTCTTCCGATACCTCGCCTGCGGCTATTGATGACCCAAATATCTCAGCAAGGGGAGAAAGTGAGGACTGCAGATGCTGGAGATCAGAGCTGAAAATGTGTTGCTGGAAAAGCGCAACAGGTCTGGCAGCATCCAAAGAGCAGGAGAATCGACGTTTTGGGCATGAGCCTGAAGAAGGGCTCATGCCTGAAACGTCGATTCTCCTGCTCTTTGGATGCTGCCTGACCTGCTATCTCAGCAAGGGGCCCAGCAATTGCTTTCCTAACTTCCCAGAGTTCTAGCATACACCTAATCAGGTCCTTGGGATTTATCCACTTTTATATGTTTAATGCTATCCAGCACCACATCTCTGTAATATGGACATTTTTCAAGATGTAGCACTTTATTTCTCCATGTTCTATATCTTCTCTACAGTAAACACTGTTGCAAGATACTCATTTAGTATCTTCCCCCATCGCCTGTGGCTCCACGCGTAGGCTGCCTTGCTGATTTTTAAGGGGCCTATTCTCTCCCTTGTTACTCTTCCATCCTTAATGTATTTATAAAATTCCTTTGGATTCTCCTTAACCCTATTTGCCAAAGCAATGTCATGTTCTTTTCTTGTCCCCGTGATTTCTTGAAACCAACTTTATACTCTTTTAGGGATTCAATTGATCTCTGCTGTCTATACCTGACATATGCTTCGTTCTTTTTCTTGACCAAAACCTCAATTTCTCTAGTCATCCAGCATTCCCACACCTACAAGCCTTGCCCTTCACCCTGACAGGAAAATCATGCTCATTTTTGAAGACTTCCATTGTCCAGCTGTCTCTGTATCTGCAAGCATCCCCCCCCACCCCCATCCCATATCAATGTTCTTGCCTAATCCCATCAAAATTGGACTTCCTCCAATTTAGTACTTGAACTTATAGCTCTGGTCTACCCTTTTTCAACACTTTTTTGAATCTAATAGAATTATGGTCGCTGGCCTCAAAGTGCTCCCCCACTGACACCTCAGTCACCTGCCCTGCCTTATTTCTCAAAAGTAGGTCAAGTTTTGTACTTCTGTTGTAGGTACACACTTAACAAATTCCTCTCCATCCAAGCCCTTAACACTATGGCAGTCCCAGTTTACATTTGGAAAGTTAAAATCCCCTACTCTAGCCACCCTATTATTCTTACAGATAATTGAGATCTCCTTACAAAGCTGTTTCTCAATTTCCTGCTGATTATTGAGGGATCAATAGTGCAACCCCAATAAGATGATTATCCCTTTCTTATTTCTCAGTTCCACCCAAATAACTTCCATGGATGTATTCCTAGGAACATTCTCCCTAAGTATAGCTGTAATTTTATCCCGCATCAAAAATGCCACACACCCTCACCTCTCGCACCCCTTTGTATCCTTCCTCTAGCATCTATATTTTGGAACATTACACTGCCAGTCCTGTACATCCCTGAGCCATGTCTCTGTAATTGCCATAACATTCCAATCACATGTTGGTGGCACGGTGGCACAGTGGTTAGCACTGCTGCCTCACAGCGCCAGGGACCTGGGTTCAATGGGTGGGTTGCGCTTCGGCGGGTCGGTGTGGACTTGTTGGGCCGAAGGGCCTGTTTCTACACTGTAAGTAATCTAATCTAATCATGTTCCCAACTATGCCCTACATGTTAGGCTTCTTGCATTGAAGTGAATGCATTTTAATTTATCAGTCCTACCTCGTTCTCTCCTTTGTTCGTGCCTGCCCTGACTCTTTGACTTGCTCCTTTTCCCAATTGTACCAGTCTAGATTCTGATCTCTCTCCTCCCTGAGTCCCACCCCCCACCTTACTAGTTTAAATCCTCCTGAGCAGCTCTAGCAAATTTCCCTGCCAGTATATTGGTCCCCTTCCAATTCAAGTGCAATCCGTTCTCCTTACACGTCACTTCCACCCCAGAAGAGACTCCAGTGATCTAAAAAATGTGGATCCTTCTCCCCTGCACCAGTTAGTCATGCTCTTTCCTTCGGTTCCTACCCTCACTACCTCACGGCACTGTGAGTAATCCAGATATTACTACCTCATGAACCCTTTTTTATAAATTCCTGCTGAACTTTCCATATTCTGTCCTTAGAATCTCGTCCTTTTCTGTTCCTGTATTGTTAGTTCCAATGTGTACAACAACTTCCTGCTGGTCCCTCTCCATTTTAAGAATATCCTGCACCCTCTCCGAGATACCTTTGATCCTTTCACACAAAGGCAACATATTATTCTGATTTGTTGCTGTCGGTCACAGAAATGTGTGTCAGTGTCTCTGACCTGAGAGTCCCCTATTACAATTGATCGCTTGGAATCTGACATACCTCTCATTACAATAGAGCCAGTCTTGGTACCAGAAACCTGGCTGTCCTTGCTACGATCCCATGTGAGTCCATCACCCTCTACCTTTTCCAAAACAGCATGTTTGTTTGATATGGGAATAGCGATAGGAGACTCCTGTACAACCTTCCTACCCCTTCTACCTTTCCTGGAGGTAACCTATCTAGCTAGCTCTATCTGTAGTTCTTCTCCCTTTCTACAACTGCCATCCATTACACCCACTAACTCCTGTAAATTCCTCATTGAGTCATTTGGAGCAGCAGTTAGAGACATAGGATTTGCAACCAAACACGTTTCTTAGAGACATAATTATGAGTAACATGAAAACTCCCTAATTTCCCACATCTGACAGGAAGTACACATCGCTCAAAATGTTCAGAGACTTTGTGCAGATACAATGAGGCAGATTGCTGGCTCCTGCACTGCTACACTTTAGATATTATGGTACAAAGAGAAGTTATTCAGCCAATTGTAGTCAAACTGAGTCTCTAAAGCAATTTTTCAGTTTGTCTCGCCCCATTCTGTTTCCATATCTCTGGAAGCTTATTTCCCTGTAATGACTATTGAATTCCTTTTTGAAATCACTGTTCATCTCTGTTCCACATCTTTCTAGACAGCAAGCACCGTGCCGTTACTAACAGTGTTACAAGGCTCTTCATCACCTCCTTGTTGTATATTTTGCCCAAAATCTTAAATCCCTGTCCTCTAGCTCTGTGCCATCAGACTTTGTCTTGTCCACCTTACTTAATCTGTCGTGATCATGTGCACTTAGTTTAAATCTGCTCCCCATCTCTTGCTGTATTAGCAAACGTGTTTTTCCAATCTAATCTTATCGCCAAAGTCAGTCATCCTTGGAATCATTCTGGACAAATTGCTTCAGAGATCTTTGCTACAGTTCTGGTTAGAATGGGGTGCAGTCCTCTAGTTGTGACTTAACCAGGTCGCTGATAATTATCCAAAAAAAGTGGGCCCAGCACTCACTCTTGAGCAATACCATGGTCTACCATCCTCAGTCTGATTTGTTCAAAATATTCTTTCATGGAATGAATTTTTGTTTTCCATTTCCCTATTATTGAAATGTTGGCGATAAATATCTGCTTCAAGTACACTTAGTGCTGTTAAGGAGGAAATTCCAGGCTTTCCATAAAGAAATGCTGAGGATAGTGCCAAGTCAGACTGATTTGTAACTTGGAGGGGAACTTTGCAGGTGGCATTTTCATTTATCTCCTGTCCTTGTCCTTCTAGGTGGTAGAGATACCTGTTTTGGGAGGTGGTGTTGAAAGGATCCTTGGTAATTTGTTGCACTATTTGCTGAGTATTTCTAGTCTTTTCTGTTTTTATTTCAGTTTTCTGGCATCTGCAGTAGTTTATCTTTGTGTTCACATGAAATGTAATGAAACACTTCTCATCAAATCCTTGTGGGCAACATCCACTGCATCTCGTCCTCAACCCCTTCTATGTTATTTCTTCATTACATTAGTGTGTTCAATCAAAACATTCAAACCTTCTAATCCTCTGGTTGCTGTACTTATTCGAGGGAAGTTTGTAGCATCATGACAAGCACTTCTACTGTCTGTAGCCACAGATCCACTAGCAACCTGGGATTCAAGTTATCAGAACAGATGATTTATTTTGTTTAATTATAGCAAGCCTTTCCAGTCGATCCTATTTACCGATTTTCACTTCATCCATTATTTCTACGATTTATATTTCCACTGAAATTACCTGGGGGCAGCACGATGGCTCAGTGGTTAGCATTGCTACCTCACAGCACCAGGGACCCTGGTTCGATTCCAGCCTTGGGCAACTGTTTGTGTGGACTTTGCACCTTCTCCCCATGTTCTGCGTGGGTTTCCACCGGGTGCTCTGGTTTCCGTCCAGAGTCCAAAGATGTGCAGGTCAGGTGTATTGGCCATGCTAAATTGCCCATATTGTTAGGTGCATTAGTCAGGGGTAAATATAGGGTAGGGGAATGGTATGGTGGGTTACTCTTCAGAGGCTTGGTGTGGACTTGTTGGACCAAAGGACCTGTTTCCATACTGTAGGGAATCTAATCTAATCAATCTTATCTCTACCTTAGTAAGCACTGATACTGTGTGTTCACTAAGTACCTGTATTCTAGCTTTGTTGTATGCCTCTGAACATGTATCACCTTTGGTTTTCCCAATCAAACTCACCAGGCATCATTTTACCTGCTTTCTACTTATATGCTGGTAGATGATTTTTGAGTCGCCTTCTGTAGCGACCACCATTGTGTTCTCATTTTTTCTTTATATAGCATAATTTCCTCTTTCACTTCATCTCCCTCAACGTGTTGTATTTGATATGATTCTTCCTGGAGGAATTCATCTGATGAATCATACATCGACTTTTTTGTTTCATCTTATTTTCTGTCTCACTTGTCATCCCAAGAGACTGAACTTCTGTTGTATTTTTTCCTGCTGTACCTTCTATTTGAAATGTATCTTGCCTGTGTTTGAAACATCTTAAGGATCAACCATTGTTCTGTAAAGATTATTCCTATTTACTTTTGTTTCATTTTACCTTGGCTAAATCCTGTCTCAGCCCAACAAAGTTGGTACTCCTCTAATTCAGAAGTACTTTGCTTGTCTACATTACCATCAAAACGTTATGTTCGTATGATTAACCCTAACCATGTGTCCTTTTACAAGCACCTCACCGAACTCACTGCCCAGTATCTGATCCAGCAATGCCTCCTTTCTGGTTGTTTCAAGAATTTACTGTTTTGAGAAACTTCTTCCAAATGCATTGCAGAAATTCCTTCAACCTCCTTTCCTTTAATATTATCCCAATTAATATTTGGAGAGTTAACTCCCCCAATATACAAAGGAATGAAGGCAGGGCTAGCTGAAGTGGACTAGCAAAGCGTTTTCACAGCAAAAATGGTTGAGGAACACTGGCAGACATTTAACCACATTGTTCATGGCTCACAACAAAAGTATATCCCAGTGAGAAAGATATACTTATTCTAGGAAGGGGATAAGCCAAAATTGATTCACCAGAGAATTTAAGGATACCATCAAATTTGAAATAAAAATATACAATATGACACAGTTTAGTGATAAGGTCGAGGATTCACAAAGTTGTAAAGACTAACAAAAGGCTATCAAGAAATAATTACAGGGGAGAAGATAAACTTTGAGGCATAACTTAAAAGTAATGTCAAGTCAGACAGCAAGAACTACTTCTAATATGTGAAAAGAAAAAGAGACATCAAAGTGAACATATGCTTCTTGGAGAATAAGGCTAGGGAAGTTGGGGGAAACCAGGAAATTACTGTTTTTAAACTACATACTTTGCACCAGTCTTTACAGTGGAAGACACTGATAGATAGAATTTCAAAAATAATAAATAATCAAGTAGCAAAAAAAAAGAATAAATATGGTAAGTATCATTATAGAAAAATTGCAGAAACTAATGGGGCTAAAAACTGATGTCTCCAGACCTGATGGGACGAATCCTGTGATACTAAAAGAAGAAATTACAGAGTTAATGGATGCACTGATAATCTTCCAAGAATCCATTGGTCCTAGAAAAGTGTCAATGAAAAACTTTTTTATTTTGAAAAGGAAGAGAGGCATAACAGCATTCAACAATAGGCAGTTACCTTAATTTCTGTTATTGGGAAAATGTTAGAATCTATTATGAAGGAACTAGGAAAGTACATTTCACTGGAAACATGGGAAGATACATGGGAAAATGTGAAGAATATCTCAATATGCAACAAAGCGCAAGCCATGCAAGTGAAGATTTTACACAGGACTCATACGGCACCAGAGAAGTTAGCTAAGTTCAAGAGACGAGCATCTCCAGGGTGTCCCAAATGTAAAGTTAGTGTATGCACTCTAACACACTGCTTTTGGTCATGTTGTAAGATTCAGAGACACTGGCGTACCATAGTAAGGGAGCTGAAGGAAATCCTGGGAATTGAAGTCAAAGTGGACCCGCTATTATTTCTTCTGGGATTGCCAACTTTGCCCCCTGTGGGGGCACACTGGAAGAGACTGTGTAACATTCTCATGCACAGGTGTGCAGAAGAACATGTTAATGAATTGGATATTGGAAAAACCCCCAGGTCTTATGGGATGGCGTAGGCTGGTAATGGAGCATGTCCCCTAAGACTACCTGTCAAATATGGTGCGGCACAAAATGGAGCCGTTTTACAAAATGTGGCAGCCCTTTTTAAATTATATTGATGCAGACTTGTCAGCAATATTAACTAGGGCTGTGGTATAGCTTTGGGAATCCATTTGGGCGCTCGTGGGGCCTTGGGAGGGGGGAAGTTGGAGAAAAAAATGGGTACAATGATTGGTGCTCCTGGGGGTGGGGCCTTTAGTGGAGGTGTGATGAGTGAAGTAGAATAAAGTAATGTGATATAATTTAAGATAATTTGAGTTCAACTTAAATTTAATTTTCGTTTAATTTAATTGTAGTTTAGTCTATGTTGAATAGATACATTTGGTCTGGGAGAATAGTAGGTAGTTTATGATTAATAGTATTGTAATATGACACTGTTGTACTACCTGTATCTCTTTTATATTTTGTTTTTTTAATATATAGTTATCTTGTAAAAGATTTGAAGATTTTAATAAAAGTATGTATTTAAAAAAAAGTCACCCACTTAAAACAGAAATGAGACGGAATTTCTGAGGATAGTCAGTGTGTAGAATTCTTCGCCACAGGGCTATAGAGGCTAGGTCATTAAGTATATTGAAGGCTGAGATAGACGTCTCATCAGTCTATCTCAGTTTGAAGGGAATCAAGGGTTCTGGGGTAAAGGCAGGAAGTGGAGTTGAGGATTATCAGATCTTGTGAATGGCAGAGCTAAATTCAATGGGCTGAATGACCTGCTTCTGTTCTTGCTTCTTATGGTTTTATCAGCACTTGTATACCTGTGATTTCCCTGCACATGTTCTTTAACCACATCTGATATTTGGAAATTTATTGAACAAGCCAGTAGCGCTATCATTAACATTTTGCTGCTCAACTCCCACCAAATTTTTCTCTCTCCAACATCTTAATGTCATTCTTAACTAGCACTATGGTATGGACCAGGTCAGACCCCCTCAAAATATTTCAAGGTAGCCTCGATCCTAACTTTTTCTTATTTTAAAGGCAGATGTGTCATTCCAGGTGTGATGCAGCTGGTCAAAACACTTGGCTTTATGCGGAATAGACTTTATTTGAACACTGTAGTTGAAAGACAAAAAAAGTTTAAAATAACAACTATTTGAAAACTCAACTAACTTGATACTGCAACTTAGGAGCTGTTCCAATTACTGTAAGATCCCATAAACACACCCCTTAGCAAACAGTAAATTCAAACACAGGTTCTTAGAAGTTGGAGAGATTTCAGAGAGAATAGTCAGGCAGGCATCATCTGCTGAAGCACGGAATCTTCCTCCAATGCAGTTCTGACTGTCTGTTAAAACTAAACCAAACTAGAAAAAACCTGAAGTTGGAGAACCTGGCCACTTTCCTGTCATTGTTAAAGTTGACAATTTGACATCTCTGTCTTTATGACCATGCTTGAATAAAAACCAAGGGCAAAATAACTTAGATTAGATTACAGTGTGGAAACAGACCCTTCGGCCCAACAAGTCCACACCGACCCGCCGAAGCACAGCCCACCCAGATCCTTACATTTACCCCTTCGCCTAACACTACGGATAATTTAGCATGGCCAATTCACCTGACCTGCACATCTTTGGATTGTGGGAGGAAACCGGTGCACCCGGAGGAATCCCGCACTGACACGGGGAGAATGTGCAAACACCACACAGAGTCGCCTGAGGCAGGAATTGAACCCGGGTCTCTGGCGCTGTGAAGCAGCAGTGCTAACCACTGTGCCACCGTGCCGCCCAACCTTGGGGAAAAAACCCATCAATATGCAAAGATAGCTTCATTTTAAAACCCCTTAGTCTTACTCTGTTAATACACAACAATACATATGCATTACATCGACTATAACAATGCAAGCATGCATGGTTACATTGTATTTCAGTCTGTTAACTCCTGTTACCAAATGAGTTTGTTTTTTCATTGAAGTCTCGACAACACGTTGGCAATTACGTTTTCTCGTCTGGCAACATGTACAATTGTCAAATTGAACGGCTGCAATAATGAGGTCCGTCTAAACAGTTTGAAATTTTTGTCTTGAAATTTCCCCAAAACCTTTAATGGGTTATGATTGGTATATATGATTGTCTCAAACACATTACTAACAACATAACCATTGAAATGTTGTAATGCCAGTGCCAAAACCAAGCTCAAGATCTCCTCAATTGTCAAGTATTTCTGTTAATGAATCTTTAGTTTCCTGGAAAATATCCAATAGGTCTTTCTAACTCCTCGTCGTCATCTTGAAAGAGCCTGCCACCAACATCCACATCACTTGCATCGATAGCCACCTTGAATGGCTTTGTGTAATTCGGTGTGATTAACACAGCTTTCAGGCTGTCAAATGCCTTTTGACAGTCTGCCATCCATTGAGACTTATTGCATTTCGTCAGTATTTCAGTGAGTGGAGCAGTCACACTGCTAAAATTCAGTAGGAATCTCCGATAAACCCACTCCATACAAGGAACTGTAGTACTGTTGTCTTTTTGATGGTATGGGAAACTCCCCAGTAACCTTTGTTTTTACATTCCATGGGACCATCTGTCCATGTCCGATAACTTGGCCTGGGGACATGACTTATGCTTTCATGAGTTCACTCTTAGCAAGGTTTATCACTAAGCCTGCCTCCTGAAGTAGATCGAACAAATCTGATAAATGCTGCACATTTTTTTTCCATCTGACTAAAAATCACCAGGCAGTCAATATATACCACACAATTGGGGTAATTCAGAAATGACTTTTTTGGTTAGAATTTGAAATGTGGTTGGTGCATTTTTCATGACACACCTTTGTGGCAGGTGGGACTTGAACCTGTACTTTTTTGCCCAGAGGTAGGAACGATACCACTATTCCTAAGACAACTTGTGTGTGCTCAAGTGACCATCTTATCAACGCCCTCTACCTTTTATTCTTAACTTATATCAACATAATTATTTTCAAAGAGTTAACTGAGGTACATCTGATAAGTGAAAAAGTAAATTAGCATTACAAAATTTAGAACAACATTCTGAACTGTACATTAGTTCAGAGGAAAACGTTGCATTTCCCCTTTTATTGCATTTTCTTCTGAAAAATGTGTATGCGTTTTCTGAACTGTGTAGCAATTCTTAGGAGAGACATGTTGATCAATACAGAAGAATATGTTGCACTAATTTGATATGCTTTCATGGTCTGGACAAATGATGTTTGCTTATTTTGACCTGGTCAGGTTTTGCAAGAATATTGAGTCATGTATGGTTTGCTGTCATCCTTTAGCGTTTGTTAGGAATGGGTCAATTTTATCCATCCCACTTTGCATTGGTTGAAATTTGCATTTTTGTGGAAGCTGTGGAGTTTTTATACTTCCAGGAATGGGTTGCAGAATTCATGCTATTTTGCAAAGCACGGATGAAGTCATTTCTGACTGATACATGCCACAGAAGAAGTTTCCCTGTGTGTTTCTGTGAAACATTACTGTATCCAAGCGCGACTGCATTACCCTGAGCCTAACATTGATTCTTACTTGTCTTCTATGTAGACTCACTAGGGAGTCAATTAGCAGCAAGCATGGAAGGAAATCAGCCTGTGATTGAATGGGCAACTCTTCACCATTTCCTTACATTCGGTTTGTGGGGACTTCACTCTGGTTGCTTCTGTGAGTGAACTTTCCTGGTTGATTTGAGAATGTTTGGGAATGGATTAGCCCTCTGTCTCCTTTAGGTTTATTTGGAGATCAGGGCATAATTTTTGCAAACCTGAGACAAAAAGTGGAACAAATAGATTGTTTACTAAACATGAACGCCCCACAAAAGGGAAATATCATTCTTTTCAACTTAACATAGAGTTGGATCAAAGGGTCTGTTCATGTGCTGTTTGATTCTAATTTTGTACCTACCACCACCCCTAAAGAAAAGGCTGCCTGAGGTGACAAATATCAACATGTCTTTTCTATGTCAAGCATGTTAAGAAGCATTGCATCAAGGTGGATAAATGGAGTTAAGATACAGATAAGATATGATCTATTTGAATGATGGAAAAAGCTCAAGGGACCTACTCCTGTTACTGTGTTCCTGCTATGATTGTTTTTGGTATTACACAATATACTTCATAGTGTGATTGGCATGAAAATACAAATACAAAGGCAGCATCTTTTTAACATCAGTGTTTTGTTTTTAAAGTCTTTGAAATGGGAGTCTTTTAACTCAAACAGGAATGCTAACCTGCCAATGTATATATAATTACCATGAATGGAGTTTTTCACACAGAGGGTGGTACGTGTATGGAATGAGCTGCCAGAGGATGTGGTGGAGGCTGGTACAATTGCAACATTTAAGAGGCATTTGGATGGGTATACGAATAGGAAGGGTTTGGAGCGATATGGGCTGGCAGGCAGGACTAGATTGGGTTGTGATATCTGGACGGCATGGACGGGTTGAACCGAAGGGTCTGTTTCCATGCTGTACATCTCTATGACTCTCTGACTGTAAATGGATTGTTTACTAAACATGAGCACCACACAAAAGGGAAATGTAATACTTTTTAAAATCTTTTTGCATTAAAGATTCAATTTAACCTATTGTGGACAGTTCTGTTTTTTTGATTTGTTATCCTAAAACATATTTGCATCTCAGCTATGCTTTGAAACATTTTTGAATAATATCAAATTACAATCTTGATGCAACTGCAAATCTATTGACTCAGTTAATTGTATCTTTTAACCTATCCTCTTTGAAGTGCTAAAATATGATTTCCGGCACTTTAGAAGCATTAGTGGTCAAGCCCTGATGCTTTTAACTTGTTTTTATTCCAGTACCACTGGGAAATGGCAACCTCAACCCTTTATAGCACATTTTTTTGTTCTTCTAATGTGGACATAGCATTGAAATATTATGTTGGTCATGGAAGACATTTAATATTAAGTTTCTTCAAATGTTATTAAAATTCACTCAAGATTTGTTTCATTTGAGTCTAATTTGGAAGTTTTTTCAGGTGTTCCTTCGTAATTGTGTGACATAGACAATGCTAAATTATTGTGATGAATGTCTTATTTTCTTATTTGGCTATTTTTATCTTTGCTAATGATAAAGAGTCAGTTGTCTGCAGTGGTGTGAAGGTTATGGACCATGTGGGTCATGTTGAAATCAGATTTATTTTTTGTGCATTTCCCTCGTGAAGATTGTTTTAATTTTTCCCCCAATGTTTTGTTACAGGAATGGCAGAATTCCATTCAGAAAAATGCTGGTCTTGCATTTATTGAGCTTGTTAATGAAGGAAGGTAATGGATTTTTTAAAATTAAAGCTTTAATTGCAAAAAGTTGTCATTTATTCCAATATATCTATGCATAGTTTTTTGACATGACTGACCTTAGATTCAACTTCAGTGTTCAAGATTTAACAACACTTGTGCGAACAAACAAAAGGTTTTGTGATCTTTGTCTTAGAGTAACTGCTGATGGATTTTTCAACTGGGCAGGTTTTGAGTGAACAAACTTGTTTTTATTTGAAACATTTGTCTGCATTCTCCCTGAGAAAAAAATATATTCTATATCATGTAATGTACCACTGAAAAGTTAAGAGATTTTGATTTGTCTATATTTCAAGATTATTTTCTTTTTCCAATACCAATAAACATTTTTCTGTCTAAAATAAATTGAAAAAAATTCTATTCTTCAGGACCAATTAAGAATGCAAAGAGGAAAAAAATGCATTGATAATAGCAATTAACTTAAATCGTCTGAAACTATTTGCTTGTTATCATGTGTTTAATTTATACTTTGCGTAAATATGTGGTTTGCAATATTTATTTTTCATGGCAGATAAAACTGCCTTGCAAGGAAGTTGTTCAAATTAATTCAGTTTACTCAAGGTGTGTGATAATGCTTGACACAATATTTTTGTTTAGGGGGAATTAGGAATTTTGCTACTATATTTGATGTCAGGGACCAGTGTCAACTAACAAGGGTGTTAGGTTGCAGTGGAAGGAGCGGGCCTGTTATTGTTTTCATTATATGGTCCTGACCTGCTTTGACCTCTTGGAAGAGGATGGTTGCTCTGAATTTGGCCCTTGATGAATTTTTTATGAGCTCCAATAACACTAGGATTCTGTGCACATGTGAGAGTTGGTAACATCTGAATTAGATGTTAATCATTAACAAATCAATTAGTGATGTTGCAGTGCAAGTAATTAACAGCCCTATCTTTCGACGTTATGTGTTAAGAGAGCACAATCAGATCTTGCTGAAAATTTGTGGTTAAATAATTTAGTCAAGAAATTTTTAACTGCACTAATGGGATCTGATAATTCTTAATTTCATATATACAGATGACATATAACCTATTTTAGCTTACGGGAAAATGACGAGAAGCATGGATTTGCACTTGGCATCATGCAATACAATATCTGCTTCAAAAATAATTTTTCTTTTATTGATTTCTCATGGGATGTTGTTATTGTTGGTGCCGATATTATTGTCCAACATGAGCTCCCCTTAGGAATGTGGTAGTGACCTAGCTTTTCTTGGATCACTATATTTAAAAAGCCTTTGACAAAACAAAAACAGGAGGAGCTACAACATCATTCAATATCCATGCTAAACAGGTGCCATACATTTCACACGGCTAAGTGATCTCTCTCACAACCGATCAGATCAAAGATCTCCAGAAACTCTAAATCCAGTTGTGAATGGTGGTTTTCAGCAAAACAACTAACCAGAGGAACAGGTATCATAAACATTAGTAATGTATCAACAATGATGGCAAAGCCCATCATGAATGCAAAAGTCAAAACTGAAGTAATTACAATCATTTCGATGAGAATGTTGAGTAGATTGGTCATCTTGGTGACCTACTAAGGTTCCTGCCATCACAGATGCAGGTATCCAGTCAACATATTTTGTATCACTTTCTATTATTTGTTTATGGGATGTGGCATTGCCAGAACTTACTCTTCTCCAGGGCAAATAGGAATGGGTATGTGAATTGCTTTTTTGAACCACTGCAGTCCTTGGGGATGTGAGGACATTCTCAGTGCAATTGGGAAGGGAATTCCAGAATTTTACTCCTCCAGTGGTGAAAGAATGGTGACCACAGTTTCAAGCCAGGAACTTGTGTAGCTTGGAGGGAACTTACAGATTGTAATGCTACCATCCATCTTCTGGTTTTGTCCTTCTAAGTGGTAGAGGTACCACAATTAGAAGGCTGTTAGGGAGAGGACTTAGTGAGTTGCCGCAGTGCATCTTGCTGCATGGACATGATCTGCCTCAGTATCTGAGGAATCATGAATAGTGTTGATCATTGTGCAGTAATCAAAAAACATCTCAATTTCTGACCTATTGATGGAGGGAAGGATGTTGGAGTGGTTGAATATTGTTGTGCCTACAACATCATCCTTGTGGAACAACTGTTGCAGTGTCCTTGGATTGAAATGATAATCCTTGAACAACTACCTTTCAATGCGCCAGATAGGACTCCAACCAGCAGAAAATATTCCCATTGACTCAGTTTTTTTTAGGTCTCCTTGAGGGTAATCACATTTGCCTCTCCTCTGCAGTTCAGCTCTTTTGTTTATACTTGGGCAGCATAGTAGGAGCAGCAGCAGACATACCCAGAAGGGATCTATCAACTTGGTGAAGCTATAACGCACGATTACTTGCATGTTAAACTGTGTAAACAGCATGTCGTAGAGGTAGGTGATCCTTCAACCAACAAATCTGATCCAAGTTCTGCCACATCTAGCATTGAATCTAGGTCTCTGGAAGTTTGCAGGCAACTGACTGTGTGGAGTTTGCACGTTCTCCCCATGTCTGTGTGGGTTTCCTCTGAGATCTCCGGTTTCCTCCCACAGTCCAAAGATGTGCGGGTCAGGGGAATTGGCTGTGCTAAATTGCCCGTAGTGTTTGATAAGGGGTAAATGTAGGGGTATGGGTGGGTTGCGCTTCGGCGGGTCGGTGTGGACTTGTTTGGCTGAAGGGCCTGTTTCCACACTGTAAGTAATCTAATCTAAAAAGTGCTAAACTAGCCAGAGTGCCAACATCCCATGGACAATTTATTTTTAAAAATCATGTACTCAGAAGTGGATATATTTTCTAATTGCATAATGTTCACAATCTTTCGGATACTGAAGGAGCCCTTGTTTGCCTCCATTCATGCTTCGTTGTATGTGGAAAGTAATTTTCATCCCTTGAATGGGCCAATGATATATCTTGTGCTTTGGCTGTGAGTGCAGGCAGAATCTGGAAGATACTGTGGTGAATAACTCATTTTGGTTTCTCAAAACAATTCAGCAATCTATAAGGCATAAGTCAACAGTGTTGTGGAAGTGGGCAAGTTGTTGGGCAAGTGCAGTTCCAACAACGATCAAAGCTCAAAACCATTCAAGACAAAGCTGCCTGCTTGATCCACCCCATTTATGACCATAAATATTTGCTGTCTTCACCAATACACTGGTTGCATTTTGTACCATCCAGAAGATGCACTGTTGCAAGCAGACATCGCTCACTCAGCAGCAACTTCCAACTCCAGTCTCCTCCACCTAGAGTAATGAGGGGAGCGTTTCCTTGGGAACATCATCATCAAGTTGTGCCCAAGTCTCTCTCTTGAAAATTACTTTCAAGAATTGTGTTTATTTTTGTGCTTGTGCATGATTGTGTTATCTGTTAAAAAGGGAGAAAATGCTACTCTACTCAGAATTTTATAAGTGTGCATGTCATTCCTTGAGTTATTTTTTGGACAATAAATGTCAGATTTTTTATATATTGGTTATACACCAGTCAGACTACTTGCAAAATGGACAATGTTAATATAATTCTAATGTTAGTAGATTTTAAAAACCATGTGTATTCACTATTAATTTATATTTTCATTGTTTTGCTACTTGAGAACTTGCTTCTAAGTTGTGTGCTTTTCCTCTGTATAGATTGTTATGCCATACTATGAAAGACCACCTGGTGAGAGTAGCAAATGAAGCAGAGTTTATCCTGAGTAGACAACGGGCAGAAGATATACATAGACATGCTGAATTTGAGGTAAGCTATAACTTGCTGGATACAAACTATAATTTTCCTTGATGTTAACAAGTTAGCCCAGTGTTACCCACAGGAATGATTGGTTCTTTCAGGAATCTCTAGTCAAGTGTGTGTATTAAACCACTGTGAAAGGAAAACTCACATTAGAGAAATAATGTTTGAGCAAAAAATAATTCTGGCTATATATTAGAATTCATATGATCATTGCTTTATAGGATATGTTTGACATATCTTTGAACTGAAATGGAATTCGAACTGCAATACTGGGATGCCAGAAAAGGTTTACAACTTGAAAGTCCTGTGCTATGTGCATTGTTTAGCAGTGAAATAGAATGTTAATGTTTGAAAGCAATTGGAGGGAAAATTCAAGATTGGTGCATCAATATTTTGAGTTTAAAAAAAATTCTGTCTGACAATAGCCACTGGTCAAGATGCAGTGCTAGAAATTAAGATGCAGTGTGGGTGCCAAGAGGAGCAGAATAGAAGTACCCTGAGCCTGCATAAATAAAGCATGCATCTCTCCCTCTCTCTATGTGGGGATCAGCCAGAAAAACCAAGAAAACTTAAAAGATTTCATAGAAGACAATAGCTAAGTTAACCTGATTAATCATCAAATCAAAATATGACTATCACATGGTTGATGGTCTATCTGCATGGCAAAAACCAAAAGAACTGTGAAAAAATTAAATTTCTATCTTGAAATCTGAACCTTTGATTTGGAATTTTGTTTACCCTGTCCATATTTTTAATACAGTATATATAAATTATTTTTCTATCTGGATCTTAACAGTGTGTTTGTATATTTGGAGATTTGAAAGTGTCCAGTTTAAGTTGCATAAATTATAAATCCTCTCTTTTCTCTGCTTTTGTTAAATTTTTAAGTATTACAGTTAATTGTTCCTGAAGCAATCTGTGAGAATTGCTTTTGTCCTGAGTGCTATTCAGTCAAACAAATTCGTCATTTTAGTGATCTTCTGGAGTTTTGAGTTTGATTTATTGTCACATGCACTGAAAAACATTGAAAATTTAGCTCATGAATGCATTTGCATAATTGAAGAATAACCGAGTTCAGTGGTTACCTAAGCATTCCCATAGATGAGAGAGAGCTGCTGGCAGCAATTTTTGTCCTTGTTGAGACACTGGGCAGTATCCCACCAATGCAGCTATGTCTGCATCCACTGCTGCCCACTAGATGAAACCTCTTGCAACATTTTCATTTTGAAACTCCCTGGGTGACCTTGGTGGATTTCAGCCAGCATCTGGTGGTGACCTTTGCTCGAGGCAATCATTCTTGGCATCCAATATAACATGCCTTTTTCTCCTGTGGGCTGCTCTCTCTGATCCAAAAATGTTTTCAGTTCTGGCTGTGATTTCACCTATCACCACCAGCTGTTTCAGTTTTGCCAGGATCAGATCTTTCTGCTGACATCATCAGCTGTGATTGGAGGTGTGTCCAGAAAATTTAAAACCATTCTGGACAGGAGGTACTTCAATGCATCTGCATTTGCTACTTGGCCTCCCAGACAGTGTTCCAATTTGTAATTCTACACACTTGGTATCAGAGCCCACGACTGAATTCTAACTGAAGCTCTGGGTACCACTGCCTTGTTCTCTTTAAGTAGACCTATCAGGGATTTGTGATCCCTTTTTATGATGAATTTGCTTCTGTAAAGGTATTGGTAGAACTTCTTGACTCCAAATATGACCACCAAACCTTCACTCTCTATCTGGGTGTGTTTATGTTCTGCATTAGCCAAAGTTCTAGATGCATATGCTGTTGGGCATTCATCTCCATTTGAGTTAGTACTATACTGATGTTGTATGGGGAGGCATCTCATGCCAATACCAGGTCATACTGCGCCAACTCCTTAAAAGGATAACAGCTATTTTTTCGCTTCCCTGAAAACTACGGCGTTGCTATGCAATATGCAACCATTTTCAAAGCTGATCAAAGGTGCCTGGGTGGAGGCCAGGTTATGTGTGAATTTCCCATAATAATTCATCAGCCCAAGGAAAGACCTAGCCTCCGCTACAAACATGGGATCCAGGGCACCTTTGATCGCACTCATTTTATCTTCTAATGGGTGTAATCTGGTCTTGTTGACTCTCTAGCCGACGTAGGCCACTTGGCTTTGAACACACATTTTTCCCTTTTAAGGCATACACCCACGTGGGAGAAATGCCTAAAGACTATGCCCAAGTTCTAATGTTTCTTATTGGTCTTCCCTTTTATTAGCATGTCATCGAGATAAATGGCGACCTGGGCTAAACCTTGTAAAATGGTGTCCATCATCTGCGAAAACATTGCACAGGCTGACGATACCTCAAATGGCAGTTTTTGTATATTGGTACAAACCCTTATGGGGAAGCAGTTGAATGGTTCCAAAACAGATGTAGATGGTTGTTTCAGGGTGTACAGTCTCCTGTATGTTAGCCTATGAGTTCTCTTCAGTTAAGGTCTAGTGGGACTCTTTCGCTGTCTCGAGTTCGCATACCAGCAGCAACTACAATGATTTGCTGGCCCAGGTCCTGAAGAAACTTTTAACTGTTTGGCTGAGGCTTGGTATTGCTGTGGGTTAATCTAAATTCCTCTATTCAGGATATGTCCTGAGTGAAGCTGTGCAATTGCCTTTGTTTAAGTGGTGTTCTCTGAGCTCCATTTGACAGGTCAGTGTGTTCACTTCTGATGGCATACCCTGCAACTGATATGCTTCACTTGCTGCATTTCCCAATGGTAAAACGAATCGTAGTGGAGCCTGTTTAGAGTCCAGTTGGGTTTCAGCTAGTAGGCAGTTTTGTGTGGTGACATAATTAATCCCGGAGATCAATGGTCTCTCAGCATCTCATCAAGACTCGCATGCCTCTGCTAGTCATCTTAACCTATTCCCATGTTTCTCAAATTGTCAAGTAAAGCTGATGTCATCTCAAAACCCAAGAAGGCTTGGGATCATAATATTCCTTAACTAAATCTGTCAACTCTTGAAAGGTTTTAACACCTGGTGCCACAGGGTAAGTTAAACTCCTAATAACTTAAAAAGCTGCACATCTACAAGCTGTTAGAAGAATTACTCATTGCTTTTCATCTGTCCAATTTCATTTGTTCGGGAAAAAATAACGCATTCTTTCTACACACTGGGCTCAGTCTTCGATGGCAGGATTGAACAGGTCAAGCTTCACAAAATATTGGCATGATGCCAGAAATGCTTACCCTAACTCAAAGATGAATGTTGCGAGTGAATTTCTTCAGGAGCAGGGTTTACACTTGTTGCCACTGAAATAACTTCACAGAGGTCAGTACTCCATCGCCAGTCACATGGAAAGTCCTTGACATTGATCCAGCTCCTTCAGAGCGAGCTTTCAGTGACTAGATGTCTGACATTTCTGCTTTTTTCTCCCTCTCCTGGTTATATTGTATTAAACAATACACAGTTAATGAAACAATTAACATTAACAGCTGTATACTGAGAAACAACAATTTTACAAAGGGAGAGGAATGGCAAAGGCAGGCCCCTAACCCTACCATTCAACCAGTTTTCAGGGAGATGAGGACAAATCTCAAATCCTAACATTTCTGCTTTTTTTTCTTCTCTTTTTTCATTCTTTTGTTTTTTTTAACCCCCACACCTCCGCCTAACTGCGGTAGTGCTTATTTTTGCCCAGCACCCATGGTGTGTGTGTGCGCAGTTGTAAGACATAGTGAGAGACTCAAAGTGCATGAATCTTTATTCAATTTCCACCACCAGGAAGATAGGAAAACACCTGGGTGGCTAGTGACAAGCAGTGCCCTTCACGTCAAAGGGCAATGCTGTGTGATCAAACAGTGAAGGGGAGGGCAGGGACTAAATGAAAATAGAGTTGAGGGGGAAATAATGCATTCCACTCCCTGCAGCGCCCACCTCTCCCTGAACAACTCCAGGGTGTTGATGGACACCGCATGCTCCTTCTCCAAGGACACCCAGGATCTGATGTAACCGTGGAAGAGGGGCAGGCAGTCGGCCCTAACGACCCCCTCCACAGCCCGCTGCCTGGACCTGTTTATGGCCAGTTTGGCCAGGCCCAGGAGCAGACCCACGAGGAGGTCTTTGTACCTGCCCTCCCTCCTCCGTACTGGATGCCCGAAGATCAGGAGCGTGAACATTTCTGCTTTTTTTTTTCTCTTTTAACATTTCTGCTTTTCTCTGTCAGTCAGGGCTCCCAGATTGGACCAGATTAATAGGCTCAATCAGGGGAACTCATTTTCTGAGGTACACTTGACTGACCTTGGTCCAATCACTGCACTAAACTGGTTCCAGTTTCTTCATCTTGTCGTCACAGTATCATCTGCAATATCTTTCCTTCCTGTTCCTACATTGTGAGTACGTTGTTTGCCCAGAGTTCTTTTTTCCCTGCTGTTTCTCGTCAATTTTTTGGTGACATCATCTGAAAGGATAGAACTTTTGTTTTCAAAATTACACTGATCACATCCAGCTCTAGTGCATCATGGCTGCTCTTGTGGAAATGTGTGAAAAGGAGAGCAGTGATTGGAAATGAAGCTGTGGCAAAGAAGGTGGAATCTGAAACTTCTAGGCAGAATTATTGATGACTTAAAGTTCATAGGTCTCAGTAGGAGGCTGAAGTAAAGGAACAAGAGACCAGAGTGCCTGCAGTAAAAGGAATGAGTGGGATATAGTTCATGGAGAGGTTGAACTGAGAAGGGAATATGGAGAAAGTAAAATAATGGAAGAGGAATGGAGGTGGGGAGCAGTATTAACGGGTGCTCAGAAAGAGAGGAGAGAAAGAAGGGCAATGGCAACAATTACGTCACAGCAGAGAGATATGCTGATGGAGATAAGGAGGTCATTCAGCCCACTGTGTCTGCACAAGCTCCCTGAAGAAGCATTTCATTTGGTTCCTTTCAATCCATAACCCTATAATTTTTCTTTTCAAATAACGGTCTGATTCTCTTTTGAATATATTCCTCGAAAGTTCTTCAAATGCAGTACCAGGCAATGTATTTTAGATTCTGACCGTCGATGTGTGGAAAACGTCTTATGCATAGCCCTTTTCATCTTTTGCCGGTTGCTTCGAATCTTTACTCTCTTGTTCTCAATTACTTTGTGATTACCAATAATAATTTCTCCCTATTTACTCTGTTTAGATTCCTTTATAATTTCAAATGCTGCTATCAGATCTGCTTTCAGCCCTTCCTTTCTCAGGGAGAGAAAAATCAGAACTCCTCCGATTACAGGGTTCAAGAATTTCATTCTTGTTTCTGCACTTCTCTCCACTGCCTTCACTTTCTTCCTAAAGTGTGTCCCCCTCCTAAGTTAAAAAGCTTTATGGGCAAGTGCCCTGATAGCAAAATGCATAGCATATGATGACACCCAGGTTAGAACGGTGACACAGTGAGATGTTAGGTATGTGACCAATTGACAGAACTGATGCATTACGAATTTGAAGTTTATGAAACATGAGTTTAGGAGCATAAATTTGAACAGAAAAGTGAGATAACTCCAACATGGAAAGATGACATAGAAATGCAGGGCTACTTATCCAGTGACCTAGATCAGTGATTTTGTGGATCTTATGGTTTGAGTATTTTCGTCAACAACAAGAAATGAGAAATTTCAGTTAGGGCTGACAAGTGAAATTCAGATGAGTATCAAAAAAGAGATAAAGAAGTTCAGATATGTGCATAGAGATGGCAGTCCTGAACCCCCTGCAACCACGTCTCTGTGATGCCTACCACATCATAATCATTCTCGATGATTTGTGCTGTTAATTCATTTACTTTGTTACTAATACTATGAGCATTCATGGAAAGCATCTTCATGCTAATTTTCTTATACTCATGATTTCCAGCATCTCTAGTAATATGTCCTAAGTTATCCTTCCTTTTTGCTTCATTCCTAGTTTGCCTTGAATTAAACCCTGCACACACGCTAACCTGCTGCTTATCTTTCTACTTGACTCCATGCTCCCTTTTGCTTCCCCTTTTGCTTCCCCTTTCCCTCCCCCACTGACTCTCAAGTTTAAAGTCCTAGTGACCACCCTATTTATCCTTTTCAATAGATCACTGGTTCCAGATCGGTTCAGGTGGAGACTGTCCCATCAGTTCAGATCCCCCCCATTTCCAAATCTGACGCCAATGTCCCGTGAAATGGAATCCCTCTTTCCCACACCAATGTCTTAGCCACATGTTTACTTCCCTAATTTTCTTAGCCCTATGCCAATTAGCTCGGGCAGCATTCCAGAGGACCTGCTTTTCAAGTTCCTTCCTAGTGCTTGATAATCCCCAAACAGGTCTTCCTTCCTAGCCTTGCCTCTGTTGTTAGTGCCAACATGGACCGCAACACCTGGATCTCCTCCCTCCCGCTCCAATATCCTTTCAAGCTAGTTGGCGATGTCCTGGACCTGGCACCGAGCAGGCAATGCACCATGCGGGACTGCCAAACCAGCTCTCAAAGGATGCTCTCTGTCCCCCTTGAATCCCCTATAACAACTATTTGTCTTTTTGCTCCCTCTCTTGAATAGCCTCCTGCACCATGGTGCCGTGGTCAGCTGACTCATCCATTCCACAGCTGTTCTCCTCAACCATACAGGGAGCAAAAATCTCATACCTGTTGGACAAGGTCAAGGGCTGAGGCTGCTCCACTCCTGAACTCAGAATTCCCCCATCTGCATCATTTAGAGTCACACCCTGTTGGCCCTGATCATTAAGTGAATTGGAATTACTTAATCTACCAGGTGTGACTGCCTCATGAAACAAAGCGGCTAGGCAAAAGTGAGGACTGCAGATGCTGGAAACCAGAGTTTAGATCAGCCTGGAGGCTCCCTGCCTCTATTCCTGTTGAAGGGCTCTTACCCAAAATGTCAATTTTCCTGCTCCTCGGATGCTGGCTGACCTGCTGTGCTTTTCCAGCACTACTCTGATCTAAACTCATGAAACAAAATGTCCAGGTAACTCTCCATCTCCCGGTTGTGCTGCAGTGTTTGAAGCTCAGATTCCAGATCATCAATTCTGATCCAGAGTTCTTCCAGAAACCAACACTTGCTGCAGAATTGGTTACTGACATTCACAGTGAGATCATCCAGCTCCCACATCACACAGCTACAGCACATCACCTATCCAGCCATCTCTACTTTACTTTATACAAATTTGAGTTAAACAATTTCTAGTAGTTCTTTTATGGTCTTATTTAACTAACCAACTATCAATAACTTTTAATCAATCACACGATACACAAGAAATATCAATTGAAATGCCTTGCCTTAGCAACGCACAAGAGTTCTTTTCTTTGGTTAGTGGAGCAGGACAGGTGGGAGACAGTACACATGTAGTGTCTTGGGAATCAGCCGCTGCCCAAATATATACCCGGCAACACTCTGCTCCTCGCTGTGGCCTCTCCCTCCGCTGCTCCTTTAAAAACAGTTCTCGCGCTCTCCCTTCCCAGTAGCCCTCACTTCTCTCCGCCCTCTCTCCATGCTGCTCTGTAAAAATGGTGGCAAGGCTGAGATCTATTGCCCAATCCCAGTTGGCCTTGAGAAGGTGTTGGTGAGCTACTTTCATGGACTCTTGCAGCATTTGCTGTTGAAGATAATTGCACAATGCTGAATTTACCAATAAAAGGTAGGTGGAACTTTCCAGGATATTGACCTAGTGGTGATAAGGGTACGTGACCTGGTTGGGAGTCTGGAAGTAGTGGTCTCTTATGCTTGATGACTTTGTCCTTCCAGCTGTTAGTAGTTTCGAATTTGGTAGATGCTGTTGAGAATATCCCCTGTCATTAATCTATAATCCTCAATGGCAAAAAAGTTACATTTTTTAGATTAGATTAGACTTACAGTGTGGAAACAGGCCCTTCGGCCCAACAAGTCCACACCGACCCGCCGAAGCGCAACCCACCCATACCCCCACATTTACCCCTTACCTAACACTACGGGCAATTTAGCTTAGCCAATTCACCTGACCCGCACATCTTTGGACTGTGGGAGGAAACCGGAGCACCTGGAGGAAACCCACGCAGACACGGGGAGAACGTGCAAACTCCACACAGTCAGTCGCCTGAGTCGGGAATTGAATCCGGGTCTACAGGCGCTGTGAGGCAGCAGTGCTAACCACTGTGCCACCGTGCCGCCCACATGTTCTCCAATTTCTCCTTTTTAACACAACTGACGGAAAATTGGCGATTGATATATCTTACGAAGATGAGTTAATCTCCCCCATTGTAATTAATCATTTTCATATGTCTTACTTGGGGTAATTTGAAGTAAGTTTTAACAGAAGCAAATTGAATTGCGAACATAAGCTCAAATCAAGAGTAAAATATTTGAAATTAGCAGACTTCAGTTGTCCTGAGTATGTGGTATTGTAGTGCTGTTCTCCAGTTAGGCATTTTTTGAATTGTCTTTCTTAAATTGCTGAGTTTTCTAGCTTGATGTACATTTGATGTTTTACAAATCCTTTATCCTTTGAGGACATTTCTTCAATCTGAGCTTGATGGTCCTCGATAGGTATTTATCCTTCTTATTCAGTATTATTTCCTTAGAAGCATTGCATTCATGTTCAAGTGAAATATTTACCAAGGTTGTCTTGCTGTTGGTCCTAGATCATGTCAAATTTGACATGTTGTACTTACTGTTTTAAGCTTAGAGCATCAAAGTGCTGTTCCCACAGCTGTACGACTACTTCCATTGCCAGAATACTGTGCTCAGATGAGAGTTGTCTTTCATAACATCTTGAACAAGCTGGTTAAGAAAGTAGACATATTATAATGACTAACTCTAGTTTTGGACTGGCCAGGTAAAATTTCTTTAAGTGTGATCTATTTGCAGATAATTTCTTTATCTTGTCATAAAATAACTTTTTCTCTGCTAATGTGTTCTGGTGATTTAGCAACCTCTATATTCACTTTTTTCCCCTTTTCTTTGCGATTCATGCAGATAGCCACTAGACTTTTGAAATTTAGTTTCATTTGTTTTGTAGTCAAATCTAACAGCCAATTTACACACAGCTCCCATGATAAAAGAAACAAATGTGTTCTATCATCTGTTAATCAGTTTTACTGATGCTTACAATTTTATTTTTCATTGATATCCTTTTCAGATTGTGTTAGTTCTGCACAGGTGGCAAAAGTCTGACCAATTAAATCCTAGGATGGCCCCTTAGAAATCCTAATAAACTACTGAAGGGGAGTTTGCTGAAAAGCTTGACATTATACTGAAGTTTTTTGAATAATGGCATCCATAACCTTGAGGGCACCTGTCCAGGCACAACAGCAAAACAACCCTGCTTAATCACACTCAGACTTCCGGTGGAGATGCTTTCTCTGCAGTAGAAGCTAAGGCTTTAACCCTAAGGTGATGGTGCATCAAGATTGGTCTTCGTGTATTGATGGAGTTGACCAGCAGTTGTGTTTTTGAAAGGCCATCAAAAGCTCTGCACAGAATTTTGTGCAAAGTTGGTGTCAGATTCTGTCACGTTCTTCCTTATTGAAACCTCATTGAAAACTTTCTGACAGCCCTCCTAATGCATCAGACATTTTGTTGAATACACCCAACATGTTTTTTTGCTTTACCTTGGCCCACCAAACTCCATGTCTGATTCACCTGCAGCAAAAATGTGCACGATTGCCTTCTGAAAGACTGTCACCTCTCATAATCCTGCCTCCTTGTTGGCTGTGGCATTCATTATGGTGTCTTAGAATGCACTGATTCTGCTTCTGTCCACTCCTCAAAGATGTGTACAATGTCATCAAGATTCTCTTCTTGGCCTTCTTTCAATGCCTGGCTACATTGCACTTCTTGCTTATCTGAAAGGAAAAGTAAAGAAGATTACATAGAACATAGAATATTACAGCACAGTATAGGCCCTTCGGTCTTTGATGTTGTGCTGATCTGTGGAACCAATCTGAAGCCCATCTAACCTACACTTTTCCATTCTCGTCCATGTGCCTATCTAACAACCATTTAAATGCCTTGAACTTGTCGAATCTACTACTGTTCCATGCCCCTACTATTCTGAGTAAAGAAGCTACCTCTGACATCTATCCTCTATCTATCACCCCTCAAATTAAGCTATGATCCCTCATGCTAGCCATCACCATCAAGGAAAAAGTCTCTCAGTGTCCATCCTATCAAACGCTCTAATTATCTTGTATATCTCAATTAAGTCATCTCTCAACCTCCCTCTCTCTAATGGTGGTTAGGAAGGAGGGGAAAACAAGAGAATCCAAATTTATGAATGATTGGAAGTCAGAAGAGACCGTGGATCGAATGGAAATGTATTGTGAGATATTAACCAAATCATAGGTTTTAAATTTTCAGTATTGTTGACATCATCCCATACTATCAATGTCCCCTGTGGTATTAATGTGGCTCAGTTGGTAAGATTTGCGTTGAGAGTGTTGCTGGAAAAGCACAACAGGTCAGGCAGCAGCTGAGGAGCAGGAGACTCGATGTTTCAGGCTGAACCTTTTCATTAGGAATGAGACTGGGAACCTCAGGGGTGGAGAGACTACCCCCGCTCCTCCCATTTATCTCTCCACCCCGGAGGCTCCCTGCCTCCATTTCTGATGAAGGGCTTCAGCGTGAAGCGCGATTCTCCCGCTCCTCGGATGTGGCATGACTTGCTGTGCTTTTCCAGCAAGATACTCTTGACTTTGATCTCCAACATTTGCAGACCTCCTGGTAAGCTTTGCATTATTGGATTACTTGGTGGAAAGTTAATGTCTCACAGCTGAACATGAGCACATAAACTAGGTGCTGTATTTCAATACAAGTCAAAGAAGAGCAATCAGTTCTCCAGGCCAATGTTTCTCCCTCAAACTAATACATATACAAAAAAAACGAGTTAGATTTTTAGGATCTGGACTGATGACAAATGTCACACTGTGGTTATTTACATCAGTTACTGTACTTGTCTAAGAAAATAAAATGTGAAATCTTGAATCAAGGTGAAACAATTCAGAGACAGAAGTGTTCAGTTTAATTGTGACACACATGCTACATCTTAGTCGGGGGAGGGGTGTTCATGAATTGTATTGTATTGATATATCTGACTTAAAACGTCATCATTAGAAAATATTAACAGAATTTCTATGCACTGTAGATTGCATTGATAAATGCTTATATTGTATACATCACAACTGATTTAGTTGGTTTTGTAATCACTTTTGGTAATGAATAAACTTACAAGGAAGAAGTACTTTGTACTCAAAATCTTGACAATATAATTGACTTAGCATCAAAAGTAGTGATTATATGTTGTGAACTTGTTATTGTATTTCATTATTACAAAGCAGTCATTAGCAATGTTATGATTGTCGAGTAAACCTTCAAATAAAACATGAAAGAAGATGAATAATCAAACAGATAAAAAAAAATTTATGTTTCTTTTCTGTCAGGGTTCATATACACATGAAAGCTGATAGAGGACCAGAGTGATTTAGACAAGTTTGCTTAAAGGATTCATAACATATGCTAGCTGGAAAGAATTGAGTTATCTCTGCTCTGGAGAATAAGTTATTGTAGCAGTAGCTGACAGAGATGAAGATAACTGAAGGAAATTCAATTACCTTTTAGTGTTTTCTTTCTAATGGGATTCTTAATGTGAAAAAGATCCTCTCATGATGCCCCTCTGTTGCTCTGAGAGATTTTCCTTGATACTTCGCTTTGATGGAAAGAATCGAACTCTCCTTTATGGAGCTTCATTAACAATGAAATATGTTTGTTTTTATTAAGTGGTGTGTTTGATTAGAAAGTCCTGCGGTGGCACCATATCAGTCCATTCCAGACACGTTCCCTAGATATAGATGGTCCTCTTTACCTCCCCTTTCTTAAAGACATGACTTGTCTATCTGCAGTAAACCTTTTAATTAAATATATTTTTAGATTGATCTAGATTAAAGCATTAGTTCGTAGTTATAAGGTGAATAGTTGTACACAGATGTGGAAATGTTAATTGTTGAGCTTTTAAACTATGCTGCTTTTTCTTGAGCTCTTAAAATGGATCAAGAGTTGGGCAGAGGATTGGTATTAAGATGAATCAATGTTAATTGTATTATTTAGTAATAATCTGGAAACTGATATGAAAGCATAAAAAAAAAGTAGTTCCCATGGCATCATTACAGCTTCTAGAGCACTGCGCATTAGATTGTGGTCTCTCAGACAGTCTCAGGGTTTTGAATATAATCAGCATATAATTCGAGACATCCCCATCCTAATGTTTACTCTACAATATCCTGTGTTAGCAGGTGTAGTCAGCCTCAATTTTGCACCCTTCAAACAAATATTTTACATCCCGGTACTTTAGAGATGGGTGTAAAGGATCAGCAAACAATATGAGCAGTGTTGCAAAATGCATGGAGAGCCTAAAATGTGCCGATATAGACAGACCCCACCCTGGAAACAACGAACGTGGTGACATCTTTTATTCAAGCTGGTGTATAATTAGACCTCTGTTCACTTTTCGACTTGGTGTATAGTTTGATCCCCATTTTTCAGCAGATCTGAAGCTTCACAGCTTGACTTTTAGGCAAACATCTGTACTAATTGCAAGGTTTTTAACATTGTATCTATACAGCACTGTTCATAACAGGTATATAATTCCATGAAAGTGTGTCGTGAGTAAGGCAGTTGGCATGCATGCCTTCATTGGTCAAAACATTGGGACAGGAATTGGGTGGTCAATGTTATAGTTGTATAAGTTATTGGTAAGCCCACTATTGGAATACTGCATAGAATACTGGTCACTGCTTTAGGAAGGCTGTTATTAAAGTGGAAAGGATGCAAAAAAAGATCTGGAAGGTTTGAGGTATAAGGAGAGGCTGGGACTTTTCTCCCTGGAGCATAGGAGGCTAAGGGGTGACCTTATAGGGATTTATAAAATCACAAGGGGCATAGATGAGGTGAATAGCAATGGTAGATGAGGGCAAACTACAGGGTTTAAGGTGAGAGGGGAAAGACTTGAAAGGGATCTGAGGGCTAACCTTTTCACACTAGGATGGTGCATATATGAAGCTGCCAGAGGAAATGGTAGGGGTGAGTACAATTATAACATTAAAAACACATTTGGATAGGCTTCATGGATAGAAAAGGCATGTAGCGATATCGGCCAAAATAGACAAATGGGACGAGTTCAGTTGAGGAAACCTGGTCGGCCTGGAAGTGTTAGGTTGAATGGGCCTGCAACCATGCTATATATCTCTATGACTCTATAAAAGGCAATATGGTGATGAAGAGATAATCGGTACAGAAATAGATATTGGGTAAACAATGGGTGCTTAGGTATTTTCTTAGTAATAGTGCTTTCAGATTACCTGAGAATGATCATAGGAACAGGATTATGTTATTTCGTCCCTTTCTCATTTTCTGCCACTCATTGAGCTCATGGTCAATCTGAAGCCTAACTTCATATTACTGTCTTTACTCTATAACCATTAGTGGCTTTGATTAATAAAATACTTTCCATCTTAGTGTTAACTTTAAACATTGATCTAGCATCAATTACTATTGATGGTAGAATGTTTTAAACTTCTGCCAGCTTTTGTTTGTCAAAGTGCTTTCTAATTTCACAACTGATTGATGGTTCTGTAATTTTAGAATATATCCCTCTTGAGCTAGATGCACCAATCAGCATAATGAGAGGGCAGATTGAGAAAAGCAAAACTGTGTTCCTTTTAATATTTTTAACAACTTTGATCACATCACCGCTTGACCTTGTATATTTTAAGAAAGTTTTTGCAATTTTTCCTCATAGTTCAACCCATGAATCCTCGTAAAGCTGCACTGCAATACCTCAAAACCAACATATCTTTCCTAACGCATGGTCCCACAGCTTTTATTTATTCTTTCGCAGTATGTCAGCATCCCTGGCAAGATGACATTTGTTCCCATCTTTAATTGCACCTTAACTGAATGGCAGTTGAGAGTCAATTGCTTGTGAGGGCCTGGAGTGCAGGCCAGACCAGGTAAGGATGGTATATTTCCTTCTCAAAAGGAAATTAATTTCCCTTGTTAACCACAATTGGGTCACTTTTCCCATCTTATTGTTGTGCCAGGCAGTAAATAACAATTGTTTGCAGTTCCTCCATGCATTCTTTAAATGTTTGCCATCACCTATCCACTGTCCATCCCTTTAAATAACACTCCTCAATTTATTGCAGATGGCTTGCGCCTCATACCATCATAGTTTCCTTTGCTTAGATTCAGGATTCTAGTCTCAGAGTCAACATCACTCTTCATTTTAATGAAGAGTTCTATTATATCATGGTAACTCTTCTCAAAGGGACCTCGCATAGCTAGATACCCAATTATTCTAATTAGTGGGATTCTCTTCATTAGTTATGATTTTAGTCTGCTAGATTATAGCAAGAGTGTGATAAGCCATTGCTTCTCTTCCCATTGACATGATCACTTGCCATTGTGCTCCGACAGTGGTCTTTGAAGTAAGAATTTGTATAAATGTATGAGTAGAAATCTTTTTAGTACAGTTCCAATTTAAAAATAAACACCAGCTTTATGCTTTGACCTTGGGCTTTCTGGCCAACCTGACAGTGGGCAAAGCATTTACTTTTGTATGCTCACTGGCCTTTTCTGTATGCCCATCCATCAAAGTGCTCAACTGAATTCTCTGCAGCAGAACTAGTGTGACCTACCAGTGACTGGCATTTGAACTACTTTTTCTCTGCCTTATTTGCAGTGAATGTCTCACAACATACATCTGCTGTCTGTTTCAAAATTATACGGCATAGTATCTACAAGTGAGAGCTGTGGATTCAGGTGAAACTTACTGTTGTCTTGAGTTGTCACCCCATTGTTGGCTGTGACCTTAATTACAGTGGTGCAATAATGAACACCTACTTCTATTTGGTTGAGAGCATGGAGTATGCCTGCTCTCTCCACCTGTTAACAGCTGCTACTTTTAGTTATGTACCAATTTGTCCTGCTTGATTGATGAAAGTGTAATGCCATATGTTTGGGCGATGTCATCATGGGTGAATAGCTGGCAGCTGTGAAATATAGTTGAGGTTTGTAGCAGTGTCGGATGTGAAGTTTGAAGTGAGTTTTAGATCAGATTTCCTACAATGTGAGAACAGGCCCAACTAGTCCACACTGACCCTCCAAAGAGCAACCCACCCAGACCCATTCCCCCTACATTTACCCCTGACTAATGTACCTAACACTACGGGCAATTTAGCATGGCCAATTCACCCTGACCTGCACATCTTTGTGGGAGGAAACCGGAGCACCCGGAGGAAACCCACACAGACACGGGGAGAATGTGCAAACTCCACATAGACATTTGCCCGAGATGGGAATTGAACCCGAGTCCCTGGCGCTGTGAGGCAGAAGTGCTAACCACTGAGCCACCGTGCCGGACCCCCCAAGCTGGTGTTTTGTTAGAGATTGTTGTTCAGTGAGTGAACAATAATATTTGAAATTCTTTTAGCACTGCATCCAGATTCTGACATTAACCTGATTTACATGAACCTCATGATCATGTCTCATCAATCTGGCAACAGTAAGAAAGATTATATACAAGCCTAAAATGAGCATGTGGAGAGAGAGATCTTGGACAATGCACTTGTGTGTAATTTGAAAACCAGCCATGTATAGATGTGAATGAAGGATTATTATAGGGCAGAAGGAGTTAAAATGTTGCTTGGAGAGAGGAGCAAGCTACCCCAGGGTACAGCATATACAAACAACTGTAGCCCAGAAACGCTACCAAGACCTATATCTCAATACACAAATAGCATTATTGAGTTAAAGCATAAAATAAAGCGTTATGGCTGCCAGTGGGGGAGAAAAAAACACCTCCAGAGTCAGGTTCTGATGTTAAAACCGAATTAAAGGCCCATAGCTAAAAAGGGAATGCTGAGAGCAATACAGGGCCTTCAGTACATGAAGACTTTCAAAGGTGTAGCTGAATAAAATGGAGCAGACACTGAACTCCCGGATGAGACCTTGGAAGACTAAGACTCGAAGACTAGCCCTGAACTACCAATACTCTGGAGAAGGAAAACAAGATCTGGAGATGTAATAGTGAGAAGGAACAATCCAAGTACTCACTCTGGTCGTCAAATGAGTTAGTCATAATGATAACAGCTTCATTGGAGAGACCTTGCCATTACCTCAAGCACATAATATCATGGAAGGGCTACAATGATGCCAGAAGTGGGAGCTCTGGGAGTCGAATTTTGGGTGCTGCAGAATGGTTTTGGGCTTACACGTGAAGGAGCAGAACCATCAAGTCAGCAAGTTTTTTATTTAACTGATGATGATCTGGTAAGACAAAGCATGGACAAAAGTGCGACAAAAGATGATGCATTGATTAAAGCATTTCAGGTGTACTTTAGCCCCATAAGGAATGTATTGATAAAACACTGATTATATTTAATCAGCTATCTCAGAGTTGAGGCAAATCTAACAGATTGGCAGATTTATAACGTCCAGTAGGATGTTGCAGGCTTGGACCTTTGAATGTTGAATTAATTAGAGACTTCAAAGAAGTCAATGGGATGGATAGTTAGTTACCAGACATTCTCAATCCACGGAGGGTTAAATGTTAGAAAAGTCCAGATGGAAACCTGAGATTAAATTGGTCAGAGTGCAAGGAAATATCAGCGATTCTGATGCAGCCGGAAGGATTTAGCCCCAAGACGACACTGTCATCTTCCCAAAAGCATGCCCTAGAAGTGGCAATCTAATTTTCGACCATTTTAGTTTGCACAAGGTGTGACTCCAAACAGAATCACTAAGTGCAATAACATTCAGGAGGGGGAGGTGAGTATGAGGAGTATGACCAGTCAGCACGTTTTAAAAAAATGTTATTAATAGTATCTTCACTTGAAAATTAAAGTAACATTTTTAAAGAAATGGAATTAAGACAATAAGGGTAAAGTTCAAGAAGTTGAAGATATAGAATAAAAGATGAAGGCAACATTCTTTGAGGAGGTCAAAGTTTAAATAAATACTGGATCATTCAAGTGAAGACTTTGGGTGGGGTGGGGGAATCTCAACAAGGAGCAACTGTTTCAATCTTGGTAGAGGTTGCTGTGGTTGAAGTCTGAGGGAGTGAGATTAACTGACATAAAACACCAAAGTGTGAGAAGTGTAGATACCTAGGTGTGTGGACGAATTAATATGAAGCTTAATTACACAAGGCAAAATACTAGTGAAACACAATGAGTACACATAAATTGGAATACTTCATTGTTCAGTATTTGCCTTTTTCTTTTTGTGAATATATTAATTAAGAATGATATAGGAGAAAAATATGAAGCCGGCCTATTCATAATAGCTTGTAAGAATAGTCTAATCCAACCTGCTTGTGCACTCCCAGGAAAATTCCTCATTCTTTGGGAGAAATAAAGTCTCAGCATGCGTAGAAGCAAGGTAATAGGTGTGTCAGATGAATTATGGCATTCCTGAAACTTCCATGAGCAGTCATGATTCTCAGTTCATGAGTGAAGAATTCAGTCATTTGATAAATGCTAATTATGCATATGCAGACACTGATGAGAACAATGACTGCTAATGAATTAGAACCACTGTGTATATCTTGTAACTTGGGTAATGCAATTATTGTAAGTCGTTACTCTTTGTATAGAAAGGGCAGCATTTGGATTGAAATGCAATCCTATAATAATGACCAGCTACTCTGCTAAACTCATATGACCTCCACCGTATCCTCCAGGCAGACATCTTAAATTTACATTGAACATGTTCCTGTGTTGTACACACAAAACTAACCACATGGACAAATTTTCCGCTAAGAATCATATCTGTCATTCACTCTTAGAGGTATTTGGTCAGGAAAGCAGAATCTTCATTTCTGTACACTTTTTCCCCTCTTTATCTCAAACCTCTGTACAGGCAACTTTAATTTAACATTCCAGTATTTTCTCTGCTGCAAATGACTGGTTTTTAAATTTAGTGTTAGCTCTATTGGTCTGCTTAAAATGTGTAAAACAATGGCCACTGTCAAGTCATGTTTCACACTATATGTATTAATATAAATAAAGTGCTGAATATCTGAAATAAAAACAAAATGCTGGGAAAAGTCAACAGATTTGGCAACAGCTGTGGAGAGAGGAACAAGAATTTGTATCAAGTCCAATTATACTATTTAAGAATTGAAATGAGATACACAAGTCATGGGTTTTATACTGCTCAACATGGGGAGGGCAAGTTAAACCGTAGCAGGTCAGGGAAAGGCTAAGGGAAATGACAGAGGTATTACTTGATCATGGCTGTCAGCCTTTGTCATTGGATGGCTGTTATTCACGATTGTTAACCTTGAATGTTTGTATGCTATCTTTGTGAGGTTTTGAAAAATTCATCATTCAATAGAAGGAACTAAGTTTCAGTTGAGGGAGTTCAAGTCCAAAAACCTAGTCAACTAGTGGAATGAAGTGCATTTTACTTGTACTTTGATATTATTTAGCAAGACAGATCACCGTGTGAGGTTTATCTCTCAAATAACACTTCTTTGGCCCATTGAAACTTGAGCAAATTAGAACCAAATTCGAGATGTACCTGCTGTACTTCAAAGCTCCTGGTCAAACTTTTCATCAGATTAAGGTTCAGTAGAAACTGTCAAAATAGTCTAAAAGAAGCCACCAACAATGCAGCATGTTGGTAATGCTATATTAGTAGTTACATGATTCCTCATTGCATTTACCATTTACACAATAGAAGTTCTTTCTGCCATTTGCAAAGTGCTTTTTGATTTTCTTTTTATCACTTGTTTTAGGTCAAACTTCTCTTTAATATTCTTTAAAGAGACAGAGATTGATAAAAGGGAAAGAGTAACCTGCTAGCATGATTTATGTCTATGGATTATATGTCAGACTCGAAAAGTTAATGGTAAATTGTGGAGGAGGTCCGAACTGTAAATTATAGGGTACTTTGTAAGACATTTACAGAAAGCTTTACTCCATTTGATTGTTTCCCATTGTACTTAGAAGCCTCAGCATTTCCTGGATGTGCTTTTGCCTGCAAATATATGTGAAAAATGTTGATCAGCTCTTAAAATTTGTGCATTCAGGACAGGTAAATGTATTTAAATAAATTTGATTTCCTCATCTCTCAAACTTGCAAAGCTATGGTCATGTGAAACTGATGACAACATATATTTTCACATGTTTTGGTCCACCTTCCAATTACACCTTACCTGGTACAGAAACAGTGGCTCAGTGGTCAGCACTGCTGCCTCACAGCGCCAGGGGCACAGGTCCGATTCCACTTCGTGTGACTGTCTGTGTGGAGTTTGCACATTCTCCCCATGTCTGCATGGGCTTCCTCCAGGTGCTCCAGTTTCTCCCACATTTCCAAAAATGTGAAGGTCAGGTGAATTGGCCATGCTAAATTGCCCATAGTGTTAGGTACATTAGTTAGGGGTAATGGCAGGTGGGCATTTCTGGATGGGTTACAGTTCAGAGGGTCGGTGTGGACTTGTTGGGCCAACAGACCTGTTCCACACTGTAGGGAATCTAATCTAATCAAGTCTAATCTTAGTTAATGGTTTGCTGGAGACTTGGAAGTATTGTATGGTTTTTATTTTTCGTAAACTGTTGTGGATTTTGTTGTACAAAGGCTGGATTTATTTTTGTAAAATATTGCATGAACAACTTTACTCCAAACAGTCTTAAAGTTCAATATCAGATACAATAGAAAACAAATTGGCTAGCAAACAAATTTACAAAGCTCAATTCACTCTTTTTGTGTAAATTATACATTGACATTATGTAATCGTGTCAGATGAATAATGTCTTGCTCCCATTTCCTTAAAAAAAAGTAACTTGTGAGAAGTGTTTTTTTAATGATTATGTTGTACACTTGACGTATGATGGATTATGCCTCTAGCAGTGCTATCCCAGTGGAGCAGTAAGACTGGTGGAAGGCTGCTGACTTTGTGGTGGGACTGCAGGTGGCTTTGGAGGGCAATCCTTGAAAACTCTACCTGCAAGGTCCAACTTCAACCCGCATCATCTTGGCATGGATTACAGCAGCCTGCACTAGTTAGCTGCAGATAACAGCAGAGCACTAGCCAGTAGCAGCTGTAACTGGATAAGCACAGTTATGCTGAGATCCAGTCTGTTTGAGAGACGAGGAGGCATTGCCATACCCACAGCACAGTAGTGTCTGAGCAATTATTGTAATATATTGGATGCCAGGTGATTGAGCTGTTGTGGTACCCTGCAATCCCTTTAAACAGTCATGCCCATGGCAACAATGGCAGCAAGCTGAGTTCACAATGTCAATCTGAGCTTGGACCATAGCACTCAGACTTCTGGTGGTAGCTGCTTGTCATGCAGTAGAAATTGAGATGTTGAACATTAGTCACCACATTGTGGTTAAAGCATAAAGAACATAACAGCAAAAGAAATAGAAGCAGGAGGAGATTATATTGTCTATTGAGTCTGCTTCAGCTTTTAGAAAGATCGTGGTTGATCTTGGACTTGAACTTCACTTTTCTGCCAGCTCCCTACATTCCTTGATTCACAGAAATTGAAAATCATATCAGCTCTTGCATGTATCTGATTTGTAATTGATGTATTTAAATTGTTAAATTTAAGATAAATGGAAACCTCTCTAGCTGTAAGTGGCAAGTAACATTCACGACATATGAATATGAGGCAATAACCATCTCCAAAAAGAGACAATTTAACCATTGCCCCATGACGTTCAATGGCATTACTGTCATTGAATCCCCTACTATCAATATCCTGTGGATTACTATTGACCAGAAACAGAACTGGACTAGCCATATGAATCCAGTGGCGACAAGAACAGGTCAGCAGCAAGGAACATTGCTGTGAGTCACTTCCTGGCTACGAAGGTTTGTCAACCTACAGGGCACAAGTCAACACCGTGATGGAATACTACCCACTTGCTTGGATGAGTGCTGTTCCAACAACACTCAAGAAGCTTGACAACATTTGGGCCAAAGCAGCCCATTTGATTGGCATCACGTTCACAGACATCTACACCTTCCAGCATTGACTCTCAATAACAGGGTTTGCCATCTTCTATGAGAAGCACTGCAGAAATTCACCAAAGCTCCTTTGACAGCATCTTTGAATCCTGCTGTCAATTCTACCCAGAACGACAAGGGCAGCACATACTTGAGACATCACCTCTAGAAAGTCTTTTTCCAAACTGTTCACTATCCTGATTTGAAAGTACTCCATGTCATTAAGTCAAAATCCTGGAATTTTTCTCTTAAATGATATTAAGGGTCAACCTAAAAACACATGGACTGCAGTGGTTCAAGAAGGCAGCTCACCACCACCACCACCTCAATGACAAACAAAAAAAGGTAATAAATTTTGATCCACTCAGCGATGCGCACATTCCATGAGAATTTTTTTAAAAATTGCTTCATCATAATCTAATGTATGGGTTCTCCATGAAATTTCATTTGTATGGAGAACAGCTGGAATACTGAGGAAAAATAGATCTTCAAGATCTCATAAATGACTAAGCGAGCTCTTGGGTTGAATTAGTTTATAAACCCAATTCGCCATTCTACTTCCTAAGTCTTGACAAGCTAAAGTATTAAATTAATAGTGCTTACTTTGTATATTTTAAACAGGAAAGGATCTTTTGCTTAAATACATGAACTCTTATGGTGTAATTTCAGTAAATCATTGGATGTTTGAATTTCTCTTTATAAGTTAATGGTTTTTGTGGGGATCATAACCTAGCCTTTAATATTAAATAGTGGAAAAATAACAACAGTCTGGGTTGGTGAATCGTAAAGAATTACAACCATCGGGATGAAAATGGTTCTATGGTTTGCAAGTGTTGTACTGGAATTGACCACTGCTTCTGTGCTGGAATGGATGAGTTCCAAGCTTCACAAAAATCCTGTGCCACGTTGGCTCTTGATTCCTTCATGTTCCTCACTGTGGACTTGCTGACTGGCTTCCCCCAGTGCATCCATCTGTGTCAGCTTCCTATCCTGTAAGACAATGGTTTGCTCCATGGTAGTCAACTCTGTTGAACATCACTGGCACAAGAATCCACTGGCATTACATTATTTGCTGTGGAGGAAGACAACAAACTGAGAAGATATGCAATTCACTGGCACAAAATCTGAAATTACTAGAAAAGCTCAGCAGGTCTGGCAGCATCTGTGAAGAGAAACCTGAGTTAACATTTTGCATCCAGTGACCTTTCCTCAGCTTCCTCCTGGATATAACGCTTGCAGAAATGCTAAGCATGTGAGACTTCAGTGAAGAATATGTATGTTGGCTGAGAGTCCTGATTGTTGATGTTGATAGCTGAGTCAAATGGCTATGATGAATCAAAGTGTCCAAGGTTAGTGATGCAATTGCAGAATATGGCACATACAGGTATAGTCATTGACCCATACTACTCATGAGATGCCTTTAAATTACTTGCAGCATCACAGCCAGATCCTTGGAACTTGACTCCTGGCACTGAGCTCTATGGCTGACTATTTCCACAGTTTCTCAAGTGTTTTTCTCAAGGGCCTTCTGAGATGGTGAATAACTGTCTTCTTTCCTACTTTCTACCAGCACCAAGGCCTCCAGTGCATCATCTGAAAACTTTGAAGCCACTCTCTCCCATATTGTGCCATACTTTTTGTTCCCGAGTCAAGTTCATTTTCTGAATTGCTGCCAGTATTTGCTTACAATACATGTCTCCTTTAAGAGGTGCTGTCCAATTTTAAACGTTCTAGCGCAGATTTAGTAAATTTTGGGAAGCACAGTTTTGAGCCGCCTGCTGCTCTGTGCACTCATTGAACAATGTGATTACTGTTAGCTATATGCAACCTTCATTCTGAGCAGATAGTATGAAGTCGGCATGCTGGTTGCATTCCAAACATTGGATTCAAGTTAATCATGAATCACAGTTCCTGTGCTTTGTTTCAGGGGCTGTCCGAATTACTCTCCCTAACTCTTAATCATACTTGCCATTGGAAAAATCGACAAATTGATAACAGAACTAGGGAAATTGGGTGTTGATCCTTCATTTCTTGTGTTCAGGGAGAGCCATCCTTATCACTGAATTATAAAGCTTGTTCTGGTGGGATGCCTTAAATCTTTATACAAAACATCATATACTGCAATTTTCACACTTTCCTGTCCAAGTGTCTTATGTAATCTGTTATATTCCCTGCAATCTTTATAGCCATTGTCTGTATTTCATCCAAAGCTGGTTCTATTTCCTTATAGTGCAGTTTCTATATTTAATAGACTGGCTTCATACATTGTGATTCCATTTGTTTTTGCAATGTACTGAAAAGTTAACCATTAACTGAAACTGATTCAAACGCCTTTATAACCAATTAATAACCTTACAAATCATTTTAAAAAATATTATTTCTGCTTAATAGAAACGTAAGGATTATTTTCCTGTCGTGAGGTCACTTATCCAGTAATAATTGACTATCTCCTCTTTGTATTGACATAGGCCCTGCACATGGCTCAAAGGATGGAGCTGTCGGAAAAATAGTGATGAGTTTTATGATTATCTTTAGCTAATATAAGTTAGCCATGTGTTAAAGTAATGTGTGGAATGATACAGACTGTCAAGGAAACAGATATTTAGAATACTGTTCCCTTTTGCTTTCAGGCTTGAAGAGTCTGATATACTTGCAAGTTTAAAAAACATACAATATTATTCCTTTCTTCCTTAATAGTCTTTATGTGCCCAGTACTCGGCAGAAAGGCGTGAAGAAGAAAAGATGTGTGATCACCTAATACGAGCAGCAAAGTATCGAGATCATGTGACAGCCACTCAGCTGATACAGAAAATTATCAATATTTTGACAGATAAGCATGGTGCTTGGGGAAGTTCTTCACTAAGGTAAATCCATTAGTTTAAAGTTCTAATTTAGTTCATAATGGAGTCACTCCAAGCATTTGCATGAGGTTGAGCTTAAATTAGTCTTGACTCAATATGGAATATGATGTTAGAAATTATCAATCTTCAGTATGAAGATTGTAAAATGTTAAGTCCATCACTGCACTCTTAATACAGCTATTCAATTCAGTCTTCTGAAATATTATCTCAAGGTTATATTGAATACACCAGATGCAATCTCATGGAGACTGAGAGAGAATGCTAAATGGTCAGTATTCATCATGAAACTACTTCACTATTTTTCCTATCCTCATGACTGTTTCATTATGCACACACTTCACACCATTAGCACAGACTTGTTACTTTGTTGTGTATTAATAAAGATTGATCTCGGCATATGAATTCATACAGATCATGTTGTTTCAAAAACTCATAGGTTTGGTAATACCTATGATTTTGAAACAATATACTCGACAACTGTTTTTGATCTTAAATTTTAATAACTAACCCTAAAACTTCAAAACATTAATTGATGTGTATTGTATTTGAATTTACTACAGGCTTTGGTTGCATATAAAATTGAAATGATGTTTGAAAGAAAATAAGTAATAAAGAAATTCCACAATAAACCCCAAAATGTGTTTACTTGAAACAAGGAAAAGCTGAGTTATTAAAGAAAAATGCATTTGTACTGTGGGGAAACAATCCTTTCAGAATTCTGAGCTCACAAGGTTGTGCAGCATTGTTTTACATAAATTATTTAATTACTTTCAAATTCTCTCCAGTTGATTAGAAAATATGTGGCAATTAATAAGTTGATTTTGAAATATTGAATACCATCAATGTCTAATACAATCAGAAAACGACACTTGCATTCCTTCTTTAGTGGTCACATCTTCCAGAAACAATGTTTCCTCTTGAAATTTCAACTTTACAGGAATATTGCTTCATATTCCAAATATACCACAGGTTATTGATGGTTTGGATGTAGGTTTGCTTGCTGAGCTGGAAAGTTCATTTTCAGACATTTCGTCACCCTACTAGGTAACATTTTCAGTGAGCCTCCGGATGAAGCCATGATGGTTTGGACTAGTTCTATAGCTTAAAGGTGGATTTTAAGATCTATTGTGGGGGTTTTATATTGAAGTGTAAGGAACTGCAGGTTAGGGAAAGTTGCTGGATGAGTAATGCAACTGGCTAGCAAAAGCAGTATCGGTTCATGTGGGAGTAGGATGTTGTAATCATTATTGGCAATACTGGCAAATATATTGCAGAAATTCAAAGAGCCTCGCCAGACAGCACCTTCCAAACCCATGACCATGACATCTTGTAGGACATGTACAGCAGATGGATTGGAACATGATCACCAGTGAGTTTCATTCTAAGCAAACCATCATCTTGAGTTGGAAATTTATTGTCATTCCTTCACAGTCGCTGGGTCAATATTCCACCCCCCATCCCACGCAATTCTCTTTGTGATCATTTTTAGTTCCTTTCTAAAGTTCACCGTGGTTAATAATTTCTGAAGCTATGAAGTTCACGAACCCTACCCACCTCATCATTTCTAGACAAAGCAGTCACCTTCTTCAGTGGTCATTCTATTCAGAGTACCATTCTTAAACAACATTATGGGAAAGGGGCAGCAGAGACAGCAGATCCCTAAAGTGAGGAATCATGCAAAATCCCATTGTGTATTTGGCCCCCTATTTCACCACAGCCACTTAGGACTTTGTAGATGGTACACAATTGTAAACATTATAGAGGCTGTAAAGACAGTGAAAGTGGCTCACTTGGAGAGTGATCCATGAGATTCATTACATTGGTTAGAAGTTGCGGTCTACAGCTCTGAGAGGCAGTACCCATTGTCTTGAAGTCACTGTACTGTCTGGTTCCTTCCGCGGGAGGCCTGCACAGCATAATTTAGGCAGCTTTGAGGACCTATATTCAGATTCCTCTTGGGTAAAGCACCACAATTTGTGGTGTATTACTTGCCCTGGGCCAAGTAAAGGGAGAGGGAAATTTAGTTACACAGGCTGGCTGGCTTCCCAGGGTGCAGAGGCATTCACTATGGTAATGAAAGTTCTGTGAGAGACATCTGTCTCAGAAATATAGGATGTAGGAGCAGAACTAGATCATTCAGCCCTTTATTCCTGTTCCATCATGCACTGATATCATGGTTGTGCTTTCAGATAATTTTCCTGTCTGTCTCCCATAACCCTTAATTACCTTCTTGATCAAAAATCTAACTTGCCTTGAATTAAACTCAATGACAAAACCTTCACTGCTTTCTTGGGAAGAGAACTTCACATCCTAATGACACTCCAAATAAAAATGATCATAATTTCCATCTTAAAAGGGTGACCTTGTTCTTGATCTCTAGTTCACTAGTTCTAATCTCTGCTACAAGAGGAAAAATCAATTTATTAAACCCCATCAAGATTTCATGTGCTTCAACAAGAGCACCTGTCATTCTTCGAGACTGTGATGTATGCATTACTTAAGCTGCTCACCATTCTTCATAAAAATAATTGCCTAATCCCAGGAATGAATTGAGTGACACGATTCTAACACGATTCTTTTTCAAATAATGAGACCAAAAGTTTAACTTCAGTGGTGGGGAATCTTCTGGAAACAATTACTTGGGATGGAATTAATAATGACATGGAAAACAATGTGTCAGTTAGGAAGAGTCAGCACACATTTCTAAAGGGAAAAGCATGTTTAACTCACTCATTGGAATTTTTTGCAGAGGTAAGAGAAAGGGCCAATGAGAGTAACACTGTTGATGTAGTGTGCATGGATTTCCAGAAAGCTTTTGATTCAGTACCACACAACAGGCTTGTGAAGTAAGTTGAAACAAGCAGAAATACAACTTGCTGGAGAAACTCAGAATGTTTTGCAGCATCTGTGAAGTGAAGACAGTGTTAACATTTCTGGCCCAGTGATCCTTTGAAACATTAACTCTGTTTTCTCTGCACAGCTGCTGCTAGACCTGCTGAGTTTCTCCAGCAATTTCTGTTTCAGTTTTTTTCTGACTCGCCAGCATTCTCTTGTTTGTTTGTTTATATTGTGAAGAAAGTTGTAAGTTGTTGTATAAAAGGGACAGTAGCACACAGTTCCACACGGGTAAGCTTTTCCTGATATTTATTAATGACCTGGATCATGCTATGCAGGAGACAAGTTCAATGTTTGCAGATGACAGTAAACTCGGAAAAATTGTCAACTGTGTGGACAACATTGTGGAACTCCACAAGGGCGCAGACAATTTGGTGGAGTGGGCAGATGAGCTATAGACGAGGTTCAGTGCAGAGACGTGAGGTGATGCACAATGGTCAGAAGAGCTTTGAAAGACAATATAAATAGAGTCCAATTCTAAACAGGTGCAGGAGCTAAGGAACCTGAATGTATATATGCACAAATCATTGAAGGTGGCAGGACAGGTAGAGAGAGCAGTAATAAAATGTGGAATGTTCTCAGCTTTATTAATAGGGGAATAGAATACAAGAGCAAGGAGGTGATGTTGAACTTGTACAAGACACTTGTTAGACCTCAGCTAGTGTGTTATGTACAGTTGTAGGTGCCAAGTTAAAGGAAAGATGTGAATGCATTTGAGCGCGTGCAAAAGCAATTGCAGGAATGGTTTCAGGAATGAGTCTTCCATTATAAGGATAGATTGAAAAGATTGTGGACTATTCTCCTCGGAGAGAAGAAAGCAACTGAGAGCTATTTGATGGAGAGTTTCAACATCAAGAGTGGGCTGTATAGAATAAATAGGGAAAAGTTATTCTTGCTTGGAGAACAAAAAAGAACAGGAGCACATTGATTTAAAGTGACGTGTAAATTAAGCAAAACTGATGTGAGAAACATGTTTTTCTCACGAGTAATTCGAGTGTGGAATACACTGCCTGCAATTGTATTGGAGGTGGGTTCAATTGAGGCCTTCAGGAAGGCATTGGATGCACATTTGGGGTGACATTGTGTACAGAGTGAAAAGGCAGGAGTTTGGGACTTGGTACAGAGGCAGTGAAGGCATAATGGGCCAATGGTTGCTTCCACACTGTAACAATTGTGAGGTTCTGTGAAAACTGTGCACACTGATGTGGATCTTGCCAAGTCCCTGTACAGTTGCATTAAGGCTTTCCTACTTTTATATATTAATTTCTTTTGCAATAAACAACAAGATTCCATTTATCTTCCTGGCTGTTTGCTGAACCTGCGTACTAACTTTTTGTGATTTACACCAAAATGAAGAGCTTCATGCCCAACAATTGATAGTGAATATAGTGGCTCAGCATTTGGAGAGTTGCTGCAACATGTTTGTTCTCTGTCTCTGGATTCATTCACTTTTTCGAACAAGAAGGCAACACTATGATTGCCTTTTGAGGGAGCTGAGCATATTCTTGATGGCATAGCTGGTACCATTCTCGAGTATTTTAGAACAAACAAAAGAATATTACAACAATGCAGTCATCAAGTTGGTGAAGGAAAGGACCTTAATCTAAAGGGTCACTTCATTTGTCAGAAAGTCCACTATTATGTGTACTGTAAGGGTGGTAAACGTAGATATGACCTTTTATGCAGTGCACAATTTTCCATCAGGGAAATGGCTGAGCTTCAAAATATCTGGGAGAGATTCGAGCAGCCAGAACTATCTTAGGCAGCTCCTGTTCAAAGATTGATTGCTTCCGCAGTTTTTCAACATGTAATTTTTCATATGTTGTGGGCTTCACTGGCTAGACTGAAATTCGTTGCCCACCCCTAGTTGTCCTTGAAGTGGTAATGTTGAGCCACCATTTTGAACTTATTCAGTTGTGCTAGCGAGATCCACAATGTTGTTAGCAAGACCGTTCTGGGATTTTGACCCAGTGGCAGTGAAGCAACGGCAATATAGTACAAAGCCAAAATAGAATTTGGTTTGGAGGAAAATTTGCAGATGGTGGTGTTTCCTTGCATCAGATTCTTTTAGACCTTTTAGTGGTTGAGATCCTTAGTCTGGAAAGAGCTGGTGAAAGAATAGTGATGGAATGTGGTACACATTGCTGGCATGGTGCATTGGTAGTGGCGGGACAGACTGCTTAATTTGAATAGGGTGCTGACTAAACAGACTGCTTGCTCCTGGATGGCTTTTATTTTCTTGTGTTGTTGGAATTGTACTTATTCTGGCAAATGTTTTTCATCAGACTCCTGAATTGTGCCTTGGAAATGGTGGATCAGATTTAATGAGTTAGAATTTGTTCAGAATTCTGAACATTTGGCCTTCTATTTTGCCTGTAATATTTAGGAGACTATGCCAAATTGGTTTCTGGTCAGTGGTAACCCCCAAGATGTATGTTGTTGAAGAATCAGCGACAATAATGTCAGATGTCAATAGGTGGTGCTGGTTAGATTTTTTTTCTGTTGGAGATTGCTTGGTAGATGTATAAATTTTACTTGTCACTTGTCAGTTTAAATCTGAATGTTATCCAGATTTTTGCTGCATGTGAAACTTGGATTATTTCAGCATCAGAGAAGTAGTGGATGCTGTTGAACAGTCTGCAATCATCAATGAACGTTCCCCACTTTTGATCTTGTTGAAACATAGAATATAGGACTGGGCCATTTGGCCTTTCAGGCCTGTTCTGCCATTCAATATGATCCTGGCTAATAATCCAACTTGGCACCATGTTCTTGTTTTCTTCCCATATCCTTAGATGGTTTTAGCACTAAGAAATATATCATACTCCTTGAAAACATTCAATATTTTTGCCTCAGTTGTTTTCTATGGCAGAGAATTCCACATACACATTGACTTTCTGGGTGCAGAGAGGTATGATGGAGGGATGTTCAAAAATGAATGTCCTTGAGTGAAGAAACTAAAGATGGTTGTCTCTTGAACACTCCCCTGAGGAAGTTTTGCAGCAATGTCGTGGAACTAAGATGATTGGCCAACAACCAGAGCCATCTTCCTTTATGTTAGCTGTAATGGTGACCTTTTAAAAGACACTGACTGAAATGTAAATGTTCACCACATTCTATGTGATTGCACCAGGTTTCTAAAAACTGGAAAGATTTTGGACAAGGCTAAGTCAGGATCCTTGCATATCCTGTTTCTACAAATGGCCTAAAACAAGCCAGGTTATCTAAATATCGGCAAAAAAGAAAATACTAAGTCGAACATTGTTAGGTTATTATATTGGAAATAGTTTGTTGTAGGAGAAAGTGAAGACTTCCTGATGAAGGGCTTATACCCGAAATGTCGACTCTCCTGCTCTTTGAATGCTACCTGACCTGCTGTGCTTTTCCAGCACCACACACTCAACAGTTTGTTGTAGCATTGCTTGAAAAAATCCTGTGCTGAGCCTAAACTGTGTATAACTCTTAAACTATTTTCTTGTTGTACTTTCTCAACTAAATCCAATTAAAGCTCAAAATAAATTGACCTAGATAAATTATTGTAAACAGAATAGAGCAACATCAAACTTTACACAGAAATTGAAAGAGAAGTGACATTTTTCGGCAAGTCTTTGGAGTAAAATGAAAGTGGAATCAGCATCCTTTTCCTTTGAGAGATTGTGCATTCCCTGTACATGTGGACAAGTACTGGTTTCCTACTGAAAACATGTTCTCATGACAAGAGAGATGGTAAAGACATGATCTCCAGCTGCTGGGTTAGCAGGTCATGTGGCAAGTGGGTTTCATTTTAGAATAGGCAGTGGTATGGAATGAGGCTTATGAGCATTCTTCAGAAGCACTTCCCCCTCTTGCTTCTCCCCCCTCCTCCTCCTCCACTTTGTCCTTCCTCTTGTCCTTCCATCTCCGCATTATTGCCAACAAAAACCTCACCCTTGCATTCCTGGGCCAGATTTAAAAAAATGCATAAGGTTAAAATGTTTGCATTGGTCCTTATGATGCACTCCCTAAATTAGGGAGAGAAGGCTGAATGCATATCATGGATCATAGAAAGAGAATAGGTAAGTTGCTACCTAACTAAATTTCTGTCAAAGACACGAGTGCAAGAAGGGACAACATGGTGGTTCAGTGGTTGGGGTGGCATGGTGGCTCAGTGGTGAGCACTGCTGCCTCACTGCACCAGGGACCTGGGTTTGATTATAGCCTTGGGCAACTGCTTGTGTAGAGTTTGCATGTTCTCCCCATGTCTGTTTGGGTTTCCTCCCACAGTCCATGTGCAGGTTAGGTCGATTGGCCATACTAAATTGTCCCGTAGTTTCTAGGAATGAGCAGGCAATGTGGAATAGCTGTGGGGAATGCAGGGTTACAGGAGTGGGCTACTTTTCAGAGGTTGGTGTGAACGCGTTGGGCTGAATGGTCTGCTTTTACACTGTAGGGATTCTAAGTAAGAGATTGTTTTTCATGTGAATGAGTTGATGTTCACTATGGATTCATCCTATTCCTGGCATTGTACATTGCTCTCCATGAAAGGACAATAGAAGATGTACATTTGAAAAAAATTATTTTAAGTATGTTTTTAAATTAAGAATTTGACTTCACAAATTATGCAATTTTCCATATATCTCACTCACATGCAGTTCCGAAATTCCAACTGGATGCGAGTCTATGCTTTTACACTGTGCCAGATGTCTCTCTCATTTTTAGAATCTGCTTTTAGAGCCTCTTATTGATTCCACTTTTGATCACTTCTCTAATTCTTACTTTCATTCAGGGCTCATTTTGTCTGATGGTGCCTCAGTACCTTGGGATGTATATTTGTATTAAAGGAGTTTCATATATACTCTTTCAGTTCAATCGTGATTGTGTGTGTGTGTGTGTGTGTGTGTGTGTGTGTGTGTGTGTGTGTGTGGTATATATGTATATATAACTTATTTTGGGTTTTTGAATTGTGGACTAGTGACACAGTAGCCTTTCTGTAAGTTTGAAGAGCTTTAATGGCTTTCTTATGAGTATTTCTGTATTCTTGGTGGTTGTTTCTTTATTGCAATTGTAGAGAGAGACTTCTGGGATAGTGTGGGGATTTGTTTACATTGGGAGAGTTTACAGGCAAACAAAGTAAATAATGTAGTGCATTAGACTTTCAGACAGAAATGTTGAGCTTAGGGGCAGCACCTATAACTTGCGGAATAAAAGCCTTTTATTTTCCATTTGGTCAGTTTGCATAAGTCTTGGCTGAAGCTGGATGTGTGAAACAGTTGCTCCCGAGAAAGCGAAGTAGTTTTAGGGCTGTTAAGAAAAAGATTATTTCACCGCAAGGAAATTAGTTCAAAAGCTTCAGGTCAGAAATCTTTGGTTAAACACTGAAGAGGTTATTTGAAGCTGATAAATTCGAAGCTCAACTGGACGAAGGTTCCAGGAAGAGCCTATTAGATTCTTAACATGGAAACATTGAAACCTTCTCAAGTTGGGTTTTAAAGGTGTGAAACAGAAGGGAACTCTCTGTCATTACCATTGCATTAATCACAAATGATTAATAGTTTTTAAGTGATTTGCTTAATTCCATTCTATCTTCATTTCTTTTGCATAATAAACTTCTGTTTAGTTTTTTTTTAGATTTCTTAAGAGTGTGGAAATAGGCCCTTCGGCCCAACAAGTCCACACCGAACCGCCGAAGCGCAACCCACCCAGACCCGTTCCCCTACATTTATCCCTTCAGCTAACACTCCGGGCAACTTAGCATGGCCAATTTACCTAACCTACACATTTTTGGACTGTGGGAGGACACCGGAGGAAACACGCGCAGACAATGGGAGAATGTGCAAACTCCATACAGTCAGTCATCTGAGGTGGGAATTGAACCCGGATCTCTGGCTCTAGTTATTGAAGCTGAATCTGTAGCATTGCATATGTGTGTTTCTGAGAAAGACCAACTCATTAAAACAAAAAAACTTATCAAGCTGGGTTGTCCAATAATAGCTTGTGCACTGGAGGTATACAGATTGTGGCATCAGGTAGCATTTAATGATAATGCAGTTTGACGCTGATAGCGACATTTTTGATCTGAACACTCCTCCTAATGCCTACTCTTAACCCTGTAGAGTTGAGTATGTGTTTAATATCAGGATTTCGGGAGCATTTGCACTCTGGCAATTTAAAATGACCCTCAACCACTTCCATATTGCCAGCTACCTCTTGCCAAGTTGGTTGAACTGTTTGGATAGTTATCCTGGTACTTGAATTTAGAGAGATTGATTGGGTGTGGTGTTATACATATTGAAGGTTTTGATTAAATAATACTGTTCAACCACTTGAGGCGCTTAAGTTTCTACCTCACTTGGCCTGCAAAATGATTGGAGGAAGGAATAGAAGTGGCACGGATAAGGATAAGCAGCTTTGGGAGAGAGGAGGATGAGATGGGGAAGAAGTATAAACATTAGACCATATCAGTCTAAGTGTTCTAGAGAAACAATGTTTTGGTCTTTGCATAGTGTTCCTCGCAGATGTTATGTAATTCTTCCATTAAACTTTGTCACTTATTTTAAGAAGAATTGTAGCTTCAGTACAGGGACGTCAACATTGTTCATGGACTGAGTATGAACTTAATTAAGTTTCCTTACAGGGATCATCTCCAACATCTTGGAGTTGTATAAGGGAGTCACTGTTGCTCTGGAAGTAAACAGGGAAATGCATTTAATTTTACCCTTCAAGAGAAAAACATGCAACTTCAATATGGTGCAGACCACTATTTGTAGTATAATTTTAAAATGTGGCATAACTATAAACAGTTCCACTTCTTCAATCTCCAACTATTATGTGACCATAATTTGTGTCATGCAGGTTAATATTCATTATGCTGGAAGATGTAAAAACTATATTATTCTATGTTGACTTGATGTAGCATTAACACGTAAACCAGTGCAATAGACCACATGGTGGTTACGAACTGATGATGGCTATTCCCACCTACCATGACGCCATGAACATGCATATTATGAGACCCATTCAGTGTCATTGAGCAGGCCATTGAGGTGCTTAAGAAGCAGTAACGCTCCCACAGGAGTCTTGTAGTATTTGCTAAATCATGTTCCCCAATTCTGTCTAGTCTGCTGCATTGCGGCACACCTTACCAATATAAGAATGTAACTCTTGCATCCAGATATATGACAATCAGAAAAGAAAGAGTGGAGATAACCAACACTTCATCTTTCTCACCAGGCTATCTATGATTAGCTCATCTGACTAAACAGGACTCCAATTTCCTATTCTACAATGTTCCTATGCCTTAACCTCCCTCAGTTACTGACCTGCACAGTGTTGTCTTGGCCTAATGGCTCAGGCGAAAGCCACAACAGACAAACACTGAAAACAAACTTCATCTGTGGCTGGACTAGTAATCTTGAATCTTGGGCTTCTGGGACATGAATTGAAATTTAGCTATGTCAAGTGGTGAAATCTGAATTCAATAAGAAGGTTGGAATAAAAAGCTAGCCTAATGGTAATAGTTGACATTTAACCATTGTTGATCATCCTGAAAACCCAAATGGGACACAAATGTTCTTTTGGAAAGGAAATCTGCCATCATTACCACAACAGTCTGATTGAGCCTTAACTGTCTTCTGGGCAATTATTGATGAACATCAAATGCTGACCCACCTAGTGACACTCTTGTCTGTTAAGCAAGTAGAAAAATGAATTATTCAATATCAGAAACAAAATTCAACTGGTCATCAGTTTGTATATTCAATTAGGACCCTGTGCTGTGCGTGCATTCCCATGAATTAGTGGGTGACACTGCGAGCAGGAAACTAAAATTTTCAGTGGGAGCAAAATACAGATGAAGCAATGATTTTTGACAATGCCACCATGGCATGGATTATAGAAGTCTTGACATGTTGGATTACTAGCAAGAACAAGGGCAATGATGGGCAGAGTGACTTGTCATCCCATGAAAGAACAGTATAAACAGTCATAGCAATATTTTGGAAGATTTGTTGCTGGGCTGCTTTGAAAACCTGCAAGCTGTCTTAACAGGGATATTTGCAATATGACAGAAACAAGATGAGTGTGCATAATTCCAGTCTAACGTCTACAGCAGCACTTAACATTGCATGGCTTCTGCTGCAATAGGATTTGAAGTATTGATCATTACAAGCTGCAATGTGGTTGGATCTACAAGTATTCTCATGAAATTGGCTATTACGTCCATGTTAGAAAGTATGGGCACCCAGCTCTGCACAAAATGAGATACAAAGCTGGTGCTGGACAGCTCCAAGCTTCTTATTAATGACCACACTTTCCCAGGCAGTATACCTAATGCACCAAACATGTTGGCACACCTGTCACATTTCATGTACGCTGTCCTGTGAAAATCTCTCATCCAAGTCCTTTGCAATAGAACTTGTGGTTAAGCTTGCCTTCAGTTCAACTGGCACCTGTACTTCTGTTTGCTTTGACTTGGCTGAGGACTAAACATGTTCGCTAATCTTAATGTGCAGATTCTATCTCCAAATACTCTCTGAAGTATTCTCTTCAGAATCTGAGTTGGCAATTTGAAATGTGATAACAAGTGATAGTACTTTTCCCTCTCTTTATTTCTTGTTGCTGCTCCCTTACCTGACTAGGTTGCAATTCATTGATACTTAAAAGGAGAAAGCTGGCACTGAGGGAAAATGAAAGATTCAGCTTATAAATCTCACTTGTTTGTGGAGTGAAGGGAAGTAAGATGCAAGAAAGGATGCGAACAAACAAATTTTGATCGTTTTAGCTCTGCAACTGACTACATTCTCAATCACGACTGCTGCATCGATGGCAAGATCAGGAAGAGGCCATGCAAACATTTCTGTTCTCTGCTGGTCATATGCTTCTTTTGTTTGCCTGCACAAGAAAAGAAAGTGTGTCATTGATTATGATATAATATATTTAAATATGTATCTGTCAAGGCTGAATAGCTGGCAGTGTGTGCAAGCTGAGAGATGTGGGTGTAAGGTTGCAGCAGTGCCAACTGTGGAGATTGAGGTAATGATATGAATGTAAGTTTTGAGTTGTCATTGATCAAGGTTGTTGATTGTTGAGAATGCGGAATGGTTCAGTGAATGCAGCAGTGTGTGACCCAGTCAATTTGAAAATGGATTTCCTGACCTTGATCACTCGTGTGAAGGTATTGAATTCTCTGCGACACAGCATCCAAGTCCTTGGAGCTTAATGCTGGCATTGACTGCAATAGCTATTTGCTCCCATTGCTTTTGCATTGTTTCTCTCGAGGGCTTCTGACACTGTCTGAAGAACACACTCCATCTTTCCAGCTCCTGTATCTCTGGCTCCATGCTGCATTGGAAACTCTTGGAAGATTCTCTCTGCTGGGTTGTGCATTTGACTATCTCTGCCAGGCCACTTTGATTTTTGATTTGATTTTTTTATTGTCACATGTACCAAGATGAGACAAAGAATGAGGTCAGCATTAAATTTGAAATGTAAGTGATCTATTCAGAAATCCAGTAAGTGGGGAAGAAGCTGTTTTTGAATCTGTGGTTATGTGTGGTTAAACGTTTGTATCTTCTGCCCGATGAAAGAGATTGGAAGAGGTTATAACCAGTGTGGGAGGGGTCTTTCATTATGTTGGCTGCCTTTCCGAGGCAGCAAGAGATTCAGATAGAGTTAATAGGTGGAAGGTTAACTTGCTTGATGGACTGGGCAATGTTCACAACTCTTTAGTTTCTTGCTGTCCTGGACAGAGCAATTGCTATGCCGAGCAGTGATGCATCTTGGATAGAATGCTTTATATTGGTATGGGTCTTTACAGACATGCAGAATTTCCTTAACCTCCTGAGGAAGTAGAAGCATTGTTGTGCTTCCTTGACTGTCGCATCAACGTGGGTGGGCCAGGACGAATTGTTGGTGATTGTTACTCCCAAGGAACTTGATGATTCATTGATGTAGGTAGGGGCATACCCTCCATCTTGTTTCCTGAAGTCAGTCTCCTGTTCCAATCAGATTGCATCTCTTGTTTTAAGAGTTAGATACCGGCTTTGAACAATGCTGACTAACTTGAACTAGCACTCACCTCTCATGATTTTGCATCCCTGGATAAGGTGTGAAACCACTTAAAATATGTTTACCATTGGCTGCGCAAGACATACTTTATGATAAATGAGCAGGCAGCATGAAGTTTGAATACTCCCTGAATTAGGAGAAACAGACACAAGCCCATAGTGCACAACAATTCGACTGGTCATTGTTTTGAAACAAGAGAATTTTAACCTTAGTTCTTTTGGGGAAAAAAAATCAAGGTGAAATGGTAGTGTAGTGCTAATGTTACTGGATAAGTAACCTCGAGACCAAGGATAGTGGTCTGATAACATGGGTTCAAATTCACACCATTATTGTTTATGATCACTTTTAAGTGACAATTTTTGTAGGGTCATCGTGACATATAGACTAGCTATGTCAATGCCCCATGTGAAACAGTAGACCATTAGAATACAATAGAGCACTGTTTATATAATACCGTACAAGTACATTCAATGGCCCTATCTATGCCAACCTATGAAAGTCAAATAGTTGACTCTGATTTTTTGAAAAGCTGACATATGGCCAAAAAGCTGACAACAGACAAAAAAAAATGTAACTGTAAAATGGCTTTGAGCAAAACTCAATAACCAAGACTATGGTTGCAAAGGAACAGAATAAATTAAATTCCTTTTTATTACATTGGTTTCGATTTTTAAAATTATTTTGGACATGCTCTCAGCAATTTGGTTGACTTTTCGGAGAATCCTCCTATCCAGTGTACACTCGAATATTGCATAAAAGCATTATTTCGAAAGATACAGGAACTTGGAACTGAAAATGAAATATTTGCTAATAATTCATCAGTTGTGCAATGTATTCTCTTAAAAATAAATACTTTTTCTGACGTGTATTTAGAAGTTGTTGGAAGAGGAATTGAGTGCTGAAGGCGAAATAGTTATTTCCTAAAGTGGTGTGTGCAAATTACCCCAGTAATCCTCATGGATATTTATTTATTTGATGCTCTAGCAGCATATTTAAGTTGCTGAAGAAACGAAAAATGTTTGTGTTCACATTAACTCCAGAGTTTGGCAGGATCAGGTGTAATATACTGAGTCTGTACAAGCCAACAGTCCTACACTTTCACAGGCATGATGGCAAAAATGTGATTACTGACTTGCATTTTCTAAACAGATAATTCTTAAAATTGACAACCAGTTTAAAAAAGATTCCAAAAAAGTCACACATAAGCCTTGGCTCTGGATTCCTTATAGTTGGAAAATTTGAAAAGGAGTTCCAATATCAAATTTGTATTAATTACATTTTTAAAAAATGGTGTACTGCAATTGTAATAGGAATGAGTTTGTCCAATACATTGTGATTCTGGAAAATTACATCTGCGGAAAGTGCCTACATTTTGAGACACTTCAACTCAGAATTATTCAACAGGAATCCAAGGTGAAGGCATTGTGGAACATAAAAGGGCAAAATAGTTACCTAGACTCTTTGATCCAGAAACAGTCACAATCTTAACTTAGGTAGTGGTACGTGTATGGTACATGTTTTGTGAAAGTTGGAGAGGAGCTCAGAGCTCAAAAAATAGGACCCTATTTTTTGTGCTGTCTGTAGGAACCAACAATATAGGTAGAACTAGGATGAAGGTTCTGTTGGAAGAGTTTGAATCAGGACAAAATTAAAAAGCAGAATCTCATGGGCAATCATCACTGGATTGTTAACAGAGCCATGTGCCAATTGGTGAAAGGACACCGAGTTGAGAATGTTAAATGTGCCAAAAGAGTGATGTTGGTGACAGGGTTTTTGCTTCTGGCACCGGTACCAGCAAAAAGAGAGAAGTGTTCAGTTGGGAGGGGCTCCTCTTATAGTGGGATATGACTGGTTTCTTGCTGGAAGATAACTCAAGTTTTAGATGTGACTTCAAACTGATGAAAGGATATGAGGATTCACGAAAGGTGAACTTGAAAAGCACTAACCAAAGTATCAAGCTGTAGAGTAGCAATTTGGGTAAAACTAAGCCTGGCTGAAAATGTGTTGCTGGAAAAGCGCAGCAGGTCAGGCAGCACCCAAAGAGCAGGAGAATATTCCTGAAGAAGGGCTCATGGCCGAAACGTCGATTCTCCTGCCCCTTGGATGCTGCCTGACCTGCTGCGCTTTTCCAGCAACACATTTTCAGCTCTGATCTCCAGCATGTGCAGACCTCACTTTCTCCTAAAACTAAGCATGGTCAGTCAGCAAGGCACAGAGAGCCTCACCCCAGTAATAGTGTATGTTAGACACTTAAGTAACTGCCTGCATATGATAATGTCTTAAGCTGTTTTGCAAAGCTTTCTCAAAGACAGAGTTTTAAGGAGCATCTTATGAATAAAAAAGATGCAAGTGATATAAGGAGATAATTACACAGCTGAAACAGGGCTGATTGTGGTGGAGCAATCTTTTTCTTCAGAAGCTACTACACTTTATCCCGTCATTGTTTCATACAGATCTTCAGGCCATAGCATTATAGTAATAAAATGATTTCTTAGGGAAATTTCATTGTTTTCAGTCCTCTCCTGAGTCACAAAGTGACAGAATTCATTTAGTTGCATTCCCACTTCCCCATAAGGGCCTTACAGCAGCTACCATTTGTCTTGAAGTAAGTGAAACACAGAAAATTAGGCCATCTTTCCGTGGCTCCTCGTGGGACAGATTTCTCTGTCGTAAAATCTAAGATATCAAGAGGCTAGAACTAGCAAAGTGAGAGATCTTAGGTGTAGGGACTGGTTGTAGAAGAGTAATGGCACTGTAAGCTGGTGTTGATCCAAAGACATGCAAGGACGTGACCATGGAGGGATTTGTATATCGAAGTGATTATCCATAATGCAATCGCACATGCAGCCAGTAACAGCACCTAGCTGTGAATAGGGCAGTTGCAGAGAGCTTTTGAATGTGTCAGAGAGGCGAGATGGTGCCTGGTGCCCTTGTTGGATGCAGCCAAGGTCAGGAGTGTGAGCCAGTGTGGGGAGCTGCAGTGGGAGCAATATTTGGTTTTAGGGAGGGGAGGGGTCAATGGGGGAAGGTGGCTAGCCTGCTTCAGGAATCAGCCTCCTTTTTTTCCTGAGAGTGATTGGAAGCAGCAGAGGGAGTGGAACAGTGAGGAAAGCTGCTATGATAAAATAAATGTTTTTTTCCCTCTGTCTTGCAGATGATTTATTTTACGTTCAATTAGCTGCCTATCCGTTTTCTTTGAGATTTAATCTGTTTTCTTCCTGTTCTTTGTGCCACCTAGATGTGGTGCTCACAGGAAACTCAGCTTTTGTAAATATGGAAAAGAAGCGAGCATTGTGTAACTGGGAGTATGATGTAGCTGAGCAAGCATAATGGAGATGGGTGATTGGACTCAGTTACAATATACATAGCAGAGATCTGAATTACCTCAAGTTTGCAGAGCTTAGAACTGGGAAGGGAATGGCTGAATGTTTTAGCAGCAAATGAGCAATGTTAGGGAGAGGGGAAATAGTCAGTGTTTGAGATGTGACTTCATGTTTGGAAGCTCACCACAGATCAGAGAAACCCCAATGTTGCAGCAATTTCCAGGCAATATCTTTGATTGGAGGAAATTTTGTGTTCATCCGGTACTAGATGTTGACTAAGCAATTTTGACAATTTAGAGACAGTGGGTTTGTTATCAAAGGTAGAGAGCTGAGATATATCTAGGCATTGTCAGCTTATATGTGGAAACGTATGGTATTGTTTTGCATAATTTCACTGTGGCAACATATAGATGAGAAATGGAGGGGACCAAGGGTGTATCCAGGGGAACACTAAACATCCAAGAAAATAGAAAATGTTAAACCTAAGGACACTATATATGAGCATAGGATACTCAACAAAATAGGTCAATTAATATCACAGAAATTAATATGTTTGATATCTTAGCCAAAATGGAGATGGTAGCAGAGTGACCAGTAGTGGTAAATCTTCTGTGCCATTTGATTTTTAGATTAGGGAAGAAAAATTTAAAAGGGGTAGGAAGGTTATCCCTGATGAGAGGGGTTGGGAACAATACAGCAGAGAGAAGATTTGAGCTTGCAAAATCAAGATGGAGATACATTTTGCGTGAAGCTGAAAAAATAATGGGTTGAAGAACAGTTGGAAATAGTTTTCATATTTTCCATTACAATGATTGTGGTAAAGAGCTGATTATAAATCAGTAAATTAATAGGTGCATGTAACAAGTTTAAAAATTACAGGGTACATTAATTCTCAAACTGGATAAATCAAATTTCACAAAATGATGCGGACAACAGCATCAAGTGTGTTGGAATCTCAGGGAGTAAGTCCAACAAGAAATTTTGGAGCAGTATCTCAATGGGTGGTTGGTTCTCCTTCAGTACAGCCCATTTAGACAATTCCTTCTGTCAATTGTCCTCCATATATTTAAGGTTTTATCCTTTTTCTAGATCTTAGCCTACATTGAGAGGGGATTTCAGAAACTAGGCAAATTTATATAAGTTGAAACCCCATCTAGGATATATAGTAAACTTCTGAAGAGGTCATTCCATCTTTATTCCAACAATGAGGAATCAAAGATAGGAATTAGCAATGTGCAGGTATGAGTTTGGCTAAACTTATGTAAAGTAAGGTTGCCATGGCCTGGTTCCATTGGTGAGATTGGTCCGTGACTGCCTCAGCAACCATTACGAAGAACAGGGAAAAGGGATTTTTATTTCAGACTAGACTGAAATTGAGTATTCAGCAAATAAATGAAACTACCAACCTCTGCCTTAAAATATTTAATGACCCTGACTTTTGCGATAGAGAGTTCAAAGTCTGTCAACTCTGAGAGCAAACATTTCTTCTCACCTCTGTCCTAATGGAGACTCTTACTTTAATACTATGCTCCCTTAGTCTGGACTCTTCCAAAAAGGAATAAAGGAGGAACGCAACAGCCTAGTGGCACTGTTGTTGGACTAGCAATAGATTCCCAGACTAATGTTCTGGGTCTCTGGGTTCAAATCCCATCATGGTAGATGGTGGTTTGAGTTCTGTATGTTTTAAAAAAATGTCTTGGAATTAAAAGCTATCTAAGAGCAATGATGTAACCATTTTTGATTATCTTAAAAACTCATCTGATTCACCTGATTCATTTTAATTTGTATCCTTACTTGGTCTGGTCTACATGTAATTCTAGACTTATATGCCGTTTGAGGGAAATTGGAATGGAGAATAAATGCTGGTCCAACCAATGATGCCCATCCAGTGAACAAATATATATTAAAAATTCCAAGTCTACCTTGTCAACACAATTCAGGATCTTTTATTCACTGTTGAGTCTCAAATCAACTCTGTCTTCTAAATTTCAGTAAGTCCAAGCTCCAATTTGTTGAACCTTTCCTCAGAAGAAATCTTGTTCTTTTCAGATACCAATTTAGTAAACCACCTATGAACTGCTTCCAATATATTTACATCATTTCTTAAAGGAAAAGAAAATAGAACTGTACACAATGTTGAGGTTGTGGTCTCAACAATGCCCCCAATCACAGAAGCATAACATTTTATGTTCATGTTCAATTTCTCTTGTAAAAAAAAATTTTTTCGTTAGCATTTTTAATTATTTGCTGCACGTACATTATCGTGACTTAACTGCGAAGAGTGCATCAATAATAGTGTTCTACTGTTGCACAAATATGTAAAACTCCAATTAGGCCACCAAGACAATCAATTTGCCTGACTTTTAAGGCCAAAAGCTATTCACACTAGGTTTAGTCACTAACAGAAAATAGTGCTATTGCTCGGAAAACATTTAACTTTAGCAAATGTCAGTGAAAAGAAGTAATTATAATGTGACTTAAAATATACTCCCTTCTAGCCCTAAATACATACACATGCATTCAGGAATAAAACAGAGAAGAGACATATGGATTGACATAAGTAATATGGATGGAAAAATATAAACTGGTAAATGAAATTCTGAAGACCAAAAGACCAGGTCATAAAAGCAGCTTAAATAGTCTCTCAAATTTCATTTTGAGTTTAACGATGCTGGGGACACTGTTTATAAAGCGATGGTTGTACGTCACTTTGATAATTACATTGGTGGTCCTAGACCTTTTTCTTATTTGAACTTTTTCTTTAAAGTTTGTTGTTTTTGCCTTTTTAGTCACACCTGAGAGAAATGAGAGAACATTTTTCAGTTTGCCAGCTCTGGACGTCTCTATCTGCTGTGTACTTGCAGGTCTATAATCAAATACAGTTCAACTAATCTGAAGTCTGCCTTCAGGTAGCTTTTCCTTAACCCAAAGACTCCTGGTGCCATTCTGGAACAAAGTAATAGTCTTCGAACTTTGAAATGCAATTATTATATTTTTCAGCAAAACATGTGCACCATTTAATATTTCCAAGTTATACAACTCTTCTGGTATTTCAGCTACATAACAATATCTGATTTTTGTTTTAGTTTATAGTCCAAAAAGGGAAAATGTATCATCCTTTATAGCATTCTGACATTTTGCACCTTGGAGTTCCACAGCTGTTCTCCGTTTAAATAGTACTCTGCATTCTTTTCTTCCTGTTGTAGTGAACAATTTCATATTTTCCCACTTCATGACCTATTCGCCAAATTTCCGTCCCCTCCCTCAACCTGTCCACATCAGTCTGCAACTTCCCTATGTCCTCTTTACAATATTTTTGCATACCTAATGCATTGTAGTAAGATGAGGGCCCATGACAGAAAAAGACCCAATTATGCTTAATTTTGTTTTCTCCAGCCATTCAATATTTATCCATATTAGTATGTTATCCAGTGCACTGTTCTTGTACTTTGTGCAACAATCTTTTATGTAGCCCCTTGTCAAATGCTTTCTGGAAATTCAAATACAGTACATCAGTGGATATGGTTCTCCTTTGAAGACCTCCAATAAATTGGATAAACATGATTTCCTGTTCATAAAATCATACTAACTCCTCTTAATCACAAATTCTTCCACGTACCTCGCTATAAACTCCTTCATGATCGGTTCTAACATGTACCCCATGACAGTTGTGAAGCAAACTGGACTACAGTTTCTTATTTGTCTCCTTCTTTTCTTGAATTTGAGGCGTTATATTTTCTACATTCCAGTCTGTAGGATCCTTTCCAGAATGAAGTGATTTTTGAAAAATTAACGCAAACACATCTACAATGCTTCACTCGCAACCTCTTAAGATCTTGATTTGGAGATGCCGGTGTTGGACTGGGGTGTACAAAATTAAAAATCACACAACACCAGGTTATAGTCCAACAGGTTTAATTGGAAGCATACTAGCTTTCGCAGCATCGCTCCTTCGTCAGGTGGTAATGGAGGGCTCAATCCTAACACACACAATTTATAGCAAAAATTTACAGTGTGATGTAACTGAAATTATACATTGAAAAATTGATTGTCTGTTAAGCCTTTCATCTGTTAGAATACCATGATAGTTTCACTTCTTTCATGTGTAAATCACAAAACCTTTTGCATTCTCGGGTTAGCTGTTAACAATGGTGATAGCTAGACAATATGTTGAATGTGTTGGCCCCCTGTGTTCTCTGTCTATGCCATGATGTTTAGATTGATTCTAATCTAAAAAGTGAGATAATGGAGTTTTACACGAATTCATGCAGTTTTTGAGCTCAGAGTTCAACAGACAGGAGTGTTCCCTCCCAGCTAACCCAAGAATGCAACTTCTTTTAAAAAAGGTTTTGTGATTTACACATGAAAGAAGTGAAACTATCACGGTATTCTAATAGATGAAAGGCTTAACAGACAATCGATTTTTCAATGTATAATTTCAGTTACATTACACTGTAAATTTTTGCTATAAATTCTGTGTGTTAGGATTGAGCCTTCCACTACCACCTGATGAAGGAATGACGCTGCGAAAGCTAGTGTGCTTCCAATTAAACCTGTTGGACTATAACCTGATGTTGTGTGATTTTTAACTTAAGATCTTGAAATGGATCTCTTATTACCCTGCAGCTCCATTAGTTTTCTCAGTACCATTCCCTGGCAGTTGAAATTTCACCAAGTTATTCTTTTCCTCCTACCTCCTGATTTTCACTGTTGCTGAGTTTTTGTATCATCTTTATTGAAGATAGAAACAAAATATCTGTTCTGGTATTTCACCTTTTGAGGATAGGCAATCATTGTCAGATTGCTGTTCAGCTTGAATTCTCCCCTAGCTTGAGGCTGTTTCACATTTCTTGCTCAGTCTTCCAAGGCCAGTTTTGCTAGAAATATGGGCTGCAGCATCTGTTGGAGCACTCTGTAGCACTGCAGAATCTGGGGGGGGGAGGACGTGTTTGTCACTAATTGCCATATGGGAAATTTAAACATAGTGTGTTTGTGATTAGGTGAGTGGTTTACAGAGTGAATGGTTAAGTGGGTGAATTAGCAGACTTGTTCTTTTGTTAAGCTTGGTTATCGACAATCATTGCCTTTTATAATATAGAGGATACAAACTATACACTGGACAAGGTTTCACACAAGGCTTCTAGAAAAACCTGATAGTCATGTGATTTTACATCACTTCCTATAGACAATTTCATTTACATATTCAGATGAACTCATTCCAGCAAGTAGTTAGGGTAATATCTGGGCAGAAAGGTAACTGGGTAGGAGATGGGTCAACGATATTAGCCTCTTGATAGCGTTGGGAGTTAGACATATCACTGGGACGTAAACATGGTTGGATTGAGGGGAGTAAAATAACAGAAAACTTCTGATGGGCAGGTTAAAACTTCCCAGTTAAAATTTCTGCAGTGGTCAGCATGTCAAGGCTTATGAAGATGCTGGAATCAGATATTTGGACCAGTGTGTATGCTAAGTTTAAACAGGAGTGTCATAAGTTGCAAATAGTCTTTGACTGTGTTCCAATTCCTATTAAATTGAGGAAATAAATTTTAAGGATGTACTGATTGAATGGAGGTTAATATATTCTAAGAGATCTGGAGTTTATATTTACTATGCTGTTTTATGTACTTCTCTGATATGACAGGAATGTGTTCAGAGCTAAAAAAAAAAATATTTTCATTGAGGGTTTGTTTGCCACTAAAATTGCTACTTTTTAAATTTAGGTTTTAGACATAATTGCCTTATGTGCTCAGTTGTATAGGTGGCCCATCGTGTTCACAAAAACAATCTTCCACTGGACTCTAATACTTGCACGTTAATGTTATTTATTTTTGCTTTGATATTGATGACTTTCTTAATGCCATGTGATCACTTGGCTGCGACACTGGCAGTTTGCCTGGGATTGCCAGTGGTTTTAATAAATCACAATCAGACTTGTGTCATTACATCAATATTTTTCGTCAATTATGTAGAAGGTCAGGTGCTGCATTCAGTGTTGGAGCCCCAGTATGTGACGTTCGAGAACCATCTGGTACTACATCCTACAGTATGTTAGAACAGGGAAAGAAGAATCCAATTTTTACCATTTGAACTAGCTGAATAAATTCTGCTTGTTTGTGGATAATGCTTTCCTGATTATAACCTTTTGAATGTGTTGGATTTGCTGTCATAGGTAATAGCTCTGATATATTATCTCAGAAGTTTAGTTTCAATATATACAAAATAAAAAATATTATTTTCTCTGGGAAACCAGTGGAAATTATTTTCCTTCACAACAGGATTCTGATATTTTTTGACTTGCCTCCATGATGTTTGTGTCTTCATACACAGCTTAAACTAGTTTCCACTGCCAAACGAAGGGCCGATTCTTTTTGGATTTCTGGGGATGTCTATCATCAACAGACTTCCTTGAGCTAAGAAATGGAACTTTGAAAATATTTGTATGCATTTTTTTTGTCATTGCTACCACAAATTCTAGGAGATTTCAGCAAGTAAGCCGACAAGTAAGTACTACGTCATAAATTATTGTTGCCTCTGTTGAGACTGGTAAAAGCAGAATGTCTGATTATAAGGAAAAGATAATGGGATAAACAAAACAGGGTTCCAAATGAGCAGAGTGGCAGAAGTAATTTTTTGCTGTGCACAGTGCAGGCATTGTGTTTATTTGGGTCAGGAGACAAATCATCTTTCATGTAGATGACACTTGGTAAAGTGGCTGAATGTGCGAAGGATGAAGAGAGATGATGGAGAATGCTGGATTGAAGTCTCTAAGGACATACTCCCCTTTTCTCATATCGTCCTTCATTGCATTCTAATAGGCTGACTAATGTACCATGGAAATTCACTCTCGGTATTGAGAAAACTGGTATTTTCCTCTCCAGAAAAGGCAGCATCTACCTCCTGACTATTAAGCATGTAATATATTTCCTGAATCGTTCTGAAATGCAAAGTGCTATGAAAATGTGCACGCACAACAGCATTTACAAATTTTTCGTAATCTAATTTAGGTTAGCAAACTAGCTAAGATTTAAATGCAGGCTTTAGCTCTAGCTGCGTACGTGAATACCTTCTAATGGATGCCCTTAAGCAAGAGGCGTCTCTGCCTTTAGGGACATTCATCTTTTTCTGTGTCACAAACTTGCTGGCAAAATCTTTGTGATGCTCTCTTCAATTTTTCTTCAGTAAATCAAATCTTCCTTCCTTCAGAAAGATGAATGCTCTGAGGTTGGGGTGTTACAAAAAAAAATCAATGCAAGCAAAATTGAAACAGTATGCCTTCATATTGATTGGCCTTGTGAAATCGAAACTAACAGCTTTGTAACTGTTCCAGTGGACAGTTAGCTGACCTGTAATGGACAAACTATCAATATTAGCATTACTATTTTATCTTGTAGTATGTCATTTAGAGCCAAGCAGCTTTAATATGAATGCCTGGGCTGAAATTTAAATGTAATGTGTAAAATGTACACTGTTTTCTATTATTCTCTTTACTTGGAAAATAATTTAAAAATAGTGAATTGATGTGTAAACAAAAATCAGTATTTTAAAGAACATGTAATATTTGCATGTCAACTTACTTATTTGAAGATTTTTGTAGTTTAATTCAATGCTATAATGTATAAAATGGCTCAGTTTTATAGATAACAGATGTTTAAACAAGCGTTCTCCAACCATTTCGGTTTGTGTTCTACATTTCAGGTGCAAGTATTGGCATTTAAGTAGTAATTTATCAGCATTTACATGCAAATCCTCACCTGAGCATAATATAATACTCAGATCATCAAAATGGGATGGCAGTGAATTTTATGAGTCAAATTCCTTTGTCTGTGGTTAGTTTGAATTGCCAAGTGAGTGACTAAGTAACCTATAGAAAGATGAAGCAGTTAGCTTTTCTTCTGTGATTGCAGAAAATTTGATCTTGGGCCTAAAGCACATTTTCTTGGTAAGCTTTTGAACATTAATTAGGATTCGGTGAAACTATGTTTTGGCAGAATTGAACAGTGATTGTAGCATTGCATTCTACTAGTGGACTAAAGTTTTATGACTCTGAGTTCTGGTTTCTTTTGACAAATTTTGCCTTAATTAAACAGAAAATTCCTTTAATGAATATTATTAAAAAGTTTACATCATGTAATATTGGAAATTATTAAACATCTTTTGGAACTTGGGCTACAAACCACAATATGATTTTCCATTCATTGCTTTTGAATGTCAGCTTTAAAACTTCCAAAAGAACCTTCCATTACACCTTAAGGATAACATTTAATGTAGCAATGTACAATGAAGGAATACGAATGGTGAACAAGAATGAGTACTAATTAAATGAAATCAGAGACGGGGTCTGTTGAGCTTCTGCTAATTTTGTTAAGAGTCACTCTTTGTTTCCTTTTCTGTAGCCAAGCTATTTTTTGTTTCCCTTCAGGTTCTTATTTAATTTCTTTTTGAAAGCCATGATTGAATCTGCTTCCTCCAATGAATTCTGGATTGGAGCCACACAGGGTAATTTTTTTGATATCCTCTTTCATTCCATTGCCAATAACCTTAAATTTGGGTTCTTCTGTTCTCACCCCTTCTCGAAATGGAAACAGTTTATTTCTATCTGTCTATCCCCCTTAAGATTTTGAACTATTCTGTCAAAACTCTTCTCAACATTGTCTTCTGTAAAACAACTCCCAGCTTCTCTAATTTATCCACGTAAATCCCTAATCTCTTCAGCAATTCTCTTAAGTTTTTCATGGATCTTCTCAAATCTTTTCACAATTCCCAGAATTGAACACACTGTTTCAGCTAAGGCAGAATCATTGTTTTATAAAGATTTATCGCAACTATCTTTTCTGTGCCATCTCAATCACAAGAGCCTTTTTAACCATTTTATCAGCCAGCCCACTACTTTCAATAATTTTTATGTATAAAACCATTCATCCTTCTGCTCCTGCACCCTTTATTTTTACATAATCTCTTTTCGTTCTTCGTATCAAATGTATCCCTTGGTAGTTTTATTTATTAATTTTCATCTGCCACCTGTCTGCTCAGTCCATTGATCTGTACCCTCTGAGTATATCCCTGTCCTCCTCCCATTTAAGTACATATCCAAGTTTTTATCCATATGTAAATTTTGAAATTGTACCCTCCACATCCAAGTCCAAGTCATTAATGTGCACAAATATGTATATCTAGAAAAAACATTGTCCTGGTACTGATCTCTAGGGACACTGCTATCTACCTTTTGTACAGTCTGAAAAATAACCATTAACCAGTACTCTGTTTCCTGACACTTAGCCCATTTCTTGTTCAAGCTGCCACTGTCCTTTTTGTTCTATGAGCTTTAATTTTGCTGTCAGGTATTATATTGTATTTTATCAAACACCTTTGGAAATCCATAAACATTACATCAATCTCATACTGTCATCGACTCTCTGTTATCTCATCTCCATCTCAATCACATTAGCTAAACATGACTTATCTTTGACAATTTTTTGCTGGTTATCCTTAATTAATCCACACTTGCCCAAGTGGCTATTAAATTAGTTCTGAATTATCGGTCCCAAAAGCTGTCTTAACATTTAGGGTATGTTGATTGACCTATAGTTGCTTTGTTTATTTCTGCACCATTTATTGAACAAGGATTTAACATTTGCAATTCCTATGGTTCTTTGGCATTACCTGTCTACGTAAGGAGGTTTATGTTCATTGTGGTTAGCACTGCCGCAAGTTGCACCCAACTTATCTCAACATCATTGGATTTATCTCGTCTGATCCAGTGTCTTATCAACTTTAAATACAGCCAACCATTTTTCAGTACCTCCTTTATATCTGCTTTTAGTAATCAGTATCCAACTGCATCCTCTTTTACCTATGTGTGGGCAGCATAGTTTAGATTAGATTAGATTATTTACAGTTTGGAAACAGGCCCTTCGGCCCAACAAATCCGCACTGACCCGCCGAAGCGCAACCCACCCATTCCCCTACATTTACCCTTTTTACCTAACACTACAGGCATTTTAGCATGGCCAATTTACCTAACCTGCACATCTTTGGACTGTGGGAGGAAACCGGTGCACCCGGAGGAAACCCACGCAGACACGGGGAGAATGTGCAAACTCCACATTGAACCCAGGAACAAAGCAACTATAGGTCAATCAACATACCCTAAATGTTAAGACAGCTTTTGGGACCGATAATTCAGGACTAATTTAATAGCCACTTGGGCAAGTCGGGAGTTGAACTCGGGTCTCTGGCGCTGTGAGGCAGCAGTGCTCCCAACTGTGCCACCGTGCCGCCCACAAACAGCTACAAAATCAGTGATCAAAATAATCTTTGTGGCTGTCTGGAGATTTTATCAAAAGATGTATTTTGATTTATAGGAGCTACCTTTTTGGTTTTTGATTTTCACTTGCTCCTTTGAGGTGATGCAGTCACATAGTAACAATGCCTTGGGATTTGTGTTAATGCCTTTGGGATTGTGATTCCTGATGAAGGGCTCTGGCCTGAAACGTCGAATTTCCTGTTCCTTGAATGCTGCCTGACCTGCTGTGCTTTAACCAGCAACACATTTTCAGCTTGGAATTTGTGTTAACATGTATTTAGATTTGCACAGAAATATGATTTGAAGAATGCATCAGTATCCTTAATTACTCAACCTCTATCAAATGTAAAGTTACGACTCAAAAAAAAAGCGTTTTAGAAACCACAATATTTGAATTGGCACTGGAGGACAGGTATAAGCAAGCAGCAATGCTTTTTCTCCCCCTCTAAAGTAACTCACATTCACACCTCTTCATGAAAATCCAACACCCAAAATACAGCTTCCACAGTCTGGTGAGCTTAAGTCAATACACTTCCAAAGTGCACATACAGACCAAAAAGTTTACCTCTTGGATCTCAGAATTAAATTTAACAATTGACAGAGATTTCATTTCAATGGCATCTGTAATTGTTTTCTCCATATACTAGCCCCTGAATAAATGCAAGGTAGAGATTCCAAATTGACTTGCAAGGAATTTAATAGCTGAGTCATTTTCAAGTGTTTTGTCTCATTTTTAGCCATTATCCTTCCAGCCTCCCTGTCCCTTTCCCCACCTCTTCTCTGCAGCTGTCTCCTTCCCACATCCCCATGCAGCTTTGTTCGCCCACTTCCCCAGGCAGCCTTCTCAAGTGTCGACTGGATGATCCATCTGGACCTTGTCCAAAGATTCCCCGTATCACATTACTGCAAAGGCTCTGAGAATGTTGGAAGCTGTCTTCACGAACCACTGCAAACCTTGGGGTGTATGTGCTATTCAGAAGGGGCACACTCCTTTTTCTGGCTTTGGTAGTCAGCTGACGTTTTTCACTCCTGCTTTATTCTGATACATTGTACATTCATGCAGTGGATGTGTTATGTTGCCTACCACATAAGATAGTTCTCACCATTTACCAGTTTTAATTGTGGTATTTGATCATCTCTGTATAGCTCTTTGAGGCATTGGGAATAAGATTTATTCCATTGAACGAAACCTAGCTCATACACCATTCACCAAAGCAAATATAATTTCAAAATTTAGCCTGAGCAGATTAAAATGATACATTTGACAAATGCAACTATATTTTCTTTTTCAGAATATTTCGGAAGTTCTAAAGGTTGTGAATTATTTGGGGCACAAAGGCACACATCATTGCCTTTCAAATTCTTCACAATATTACTTTTTAATTTATTAAGGAATTGTCTACCAAATGGTTTTAAATATTTTTTAAAACTTATTTTCAGTTACTTTGAATGAGTTTGTTCACATGTGGAATTATATTTTCATTGAAGGCACAAATAACATAATGCATCCATTACAGTGGATAGAATTCACCTGTCTTTAAATGGTAAGCAAGAGGTATTAAAATGCCTTGCACCACACAGTGCATTGCATTTGAAACTATAGGCGCTAGCTGTGCTGTCAAAGGTTTGGTAAAGTCGATCTTCTAGCCAGAAATCTGCCTTTTTCTTGACCTGTACCACATCTTGAAGAAGGTTCCGTTTGCATAGAGGATGCAGATATTTTAAACAATTATGGCATTCCTTGGCCATTTGGTGGTCACTCAGAATTTTGATATGGCATTTTGTTGCTGTGCTTGGTGTTCAATTTTCAGACAAATAATATCCAAGGAATTAAAGGAAAATCTTGATTCTGGAGTCACAGTTTTGTTAACCGCAAGCAATCACTCTTGTTTGAAGGCAGATAAGGTGACACTGATGATCTTTCTCAAATCCTCCTGAATAACTCATCTTGTTTTCAAGAGATTATTATGATTGATTACTTCCAGTTGATTCTTATGACTCTTTTTGATATTCCATGATTTCATCAGTATGTTGTAAAATATATGAATATTTTTGGAATGCATTTCTTCTTTCTTCATTAGCTGTGAGTAAGACCAGTATTTATTGCCTACTTCTAAATACACTTGACAAAGTGATTGTGAATTCAACTGTTCATGAATTGATGCAGTCCTGTGGTGTAGGTAAAATGACAGCTGTTTGGAGGCGAACTTTGATCCAGCAGCATTATGGAAACAATAACTCAGGATAATATGTGACAATGGTCAGTACAGAGTGCCCCCACACCCAACCCCACCACCATCCCACATTTTTTAAGTTCTCGTCCCCCCTGTCATTTGATCATATAGGTCATCTCTTCACTGCCATCTCTCCCCCCAAACCCCCCTTGAGTTCTCACTGAGGGGAAGCAACAATTTTCAAGACTCAAAATGGATTTACAGTAGAAAAAAGTTTGAGAAGAAACTGCTCTACAGAGCGGTGAGTTACTTATTGCAGAATTCCCAGCTTCTGGAATGCAGCTTCTGGGAATTCTACTGTTGTAGCTACGGTATTTATTTTGTTGATACAATTACCGTTCAATTCTGCTCCTCAGAATGTTGACAATTATTAGAAATGATAATACTCTTGACTGTCAAGGAAGTGTGATTAGACTATCCCTTGTTGGCGATGATCATTGCTTGGCATTTGAGTAGTCCAATTGTTAATGTGCTAGCAAACATTAAAAATTATTAATATCAGCCTGAACATTGACTTTGTTCTTTGTTCTTATCTGTTTGTTGTGAGATCACTTTTTGTCTGCAGCATGGTGCTACTACTGTCCAGGCTGGCATTTCTTTTTTTTGATATATTTGTTGCTCCTCTATGCTTGTCACTGAATCAGGGTCAATCCCTTGACATCATGATGGTAAATTGAAGGGTATGGTGAACTATGAACTACAGATTGTGGTGGAATACTGTTCTGCTGCTGTTGATGCCCAGAATGCTTTGTGAATTCCTGGGTTTGAGTTGCTTGACCTGATCTCAATTTGACCCATTTGTCATGATGGTAGTATCATACGTCAGAATGGAAGATGTTTTCAGTGCAAAGATAGGATTTTGACTCTGCAAATATTGTGAGCTGGTCATTTCTAGTAATACTATGACAGGTAATAGGTCATGTAGGTTTTCTCCTTTTGATGGTTTATCTTGATACCTGCTTCATGACCTGTCTTGTAGGGATATCTTTCAGGACTCAATCAGCTCTACCATTTATGGTGTGATTGAGTTTTTCTTTTAATGGCCATTCACATTTCCACCCAGGATATGATCTGTGCCTTTGTTAACCTTAGTGCCTCTTCCAATTGGCATTCAAATAGGTGAGTGATAATTCACCATTTGAACAAGGATAATGTGTGGTACTCATCAGGATATGTGTGTGTCACGTTTGACATGAGACTATAAAGCATCGTGGTGAGTTGAGTTAATGTTGAGAACTTTGTGGGCTACTCATTCCTGTTTGCTTACTGCCATGGTACCACCTCTGTTTCTATGCTGTTGCAGGAGTTGTGCATATCAAGGATATTGATTGATTATTATTAGACTACTTACAGTGTGGAAACAGGCCCTTCGGCCCAACAAGTCCACACCGACCCGGTAAAGCGCAACCCACCCAGAAACATTCCCCTACATTTACCCCTTCACCTAACACTATTGGCAATTTCAGCATGGCCAATTCACCTAACCTGCCCATTTTTTGGATTGTGGGAGGAAACCGGAGCACCCGGAGGAAACCCACGCAGACACAGGGAGGATGTGCAAACTCCATACAGAGAGTCCCCTGAGACGGGAATTGAACCCGGGTCTCTGGCGCTGTGAGGTAGCAGTGCTAACCACTGTGCCACCGTGCTGCCCACAGTGACTCCATTCCTAGTTATTGCACTAGCCTATGGATATTGGTGAGGATGACTTTTCTTCAGTCTTTTTGAAGTGGTGGGACACAGCTGAAATGGTTTGCTGGACCCTTTCAGAGGTCAGTAAAGAGTCATTCGTTGTTACAGATCTGAAATCACATCTTGCCCAGACTGGGCAAGGACAGCAGGATTTCTTTGCTGAAGCAAATGTGTTTTTCAGTAAATCTTTTGCTGCATGATCTTTATTACGGAGACAAGTTTATTATTCCAGGTTTGTATTCCCGGGTGGTAGGAGTTGCGCTCATGGACCTTCAGTCCATTAAAAAGGTACTGTGTGACTATATCCATTAGTTATCCCAGTGTTCTATTTGTATTACATTATATCTCATTGTTTCAACATTTTTATATATTAGTATTACCTCAAATTTAATTATTCCAAGTCACTAAGTTTCCGTATACTAACTTAATTGCATTTAGTCGTCCTTCTGAGGTTTGAAGTAATTCTATTGATGTTATTTTTCATTTGCTATTAATGAGCGTCACTGATATTCCTGTTACATTTTTATCCAGTTCCACATAATGCCTTTGTATGTAGCTTAAAAGTTCTTTAGTAATTCCTTGAGGGAACTTGTAGGATACATGACTCAACTTTCGCAGGGAGTTCCACCAACAACTTGAATTGAGTTACTCAGGCTTGTCATTGCAGAACCTTTTCCTTACTCATTCATATTGATATTCTTTATTAACTGTTTTGGTCGATATTTTGGATGTTCCAACACCTTCCTCATCAGTTTGTGTTCCAATACTTCCTTTGGTGTGAATGTTCGGCCGTTCATTTTCAGGGACAGACTTGTCAAATCTTTTCAATGTTGTACTATTATTTGTTTACGTATTGTGGAAGCTTTTCAGTACCTTGAGGAATCTTTGATGATGGGCGCTATATTTAAAATTTACTCCCTTGTTTGCTGCTTGGCTCAGAATGTGCACCTAGAGGAATGTTATTCAGTATGTTTTGAGTTCATTTAACCTGTCAGGTTCCTTTTTCCATTTTCATTAATAGAGTTCTCACACATCTATTGTGGTAAAGTATTTTTCAGTCTCATCAAGCCATTATGCCATTTCCCATTCACAAGTACTTCAACTTGTCCAAGGTCTTAGTTTGATTATATTCATAATATTGTACATAATTTAAGGCACATTGTTATGGGAAGAAACTGAAAGCTATGGAAAAAGGCCATTTGCTAAGTTGGGGTTATCGTTATGAAGAGACTATCAAAAGCTGATGTTGACAGTGTTGTTGGCATCCCTTGAAAGATTTTTTTTAAAAGCGGTTGAGGATGACTTCTATCCAAGTTGGAAAGACTGAATGGTAATCTGGTATGGTTATTGAACGTTTTGAACAACAGTAAAGGACATTTATGGTGCCTTGTTTCTACAGCTTAAGAGGTATCATGACTCATAGGGGTAGTACCCTGGAAGCCAAGCTCTATTCACTTCCTGGAGTTGTTACAAACATGAAAATTTGATTAAACCTAAATTACCCCAGTTCTACCCAATTGTCTAATTCAGGTCGAAGAATATGCACGTCATGTTTTTCCAAAATCAAGAAAGTTACTATTTGTTGCAAGTAAATTGTTTTTAAACTACTAATGGTAAAACAAATTTGCTAATTTATCATTGTATAATTTTGCATCTTTTTAAAGTTTTCATTACCATACAGCAGACGTACAAAGAGACAAGAAAGACCATCAATATATTGAGTAAGGAAGTAAAAAGAAAGGTCAGAAAAGCACAGCGCTGGCATCAGACCAGATTATGGATGTCAGTTATTTGTTAACTTTTGTTTTCTTTTGCTTTCTTATTACATTGATGACGTGAAGTTGTTACAAAAACCAGTTCACTGGTTGAGAATTCACACTTCCAATCTCTGTCCAACTGATGATTTGCAGAAATAGCAGCTTGTTGAAAAAAGGGGAAGGAAAATTGCAGTCTGCTTTGGATTTTGTTTTACTTTTCCACACACAGTAGGGAAAGACTGGACTTTCCTATTATTTTGTCCACACACACAAGACAGTTGTCACCTGCCCAGATGAGCTCTCTGGATCCCACAAAAAAAAACTGGTGCTGATTTGTCTGGAATTTCTCCTCACTGCTCCAATAAGACAACATTATATGTAAAACTGAGAACTTGTATTAAAAACTGCGAATATCATCTTATTGCATTAAACCAAGGGAATTGTATCTTCCCATTTTTAGTCCTCATGCCAATAAAAATTAAAAATGGTCTTTCTGGAGGCTGTATTAAGAGTACAGAAATTAATATCTTTAATCTTAACAGAAACGAGAACAATGTTTATACAGAGAATATTTTGGGTAGTTAGAACTTGGTGTGCCACAATGTTGAGGCATAGTTTGCAAATTATTTTAGTTTTGAAGTGTTGTTTGATAAAAGTGACTTTTGAAATGTGTGGCAAACAAGCAGCATTGTGGGTTTGAATAGGGTTGCTCAAGAAGTAACAAAGTCAAAGAGGATAATGCTGTTGATGTGATTGATGTCCAGAAGGTATTTATTGCAGTGTCACACAACAGACTTGTGAGGAACGTAAGGACAGTAGCTACGTGGATTCAAAATTGGCTGAGTAATAGATTGACTGAGTGATAGGAAACATAATGGTCAATGAATATTCTTTGGGCAGGAGAAAGATTTTTAGTGGAGATCTCCAGGAGTTGGTATTGGGACCCTTGCTTTGATTTGATTTGATGGGAATCCCATCAAATCCCATCACCAGCCTCATGAAGCACTTCATGATTATGGGAGTTCAGAGCCACTGGGCGGTAGTTGTTGAGACTTGTTGCTTGTGTTTACTTTGATACTGGGAAGATGGTGGTCTTCATGAAGCAGGTGGCGACTTCGGATTGTAGCAAGGAAAAGTTAAAGATTTTCCTGACATAATTGTGAACATCGTGGTGTGCAGTGGGACAATTTCAAAGTTTGCAAATGATACTAAACATGGCAGAATTGTAAACTGTGAGGAGGACAGTGTAGAATTCAAAAGCCCATTGACAAGTTGATGGAGTGGGCAGATGAGATTCAATACAGAGAAGTGAGAGGATAATACACTGTGGTTGGAAGAACATTTGAAAGACAACATAAAGCTAAGAATGTGATTTATTAATCACGCTGTCTATCTCTCCTCCCGCATTCAATGATCTGTGAACATAAACACCCAGGTCACACTGCTCTTGTTGTTATTTATTTCTGGTCGGCATGGACAAATTGGACTGATGTGTTCGTTTTTGTGCTGTACATCTCTGTAACTGTAAGTGATTTCCTGAGACTTAATCCCATAATTTAGATTCTACAATCAGAGGGAATAACAACTTTGGTTTCAAACTCTTTCAGAATCTTACATATTTCAGTGAGATCACCTCTCACTTCTAAAATGCAGGCAATGTAGACTAATGTGCTTGATTTGGGGGGGGGGGGGGGGAATCTATTTGAAATTTACAGAATACTGAATGGCCTGGACAGAGTGGACGTTGAGAAGATGTTTTCATTAGTTGGAGAGGTTAGGACCCAAGGGCACTGCCTGAGAGTAAAAAAGAATGAAAATAGAGAAACCTCTTTAGCCAGGGAGTGGTAAATCTATGGAATTCACTGCCACAGAAGGCTGTGGAGGCCAGTTCATTGAGAATCTTTAAGGTGGAGATAGGTTCTTGATTGTCAAGGGAATCAAGGGTTACGGGGTGAAAGAGGGAGAATGGGGTTGAGAAACTTACCAGCCATGATTGAATTGCAGAGTAGACTTAATGGGCTGATTGGCCTAATTTCTGCTCCTACGATTATGGGCTTATTCTGAATAGCTGATAGCTCAGCACAGAGTTTTGTAGCACTCCACTATCCAACCAATTTAAAAATGTCCTATTTGTCCCTTTTCTTTGTTCACTGTCCATTGACCAATCCTCTAATCTCCCAATATATTACCCTAACTATGTAGCCCCTTATTTCACGTATGAACTGTTGTGCAGCGACATATTGAATGTCTTTTGAAACTCCAAGTGTACCATATCTGCTGGTTCTCCTTTTCTGCTAGATTCATCTTCAAAATACTCTCATAAGTTTGTCAGCTACTATCTCCCTTTCACAAAAGTGTTGTCTTTGATCATAGTTTGGTTTTCGAAATGCTTCGTTAAGAGTTGTTTAATAATTGCTATAAATTAGACGTTCAGATCAGGACACCCTCAAGTAGCAAATATGTAAATTAGTCTTTCACTGTTAGTTGCTGTTTTTCTCTTTGTTTGGTACCAGGCACTTCAGAAGTTTAAATTTTAGTTTGAATCCGCGATGAGTGCAGGACATTTGCAATCAACTTTAAGTCCAACATACCATGTAAGAATCTTGTTCATATCTACAGATGAAATGATCTACCTCATGACTTTAGGATCCCTAACGATTACTTGTATTGTGAATGGATTATTCGCTTGCTTCTCTGTCGTTTATGGACAGCTATAGTTACTTTTGCCCATTTTGTCTGCATAGCCGGTGCCAAAATATGTATGCTATCTTGAAAAGTCCAGCTTCATGTTCAGCATGACTTGATTAAAACATTTAAAATCCTGAGGGATCTGAACAGTGCAGGTATGTATTTCCTTTTATGGGAGAAGCAGGGGTCCCTATTTAAAAATCAGGGTTTGTTCATTTATTGTTGTGATTCTGTTCGCCGAGCTGGGAATTTGTGTTGCAGACGTTTCGTCCCCTGTTTAGGTGACATCCTCAGTGCTTGGGAGCCTCCTGTGAAGCGTTTCTGTGTTGTTTCCTCTGGCATTTATAGTGGTCACTATAAATGCTGGAGGAAACATCACAGAAGCGCTTCACAGGAGGCTCCCAAGCACTGAGGATGTCATCTAGACAGGGGACGAAACGTCTGCAACACAAATTCCCAGCTTGGCAAACAGAACCACAACAACGAGCACCCGAGCTACAAATCTTCTCCCAAACTTTGTTCATTTATAAACAGAGATTTTACAAAATGATTTTCTCAGATGTCATGCATCTTCAGTTGCTCTTCCTGAAATTGATTCCTTGAATATTTTTAAAGTAGAGGTATATAGATGCTTGTTAAACAAGGGGGGAGTGAAAGGTAATCGGGGAAGGTGTGATTGCAGATTTGAGGTTATGGTCAGATCAGCTTTGATCTTAATGAATGAGGGAGTAAGCTTGTGGGACTGAATGGCCAACTGCTGCTTCATGTTTGCATACAATGCCTTACCTTCCCATGCTACTTTGCTACTCTTTTTAATGACTGCCCAGACTTAATGACTACTTCTAACAAGCTGTGTGGCAGCATAAAGGTCTACTCCCCAGCAACATTCCTCTTGCTAAATGATTGAGTTCATATCCAGTTAACTTGTGAGCTGTGCAATTTCCATTGATGGAGTACAATTTTCATTTGTTGGGCATGTGGGTTTTCCCTCAATTGTAAATGGGTCTGGGCAGGTCCACACCTTTAAGTTGCATACATCATTCCAGACTAATCCTCTATACCTGTTAATATATTTAAGCAATATGTTTAAAGTTACTTTTTATTGAATTATTTCTAATTATTCTCTCATATTTCTAAACGTACAACTTGACTGATGTATTTTGTATTGAAGCTACAATACAATAAAGCTACAAATTCAAGTTCAGATCAGTAATAGCTCAAGTAAATACATAACTCTTTATGGACACCCCTTGTAGTTTGCTCGGTCAGGTGGCTTAGAGACTCTGGGATGAAGAAAGAGAGAAAAAGATCCAGTGGTGAAGTGCTGGGACTTTATTATGTAATAGATCAATGCTGCTTTATCAGCTATCTTTTTAATTGCTCACTTTATGCAAATTCTTCATCTGCAAGCTTCTGAATCTGATATCTTAATGAATAAATTAGAGTTTTCAGGAAAAAAAATCTACTATTTTCTACTGGTTTCTCTTGAACAGAATTGTAACTTCAGCAAGCTTTCATTGCTCTGGCATGACATCCATATCCAAGGATGTTTGACAGAGTGAATTCATAGCTTCTGTTTGATATCACTCTTCCCTTGGCATTCTTACCTGCATGAGGCCTTTTCCAAAGTGAGTGTTAATGCAAACTTCAAGGGGAGAAATATGGTATATAAGGCAGTAGGGAAAATAGAAGAAAAAAATAGTTAGGTTTCAAGTTGAGATCTTTCCTTTAGAAGTAAAGTTACTGAAACAGAAGTTGGAATTTCTTGGACAGGCAGAAAATTTAAAATTGAAGTGGTACTAAATTGGAGGTTAATATGAAATCGAAGCAAGCAGGTTAAAATAAACAGATTCCTTTTCCATCTGATTTTTTTTTGCATTTAAAATTAGTTTCACAGTTGACATGTGCAGCCAGAGCCCATTTGGAAAAATACTCTAAATTCTGCTCAGATTCTGATTTACTTGATTCTAATCTTGCTTGGGAATTTCCAGAGGAACTTCCTCATAATTAGCCATTATGAGGCCAGAGTCAGTGTGGAAACTTCTCAGAGCTGTCCTAAAATCCCAGGAGTTCTTGTTGGACGAGCATGGGATCACGTTCTATAGATTGTTGTTTGTCATGTTTGCGATGAAGGTTTACATTAACCTCCTGTTGGATGTTGTGTCTGCATTTGAATTACAGATTTGAATACTTAAAAGTGTTAAGTTTGCCAAACACAACTTCCCATACTCATTCCTACACTACTCCATATCCAGAGCAAAACCAATGTGTCTCCTAGGCAGGCAGACATTGAAGATTTTCCCTGTGGTGTGTCTGCTGGCGTCAAGCTAATTACTTGTCTTTCATTTGACTCCAAATATTCTACTGGCCATGATTATGGCCAATAGAATTGAGGTTTCTATTTACTAGAGCCTTTCTGTTGCAAACAACATATTCTTTAAGTGCATAATGTAATGAAAAGGACCATTTAGTACATTGAGACCTCATCCTGTGTCATATCACTTACGTTGTATTGTACTTAAACCTGACTCTCTCTGATTTAATTTCCTGGGCAAGATAAACAACTGCAGGTAAAACCTCTTGAGTTCTTCAGTATTCCACTCACACAAAAGAAAACTGAAGAAATATAAATCTCAATAATCTTCTGAGAATTCCTGTTCAGAATGCCTGCTGCCAAATGCAAATATTTGTCTTTCCCTGTATTTAAATTGTTTTCCTTTTCTTCTAGCACAATTATTTACCTAATTTTGTAGAGGGTGGGAAGGAGATCAGACAGACATTATGTGTATTTAGATGCTATCTGTTCCCAGTAACTCCAGCAAAATTCCAAGGGCTCTTGGTTGATTACTAATAGTATTTTTCAGTTAATTTTACTTGAGAGCCTATCTGGTATGCATATTAAAAAGATTAGCACTGGGATTCAGGAGGCTTTGAAAGTTGAAGTTTTCATGAATATTGCTAGCTATTGCAGCAAGTGCTGTATACCTTGTTCTGTTTTGTTAAATGTGTAGTTTGGTTCTATGTATTTCATTCTTGCTGTTCTGAATTGTAAAACAATTTTGCAGAGTTCTAGCACAGTTCCTAGATCCTGTTACAAAAGCCTAACTCTTCTGCACGTGCCGTGATGTAGACCTTTATGGCAAGATTTCTTCAATAAGTCCTGCCTGTCTGTGCAGTCTACTGTGTAACCCAGACTTCATTAGCTCATTTGTTTCATATTTGGCCAATTATAGTTTGGGGATGAATGAACTGCATGACTGATTTTGGCTGGAGAAATGTGTGTATGCTGTGTTATAAATGTAATTACAACAAGAGCAGAAAGCCAAAGTGAACGCATGATATATCAAAAATATACCAAAAGAAAGGTTCTAATTTGTAGATCACAATATTCAATGCACTCAGACTTAGTCAGAAAAAAGCAGCCATGTATTTAAATGTTATAAAATAATTCAAGGGATCCTGCCTGCTTCAAATATCACGTTAAAGTTCAAATCAACATCTCACAAAAAGGAATTTGGTTATAATTTTGCACTTATGAGAGCTCAGGATATTACTTTGTTATATATTGTTGTGTCTTTCACTGCAAATCGAAGATTTGGAGATTCAGATAAAAGGATTCCTTTTGGTAAATGGCAACAGTGAAGAAATGAATGACCCACTCTACTTGTATGTAATTACACTAGCTGAGATTGTAACAATTCATCACAAGAAGAAGGATGACACGAAGGAAAGGGTTAGTCAAAGGAGATAGCCTTTGACTAACTACTGGACCACAAAGATCGATACTCAACTGATATTACTATAAAAGAACAATTGAATTCAGATGACATTTTGAGACAAGCTACACATTAAAAGATTGAAACAGAAGCAAACTAATCAGAATGATCTTACCTTTGTAGGATCAGGCTTCCTGAAAAGTTTAATAACCAGATTGGACTTGACATTGTGTTACAGTGTCTTCCAGTTGTTATTCACTTCTTAAAGGGCTGTCTTGCAATTGGATGATTCTGGTGCTTGTAGTGAGTGCTGACTTGAGAATGGCAGACACGCTGTGTCTGATTTTTCTGACCATTCTGCAATGAATGAAATGAATGGAAATTTGAGCACTGTGCTTGATGAATTAGCCATAAAATATGATTTAATTTATTCACAGCACAATTCCCTGTACAAAACTTTATTTTATCCAAATATGTGCTCAGAGTGAGAGAACCATTTTTTTTATATCCAGTAGACAGTTGGTGACAAATGTTTTTGCACTACATTCTCAACCATTTATACAACAAACAGGAGTCTCTAATAATCTTCTTTCCCTATTGTTGGAATGATGTGAGCTAATTGGTGCGAAAGAGTTCTGAAGGCACAGACCACACTGCTGCATCGAGACCAAGTCATTGTCTTTTACTTGTGAGCTTGGCCAGCAGGTGTGAGCAACTTATTTGATTCCGTTTACACGTCAGAATTCATATTTGGGAACTTTGCAGTTGTAATCAAAGTGGAATATGCAAGGCTACTGAATTTTTTAAATTGGGCAACTCTTAGAATGTGTGACTCCAACGCACAATAGCTGATACGCTCACTAACTGAAACAAAGAGAGAGCCTGAATCAAATGGATTTACTTGGTATTTCAGGATATTGGCGGCTTCTTCTATTGTGCTGTCTCTATTACAATTCCCCATTTTGAATTCAAGGCAATTATGGCATTTTCCATGTTCGGCAGCAAGTCTGATGATGCAGATAGTTACAAAGTAAAGCTGTGTGTCTTCAGCACAAATAAAATTTATATTTAGGAACTGACCGTTGACTACAAAATGATCGCTTGGATTTTGGGATGGAGCACAAAAGAGGTTGTGTTTTATTTGGGCTTTCAGAAGACATTTGACAAGATGTCTGAGAAATGTTTGTCATAAGAGCAGTACTATATTGGTATGGATAGAGAATCGACTTGGGTAGGGAACAGCGAATGGGGATGAGGGGTTTTGTTTATCAAGTTGAGATTCAGTGCTAGGACCATAACTGTTTAGTTTCTTGGAAGTGAGTGTACTGTAGCCAAATTTGCAGATGTCACAAAAATACATGAAGGTTTTGCAAGAGGGATAGCAAACAGTTTAGAGATATTGACAGGTTAAGTAAATTGGCAAAAAGTTGGCAAAGCTGAAAATGTGTTGCTGGAAAAGCACAGCAGGTCAGGCAGCATCCAAAAAGCAGGAGAATCGACGTTTCAGGCATGAGCCCTTCTTCAGGAATGCCATCGAGGAGAAAGTGAGGACTGCAGATGCTGGAGATCAGAGCTGAAAATGTGTTGCTAGAAAAGTGCAGCAGGTCAGGCAGCATCCAAAGAGCAGGAGAATCGACATTTCGGGCATGAGCCCTTCTTCAGGATTGCAGCTGAAAATGTGTTGCTAGAAAAGCGCAGCAGGTCAGGCAGCATCCAAAGAGCTGAAAATGTGTTGCTGGAAAAGCGCAGCAGGTCAGGCAGCATCCAAAGAAGCATTCCTGATGAAGGGCTCATGCCCGAAACGTTGATTCTCTTGCTCTTTGGATGCTGCCTGATCTGCTGCGCTTTTCCAGCAACACATTTTCAGCTCTGATCTCCAGCATCTGCAGTCCTCACTTTCGCCAAAAAGTTGGTAAATCAAATCTAAATGGGAAAATGTGCAATTTGTTTCTGAAGGAAGAAAAAGAAATTGTTTAAATGGAGAAAAACTGCAGGAAACTGCAACACCAAGGGACTTAAGCGTATCCATGCACAAAGCACAAAATGCTAGCTCAGAAGTGCAGCAGGAAATTAGGAAGGCTAATGAAATTTTGGCCCTCTTTTGAAGGGATTGGAGCGTAAGGACAGGGAGGTCTGACTCAAGCTGTCCAAAACTGGGAGGTCTGACTCAAACTGGTGAGACAACAATTGGCATTTTGAGTGTGTTTTGGTCCCCTTGTTGAAGGAATTATGTTATTTTATCGGAGGCAGTTGAGAATAAGTTCATTAAAATAATCCTCAGTGTGGAGATTAAATTGATTGAGACTCATTCCAATTTGGTAGAATGAGAGATGATCTCTTTGAAACATATTGGATTCTTAATGATTTTGACAGGGTCTATGATCAGAGGGCATAGACTCAGGATAGAGGTGCCCCAATTTAAGCTTGAGATGAGAAGGAGTTTCTTGCTCTCAGAAGTTTGAGAGTCTGTTAAACTCCTTGCCACAGAGAGCTCTGGGGGTGGTGCAGAGTCTTTGTATATATTTAAAGCTAAGATAGTTTCTTGATCAATAGGTGAATCAAGGGTTGCAGAGAAAGGGCAGGAAGGTGGACATGAGAGTGTTGGATCTGACATAATCCCACTGAATGGTAGAGCAGGCTTGAGGGCCTGAGTGGCCTTTTTCTGTTCCTTTTTTTTATGGCTGTCCCTGCCGCTTTTATATGTTCTAGATCCCAATCAGAAGAAACTCTTGGTCTTTAGCATGCAAGAACTTTATATACTAACTTTCTTCCTTTGACCTGTATACCCAGGTGTGTCTGTGCAATAACAGTGATAAATTTTCCACAGTTTCAAAACAAAACATTCTGCCTTTCTGTTCCACTTAATTTCTGGAAAGCTTTAATTAAATCACCACTTAACTTTCTACATTTCATGAAGTGCAACTGTAATTGGTCCTTGTAACGTAGCCCTTGAAATTAAGCTGTCATTCCAATGAATGTACATTGTGCTCCCTCCAACGCCATTATATCCTTCCGGATAACATAGCTGTGGACCAGAGCTTTCTTTGGCACTGGTATTACTTTCAACCTTTTGTATTCTAACCTCCTTTGTATAAAGACGAGCAGCATTTTAGGTTTGTCAGTTTCTTCCCATACCTTGATCCCTAAATCTCTTTGATTCTTCACTGTTTGTAGATTTTCACTATTACAGAAGTATGCTCAAGGAAGGACTCTATTCTGTCTCTCCTTTATAATACAACAAAAGATGTGTGATTGATAAATATCATTTCTAAGAGTTTGTATTTTATTGTGTGGCCTATGGGTCTTTTGTTTTGTGAAGAGGTTTAACAATTGATTAGAGCAGTTTAAACCAAGAGACTGTGGAAGAAAGTATTGAAACACTCAATTGGAACTTATTGTGTGTTATGTTTACAAATTATCCAAGCAGTGGAGGAGGATATTTGTCTAGTTGGTGTGCAACCGTGTGCAGTTTTGTTCAGTGACCGACAATTGATTAGTTTTTCAACCAGAGCCAGTTGTGTGTGTCCTGGAGTACTCAGCATTGTATCAACTTGTTGATTGGTTCATGGGAGAGTGGCTACAACTTTGTGTTTGACAATACAGCAGAAAGACCCAGCCTGTGAAAAAGAAACTAACTCACTTGCTGACCATCTGAGAGTGGTGAAGTGAATGAAATCCTGAGCAGTTGGCTACTGTATCTCTACAAATTGCCTTCCTGAAAGGAAAATAGGTGAAGAAAACACCTTCGGAGTCACCGAGAGAGTGAATCCTCAACTGTTGAATGAAAGGTTGAGAATTGTGGTCCACCTCTTTTGAGCCCTCCTCAGTGTCAAAAGGAACCAGAGCGAACCAAAGGAAAAAGTTTCATCGATGTGAATAATCCAGACTGCTGCCAGAACTTTGGTTCATTGACCTTTTTTTGTTCCTTCCCCATCCATGACATTTGTATTTTGTTTTGTATCATTTGTATATCAGTTTGTTTGGGTATGGATTTTTAAAAAAGGGTTATGATTTGAGATATCATAACTGATTTATGTTTCTTTTCTACCATCAGTTAAAAACAGTCTATCCATGCTGAATAGCTGTCTTCTGTTAAGGACAAAAACCTGATGAGTGTTTTCTTTGAATGTGTGTGTATCCGTCAGGTAAATTGGGAATTTGGATAGTTTGATTAAATCCTTTTGTATTTGTGATGGCTCCATGAATAGTAGGTCTTGATTTCTGTGTACTACTCCAATGAGTTATGACAATATTAATGAGGAAATAGAGATCCAGTCAAATACAAGCCAATGAGGAATGGGCAGTGGTATATCAGGTGTAGCCCCGTTTGAGTAATGTAACAAAAGTTTACAAGTGGCTCATAAAATGTTAATGTTGGGTCACTTGAGAATTTAGAAGAAAGTGAGGACTGCAGGTGCTGGAGATCAGAGCTGAAAATGCGTTGCTGGAAAAGCGCAGCAGGTCAGGCAGCATCCAAGGAACAGGAGAATCGCGTTTCGGGCATGACCCTTCTTCAGGAATTCCTGAAGAAGGGCTTATGCCCGAATTGTCGACTCTCCTGCTCCTTGGATGCTACCTGACCTCCTGCACTTTTCCAGCAACACATTTTCAGCTCACTTGAGAATTTGAAAACATGGGCTCAAATTTTTTTTAAAAAATTGTTGACTAAGATTATGTAAAAATGTCAAGTAGGGGGTAACCCCAACTGTCAATTAAACGTGTACCTTTAATCCCAATACCAACTTTGAAAACACCATTTAGCAGTGTCTTAATAAATTGTTATCCAAAAGCAGGAATGGGAATCGGTGTCTTAATGATTATGAATGCTTCATAAAATTTCTTAAAGTAGTTCATTTAGGAAGCATTTGTATAAAAATGATAATGGAAACATTAGTTTGATTTTTTACAATGTATAAATGACCCAAAAAATAGATCTAGGTTCAAGTTTTATTTCACAGATTTTCTCAGAAATAATGCTTAATCTGTAAATTAGCAGTTTGCATCTTCTGTTTATCACCCACAATATCTAAGTGCATTGCTAATATGGCATTGAACTTTGAGGACAATGATTAGAGCTTAGTGTCAATAATGCCCTTATCACTGGAATAAAGAAATTCTGTTGTTACTATTGCCATTAGGGACATTCTGAATGAGTCCACAGGATTCAGTCCTTTTGAACTGATGTATGGGCATAAAGTGAGAGAACCTTTCTTCTTTAACTAATTTAAACTGATAAACCAAAGCTCAGAAGCTATGTTTCCAACTTGTATTTTGACTTTCAGAGCAAAACTAACCAAACCATGTTGGCTAGAAAGCATTTGAAGAGTCTCAATAGACATGAAAATTTGAGCAGATAAGAAGACCAAAGTTCAAAATAATCTTGCTAGAGACAAGGTTAATATTTGTCTCGGGGGATCCATTAAAAAGAAAGTTCACTGGATCTTATCAAATCAAAAAGAAACTTGATGCAGTGAGTACTCCAGATAAAAGAGAGAATCAGCAAGGCCGTCATGTTAATATGTTAAAGAGATATAATAACAGTGTCAATATTAAAGAGAAAAGAATATTTACATTAATGAAAAATAGAAAATCAAATAAAGAAACCAGAACATTCAGAAATGAATTAGAAAATAAAAATTTAAAAGTTGATCCACTAACGATCTGTTTTGATAATGTGGAGCAATTTAAAGGTTAGACAGCATAATATTTTATCTTCCAGAAAAGTCTTGATGTGATTTACAAAGCTGTCACAGAATCATAAATTGGTCTAAGTGAATAAACAGGAAAAACATCATTGCTGGTCATGATAATAAAGAGGATGCATTACCTCAAAAGCAGCATCCTTACAGATACAATCCAGAGAAGCGCACTTAAGCAAGGAAGAGTTTAACTTCATGATGCACAATGATATTGTTGAACCAAGTCATAGTAACTGGAGCTTATTCATTATAATGGTGCCAAAGCTGCGTGGGTTGTAAAGATTTATTGATGATCACAAAGTTAGGATGATGCAAGCAGACTTGTAGACTGGGATAAATTCAGAATCCAGCATAGGAGGACTAAAAAGATAATAAATATAGAGATAATAAATTATGAGGACAAACTAGTGAGGAATATAAAAACTGACAATAAGAGCTTCTTCAAATATATAGAAAGGGAGAGAGGTCAAAGTGAAAATTAATCTGGGGAGATGATTATGGGTTACAAAGAGCTGGCAGAGGAGTCGAACAGATATTTTGCATCAGTCTTCATAGTGAAAGATACTTCAAACATCCCATTTAAACTCAAGTATAGGGTGGAGGAATTAAGTACCATCGCTATCACTAGAGAAGTAATATTAGTAAAACTAATGGGGCGAAAGGCAAATAAGTCTCTGGCTTTCATGATTTGCATTCAGGGGTGCTAAAAGAGGTAATTGCAGAGATAGTGGATGCATTGGTTATAATTTTCTAAAAATCTTTTGATTCTGGAAAATTACCAGAGGTTTAGAAGACTACTAATGTGACACCCTATTTGAGGATGGAACAGGGCTAAAAGTAAATAACTAGGCTGATTAGCATAATATCAATTGGAAAAATACTTGAGTTAATTATTAGGGAACGGTGGCACAGTGGTTAGCACTGCTGCCTCACAGCGCCTGAGACCCGGGTTCAATTCCCGACTCAGATGACTGACTGTGTGCAGTTTGCGCATTGTCCCGTGTCTGCGTGGGTTTCCTCCGGGTGCTCCGGTTTCCTCCCACAGTCCAAAGATGTGCGGGTCAGGTGAATTGGCCATGCTAAATTGCCCGTAGTGTTAGATAAGGGGTAAATGTAGGGGTATGGGTGGGTTGCGCTTCGGCGGGTCGGTGTGGACTTGTTGGGCCAAAGGGCCTAATCTAATTATGAAAGTACTTAATTCCTCCATGCTATACTTGAGTGTTATAGGGATGTTTGAAGTATTGTTCGCCATAAAGATTGATGTAAAATTTGCCTGACTCTTCTGCTAGTTCTAGTACCTCATCGTCATCACCCCAGATGCATTTTCACTTTGACCTCTTTCCCTTTGTATATATTTAAAGAACATTTGGAAAATCGAGCAGAGTCAGTATGGCATCATGAATTCATGTCTGACTAATTTATTAGAGTTTTTCAAGGATATTTCAACCAGAGTGGATAGAAAGGAATCAGTGATGTATTTGGACTTCTGGAAGACATTCAACAAGGGACCTTATGAATGGTAAAGTCATAAAATAAGCACAGAAGGTAGCATGTGGATATGGATAGAAAATGGGCTTATGGGCAGGAAACAGTGATTGGAGATAAGCAGTTCTTTTTCAGATTGTTGATCTTTGACCAGTGGGGTTCCACAAGGATCACTATTGGGACTGCAACTGTTCACAATATATTCATGACGAGGAGGAAGGAGGCAAATCTTCTGTAGCCAAATTTGCAGACAACACAAAAATAATGGAAAGGCAGATTGCCAGAGGGATACAAACAATTTAGAGATAGATATCGATATGTTAAGTTAGTGATAAAACATCAGCAAATGGAGTACAATGTGGGAAAATGTAAAGTTGTTTATTTTGGAAGGGAGAACAGGATATGTTTAAATGAAGGAAAAAAAAGAAAGTTATAGCACAGAGACTTGTGTAAAAAAAACACGAAAGCTGGCTCTCAGGTGTGGCAAGTAACCAGGAAGTCTAGTGGAATCCTTTTTCAGAGGGCTTTTGGAGAATAAAAATAGAGGAGTCTTACTGCAACTGTCCAAGGTGTTGGTGAGACCACATTTGGAATAGAGAGAGAAGTTTTGGCTCCCTTATTTAAGGAAAGACCATATTTAATTTTAGTCGGTTCCGAATAGGTTTACTAAAGTAATCCTTGGTATGAAGGGATTGTCTTGTAAGCAAAGGCTAAACTGGTTGAAACTCTACTCACTAATGTTTCCTTTCGTGGGAGAGTCTCAGAATAAGACATAGTCTAAGAATAAAGGGGCACCAATTTAAGCTTGAGATGACGGGGGAGTTTCTTTTCTCAGACAGTTGTGACATATTTTTTGTAACTCCTTCCCGCAGAGAGCTGTTAGGAAAGAGGCCTTGTGTACATTTAAGGCTGAGATCAATAGATTCTTGATCAGGCTAGGAATTATGCAGAAAACATAGCAAAGTGGATTTGAGGAATGTCAATCGGATAAAACATGATCCTGTTGTATGGTGGAGTAGGGTTGAGGAGCTGAATGACACACTGCTATTCCTGTTTCGTATGTTCTTATGGGATATGCAGGTTTAATTTTCATGATGGGTTTTAAAGAGTAATTAGGTCAGTCTTTCTTGCTCGCGTGCACGTACAGTGGTGGGAGTTATTTCATTCATTATTCTTTTCTATCAGAAGAATAAAACCTGACCTCAGCTTAAAACATTGATTTGAAGCAGCACCTCACACCTAAAGTGCACTCACTAACCTGAGATGTCACCTCTTGTATGTTGATAAAACCTTTCATTATTTCAGAACAAAGATTTGAAAGGAATCTGGATTTTGCATTTTAATCAGCAATCTACCTCTGATATGATTAAAAGATTTCACAAAGGGCCGCTAGTTTTAAAGTTAACTTTTTTGCTTATAACTACAATGTCCTATACCTCTGTATCATACCATGCCTGAGGAAGGAGCTGAGCTCTGAAAAGTTCAAATTTCAAATAAATCTGTTGAACCTGCTGTTGTTTGGTTTTTGACCTTGTCCACCCCAGTCCATCTCTGGGATATACACATTTTGGAACCATGAGTTTAAACTGGAATGTGTCAGAGAGCAAGTGAGTGTCATCCCTCCTGCAATGTCAGTGGAAGTTTGTACAGTTTACAAGCCAGAGAAAGCATTAAGCCACTTGCTTTGCAGAATCTAAGGAGAAAGTGAGGACTGCAGATGCTGGAGATGACTGAAACTTTGATGCTGCTGCTCCTCGGATGCTGCTTGACCTGCTGTGCTTTTCCAGCACCACATTTTTCGACTTTGCAGATTCCAGAAGAATAGGGCTTTTTAAAGTCTTTGTTCAAAATCTTTTTGAGTACAGTAGAAGGAAAATCTGCAAGAATAGTCTGTCGCAGAAAAAAGAAAGGAAGGCAGACAGCTGACAGTGGAAAGATGACTCTTAGATTTTGGATCCAGTGGTAACGAGGAGCAACATTGTTCAAAAGAAGGGTAGATTCCTGCACGTGAGAATGACAGTGTGGTGATGAGGGACTTGAAAGCCAAAAGTACATAACATAGGATCTACTAGTAAAAAATAAGTTAACTTGAACTGAACAAGTTGTTGAAAATCGCAAATTTACAAGTGCATGACCTCAAAGATTTATGTCCTCCTAGTGCAAGATCTGACAGCACTGCTTGCTGTGCCCAACCAGTTGCTGTTAAAGTCACTGTGTCCTTTAAGTTTCTGGCCATTGGCTCTTTCCTGTGATCATCTGCAGACCTTGGAAACTTAGTCTCAGAAACCACTGCATACTGCAGCATCTGAGAAGTCACTGATGGATTTTTTTCAGCAGCTAGACAGTACATTGGATTTCAGATTGTGGTACTTCATAAGCATAGAAGGTAGTGAGTTTCATCTCCATCGCTGAATTCTACCAAGAGCACTGTGTCAAGGACTGCACTGACGCAACAATAACGTACCCAATGAACTGCCAATGAGATTTATAAGCATGAAGGGTTTCCATTCCCTCAAAGTTGAATTGGTCTGTGACCACACGCAGCCATTTTCCTGGCATCTACCATGAGTTCTCCATCCTTCAACCATCTTGTATATTGTAACATTCATTCCATCCTTCTCCCCAAACACTTTGTATGTGGATTACAGAAGACAAGGATTACCCTTTATGTCATAGCTATCCACCCCTGTAAGAAACTACAAGAAGGAGGCGCAGTGGCACTTGCAGTCACTGCTGATTTTTCAAAAACATTGTCATTAAACAGTCTTTTGACATTCTGAAGATGTGCTTTAATTGCATGGATCTAGACTGACCAGAAAGCATCTGTGGTACATTTTGCACTGGTAGTAATAGTGTGAAATTTTAAACCCTAGAAAGATGAATTAATGTTCATAAACCTTCTGTCCTTATTAAGTACATCAGACATGACTTGAGGATTGTTTTCAAATTGCATTGAATTGTTGAAATGGCTATTAACCAATTTACAATTCTGGAATGCAGGAAATTTACTATTTACTTGCGTCTTCAGTCGAAATAGACACTCAGCAATTGTTTTATAGTATAGTAATTAGCATATCATTCCCTCTTCTCCCTCTGTCTGTTTCTTTCTCTATCATCCCCCTACCCCTCAACCACAGCCCCTCCTATTTCAATAAACTTTTGTCATAATGTTTAAGCAGATTTTAATTGCTGGTAATTGGAACTGCATGTTAATAGCCTGTAGATAATTAGGAAATCATTTGCATTTTCCTTACAGTTTGCTTGGTATTCAGAAAGGCTCTCAGTCATGTTCTCTCTCAGGGGATTTTGCTAATCCCACTTAGTCACAGATATTGTGAAGATGCGATTTTACTCATTTCTTTGCTTTCCTTCCTAATTCTGATTTGTTAGTTTGTTGCTTCTGAATGTTCTTTGTTTCCAAATGTAAAACATTGCCTCTGGTTCCTGAGTAATACCAGCATGTATTCCAGATATTTCTTTAATTGCTATAAGGGCAATTTTGTTCAACATTTATATTTTATCTTTATTCAGTTTTCCTTGAAAGGCTGAATTATCTGATATCATCCTAATTGTCATTGGCATAACTTGCTTGAGCTATTGTATGCTTTTGATGATACAGAAAGGCACTCTTTCCACTTTCTTCCAAAAACAATTACTTCAACAGTCCTATTTCAGTTAAGACAGGGACTTCAGTTACATTTTTACACTTGAGAATCTAGTAAATCATTTATATTAATTCTAAGTGCAATGCAAATCCCCAGGAAAATAGTCCAAAAAACTTGTTTTTTTAAATCTTAAATCTGTTGGAGCCTGATTCTGTTTTAGTCCTGAAAGCAAAGAAGGAGCCTTATGAATTTTTGGAATTTCAGGAACAGAATAGGTTGAATTTACACTTTGAAGGAAAATTGTAAAATTTAGGTGTCAAATGATCATTTGTACTGATATAACATCAAAATTAAAACCAATTTTTAGCTGTTTGGGATATAATTTATTGAGGTATTAATATCCTTTGCTTGGACTTGATTTATTTATTGTCACATATTTTGTGACAAAATACAGTGAAAAGTGTTGTATTAAGTGGATAGGTGTTGTATAGGTTGAAAGATGTCTGTATATATGCATTACATATGGATAAGTATGTATATAAATGAAATGATAAAATGTAATACTCGAAATAATTGAATGAATAAGTTTATTCAACAATTTTATTGTTTTGCTGGAAATCTGAAAGCATTCTGAACTGGTATTACAAAAGTCTGGAATACTGGGCTTTGAAATTTAACTTGGCAGATATTTTGTTATCATGATTTTGTATTGTTAAACCTGTTACTTAATTATGAGTTGAGAGCCAATGTATTACAGCTTCATTCATTTATAAAAATGACTAGAACTGAGTAAAGGGCACTTAAGATCACTGTAGATAAAACATTATGGAATCAAATGTATTTAGAACATTGGTAATTTATTGATCATATATAATTTTGTGGTAATTTAAAATTGAACGCTGAAATTTTGTTTTAAATATGGTTATTTATTTCTATTTTTCGATGGTAAGAGAAGTGATTTACACTTGGAAGGGACAATGACTGCAAAATGGAAATGTTAAAGGATTAGTGGTACTGGCTTCTTTCTCTGTGTCCCCTCCTACCCTAAAAGCACTAACTCTTACTGGCATACAATTCCTCAGGCAGTTATCAGCAGCATTGTATTTGAGGGAACTGCGACACTGGTTTGTAGACTTCTCCACTGCTTGGGAAAAAAACTAGGTTTAGGATAATGATCAAACCTGTTGGTTTAGAACATGTTATCATAAAAAAATGAACTGTCCTTCACTTCGAGAAATTGATTTAATGTAGCCTGAGAAGTCATTTATTTGTCTGTTTAAGAATACAGTATTTCACTTTGATGTTCGAAATTTGATGAGATGAGAATGCAAATTTTGAGAAGTGTAGAAGTCTTTGGGATGACCAAAGTTTGTTGGAATAGATTGACAAGTTGCAGTGCATTTTGAGAGGTCTGAGATGGTACATCTTTGGAAAAAGTGAAAAAGTGAACTCAAAGAATGCAATAAAAATGCTTATATTTGGGGAAAAAAAGCAATATAGAGGTGTGTAAACATATTCCTCAAAAATTCAGGTAGGTTTAATGCTTTAGATTTTATAGTTGAGGCATGGAGTGCAGACACACAAGATTCTTGTAAGTTTGGATATGGCAGTCGTAAACCACATACAGAATACTGCACAAAGCATTGCACATTTGCTTGCAGATTGGGCAATGAAGGCAGAAAGAGTGCACATATTGAACATTGTACTGTGAGGAATGATAAGCTATGGTTCTGAGAGAGTCTAGATCTAATGACTGTTTCCACTGAAACAGAGAAGATTAACTGGAAATTTGATCATTGTTTTTAAAATCATGAAAGGTTTTGATGAGTGAATAAGAAAATATAATTTCCTCTGGTTGGGGAAATCAGTGATGATGGATCATGAATTTAAAATTGTAGGCTAAGTAGAAATTTATTTCCCCATAGTAAGCAGAGATAATTGCATCTCTTAAGTGTAGGCAGCTATTTGATAACCTGGATGTAGAAACCATAATTCATATCTCAATTGTCATTTCGGACATAGGTACATGGTGCTAAATTCGTGCTCAAGCAATTACTCAAATGTTTCCAAAAATACATACAATTCGAAAAGGCGAGTAACTAGATTCAAGCAAATGTAGATTATGTTTACCAGATCATTTTGCTTTCCTCAGAAGTTGGGGATTGGCATTTGAAGATGCACTTAGTTGCTTAAGAGTGGTAGTGTGCTGTTTTGACTGCCTGGAGTTTTCTGGTTTTCCTAATTTTTGTCATTGGAATGGAGTTTACTGCTTCAAACTTATCCTTGATTGTTCAGGGAGGAGGACATTGAAATCATTTTGAAAAGAAATACCACTGAAACAGTTGATAACAGCCCTGGAATGATGAAACTTTGCCTTTATGAATCTAATGCTTGACATTGGCTTCTTAGGAAAATAATAAGGATACTCTCTAAGTTTGACTGAAGAACATAACATTTGCTAGAATGGAAATGTCTGATTTATCATGTTTTTTGTCTTAATATCCAACTATTGGCACAGCATTTAGTTATAACTGAGAACTCAGAATGTATAAAAAGCATCAGTAAATAAGGTCTGAGAAAAACAAATGGTAAAAAGAAATAATTACAGGCTCCTTATTTGAATATGCATAGCATTTATACAAACGTGGATGAATTGATAGTAAAAATAATTTGAGGATGATATGTGTATCACACAGATGAGATTGCAGCATGGCCAAGGTTGAAAGTTGAATATTCAAAGGCATTTGATGTTTTGGAAGGATAGAAAGCTTGGAAATAAATATACAATAGTTCTTTTAACTAAAGATGCGATTGGTAAAATAGTGAGAAATAGTCTTTGCTCAGGTCAAGATAGGAATCAGATTTTGAGACTATGAAATAGCAATGGAACAAGTCATTAGTGGGAGTAATTTTAAAGTCTATAACAATAGCTAGTTGTTTCATAGTACAGAATATGAAAAAGAAGAGACTTTTTTTGATACTTTTCATCTCTTAAGGACATTTGCAAGAACGTGAAGGCAACAGCATTTTCTCTATGAATAGAGAATGCTATTTAGCAGACAAGAGGACTCTGGTGGGGGCATTGCCTTGAGAATGCACCAGTAAGGTGGTGACTGACAATTCACTGCCAAGATTTTGTTTGAAATCAAAGGCAGGTTGACTTTGGTTTGGTCAGTGCATTAAGCATTTGAATGAACCAGAAATGGCTGTTAACTACTATGTTCAGTTGAAAAAGGTGCAGTATATGCAAATGTTGTTTCTGTCTGCAAAGAACTTGGTCCTTTATATGAATAAATGTGACTTCAAGTATGTACAAGAGTGCCTCACTGAAAGTCTGACTGATAATTTAAAATTAGTCATGAATGTTAGCATAGGGCACTCGCTGATAATAGATTAGATTAGATTCCCTACAGTGAGGAAATAGGCCCTTCAGCACAACAAGTCCATGCCGAGCCTCCGAAGAGTAATCCACCCAGACCCATTTCCCTCTGACTAATGTACCTAACACTACAGGTAATTTAGCATGGCCAATTCACCTGACCTGCACATTTTTGGACTGTGGGAGGAATCCCATGGAGACACAGGGAGGGAGAATGTGCAAACCCCACACAGATAGTCGCCTGGGGCTGGAATTGAACCCGGGTCAATGGCGCTGAGGCAGCAGTGCTAACCACTGAGTCATCATACCGCCCCATTTTATAATACGAATCTTATATAGCATGAAAATATAATAATCCTGACACACACATCCCGTTGTTTTAAAAGAAAAGAGAGATGCCAATGAACATTGAACTGCCAGAAAATGAGGTGAAGTAGTAGTAATGGGGAACAAAGAAATGGCAGAGGAACTGAATAAGTACTTTGCATCAGTTTTCACAGTGGAAGACACCAGCACATATCAGAACTTTTGAGAGTCAGGGGGCAGAGTGAGTGTAGTGGCCATCACTAAGGAGAAGGTGTTGCACAAACTGAAAGGTCTGAAGATGGATAAGTAACATAGACCAGATGGGCTACACCCCAGAGTTCTGAAGGAGATAGCTGAAGAGGCAGGATCTTTCAGGAATCACTGGAGTCAGACAGGGTCCCAGGCGACTGGAAATGGTTAATGTTTACAACACTCTCTTTAAGAAGAGATGGAGGCAGAAGGCATGAAACTATAGCTTCAACATGGTTGTTGGTAAGATTTTAGAATCCACTGTTAAGGATAAGATTGTAGAGTATATGGAGGTGCCTGATAAAATGGGACTGAGTCAGGATGACCGACAAATGGAGATCATGGATAATTTGTTAAAATTATTCAAGGAGGTAGTGAGCAAGTTAGGCAAAAGTGGGCCAGTGGATCTGATCTATTTGGATTTCAAGAAGGCCTTTCACAAGGTGACGCATAGGTGGTTGCTAAATAAGATAAGAATCCATGGTGTTCGGTGCAAGGTACTGGCATGGATTGACTGGTTGATTGGCAGAAGGCAGAAAGTGGGGAAAAAGGGGTCTTTTTCAGGATTGCATCCAGTGACTAATGGAGTTCATCAAGTGTCCATGTTGGACCAGAACTATTAACATTATAAGTTAATGATCTGGATGAAGGAACTGAGAGCATTGTTGCAAAGTTTGCAGGTGACATAAAGATAGGTGAAGGTGTTGTGGAAGTGGAGAGGCTGCAGAATGATTTGGACAGACTAGTAGAGTGGGCAAAGAAGTGACAGATGGAATACAATGCGGGCAAGTGTGGAATAATGCACTTTTGGAGGCAGAATAATGATGTTGACTATTTTCTAAATGTGCAAAAACTTAAATTCTAAGACCAAAGGAATTCTTTTAAACTTAACATTCATGTTCAGAAAGCAGTTAGGAAGACAAATGCATTGTCAGCGTTTATTTCAAGAGGGCTACCATGCGGGAGTAGAGATATACAGATGATGCCATATGAGGCTCTGATCAGACTGTATTTGGGATATTGTGAGCAGTTCTGGGCCCTGTATGTAAGGAAGGACATGTTGGTGTTGGAGGAGGTCCCGAGGAGGTTTATACGAATGATCCTGGGTATGGAGGGCTTGTCGTATAGAAAGTTGAGGAATCTAGGTCTGTACTTGATTGAGTTAGAAGGATGAGGGAGAATCTTATTGAAATTTAACAAATATGGAGAGGACTGGGTCGAGTGAATATGGAGAAATTTTTTCCACTGGTAGGTGAGAGTAAGATGCAGCCTCAGAATGAAAGGACAGCCTTTTAGAACTGAGATGAGGAGGAATTTCTTCATCCAGAATGTGATTAACCTGTGGAATTCATTGCTGTAGAAGGCTGTGGAGGCCAAGACATTGAGTGGATTTAAGACAGAGATAGATGTTTCATGATTACTAGGGGGAATCAAGGGTGACTGGGAGAAGGGAAGAGAATGCGGTTGAGAAATCTTATCAGACCTGATCAAATGACGGAGGAGACTTAATGGGCTGAATGGCCTAATCTGCTCCTGTACTTTATAGTATTATGGTCATTCTTATAAATTATGACCCCAACCGATGGTAATACTGACTAGTCAATCGTATTGTAAAACCTGGCTTGATAGATCAGTTTTAATTTATCAATCTAGTTACTATAGTGGTTAGTTACTGAACATAGTCACGTGAGGCAGCCAGTGGTCATTTGACAAATGAAGCTTATTGCCCAAAGAAAATACTTATATGTAAAATAATTTGAATTCACAAGATGTACAGTAAGAATGTTACTTGTAGCTTGGGTGGAGAAAAGCATTGCATGTTGCATATTTTGATTTTCAGAATGGTTTTGATAATGTCCCACGCAGATTAGTAAATAAAATTAGACCACATGGAATTGAAGATATATAGAGTATGGATTGAGAATTTGTTAAGAGAAATAAAGGGGATCATTGTCGAGATAGAAAGCAGTTACTAGTGGGGCGTCACCAGCATTCATGCTAGGTGTAGTCTCACAATCGGTGTGAAAATTATTTCTATGAAGGGAGCAGTTATAATATTTCGCAATTTGCTGACAATACCAAATTGTGTGAGAACATAATTAGTGAGGAAAAGCATTAGAGCTAGTAGCAGAAGTTGGCAATTCAGCCCCTTGAGTTTGCTCCACTATTTAATATCATGGCTGATCTCATCTTCAGTTGAACTCCATTTGCCTGACATTTACCCATAACATTTTAACCTGTTAGTAATTAAAAATCTGGCTATCTCCTCCTCAAATTTAATCAGCATCCCAGTGTCCTCTGCACTCTTGGGCAGTGAATTCCATATATCCCTGGCTTTTGAGAGGTAATTTCTTCTTGGCTTGATTAGATTAGATTACCTACAGTCCACACCGACCCTCCGAAGAGTAACCCACCCAGACTCATTCTCCCCCCCCGCCCCCCCCCAACTAATGCACCTAATACTATGGGCAATTTACCATGGCCAATTCACCTGACCTGCATGTCTTTGGATTGTGGGAGGAAAACTGGAGCACCCGGAGGAAACCCACACAGACATGGGGAGAACATGCAAACTCCACACAGTCACCCGAGGCAGGAATTGAACCTGGGTCCCTGGCGCTGTGAGGTAGCAGTGCTAACCACTGAGCCATTGTGCTGCCCCCAGCATGTCTGTGTCTTAAATCTGTCACCTTTTAGCCTAAAGCTATGACCACCTGTTCTAGATTGACCTGCAATCAGAAACTATGCCCTTTGCATCTTATGTACTTTACTTAGAAGAAAGGAGATTTCAAGAGGCATAAATGAGTTAGAAATGAAATATACCATGAGAAACTATAAAGTTATTCTGTTTGGTAGAAGATGCAGAAAAGTATTGCATTTGTTAAATGTGAGTGTTTGGGAACTACAAGTGTCCAAAAGGATTTAGGTGTGCTTGTCTGTGATTCTTAAGTGTGTAGGTGTAGCAGACAATTCAGAAGGCAAACAGTACTTTGAGTGTATTTGAATACAGAAGCAAAGATGTCTTGCTTCGGTTATTAAGAAGCTTGATGAGATCACGTGGTGTATTCTGTATAGTTTTACTCTCCTTATCTAGGGAATGATTTCAGTCCTGTGGTAGGAATTCAGTGCAGGTTCACCAAATTACTCCTGGGTTGGTACGAAATTGAGGAAACTGGGTCTGCATTTCCTGATGTGATAAATGTTTTCAATATTTCATTATAGTTTCAAAATTGCATTTTTGAAGTAGAGGTAAATGGGTTTTTGGTTTTAGTTCTGTGTGGGTGACTTGTTTGTCTTAAGAAGTCATAAAGTTATTACTGGAAGGTTAGTTCAGACATAATTTGCAAGAAAGTATGCAACTTCAGCAAAATGACTAGATAAATTATTTGAGCTAATTGAAATGTTTACAAAGTTGAACTTCTCTAAACTACAGCAAGGTAGATCAAGGCCACTGTCAAGTTCAATTTGATTATTATTGTCACATGTACAGAGATACTGTTGCTTTGCATGCTAACCAGACAAATCATTCCTTACAATCATACATCAGGGTAATAGAACAGAATGCAGAATATAATGTTGCAGAGAAAGATTAGCCCTTAAATGTGAGAGGTCCATTTATAAGTCTGATAACAGTGACAAAAAAATTGTTCTTAAACCTGTTGGTGCATGTTTTCAAACATTTGCATCTTCTGCCTGATGGAAGAGGGTGGAAGAGAGTTTAACCAGAGTGGGAGGGGTCTTTGATTATGTGGGCTGCTGTCCTGAGGCAGCAACAAGTGTAGACTGAGTCAGTGGAAAGAAGGCTGGTTTTTGTGGTGAACTGAGCTGTGTTCACAACTCTGTCTAATTTCTTATAGTTTTGGACACAACAGTTGCTATACAAAACTGTGATGCATCCAAATAGGATACTGTCTGTGGTGCATCTATAAAAATTGGCAAGTCATTGTGGACATTGCAAATTCCTTAGCCTTTTGAGAAAGTAGAAACGGTGGTGCGATTTCTTGACTATAGTGTCCACATAGTAATTAAAGCTTTTGACCACCTCCACCTCTACCTCGCCACCATTGATACGGACAGGGGTGTGCCTTACACTCCGCTTCCTGAAGTTGATGACCAACTCCTTTGTTTTGCTGACAATTTGAGGGAGAGATTATTGTCTTTGCACCATGCTACCAAGCTGTGTCTCTCATTCCAATACTTGGTCTCGTCATCATTTGAGATTCTACCCACTTCAATGGTGTCATCAACAAACTTGGAAATGGAGTTACAACTGAATATGACCACGCAGTCATGAATGTATAAAGAGTATAGTAAGGGGTTGGGTACACAGGCCTGTGGGGTGCCAGTGCTGAGGATTATTGTGGAGGAGGTATTGTCACTTATCCTTAGTGATTGTGGTCTGCAGGTCACAAAGTTGAGAATTCAGTTGCTGAGAAGGGAGCAAATTCCTAGGTCTTGTAGTTTGGAGGCAAGTTTAGTTTGAATTATGGTGTTGAAGACAGAGCTTAAGTTGATAAGTAACTTAGGTGTCCTTGTTATTTAGATGTTCCAGGGATGAGTGTAGGGTCAGGAAGATGGTGTCTGCTGTGAACCTATTGTGACAGTAGGTGAATTGTAGTGGATCAAGGCAATCTGGGAGGCTGCAGTTGATGTAGATCATTACTAACCTCTCAAAGTACTTCGTAATAATAGCTGTCAGAGCCATGGGCAGTAGTTATTAAGGCACATTGCCTGATTTTCGTTCAGCATGGGGATGACAGTGGATGTCCTGAAGCAGGTAGTACCTGGTCTTTGCTGGATCTAAGTGTAGAGCCCAATGACTTGATCTGGTTTCAGCTGAGGTAAATTGTTTAATACCAACAGAAAGGCAGTTATATTTGTGGCAGTCTAAGCTTTCAGAGCTGAAAGGAAGACCTAAACCATTTTTGCACTTCAAAGAGATAGAACTTCTTAAAGTTTAGCTTCCAAGCAAAGGTGATCATAATATCATAATTAACATTCAGTTTGGGAATATAAAACTTGGCTGAAACTGTGTTGCTGGGAAAGCGCAGCGGGTCAGGCAGCATCCAAGGAGCAGGAGAATCGACGTTTCGGGCATGAGCCCTTCTTCAGGAATGAGGAGAGTGTGCCAAACAGGCTCAGATAAAAGGTAGGGAGGGGCATTGGAAATGTGATAGATGGAAGGAGGTTAAGGTGAGGGTGATAGGCCGGGGTGGGGGTGGGGGCGGACAGGTCAGGAAGAAGATTGCAGGTTAGGAAGGTGGTGCTGAGTTTGAGGGTTGGGACTGAGATAAGGTGGGGGGAGGGGAAATGAGGAAACTGAAGAAATCTGAGTTCATCCCTTGTGGTTGGAGGGTTCCTAGACGAGGCGCTCTTCCTCCAGCCGTCGTGTTGCTATGGTCTGGCGATGGAGGAGTCCAAGGACCTTCATGTCCTTGGTGGAGTGGGAGGGGGAGTTGAAGTGTTGAGCCACGGTGGGGTTGGGTTGGTTGGTCCGGGTGTCCCAGAGGTGTTCTCTGAAACGTTCCGCAAGTAGGCGGCCTGTCTCCCCAATATAGAGGAGGCTACATCGGGTGCAGCGGATGCAGTAAATGATGTGTGTGGAGGTGCAGGTGAATTTGTGGTGGATATGGAAGGATCTCTTGGGGCCTTGGAGGGAAGTAAGGGGGGAAGCTGTGGGTGCAAGTTTTGCATTTCTTGCGGTTGCAGGGGAAGGTGCCGGGAGTGGAGGTTGGTTTGGTTGGGGGTGTGGACCTGATGAGGGAGTCACGGAGGGGAGTGGTCTTTTCGGAGCATTGATAGGGGACGGGAGGGAAATATATCCCTCGTGGTGGGGTCCGTTTGGAGGTGGCGGAAATGACGACGGATGATGTGATGTATATGGAGGTTGGTGGAGTGGTAGGTGAGGACCAGTGGGGTTCTGTCTTGGTAGTGATTGGAGGGGCGGGACTCGAGGGCGGAGGAGCGGGAAGTGGAGGAAATGCGGTGGAGAGCATCGTCGATCACGCCTGGGGGGAAATTGTGGTCTTTGAAGAAAGAGGCCATCTGGGTTGCTCGGTATTGGAACTGGTCCTCCTGGGAGCAGATGCGGCGGAGACGAAGGAATTGGGAATATGGGATGGCATTTTTACAGGGGACCAGGTGAGAGGAGGTGTAGTCTCGGTAGCTGTGGGAGTTGGTTGGTTTTTAGTAAATGTCCATGTTGATACGGTCGCCCGAGCTGGAAATGGAGAGGTCGAGGAAGGGGAGGGAGGAGTCTGAGACGGTCCAGGTGAATTTGAGGTCAGGGTGGAAGGTGTTGGTAAAGTGGATGAACTGTTCAACCTCCTCGTGGGAGCACGAGGCAGCGCCAATACAGTCATCGATGTAGTGGAGGAAAAGGTGGTGTGTGGTGCCAATGTAGCTGCGGATCTGATACTAGAATCTTAACTTTGCAATTGCATTTAGGTTTAGAACAACGAAGTTGGCTAAAGTAGATTAGGGAAAAATGTTGGAAGGTAGGATGATGGATGAGTGTCTAATATTTGAGATGTTACAAAACTCTCAACAAAGATCTATTTCATCCATGAAGAGAGATTCTAAGGGCAAGGTGTACATTCCATGATGAACTAAGGACATTAAGAGTAGTATCATTGAATGAAAAGACATCCTGTTGCAAAGATAATGGTAGTCCTGAAGATTGAGAAAAAATTAAATACCAGCAAAGGATTGTTAAAAATGAATGAAGGGAGACAAATTAAATATTAAAAGAAAGTACAAATAAAATTTTATGGCAAGGAATAGTAATGGATGTAAGTGTTTGTCTCTTATCGGCTGAGACTTGAATGAAAGGGAAATGGGAGAATGGCAGGGACTTTGGATAAGTATTTTACTTTTGCCTTCATTTTACTTTTGCCTTCATGTTGCTTTTGCCTTCACAGTGGAATATACCAAAAAAAATCCTTAAAAAGAGTAGACCACAAGAGGCAAATGAAAGGTACACAAAACAAAATCAGTTGAGAAAATATATTTGGAAATTAATTGGCCGATAAGCTGACCCATTCCTTGCATCCACTAATCTGAGTGGTAGGGTTTTAAAAAGATGTGATTCTAAAGATCATTGATGCAATGGTTGTAATCTTCTAAATTTAATCAATTCTAGAAATGTCCCTGGGGATTGAAATATGCTAAATGTAACATCTCTGTTTTAAGAAAGAAGGATGATATACTCCAATATATGAGAGGTCTGTTCATAAATCTAATAACAAAAGTGAAGAAGTTGTTCTTTAATTTGTTAGTACTTGTAGGCAAACTGACTTAATGTCTGTCATTGGAAAAGTGCTGGAATGTAATATTAAGGAAGTAATAGCAGAGCATTTAGAAAACCATTATACAATCTGACAGTGCACACGTGTTTGATACATGAATGATTTAAGTGCTTTGAGGATGTAACATGCAGGGAGCATGAAGAGAACCAGTAGATGTCATGTATTTGGAGGTTCCAAAAGGCATTCAGTAAGGTGCCACATAAAGCTTACTGCACACTACAGCATTTCATGTTTTTACAGGTAATTAAAAAACATAGATAGATTTGGCTAATTGACCAGAAGCAGAGCAGGGACAAATGGGTTATTTACAGGGTGGCAAACTGCAATAATTGGAGTGCTGGGATAAGTGCTGGATCACGAATTGCTTACGATCTATCTGAACAACTTGGATAAAAGGATGAATTGTATTGTAGCTAAATTCCACTGATTCATATAAAGGTAGTTAGGAAAGCAAATTATTAAGAAGATGCAAAGAGTATGAAAGGTATACATAGACTGGCTGGTTGCAGCATGAAGCTCTTCAATGCTCAGATATTATATCTTCAACCAAGCAAAGATCCTGAGTGTATAAGTTTTCAGTTCCAATTTTTGCCATTGATGTAACAACTGGTTCTGAAATAACACCTTCGTTCATCAGGAGCTGGCTTGAGTCAACTTGGGGTGTCATATCATAAATTTTAAAAATCACACATTTCATCTAATTTGCTTTCTGGGGTATTTTCAAATATCTTTAAATGGAAACTGGAAGATATTGAAATTTAAAAATAATTTGGCAGCAATTCTTGAAGGTTTATTGCTTATATACTTCAAGTTTTGTCATTATACGATTACTGTTTTATTTGTTCCCAGTAAAAACATAAATACCACATCATATATCTGTTTGATAGTGTGTGACACATGAGATTCAATTAAATACTCTACTGCAGTAGTGTCTTGAAAACTGAAATGATCTGGGAGATCTAATTTCAAATATAAATCGGTAAAGCCTGAAAACATAAAATTTGAATGAATAATATCTGGTATAATTAGTCATTGCAATTTAGCTATGGTCATCTGACTGGAATTTCTGACATTTATCACAAGAAACTGTTTTCTTAATTTCATGGCTTCTTGATTTGGTTTTCCAACTATTCATTTGGCAATGTTGTATACTTAAAAATTGTCCTTCCTTTGTACTTTTTTGTGGAGTTTCTTACTAATCAGGTTCAACTCATTCAACCTTGCATCTGCTGAGGAATATGTGAAAATAATGTACACCTATACAATATAAAACGGTTGTTTGTCATAAGACTAATATGGAGAATAATGTTTTGTTTGTATGAAAACTTTAGCTTTATTCAGTGTTCAGTAAGAAGCGTAGTAGTTATCACAAGTTTTGAAAATTCCTGTTTGAAACTTGTAATTACTGTTGTTTCAAAGTCTTCATGTTAAGGGAGTTAGTCCTTGTAAGGCTTAATTTTCTTGTAAAGAGAATTATGGAAGATTTTAACGTGTGATTTTTCTGCAATTGAAAGCTTTTCCTTTTCATTAACTTTTTTTAAGATAGCTAGCTTATTCTGAGTATAATATTTTGAATTGCAGTTTTGGACAACAGTGAATTTGAATAGTTAACTGAAGAATATTTCAAAACGCATCAAATTTCTTTAAAAGTACTTAAGTCAAATTTAAGTACTTGAATCAGTTTTAACTAAATCAACCCAACTGTTCTTGTATATGCTGTTTGTATAGTGGATGCTCTACAACTGAAGTTTTAAATTCTAACACTTACTTAACCTTCAGCCAAAATAGAAAGCAGCCTGTCCCTGGTGTAAAGCTACACATTATTAAAGGTAAAAGCTATCATTAGTTATAATATTTAATTTTGTAGTGGATGTGAATGACATATTCCTTGGCTGGAATATTTTTGTTCATTTCATGAAAAAATGAAGCTTAGGTTCCATGAAGAGCAGGAAAACTAGTAAAGAGCGATACATTTCCCCGAGACTCTGTACTACCGATTGGATCATGATTGATGGCAATCATTTATCTTTGTCAAAAAGAAGAAAAAAAAATCAGACAAGGAAATCACAATGTCATCAAACTTCCAAAAATGATCAAAGCATGTTATAAGCAAACATTTTTTGGAGATGATTTAAACAAAATCGATAATAAGAGTTTTTTAAAAATGGGGTAATCAAAATATAATGCTGACCGGTATGATATAATATTTTTGTCATATGTAGTTTATTCAACATTGTTTTAAAAATTATTTTATGATGTATAAAATACTAAGTTGTAGATACATTATTTATTCTGCTGTTTGTCAATTTGGTGTGCACTATGATATAAATACAAGAGCGCAAAATGTATAAAGATGCCGAGTGAAATGACAGATGGTTAGTTTTAATCTGAGATGAAGCTGTGAAGTGCAATATTTGATTAAAGATAGTCCGTAATTTTTATGTCTATAATTTGTCTTGTATACCTTTCTGAACATATATCGACGTTTGTATAATTAATAACACTTGAATGGAAGATACCTAGCTTTATTATCTGAACCAGCTGCAACATTAATAGAAATTTAAAATAATACCTTAAATTGCACTTATTCTGTTGAAACTCAACCAAGTATGCTGAGTGTGAGCCTTTGTGAAACAATCAGAAGTGAGGGAGAAGAGGAGTCCAGAGTTATAGGAATTCAGATATTTTGAGATTGGAAGCGATTAGAGATGGAGAGATAAGCCATGGAGGGATTTGAAAATGAGGATGTGAATTTTAAAATTTAATCATTGCTTAGTCAGGAATCAGTGCATCCCTTGCACAGATAATGTCATCCTTCTAATATATTTAAATCTGCAGCAATGCTCAAGTGCAAAGCCTTATTTCTTTGTGAGGCCATGGGTTCTAATCTCATTTATGGTATGTTGTGGAATTAGATTTAATAAATAGTATAACATATGGGCTAATATTAGAATAGGTTCTGTTTTTAAAAAATAGTTTATAATCTGGGCTAATACTAGATGAATAAAATTCCAACCTAACCTTTTAAATGACATTTGTTCTGCTTGTGAGATTGATCTATGCTTCTAAAATGGTCCAACAAGATAGATTTAGATGTAGTATGAGCATTGTGTGAAAATACAAAACCCAGTTTATGCAAGAAGAGTGACAACTTGGGAAACAGTTTACGTAACAATGTTTGGACAAGCAATTTTATTCCCTTCCAGCTTTTTTGTACAAAATCTTTACAAATGCCAATTCCAGCTTGAGCAATTTGCTTCGCCTGACCACTCATTAGGTTCACTAATGTCCGTTAGGAAAAGAAATCTGCCAACCTTGCTTGGTCTACATGCAGTGTCAAGGAACTAAGTGAAGGGCCATTGAAGTGTGATTGATCTTTAAGTGTTCCCTAAAATGGCCCAGGGAAGATGTACAAAACTGCGACAGGGTAAAAACAATGAATATGGTGGTCCATCTGGCGTGATCAAGGATACTAGAATTAACAATGGCAAGAACAACAGTGTCAACCCACTGTTAATCCTTATAATTCTGGAATAAGTCCCAGATTTTAGTAACAGCTATTCCATAGTCTAGTCTAGCAACTGCCTGACATAGTCATACTCACTGATTCATTCATGTTTTACGATATCCTCAACACACTCACCACTATCCCAGGTTATGTCGTATCCCACTGGCAGGGTAGACCTACCAGAGATGGTGGCATTATATACATGATGTGGAGATTCTGGTGTTGGACTGGGGTGTACAAAGTTAAAAATCACACAACACCAGGTTATAGTCCAACATTGTTTATTTGGAAGCACTAGCTTTCGGAGCGCTGACAACCACCTGATGAAGGAGCAGCACTCTGAAAGCTAGTGCTTTCAATTAAACCTGTTGGACTATAACCTGGTGTTGTGTGATTTTTAGCATTATATACAATCTCTACAGTGAGGGGACAGGCTCTTTAGCCCAGCAAGTCCACACTGACCCTCCGAAGAGTATTCCATCTAGACCCATTCCCCTACCCTATTACTCTACATTTGCCCCTGACTAATGCACCTAACCTACATATCCCTGAACACTATGGGCAATTTAGCAAGGCCAATTCAGCTAACTTGGACATCTTTGGACTGTGGGTGGAAATCGGAACACCTGGAAGGAACCCACACGGACACAGGGAGACTGTGCAAACTCCACACAGTTGCCCAAAGCTGGGATTAAACCCGGCTCCCTGGCGCTGTGAGGCAGCAGTGCTTACCACTGAAGCACCGTGCTGCTCTGTATTACACAGTTGGGAGGGAGCAGCCCTGCTCATCTGTTGACATTGACTCCAGGCACAAAGATGTCTTAAGGTCAAACATGGATGAAAATATTCTAAAACTTCAAAAGGACATTGGCAAATTGGTGAATTATATGGCAGGTGAAGTTCAATGCAAAGAAATAGGAGACCATGTACTTTGGTACATCAACATAGAGAGATTGTATAAAATAAAGGTTGACATTCTAAAGGATGTGAAAGAATAGAGATACGGTGTTCTAGGCTTCATTAAAAACAGGTATAGAGTACAACAGCAGGGAGGATATGATGAGGTAGGTTAGACCTCATCTAGAACTTTTTGTCCAGACCAAAGTGCCATATATAAGAAGGATGTGAATGTCTAAGACAGAATAAAGAGGAGAGTGGTTTTAGGAATGAAGCACTTCTGTTGAGAGGAAAGATGGGAGGAGTTGGAGAGGCAAAGGCTAAGAGGAAATTTGATATAGGTTTTCAAAATCATGAGGCTGCAGAAAACAGAAGATGGGGAAAAACTATTCCCACTCTTAGTGAGGGCACAGTTTTGAAGTGTTTTGCAAAAGAAGCAGTTGTGAGGTGAGGAAAAAGTCTTTTCAAGCAGTGAGTGGTTAGGGTCTGGAAGTGCGATAAAGTTAAATTCAGTTGAGGTATTAAAGAAGGAAATAGATGATGACTTAAATAGAAACCATATGCACCATTTCAGAGAGAAGGCATGAAGTTAAAATACTTGGAGCTGGTACACACATGATAGACCAAATGGCTGCCTCTGCATCAGAGTAGTTCTGTGATGCTGTGAAACTACCTGATTACTAGTTACAGTGCCCACCCACCCCAACAGCTCTCCCACTTTCCTCTTCCTCAACAAACACATTGTTGAGCACCAATTGAAAGATGCATTGAGAGTCACAAGTAAAGAGTGTCAACTGGTTTGGGACCTCAATTTCCATGTGTCAAAAGTGGCTGGCTAGTAAGTCTACTGACAAAGATGACCAAATCCTTAATGACATAGCTCCAAGACCTGACCTGGAGCAGATGGTGAGGGAACCAATGAGAAGGGAAAAAAATAACTTGATGTTGGTGTCACAAACTTACCTGTTACAGACACATCTTCCATAACAGTATTTTTAGGAGTCCCTACCATACAGTCCTTATGGTGTTGAATACCTGCCATCGTATTGAGGATAATTATGTAAATTGGGTAAGTTTAGAATACTTTTAGCTGATAAGCACTGCCAATCTTGAGATGTTGGAAAATCAGCAACCACAGAGTTGTATTCATCTGTAGTATGTAAACCTCATGACTTGGCAAATTTCTTCACTCCATCAAGCTGGAGAAGCAAGCCTGATTTAGAGTAGAGCATGTGAGATCAGGCATATCTGATAATAGCCGTTGACTTGGTGAAACTACAACAAAACTACGTGCAACTCCAAAGCAGAAACAACACACAGTAGACAGAGCTAAATGATTCTATGGTTGAGACTTAAGCTTTGCCGCATTCTGTCATAAGTGGAGATGAACAATTAAACAATGAGTAGAATAAGGACATTACACAAATATCCCCTTTCTCAATGATGTGGAAACCTTCCTTATCAATGCAGAAGACAATGGTGAAGTATTTGTAGAAGTGCTGAGTAGATGAGTGCTGGAAAAGCACAGCAGGTCAAGCAGCATCTGAGGAGCAGGTGAGTCAACGTTACGGGCATAAGGCCTTCATCAAGAATGAGTAGGTGATCCAGCTAGACCTTTTGTGTTCCTCAACTCTCAGATGTCAGTCTTCAGCCAATTTATTTCTCTCCACGTGATTGTTGAGGATGCTAGATACTGCAAAGACTTTGCCCTGACAACATTCTGGCAGTTGTACTGAAGATGAAGGTTCCAGACGGAGCTGTGCCCGAGCCAAGTTGTTCCAGTACAGTTATAACACTGACATCTGCGTTGCAATGTGGAAGATTCACCAGTATACTATGTTCACAAAAACAGGAGAATGCCATCCTGGCCAATTGATTCCCCATCAATCAATTCTCAATCATCACTGAAGTGACTGAACACTTCAACCGTGATAGCAAGTGGTACGTACTCAGCAATAACCCGAAAATTGATGTGCGATTTGAAATTCTCCACAGCAAAGTAATACCTGACCTCATTTCAGCCTTGGTCCAAACTTGGATAAAAAAGCTCGACATCCAAGCCACATTTGACCAAGTATGGCACGAAGACCTTAACACAGTTCACCACTAGTTGGAATGATACTTAGCATAAAGAAAGATGCTTATGGTCATTGGAGATCAATTGCCTCAGTCCCAAACAACAGTGTAGTGGTCTTGACCCAACCATATTCACCTGCTTCATAAACATGTATCCAAATACAGGAAGAAACCAAGACAATAATCAGGCTCGGGCTGATAATTGGAGAGTAATAATTATGCCACAAAAATGCAAGGTAATGCACATCTCAAACACGCAAAGTTCTGACTGTCTCGACTGGGTGTTTAATGACATTACTGTTGCTAAATTCCCTCAATACCAACTTTGAATGTTATTGTTGACCAGAAACTGAACTGGGCCAGTCATATAAATTCTGTGGCTAAGAGGTTTAGATTTTTGCATAACTCCCCAAGTTCTGTCCAGCAGTTACAAGACACAAATCAGGAATTTGTTGAAATACTCCCTGATTGTCCAGATCAGTGTATCTACAACAGCATTGAGGAGCTCAACATCATACAAACAAAGCTGGCTTGATTGGCATCCGATGTACCATCTTAAACATTCACTCTCGTCATGACTGACACACAGTGACAGTAGTGTTTACTGTACATAAGATGCATGAAGGCCACTCACCAAGATTCCTTCAATAACACCTTACAAACCCACAACCTTTATCATCTGGAAGGATAATGGCAACAGATACATGGCAGCACCACCACTGTAAGCTGATGTGGACTTGTGTCACTCCCTCTTCACTGTAACTGGATAAAGCCTGGAACTCACTTAGATTTGTACCTTTATTACACAGATTGCAGCAGTTCAAAATCGTGCTCACCACCACCTCAATAACAATTAGGAATGGGTAAAAAATACTGCCCTTGTCAATGATACCCATATTCTATGAACAAGAGAATATAAATCAACAAATCGGTTTTTGTTTGCACTATTGACTGGCTTATTGAGAAGAAATGGTGCTGCAACTTCAGCTTAACTTGAGAGTTAATCCAAATCAGGAACCCAAAAACAGTTATATCAAATTAAAGTCACCACTCTTGCTTCTTATGAACTTCTTTCAGTACAATAATATGGTGGTTCTGTTATTGGACCAATAATGTAGATATTTATACTAATAATGTAGAGAGTTTGCTTTTAAATTCCATCATGGCATTTTAAAAATTTGAATTTGATGTATGAAATGAATCTGAAAATTCAGTTTATTGAACACATAAACTTTATACCACTGGATTCTCATTAAAAGCCAAACTGTCAACTGGTGTCCTTTCTCAAGAGGAAAACTGCCATACTGACCTCGTCTAACTTATACCTAGCTCCAGTTGTCTCCTAAATGCTTTCTGAAGTGCACTGGCTATTCAGTGTTTCAAACAGGAAGGGCAACAATGCTATCATTGTCAGTAGTTCTCACTTTCCTGGAATGGTGTGGTGACTTAGAAAACTTTTCACGGTATTTTTCATGTAAAAGTACAGGTGACAATAAATTTATATTCTAAAGTTGAATTTTAGGAACTCTGACTCAAGCTCCCTACAGTTCACACAATTGTTTATTTTAAAATAAAAGATTTTAAAAATAAATATTTAAATTACCTTGGACAAAGTTTTGCCAAAATAGACTACGTCTTTAAGAAAATAACAAAATTGTGTAAATGATGAGATTTGTATATAAAGTAAGAATATGTACTTGATAGTAGTGGCCCCTCCTACAAATATGCATGAAGTGAAGCTTTGTGATTGCCTGAAAGGCTGCAAGCAACCCGGTTTTACCCACAATGCACTCCATGTCAAAGAATTCAAATTAAAATAGAGACACAGTAAATTTGTGAAAATATCAGTAGATTTTAATTTGCTAACATCTTACAATGGCCTTGTGCAGTGAAAAGCATTGAAAAATATTGAGAGTTAGCTCTGGAAAAATATAGTAATCTTTTTCTGGTTGGTGCTCTGTCTTGGGTCAAGTGCAATATAGTCTACCATGTTGTCAATACTGTCTAACATCTTTTCTTTGATTTTATGCTCTTGTGCAAATCTCGGAGCATCTATGCTTGTTGCAGCTTCAGGCAAGGAAAAGTCAGGCGAATGGATGGGCATATCTTGGACTCTTTTTGGTCATTGGTTTTCATAAACTCTTTGATTGTAGAACATGCTGTGAGCAGCAGTGTGTTCAGTTTGGAGTAAATTTCGATAGTCTTTGCTAGAATTTCCACACTGATCTGCCAGTGAGCCAAAGGAGCCTTGTCATCTGATGGGATGGTCCCACTCTGCTGCTCCTCTTTCTTTATGTCTTGCGCAGTTGTAACTTATTCAATGCAGTATTACATAAGCAGTTGGCAGTTGAATATTTGTCCCCATCCTCTGTGCCTTCATCATGAAGGTGGCCTACAGAACAGTTGGGTTTTACTTATGCTTCTTATTGATGATCTCGATAATGTGCGAGATAACTTGTTTTTCATAGTGGATTTTCTTGATCCATTGGCTGGAAGTTGGCCATGGAGCTGGGAGACAAGAACATCAGCTTGATATTCCTGAGGCCAGCTATGTCAGAGTGCAAAGGGCTGTTATTGATGATCATCTTCTTTCTTGATACCTTTTCGTCCACTTGCCTGATCTATGCTGTAAAAATGTTGGAAATCATCCCTCCAGTTTTGTTAGCCTTGCACTTTTAATTTTCAAAGCAGTGGACTTCTTGGACTTTCTAATCACTAGAAGTGGCAGCGTTACAGTCCCATCTCATGTTCCTTGCTTTGCTTTTCTGGGGATCTGCCATCCTGCCTATCCACAGTATGCCCACACAGAACACAGGAAATCAAACTTGGCCAAACTATACCAGAAACACGCAGAATGCCTTTGCATTGATCAACTAGGCAGACAAGTGAAACCAGACAGAACCATAGTCACTTGCAGGCAAGGGAATACACTTCCCAAAACACCCTAACATTAAGCTTCCTGGTCCCAGTCAACACAGCTGTCCCAAAGCCTTGAGGACAGTCTGATGACAAATCAATACCAAAGCCACACAAAGGACAGGTCAGATGGAGAGGCACCAAAGGACCTTGCTTCCAGGGCAGGAACAATGGAAGCACCTTAATGTTTCAAAAGAGACATTCTCACTTACCTGCAGCTGGATTCTCCTGATCCCATCAAGAACTCATCGATACTGTCAGGATATAACATTGTATGATAATCAGGGCATTCTTCCGATAACTGTTTTTCAATTATCATCATTATAACTGGATTACTTAATTTCCAAATGCATTGTATCTTTCCCTATTTGAATTAAACTTTATTGTACAAGATTCCTATAAAACTTGGCTTCATTCTCAGTTCGAGGAAGAGAACCCCTGATCTATCTGTACAGACTATCAGTTCTGTGTCAGCTTAGTCAATTTCTCTTCCAGGGCTTGCAATAAACAGCTTGTCAATTTCACCCAATCTGGCTTGTGTGGTCTCTGCTTCATTGAGCTAATTTCTCTGACAGTTTTTCACCATCACACGATTCATCTTTGAACATCAGACTGAGCTGGTCGGTTTCATCCATGTTGCAAAATGTCACATGCACGTTAGGGATGTGGATGAGACCATTTTCCAGTGAAGCATCAGTCATTGATGTTGTACTTCCCACATGGTGGAAGAGAGGAAAAAAGATAATTGTTACAAATATATAACTGAACTTCTGTCAGAAAGTATGAAGATATGCTCAGGATCAAAGGGGAACATCAACAAAGATAGGGCCGCACAACCAAAGGATAACAAACATGACAATAGTAACAGTGACATTAATGACACAGACAAGGAGATTTGGAAAGAAAAGCTGCCAAGTGTTGGGGTTGGGATGAGGGTTGGAAATATTGCACTCCTCTGCCCTACAATGAAGCTAACAACAGTAAATCGCTGTACCACCTCTGGTGGCAGTTGAGCAAGAAGAGAATTGTAAAAGGTGGAACAGAAAATATTGTCACCAAAGCAGCATATTAGGATCCCAGGTTATAAATTATCTTGAATGATCTATCCAGATTTGAACCAAACGGTCCAAACAGCAGATTCTGGGAAAGAGTAGAGGAAATGGATCCCAAAGATGTTAAAATATTGATAAAATTAAATACTTAGAGGTCTGATGACAGTTAGGCAATAAATATTAGAATACAAAGTAGGCTCAGAGTGCAGGTGTGAAAGAAGGAGATTATATGAATAGGAACAAGGGTTTTTTTTCTTGGGGGTGGTGGGGAAACATAGCAACTTGTCTAATATAAATGAAGGATAAGTATGACATTGAGTATGCAAAATGGAATGTTGATGCATAAGTTTCATTTGAAAGGATAAATAACCATCAGGGAATTGATCAGATATTCCTGAAAACCTTTAAGAAAAGGACTCAACCTGAGACATCAGAAAATTTGTCATTTAGGTCTATCTGTATAGGGAAATTATCTAATGTCATGAGCTTGGCCTTTGAAATCAGCTACTGTTTCTGCTGTGTCACAGGCGACACCAGCAGCAATGCTGGTCTCAGCACTTCAGTGTTGTAGATGCAAACAGAAAAGACATATGGCTTGGAAATGAAGGAATGAGACAGTGAAGAAAACCTGGCTCAGCGATAAGAAGTTGGGAAATGTGAAGGCTAAATGTTGGCAAAAATAGTAGGAAGCAACAGGGTCTACTTCACCTTCCAAATGGATCTCAGTTTATGATCAGGGAGGAGTTCAAGAGATGACTCGAGTTTAGATTGTAATTAATTAGTGCCGCACCTGGTGTTGAGTGACAAAGGAGACCAAGAATATTTATTAATGCATTGATGATGGGCCGGGAGTCCAATTTGTTTGTGGACACAGGAGTCTCGGTCTCTATCAGATTTAGATCTGCCATTAAAAAGGAAGTGGCTCAGTGGTTAGAACTGCTATCTGACAGCACCAGGGACCCACATTTGATTCCATCATTGGGTGACTGTCTGTGTGAAGCTTACACATTCTCCCTGTGACTGCGTGGGTTTCCTCTGGATGCTTCAGTTTCCTCCCTCAATACAAAGATGTGTAGTTAGATGGATTGGCAATTCTAAATTGCCCATAGTGTCTAGGGATATGCAAGCTAGGTGGATGAGCCATGGGAATGCAGGGTTACAAGAGTAGGGCAGGAGGATGGGTCTGGATGGGATGCTCTTTGGAAGGTTGGTGTGGGCTCAATGGGCTGAAAAGCTTGTTTCCACTGTCTATATCATGAATAGGAGGCAACCAATTATGTCAAGTCATAATAAACCATATTAAGAGACAGGAGACATCACTATACCTTTCCAATTCTGGATTTATAAGATGCCCAAAGGTAATATTTTGGGAATGGTTCATCTACAGGAGTCGATTGCATACCCACGAGCTCCCACCTGAAGAAGATTTCACAGGAATAACAAAAGACCCAGAGTGAACAGCTCCAGATCAACTGAGATCTGACTCAACTTGGCAATGGTCTTGGAAAATCAAGTCGAATCATAGAAAAGTAGAATCCCTACAATGCAGAAAGAGGCCCTTTTGCTCATTGAGACTGCATCGACCCTCTGAATAGCATCCCCTCCACAACAAGCCCCTATGGGAGGAAACTGGAGCACCCGGTGGAAACCCACGCAGACACAGGGAGAACGTGCAAACTCCATAGAGGCAGTAACCCAAGACTGGAATCAAACTTGGGTCCCTGGCACTGTGAAGAAGCATGCTAGCCACTGAACAACTGTTTTACCTCCACTTCAAGATCTTAGATGGAAAGGGCATCTTGCTTTTGGGAGGGTTGCTTGAAATTGTTTCTCATACTTTTGGATCCTGGAACATACATGGGGTTTTTTGAGTCAGATGAACTAAGATGAGTTTCTCTCTTGAATCTCCAATACTAGCTTTCTGAGAAAAGTGGGATCTAGCATTACCAGTTACCAATTTGGGGTTTGTGTGTGTGTATTTGCCTAATATTGACTGTATTGTAAAAGGAGGGACAAGACTAGCAATGGTGTTAGCTGTACAATTGCTCACTGCCTCCATCCCATCTAGAGAGGTCTGTTGATTAGAAAGTGTAGGGGTCATTCAGGAAGGGTATAATGTTAGATACCACAGATCACTCCTAGATGTTGTCATGGTACAGGGAAAAATGTTTGCGATCAAATCGGAGAGTTACTACCAACATTTCCATAGTTATTTGCCATCATCCAATCGATGAAAAATGCAGATTCAAAATCATGGTCGACTGTGCCATGGAAGCAATACCAACCCACGTGAAACCAACTCAGGTAGCTTACATTAATACAGCCCAGTACCGCATCACCCTCTCCTACATATTGTTCTGACATTGATGTACACAATGCTGGTTAAAAAAATCCAGTAATGCACTCAAACCAAAGTGACCATTATGACTGTGACAGGTTGAGCTGGTAGACATTCAGTGATGAGAAAAAAATCTATCTTGATGCTAAGGAAGACAGTCAAAATGAGCTTGAGCTGTAGTTCAAACCAGTTCACCAATCGCATACTCTCACTACTGGAATATTTGGATAACATGAAATCAGTGTCAGTTAGGTCCCTTCAGACATATGATCCCGAATATGCTGGGGTAATGTTGAGAAAATACAAATCACATCTTGGTAGAAGGAGAGCATCATTCCAGGTATCCTCCTACAAGTATCCACATGTAAATAAAGATTGACTTAGAGTCATAGAGATGTACAGCATGGAAACAGATCTCTCAGTCATATCCGTCCATATTTGGGCGGCACGGTGGCACAGTGGTTAGCACTACTGCCTCCCAGCGCTTGAGACCAGGGTTCAATACCCACCTCAGGTGACTGTGTGGAGTTTACACATTCTCCCCATATCTGCATGGTTTCCTCCAGGTGCACCGGTTTCCTCCCACTGTCCAAAAATTGCTAAGTTAGGTGAAGGGGTACATGTAGGGGAATGGGTCTGGGTGGGTTGAGCTTCCGTGTGGACTTGTTGGGCTGAAGAGCCTGTTTCCACACTGCAAGTAATCTAATCTAATCGATATCCCAATCCAATCTAGTCCCACCTGCTAGCACCCGGCCATATCCCTCCAAACCCTTCCTATTCATATACCCATCCAAATGCCTTTTAAATGTTGCAATTGTACCAGCCTCCACCATTTCCTCTGGCAGCTCATTCCTCTGTGTGAAAAAGTTGCCCCTTAGGTTTTTTTTAATATCTTTTCCCCTCTCACCCTAAACCTATGCCGTCTAGTTCTGGATTCCCCCACCCCAGGGAAAAGACTTTATCTCTTTATCCTATCCATGCTCCTCATAATTTTGTAAACCCCTATAAGGTCACCTCTCAGCCTCCGACACTCCAGAGAAAACAGCCCCAACCTGTTCAGCCTTTCCCTATAGCTCATATCCTCCAATCCTGGCAACATCCTTGTAAATCTTTTCTGAACCCTTTCAAGTTTCACAATATCTTTCTGATGAACCTCTGTGGAATTATTTCAGTGATGATGAAAGCAAAACATGCTATGAAAATATTCATTCGCAACAGTTGTCTTTGAGTTGGGGGTAAGCATTTCTGGCATCATGCTGTTGTTTGGAAAGCTTGGTTCATTATATCCTGCTGTCAAAGACTGAGCCCGATATGTGGAAAAAGTGCATTACTTTTTTCCAGGTAGATGAAAAACAATGACTAATTCTCCTGACAGCTTGTCGACCTGCAGCTTTTTCAGTTATTTGGAGCTTAATGTACTCTAGGGCCTTAAATGGTAAAACCTTTCAAGAGTTGATGGATTTAGTCAAGGAATATTACGACCCCAAGCCGCCTCTAATTCTGAGAGACTATTGTTTTTATTTGGAAAGTCGAGAACCAGGGGATTCTGTATTGGGACTTTTGACTAGGTTAAGATAGCAGATGGTTTGACTAGCAGAGCATTGTGACTTTGGTTTAACCCTTAATGTGATGCTGAGAGACTGTTTGTTTGGTATTTGGGATGAATGATGCAACCATGCAAAAGCACCTACTAGTTGAAGCCCAACTGAACCAAATAGGCACTACAACTGGCTTTATCTTTGGAAAATGTGGCACGTGGAGTCTGAGTCACACGATATTCTGATGCAAGTGGACACATTTGCCAGTCTGACTGAGCTTGGGGAACACCACTTGAGTAAAGGCAATGGCATAGCCTCACTCATGACTATCCTGAACAGAGGGACTCTAGGTCAGCCCACAGTAAAGCCCCAAAAGAAGGCCAGTTCTTGGCCAAATGGTTAAAAGCTTCTTCAGGATCCGGGATAGCAATCCATTGTGGTTGCCAATACGGGCATGTGCAGATTTAAGAACATGATTTAGGTTCTGATGTCTTACGAGAAGCAACTGATTCAGTTATCGCTGATTGTAGTAAAAGATTCAGGCCCAAACTTGATGGAGCAAAATTGGTTGACAGACATTCACCTATATTTGCTCAACATTTTTGATGAGAAAATGGCCTGATTGAAGTCCTAATTAAATACCTGGATGTTTTTTAGGAAGGTGTAGGAACAAACAAAGGAGTCATGGCCATCTTGCATGTTGACTGGGAAGCACTTCCAGGATTCTACAATGACTGCCTAGTGCCCTTTACCTTATGGACAAAGATGTGCAGATGCCGGTATTGGATTGGTGTGGACAATGTCAGTCGACACATGACACCAGGTCATAGTCCAGCAGGTTTATTTGAAATCTCAAGCTTTCAGAGCATTGCTGCTTCATTAGGTAAAGTGACTGGCAAAAGGAGAGGCAGAAATTGTAAGATTGAAAGCTAAGAAATGATCAAACTGGTCCCCTTTGTGGAATGGGCAGCACCGGTCATACTGATTATGAAGCCAGATGGGTTGGTTTACCTTTGTGGGAATTTTAAACAGACAGTAAACCACTTTCATAGCTGAGTAATAACCAATCTCTCACGTAGGGGATTTTTATGCAAAGCTGGCTGAAGGATAGTCTTTCGTGAAACTGGACTTGAGTCATGCGCACTTACAGTTGCTGTTAGATGAGGATTCCCAGAAGTATGCTATAATTAATGCCCATAAGGGTTTGTATCAATGTATGAGACTGCCATTTTGGGTTTTGGCAGCCTGTATAATTTTGCAGCGGACGACCTAGCCCAGGTCTAGCCATTTATCCAGATGACGCTAATAACAGGGAAGACAAATAAAGAGCACATTGACAAGTTGAACATGGTCCTTAGACGTATCTTCCAGGCAGGTACATGCCTTATAAGAGACAAACGTATGTTTGAGGGGCCCCAACGTGACTGACTTGGACCACAGAGTTGACAAGATCAGGTTACACTCGTTGGAAGATAAAGTGAAGGTGATCAAAGTTGCCTCAGCTCCCATATCTGTACCAGAGTTACGGTCTTTCCTTGGGCTGGTGAATTATTCTGGAAAGTTCATACATAACCTGGCCCCCATCTGGGCACCTTTGCATCAACTCTTAAAAAAGGGTCAGCCTTGGAAATGGTCATGTAACCAAGCCATAACTTTCAGGATGTGAAAGAACAGCTATCTTCTAAGGTGTTGGCACATTATGATCCCAAATGAGATCTAGTATTAATGTTCGATGCCTCACCGTTCACCATTGGGGTAGTATTAGCTCATAGATGGCCTAATGGAGAGGAATGCCCAGTAGAGTATACATCCAGGACTTGGAAAATGCAGAGCTGAAATATACCCAAATAGAGAAAGGAAGTTCAATGGTCATATTTGGAGCCAGAAAGTTCCACCTATATCTTTATGGATGTAAATTTGTATTAATAATGGACCACAAACCCTTATTGAAGGAGGGCAAGGCAGTGCCACTCATAGCTTTAGGCTGAATTGAGTGGTGCACTCTGATAACTAAATGCATATGATTGCAAGTTGAACACCATTTGGGAAGTCAAGTAGCAAATGTGAATGCATTGAGGTGCTTCCTGTTGGCAGATACAACACAGGTGGTACTGCCACTGTATGAGTCTAATGGTTTTAAATTTTCTGGGCATACTTCCAATCATAGCTGATAATGTCATGCTGAGGACACAGAAAGGTCTGGTCCTGGCAAAACTGCAACAGCTGGTGGTGATGGGTGAAACCCAAGGGCTGTCGGAACAAGAACTGAAAGCTTTTTGAACTTGGAGAGACCAGATCACATAGAGAATGGCATATTATGGGCTTTTGCCTGAAACGGCGATTTTCTTGCTCCTCGGATGCTGTCTGAACTGCTGTGCTTTTCCAGCACCGCTCTATTCTGGAATCTGGTTTTTAGCATCTGCAGTCATTGTTTTTACCTCTTCTTATGGTGAGTAAAAGTAATTGTCCTGAGCAAAGGTTGCTGTCTGTTACTGGCTGAAGTCCACCAGATTCATCCAGGGGTTTTCAAAATGAACATATTGCACGAAGTTGTGCATGCTGGCCAGAATTGGATGCAGACATCGCCGTGTTGGTGGGGCAGTGCCCAGAGTGCCAATATGGATAACAAGCAGCTTCTCCACATTCATGGGAAAAGCTGAGTAAACCCTGAACTCGATTACAATAGACAATAGATGCAGGAGTAGGTCATTCCACCCTTTGAGCACCAATCATTATGATCATGGCTGATCATCCTCATCAGTATCCTGTTCCTGCCTTATTCCCGTAACCCTTGATTTCACTATCCTTAAGAGCTCTATCCAACTCTTTCTTACACGTTGACTGTGCAGGTCCTTTAGGAGAAAGTGAGGACTGCAGATGCTGGAGATCAGAGCTGAAAATGTGTTGCTGGAAAAGCGCAGCAGGTCAGGCAGCATCCAAGGAGCAGGAGAATCGACGTTTCGGGCATGAGCCGTTCTTCAGGAATGATTCTTGAAGAAGGGCTCATGCCCGAAACGTCGATTCTCCTGCTCCTTGGATGCTGCCTGACCTGCTGCGCTTTTCCAGCAACACATTTTCAGCTGTGTAGGTCCTTTCATGGCTTCAATGTTCTTAGTCATTGTTAATGCTCACTCAGTGGCTGGATGTGCAGAGTGTTCAAAACAGGGGCAATGATAGAAAAACTATGCACATCTTTTGCCATACACAGATTTCCAGTAGTGTTTGTCACAGAAAACAGGCCATTGTTTACCAGCTGGGAATTTGAGTATTTCCTGAAGTCGAATGGTATTCAACATATAAGGACAGGCAGAAAGAGCAGTTCAAACTTTGAAGGTAGGCTTTCTAAGACATTCTACAGCTTTTCTAGATACCAACTGTCCCAGTTCTGATTTGATTATAGGACAACCCTTCATGCAACGACAGCAGAGTTGGTAATAGGGAGAAGTTGCTGCACCAGGTAAAATCTGATCTTCCTGGACCTGGAAAATGACACCAGGAGCAACAATGCTAGATTTAAGACTCTGCTAAGCAAGAGAGACTGCTTAATTCAAGGGAAAAACTTTGTGTTGGAGCCATAGGAATGGCCCTGCATGGGTAAGAGTCATGGTCGATATGAGTCAGAACAAGTGACATGTACAGTTTGGATAGGTACAATGAATGATTGAAACCATACCTGAACCTCTGATTTGAACATACCGGCAATGGAATCCTTCTATTAGGCTACCTATTCTGCTGGATGGAATGGCTGACAACTTCAACAAATCTGGCATTTCACATCTAATTTTCATGCATCATGATTTCACTATCTGTTATTTTCGATCACCAGAATTGATTTCAGTTATTTTCTCTGACTTACTCTATGGCTACATCAAATTAGAAAATTTAAGTTTTCCATCTACTAAAGATATAAATTCTCTTTCAGTTTGCTTTAGTTAGAAATGGGATCTGTGGCTCGTGTGAGTGGGGTAAGGAATACTGAGGTTGTTGAACAAGTCAAATTGAACAATGCGCAATATTGTTTAAGCACTCCAACCAGAATGGAATTGACTTGCAGTTTTAGTAGCGGGAGCATAAGGAAACAATCTTGCTTAATCAGATAGTAAACTGACATGAGGGGCGGCTGGATTAATATCATTGTACCTACCCAATGGATCCAGTATACCTAGCTGGACCTAGTCCACTCCATCTCAAGACCACAATCAAACACTAACAATCTCCAGCTACCCCATGATCTTTCCATGTGATTTTCTCCTCCCCACAACTCTTTGACCTTTCTGCAACCACCATCTCTCTCTCTCTCTCTGTCCCCTTTGCGTCCACACAGCCCCCTCCCCCTCATGCCCCTATGATCTCTCTATGACCTCATCCCACTGAGCTTTCAATTCCCCCATGATGTCTATGATGGTCTCCATCTACCTCAAAACTCCAAGATCAAACCATTGTGGCCCCCCCAGAGTTGGTGTAGCAAAACTAAACTGCCATCCCTGCTTGGCTGCTCATTATATCAGGGCACCCCCATCTTCTTATCCAAACCAAATTTCAAATTTCCCACCATTTTGTTGGTCTGGATAGCTCATTAATTTCTTAAAGAATTCAGATCCATATTTGTACAGTCATATTTCCAGAACCAAGCACGTTTTTGGCAGGGACTGTCACTCACGCAGCAGTTTAAAAATTAATTGCTGAATGCACCAGCCTAACTTTTTATCGCATCTTTAGTGGGTGATTTGTGGGCAAGACCCTGAGTTCACATCATTGCCCGAAATTCAGTGCTGAAACTATCAACAAGGATTATGGGCAGTACAAGTTCCAGATTAAAATGTGTATGTGTGGGTACTAGAATTCCTGTCCAGTTTGCTTCATGTTATGTGTTAACAGTGTTCGCCTCTCAATTATTTTAACAGAATTTGAACCATTAATGTTTGTAAGCAATTTAAGCATTTTTACATTAGGAGCTCAGTGAGTCTCTTAGCATGAACAGTTAAGTGCAGCAATTTTTAGTACTCTAAGTCTTCCTGTAAATATATATTAAAACCTTTTCTCATGTGGTGTCATAGGAATGGCCATTGAAGTGACATATATATAAATTTACTTGGATTTTAGGAGGAGCAACGTATAGGGAATGTGCTGCTCATGAGTAAGAGATTTGTGCTATATTTTTATGTGATGAAGCTGTTCTGACTATTTTGTTATTCCAAGCATTAATTATTTACATGGATCTATTTCATCGTGCACATAAAGCAAGTAAAGCCTAAGTGCCACCAAAAAAAGTGAAGTTACTAATCCATTTGGTTTGAAGGTATATGCACAACCAGCAAATACATTATTGCTTGAAATGTTGAGTAAAATGGAATCCTTTATTTCAAATACTTTTTAATGATTCGCAGATTTTTTTTATACTTTGCCTGAATGTATATAGTATTTTTACACATTATCTTTTTCATTATTAATAAGTCAATGTTCAGATTTGTGTGCCAAAGTGAAATTCAAAATAATTAAGCACATTATTTGTGCTGAAAACCTGGCAAAATAAAACTGCATAAAGGAATGAATTAATAATGTACTCCTAGGATGTCCTATTTTGAGAAAGTATTGTTAATTACGTGATATCACTGTTGCTAAATCATTAAAGGTGAATAATAATTGTTTCTGAAATAGTTTCTGTTGTCCAACCTTCCTGGTCATTTAATTGTAAATTCCTTGTGTTATGTTGTGATGTCCCGTATCATTGGTGGCTCTACCCTAATTTTCTTGCATAAGTTGCAGATTTAATTGCCATTATTCACAACTATTGTATGCCATTAATGAAAACATTGCTGATTGATGCTAATGACAAATCCATCCAACTGAAGTGTTCCATTTTTATTTTCTATAGCAATGAATGATTTAAAGGCAAGTTTTAAAAAATATTCAGATGAAGGCTTTATACTTGAAATGCTAACTCTTTTGCTGTCTCCTCAAATACTAACTGACCTGAGGGGTTCCATTATTTTCTACTTTAAAAATAATTATGACAAATACATCTCAATGAAAGACGTATAAGCTATAAAATATGAAAATAACTTCTGCATGAGTGGTACTGTTAAATTTGGGAGTTACTTTATATTGGCGTAATTGAGAGTATAGGAGAGTCCCCACTTTAGAGTTTTTTAAAAAAACATTTTTGTGTTTGGCTTCAGCAAACAGGTATAACTTATTTACATAGCTGAAAATGTGTTGCTGGAAAAGCGCAGCAGGTTAGGCAGCATCCAAGGAACAGGAAATTCGATGTTTCGGGCATAAGACTGAAGAAGGGCTTATGCCCGAAACGTCAAATTTCCTGTTCCTTGGATACTGCCTGACCTCCTGCGCTTTTCCAGCAACACATTTTCAGCTCTGATCTCCAGCATCTGCAAACCTCACTTTCTCCTCTAACATATTTACATAATCAGCTATCAAGAATTTTCTTCCATAGTTATTCTTGATAACGGTAATATTTACAAGCCATGAAGCAGGTGCACAAATTTGAAATCTCTGATTGTGCCTTAATATCAGCAGTTCTAGTAGTAGTTATTGTGCATTAGATATGCTTATGTTCATACCAAAAATGCTTGTGATATAGTTAACTTTGCTGGAGGCTCAGAATGCAGTAATATTAAGATATCTGTTGCATTTTTTTCAAAATTTCATGCTACAGAAAATATAACATAGGTATTTATTTCTCAAGCTGTGATCATTTGTCTTAATTTATGAATGAATATTAAATTGGATTTAAAATTTACTGTCCGTTTCATCAATTTTGAATATTGCCTTTTCACCCAGCTAAGAAATGTCTACTAATCAATAATGTGTGCTTATATTGCTGTGATTTGGGAAGTTGACATGAGTAATTTTAAAAATAGGCTTGTAGTTTTATTTGTTATAGAAATGTGTGCCTTCCTTCAGTGGTGTTATTTTGGAACCAGAAGGTTTCATGCCCCATTCTAAACCATGAACACACAGTTTAGGCTTAGATTTGAGTGAAGTTCTGAGTGTTAAGTTATCATTTTCAGATGAGGGAGGTGAAGGCAGACTTAAAAGGTTCCTTCTGATAATTGAAGAACTGTAGGGGATTTTTCCTTTTTTTTTCCTCCTTGTCAGTAAACTAGTACTGTTCTATTTTAAATATGAGAACAAATATTCTGATGTGTTGGCATATATTACAGCAATAACATCATAAGTAATTCAATGACTAAATTGTTGAGGGATGCCCCAAGGATATGAAAGGTGCTATATAAGTGCATGTTTTATTGCCTTTCCTTCCTTTGCTTTTCGTTACCTCTGTTTAGGGCTTTTGAGGTCATGTAATCATGTAACAGGGAGACTGATGTGTGAAAGCATTATTCAAAAATTGCACTTTCATCTTTTAGTTGTGCCTCAGAAATGTCTCAAAGGGCTTTATGTACTTTGGGAAGCAGCAGTTGTAATGCTGGTAAAGAAAGATGGTATCATGTCTGGAGTAAGACTCCAGAATAATGAAAGTGACCAATGTTTTCACTTATTATATTTAGTGTGGCTTTGAAAGAGGAATTTATCTGCTGTTTTAGCCCCTGGGATTTTTTATGACCATCAGAAAAGGTGGACATTTCAGTGTCTCATCCAGGAGTCAGCTCAGGTCATGGAGTGAAGTTTGAGAACCCAACCTTTCAGGTCAGAGGCATGATTATGTATAACTCAGCCAAGCTGAGACTTTAATAGACAATTGTTGCTTGTTCATTTTGGAAAGTGGTTGATTTTACTAGTAAATTAATTTTATTTTTAAGTCATGTTAAAATGAGATTCCAACATAATTTTCCTAAGAGTATCAGTGATAAGTGTAAATTATTTATTTGTATAAATATTTGCTTGACAGCTTGTCCGATTTCTTTGTATTCAAATTTCAGGATTTTTAAAATTTAAGTACGTTCCCTGGTCTAGCTATTACACATGGACATGATAATGTTCATGAATAGATGACCCATCACAAAACAATTGCAAATACATCAAAATGTTGAATGTAAAATGCATGGTTTTATGTGCAAAAAAAAATGCAAGTTTTGCATAATAACTTATTGCTTTGTTTTTAGGATAGTATTCTTATAAGGTCTTAAAATTCCAGTGTGTCCAAACTAGCACTGGTTTCTGGGAGATACTGCAGTGAAGCATATTGAATCAGGAGTTGATATCTAGTTAATGACTGCTATCAATCAGAGGTAAATTACATACATTTATAAAGCCAAGTCTTACACAAAAGGCTCAGGCACTGAACATAATATACCTCATTTCATCATTGACTTTCAAACAGAGGCTAATATTTATGACTTATTTTTTGTGATGAAATAAAAACTAGCAATTTGAGTTCTATTTCGATGAAGCACTATCAAATTTGCAGTTATTCAGCAAGTATGAGGATCATGTTATGAAGAAGCAAATGAACAACATGAGCTTTCTGTCAAGATTCCTCTTGAGTGGGGCATCTTGCTGAGGGAGAACTAATTATACAAATAGTGTATAAATGAACACTGCAGATTCCTTTTGTGATTTTAATTGTTGTTATCTTGAAGAATGGCATCACATAATTCTGTCAAAAACTGTCAAGGATGGATGAGAAATTAATAATTTATTGGATGAAAAATATTTAGTACAAAGTAACAGAACGATTGATAGCTAGAGAGGTTAACACATTTTACAGGCTTTCATTAGCTTTTCACTATCATATGTTGTTTGTGGCAGAGTGTGAAATAAGCTTTGTAAGAAACCCAGGTCTTGAGAACTAATTACTTCTGCCGATTGCCACACTGATGAATAGACCTTCATTGTATCTTTCCCCAGAAGACTGGGTGCAGTCTATGATTCACGCCTGGATCTCAGTAGATATTTGATAATAATTTTAATAGATGAATGTTGGAAGCCAGAATGATGAAGTGCCTGTTCGAGCACTGCAGCTATCGCAGCCAAACACATAACGGTCTGTCGTATGTGACTAAAATCAAGTAATAGACCTTGTGTTCACATTTTTAGGAACAAGCAGTTTTAAATAAAAAAAAAGAAATGGAGCTATTTCAGATTACAATCATTTTTGGTGCAGTATTTGTTTTTTTTCTGAACTTAAATATTGACTACATTGCATAAATAAAGAGAGGCTAAAGGTAGCATTTGATGATTAAAACTGTTACATTCGCTTATAGCTGATAGTAAAAACCCTTGTACGTTACAATGGGATTAAGCACATATTAGTAAATTAGCTGCACCATGTGATTTAATGATATAATTACATTGATGAGGTTGTCAACATAAATTCACCTACTGCTAGGAAATACAGAATACTGACACAGAATTATCTATTTCTTGTTGAATACTTGCACTTGTTTAGATTATATCTGCTACATGAATTGTTTTACACCAGAGGTGCCTCGTGTAGTATATTAGAAATAATTCTTCTCCTTCTGTTGTATATTTGTGTATCCTGCTACAGATAATGTCTAAAGTCTGGTGGTTGAAATACTGCTTTGGTACTGCTACTACTTCATCCGTAATGCAATGTTGTCTGCTTTCTGTACATAGAAATGGTGGTTTTGCATACAGAATTCCAAATAAATTGAAATGAAGGAAGAGTGATGTTGTATTAAGATGCAGAATAGAAGGACATATGTATATATAATTTTTAAAAATTCCCATATTGCTTTTTGGAAGCTTAAAAAAAGGCTGTAAATGGAATAGGAAATTCTTCAGGCTACGTGTCAGAACATTTTCAATTTGACATGAACAGATGAAAAGATTAGTGTTACCTTTTTATTGTATTTTGCTGAATAAAATTAGGTGTACTTGACATTTTGCCTCCTAAAATATAATGAGAGAAAAAAAACAAACATAATATGTTTTAAAAATTACCTTGTCTTTGTGTAAGAATGGATCTTAGAAATATCCGTAAAAGAAAGGAAATGCATTTTCTTGTATTACTCAATGCCTCAGGGGCTAAATGTAATGAATATTTTAAGAGATTATTTTAATTAAATTTCTGCACGTCTAAATAGAGTAATATTTTATTATCTCTCATGTAAGCGCGTTACAGTACTGTTCATTAAAGTTAACACTTTTTGGACTGAGAATATATGGTATGATTTACTGACCTTGTGTGAAAACACACAAATTGGGAAGAAAAATGATGAAAGGGTAGACTTTGATTAATATAGGTAATGCTATACCATATTTATAATGGCCTTTTCCCTATTCTGGTTTATAAATGCAGTCACAGCTAAAGGTGTCCTGCTGAGGCTGAAATGAGGCTGAAATCAGAGCACATGCCACTAGAGTGTGGGGAAAATGATCACACTGTCAGCAATCCATTTCAAAATGATATATTTAGTGCTCGTTTCACCTTCCAAGAAGAAAAAGGAAAGGGGTTTCTTAGTCTAGAAGGTGATGTTGTTATTTTCAAGGACAAACCTAACTTGAAAATTGCAGACTGCTAAAATGATCAACCAAACAAGGAGATCTTTATTCGGCACTATGTGCTACCATGCTGTTTGATAATTGCTAACATATGTGCTACCTCTGTTTCATTGCAGTCGCCCTCGTGAGTTCTGGCGCCTTGACTACTGGGAAGATGACTTGCGGCGCCGCCGACGATTCGTTCGCAACTTATTTGGATCAACACATCCTGAAGCAGCACTTAAAGCGGCAATTGAACACGGTTAGTTTCCTAGCGAATTGGCTTCTCCTTCTTGGCAGTAGATACATAATAAAATTAGCTCTATATTTGTAAGAACATTTAAGTTGTTCTGCAACACATGCTGTATGTCAAATAAACTATTTTGAAATGTAAACAAGTGCTGAATAGTTCCACATCATCATCACCAGGCAAAGGTGTTTGAATTCACTTTTGGTTTGCTGTGTCATCATTCTCTGTATTGAACAGCAAAGCAGGTAAAACAGAAAACACCTGATTCAGAGTTGTATTTTATTAACTATCTTTTCGCATGTTTAGAAACAGTTTGGTCCCTTTGAATGTTGATTCACCCCTATGTAAAGAGATCTCCAGATACAATTTAATATGACAGAGATTGAAATCTGGATCACACACACTTATAAAAACATAGTGCTTCCTTTTGGGAAAAATAAATTAATATTTGAATGCAGAAATTGAAATAACAAACTACTACCTTTACCACACAGAATAGAGAAATTAACTATTGTGAAACAGAGTGAGGCCAATTGTCTGGTGAAAAAAAATTTTTGCAATAGAAAGCGAAGTCAATTAGGCTTTGTGAGAAAGCATGTAAGTACGGCATGTCTTCCTGGTTTTTAAGCTAACTAATTCTTTTCTTGCAGTGATCTTGAAAATCATGAAAATACATTATCTTTGGTTTGCCCTCTGTCCCAAAATATCTTTTAGCCCTCAAAAGCCTTTTGTTAAATCCCCAGTTTATATTCTACTGATTATTGGACTAGAACTATAATTTAAAGAGCAATAATCTTGATTGCTCCTCCTATAGAAGCAGATTTATTTAACCTGATTGTGCAATTGGTCATTTTTAACTGCAATGAAAACTAATTAACAAGCATTGATTACCTTGTAGAAGTAACCTGAATGAAAACTGAAAAATGTTCTTGTAGAATATTATGGATGCGTGCTGTTCTCTTTTTGTTGAAACATTCAGTCGCAAAATAACTTCAGTTATTATTCATGAACAATTATTTTGAAAGTTTTGAAATTCACTTATCAGACCATTACATAGTATGGTGCACTATTTGAAGCATTCTAAAAGCAGGTTTGATTTGTTAAATATTAGTTCAGAATTATTTTTTGTTGACTGTATACTTTTAGGAAATTAATTATTGCAGTGGCTTCCAATTTCAAGTTGTATAAGTATTTCTTACAAAGGAAATATAACGGCACAATCAGTTGTATTTTGGTTTCTGTCTAGTAGTTTAACCTCTTGCACCCTGCCTTAAAGAGGTATTTCTGGAAGAAAGTGTGAACAATATGTCACAAGATAGCACTGCAGCCATGACATCTGTACTCAAGATGAATGGCCAGGCTGACACTAGTCAATAAGAATGTGATCTAAAAGCAATAACTGTACCAAATCCAGAGATCCTTAGAGACCAGAACAGAACCAAATAGGTGAAGTGCGCAGCTGGGCTGCTTCTGGCAAAAAGGCTTTCAATGTAATCCACTGCTCTTATTAAGAGCATACATTTAAATAGACAAAATATATATTTTTCCTTATTGTTTCACACAATCGTTCATTCAAATGTGGATAGCATTACTAATGTTTACTAATTTGTCAACATAAGCTCCTGAGCCCCTTGTTCCTGATGGTTTTCTCCAGAACCCATCAACTTGTTACCATTCTTGTCTTCAAATGCTTGTTAAATTCTCAATGCTTCAGAATTGCCTTTTGTTTGATACCTATCACTTTCCTCAGTTCTTCTTGGTTAGGTAGGGTGTGAGATGTCTTTTTTTGAATGTCAGTTAATAATTATTCTGCAACAGATTATATAATATCACCTCCTATGACTTGGCATTCCATTTAGATAATACTTCCATTAAGTGTCATGGTATTATCTCTGTCGTAAAGGCGCCTATAATAGTAACTTGTTCCTGTTAAGAGGCGACAACAGGCTTATATCGAGCAAAAAAAAATCTTAAACAGAAACTAGAAACAGAAAAGGCTATTAGAATTCAAACCTTAACTGGAAATCTTGTACTTGTATAAGTGTCATGAGAATTTAGTTATTATTGTTGTGGCACAGAGAATGGTGTAAGTACAGTGATTAGAATAGACTGAAAAGATGACTGTGATGTATCAAGTTTGTGGATAAAAGGAATGAATATACTTTTTGCTCTTGTGTGATAATTTGCTTCTCATTTTCAACCTGTACTGCTTGGTAACAACAATATTCAAAAGAGAGCCAAATGTGAAGTCATGTCTTTTAAGTGCATGCAGTCTGTTTATTGGCAACTCCTCAGTTTTCTCTTCTAAAGGAGGCATATGGGAAGTGGACAGGATATCCCCAAGTAAAATGTCAGAGGCGGTTTTGTCCCCAGACATGCACTTTCCAGGCCCACTAAATTAACACAGCACAGGAGACAAAAATTACAAGTGGTCTGCCCAATTCAGTTGGTGTTTGGCATTGGTCCTGCAAGTCCCCAGCAATGGTTAACCAGGAGAAACTGAGGAATGCAGATGCTGCAGATCAGAGTTGAGAGTGTGGTGCTGAAAAAGAACAGCAGGTCAGGCAGCATCTGAGGAGCAGGAGAATCAACATTTTGGGCATAAACCCTTCAGGAATGAGGCTTGTGGGCTCGGGGAGGCTGAGAGGTAAATGGGAGCTGGGGCTGGGAGGAAGGTAGCTGAAAACGTGATAGGTAGATGAAGGTGGGGGAGAAGGTGACAAGTAGGAGAGGAGGATAGATGGGAAAGGTGATGGACAGATGAAGATGGCAGTGCCGAGTTGGAAGCTTGGGACTGGGAAAATATGGGGAGGGGGGAAAAGAGGAAACTGGTGAAATCCACATTGATCCATGTAGTTGCAGGGTCCCAAGGCAGAATATGGGGCGTTCTTCCTCCTCCACGTGTCAGGTGGTAAGGGTTTGGCGATGGAAGAGGCCCAGGACCTACATGTCCTTGGTGGAGTGTGAGGGGGAGTTGAAGTGATCAGCCATAGGGCGGTGGGGTTGCTTGGTTCGGGTGTCCCAGAGATATTCTCTGAAATGATCCGCAAGTTGGCGCCCTGTCTCCCCGATGCAAAGGAGACCACATCAGGTGCAACGCATATAGCAGCTGATATTATTGGAGATGCAGGTAAATTTCTGTCAGATGTGGAAGGATCCTTTGCAGCCTTGGATGGAGGTGGGGGGGTAGGTATCAACGCAGGTTTTGAACTCCTGTGATGGCAAGGGATTGTGCCGGGAGTGGGCTATTGGCGGGGGGGTTCGGACGAGGGTGTCGCAGAGGTAACGGTCTCTCTGGAGCACTGATAGGGGTGGAGAGGGAGATATATCTCTGGTGATGGATCTCATTTGTAGGTTTCCCCACCCCTATCAGCATTCTGGAGAGACCATTCCCTCTGCGACTCCCTAGTCGGATCCAAGCCCCTACTAGTCCACACCTCACTCCCGGCACTTTCCCCTGCCACCGCAGGAAGTTCAAAACCTGCATTAGCACCTCCCCCCTCACCTCCATCCAAGACTCCAAAGGATCCTTCCACATCCGGCAGAAATTTATCTGCACCTCTACCAATGTCATCTACTGTATCTGTTGCACCCGATGTGGACTCCTTTACATCGGGGAGACAGGATGCCCACTTACAGATCGTTTCAGAGAACATCTCTGCGACACCCGCACCAACCAACCCCACTGCCCTGTGGCTGAACACTTCAACTCCGCCAACGGCATGCGGATCCTAGGCCACTTCCATCGCCAAACCCTGACCCACCTGAAGTCCGGAGGAAGAAGAATGCCTTATATTCTGCCTTGGGACCCTGCAACCACACAGGATTAATGTGAATTTCACCCGTTTCCTCATTTCCCCTACCCGCACGGTATCCCAGTCCCAAGCCTCCAAATCGGCACCGCCCTCTTGACCTGTCCATCACCTTTCCCATCTATCTACTCCACCCTCCTCTCTGACCTATCACCTTCTCCCCCATCTTCATCTCCCTATCGCATTCTCAGCTACCTTCCCCTTCCCACTTATCACTCAGTCGCCTGACCTACAAACCTCATTCCTGGTGAAGGGCTTATGCCCAAAATGTCGATTCTACTGCTCCTGAGCTGCCGCCTGACCTGCTGTGCTTTTCCAGCACTACGCTCTCAACAATGGTTAACGGCTTTATGAGAAAGGTCAGAGTGAGTAAATGAGATAAGGTACATCACCAAGTGGCTGCATTGAGAGATAGGAGATAATCATTGAATGCAACAAACAGTTGAACGTATATGTAGAACACTATTTAAAACTGTACTTGAGGGACAGCACTGTCAAGGAGGATGCTTTGCACACCAAGGAAATCCTGCTTGTTATGGCTAGCAATTTAACCTGCAGTGGAAGAGCTTCGCAAATCTATTGACTTGCAATGGGCAAAGCTCTAAGTGCTGATGCTAAACCATGTGAGCTCATCAAGCACGGGAAACAGGCATTCCACGCAATGTGTGCAAAAAATTCTCTTATCTCTGCCAAAGGGAGACAGCATTGGTCCAGGATATATGTGATGCAAAGATTGTGACCTTACAAGAATACAGAAAACCAGAACAATTACAAAAACTATTGAGCCATCTGCTTGCTCAGCAGCATGAAGAAAGGTTTTATCATTGTTGCTTTTGTTAGACCATCGATTTTGCTGAATACTTCTATCCTGAATCCCAGTGTAGTGTCAAAACTAGAAGATCAATTATTGAAATTATCTTCAGTCTGAAAACTGCAAGAGAAATGTGGTGAACATAGGAGGCCAATATGTATTTCCTCCTTCAAGATCACCAGGACATATGAATACAAGAGCAAATGTGATGTATTTTAAGCTGCTGGAGTATTTGAATGCCTGGTAAGGCTGCTTAACTTAATGTGACTGCTCATGACAATGTGATGCTAAGATCAGCTATGATGGGCAATATCAGAACTCTTGACATGTGGGGTAAAACTGAGATGTGTTCTGGCACTGACACTGTTATTTACTTCTCTGAGCTGTTGTCATATGCTCTCAGATCATTTACGCAGGGTTTCTACTTAATGAAGGCAAGTCAACCAAGTTGTTTTTGTTGTGATGTGAATCCTTGCTACAGCTCATCACAGTTTAAAATCCATATGATCTGCCATCATTCCCTTTCCTGGTAGGGATCTACAGGACCTGCTTGAAGTTGTGTGTAATAGTCTAATGGGAAGAAGCTCTTGTATTAAACAAAATATAGTTTATTTTACAGCAGTGACTAGGTGCAAGTTACATTAGTATGATAGACATCAAAACTGTGATTATGACAGAGACCATGATGTTAGGTGTGTCTCTCTCTTTTAAGGTCCAAAGTTGTTCCCTCACTTGAGTTCATGTGACAACTGTTCAGCATGAACCTTTTCAGATCTCCACATTTTAATACAGCATCTCTCCCCAGGCTTTGTTCCCATTATTAACATAATACATTTGTTCACATAGTTCCGTCAACTACACTCTTAACATCTCCAACGTTTCCAACTTCTTTTGCTGTTTAACTACTTTGACTTGTTAAAGACGTAAGAGGGCAAGACACTGATGTTTAGATTGGATTCCCTACAGTATGGAAACAGGCCCTTCGACCCAACAAGTCCACACCAACTCTCTGAAGACTAACCCACCCAACCCATTCCACTAACCTATATTTACCACAGACTAATGCACCCAACACTGTGGGCAATTTAGCATGGCTAATTCACCTGACCTTCACATCTTTGGATTGAGAGAGGAAACCAGAGCACTCGGGGAAGCGCACGCAGACACACAAACTTCACACAGACAGTCTGCCGAGGCGGAAATCGAATCCAGGTCCCTGGTGCTTTGAGGCAGCAGTACTAACCACTGAGCCACTGTGCTGTCCCATTTTTACTCAAAAGAAGAAGTCTCCTTTATGAACTGAGTACTGGATCTCTATTATTGGATATCCTTTTATTGCAGAGTTGTGTGTAGCATTCTTTTAATATTAAGTTCTATTTCCTGAACCATGTTGCACTACTGTAGGCTGTAGACTATGTTATATTATCTTATAGTATGGTGACGTGCCCTACATCGAACTTAAAATTGACATAACCACTCTTTTACTAAAAGTCTAGCTCTGGATTACTTATTTTCTCTGGTTTTTCTTCTATGGTAGGTTGTTCTATCCCATTAACACTTTTGCAAGAATCTATTTTCATACTGATGCTCTCTGACTGCATCCTACTTTCGTACACTTTCTGAAATGAATTCTTGCCTTCTGAGAGTTAAGTGGGTTATTTCTGCCTTTTTCCCAGTTCTCTGGATGAGCCCTGCTAATTGTGACCTTTATAAATGATTCCCATTCTTGTAATAGCTTTAATAATGATACCCATTTCTTTAATGACCTCACTGAATGAACAAATTCTCCTTTGTACTCACTCTTGAAAACTAATCCCATTCCTTTAACAGATTTTCCACACTATACGACACTACTAATAATCCTATTGCTTCATGCTCTTTTTTTTTCCCCTGGATTTCTTCCACTCTACAATTTGAATGAATGCTTCCTGCTTTTACTCCTAACTTTACTTTCCCATTAGACTTGGTCTGCTTAGGCTTTTAGCTTGCCTCTTAGTGCTTTAATTCTGGTTTTAGAACTTTCTCAGAGTTGTAAGCTCACTTCAAATAATTTCTGGGACTTTCGATTTCCCTGGCAGTAGCTGTGCCTAGTTCTGCTTATTTGCTATGGCCATGATGCTTGATCTGCGCTACAAGTGCCTAGTTTATTTCTGGCTTTCACAGCCTATTCTTTACATGAATGATGGGTGTATATACAGAGATCTTCGATATGGTGAATTGGTTAATAGATCGTAAGCTGCCAGTCGTCCTTGTGATTACTACATGCATACCTAGGAGTAAGATATGAGAATGGCAAATATTGGCACTGATAATTGACAAACAATGATTGATTGTTGTGAATTCTGGAGACTGACTATTTAGAAAGGCATTAGAAGGGGTTGAGGAGAAATGAAAAGTTTCCCTTGCTGTGAAGAGGTCTCAGAGAAAGCAAAGGACAATAAATCATGCAACTTCTCAGCTCATTGCCTTCCTTGGTAGCAAATGCATCGGGGCTCCTAAATCACATCATGTGTCTTAATGCCACAATGACTATCATGAGCAAATTATCATCTTGCATGAAGCAAGCCTGCTACTTTTGAGTTGCATCTATTTTCCCATACTAGAATCCTATTCAATTAATTGTTAGATATAGCATGTAAATAGAGTTGCAGGAATGAACAATGGAATGCCATCTGATTTGTTTATTGCATTAAGGGGCATGAAAGGAGGTAAAACATTGTGTTTTTCTTAGCTATTAAAGGCATTGAGGGGTAGGAGACAAAAAGTGAGAATTGACATCGAGAATCAGCCTTGATCACATTGAATGGCTCAGAAGGCTCAAAAGGCTGAATGACCTACTCCTGCTCTTTGTTTCTCTGTTTCTATGACATGCTTCTGTAAGTTCTTCTTTAAAGTAGAACGGCCAGAAAAGAAACATTTAATGGCAGCTGGGTAAATGGGTAAAATTAACTTAAATATTACTTGCATGTTTATGTTTTCATTTTCTTTAATGGTTGGTACTGATAAATGAAACCTACCCTAGAAACTTGCATTTATCTGGCACCTGTAACATAAAACATCCCAAAGTGCATTAGATTGGATTTTAATGTCACATATACCCAAGTACTGTGAAAAGTGTACAGCCGCCATTCTCTGGTGCCACCTTAGAGTACAGTAGTTAAAATTAAAAACAGCTGAAATTAAAGAAATGAAAATGAAAGTAAAAGAAAATTTCCAAGCAAAGTCAAGAATATGATACTGATTTAGGTAACGACCTATTAGACTAATAGACCAAAAATATGGTTAGAAAGATTTGAATAGCGAATTCAGTGTTTTGGCACCTTGGCAGTTGGATGAATAGTTGCCAATGAAGGTGCGACTAAAATCATGATGCTTGCAAGGCCAGGCAACACACAGACCTCAGGAATGGGGTATAGGGTTGTAACACTGTTTCATCTGTTTTGTTCAGATGATTCACTTGTCACAAACTGTGGATTCCTAAACTCCCTTTAAATTCCCAGACACATTAACTTCATTACAAATCCAGAATCTGTATTCTAAATAGCATGTATTCCTCCATTATTGTGGATGACGTGATAGACAATCCACTCCCAAAGAAAAGCTTATTCTGATTATCTGTAAGCAATATCATAGAAGATCAAGTATTATAAAGCATTGTTTATTCAGATGTCACAGAACTGCCTGGTACAGTGTGTGGAACAAAGACAATGATTTTGAATGCCCAAAATAGTGGATTGGCAATGATGTTACTTAAAGGCATTTAATATAACTTTGCATAAATCAGATCAAGATCCTGATCTCCTAACTTTCAAAGTAGCACATTGTCTAACTTATTCCGTCCTTGCACATCATCATCATCATCCTCATCATCATCATCAAAACTGCTGAACAAATTTCAATCTGTAAATTTATTTAGCTCAAAAAGCAATAATTAAATTTTGACCAATAATATATTGTGCGTTGTGTGTGTTGCTTCAATTGTTATTAAAAAAAATCAAACTCACCATGGAAATTGAGTCTGGTAATCTAATGTATACCAGTTGATCCCCCATGACATAAACAAATGTAAAAATTTTACATTTTAAGCTGTTTCTGATTCTAAAATCTTCTGTCTGTTCATTTACTTCCTGTCTGTCTTTCAATTTTCTCTTTTCTTGCTAGCCTTTTTACATTCAGGAAAAATAAGTAATCATTCTCGTTTAAACAAACATCTAGGGAATTAGACTCAGAGTAAGGAAATTCCATATGAGGAATATCATACTGGCAGAAATGACATTCAGTAATTTAGGAGGCAAAGTAACGAGGTTCATTTGACAATAATACTTAACATTCTATGAGTCAAGATGCAGCATGTTACATGAGTTTAATGTATATTTGTGTATCTTTTTCATGGTTCCATCGACTTCTGGGGTTTTCTTCGCTTCTTGAACCTGTTGCCTTGACTCATGAAATTAACTTGAATATATATACACACCTTTCTTTGTAGCTTTAAGATTTCAGTTTGTGTTCCAGTCTACCTTTACTGCAGAAGCTTCTAATCCACTTTAACTATGGAAATTGCACATTTTCACAACAGCCTGTGTTTTTCTCTCTCAGGTTTCCCTAAACCTGTGACAATTTAATCATTCCTGGGTCTTTACAGTAACCCCAATCCAGCGTAAATATCTATGGATTGGCATTGTCCTATGTAAGTGTTAGTCCCCACAAATTCTTGCTCTTTGACTCAATCGGCAAGTGCTCCCAGCATACCCTTCACAATTACTATCACTTGGCAGGTGCAAAGATCTAGGAAATTGCTCCTATTTTGAACTCAACCATTTTCAGCTGCTTTATCAATGAGCTTCCTTACATCATCAGAGCAAAATTGGGAATGTCATAATGTTCATCACAATTCGTGATACCACCAATACTGAAAGATGTCCATATGCAGCCAGGCTGAGAGACCACCAGACTTGGACTCATGTGGCAAGCAATATACACACCATACAGGTGGTAGACAGTGACCATTTCTAACAAGAGAGAATCTAACCATTGTCCCATGGCTTTCAGTGGCATTACCCATCTCTGAATTCCCCCCACGACCAATGTCCTAGGGCTACCATTGATGAGAAACTGAGCTGGCCTAGCCATATAGATACCGTGGCTACGTGTTCAGGTTAGCAACTAGGAATTTTGCAATGAGGACTTTGCCTCTCTTCTCTAATGCCTGCCTCCATCTACAAGTTTCAAGTCATGAGTGTGATGGAATGCTGTCCACTTGCCTGGATGAGTGAAGCTCCAAAAGAATTGGAAAGCTTGAAACTGTCGAGAACAAAGCAGCTAACTGATGTGCAACCCATCCACAATCTTCAATTTTCACTCCCTTCATCACTCTTGCATGGTGGATGCAAGCAATAACTCTCTGAAACTCCAAAGGAAACCAAAACAGTTCATGGTATTTCAATTGTGGTCTGACCAGTGCCTTGCATATATTTAGCCAGACATACCTATTTTTATACTCCATTCCCTTTGAAATAAAGACCAACATTTCATTTTGCATTCCCACTTACTGCTGAACCCAGATTTACCTTTCTGAGAGTTATCCGCACTCCCTTTACACTGTAGCTTTCTACATTCCCTCTCCATCTAAATAATAATCAGTTCCTCTCTTTTTTTCTTGCCAAAGTACAGGACCTCACATTTTGCCACATTATATTCCATTTACTTTCTTGACAAGGAAGTATATTGTAGTCCTTTCGCTGTTTCTAAGTCAAAATCCTGGAACTTCCCAATAACACTGCAAGTGTCCCTACAGATTAAGAAAGCAACTCACTACCATCTTTTCCAAGACTTTTTGGAATAGGCAACAAATGCTGGCTTAGCCAGCAATATTCACATCCCATGAATACATTATTTTAAAAAAACTTTTTTAGGTAACTTTGCAACATTTAACCCAGATTTGTGAAACTGTTCAACAAAACTGATAAGTTAAGTTAGGAGAGATTACACCAATTATGCTGATTTTCTTTAGAATTCAGAAGATTAAGGGATGATTTGATTGAAGTCTTCAAGGTATTTGCATGAAAAGACAGGGTAGGTAAAGATAAACTATTTCTTCTGGTTGAAGATTCTCAAAGTAGGGATCATTGCCTAAAAATTATGGCCGTTCAGGAAAATTGTTCAGAAACACTTCGATATGCAAAGGGTAGTAGAGGTCTGTAAGTATCTTCCACAAATGGTAGTTGACACAAGATTAGTTGTTAATTTTATTTGAGATTTTTTGTTAAGCAAAGGCATTAGGGGATATGGGGCCTAAGCAGGTATATTGAGTGAGCCAACAGAATAATCATAATCTCATTAACTGGCAGAAAAGGCTTGAGAAGCTGAATAGCCTCTTCTGCTTCTATAAATGGGAATGATATGAAATCTGTGGTGAACAAAGGAGGTTTGAAGTAAAGGCTGAACCGTTTGGCGTAATAAGCTCCTACTTATTAATTGCATCTCATACAGTGACGAGCACGCTAGACAGCATAAAAGCATTGGGTGAGATTAGAAGGTTTGCAAAGTAATCTGCAGATAACATCTCTGGATTCTGTGCAAGATTTTCATTATGGTCCCATACCACTTTCCACATGCTTACTGTATGAAACAATGTAATCAATAAATTTATTCATAAATCATAATTTTTCAACAGCGAAAAGTAAGCATAGCATTTGTAAGTTCAAGTGGACATGTCAGACTAAATAACACAATAGCCTTGACCAGTGAATTAAGAATTAAATAATCAAAGCCATCAGTTGAGTGTGCTTGAATGGCTTTTTTTTTGCAGATCTTTCAAGCAAATTCAAAGGAAAAGGTAGTAGCCTTTCAATCTTTACCAGTCTTTCTTGGAATCACATAGCTATTTCCCAATGGAGTTGAGTCTTGCCTCCATGATTGTTGTAACAATGTCAAAACATTTCTAAACAGTATCTCAAAAATGTCTGATCCTTTAATGCACAAAACCCTTTGATTTCTCAAAGTCAAAAACTGTATTCAATCTGTGAGACAGAAACACTTTAATTAAGTTATGAATAGCAGCTTCCTTAATGTTTGTCCACATGAAAAATGGCAAGTGTTGTCTATATAAGAATTATCCTGATTAGATTATATTGTTGCATTACCTTGTGATGATACCCATTGATTTTCTTTTCTCTAACATTATTATTATTTTCCCAGATGCATATGTGAGGGTGGTATTTAACATGACATTATCTTCTGATGTCCTTTTGCTTTTCCATACAGTATAAAAGCTAATCTTCTAGCAAATGGTTACAGAAGCCCTGTTTACAGGGAAGTATCTTGCTTAAAATAACCTTTGATAAGATAATTTCATAGAGACAAAGCGCATGACTAAAAAATATCATAACTCAAAATAATGAACTTAAATATAAATGATATTAGGTTAAAAAAGGGAATGTTTTTTCCTTCAAGTTTGACTTTATGCACTAAATATGAATGAACATAAATGTTGTTTAATGTGGCAATGGCAATAACTGGACGCCAACTTAAAACTTATATTCCTATGCAGTTCAATGATTAAATTGATATTTGTATAAAAGAGAACATATCTAACAGTTGTACACTTTGTGTCTCCAGCATTTGTGTAATGTTCTAGAAAGAAACAATATCCTTTGTGAATATGCAGGGGCTTTGACTTCTGGGAATTGTAGTACCTTACATATGAGGAGTTCATTGTGTATACAGTTTGAAAGTTTCATATTGGAATTATGACAACAAGGCTCAAAATAATGAATTAGCTAGCAAATGCTGGAAGAATGAGAAGATGGATATATGCTTGAACCCCTGATGTTCTGAGGGGCAGCAGCATTTTATTTGTTATGATGGATGACTCAGGGTCAAAATTAGATTTAATTTTATTAGTACATATGTGATTTGCTTTCTTAAAACGCTAACATTTTTGCTTTAAGTTTGATTGTCTGAGTTTGCAACTTGATATCAGTAATTTTTTTTACTGGGTGAGTGAACGTTTCCGTGCCCATTACTCATGAAGCACAAGTAAATAATGGAAGAAGGACTCTGCCATTTTAAGTGAAACCTGGAGCCATTGTTGTGAGCACCTTGTCAAATCACACAGCAACTTGAGCCAGAGCTGCTATGCCAAACCTCAGAAGTTTCAATAACGTTACAAAAATACAGATTCCTCAGCAGTGTCACCTCTTTTGACCAAGTTTTATAGAAATCACCGGCACAGACCATGGCCCCTTTAGAGCATGCGCTTGTAAAGAGATATCTATATGAGTCAGCTCCATGTTTATCTTAATCTCAGGACACGATCATCGGGGACTGATTTGAAAAATGGGACTGACTTGAAGAGAAAGGATTGTTATTCAATACAGAGAAAAATACAAAGAAAAAGCATTGTGCACCTCACTGGAATTCAAGATTCTTTCGTCAGACAGGGTAACAGTTCCTTCATGCTTTCGTTATTGGAACATTGAATTGTTTTTGGAACAGTGTGTGCTTAAGTACAAGAATACAAGAGTACAGTGAAAAGTGTACAAAGTCAACATTCTCAGGTGACATCTTAGTTATAAATCCAGAATTTGAAAAAAACCCAATAGGAGAAATATAAATATTCAGATCTTAAAGAAAGAAAAAAAGTCCTGATGTTAAAGTCTCTTCTCAAAAAAGATGTGTGGAATCAACCAGCCTGTGAAATTTAGCAGTTAGCACTTGGCTATTTGGCTTCTCAGTCCTGGTCCACCAATTATTGAGCTGAAAATATGTTGCTGGTTAAAGCACAGCAGGTTAGGCAGCAGCCAAGGAACAGGAAATTCGACGTTTCGGGCCAGAGCCCTTCATCAGGAATTATTGAGTCCTGACTGATCTCGTTTTGGCCTCCGTTCCACTTTCCTGCCTGAACCCATAACCCTCGACTGCTTTGTCTATCAAAATCCCCTCTATTGCAGTTGCCACTACATTCTGGAGAAGAGAATTTCACACTCTAATGACCCGTGAGTGGGCAGGCACAACTAGTAATTTATGTACTAGTACACCAAAATGTCTCTGTATAACCAATTCCTGCCATATCTTTTCATTTCTATAGTATACCAATTTCATACTCTTCCTCAATAACTGGAAAAATTCATATTTACATATGACATACTCCATTTGCCAGATTTTGCCAACTTATTCAAACTGACTTTATCCCTTTTGAGATTTTCTACCTCGTCTTTACAGCTTCAGATTATTAGATTAGATTATGTACAGTGTGGAAACAGGCCCTTTGGCCCAACAAGTCCACATCAACCCTCCGAAGAGGAACTCATCTAGACCCATTCCCCTACATTTACCCCTTCACCTAACACTACAGTCAATTTAGCATGGCCAATTCACCTAACCTGCACATTTTTGGACTGTGGGAGGAAACCCACAGAATGTGCAAACTCCACACAGACAGTTGCCTGAGGTGGGAATTGAACCCGTGTCTCTGGCGCTGTGAGGCAGCAGTGCTTGCCACCGTGCCGCCCGTACTTACTTGCTATCTTGGTGTCATCATCACATTTAGCTACTATATCTTCTGTCTCCTCATCTAAGTCATTGTTATAGATTGTAAAGGGTTGAAGGCTGAGTACTGATCACTGTGGCTGTCCACTTGTTACATTTTGCCAATTTGAAAATAAAATCTATCCCTACTTTCTGCTTCATGTTAGCTAACTAATTTATCCATGCTAATCTGTTACTCCCACAAAACGTGCTCGTGTGCAGCAATGTTTGATGTGGCACCTGACCAAACATATGTTGGAAATATGCATTTCCTCTATATGAAATTCTGTTTTGATGCTGATGAGTGCTGAAATCTTTACTGACTGGTAAATAGTATTGCGTGCATGCGGTATAGTGATTCTTGAAGCTCTCTGCAATTGCTAAAATTGGGGAACTCAGCAGCCAGAGTAGAAGATTATGTATTCTGCACACTATTACATCCTATTGCTCCAAACTCTCCCCAACTAAATGATGAAGTGTGGTTTGGAAATTTCTAAGATTGCGCATCATATTGCAGTTTTCACAACTTCAGGATGTCCCGTGGGACTAATTTTTGAACTGTTGTCACTGCTGTCATGTTAGAGAAATATGTTTGAGTTTGAAATCTTAATATTATTTTAAATGATGTTTGCCATAATAATACCAGAGTTTTGTCTGCATCAACTGTTTATATTTCTGAATCTGGTTCGCTGGAGCACTGCAGTCTGCAATGTAGTCGTCCAGTCTGCACTTTGTACTCCAATGTAGAGGAGATCACATTGTCAACAGCGAATACAGTAGACTAGAGTAGATTGGGTGACTGCTTTGCAGAATACCAATGTTCAGTTTGCAAAAATAATCCTGAGCTTCCGGTTGTCTGCCATTTTAAAACACCACCATATACCCTGGCAAACATCTTTGTCCCTGGCTTGCTGTGGTTCTCCAATGAAGTTCAATGCAATCTTGAAGAACAGCATCTCATTTTCCACCTGGGAACCCTGCAACCTATTGCACTCAGTATCGAGTTCAATAATTTTAGGGCTTGAGCACCTTCTCCCATGGCCTCACCCCAACCCCCACAAACCAGGTGTTGCCATCAAATGGACTACTACCACAATTAACCTATTGTCTACCACTAATGGTCCCCATTATCAGCTATTCATTCCCCCAGGATGACCTTCACCCATTCCTTTATCTGCCCAACTGTTTTTCTCTTTCTCTCTCTTTTGGCTCCATCTTCACCTATCATTTACTCCTTCCCCTTCCCACACTCCATCTTCAGCAAAACAAAACCTTTTCTTAGCTATTTTTAGTTCTGAGGAAGGGTCACTGGACCCAAATATTAACTCTGCTTTCTTTCCATCGGTGCTGCTAGATCTGCTAAGTTTTTCCAGCAACTTCTGGTTCTTGTTTGATTCCCAGTGTCCATAGTTCTTTTTTCATTCATTCATCTCTTTTATTCCCACTCCCAATGCTTCATTCTCGACCAGTTCTCCTGTACGTGGTACACTACAGTTTTCTGACTTGATCACTTTACCATGCCAGTTTCCCAGGGATATTTGTGTACGAGTAGATGTCTATCCAAATCTGCCATAATCAAAAGCACTTTCTCCTGCTGCAAATATACCTAGATTCTTAAACCTGCCTTTATAAAATGAGAAAAACAAGAAGTATTAATCTGCATTCAGAAAGCTGCACCCCATCTAAATATAGATGAGTTGCCCTTTGAATTTATTCTATTAAGGTGATTTAGTCCAGAGTGTAATGGTATGGCCTTTGGTACTACTAAAATAACTATCTTAACAATTGTACAGGAGTGCTAATTTACGCTCCTGACCACATACCTACATGTTTTTGTGATCAACTGCTTATTAAAAATGATTATATAATTAGATATACTCTTACAAATTGAAAAATATACCATAGAACGTCAGTTGTTATCTCCGCTTTTGTCTATTTTTTGTGAAAATAGTCTGTCACAGATAATATGACTCAATACTCTTTGCTACTCTGGAGATATGGAATGAAATAGCCAGGGAGCTAAGGTCTATGCAAGGTTGTGTGTAGAATCATTTGTATGACACAACACTGAATCTCACTTCCAACCCTGGGAGTGGACTTTGCAGCCTGACGTGCCAGGATATTTCAATGCCTTCAGAGATTGTTTATCATGAAGAATTCATTAAATCCTTCAAGCAAATTTCTTGCTTCATGATAATATTTGCAAAGGAAAAGATCGTAATTAACCAAACCAGTTATGTGAAAGCTTTGCAGCACTTAACCCTTGAAGTTAGTGAAACTGGCTTTGAAGATTTAAGAAATTTTTATCTCCACATTGCTATGACATACAGCAGCAGCAGAAGCAAAGCCTGGAAGATCAGAAATGAACCTTAATCATTTGTTGTCATTCCATGTCTAAAACAGTATCTGTAGTAGATGAGCAACTTAAGTATAATAAAAGGATACAATTTGTTGTCTGCACAACTGAAGTTGCTAAATAAAGAAGACACTTCTTTTTCCAGAAGAATATGGTCCTCTTTGGTTTCACTTGTACCAAAATATCCTAGAATACTGTCAAAATTGTCTTAAAACACTGAGCATCACTTTCATTTGGGGTGGAATGTTGTCATTGGCCTTGCTCTTCTCTGCTCTTCCCACCCCACCAGATCCCAGCAACATCTTGTTTGTTTTGTATCCCACCAAGGTTGAGCAGGAGAACCTTGCCAATTGATCAGTATGGATTTGTCCTACAACAATCATCTGGAGTATACCCTAACTTTTATGATTAGGGTAAATATTAAAGCTGAAGTGTTGCATACAATGTCTTGTTGTGTGTGACTGAGGCTAACACAATGGTAAAATGTAATATCAGTACCATTCCCTGGAATTGATCTTAAGTACTGGCAAAAAATCAGGAGCGGCAAAAGTACAATGTTCTTCAACTATCTACGCTATGTACAACTATACTATCATTGTGATTGTTCTTTTGTCACAAATTAATTACGATGAAAGACAAAAAACTCATTGAGGAATGTATGCTGTTTTGATTTGGATTCAAGTGCTGCTTTACACCATGCATTCCTAGTTAGAAGTTATGCAAGTAAAAAGAATTATGCAAAAAATGCAGGCAGCCCTCTACTGGTAAGGTATCTGTATTGCACACTATACTCACTTTAATTCCTGTTCGGTGAATAACTTCCAAGTATGCCCAAGCAGTCATTCTATCAAAATCAACTTAAGGCTTTTGCAAAGAGCTGGTTTTCACAGAAAAGCCAAACGCATGAGTGTTTTATAGAGTTTGAAGAACTTTTGCTTATTCCATGAATGAGCTGTAATAAGTGTCAGGCTACTGTTCTGCAGTACAGATATCCCAATTATACCAGCCCATATACTATTAGGCTTTTAATTTTAAGAGGCTAAAATCTATTGAACACAAATTGATGGGTACAGGTCTGCACAATTATGTTTTTGAAGAAGTATTAGTTCCATAATTAGCTTAACTCTTGTCACTTTTTTCTTTTTTTTTCATTTCTGATCCTAGCCCTTAGGTCCACTGTTGTTGCAGCTGACATCACTTAACTCTGAACAGACCTAAGTATTCAATTTGTGACTTTCTTGTTTGCATGATTCTGCAATATGCTATATAGTTTATTTCGCTATTGTGAAGATGGCTATTTGAGTTCTTGAAATCATTAAACTTTGATGAGCCACATAATGATGATTATGATCACAATCAATCACTTGAGGACTACATTTACCAAAAAGAATAGTGTCTCAGTTTTACACAAAATCTCTCTCCATTGCAACAGTGTGAATTCATTTTATCATTGCTTTAAACACTGGAGTTATGGTCTTAGACTGGATTAGATTACTTACAGTATGGAAACAGGCCCTTCGGCCCAAAAGTCCACACCGACCCACCGAAGCGCAACCCACCCGTTCCCCTACATTTACCCCTTTACCTAACACTACAGGCATTAAAATCATATTAATTCCCACCACCAGTGCTTACTCCTAACACGTGCATGTTATTTTGAATAGGAACGATGTAATGATCAAAATCATATGGTCTGTTTGATGCTTTATCGTCTAAAACCTGGAGCCATTTTTGCTTAACACCTTTGAAAATATTCTACTATTTCAATATATTAGATTACATTTCAAAAAGATGTCTGGCCACCAGAAGGCATTGGTCACATTTTCTGGCATGTGCCAGTCTGTTCCTAAAAGTTGTGTCAGCCACCTGACTCTGAAAACTCTTGCCCTGTCATCCTTGTGATATCTCTTTGCTATGTATAGAACAGAGCCATGGCTTGCTCCATTTCTATAGTTATTAGTAAGTCATCTGATTTATGGTTAAATTATCCAAATGTTATTCTGAAGTAAGTCTATCCTTCATTTGAAAATGCCTTAAGAATGAAATGTGTAAATCAACAGAGTTTGATAACATCACTGACCCTTTCAGTAAGGATGCTGTAAATATTGGACATATGCCAGAGGCACAAATTAGAGTTCAATGCTCATCAATAACAGAACACAGTGACATTAGGCCTGCTTTAAAAAGATGATGATTCAGTCCCTTGATTGGCTGTATGTATCAATAAGTGCCTATCTCTAACTTATTTTAGTAATATTACTACTCTGTTTTTGGGTTGAAAAATGCTCAAAGATCTTGAGATTTTGCAGCCAATTAAATGACAATATTCAAAGAGAGCAGATTCCTAAACATGTTCCATTAAATGAATAGGATAACATTTCAGCTGAGGAGAGAGGACTCGAAGCTCATTATTTTCACTTTGTTACCCATGTAAGTTCTTTCAGTGTGTCTCGCTCTATTGGGTATATAGCTGTATCAGACAAAGACCACCATACAATCAAGATATCCTGATATATTTAAAAAAATACAAAATCAGAAGTTACTCTGTCTCAGTTAACCTTCAATTGACAAGATGATTTATAGAAAAGGGCCAGTTGAGTGTCAAGGATAACTACTGGATAATTGAACCGTTATGACTTTATAAAACTCTCACTATTCCATAATAATAAGTGGAAGAACTTTGCTGTCTTGAGTCCAAAGCATCATTGAAATCCTTCTGTTTAAAAAAAGGCTGCTTCCACCAACCCAATACACAACCCTGCCTCTCTCACTACTTGGGACAGAAGGTAGAATTGGACATTGCTTTGATCTTGATCCATAATTTTAGTATTCTATGATATATATTTCCTTTGATTATTTTACTTTTCTGTTGCTGAAAATGGAAATAGGTCATGCCAATTGTGATCTCTTTGGTATTATAAATTTTGACAATTTATAATCTCAATGCTTGTATACATAAGTACACACATTTTGGGAAATGAATCTCCAAGTCTAGGAAAGTATTAACATTTGGTCAGAGTGTACTCCACCTTGAGGCAATTCCTAATTCTTCTTTTGGTGAGATATTATAATGATATTTAAGTCTATTATTTCAAGTTCGGTAAAGCGCACTGAAAATTTTCATCCAATTTCTGACTAAGATTGTTATTAGTTTTGATAAACTTTAATTGTAGATTCGGTACCACAACCTGGATTTTCTAGATATTGCTATACTAATATCAAAGACAGCCTACTTGAAATAAATGGGATATAATGAGCGTCTATCTATTGCAAATTTAAAAATCTCAGTTCAGAAGTTTTGCTGCTCTGCATCCCTACATATCCTTTATATGGATCTCAGCAGAATGAACTGGAGATCTGCTCCACAGAACTGTAGTTTGGCTACAGTCCCTGAGAGCAGTGACCTCATTGAATTTTTATATGCTTTACATCATCTTCAGTCTTCAAGTATAATCAAGAGCATCTGTGATTAGAAAGTCATAAACTGTTTACTTGTGAATTTTCTGGGATGTTTGGGATCCATGTCCAAAGAGAAAGTTGAGCCATATGGATCATGTTGAGCCAGTTGCTATTGATAGTCGAAGGATTGTGAGTGAGATTTACTGATCTAGATATTGGTCAATGCCAGGCCAATCTGGTTTCATTCCTTTGGGTAGAATTTGTAGTAGTTTACATACAGCTGAGTGGCTGACTAGACCATTTCGAATGGCACTTAAGAGGTATGAGTCATGTAGGTCAGACCAAAGGACAAATTTCCTCAGTGAACCAGTGGTTACATGGTCACCATGAAACTAACATTTACATTCCAGGGTTTGGTTTATTGAATTCAGATTTCACCATCTTCCATGATGGGATTGAAATCCATTAGTCTGAGACTCCGGAGTACTGGTCTGGTGTGCCCGTGTGTCACTGCCTCCTCTTACAATGCAGAATGATGGTGAAACAATATTTTTTGTTAACAGTTATAACACAAATGCAGAATACCTTCATTTTGTTCTTGTTTCTAATTACTAGCATATTTTTAAAAGTTTATTTGGTTTTTATCAAAAGAAACTTGCTTTATTTCTGCTATATTGTTGCTCCTAGTCAAAAATGACCAGTCTTCAATTTGTCACGAAGCAATATCTGTGCAATATCAGCTGTTTTTGAAATTAACTAAAAGGGAACCGCACTGGAAAAGCTCAGCAGCTCTGGCAGATTCATAGAGAAAAATAGAGTTAATGTTTCAAGTCCAGTACGACTCTCCTCTACACAGTAGCTGCCAGATCTGCAGAGTTTCTGCAGCGTTTTGTGTTTTTATTTCATACCCCCAGCATCTGCAATGTTTTACTTTTATCAACTGTTTCTGACTTTGTATCGCCCCACTGCCATTGGGCAGACTATTCACATTTCTGTTATTTCTTTGTCTGATGTTTTTCTCAGCAATATACATAACGACTAATTCATCCAAACTTTTGGCTGCCTGCATCCTAATTGCTACTCCTTGTTGCATCTGTCCTTGCTATTAACTCACTAATTCCAAATGCATTGAACGAAAATCATTTCCTTGTTGATACATCCATCTTTGATATTATTCCAACTTATCTCTGCAACCTTGTTTCATCTTGCATCTCAACCTGGAATATTTGGTATTTCTAGTGTGGTCTCCAGTACACCTATTCCTGTCTATTTGTTTTTCTTTCTGTGAAAACTTTGGGATTTATATTTTGTTGTATGCTGTTAAAATGTACATCGATACAGGAAATCTATTGTCAGTGAGGAATACTCAAAACTAAGGGTACAAGAAGCAAGAACTGGAAGAATGCAGAGATGTCAGCGAGTTGAAGGAAGTGAGAGGGAGGAGTGGGACCATGAAGGATTTCATTATGCATATCAAAACTGAACCATGGTAATCTGAGAGTCAATATAGTCAGTGACTGCAGGGTAATGAGAAAACAGAATTTAATGCAGGTTAGGATCGAAGCAGCGTTTTGTATGAATTCGTGAAGGGTAGAAGATGAGCGGTGGTAAAAGAAGGCTACAAATAGAATAGAAGTTTGGGGAAATTGCCAAGAATACCTTATGAAAATTTGGGTCAGTAAATGTGAAATGATACATTTAATTTTTTTTAAATCAGTAATTACACTCGAAGTAAGCTGGCTGAATGCCATGAAAAGCACAAGAAATTTGTGGTATGTATTCACAGAACAATAATGGTAGTACCTCATGTTGATGAGACTATTTTCAAAAAAAAGTTGACTTCTAGCTTTTATGAGTTATAGAATATAAAAATCCACATAAAACCTTGTGTGACAGTGCACATTTTGGCTTTCACATTATATTCATGCTTTAAAGGATGCGGTGTAGATTCATCAGGATGGCATTTAATATGAGAAAGGACAGACATATTTAAAAATATAATCAATTAGATTTTTTTTCACAGAGCTTTAAACTCAGCCTAGCTTAAATGGCATATTTCCATGTTCTAACTCCTTTCAGAATCCTGGATTACTCCTGTCACCCTAATTTGATAATTAATATGTCAGCAATAAAAAAATGATTTCATGGCCTGCCCATGTTGTATCCGCCCATGTTATAGTTACAAGTACTGTTTTAAGTTTTGATCATGTTCTTTTTGTGTCTTTTTATGTTCCAGGAAATATGCTTTTATGGAAGTTTCCATATCCTTATGAAAGGCAATGTTTCTTCTTTAACTTTGACACATGCACTGTATGCTATGGAGCATCATCACATTGATCATCTTGAATACTCTTGTTAATATATACATATTAACATAGAAAGTAGGAGCAGGAGTAGGCCATTCAGCCCCTTGAGCTTGCTTCACCATTTGTTATGATTGTGGCTGACCATCCATCTCATAGCTTGTTCCCTTTTTTCCCTTGTATTTTTTTAGATTCCTTTTGGCCTAAGTGCTATATCCAACCCCTTATTGAAATCTTGCAGTGCTTTGGCCTTGGCTGCTTGATTTGTTAGCCAATTGCACAGGATCACTACTCTTTGGGTGAAGAAACTTCTTCTCAGTCCTAATTTGTTTACCCTGTGTCCTTCGACTGTGTGCCCGGTTCTGCATTCCCCCATCATTGGGAACTTCCTTCCCTGATTAGTCCTATTCAAATTTTATCGGAATCTGAGATGCCCCTTCATTCTTTTGGACTCCAGCAGGTATGATGCTAACTGAGTAAAAACAATGACTGAAGATGCTGGAAACCAGATTCTGGATTAGTGGTGCTGGAAGAGCACAGCAGTTCAGGCAGCATCCGAGGAGCAGTAAAATCGACGTTTCGGGCAAAAGCCCTTCATCAGGAATAAAGGCAGAGAGCCTGAAGGATGTAGAGATATGCTAGAGGGGGGTGGGGGGGGGGGGGGAGGGGTTGGGAGAAAGTAGCATAGAGTACAATAGGTAAGTGGGGGAGGGGATGAAGGTGATAGGTCAGGGAGGACTGTGGAGTGGATAGGTGGAAAAGAAGATTGGCAGTTAGGATAAGTCATAGGGACAGTGCTGAGCTGGAAGTTTGGAACTAGGGTGTGGAGGGCGAAGGGGAAATGAGGAAACTGTTGAAGTCCACATTGATGCCTTGGAGTTGAAGTGTTCCGAGGCAGAAGATGAGGCGTTCTTCGTTCAGGCATCTGGTGGTGAGGGAGCGGCGGTGAAGGAGGGCCAGGACCTCCATGTCCTCAGCAGAGTGGGAAGGGGAGTTGAGATGTTGGGCCACAGGGCAGTGTGGTTGATTGGTGCGGGTGTCCCAGAGATGTTCCCTAAAGCGCTCTGCTAGGAGGCGTCCAGTCTCCCCAATGTAGAAGAGACTGCATCGGGAGCAATGGATACAATAAATGATATTGGTGGATGTGCAGGTAAAACTTTGATGGATGTGGAAGGCTCCTTTAGGGCCTTGGATGGAGGTGAGGGAAGAGGTGTCGGCGCAGGTTTTGCAGTTCCTGCGGTGGCAGGGGAAGGTGCCAGGATGGAAGGGTGGGTTGTAGGGGGGCGTGGACCTGACCAGGTAGTCATGGAGGGAACGGTCATTGTGAAAGGCAGAAAGGGGTAAGGAGGGAAATATATCCCTGGTGGTGGGGTCTTTTTGGAGGTGGCGGAAATGTCGGCGAATGATTTGGTTTATGCGAAGGTTTGTAGGGTGGAAGGTGAGCACCAGGGGCATTCTGTCCTTGTTACGATTGGAGGGGTGGGGTCTGAGGGCGGGAGTGCGGGATGTGGAAGAGATGTGTTGGAGGGCATCTTTAACCACATAGGAAGGGAATTTGTGGTCTCTAAAGAAGGAAGCCATCAGGTGGTCCTCCTGGGAGCAGATACGGCGGAGGCGGAGGAATTGGGAATACGGGATGGCATTTTTGCAAGAAGTAGGGTGGGAAGAGGTGTAATCCAGGTAGCTGTGGGGGTCGGTGGGTTTGTAAAAAATGTCAGTGTCAAGTCAGTCGTCAATAATTTAGATGGAGAGGTCCAGGACGGGGAGGGAGGTGTCAGAGATGGTCCAGGTAAATTTAAGGTCAGGGTGGAATGTGTTGATGAAGTTGATGAATTGCTCAACCTCCTCGCGGGAGCACGAGGTGGCCCCAATGCAGTCATCAATGTAGCTGAGGAAGTGGTGGGGAGTGGTGCCGGTGTAATTACGCAAGATTGACTTTTCTGCGTAGCCAACAAAGAGACAGGCATAGCTGGGGCCCAGATGTGTGCCCATGGGTTACCCCTTTGGTCTGGAGGAAGTGGGAGGATTTGAAGGAGGAATTGTTAAGGGTGAGGACCAGTTCGGCCAAACGAATGAGAGTGTCGGTGGAAGGGTACTGTTGGGGACGTCGGGAGAGGAAAAAATGGAGGACTTGGAGGCCCTGGTCATGGCGGTTGGAGGTGTAATGGGATTGGATATCCATGGTAAAGATGAGGCGTTGGGGGCCGGGGAAACGGAAGTCTTGACACAACCTCCTCCGTCCTTCCGTGCCAGGAATTGGTTTGGTAAACCTTTGCTGCACTCCCTGTACAGCAAGAACATCTTTCCTAAGATATGGAGCCTAAAACTGCGCGCAGTATTCTCAGTGTGATCATACCAAGGTACTGTATAATTGCAGCAAGTCATTTTTACTGCCTGCTGAGCTTACGTGCTTACCTGGTGTAAGAGGATCTTAACTGGTCGAATTGTACATTCCCCCTCTTCATTTATAGCCATTCAAATAATAATCTGCACTACTGTTTTTGCTACGCAAGTGGATAACCTTGTATTTACCTCAGGTTATACTGCTTCTGCCATGAATTTGCCCATTCACTCAGATTGTTCAAATCAAATTGAAGCATCTCTGCATCCTCCTCTCAGCTACCATCGCACTTAGCTTTTTGACATCGCCAAATTTGGAGATGTTACATTTAGTTCTTTAATCTAAATCATTCATGTGTATTGTAAATAGCTGGTTCCGAACTAGTCGTTTTGCCTATCTTTTGAATATCATTTACTCCTACACTTCCTTTCCTGACTGTGAACCAGCTATCTGTCTATTTATTTCAGTTTCAATTTGCTAACCCCAGTCTCGTGAAATTTAATTTTACACACTTATCTCCGATGTGGGACTTTCTCAAAAGCCTGTGAATGTCAAAATAAACCACATCCACTAGATCCCCTTCAACTCTACTAGTTACACCTTTGAAGAGTACATTTGTCAAGTTTGATTTCTCTTCTGTGAAACTATTGACTCCATTCTGTCCTGTCACTGTTTACCAAATGCTTAGCTATTAATTCTTTTACAGTGACTAGCATTTTTCCCACTTTCCATGTCAAGCTGACTTGTCTATAATTCTGGTTTACTCTCTGCCCTTCTTAAATAGAGGGGTTCCATTAGGTAACCTGTGCAAATTGTTCCTGAGTCTATACAATCTTGGAAGATAACTACCAATGCATCCACTATTTCTAGGGCCATGCTCTTAACTCTGGGATTTAGGTTATTGGGTGGGGTGATTCAGCCTTCAATCTCATCAATTTCCCCAAGTGTGTTCTGTTTTGTGTATATTGTATTTAGTAGGTCAGCCATTTTTATTCCTTTTATAAATTCCCTGTAATGAACCTTTATTTGTTTTCATCAATCATTTTCTCTTCACATACTTTTAGAAATCTTTTAGTCAGTTTTTAAGGTTCCCCACAAGCGTAATCTTGTACTCTTACTTTCTTAATAAACCTTAAATCCTCCTTTGCTGAATTATAAACAGCTCCCACTCCTTAGGTCTGTTGTTTCTTTCTGGCCAAATTGTATGCCTCTCACTTTAATCTAATACAATCTCTAATTTGTCTTGTAAGCCATGGTTTGGCCACCTTTCCTGTTTTACTGTTGCACCAGAGAGGAATAAACAATTGTTGCAGTTCACCCATGCTCTCTTTGAGTGTTTACTATTGCTTTTCCACTGTCAGTCCTTGAAATAACTTTCCCCAATCTATCATAGCTAACTTGCAGCCCATACCACCATAGCTTCTTCTATGCAGATTCAGGACCCTAGCCTTAGAATCAATGACATTTCTCCATATTGGTGAAGAATTCTATTGTATCATGGGTTCATTCACTGATCCTCAAGGGACATTACACAACTATATGATAAATTATTCATTTACCATTATGCACTACAAAGTGTAGAATGGTCTGCCCTCTAGTTAGTTCCTCAATATATTGGTCCAGGAAAAACATTCCCTAAACACACTAGAAATTTCACTTTTATGGTATTGTTATTAATTTGATTTGCCCAATCTATATGCAGATGACAATTTTTTACAAATGTTCCTTCATTGCATGTGTCACTAGTTTTCTGTTTAATGCCATTTCCATAATTGCCCCTATAGTTTGGGGCTCTACATATAATCCCCACTAATGTTTTTTGCCACTGGATGTTTCTTAGCCCAACCTGTACAGATTTTTAGAGCTACTATCCTTCCTCACTTTTGCATCAATATCCTCTTTAAGCAGCGATGCAACTTCACCACTTTTTTTCTTTATGTATGTCTGTCTTAAGTTCTAAATACCTCTGGATATTTAGTTCCCATCCTTGGCAACCCTGCAGCAATGTCTCCATAATCCTGAATGTGTCATACCTGTTTTAATCTAATTGTGCAATTAATTTATCATCTTTGTTGTGAATGTTCAACATGTTAATGCACAAAGCTTTAAGGCTTGACTTTTTCACATTACTTAGCCTGTTTCCATGATTTTTCACTGTGGCCCTGTTTGATTCTGACCCTTGATTTCTCTGCCTATCAATTTTCTTATTCCATTTCCTGTATTTGGTTCTTTTTTTTTGATTCCCCTTCCTCTGGCGCCTTGTATAGTTTGCATTCCCTGCTATTTTAGTTTAACCCCTCCCCTCAATCACTCTCGCAAATACTCCCCTGAGGATTTCACTCCCAGTGCTGCCAAGGTATAACCCTTCCAATTTTGTGTGTCCCACCTCCCCTAAAATCCCAAGGATCCAAAGCACCCCTCCTTGCATCATTTCTACAGCTACAAACTCATTTGCAGTATCCTGCTGTTTCTTCTTCGAGCACGTGGCACTGATAGTAATTCTGAAATTACTACCTTTGAAATCCTATTTTTTCATCTTATTTCCTAACTCTCTATTCTGTTTTAAGAACTCATTTTTTCAACTTATGTCATTTCTATCATTGTGAACCACAATATGTTTGCCTTCTTCCTCTAAAATGCCCTCTAGCCATTCTGACACATCATCGACCTCAGCACCAGAGAGACAACATAGCATCCTGGAGTCTTGTTTGTGGCCATAGAACCACCTGTCTACTCATTGTACAGTTAAGCACCTTATAGATTGCATTCCAATACTTTCTTACAACTGTGAAACCAGCAGTGTACTGACAATGGTGTCATAAATTTGGCTGTTGCTGCTTTTTCCTGCCAGGCCATTCTCTTCAACAATATCCAAAGCATTCTATCACCGAGAATAGCCACAGGACACGCCTGCATTGCTTGCCTAGTCTTCTTGCTCTGCCTGATGGTCACCCATTTCCTTCCTGTCTGTGGAGTCTTAGTCTACAGTGTGACCATCTCTCTGTATGTGCTTTCCTCAATGCTCTCTGCATTGTGACTGCTCCACATCTGCTGCAGCCCCAAAACCTGGACTTTCAGAAGCTGCAGCTGGAGACACTTACTATCCAAATACTAGGTCTGACGCTGGAAATATTTCCAGATTTCCATGTTGTGTAGGAATAGCACACCTTAATGGTGAGCTCTCCTGCCATGATTTAACAATTTAAATTAAACCTTAATTAATGTAAAATGCTTAACATCAAGCAGTATCAGTTACTCTCAGGTCTTTGTTCTCTGGTGTCCTTGTTACTTTAAAATATAGTCCTTACAAATAATGATCCACAAAAAAAGTGAGTGTGATCTCTTCCCCTCTGCACTGAATTCAGGGGAGAACACACTTATTCTAGCTGTCTCTCACTGAAGATGGTGTCTCTCCAATATCATGCCCTCCAAATCTTCTACACTACAGGAAATTGATTATATTAGTTTAGTCTTTGTGCCTCTCTGAAAACCTCCACTTCACAGTTTCTTCATGGATCGTGCAAATTTAACCAATAGGAATTGCATCTTAGGCTTGGGCTTCCCCATCAGCCTTCTTGAATATGTCAGCATTCTTTTATGCAGATTATCTCCATTTTGCACCTCCTAAACCCACCAAAATCTTTGAGTCAACATATGTGGGCCAACGATGTACCCTTAATTTATGTTTTCCATAAGCAAAGTCTTTTTGAGATTGCACGGCTACCATGTGTACCTTAAAAGGAAATGTGTGATTTGTGGTCCTTGCATTCCCAACTGTAACGGGTTGTGTAGGTATTCAATTTTGACTGGGCATTGACTCCATATTCAGTTCAGCATGGAACCAAGCTAATTTTCCACCCTTACATCTGGCAAGCTGATGCAATGTGTCACAGATAGACTAGCATGATTTTACCAAGGCCTGAACCCATAATTTGAGCTTGATTTGTGTGGGTTACAGAGCCACTCATGCCTTCTGATGAAGGAAGAAATTCAACCTCTGGAAGGGTTTAATATTGATAAGTGGAGGTAATTAAAGTTAGTAAGGAATTTGGACCAGATGTGATGCATTTAAGGATATTGATGAAAGTGATTGTGGAACTTGCAGAGGTACTGGCAGTATCTTTCAGTGTTCCCTAGATTTGAGTGATGCGAAAGATATTGAAAATTTAAAAGCTAACCCTTTATTCCAAAATGGTTGTAAAGGTAAGATTTATAATTATAGGTCAGTCAATTTAACTTTAGTGATGGGAAATGTTTTTGAAATATTTATTTGGTAGACAGTTAATAGTTCTGGAAAATTATGGGTTAATTAGGAAGAGTCGGAACCGACAACTTAGGGGAAAATCATACTTAAGTTTCTGGAGATTTTTGACTAGGTTGATGAAAGCAATGCTGTGATGAATTGCATGTGGACTTCAACAGGCATTTGGTACAGTGGCACTCAGCAGTCATGTGAGGAAAGTTTATTCTCATGGAATAAATGGGAAATAGTAACATGACTGACAAGTTAATTGAGGGTTAGGAAACAAACACTAATGATTAATGGATAGTCTTAGGTCAGGAGAAAGGTTTGTAGTGAAATTCCCCCGGTGTTGCTTTTGGGGCTCTTGATTCTTTTGATGTATATCAAGAGTCTAGACCTCTGTGTGCAGAGAAGTTCGTAGGTGATCCAATACTTGGAAAGATTGTAAACTGTGAGGAGGACAACGTAGCATTTCAAAAGGACATTGGCAAGTTGTTGGAGTGAGCAGATAAGTGGCAGACAGAGTTCAGTGTGGAGAAATGAGGTTATACGTTTTGGTAAAACAACATGGAGATACAGCATAAAATAAAGGGCACTACCCTAAATGGGGTCCAGATGCTGAGAGATCTGGAAGTATGCGCAGAATTTATTAAAGTTGGCACTGCAGCTATAGTGATCAGTTAGTAAAGCATACAGTTTCTGAAGCTTTATTAATGGGGGAATAAAGTCCGTGGGCAAAGACATTTTGCTGAACTTGCATGGAATAGTTGGGCCAGCTAGAATACAGTTTACAGTTCTGGGCACTTTAGGTAGGACATGACCACAATGGAAAGAGCACAGAGCAAGTTAATGAGTATTGTTCCAGGGTTGAGAAACTGCCATTGTGAAGTTGCATTGGAGAATTGTTGGCTGTCTTGCTTGGAGAGGCGAAAGCTCAGAGAAGATTTGGAAAGTTCCAAAAATCTATCACTGTAAAGACTGATGCAAAATATCTGTTTAATTACACTACCATTTTGTTGTTCCCCAAGACTATCTCTCCAGTTTCATTTTCAAGGGGCCGATGTTCACTTTGACCTCTCGCTTCCTATTTATATATTTAAAGAAACTCTTATTGTCAGTTTTTATATTCTTTGCTCGTTTGACCTTGTAGTTTATTTTCTGTCTTTATTATTCTTTGAATCCTCCTTTGCTGAATTCTGAACTTAAACCACTCTTTGGGGCTATCACTGACTTTAGCCTCCTTATATGATTTTCTTTCAACTTAATACTTTCCTTAACCTCCTTGGTTTACCATGGCTGGGTTATTTCTCTCAGGATCCTAGGATATATTTTTACCAAGAGCCATGAATTACCTCCTTAAATGTCTATAAAGTTAAAAATCTGATAACACCAGGTTATAGTCCAACACGTTTAATTGGAAGCACTAGCTTTCAGAGCGCTGCTCCTTCATCAGGTGGTCGTGGAAAATAAGATTGTAAGACACAGAATTTGTAGCAAAAGTTTACAGTGTGATGTAACTGAAATTACATATTGAAAAAGACCTGGATTGTTTGTTAAGTGTATCATTTTTTAGAATGACCATTTTGGATTCAGTTCTTTCAAATATAAATTGCAAAACTTTTTAAAAAAGTTACATTCTCAAGTGAACTTTAACAATTGGTGTCATGTCAACCCAGATAACGAATTGAAGCTCCGAGTTTCCCTGTGTGAGGCTGACTGTGCCACAATGATGAGACTGATTCTAATCTAAAAAACAGATTTACAGAACCTTACATGGATTCATGCAGTTTTTTTAGCAAAGTAAAATGTAATTCTGCAAGTGCAAATTCATCCCACAAACTTGTGTATGTGTGTGTCTGTGTTGGGAGTTATGAGTGCCTGTGGGAGAGAGTGTGTGTTTGTGTGTGTAAAGGGATATAAGTCTGTCTGAGAGGGGGTCATTGTGAATGTGTCTCTCTATAGGAGGGTGTGTGTGTGTGTGTGTGTGTGTGTGTGTATATAGTGCAATGGGGTCACCTATAGTGCGACATACCCAAGGTCTCGGTTGAGGCCATCCCTATGGATACCGAACTTAGCTATCAGCCTCTGCTCGGCCACTTTCTATTGTTGCCTGTCCCGAAGTCCGCCTTGGAGGACAGTCACCCGGACCTTTGACCAAAAGCAGAGGCTGATAGCCACGTTTGATACCTATGGGGATGGCCTAAACCGGACCTTGGGTTCATGTCACACTACAGGTGACCCCATTGCACTATACACACACACAGACGGACACACACTCTCCCACAGACACACACACTCACGCAGACCCTCTCTCAAACGCTTACACATACACTCCCACACACACCCACGTACACACACTCTCTTACAGGCACTCATAATCCCCAACACACACACACAAACACACACAAACACACACACACACACACGTGCACACCTAAGTTTGTGGAGTGAATTTGTACTTGCAGAATTACATATTACATTGCTCAAAAAACTGCATGAATCCATGTAAGATTCTGTAAATCTGTTTTTTAGATTAGAATCATCTGACCATTGTGGCACAGATAGCCTCGCACTGAGAAACTCACGCCTTCAATACATTATCTGGGCTGACATGATACCAATTGTTAAAATTCATTTGAGAATGTAACTTTTAAAAAACGTTTTGCGATTTACATATGAAAGAACTGAAACAAACATGGTCATTCTAAAAAATGAGACACTTAACAAACACTCCAAGTCTTTTTCAATATATCATTTCAGTTAATCACACTGTAAACTTTTGCTTTAAATTCTGAGTCTTGCAATCTTATTTTCCACAACCACCCGATGAAGGAGCAGCGCTCTGAAAACTAGTGCTTCCAATTAAACCTGTTGGACTATAACTTGGTGTTGTGTGATTTTTAACTTTGTACACCCCAGTCCAACACTGGCGTCTCCAAATCTTAAATGTCTATCACTGTTTGTTTGCTTGCTGTTATTCCTGCAAATGCATCATCCAATCCACTTTGACTAACACTATCCTAACTTCACACCAGGTTATAGTCCAAGAGGTTTATTTGGAAGCACTAATTTTCAGAGTGCTTCCAAATAAACCTGTTTGACTATGACCTGGTGTTGTGTGATTTTTAACTTTGTCCACCCCGATCCAACACCATCTCCTCCACATCATATCCTCACTTTCATTATTATTTCTTTAATTTAAGTTCATTACAGTTGATTCCAAGTTTCTCACACTCACCCTGAATGTTAAAATCCATCATGGTGTGATTGTTACTTCCTAGAGGATCTTTTACTTAGAGGTAATTTATTATACCTGCCTTAGTACCTTTACTAGATTCAAGATAGCCTGCTCCCTGATTGGCTCCATGACATATTACTCTAGGGAACTATTTGTAATGCTCTCTATGAATTCACCATCATAACTACCCTTTCTAATTTAATTAACCTATTTGACATGAAGATTAAAGTTATCCATAATTATTGTTATATTCTTTTACACACTCCTTTTATTTGTTGATTTACTGCCTTTCCCCCAGAGTGACTACTGAATGGGAGACTGTATACTGTTCCTACCAATGTCTTGTTTCCCTTGCTGTATTTATTACCTCTATCTCCCAAATGGACTCTACCTCATACCAGCCTAGATAATCTCTCACAATTGTCTGCATTTCCTTTCTTACTAACAATATTATGCCACCACCTTTTCCATCACTCATGCCCTCCGACCAATCTGAATTTTCCTGAATGTTAAATTCCCAGTCTTGATCTCCTTGTAATTATACTTCTGTAATGGTGATGAGATCATATTCATTTACCTCAATTTGTGCTGTCAGTTCATCTACCTTTTTCTGAATTATATTTGTGCCCTCAATCCTTTTATTATAGAAAGAGTTTCTCCATATTGTTGCCACGTTGGGTAGAGTAATTGTAGATTGGGAGACAGAAAGTTCGAAATTGGTGTTTGTAAATTGTAAAAGTGGGGAAAGCATTGTGTGATCCCTTTAAATATGGTGGGTTTTTTTGTAGTTTTAAAATAAGGAAGTCTGTGAACAGTAGTTTTGAAGTTTGCAGGTGCACAGACAGCGTGGAACTAAAACCTTTGTATCGAAAAACAGTACATTTAGTAGGCCAAGCAGCAGATTTTATCAAGACAACTGGTTTTGAATGTAGCCAATCAATTTAATCGAGGGACTTAGATACTAAAAACCTATTAAATTTTAATTTGATGGTTTTGACCAATCCTGTTGTAAGGAATTGATATGTCATCAAGGGTATAAAAGAAGAAGGCAGTTGGACAAAGACCCCAGAACTAACTGACATTCACCAGAGCTAAGAGTCCTCAGCTCTAGAAAGAGAAATTGGTTCTCAGTCCTTTATGTATTAGAGAAAGCACAATCTAGATAAAAACAGTGCCAACAAAGGGGAAGACATTTCTGCCAGATGAACAATGAAGGCGGCATCTAATGTCAGAAGAACGACAGAGGATGCACACAACATTCCGGAAGACACATAACCTGGCTGTAATTTCAAGAGAATAAATTCTGTTTTTTGTATATGAGTGGGACTTGTATTTATAAGAACCATTAGAAACTATTGGGGAATAGTTAGTGGTTAGAAAGGATTTGTTTGGTTTGTTAGTCATTTAGTTAATCTGTTCACTGATAGAGATGCATAAATTGTGATTATGTACATGTATAATAATATAGAGAAATAATTAATAGATTAATAAAATTACCAGAAAGAGCAGCAAGTCTAAGAATTGGTTCTGTTTTAGAATTCAGTAAAGTAAGACAAAAAGTTTGATCAAGAAGGGGAATATAGAGTATTGGAGTAAGATTGCAGGGAGGAAACAGAGAAACTAACTGTCAAAGCTTCTATAAGTAAGTGAAGTGAAAAAGTTGAGGAAAGGCAATCTTGCAGCCAGAAGGTGGAGAAATTATGATAAGGATGAAATAAATGGCAGAAGAAATGAACACATGCTTGGGTTCCGTCTTCACAAAAGAGAGCACAAAAAATGTCCCAGGAATGTTAGGAATCCAAGAGTCCAGTGACAGGATGGAATTGAAAGAAATGAGTCTTAATAGGAAAGATATTTTCTAATTAATCTGCTTAGAATTGTTAGAACACGTCTCTGAAGCAGGTGTGACTTGAATCCATGCCTCCTCACCAGAGATTGGGTCATTATATGAGTCCTTAGTATTAAAAGGAAAATGGTGCTTTGGAAATTAATACAATTGAAAGCTGAAAAATCACCAGGACCTGATAATCTAGATCCCAGAGTACAAAGGAAATATTGGATTCAGTGGTGGTCGTTTTCTAACACTCTGTAGACTTGAGCAGTTCTTACAGATTGGGGAATGGCAATTGTGTATGGAAAATGGTAGAGTTAATCTTAAAAGACATGATAATAGAACATTTCTAAAGCATTAACTGGATTGTACAAAACCAGCATAGGGTAATGAGAGGCAAATCATGCTTAACAAATCTACTAGAGTATTTTTTTGAGAATGTAGCTAGTTGAATAGATGAGGGAGAGCCAGTGTATTTGGATTTTCAGAAGGTTTTTGATAAGGTCCCTCCTAAGAGGTTAGTGTTTAAAGATAAATCACATGGGATAGAAGCTAATATATTGGCATGGATTGAGAACTGGGTGACAGACCCGAAACAGAGTGAGAATAAATGGGTCTTTTGCTGACTGGCAGACAGTAACTCGTAGAGTACTGCAAAGGTCAGTACTAATGATCTGAATGAGGGAATCAAATACAACATTTCCAAGTTTGCTGATGACACAGAACTGGGCAGAATTGTGAAATGTGAGAGGGAAGCATAGAAACTTCAAAGTGAGTTAGAATGGGCAAACAAATGGCAGATGCAATATAATGTGGTTAAATGTGAAGTGATACACCTCAGTGTGAGAGCCAAATGTGAAAGCCAAAAGGAAGGGTATTATTTAAATGATGATTATATTGGGAAATGTGGATGTCCAAAGGGATCTGGTGTTCTTGTACACCAGTCAATGAAAGTAGACAGATACATACAGCAAGTAATAAGGAAGACAAATGGGATATTGCTCTTCATTGTAAAGGGATTTGAGTTCAGAAGTACAGATGGTTTACAACAGTTATAAAGGTTGAAAATGTGTTGCTGGGAAAGCGCAGCAGGTCAGGCAGCATCCAAGGAGCAGGAGAATTGACATTTCGGGCATGAGCCCTGCTTCAGGATTCCTGAAGCAGGGCTCATGCCCGAAATGTCGATAGATTCCTGAAGAAGGGCTCATGCCTGAAACGTCGATTCTTCTGCTCCTTGGATGCTGCCTGACCTGCTGCGCTTTTCCAGCAACACATTTTCAGCTCTGATCTCCAGCATCTGCAGTCCTCACTTTCTCCTAACAGTTATAAAGGGCCTTGGTAAGACTACAGCTGAAGTGTTATGAGCAATTTTAGTTTCCTTACCCAAGAAGAGATATGCATACCATTAGAAGGAATGAAGCAGGCATTCACGAGGCTAATACTGGGAATGGCAGTGCTGTCTGTGAGAAGAAGTGGGCCTGTTCAGCTGACCTATTTACAGTTGAGAAGGAAAAGAAGGAATCTAATTGAAACAGACTAGATGCAGGGAGGATGCTTTCCTGGGTTGTGGAGTTTAGAACTATGGATTACAATCTCAGGATACAGGGTAGCCCATTTAGGATAGAGATGAGGGAACATTTCTTTAATCAAAGGGTAGTGAACCTGTGGAATTCTCTTTCACTGAAGGCTGTGGAGAATAGGTCACTGAATATGTTCTAGAAAGAGTCAGAGTTTTTTTTAGATTTTAAAGGATCATGGTAGGGGAGAAAGTGGAAATATGGCATTGAAATTTAGATCAGCCAATATTGTTTTGAATAGCACAGCTTACTTCTTGCCTGATGTTTCTATGCAATTACAGACTATGAGTCAAAAAACTGTGCGCAAAGCAGAAAAATAGATTCCCTATTTTGACTGTGGCTCACCTTTGTTAATTTTGCTGGTGAGTAGGTCATTAGATTCTTGGATATTAATGGTCTTGTAATCTGTGTACATAGTAGTTATAACTTGTCAAAATTGTTGATGAAAGAGTTAGTTGCTAATTCATATCCAGTTGGTATCGGTTTGCACTTAGTTTTTGAAAGTTTCTATAATCCAGTCTTTGCGAATGCATATTTAATTTGTTTAATTTATTAGCATGGTTATGTAGATGTTCTAATTTCTCCATTAGTTTCCATGATAAAATTTCTCATGATAGATTTGGCACAATTCTATTTTGGTACAGATATTTTTAATCAACCAGTTCAGAGTTGTTATAGCAAACTTCTGGAGCAGGTGAAATTTGAACCTGGGCCTTCTGTCCTGGTGGTAAGAACACACACATTCATGTATTAGGCTTGATTAGTGAGTGACTAATCAACTACTGCTGTGAGCACTTCCTGCTTCAAGTCCAGTTATTTGCTGGCAGATTAGGTTCCACACAAGAGGTTAATAATCAAAATCAGAACAGGTGAGGTATGTGGAGAGGTGTGCGGAAATATGCTTGTATGGATTGAGGAATTTTTAATGGACAGAAAGCAGTAGGAATTAATGGATAATTTTCAAGTCTTTAGGCTGTGACAAGTGGGACAATACAATGATCAGTTTTGGGTCCTCAGTTATTCACAATCTATACCAATGTTTTGGATGTGGGATTAAATGTACTGTATCTAAATTAACAGATAATACACAACCAAGTGAAAAAGCATTGTAAGTAGAACGTAAAGGTAATTTCACGGTGATTTGGAAAGGCTAAATTAGTGGGCAAGCATTTTAACAGAAGTTCAAAGTGGAGAAATGTGAGGTTATCGACTTTGGTAGGAAAAGTAGAAATACAGAGAATTTCTTCAATGATGAGAGGCTAAGAAATATTGAATTTCAAAGATACTTGGGTTCATGAGTCACTGAAATTTTAATAATAAATACAATATGCAATTAAGGGAGAAAGTGAATGTTGGCTTTTGTTGTAAGAGGATTGGAGTAAAGGAATAAAAATGTCTTATTGAAGTTACATATAGCCTTGGAGGCCATACCTGGAGTATTGAGTGCAGTTTTGGTCTCCTTACCTGCAGAAAAATGTGCTTCCAATAAAGGGAGTGAAAGAAAGTGTCACCGAATGAATTCATGGCAATTCCCTATCAGGAAAAGTTAAATGGACTGGCCTCTATTATCTGGAGTTCAGCAGCAAGGGAGCTAATTACATTCAAACATGCAAACTCATGTTTGACAGGGTACTTGCAGGGACGATATTGCTGCTAGTTAGGAACTTGGGACACAGTTTTAGAATAATGTTTAGAACTGTGATGAGGACAAGTTTCTTTCACTGAGGCTGATGAATCTTTAGAAATCTCCTCCCTATAAGGTTCAAAGGTGAGTCATTAAGTATATTCAGTGCTGAGATTGATCAATATCAAAGGCAAGTATACAAAAATGGTGTCTGTGTAGATCACCATAATCTCTCTGAATGGTGGAGAGGGCTCGAGTTAAAAAGCCTACTGCTGTTCCTCTCGATATGCTCTTGTTAAACTGAGGACGGCTCTTTTACGCCTATATTTTTCTAGAATTTATTATTAGTATAACAGATCATATTCCTATCACAATAAAACTAAGAACTGCAGATGCTGGAAATCTGAAATAAAAATTGAAATTGTTGGGGAAATTCAGGTCTGGCAGCATCTGTGGAGACGAAGTAGAGTTAACATTTTGGGTCCAGTTTTTGTTTCCTGTCAAAAGTGTTTGTTTTGTGAATTGTACCTCAAACAGTAACTTATTGACTGTGATTATGAAGCAGATATTAATTGGATAGGGTGGTATCAATAGTTTAGGAATAAAATTATTAGTTCTTTAGCATTGTGTTGTTGTTTTCTAACAAATCACCCAGCAAGATATTTTTGTTTCTACACCTGCCGTCCATGTGTCTTTGTTGAGTGAAGTTACACAATTAGTGGCAATTTATGGATAGTTTTACACCCTGGGCTTACTTCTCCTAGGAGTTGCATTTGTGACAGCTTATATTAATTTAACTTAAGACCCTAAAGATTCAACATCAAAGGGAAATTTTTCTTTCATCTATTTTGGGCTAGTTTCAAATCATGTCTCTCCAGTAGAAGTAAAACTAAAAGAGACCTAAGGGGCAACTTTTTCATGCAGAGGGTGGTACGTGTATGGAATGTGCTGCCAGATGAAGTGGTGAAGGCTAGTACAATTGCAACATTTAAGAGGCATCTGGATGGGTATACAAATAGGAAGGGTTTGGAGGGATATGGGCTGGGTGCTGGCAGGTGGGAATAGATTGTGTTGGGATATCTGGTTGGCATGGACGAGTTGGACTGAAGTGCCTGTTTCTGTGCTGTACATCTCTATGACTCTATATGTTCACCTTTAATCCCCTTCTTAAAACTAACAGTAGCTAATGAGAAAAAATGTAGTGAGTTTTAATTTCTGCTTGTCAGCTGTCTATGCACTAACTGTAACTTTTCTATGTTGTCCCTAAAAAACAGTGTTTGTGGTGCCACTTACCCCTCTCCTCCCTCTCTCCATCTCTGTGTCTCTCTCTGTCTTTCTGTGTCTCTCTCTGTCTTTCTGTGTCTCTTGCACTCTCTCTCTCTCTCTCATATGCACGCACGCACACAAACTCTCTCCCTCTCTTTCTCTGGCTTTGTTGTACACAAATGATAAATCAAAGCTTTCTTTTTAGTCAAGTGGCCTGTCCTTTCAGCTAAAACTGATGTGACTAATCAGAATAGTAAAATCTCTAATCAGAAAATTAAAACTATACTCCTACGTTAAGCAACTACTATATTTAAACATTAGCAATAAATTAATGAATTATTTTCTGACATCAAATATTTCATGAATGTTCTGGCACCAATGAATAAAAAAAATGCCCAACAGTCTGTAGTTGGAATGCAAAACTCTGTGGATGCATTTGCAAGTACAGACACTAAGTATGTCATTGCTATAAGGGAATATGGTCACATAAAGTTACAGCTGTATGTTTTGAACATTTTGAATTAGACTTTAGTTAATCAACATTTTTATTTTACAATATTAACAATCCCAATTTTTGTTTCTTTATGGATGTCCTTGCTATTTTATAACATCAACAATGCAGCAAATTGATTTGGCCTTTGAATTTGTGAATGTGAACCATTCTTGCAGAGAATCATTTTGAAATTAGGCTATATTTATAAGGAACACATCACTAGCTGAAAGAGTTTAGAAGATATTTCCTCATAAATAATTGTATTTAGATTGCAATAACATAAATTATGACATTTAAATGAGTATCCTGTTAAATAATGAAAAAATGTCTTAAATTTCATTTTCAGCATAACACTGAGGGGGCTGCTTTATTTAGTGAACCTGGGTATATCTGCAATTGTTTAAACCAATCTAAAACTTTAAAACAGTTTAGTGTAAAATATCCAAGGGCAATGTAGTTCTGCTGAGACGAGTTATGTATTTATTGTTGAAATGAGACATCTTTTGGGGGGGGATTGATTTGTACTGAAGTAAGCCCTCTAGTGTGCAGGTGGCAGAGTAAATACCTGAAGAATAATAGTTCCTATGTTGTTGATCAATATCAGACCATAATTGCATTTCAGGCCACTCTCTTGTTAAAAACAAATTTGTTAATTCTGACAATTTAATTGTATTTCCCAGGGCTGATTTTAAGAGCATTTAAAGGATTCTAGTGGAAGAAAAGTACATAGATCCTTTTTTGTTCAAACTGTTGCTATCTGTGTGCTCCATGGATTACTTTGTCCTTTATGGCACAGCATAAATTGTTCAACTATTGTTATTTTTCATTGTTTTTCTAAATGTCTTATACATGTCAGAATTTAATACCTTATGCTGGATTTGCTATTTGATTTTGTAATACGATGGTTGTTTAGTGATAGTTATGGTGTACATTTAAAATAGGATTGATTCTGAGTAATAGCAAACTGAGTTACATTGCCAACTCAGCATTTTTAAACAAGAAGTATGTATGAAAGGAGTTCAGTTTGTTGATGATCAAATACTGTCTTTTTTAATGTTGATAAAGAGCTGACTTTTCATTTACGTCATTTCTTAATCTTTCACTTTGTACTGGTGACGGTTATATTGCAGCTAGTGCAAAATGTGTGCGTGAGACCATCTTATTCACAATGTAGCTTGTGCCACCAACCAGAATTTAATTATGGTCACTTCATTCATTTTTTTTTGGTCAATATAAAGCTGAAAATATTTTCAATTAAAATGTTTATCATAGAGGTCTGTTGGATTTTATTTGGTCTTACACTGGCAGGTCAGGGCTTTTTAATAGCTGTAGTAAAAGTTCTAATCACTAATGTCTATAAGCTGTAGCTACCCTTGCATGTGTTTTATACTGGGAAACTGTAATGCTTCTGCTAACTGAAAAACCTCAAAGGAGAGTTAATTGCAGGAAGGCCATGTTAAATATTTGTATTTTTTTCCCACAGCATGCAATATTTTTAACCTCTGAAATTAATGATTTACAAAGAATTTGATAATTTGTCTTTCTTACACAAACTGGGCAAAATACAGTTTAGATCTTGTCCTACTAATTATTCTCAGTCTTTCAATAATTTCCCATTTTGTATTGATTTTTAAAATAATCTTATTGCAATTGAGCCAATTTTAAGGCACCATTTGAGTTGTTAAATAGTCAAATTATATTGTGATATCCGCACGTATTTTGTAAAGCAATCTGGAGAAAGAACAGCATTGTATTTGGAGGACAAATTTGCAACATGACTGATTTAGCATGCCACGAGGGACTATATTACTGTGGTATGCTAATTGATTGAATTGCTTTGTTTTCTTGAGATAATCACAGTGAAATTGCATATTTTTTATGGCAAGCATGACTTTAGTAAAGTAAACACAGCTTTGTGGGACTGTAATGAAACAAAATGAGATGCAGTATCTCTGTATTTATTGTGATTCAGGAACATTTGAGACTCTAACTATATAATTGAGAAATATCATGTGTTTTACGTTTATTAAAGCTTGGGTGAAAGATAAAGAGGAAAGCACAGCAATGTAAAGGCATCAAATAGCTTCACATAAGTGAGCAAATGAAATGTTACAGGATTGCATCATTTGGTGACAGATTTTGTTAAATTTACATCACAACAGGAAAGTTGTATCACATATTTTGCAGAGTTGCTTTGAATTGATGTAGTGTGACATGCTTTGGAAATAATAAGATTCGACAAGTGGTTTGACATCATCTAAAGAAGTTAGTCTCACTTGGGCTTCACATCAGTTAAAGAATGGGTTCAATAGTATTTTTGAATCACATGCCCTGTATTTAAATGTTAAAACAACAATCTGATCATCATTCAGTTTGATAATTATGAAGACTTTTCTGTCAACCCAAACCAATATGATGAGCATGTGATCGATATGAGCTTTACTTTTGGGTGATATACTGATTTGGAACACTGCATTTCACTCCTACAGAGTAATGCAAAACAGACATAATACACTATATTCATGTTTTGCATTCCTCTGAGGTGTGAATTTTCATTACTAATGGTACATAATGGAGAGCAAAAATTTGAGAATTGTTGTATTTTGCTTTATTTGCTGAAGAATGTTAGATACAGCTAATAAGAAAGCTAACATTGTATTAGTATCTGCCAGTACATTGTCTAGTGGAAATGCTAACATCGAGTCATAGAGATGTACAGCATGGAAACAGACCCTTCAGTCCAACCTGTTCACGCCGACCAGATATCCCAACCCAATCTAGTTCCACTGGCCAACACCCGGCCCATATCCCTCCAAACCCTTCCTATTCATATACCCATCCAAATGCCTCTTAAATGTTGCAATTGTACCAGCCTCCGCCACATCCTCTGGCAGCTCATTCCATACACCCTCTGTGTGAATAAGTTGCCCCTTAGATCTCTTTTATATCTTTCCCCTCTCACCCTAAACCTATGCTCTCTAGTTCTGGACTCCCCGACCCCAGGGAAAAGACTTTGTCTATTTATCCTATCCATGCCCCTCATAATTTTCTAGTCCTCTATAAGGTCACCCCTCAGCCTCTGCGTTCCAGGGAAAACAGCCCCAGCCTGTTAAGCCTCTCCCTGTAGCTCAGATCCTCCAACCCTGGCAACATCCTTGTAAATCTTTTCTGAACCCTTTCAAGTTTCACAACATCTTTCCGATAGGAAGGAGACCAGAATTGCATGCAATATTCCAACAATGGCCTAACCAGTGTCCTGTACAGCCGCAACATTACCTCCCAACTCCTGTACTCAATACTCTGACTAATAAAGGAGAGCATACCAAACGCCACCTTCACTATCCTATCTACCTGCGACTCCACTTTCAAGGAGCTATGAACATGCACTCCAAGGTCTCTTTGTTCAGCAACACTCCCTAGGACCTTACCATTAAGTGTATTAAGTCCTGCTAAGATTTGCTTTCCCAAAATGCAGCACCTTGCATTACCTGAATTAAACTCCATCTGCCACTTCTCAGCCCATTGGCCCATCTGGTCCAGATCCTGTTGTAATCTGAGGTAACCCTCTTTGCTGTCCACTACACCTCCAATTTTGGTGTCATCTGCAAACTTACTAACTGTATCTCTTATGCTCGCATCCAAATCATTTATGTAAATGACAAAATGTAGAGGGTCCAGCACCGATCCTTGTGGCACTCCACTGGTCACAGACCTCCAGTCTGAAAAGCAACCCTCCACCACCACCCTTTGTCTTCTACCTTTGAGCCAGTTCTGTATCCAAATGGTTAGTTCTCCCTGTATTCCATGAGATCGAACCTTGCTAATCAGTCTCCCATGGGGAACCTTGTCGAACGCCTTACTGAAGTTCATGTAGATCACATCTACTGCTCTGCCTTCATCAATCTTCTTTGTTACTTCTTCAAAAAACTCTCACTCAAGTTTGTGAGACATGATTTCCCACGCACAAAGCCATGTTGACTATCCCCAATCAGTCCTTGCCTTTCCAAATACATGTACATCCTGTCCCTCAGGATTCCCTCCACAACTTGTCCACCACTGAGGTCAGGCTCACCGGTCTGTAGTTCTCTGGCTTGTCTTTACTGTCCTTCTTAAACATGTTTGTCAACCTCCAGTCTTCTGGCACCTCACCTGTGACTATTGATGATACAAATATCTCAGCAAGAGGCCCAGCAATCACTTCTCTAGCTTCCCACAGAGTTATCAGGTACACCTGATCGGGTCCTGGGGATTTATCCACTTTTAACCATTTCAAGACATCCAGCACTTCCTCCTCTGTAATCTGGACATTTTACAAGGGGTTACCATCTATTTCCCTACAGTCTATATCTTCCATATCCTTTTCCACAGTAAATACTGATGCAAAATATTCATTTAGTATCTCCCCTCTTAAAAACTAAACAGTGAAAAAGCCTTTTCATGACTAAAGTCCACTTGGTAAATAGAGAGAAGTTGGTGTTAATATCAGTTAGAAAACTTCAGGATGTATTTTTAAGTTTTTTGAACTGTTTATGAATCTTGAGGTTGTTTTGATGTTTCTTTTTCCTGAAATCCAGTTTCTTGAGAATGTTAGTGTTGTGATGTTCTAATGAATGTTATAACAAAAGATAAAAGAAAATAGAACAATGTGGTCTAATTTCATAGGACTCAACCTGCAGAATACTAGGTTATAATCCAACAGGTTTATTTGGAAGCACTAGCTTTGGACCACTGCTCCTTCATCAGGTGGTTGTCACAACCACCTGATGAAGGAGCAGCACTCTGAAAGCTAGTGCTTCCAAATAAACCTGTTGGACTATACCCTGGTGTTGTGTGATTTTTAACTTTGTAGGAGAAAGAGAGGACTGCAGATGCTGGAAATCAGAGCTGAAAATGTGTTGCTGGAAAAGCACAGCAGATCAGGCAGCATCCAAAGGAGCAGGAGAATCGACGTAACGGGCATGAGCCCTTCTTCAGGAATCTTCTTTGTTACTTCTTCAAAAAACTCAATCAAGTTGGTGAGACATGATTTCCCACGCACAAGGCCATGGTGACTATCCCGAATCAGTCCTTGCCTTTCCAAATACATGTACATCCTGTCCCTCAGGATTCCTGAAGAAGGGCTCATGCCCGAAATGTCGATTCTCCTGCTCCTTGGATGCTGCCTGACCTGCTGCGCTTTTCCAGCAACACATTTTTAGCTCTGATTTTTAACTTTGTCCACCCCAGTCCACCAACAGCATCACCAAATCATGTTGGGTTCAATTACAACAACCATACAGCTAAATCTTCTGAATTTCTGCAACTTTGCTAGGTAATTAAATTATCATGTTCCTAGTAACAACTATTTTTGCAAAAATGTGGACAATACTTTTTTTTACGAAATTGTTGCGCTTCCCATTAATTAGTTTGAGTTGTTTCTGCCAAACTTCAGCTATTTTGGAACATAGTTTGTGATATGTTTTTAAAATGCAAATAATGCTCCGACTAATGGAAACAAGTTTTTGGGTTCATGTTTAATTTTCGTTGATGACGTTAGATCAGAATTTACATTTAAAGCAAAACCATCTATATAGCTTACTCAAGCGCAACTAATCTCGATACGTAATTTTGGGAAACTGGAATACACAAGGTCCACATGTAAACCGAGTATTTGCCTGTTAGAATCACCAGGTCAACATGTTTCATTTAAAAAATTGTTTCACGACCCTACTTAATACGTGAATCTGATCTGCTTTAGTATTTAAAGTTTAATGCTTTATTCCAAAACGGCAGACAAAAATGTTTGGCATTTTAAGTGTCTTGAACAACATTTTATTGTAAAATTAAAAAGGGTTTCATTGCGTGTCTTTATATTTCATAAAATTTATTGCGTTTTAATAAAGATCAGCGAAAAAAAAACTGGCTGCCATCTATTATTTAGTTTGTCATTCTGAGTTGTGCCCGAACAGTGTTTAGCTAGGTTGTCTTTCATAATTTAATCATTTAGCCGAATAGAGTAAGAGTTGAAAGCATCTCTGCACAGTATGGTTTGTGAGCCGATTTTCTTTATTTAACTTCCGTGGCATTGATTTTAGTTTGGCAAGTATTGTTTTCGTGATGTTGTAGTCAGTACAATTGGAAGACCGGGGAGCGGCACTTAGTAATTGGAGTAGGTGGAAATGCACTAAATTTTAGGTAGCTGCTGAAACGAGTGGTTACTGGTAATTTGCTCTCACATGCAAATAATGGTGTGCAACTCAAGTCAAGACTAAGATTTTGTACCATGTTATCTTCAGTCTTCCGTGTTTAATATTACATGGAGTAAAGGGTTGAAGTTTCCTAACGCGATTCCTTTTGTTAACGGAAGATAATTTACTTTGCATGCAATTCATGAATGATGGTTACCTGCTTTAATTCTGTCCAGGTATATTTGCAAAAGTATTTTTCTTCTTGATGTTTTAAAACGTTCCTCCATATGTACGGAATGCAAACTTCTTATACCATGGTATATGTTGAAATAGCAGGACTGATTAACCTTAACGTGGTAACCAGATTCTCTCAACACAATGGAAATGCATATCGTGTTGTCTAATCAACGTCATTCGATTTTAATATTCGGCGCCTTAAAAATTCATACAAAAATACCAGTTATTCAAATTATGACGAAGTCACTGAACTCAGATGTGAACAACACTCTTTATAGATCTGTTTAAAATAAAAATAATTTGAAAACACACAGAACTATTTCAGCTTTTCGGACCAGCAATGAAACTTCTCACAAAAGCTGCAACTATTTTTGAACAACAAATTATAAACTTTGACCAGAGGGAAGTGTCTCCCTTTTCTCAAAAAAAAGTTAAACTAATCGCCTGTAAACGATATTTTTTGTGGTTATGATATATTTCACTGAGACCTTGTTTGGACTGGACCCAATTTTCGTATTTTCTCACGGGCTTGAGTGGTGTGTATTAACAGGTTCTGAGGAAGATGTGCTGGCTAAAGGCAGACAGTCCATTCGAAGCCAAGCTGTGGGCAACCAGAACTCCGAGAGCGAAATTCTGCTGGAGGGAGACGACGATACGCTTACTTCACTGGAAGAGAAGGAGATTGATAACATGGCGGGTAAAATAATTTATCTTTCTTCACACCAGCTTAACGTTATAACGAAAGCTCCTTGTGCAATTTCCCAAACTCAGTCCTGGGACTGTTGCTGAGACAGTGATGAATTGGTCTGATCCTAATGAAGCCAATAAAAATATCATTTTCCTTCGCAATTGCATCGGGAGCTCTAACATTACATTAGCATTTGACTTTCCACATTTCCCTGTGAGCTTGATTTGTCTCCTTGCGCTTCATTCTACTAACCTTGAAAAGTTTGCAATGAAATGACATGATGGTCCAGATTTTGTTTATGAAAATATCCGGAACGTCAGGGACTGATGTTATTTCTTGCCGCCGATAACTTTTTTTATAACGGGTTCATATTCGGACCTGATTTCCAGCTCTAAACTTCTCTTTGAAGGAAATATTCCCGCGGAGGGTTTGTTCCTCAGTACATATTCACCTATCAGATGATTATGTGTACGTTTGGTCAAATTTGTCTTCAGAAATGCGGCACAAAACAAAAACAGTCAAGACTAAAATGGTAAATATTTCCGTAATATTTAGCTATTGTTCATAGCTGTTGCGCTTACAGGGCAGTCTCCGCAGTATTTCGATATATGACACTGAAGTGTTTGTCGCATGGCACATGCCCTGAGCAGCAAACAATTTACTGTGGCGGTATGATTTCACATTGCATCGGATATAATTTTTCCTTACATCTTATGTTCATCAGTTATCTGGGGGCGAGTCTCCAAATTAAATATTAAGCAGAAGAAATAATGCCCATAAATAAATAAATTGGATTCAGATCGCGTAAAAAAGAATTCAGATGCAGTCGTCTCGCGGTAGAAAGCATCTGGGTTAGCCCTGCACAGAAGAGACTTCGGTCGAAGCCCTCTAGAATACAAACAAAAACCATTTGATCGGTATGCGCAGTGATATCTTATTCTTTCGGATGCCCTATACTTAGCTTCCAAAGTATTTCGCTTGTAAGTGAATTTCAAGACAGGTGTTATTGCTCTGGCTGTGGGCACTGAGCTTGGCTGTTACCAAGCTGAGAACCAGGAAGGAACCAGGAACTGCTAGCTCTGAAGAGAAAACGGGTAGCTGCCACGGCTGGTGCAAAAAAAAATGAGGATCGCGCTTTCCGCTTGGGTGGGGTTGGGAGCGGGTTGCTGTCATCGCTGTGAGAGGCTGCAGAAACCAGACTGGAGCTATACCTTTGGTTCCTCGGGGTGCCTGGGGGTGGGGGACGCGGGGGCTGCTAATTGGAGGGCAAAGGGAAAGGAATAGCTAAAAGTGGAGGATGAAGTATTCTTCAAGCGGGAATAGAGATTAGCTATGATGCTGCATTTTGACGAGTCACCAAGTGTTCAAACCCGAACTTAATATTCAAAACTCAAAGAAATAAAAATCAACAGCGTGTTATGTCTCTACCGTGAATGCACAACATACCGAGAAATGACGCTTTTAATGTTTGAGGCCTTTGTATTATAGCATAGCGGGGTCAGCCACGATAATTTAAATTGTATAGCGTTTCAATTAGAAACTGCTCTTTTTAAAATATTTAATCCACGTGTAGAATTTCGTGGTTCAATATTATTTTCATCTTGCCCTCAACTAAAGTAACAAGTGTGAAGTTGTTTTGCGATGTAACCACTTTGCCAGTACAGAGCAGAAATATGCAGTAGACAGTGTAAAGGGGTGAGAGCAGAGTTTAATTATAAAATCTTGACATTGGGAATAGGATTAAGCAGTAATCCTTTCTAATAAAGTCTGCAGTGTAAATTAACTGGAAGTTATCAGGGGTCTCCTATAGGAGCCCATGGGCTGTGTGCAATGCCAGATCATTGCAGATGGCTGCTGTGTTCTCATTGTAATTGAATGTCTCACCGTGATTGAAAAATGTTATTTCTCCCCTGTATTACATGTTAATGCATTAAGGGCACGGCGAGACGGCAGAGAACACGAGATGGTGATTCCATCCATTTTTGAAAGAGCTTGGGGAAATCAAGGCGGTTTTGTATCTATCTGCTGACCATCTGCAAACAGTATATTGTAGACTGGGAATAGAGGGCAAATCCTACTCTAATCTCACATGAGAATCGCCCGCTATTGTCGAGGTGGCATACATTAAGATTGATGAGAGATTAAAGACTGCTCGGGTCTAAGCAATCAATGAAAATGACAATTAATTTGGAAATTTTTTGGCAATTACTCACGGAATGATTACCTCTACCAGTTCAGCGAGTGAACCTGGTTTTATGTCTTTTTTAAAATATAAGGCCGTGATTGGAGTAGTGAAGTTTAGCTGTTCTGAAATCTGCCCAGTCTGCAATTGGAGATATGCCCCACGGGCGCTTTTTCTTTTAGTAAATTCACACCACAATGTTGTTGCAAATGTACTTTGGTCCTTTTTTTCGAAATTAAGGACCATGTGTATGTATTTCCTAAAATAACTCTTCGAAAAACATGCAGAACAAAGGGTGGTGGTTACTGCATTTCACTCCGTGGGTTGTTTTGCAATGAAAAATTTTGCGATGGAGATAGGTTAACCATGCTGTTTACGTTATTAAAAACATTCCCCTTTACCTTTTTCCTTCACCTGGCTTTCATAGTTCTATCCTTTGGAGCATATCAGATAAAGCAGCTATCGCTTCTTATGTTTATGTTTAATGCTTGAATGCTTTTGCTTAGAAATAATCCTTCTATAAATCCCTTTGTACTTAGTGATCATTACAGTGAAGCGCATTCAGCTGTATACCAACTGGGCAGCTGTGAAATGTGGATCCCAGTATATCAAAGCAGTGGCTATTCGCATAAAAAAGCTGCGTCCAAATAAAAAGAGAGCTAAATGTGACCTCTTTAAGCTTTGTTCTAATAAAATGTTTTGACCATTTGCAATCACGTTCGACAAAACCGCGCGGAAGTTGTGTATTAGATATTGGTAACTAAAATAGTACGTTTTAACATGACATCCAGTAAGTTATTGAAGTGTAAAGTTGCTGATTATTGAAGCAAATTATTTTGCAAAGATGTCCAGTTAGGCGAGAATCAAGCATTTAAATTCTTAATATACCTTAGTGTTATGTTTACTCGGGGTGTATTGTGACTTATTTGATTTTCAGATTTGTTTGTAGATTTTATTTTCGTATTGCCTTTGCGTCCAAAATCATATTTTTGAGGAAGCTTTGTCTTGCTCGAATTGACAAAAGCTAACACTTTTTAGTAAGCCATTGTTTTACTTATTTCTAGGACCTGTGAATTTCACCACTGCTGCCCAGCTCATCGCGCCGGCTGTCGTTGCTAAGGGAACGCTGTCAATCACCTCTTCCGAGCTCTACTTCGAGGTAGATGACGATGATCCCAGTTATAAAAAACTAGACCCCAAGGTAAGTCGGCGACGACATATCTGGGATATTTTTCTCAAAAAAAGACGACGGCCTTTAAATACACAAAATTTTAACCTTAGAACAGCTGCTGGTGAACATAATGTTGCCTCATTTACGTCAGCGGGCACAATTTCTCTTGATCTTTACAAAGCAGCAAAATGGCATTGGCTTAACGTCCGAACAGATACTGTTTAACAAAGACAGCACTATTGTAATTGCAGTACATATTGTGTTGTATATGTTTAATACCAAGACTGATTCGTGATATAAAATCCAGTTCCAACACTTAAATATTTAACTTCTAAAATGCAATCGTACCTTTTGCTTGTAATCAAATATTTTAAACCATAAGCTTAAAAATGTGTTGCTGGAAAAGCGCAGCAGGTCAGGCAGCATCAAAGGAACAGGAGAATCGACGTTTCGGGCATAAGCCCTTCTCCATTCCTGAAGAAGAGCTTATGCCCGAAACGTCGATTCTCCTGCTCCTTTGATGCTGCCTGACCTGCTGCGCTTTTCCAGCAACACATTTTTAAGCTCTGATCTCCAGTATCTGCAGTCCTCACTTTCTCCTGTTTTAAATCATAAGCCATTTTCATTGGTCTGCTATATTAATATGTTAATTATATTGCAGACCAATGAAAATAATGCTTTATGCAAATCCTAAATTTTAAGCGTATAAATGTTCGACTAAGGAATAACGGTATCAATTTTGAAATTAAAATGAATTTCCTATCCCCAATGTATATAAATGTGAAATACTGATACTATTCAAATCCTGTTTATAGCTGATTCTACCTCGTTCAATCATCTAATTACAATTTCCTTGTCACTTGTATTCGCTCTACATGCTCAAAAAATTGTTTTATCACAATGCATTTAGTATTCAGCATTTATTTCTGTAACCTTCCTGAGTTGTGCTTGTCACTTACATTTATTATTTATATTTACAATACTGACAATAGAGTTCAATTAGTTCAGCTTCAAATGAGTCGACACTAATTTTGAAACTTCATATCACTGCAAGCATCCTCCTTCAATATTAGCGCCCTACACCTTAAGAGTACTACAAATGATTTCTGAAGTTGAAAAATGTTGCTGGAGATCTAAAATCCCCCCCAAAGCTTGAAACGTTCTCCACTATAACAGTGCTTTCTACCCTCCATTTTCACAATATCCACTCCATTGGACTGGTCTGACTGCTTTTTGTAGCAGAGAGGTTTGGGCCTGCATTGCACTATCAGAAAAGCTCCTGGAAAGATACTGGAACATGATTGAATGTAGCTGGTATTGCAGTAGATGTTCAGTTCCATACTTCGAGGTATACTTTTTAGGTTAGTGGGTGAACATATGATCATTTAACTGTGTTTAGAGTTAAAAGATATTACACTTAGGTGGTACAGTATTTACAACAACAAACTTTATGCCACGTTCAAGTATGGAAAAAAAAGTCAAAAAAACATTTTGTTCATCCACAAACTAATTCTAAATGTTTAAAATTAAAGTAGCAACGCTTGCTTTGAAATACTATTAATGACGTGGAATGTATATGTAATAAATTTACAACATGGACACGGTTAAATTTGAGTTTAAGCAAGCTGCGATTTGTTGAGCTGTTTGTACTAGATGTTGTCGGTTTTCGCTCAGACGCATTGTGAAAAACCGTTAAATATTGTAATAAACCAAGACTCACTGCCAGGCTTTCCTCATTAGGTCTTTGACACGCTTGACTATGTAAAAGGAAATGAATCTTAAGAATCTATAATTCATAACTCGCAAACCATTATTCTTGATACTTCACGTGTGTCTTTTTTTGGAGGTTTGCGAAGGAATATAGAGTTGTATAACTTGCAATGTGAAACCGCACTTCCGATCATCCTGGGAAAATACATGCCAAGAAGTGTTATGTGCATTCCAATAACGTGCTTTTAGGGTGGAATGTTCAAATCGCCAAAATAATAACGTTAACACTTCAGTTCCAAAGATTGGTTGTAATTTGCGAGTTTTGAACTCTTCTGGACCTATAGCTAAATTAGATTTTAGTTGAAATTTACATAACAACACAGGCCACGCTTCAATCATGGATACACCTCATTGCTAACATTAAGACAAGAGTGCCCTTGCCACTCATTTAGAATAGTTAATAACACGGTAGCTCTGCTTTACAGCCTTCAAAATGGCTTAATTTAACAGTATTGTTTGTAGAGTATTTGAAACATAAGTGCACAGATCAGAAATACAATTAAATTGATCTTCAATTCTGACGGCGAAGCTTAATTGTGAAACACGTTTTCCGTTTCTCTCTCTTCCCAATCGTGACATAGCTGCGGCCATTCTTTTTAAAGACTATTGTTTGCCCTTAGCACTCGAAACCAAAACAGGCTGACAAGCTCTTACCAGCTCAGATAAGATCTGCTGATAACCTCAAGCTTCACACTTACACCAGTTTGGTGTTTTAATTAACGACAGTAGCTGCAGAACTGAAATGAGACCAGTTCTAAAGCCTGTTGAATGCTCAGTTTGTTTTAAGTAAATATTTTTTGTACAGCTATTTCCAAGTCTAAAGTTGACAACGCAATTCTCGTTGTAAATTACAGGAATCAATTACATTTTTGATTTGGATAGCTTGTTCACTACCCAATTTCTTCTTCTTTCAGTAAAAAATCGAAGAACTGCCTCGATTTTCACACTGCTTCCTCAGTGTTAGCAGTTTTTAACTTTTTTTAAAATAACGTGATTTTGGGATTTTGCATTATTAAATGAAAATGTCGTTCTTGTGAAACTGTCTTGCGGAATGTTGTTGAACAAATTTTAAGACTGTACCGCAATTTAAAAACAAATCTAACCCGTCACTTTAAATATATCCATGATAATCATTCTAGCTTGCAATTACTGAAAGGTCCACTCAAGTTGGTTTTTAGAATAGAAACGCTCCTCAAATACATACGTGCTACTCTCAAAATTATGCTCCGTGTTTGCATTTTTAGCAGCTAAATTGGGAGTAATATTAATGTTTTCTAATATGGTTATTTGTAATTTCAACCGATTAAATATATTGTGCCAAGTTTTCAGAATTTAAATGAATTTAGATGTTCCGAAAAAAAATGTTAGCCTTGTAAAATCGCCAAACACCTGTAGACAGTACTGTAAACTGTAACGTCATGATGACTTTACCCCTTTAATAACTATTTCCGCCCTATCACAGTAATATTCGTAGATCTTACACTTCGTTTTCATTTGGAATTACTTTAGTACAAAATCTCATTATGTATTCCAAGTAGTGTCCATCAAATTAGACTTTTTGTTAGACTGCGGCCTAAACGTAAAGATTCGGCCTTGTTAGACTGCAGATGCTCTGGCGCCATTGTCGGAGAGGTTCTAATGTTCTCTCGATTGAAAGTTTCCCTGGCACTTCAAAAATTTGGCGACGCAGCCTTTTTGATGGAATCAAATAGCGCTTGTGCCTTGACTGTCTTTCTTCTCTGATTCGAGATCCTGTCTTATTCTAAATCTTGCGCATAATTGTATAGTTGTAACGTGGCTGACTTTACCCTTTCTAATTCAGCACTTGTACTACACTATGTTTCTCTCCAATGGAACTTGCTAGACAGAGGAAAATTAACTCGCGTTTATCTAAGAAATTTGCAATTGTGACATATTTTGCCTTTCCAAAGTATTTCGGAAGTGATGTTTGGAGTAATTACTTCTCTATGGTTTATGCTGTGCGAAGTTTATTTTTCTCTCATTATTAGAGTTAGGAATTTCCAGAGATCAGCAACATATAAAATCATCTAAAGTAAAAACAAGTTTTTAAAATCGTTTTAATAGTGTACAATAGAAATGACATTTTAATTTATTATTTAATTTTAAAGTTATGAATATTGAAAGTGAAGAGTGAAATCAATTCACACTTGCAAATTCTTTGTAATTAAAAATGATCGAGCAATTTAATATTGTATTTCTGATTGTAATTATATATAACATTTTGCCAGAAAATTAGTTACAATTGTGGGACAATGTAACAATGGAATAACCATGCTAAAACGCAATAAATATATCAATAATGAAGCTAAATGAAACTATTCAGATGTAAATTAACGGACAAAAATGCAGGTAACGTAAATAATTTTATTACCATTACACGTTTATTTTAGGGGCACAATGTCCGAGGTTGGCACGCAAAATACAGTTTACACAGAATTTTTCTTAGCCTTTAAAAGACTGCATTTTTAAATAAAGGTTCCTCACAGGCTGACAACATCGAGACAATACTGTCACATTTAGTTTAAAATGTACCTTGAATCTCTCTCATCTCTAGTCCGTTTGGTGATCAAATCTCTTTGTTTTAATTATTTACTAAGTTCAAATTGGTGTACCTTGCAATAATTGTTGAACATGTTTGCTGGAAATGTAAGTTCTACTATAGCTTATCGAGGCTTTTTGCGTTGGTAAGAATTTCTCTCGCCAATCGCCATGTCTGTTTAGCCGCACTTTCCAGAGCCGAATGAGGCTTTCCTTGGAAAAGATCTAGGTTTGGAAGAAAGTAATGAGGACACCTCCGGCACTGGAGACAAGAGATGAGCTGGAGCAGTATGCCGTTGAGGCGGTCGCCAAGGCATGACTCGTCCCAGTCGGTTTCTCTGGGGTGTTTTTCGCATTCGTAGAGTAATAGTGTCTTCATGTGGTAGTTATTGAGGGGCTGGCCTGGCAACTCGAGGTGTCGATCGCGCAAAGTCTTTAAAATGGATAGGCACTTTTTCCTACAGCCCCCCAGCAGTAGCCTATTTTCAGCTTCGCCGAACTGTAAAACCCAAGCGTCGCTCTCTGCCGAGCTCTGCTTGCCTGTCAGGGAGTAACACTCTTTGGACAGGAGATTAAAACCTTCAGCTTTGACTTCGGCCACCCGGTTCGGACCGGGCCAAGGAATGTGCGGCATGGGCCACTGAGCCGCACTCCTGGGCCAGATGCCCGTGCATTTAAAAGCTGGCGTGATCTGTACTACATAGCGCTCCCTGATCCTTAACTTTACCTCGCTTGTGTCCGCAACCATCTTCACCACATCTCGGTAACTGCATTTGTCCACTGCCTGTGCCACTAGGGTCTGAAATCTGGAACGGATCTTTCGGGCTGATAGGTAACCTGAAGCTGTAATAAACTCGACCCAAAGGGACATGCTCCTCTTGCGTCCGTCGCTCAGTTTTAGCACGGCGCAGCCAGGCAGTGAGCCATCGTCCACGAAGTTGAAGACCCCCATTTGGTTTAGATAGAGGACCACCTCAAATTCTGTTGGAGCGATCACCTCCAAGCCTTCGAAGCGCGTTTCGATCTCGCTAAGAGAGCTGATGAAGCGAGGTTCTTGGACTTCTACTTCTTTAAGGACGTCGGAGACCACTTTGCACACTTCTCGAATGGTCTTGGCAATCGCAGCTTTTCTAGCCTGGCATCGCTCGTTGTAGTATTTGTTTAGCTGGTAGACCAGTTTGGCTTGAGCCGCGATCATGTTGGGACTCAGGTCCGGGCTGTACACCGGAGTCTCGCAATAGGTTGAGGAATCCAATGCTTCCCGATGCTCTGTGGGCACCCACTTTTTCACTGGTGCAAACTTGAAACAAGTGCATTAAATGTAATTGGATAGCGACTAGAGAGAAGTCAGCAAAACAAAATACAAATATCAACTAACTCCAAATTAACAACTTGTTTCTTTAAAACGAATTGGTTTTAGCGGTGGCGATTGTTGCTGTTTTAAAGCGTTGAGTGTGAGTGACGAAATGTGGATATTATCTTTCATTTCTTTCTCTCTGCCCCGATTGCTGATTTGGACTGTTTTTATTCTTCGGGCTACTTTCCCCCACGCTCAGGAAGTGTGGAAGAGTTTAGTTTATGAATGGTCCCCTCTGAACCGGGCATGCGCATTAAACAGCGGGAGGCCCAACCCCACGTGCACGTGCTGCGACTTCTGACCAATCCGGCTCGAGCTGTCAACAACGGGGCCAGTGGCGCGCGGATAGAGCCATGAGAGAGAGGCGAGGAGAGGCCTTGTGCTCGGGCAGGGCGCCCCGCCGCAGCTCGGCGCTGGCTCGGGCTCAGGCAGTGCATCCCCCCGCCGCAGCTTAGCGCCCCGGCTGGGACAGGGCGCAGCACTCGGATCAAATGCTTCAGTATCACTCAAGCTCGGGCCAGGGACGCTGTTACATCCTGGGCTCGGACTGCGAGAGCGGCTCCGCTACATATGATAGTCCCGTCTCACCCTGGAGCTACATATCTGCTTTCTGTATTCCTCTAGACCCAAGCTTTTAAATCAGTCTTCATTCTGCACCAGTAATAGTTTGGTGGTAGATTTAAATTTTGTCAATGCGTTGAGAACGCTCTTGATAGTGATGCTTTAAAATTATATGCCAATATTATATCCAGTCACAAAAGCGAAACGAACTGAATTGTTAAATTAATTATAAACGCTTCGCAAAACCTCTTCAACGCATACATAGACTTTAGACGCACGAAGTAAGTATTTCGGCTTAGGACAGATTGATATTTGGTTTCGTGAATATCTGTTTTTCGATAAACAGGAACGAGCAGGGTTTTTTTTCAAGTACATCCCTGTACATATGCCATCAACATTAGGATTCGTTTTCTATAAACCAAGCCCTGACCATAAATCAGTGTGTTTGACCGAATGGATCTTCAACATATTGTTTCAGACAGAACTTTTTATTAAAGGTTGGAACACGCCGCATTTTAAGATGTTATGCTACAGAGCTCGTTGGCAAAATGCGGAGTTGTATTTTTTATTAATCTGCGACCAGAGTTTTTTTTCCTTCCACGAAGGTGGTTGAGCATACGACCTCGACGTCCTTTCTATGGGCTTGTCCTAGTGCGAGACAGGCCGGCGTGCTTCACTTTGCAGCGCCTTGTCCCTGTTCCAAACATTACAGACTCATCCATAGAATCGTCTCGTTTTCACCTACTTGTTTCATTGATTGTCCCGCTAAAACTAAAACAATCTCCCTAGCCACGTTGTTGCTGCCGGATGTGAGACTGAATGTTTCCAGCTGACGACGGGCATTGGAGCCCCATGCCGAAAAACCACAGAAGGTGCGGGGCGAATCCACTGGGTTCTCTATTTTAAAAATGACTTCTGATGAAAGTGCCCTTAAACAACAAAGTACAATATGAAACACCTACATCATTTAAGATTTGAAACACTGCAAATAATAATTATTCAAAAGAGCCGACTTATCACTATTCCTATAAGTTATTTTCAATGTTATTGAAATGTACCATAATCAAGTTCCAATCCCGCTGTTATGAGGGAGACATCTATTAATTCAACAGCCCTTTAAGCAAAGTAGCCGACCTTGATTGTACTTTTCATTACGGATTTCCACGGCATTTTATGAACCCCATTTTCTCGGCATTGTAAATATTAAATTATTTACTTAAATGTCTTGATAATTGAACCTTTTTTGTCAAAGGTGTACTGGTCCTGAAGCCTTTATCATATTGCTATGAAAACGTTATGGACACATCCTGTGAAAGCAGTCTTCTTAGCGTGAATAATTAAAGGCGACCATATCAGCCACTCTTTAACATGATGTTTTTTTTTAGTCCATCAGCACTTCCTTGTGGGCGCATTAAATAGAAATTGGCAGCTCGCTGAGGCAGGATTCTGTATAGAGACAAACAGAAAGAGCTCTCCATTTTGAGAGCCACTTGAAAGCCCTCAATGAATTGAACTGCATTCATTCTTTACCACCTCTCATCATACTTCAACTAATGAGCCTGGGGAAGAGGAGGTCTGCTCCCTGACAATAAATACATTATGAGAGGCTGGGCTTTCACTTTGATGGCTCCACAACATGTTTGTTTAGCTTACTCTGTGTTTATGTCATGTACTAGAGGAAGGAGGAGTGGCACCTTTATCTGCAAGGTCTTAGAGAAAAGCATAATCCCAAAGAAAAGAAAAATCCCAAAGTGGATGGGAGTGGGAAGATCGAACTAAAATATAAACAAGTCAGCCGGTACACACCTATAAATACATAGGTGTTGTATTTAATACTTTATTCAGACTAGACAGGTGATGCCATTACTAAAATACTTCCCTATAATAAGTGTTGACACAATTTTGTTGGCAAGGTGTTGTTTAATAATCCAACAGTGCCAGATCATTTTGATCAATAATGAAGGAAAATTTGAGCACTGCTGTTTTTATAGAATTAGTAATTGTTAACAGTCATTAACAAGTATAATAGTTTTGTCCTATCTCAGTTAAAATTGTCTTTATTAAAATAATTTTGGCCTTTTAGCAGATGAAAAAACATATATAAAAGTTTAAATGTAGTAATATGATTCCTTAAAGTTTGTTAGTTTGAGTTACATCACCATATTAAAACTCTTTTTGTACTTTGTGTTATTAAATATGAAAAATTAGGAAAGGAGAATGTGGTAACCAAGTGGCTGCTAAACTCTCTAAACCTTATTGAATAATCTTTGACTAAAACCTTTAGTCGTTTTACCAGTTCAAATATTTCACCCTTATTTGTCCATTTTAAAGTAGAAAAATCAAGACAAGAATAAGCACAAGATAGTTTTCTATGACTTCTGTTAATTTTAAATCATGTTTTCTTAAGATTTTTTGAACGAGTCTAATCAGTAACATTTAACTGATAGCAATTAGCTTTTTTGTGAAGTATGTTGTATCTTGTGTCTTTTTCTGTTCTGACTTCAAGGATTTTTTACGCTCATTTTTGGATCTTGCATGTGTTTAGTTTTAATAAGGCTGTAATGCTCTATATGATTACTAGAATTTTTGCAAAAATGTCTTGAATATTGTTGGGGAAAAAAGCAATTCTGACCTAATTGTTTATAAGTACTGTAGCTTTTTTTTGCAGTTTTAATTTTAGAAATATATGATTTACGAATACGGGTGCATTATGTTATGGTCATTCATCATTTTGACCTTCATTAGTGTTGACACAATTGTGGTACATTGTGCTGCTTCATGATTCATGTACCTATCCACATTAGCAGCAGTGAGATTTAAGCTAGTTAAAACTATTGGGTGAATGGAAAAATAGCTTCCATAAATATTCTCTTATTCTGGACTTTCATAATGCAGTTCTGATAACTTAAATTTAGTTAGATTTGTTTAAAATACACATTTTCATTCTGAAATATACCAGACAGTAGAATCTAAAATTACTTTTAAATTTTATACTATTGAGTATTTGGAGGAAAGGATTCTGCATTGCATATTGAATATTTGTTTTTACTTTAATATGTGAACCATTGATTTCAGTCCTATACTGTCTTAAGTGCCCTGACCGGTGCAATATTTTATTGAAGATTGGAATGGCAGCCTCTGAATGCAACATGGCTAAAATGTATGCTGAGATCAGACATTTCTCCTACAGTATGATGGTCAAAAAAAAATGAGTTGGACAATACCAGCAGAGACATATATTGATGTAAACTGATGATTGTATCGCATAATGAAGGCTTTGATATTGAAGTGACTAATACACATTTCAGTTTTGCAATTGGGCAAAGCAGACAAATTTAGGACATGAGGATATAACAATGATAAGAATATTGAAACAATTTACATGGTTTATATGTTTCTGTTTGTCACTGAAGCTTTATGATATTTGAAATTTTAAAGGTCAAAGTGTGATTGATTTACAATTTAGTAAGTAAATTTAAAGAAAATGACATCTATATATATTTTAAGTATTGAAATTCAGCTAACTCCAGAATTTGTTAAAAATTCAACTTATTTTCAGTAGCACTTTACTTTTACCTCATAAAGGACTATAGGAGAATTATGTAGTGTTCCTAACCGATGACATTGTACATATTTCTAAATTTAAATTGTACAATAAACAATTTGGAAAGCAGTAATAAAATAACCATCATGAAAAATGAACAGAGTCCCCAAATCATAGCAAAATTGAAAGATTACAATTTCTAACCATAATTGCCACAATCTGGATTTGAAGATTTGAATTTACAATGGTGCACAGTTAAGATTTTAAATTTTGCTTGGGCGTTACAAATAAAGCCAAGTAAATTGTTTTCTCATTGTGTCGACTTTATGCAACAAGAAGCTATAGGATATTATTCCAGGCAGGCAATGATTCAAGAGGTTGTAAATATGATCACTGGTTTTTCATAATATATTTAATTTTTATCATATTTTGATATTTTTAAATGTGAAAAGCTAGAAAGAATTACATTGTGGTTACATTGATGTCAGAGTTCTGGCTTTATCCCAGTGTACTATCTGTTGTGAATTGTATTGTCATAACGTGAAATCAAGTGGACGACATCATTACAGACAGTGTTAACTTGTTAATCCTTTCAACGCAAACTAGATCCAAGACTGTAACATGCGTGTAAAAGTGCATGTTACCACTGTAACTTGGACTCCTTGGGCAAATTAGTTAGCACAATTGCCTGGGCAGCTAATGCGGATCAAATTGATACCAATGCTTAAACCTTCATCATTTCTGAATTTTGGACATATATAATTACGTGTGCATATAATTTTATTTTAGGAGATTTTTGGAGTCTGACCAGTTAATGTCCTTGGACCAAGCTTGTACTTAATTGCCATTTATAGAAAAATAATATGGGGAAACGACTAATATCTTCATCTGTCACATTAATAAATTCTTGCACTCTTGATGAAGCTCAAATTGCAGAAGGGAAATAAATAGATTTGCAAAACAATTATTCAGCAATGCGTACAGTGCTGCTATCTCTGCTGCTTAATGGTTTTGCTGGGTGCCTCTGTCTGACAATTGTAATCCTGTTTACTTTACAATAGCAAACATCTTTCTCCTGTGTAAATGTAACTATCTGGCATGCTTATCTTAAAGTCTACTGTTTAGAATCATTGCATCTGAGTTATATATCATAGTGTAACAAGATATTGATCTACTACTTTCTTTAAGTCTTTAAGGTTGAGAATTTAAAAACATATACTGTGCAATCAAATTTTGTTCTATATTGATTCAAATAAAAACCTAAATAAATTTGTTTATTATAGACTTTACTGCAGCGCTGATACATGTGGAATAACTTGTATCAGCATTAAACATTACTTTTCCTTTTGTGAGAGTGATCAGCAGAGCACACTCATTCCAGTAAAATGGCTGTTAAAAATTACAAATGCTAAATAAGAGGTATAACCGTACCCAATTAAACAAAAACAAATTAAATAATGGAAGCTTTGGATGTATAGTATATATCAATGAAGTATCACTCCATGTTGTACTTCGGGTACTTTTACTGATCTTTGATTTTTATGATGCAGTCATGCAAGAAGGTCGTGTGGTGTTTTGAGCCAAATGTTCCAGGTTCAAGTTCTGTTCGATGAATCAATGGCTGAGCAAGGCCTGTTTATAATGTGGCCAAGCGTGTTGAGTATTAACCTGTGAGTCCTTCCATTGTATGCCAGCTCTGGGGCTGCAATATGCATATAAAAGTGACAGTCATAACTTGGACATTAGGCAAGTTAGTTGGCTCAGCAGTGTGGTCAGCTGGTGTGGATCAAATTAATACCCAAAGTTGAATTCTCATTCCAGCTGGGGTGGACTTAGGATCTGACCTCTTACTCTATAAGCAGCAATACTGAGACTCAGACCTGCCTCCAGGAAGAGAAGTAACAAAGAAAACTGCAGTCATACTATTGCATATTGCAGTCATGTTTTTTCCCTGTCAGGTGGACTCTGCTTCAAATTGGCATGGGTCCTAATTTAATTCTGAAGCTCAGAAGTACAATACCTCTTGAATGGAAACTGCTTGGGTATTGGTTTGGTGAGGCCAAATTTTAAAATATTTTGGGGTTGTAGGAATTAGCTGCACTGAGTGTACACTTTTAAAAAATCTGCGAATCTGTAAAGTTTTGAAAAGGCAAGTATGCTCAAATATTAAACAATTTAACAGATGAGAATGGAACTTGAGATATGGATTGATGCACAGACAAGTTACATATATCTAGTATTACCAATCTGCAATTCACCATTTGAAATTACTGATATTAAATTGATAGTTATATTATTAATGAAGGGATCACTTTTTAAAGAAAGTGATTTCTGTTCAGCTCGAAAACCTTCAGTGGAAAATGTCATGTCATTTTATTCAGTGTAGAGTCAGAGAGATGTGCAGCACGGAAACTGACTCTTCGGTCCAACTCGTCCATACCGACCAGCTATCCTAACCTAATCTAGTCCCATTTGTCATTGGCCCATATCTCTCTTACCCTTTCTATACAATTGCCTTTTAAATGTTGTAATTGTACCAGCCTCCACCACTTCTTCTGGCAGCTCATTCCATACAAGCACCACCCTTTATTTGAAAAAGTTGCAGCATCCTCGTAAACCTTTTCTGGACCCTTTCAAGTTTCACAACATTCTTCTGATACGAGGGAAACCAGAATTGCACACAATATTCCAAAAGAGGCCTAATCAATGTCCTGTACAGCTGTAACATGACCTCCCAACTCCTACACTCAATGCTGTGCCCAATAAAGAAAAGCATACCAAACGCTGCCTTCACTATTCTGTTTACTTACAACTACACTTTCAAGGAACTATGAACCTACACTCCAAGGGCTGTTTGTTAAGCAACACTCCCCAGGACCTTACCATTATGTGTATGACTCCTACCCTGATTTGTCTTTCCAAAATTCAGCACCTCACATTCATCTAAATTAAACTCCACCTGCCACCCCTTGGCCCATTGCCCCATCTGGTCGAGATCCTATAGTACTCAGAGGTAACCTTCTTCACTGCCCACTACACCATCTGCAAACTTACTAACCATGCCTCCTATGTTCGTATCCAAACCATTTGTATAAATGAAAAAAGCGGTGGTCTGAAAAGCAACCCTCCACCACCACCTCCACCAGTTCTGCATCCATATGGCTAGTCCTTCCTGTATACTATATGATCTAACCTTGCTAACCAGTCTCCCATGAGAAACCTTGTTGGAACTTTACTAAAGTCCATGTAGATCATGTCCACCGCTCTGCCCTCATCAATCATCTTTTGTTATTTCTTCAAAAAACTCAAATCAGGTTCGTAAGACATGATTTCTCATGCACAAAGCCATGTTGACTATCGCCTGAATCAGTCCTTGCCTTTCCAAATATATATAAATCCTGTCCCTCAGGATTCCCTCCAACAACTTGCCCACCACTGACATTGTTTATTGTTCCTTGGCTTTTCCTTACCGCCATTTTTAAATAGTGGCACCACGTTAGCAAACCTCCAGTCTTCCAGCACCTCACTTGTAACTATCGATGATCCAAGTATCTCAGCAAGGGGCCCAGCAATCACTTCTGTAGCTTCACACAGAGTTCTAGGGTACTCCTGATCAAGTCCTGAGGATTTATCCATCTTTGTGTTTTAAGATCTCCAGCACCACCTCTTCTGTAATATGGACATTTTTCAAGCTGTGACCATCTATTTCTTGTTGAAACTAATCCCAATTAAAGGATATTTTCCAAATTATTTTATCTGACTGATTCACCATGATCCAATACTTTAGATCTTGAATTAGGCACTATTAGTTAATACGTTGTAAGAAAATTCAGTGATGAGAGTGGATCATTCCACTTATCAATGCATCAAAATGTTTTGCAAACACCTAAAGTATAATGCAAGGTACCATTTTTAGGGATTTGTAAATATTTTACTCACATTCTTTTCTTTTGATTAATAACTCTGTATGAAAAGACCTTTTTGTTGGGCTGAAGTATTTAAGAGGTGGTGAATGCAAGAAAGTAATCAGTTTGATACATGTGCAGTCAGTGTATTCCAGTGTCAGTGCCTAGCTTTGGAAAAGTTCCTTGTCTCTTAAAAGACATTTGGAATGAGCGATAAAGATGTAGGATTTTTTTTTTGTTTTGAGGTAGGGACAGGATTCAGGGATGTTCTGAGTTTGAATCCAGCCTAATGGAGGGACTTCCTTCATAGCATGCAGATAAGTTCCCTACTGAAAATGTGTTGTTGGAAAAGCGCAGCAGGTCAGGCAGAATCCAAGGAACAGGAGATTCGACTTTTCGGGCATAAGCCCTTCTTCAGGAATGATTCCTGAAGAAGGGCTTATGCCCGAAATGTCGAATCTCCTGTTCCTTGGATGCTGCCTGACCTGCTGCGCTTTTCCAGCAACACATTTTCAGCTCTGATCTCCAGCATCTGCAGACCTCACTTTCTCCTTGAAGATAAGTTCCCTAACCAATCAAGGACAGTGTGTGGGCTCTTTAAGTGGAGGCAGCAGATTCAATCAGAGGCCACCCTCCTTGAGAGGAGCAGTAGGCTGCAATTCAAATTCAGTGCTAAGTCACTGAGAGAGTACTTCAAAAGGAGGTAGCCTCTCGCCAACCTTTTCAAAACATTTACTTAAAAAAAACCACAGAAACAGCCAGATAACCACTGTGGTGTGGAGTTGGTGTGTGAGAATCCTCTTTGGCTCCAGTTGCACCGTCACCCCTTCAGACAGCACTAGGCTTACCTGAAGCTTAATCCTCAGTACTACAACTGGGTGTTTGCCTCCAGTGGTTAGAACTCCTCTTTCCACTCCGAACAAAAGCTAGGTCAGAAAATTTCAGGCAGTCTGAAAAATCCAATCAAGCTACAATAAATGTGCTTTACGAGGCTCCCCACTTTGTGGTGTTAGGTAGTCTGCAGACCTCTAACCTGCTTTGGTAAAAGTAACTGGCAGTGGAAAGAAATTATATTTTGAGACGACTTCTTCCTCCAGTCTGGCCTTGAATGTCACCTGTAACTTCAGCACATGTTTATGTAAGCAGTTCCAAAAATTCTCTTCCTCTATTTTTCTCCGCTTCTTTCCTGAAGGTTTTGATGCCCTTACTCAAGTACAGATCCTCAATGATTTCTATAGAGCATAATCAATTTAACTATCTATTGGGAACAACAACAACATTGTATTTTTCAATCAAACAAAATCTGACATTGAGTCACATAAGAACATAATCAGATAGATGATCAATAGTTTGATTGAAGAGTTAAGCATCAAAGAACCTCTTGAAGGAGAACAGGAAGCCAGAGAAACATAGGGAATGAATTCCAAAGCTTGGGACCTAGGGAACTCATGATATGGTTGTCAGTGGTGGAACAATTAAAACTGGGGATGTTTGAATTGCCAAATTGGAAGAGCGCAGAAATCTGAGCTTGTGGAGTTGGAGAAGGTTACAAAACTTGGAAAGGGTGAGGCCCTGGTAGACTTGAAAAGATAAGGAATTTAAAAAGGGGTGGTTTTCCACATCGGGAGTCAATTTAAGTCACATATGTGTTAATGGAACTTTGTGTGAGTTAGAGGATATTGGGAACAGTGTTTTGAATGAGTTTGAATTTACGTAGCATTGGCGATTGGAGACCAGCAAGGAGAGCATTGTTATAGTCAAATCTAGAAGCAATAAAGGTATGAGTTTCAACAGCAGATGAGCTGACGCAATGAAGACAATATCTTCAGTATTGTATTTCCACAGTTCTCCTCTGATACCTTATTCAAGTAGTCAGATATGGAGTCTTTACCAATCAATGTCTCAGATAGTGAGAAGCCTTTTTGGATGGAAAAGGATTTTTTATAGCACAAGATAGCATTTTGTTGCATATACTTATTTCATGTAAAGCTGAAATGATTAGTAAATGTATCTATGTTCAGGCATTGAGTTATCTTTAGTTATCTGAGAAGTGGCAGATGGAGTTTAATTCAGATAAATGCAAGGTGCTGCATTTTGGGAAAGCAAATCTTAGCAGGACTTATACACTTAATGGTAAGGTCCTAGGGAGTGTTGCTGAACAAAGGGACCTTGGAGTGCAGTTTCATAGCTCCTTGAAAGTGGAGTCGCAGGTAGTTAGGATAGTGAAGAAGGCGTTTGGTATGCTTTCCTTTATTAGTCAGAGTATTGAGTACAGGAGTTGGGAGGTCATGTTGCGGCTGTACAGGACATTGGTTAGGCCACTGTTGGAATATTGCATGCACTTCTGGTCTCCTTCCAATGAGGAAGATGTTGTGAAACTTGAAAGGGTTCAGAAAAGATTTACAAGGATGTTGCTAGGGTTGGAAGATTTGAATAATAGGGAGAGGTTTAACAGGCTGGGGCTGTTTTCTCTGGAGCACCTGAGGCTGAGTGGTGACCGTCATACAGGTTTACAAAATTATGAGGGGCATGGATAGATTAAATAGGCAAAGTCTCTTCCCTGGGGTCAGGGAGTCCAGAACTCGAGGGCATAGGTTTAGGGTGAGAGGGAAAAGATATAAAAGAGACCTAATGGACAACTTTTTCACACAGAGGGTGGTACGTGTATGGAATGAGCTGCCAGAGGAAGTGGTGGAGACTGGTACAATTGCAACATTTAAGAGGCATTTGGATGGGTATATGAATAGGAAGGGTTTAGAGGGATATGGGCCGGGTGCTGGGAGGTGGGTGTGGATTGGGTTGGGATATCTGGTCAGCATGGACCGAAAGGTCTGTTTCCATGCTGTACATCTCTATGACTCCATGACTAATTGGAACAATGGTAAATGCAGACTTTCTACCGTAATGTAATGGTCATTAAAAATAATTAAATCCACAAGGAGCAGTGATGGGCATTTACATGACCACATCTATAAATATTTACTTGTTCTTTGGCTGTGTTCATGAATAGGAATTTATCATTTTAACTCCTTAGAAGTCATCAATAGATGAATTAAGTAAATTTTTCAATTTTATTCTACTTTGTATTATTATCTGTACAATTTTTGCATGTCTGCTTGGTGCTGATGATCTGATTCACTACCTCTGTGGCACTAAGTTAAATCATGCCACATTTCTAATGATCTAAATAAGTAACTATAATGAATTGGAGCAATTTATTAGGAGATTTTATTTTGTCAGACTTCAACTCTATAATATTTTTTAGAAAGTCTGCCTTACAAAACCTTTGAAATTGAGTACAACTAATGTCCACAGTAGTGGTATACCCTCATGCTTGATACGACATCAAGTTTACGATTTTCTTATATTTGAAGTTAAGAAAACTTCACAAATAAAACTAAATATATGAAGGTAACTTTGAAACTTAGTTTATTGATCCAGGACAGATTTGTGCTTCAAATCAAAACCTTGATGTAACTATTTAAAATGAATTCTTCTCTAAATCACTGATTATGTCGTAGATTAATTATTTTTGTCAATTTGCACACAATCTTTACCCCTGCTCTGTGAAGATCAGAGGATATGTTTGAACTTAGTCTTTGCAGCTATTCACTGCTGTTACTGAAAGGCACAAATAAATTAGGTAATCTGACAATTGTATTTTTCTGTTTTCCATGTAAGTCTATTAAATAAGTGTGTCTTATTAAATATAATAACAACTAACATGCTGCTATAATTACATTCTGTTAAGACATTAATCTGTTACCACCATGATTTTAATTATTTATAGTTTTGAAAATTATTAAACAGCTTTTTTAAAAAAATAAAATCTTGGTAAATGATTGGTCAAGGAAAATGCATGCAGATATGCTTGTATGGATTTAAGTGCACTATTTAGCACTGACTTGGGATATTGTCATTTTAAGCAGCTTTTTTATTTTAACTATGAAGTTTTCAGTAAAATAGCCTGTTTGGTGAATTAGGATACAGTGTTAAAGTTTCAAAGTATTGATGCTTTTCCTAGATCTTTCCCACTTTGTTTTTGTTATTATCTACAGCTTTTAAGGAGCATTCATTTTGTACTGATCTGCTTGTCAGTTAGTGACAGGCTGTGTAGGTCGATTTTAAACTAAATTCTAGTGATTGTAAAAGACCTTTGATCTATGACTGTAACTGCTTCAGAGGGTTCTGGCTGCTGGGCTGGACACTGTCCATGGCCTTTCACTTTGCTGTCAGATATGCAGACAAAAGTACATGACATTTTAACAGGAGCATAGCTTATCATTAAGTCAAGACTATAATAAGTCACCTCAGAAGTTTTAAAATCTCTTCAATGATAAGGTTTTCATTTTTATGTACAATTCTCCTGAAGTTTGGTATAAATTTGATAGAAATTACATAATTTAGTAAATCATTGCAAGAATTATTACTAAAATTCCATTTATTGCAGAGCTATCAACTTAGTTAAAGAATGCAGGGGAGTAGGAGATTGATCTTGGAGATTAGGTTTTAGAGAAACATAAATATTTATTTATTATAAATAAATATTTAGTTATTTTCCCAAATCCAGGGGCTCCTAATTTTGCATCCCCTTACTTGGAAGAAAGCCACTTGGCAGATGATGGCTGCAAATCCTATTAGAACTTCATAAGAAATAATATTAATCTGCATTATTTCTGTTCTGTATGCTCAGAAACTGCAGTTCCAGCTAAGCATTACTGATATTTAATTTTCTTAGCTTGGTTCCTGATCAGCATTCAGAATCATATTAATAAAATAGCATTTTCATTGAATTTTTGAGAAAAATATTATTTTGTACATCATGGATGTCACTGGCTAGGCTGATATTCATTGCCCATTTCTAATTGCTTTAGGGAAGGTGATGTTCAGTTGCTTTTGTGAACTGCTGCAGTCCATGAGGTGTTGGTACACTCATTGTCCTTTAGGAAGGGAGTTCCTTGATTTCAACCCAGTGACTGTAGTTCCATGACAGGAGACTTGGAGGGGGACTTGCAGCTAATGGTATTCTTGTCCATCTGTTGTGCTTGGCTTCCAAGATGGTAGCAGCCACAAAGTTTGGAAGGAACGGTTGAAGGATTCTTGGTGAGTTACTGCATTGCAGTTTAAGGATGGTACAATGCTGCGACAATGCATTGGTGGTGGAGGGAGTTGACGTTGACAGTGGCTGGCAGGATGCCAGTCAAATGGACTGTTTTGCCCTGGACAAAGTCAATTTTCTTGAGTGTTGTTGGAGCTTCCCTTACCTGGGTAGATGGAGAGTATTCCTTCATATTCTGACATTCGTAAAATCTGTTCATTGGCTGAGGATATTGCTGGCTGGGCCAGCATTTGTTGCTCATCCCTAATTGCCCTTGAGAAAGTGATGATAAGCTGCCTTGTTTGTCCTGGGTGATATCAAACTTCTTGAGTGTTATTGGAGCTTCACACATCTAACCTAACGGGGGTATTCCTGATTTGTGCCTTGTAGATAGTGCTCAGGATTTGGCGGTTAGGAGGTGAGTGACTCCCTACAGGTCTCTGTTTCTCTGATCTGCTCTTATACCCACTGTATTTATATGACTAATCCAGTTCAGTGGAGAATTCAGCAATGGCAATGCTCATCCCTAATTGCCCTTGAGAAAGTGATGATAAGCTGCCTTCTTGAGTTGCTGCTGTCCATGTGCGGTTGGGGAGGGCATTCCAAGATTTTGAGCCAGCGACATTGAAGGAATGGTGATATATTTCCAAGTCACGATGGTGAGTAGCTTTCAATGCCATTGAAAATAATGGTGTGACTGTCAGAGTTTCTATTTTTGGAGATGGTAATTGCGTACACTTTTATGTACAAAGGTACTTGTCGGTTACTTAGTCATAGAGTCATAGAGATGTACAGCATGGAAACAGACCCTTCGGTCCAACCGGTCCATGCCGACCAGATATCCCAACCCAATTTAGTCCCACTTGCCAGCACCCGGCCCATATCTCTCCAAACCTTTCCTATTCATATACCCATCCAAATGCCTCTTAAATGTTGCAATTGTACTAGCCTCCACCACATCTTCTGGCAGCTCATTCCATACACCCTCTGCGTGAAAAAGTTGCCTCGTAGGTCTCTTTTATATCTTTCCCCTCTCACCCTAAACCTATGCCCTCTAGTTCTGCACACCCTCACCCCAGGGAAAAGACTTTGTCTACTTATCCTATCCATGCCCCTCATAATTTTGTAAACCTCTATAAGGTCACCCCTCAGCCTCCGATGCTCCAGGGAAAACAACCCTAGCCTGTTCAGCCTCTCCCTGTAGCTTAGATCCTCCAACCCTGGCAACATCCTTGTAAAATCTTTTCTGAACCCTTTCAAATTTCACAACATCTTTCCGATAGGAAGGAGACTAGAATTGTATGCAATATTCCAACAGTGGCCTAACCAATGTCCTGTACAGCCGCAACATGACCTCCCAACTCGTGTACTCAATACTCTGACCAATAAAGGAAAGTATACCAAACGCCGCCTTCACTGTCCTATCTACCTGCAACTCCACTTTCATGGAGCTATGAACCTGCACTCCAAGGTCTCTTTGTTCAGCAACACTCCCTAGGACCTTACCATTAAGTGTACTAAGTCCTGCTAAGATTTGCTTTCCAAAAATGCAGCACCTTGCATTTATCTGAATTAAACTCCATCTGCCACTTCTCAGCCCATTGGCCCATCTGGTCAAGATCCTGTTGTAATCTGAGGTAACCCTCTTCGCTATCCACTACACCTCCAATTTTGGTGTCATCTGCAAACTTACTAACTGCACCTCTTATGCTCACATCCAAATCATTTATGTAAATGACAAAAAGTAGAGGGTCCAGCACCGATCCTTGTGGCACTCCACTGGTCACAGGCCTCCAGTCTGAAAAACAACCCTCCACCACCACCCTCTGTCTTCTACCTTTGAGCCAGTTCTGTATCCAAATGGCTAGTTCTCCCTGTATTCCATGAGATCTAACCTTGCTAATCAGTCCCCCATGGGGAACCTTGTCGAACGCCTTACTGAAGTCCATATAGATGACATCTACTGCTCTGCCCTCATCAGTCTTCTTTGTTACTTCTTCAAAAAACTCAATCAAGTTTGTGAGACATGATTTCCCAAGCACAAATCCATGTTGACTATCCCGAATCGTCCTTGCCTTTCGAAATACATGTACATCCTGTCCCTCAGGATTCCCTCCAACATCTTGCCCACTACCGAGGTCAGGCTCACCGGTCTGTAGTTCCCTGGCTTGTCTTTACCACCCTTCTTAAACAGTGACATCACATTTGCCAACCTCCAGTCTTCCGGCACCCCACCTGTGACTATTGATGACACAAATAACTCAGCAAGAGGCCTAGCAATCGCTTCTCTAGCTTCCCACTTGTCACCTATTTGGCTGTGGAATTTGTCCAGCATTTTGCTACAAATGCATGTAGGTTGCTTCAATTGACAATTTGAAAATAACATTGAAAATTGTGCATTCCTCCCACCCCTGACCTTATGATGGAGGGAAAGTCATTTGTGAAGCAGGTGCAGATGGTGGACCTAGAACACTACTTGGCTGAACTGCTGTATTTACGCGCTGGGAGTGACATCACTTGCCTTCAATAACTACAACTACCCCCGTCGGTGTTAGGTATGACTCCAACTTAGTTATATCTAATGAAAAAGGAAGATATAAACATTTTCATTTTGTGTCATATATCAGCAATTTATTTATTACCATTACACCCTCAAAAACAGCAATAAATAAAATTGTTCTGATATCTCTACAGGATGAACACCAAAAAAAAACAAGTGTTTACTACTCATTATTTTGTGAAAGTTGTCTAATTGAAATGAATCTGGAAGAAATTATATTTAAAAAGGGTCTAGCTAAACATTATAATTTGTTCATTAGTTCAAATTGTATTTCCTCACTTCATTTCACTTTATCTCATTTATATAATATTCTGCAATGGGAAAAAGCTACCTCTGAATGTAAAAGATCATTACGTTGTGTGCTATGTCCAATTTTGGATTTCAATATCTGTGTTTATTTCTGGAAATAATAAATGCATCTTTACACCTACTTAATCTTTTAACTTGCATTTAATAAAATCTTTTTAACAATTTGATTCCGAATTCCAGCTGCTGTTCAATTATTCTAAGTATTTCGGAATTAAATATGTAGTAGTTTTACTGGTGAATAAAATGTCCTTTTGCCATAATTTTATAAATAGGCTGCTCAGCAGTTTTGAATCACAAACCCCCTTCCTTACCCTTGCTATTGAATTCACTAGTTCTCTACTATCTTATTGTCATTTGCATTGTAATTTTTTAAAAGTTTTAATACAACTTGTACTAATGAATGATTTATAATGTTTAGCTGGACCCCTTTTAAACTTAATTTCTTCCAGATTCATTTCAATAAGACAACTTTCACAAGTTAATGTGAGATATAACAAATGTATATCTTTTCAGTTTGTGAAAAGAATAGTGTTTTGTGGTTCTTTGCCTGCTTTGTATATTTCCAAGTGAAGCATGTTAGGCAAAGGACTTGGAAATTCATGACTATTTCATGTGTGTTTTATCACACTTCCCATGAAAATTTATGACTGGGTTACTCGGGGATGTTTGAGCTGTGTGTTCCAGGGCTTGCCCCAGCTGATAACAACCTTGTTGGCGTGAAAGTGTGATGCAGATTATGACAGTTACAACTTTCTGTTTTGTTTAAACTGTCAGTGGATTTCCTGGCTCACAGCTGATGGCAGTAGTATGTTTGGATTGCATGTATTCATTCTAATATGGAGAGGATCTATGAGAGAGGGGCAGATCTCACCCAAGGCTAATTGATGAGGAGGGTATGGAAGCAAAATTTACTATTTTGTTGAGTTGTTTGACATTGTTAGGTGCTCTGAAGGCATTATGTAGTCACAGCCCCTTTCTTGTCAGATTGGACCCGAGACAGGGAGCTGACAATCAAACAGGGTAAAGCAGGAGCCAGCACTCTGAGGATATTGATTTTTCAGTTATTCCTAAGTAGTTTGCACTATGGATAATGGGTGGTGAAGGCAGGTATGTCATTATCAATGAGCTCCACAACAGTAGCCACAACCTTCCCTCATATTTCCTTCAGCATTGACAGAGAGAATCCAGTGATGGTCAATAAATTGCTCGACCTCTTTGTGACAAGTACATAAAAGATTTCTGAGCAGTATTTATTTGAAAATCTGACTGGCTAGTGTAAATAGCGGGGTGGATTTCATTATTTGACAGTTGGCAAAGCTGTAAACAAAATCTTCCAAAAATGGCAAAATGATACTTGTAAGGTTGATATTTTTATGTTGAATAATAAAGCTGTGATATTTTTGACCACACCAGTATTATATCCATCTATCCAACATTGTTGGATCTGCAAAATAATGCAATCTATTTCTAAAAGAGAATTAAATGGCATTTATTCTTCAAAGGCGGGGAGGGGGGTGGTTGTTAGTTCTATTGTTTTGCTACATGTATGATAGTGCTTTAATTAATGACAGCATCATGCTTTTCCACCCCTACTACCAACTTATATGATAATCCTGCTGTCTCTGAAACCCATTGTCTGACACGGTTTTGTGGTCTGAAATACAGGTGGCTATCTATATAATTGCTGACAGTCAGTAATGGCAGTGAGAGAAATATAGGTCGCTTTAAGGGTCAACCCAAATTATATTTTGTAATAAATGTGCTTGGGGAAGTTATCACACACCTATGGAACAAGTGGGACTTGAATCCAGGCCTTCTGGCTTAGAGATAGGAACACAGCCATTGGATCCCAGGACCCTGAGGGTCAACCAGAACAACTCCAAAGTTGATTGAAATCAGATGATGCTCATTGGTCTTTGTCTTTAATAGATGGGTTCTAGCGTTTATTTGCATAAGAGAACTTATGCAGATGAAAATTAAGAAGAAAAATGCGCTGAGTCCTAGGGCCCTTGTGATGCAGTGGTAATGTTCCTACATCTGAGCCAGGAGACTCCAGTCCCAACTACTCGAGAGATGTGTAATAGCATCCCTGGACCTGTTGATTAAAAAATGTTAAAAAAAAAGACTGGGATCTGAGGGTGTAGGGTAATTTCCCTACCTCTGGACCAGGAATCTGGTTTCAGGATCCACCTGTCCAGAAGTGTATAACAACATCTCAACAGGTGGATTGGAAACACATTAAGTTTGGATTCTTGTGATATGGTCATAGTGTCCCTACCTGTGAGTCTGGGAGATCCAGGTTCAAGTTTGACCTACTCCAGATGTGTTTGATAACATCTCTGAACAAGTTAGTTTGAAAAAAGAAATTGGCTTCTGAGGGGTTTTTGTTGTGCAATAATCTGCTGGCCAAAGATCCAACTTCAAGCAACAACCGCCCCAAAAGGGTATCTTAACATGTCAAAACAGTTTGGTTTGAAAATGTAAAAAGTGTGTTTTGAGGGCTCTTGTGGTGTAATGGTAGTGGTCCTACATCTGAACCAGGAGTGCTGGATTCGAATCCCACCTGCTCCAGAGGTCATATCTGAACAGATTGATCAGGAATTGTTTTATTTAAAGAGCTGAGTTCCGTCGTCCCACTTTCCATTGGGGTCTTGGCATAGAGATATTGCATACAACATTCCTGTGCGACCATAGGGTAGTATGGTTCATGGACTCCTAGTCCAACTATTGATTTTTCAGTGCGATAGATTAAATGGGCCATGTATATATTGGTTGTGGGCAGAATCACCCCCTTTTCGTTATTTGAAAAATCTTTTCTTCTGGTTGCACTTCAGCCTCAGGCTCCTAATCTTTGGGCATCTGGTGTGGATCTGTGGGGTCAAGTTCGAGGGCATCTTTGTGGGTCTGCTCCTGGGCATAGCCAGGTCCTTTACAGGTCCAAGTAACCATCAGTAGAGGGGTTTGTAGTTGTCGACACTCTGCCTGTCTTCCACAGCAACATTTGTGCTCAGGTGATTTTGAGCGGGAGCATGCGCTGTCCACCAAATCTGATACTTTGAGAGCAAAGTGGGCACTACTGCAGAGTTTTAGCGCCTTATCTCCCTTTCCAAATCCAATTTGATTTTACTTCCTATCTCTCCCTCTTCTTTGGTGGTCTTCATTACCATTGCCATTGCTGGTCATTGCACATCATTTGAGTAACTGGAAATGGATGATTTTATTGGTGGCGAATATTAGATGAAAAGTACTACTGTTGATTTGGTGGTTGGGCAAAAAGGTCTTTGGTTGTGTGTGTGATAACACTTCTGATATAAATAAATAAGAGAAGAATGGTTGAATTCTGGGCTCTTGTGGCACAATGGTAGTGTCACTACATCTGGACCAAGGGGCCTGAGTTCAAATCTCAGCTGCTCCAGATGTGTGTTGTAACATTTCCGTAAAGGCTGATCAGAAAAATATCTAATAGTCTCCCAAGGCTAATTAAAAGAAGAGCTGTTTAATTGTGGGCTCTTCTATAATGCAATAGAATGGATCATCAGGAATGGATGATGAAGGGCTCTGGCCCGAAACGTCAAATTTCCTGTTCCTTGGATGCTGCCTGACCTGCTGTGCTTTAACCAGCGACACATTTTCAGCTTGGATCTCCAGCATCTGCAGACCTCACTTTTTACTGCAATAGAAGTGAACTTATCTCACAACCTGGGTTTAAATCCCACTTTTTACAGAGATGTGTAATAACATTTCTGAACAGGTTGATTAAAAATGAGAAAGAGATGGTTCTTCCCCACTGGGGAGTTGTCTTTTGGACAGTAAGAGAATCTAGAAGGGAAAAGTGGAAATGGTGTTTATACTAAAGTAAAGATTCACAATAACACCCTTTTAAATCTCTGAAAGACTTTTGTTCCCAAAATTGATATATTGATATAGGTGTGTTAAACAAACCAAACATCCCATGTTTCTGCGTAGTCTTTTCTGAATCTGTTTTGTGATAAATTGGCTATATAAAACTATCCTCAGCTACCTGAGCTATGGTATATTAACCAAAAGCAAGGTAATGATTTGAGCCTTCAATCCCTATCATTCAGCACTCAGTTACTGTAGCCTGATAGCAAGGAGACTTTTGCAAATTTGGCACCTGCTGATGGAACATCACATGTGTGTGAGGGGTCAGAAGTGGGTGCAAAAATATAGGATAAAATTATTCAACATTTCAGAAAATAGTTTTAGAAACTCTAGTTCCAGCTTGATAAATGTGTTATGTTTTATTACAACTTTTTGAAACATGCTTATTGTTGGACAAGGTAGTACAGAATTTAACTATCAAATATTACAGTAACTGTTGGATTGTGTGCTTAGTCTATGGTAGTAGACATAAGCTGACAATTTTAAAACTTACACAGACTGAAATGAAACAGAAGAATAAATGTTTTGAAAAACTTCCTGAAATAACTGATTGCTGCAGTTTCTTGTTTAACTTTTGTTTGATGTGATACAGAACAGAAGTCTGATTTTGGGTCACAAATTTACTGCTAAAGAACAAAGATTGTGTAATATAAATAAATGTGTGATAAATGCTATTTCTTCCTTGTGTATCTTATGTCTCACTACAGAAATAACAATAATATTCAATAATATTCAGATCACGTTTGTCAAATGCATGTTTTCTGGATATAAAATGTAGCTAGTTGCTTGTTATGTGAACTGTTTATCAATTAATACAATATAAAGTTCTCGTAATAATTGCCACTATATTTCATGATGAAGGAACATCGCTTCCACTAGAAATACTATTGTAAAGATCTCCAGTTCTGAGCTATTTCCACATTTTAATGATTGGATTCCTACCAAGATTAACTGATATCAATGCAGACTGGTACAAATTCCTTTGTTTGGTACTTGCTTTCCACACCCACATTGTGCATGCATACATTTCAAAATGAAGGCCAAGATTTCAGTGTTGCACTGATGGAGATGTCATTCTTCAGATGAGATATTAAGCAGAGATTGCATCTGCCCTCCCAAAAGGGTGTAAAAATCCCATGGTACTATGAAAGAACAAGTGAGATATTCCTGGTGTCATGGGTAATATTTATCCTTTAATTAGGATCACATCAACACATTAACTGGTCACATTGAAAATGCTTGTTGATAGATTTGGTGAGATTGAAACAGGAAGTGTAGGATTTAACTGTCACATGTAGTAATACCTGCACCACATAAATAGCAGCAGTGACCATCTCCAACAAGAGGAAATGTAACCGTTGCTCCTTCGTCTTCAATGACATTGCAATTGCACTCAACACAGACTGTGGACACACCACTGACACCATATGTATGATCTTTTGATCACTATGATTATAAATTCTATGCCTGAGTGCTTCTCTTCACTTTTCCTATGAAGAGGCAGCACTCTGAAAGCTTTTGATTTCAGCTAAACCTGTTGGACTATAACCTTGTGTCGTGTGACGTCTGACCTTGTGCACCCCAGTCCAGCACTGGCACCTCTGCATTGTGATCTCTGTAACTTGGATAGACAAGGGCAGCAGATGTGTGAGAACAACACCACCTGCAAGTTACCTTTCGAGTCGTGCGCTATCTTGACTCGGAACTTTAGCACAATTGCTTCACTGCCATCTGGTCAGATACTGGAACTTCCTTCCTCACAGTAATGTGAGTGTCTCTGCATCTAAGGAATGCAGTGGCTCAAGAAGGCAGCTCACCATCAACTTCAGGATGGACAATAGATGATGGTCTCATCCATTGAGTGAATTCAAAAAAAGGTTTTTAGGAGCCCCCTGTGCACATATTGGCTGTCACTCAATATTTTCATTGCCAGCATAGTGCTTTGAAATGTCCATCAATTGTGAAAAGTGGTATAAATATGCAAGTCTTCTTCCCTTTACCTAATTGCCTAGACCCATTTTGCTTCTCTTCCTTCCTTGGTTTCAGTTCCAAATAATATTCTTATGTATAAGTAACTGCTGAAAATTATTGTTTCAGAAACTTAAGATCAGAGAACTTTACTGTTTTAGAAACTCAAGAAAGATCAGAGAACCAAGTTTTTAATGCAAATTATTTATTGCTGCAGATTCCTTTCAACTAATTGTAAGTTGATTAATTGCAGTCGAACCATTTTGTAAGTAATTGTCTTGCTGCCTACAGCATCTAGATCCTAACAATCAAGAGAGATATTTATTTTGCTTGTCTTGCTGTAGTAAAAGGTATTGTGTGATGGGATTCTTGGGCATAGGTTTTTGACGCTCCTTTCATTCATATTCAAAGGCAAGGAAGGGAAGATGGAGGTGAGGCTCTATAAGTCTGAATAACTTCAATCTTATATTGTCAAAAGGTATTCTCTTGCATCTTCCCTTGACTTGGTACAAGTTGCCTCTGGAATGTATGTCTTTTGAGAACACTGAAACAATTTGATTAAAGAGATTTCAAACTAATCTGCTCAAGTACTCTAAATACTCGGTCATTGCAGGACAGAGTCTCTTATCTGGAAAAAACTGAAGATTGTGAGGTAACCTGCTAGAGATGTCTACAATTATTGTTTGAAAGAATGGATATAGAGAAGATATTTTTACGTGTCACAATTCCATATATCAGAGCCATAATACTAAGCTAACCTTTTAATCACTCCACGAAGGAATTCAAAAGAAGGATAATTACTGAGAAAGTGCTAAGAATGTCTAACTTGCTACCAAGTGGTTGAAGCAAGTAAATACTTAAGAATGTGAAGATTGCTGAAAAACACACATTTTGTCAAACATTTTTGTGTTGCTGTATCATTCACTGACTCTATGTATACATGTTGATTTTTCCCCTTCTATTGATATTCTTATAAATTTTTTGTAATGTGTGTAAGACGAAAAGTTTTCACAAAATGTCTTTTTCAGGAATACTCAATCTGTGTGCTACCAGATACTTGAGAGAGAATGATAGAAGAATAAATTGATATGGTGAGATAAAATAAAGGAGGAGAAGGTTCCTGTGGAGCATAATTATTAGCATAGGTCTGTTAGTGAAAGGTCTGCACATAATTCTGTGTATACAAAGGAAAGTTGTGATAGGTCACTCAACACTGCACAACATATTTCTTTGGATTGATTTATTCATTTTTACTTGCATGTTTCTCTTCCATTTGACAGAAATTATCTTGCATTTCTCGGCTTATTAGGTTGGTTGGGGGGTGGGGTTGATAGAGAATAATGTGAACTCTTTAAATTAAGGATCGTTATCTTTTTGAGTGCTGAAAGTAACCAGGTGAGACTGAATTTCAAACAGTGGGAGGTTTTATTTTCATTTGAGACTTTGCCAGCTCACTGGGAATTAATATCATAGAATCACAGAGCTGTACAGCATGAAAACAGACCCTTCGGTCTAACTCGTCCATGCTGAACAGACATCCTAAATTAATCTAGTCCTATTTGCCAGCATTTGGCCCATATCCCTCTAAACCCTTCCTATTTATGTACCCATCCACATACTACTTCAATGTTGAATTTGTACCAACCCCCACCAATACCTCTGACAGCTCAGTTCATACATGTACCACGAGCTGTGTGAAAAAGTTGCCCCTTAGATCCCTTTTAAGTCTTTTTCCTTTCACCTTAAACCTATGCCCTCTAGTTTTGGATTCTCCTCAAACTGGGGGAAAAATCTTGTCTATTCACCCTATCCATGCCTCTCAGGTTTTATAAACTTCTATAAGGTCACCTCTCAGCATCCAAAACTCTAAGGAAAATAGCTTCAGCCTATTCAACCACTCCCTGTAGCTTAAACCCTCTAATTCTGGCAACATCCTTGTAATTTCTTTTCTGAACTCTCTCAAATTTCACAACATCCTTCCCATAGCAAGGAGATCCAGAATTGAATACAGTATTCTAAAAGTGGCCTTACCAATGTCCTGTACAGCCATAACATGACTCCCTAACTCCTAGACGCAATGCACTGACCAATAAAGGAAAGCATATCAAATGCTGCTTTCAGTACCCTGTCTGCCTGTGACTCCACTTTCAAACATATATGAACTTGTACTCCCATGTCTCTTTGTTCAGCAAGACTCCTCAGGACCTTACCATTAAGTGTGTGAGTCCTGCTGTGATTTGCCTTTCCAAAATGCAGCACCTCACATTTATCTAAATTAAACTTCATCTGCTACTTCTCAGCACGTTTGCCCATCTGATCAAGGGCACATTGTGCTTCGAAATAACCTTCTTCACTGTCCACTATACCTCCAATTTTGGTGTCATCTGTAAAATTACTCACTATATCTCCTTTGTTTACATTCAAATCATTTACATATATAATATTTATATATATATATATATATATATATGACAGTGGATCCAGCACTGATCCTTGCGGGACAATTTTGTTGAAATTGAATGAAAACATATTTTTGTGAATATTGTTTCTTAATGATAGGCAACCCTCATTACTTTGCCTTGTAAATGTTCAGCGCTGGACTTTAGAATAACGAATAATGCACAATGAGGGAAGTATTAACAACAAGGTAAACTAATATGGAGGGCAGTTGTAGTGCAGTAGTATTGCCCCTACCTCTGGCCCAGATGGCCCTGATTCAAGTTCTACCTGCTCCAGAGGTGTGCCAAGGAATTGCATTCTCTTTCCACTACCAGATTTTTCTCCTCCAAATACTTAGCCAATTCCTTTTGAGTGTTACCATTGAAATTTGTTGTCACTGTTTTCAACATTTTGGGCACTGAATTCTATATCACAAACTCACTTAATAAAAGAAAAGGTATCATCATGTTGTATCTGGTTCTCTTGCCAATTACCTTAAATCTGTGCCCTGCCACCTGATACTGTCTTTTCACATGCTCTAACAAAATCAGCTTCTCCAATCTGTCCATGATTGTGAAACCCTCATACCTGAATCTTTTATTATAAACCTTTCTGCACCCTCTTCAAGACATTGACATCCTTACTAAAATATTCTTCCCAGAACTAGTAACTACTCCAGTTTAGACCTATTTTATGCATATTTTGAATAACTTCCTTGCCTTTGCTCTCCCTGATTAATCAAGCCAAAGATTCAATTCTTTTGCAACAACCACCTCAACCTGTCCTGCCATCCTTACATATTTGTGCATGTACACTTCCATCTAGGTGTCTTTGCCCTGCACCACTTTGAAATTGTCCCATTGTGTTCATATTGTCTTTTCCTCATTTTTCTACCAAATGCATTAGTTTGCATTTCTTTGCACTTGATTTCTTCTGGTATGTGTCTAATATCCTCCTGATGTGCCTTGTGCTTTCTATATTTCAAAGTTTGTTTCATCTGCAAACTTTGAAACTATGCGCTGCATACCAAATTAAAGGTTTTAATTTATATTAAAAGGTAGAGTGATCATAATATTGACCTTTGGGAAACACTGCTGTATATATCTGTCCAACTGGAAAAACAGCTACCTGCCATTTCCTTCTGCTTTCTGCCATGTAGCCAAACTTATATTCACACTGCCTCTGTTCCTGTAATCCATGTCCTTTAATTTTATTCACACCTCTGTTATGTAGTACTTTGTATAAAACCTTTTAAAAGTCCATAAACGTGCAACAACTGCATTCGCCCATTTACCCTCTTCATTCCTTCTTCAAGGAATTTAATGAATTTAGTCAATCATTATTTGTCTTCAACAAATTCATGATGATTTTATTAATCCATAGATTTCTAAATACAATTGTCACAGATAATTATTTCTAAAATTTTCTGATGATTGTTACGCTGAGCGGTCTTTTACTTGATTGGTTTATCTTTCTCCCCATTTTTAAATAGGGATGTAGCATTTACAATCTGTCAACTCTTGCATCACAGCTATCTGCAAGAATTAAAAAAAGTATGTGTTTGCAATGGAAAAATTTTGCTAATAATTTATAGTTATCAAAAGCTGAAGCCTAACTGCTGCAGAAATCTTCATCTTCCTGCTAGACCTATCCCAATGCTCTCCTGGGTGGCTTCCCATTTTTGACTCTCCGTAGACTTGAGTTTATCCAAAATCTACTGCCTGTAGCCTAACTTGCACCATGTCACATTCTAAACCGCATTGGTATCACCTCAACTTGAAAATTCTCTTCCTTGTTTTCAAATGCCTTAAGCCTTGTTCAAAGTCTAGCACCACTCTATCTGTGTAATCTCTTCCATCCCTATAATCTGCCGAGGTTTTGGCCTCTTGTGTGCTCCAAGTTTATTCATTGCATCTGTTGTAGTCAAACCTAATGTGTTATATATTTTATCGAGCATGATATTAAATAAGGAATAGTTGTATCACTCTAAGTTGCCTTATATGCGTTTGTTTTCCTCCTGCTTTTTCTCTTGAATGTGTCCACTTGGAAATAATAGAATCATGTTATTTTGTAATTTCAACATTAGTGTGGTTGGGTATTTAATGGCAGCTGGAGCAATTACCATGTGAAGGTGCCTCCATTAATTTAATTTGTAAGTTAGTTCATTAGATGAATGATAGCCGTACACCCAAAGACCTTTCATATGGTGAACTGGCCACCAGCTCAGGACCTTCTGGGCATCCATATCTTTGCGACAAAGATTCCTGTGAGTGAGCTCTGAAGATGGTGGATATTGACACTGATAACTAGGAACCAATCACTGAAGACCCTGACCTCTGGAGGCTGAATAATTGGAAAGGCATTGGAAGAGGCAAGCAAGAACAAAAAGCTGGCTGAGAAGAGGACCCAGAGGCCAGTGATCATGCACCTTGTCAACTCTTTGACTTTCTTTCTCTACAGCAAATGCAACAGAGACTGCATGCCAGAATAGGGCTCCTGACCATGATTTGACGATGCTTCACACAAAGGTGACCACCACAGTGCAAACCGTTGTGTTATAAGATGGAAAGCTGACACTATGTGTCTGCAGTTTCTTTTAACAATTGATGTAAATATTGCTAAGCATGGGTCAGGTTAGAAACAAAGTGAAGCTTGGTTCAAGTCCTGTACTTGAAATTCCAACTCTGTAGAACATTTGGTGTTGCATTGACATAATGTTTCTTTTTGCATGTCAGCTATCTTTAGAATTTATAATCAAATATTGTCACCTTTGTGCTAAGTGGTCTTTCTCATTTGCAACTGAGACAAGCTCAAGCTCATTTCGCATAGGATTGTTAGAATCAGCAGATGATTGTTAAGTTCACTAGCTAGCCAGAATTGAAGTGAGAGCTGAAAAGATTTTCCAGTTTATTGTATCAATTGTAACTTTAACTGCTGTCAGTTTTTTGATGTCCAGATCATCATCTGTAAATATTTGCTAATCATTGATGATTTTTATAAATGTTATGTTTAGTTGGTGTCAATTTTCATAAATCCATATTTATTATAGGTAATACACTGTCATTTTAATGAGTAAGATAATTGGATGTTTTGATGCAATGATATATTTAAAAACAGCTTATTTTAATGCAGATTTATTGAAATGTGTACACGGCATTAGCTTATGTTTTTCTCACAGAACACTGGTAGTGTGAAACTATCTTGCTATCGCTTGCATGTTAGCTTGTGATTTTAGAGAAGGAGCAATTTAGAGTGACAGTTTGGAAAAATTCATTGTATTGACATGAGGAAGGAAAATAATTATTTTCTACAAAGAAAACTTCTAACACTCAACAGCAAAAAATAATGAATATTTTTATTAACATAGGTAGTCTTATTCTAATATGTTAATAATACTTGTTTTAAATTTACTTTTTCATACACATTGAGTATCCAAAATTTTAAGATTCTCCTCCTCAGGTTTAAGTCACTGCTTGGCCTGTTATAGCCTTTCTCCATCCTAACACTGAAACTTTCTACAGCCCTACAACGTTATCAATCTCTGTACTCTTCCAATTCTAGCTTGTGCTGGAAACATTGCTACAGGAACTTTACAAAACCTTATTGTAGTAAATAGATGCTTACCTCTCTCTGGTTTGCTTGAAATTAATATGTACATCAAAGTACAAATGTATAGGAAAAGGTAAGAAATCAATTCATTCACCAGACTTACATCTACAACTAGTAATGATTTGGAGATGCCAGTGTTGGACTGGGGTGTACAAAGTTAAAAATTACACAACACCAGGTTATAGTCCAACAGGTTTAATTGGAAGCACTAGCTTTCAGAGTGCTGCTCCATCAGGTGGTTGTGCTCATCGACCACCTGAAGGAGTGGTGCTCCGAAAGCTAGTGTGCTTCCAATTAAACCTGTTGGACTATAACCTGTTGTGATTTTTAACTTTGTGCAACTAGTAATCACGTGATTTTCTTAATAGTGCAAAGGGGGATAAGAAAACTCTGGAAACATCCATAAGGCAATCAACCAAAGCTTCAAGAGCCCTCCCATTGACACTCAACTGCATTACCATCACTGAGTCGAGAAGTGATTGCCACTAATTCTTCAAGGGCAATTAGGAGTGGACATGAAATACTGTCCTTACTAGTGACTTTTACTTGCTGTGATCAAATGAACAGAAAGTAGTTTAAAACCCTCATTATTGTTAAAGTAGAAATGTGTCCTTTGTAACAGAAAACTATCTTTTTAAGACCTTGTACAATTCTGTTTTAAAAAGACTGTAGCAAATTTATGTCCACCATATTTTGAGAGTCTGTCCCAACAACTGCTGATATTATATGACATTTAACTCTATTCTTTGTGTGCAGATTTTGTGTGCATGCCTTTTAGTCCTATTTTTGCTTTTCATTACAATACAGTTTCCAGCTATTTTAAAAATGAATGAGTGATTTAATGTCACATATAGGTTGAAAAGACAGTGAAAAGTGTTTTGACACCATAATCCAATACCATTTTGAGTTAAAATCAAGATAAAAATAAAGAGTTCATCTTCCAATCAGATTGGGGTCTCAAGCATGCCTTATGGACTTCTGCAAGCTGTTTCGGTTTTTAAAGAGTCCCGCTCCAGGAACAGCAACAATGATGCCAGTGCCGCAGGAGACCCTGACTCTGCTGCTGCAGCCTCACTGACACCATCAAGAATCCAGACTCTGGACCCTGCCCCAGTAAGGAGTCCCACTCTGCGCCAGGAATCCAGGCTCCAAGCCTGCCGCTGTCACCTGGAGTCCAGATCCATGCTGCCAATACTGCAGCCACTGCAATGCCAACACTGTTCCAGCCTCAAATACAAAGAGGAAAGGAAGAAGAGAAAGAGAAAAGATGAAATGAACCTAGAGAAGACAATGCCGTCAACCTGCTCTCCATGCTTCAGGCTCTCTGCCTTTATTCCTGATGAAGAGCTTTTGCCCGAAACGTCAATTTTACTGCTCCTCGGATGCTGACTCAACTGCTGTTCTCTTCCAGCACCACTAATCCAGAGCCAACCTGGAATGGACAGGTTCTGATGAGCCCAAATACTACCCCTGGGCTGACAACATCTTGGGGTGAAAAAAAAGTTAATCATATTGCTGATAAACCTATATTTATATAAAGTGCATGACCCAAACACTTGGAGTCTACCTAACCCATACCTAAGAGCCCCAGGTCTAGTTGTCATTTGTGGTTGTATTCTTGTATATTTTCAAAGAATCTCAAAATTCTTCATTAAATCTGATCATAATTCTCAACTCTGTATGTAGCAGAGCCTTATCTGGCTTAAGGATGGTTTTCTTGGTGTTGTACTAACTAATCTAACCTAAAAACCAATTTTTAAAATCACATAGCCTTCTTACATTACTCACAACCAGGAACCTTTCATAATATTCCCTTTGTCATGGATGTGCAGTTATAGTATACATTTTCTAAAGAAAGTAAATCTGTCAGCCAATAGCATTATAAATTGATATTTTGCACAACAAATTCAAAATGTTAAAGGAATCTTAGCAAATTAAAGCACAAGTAATTATCCCATGAGTGCCCTCATCTGTATAAGTTTACTTTATGCAATTAGCATTCGTCATTTCTAGACTGCCTTATTCTTTCTCTTAAATGACCATGATACAAGAGAGAGCCATGTATCTCTCATTGCTTGCCCTTAAACAGTCTTAAATGAATTTTCTTTGAATTTTACACCTGCATATGTCTAGGTATGTCTTTGCACTGACTAGCATCTGAGTAATTTGAGTAATTGTGAAATTGACTGTGTTGATTTAATTGCTTTCATGATGAAAAGTGTAAAACCACTAGTAGTGAAGATGACTAACTTCACTAAGGGTGGCGCAGTGTCTCAGTGGTTAACACTGCTGCCTCACAGCACCAGGGTCCCAGGTTCGATTCCAGCCTCAGGTGACTGTCTGGAGTATTCACATTCTCCCTGTGTCTGTGGGTTTCCTCCGGGTGCTCCGGTTTCCTCCCAAAGTCCAAAGATGTGCAGGCCGGGTGAATTGGCCATGCTAAATTGCCCATAGTGTCAGGTGCATTAGTCAGAGGGAAATGGGTTTGGGTGGGTTACTCTTCGGAGGGTTGGTGTGGACTTGTGGGGCCGAAGGGCCTGTTTCCACACTGTAGGAAATCTAATCTAATCTAATCAAACTTGTAATTATGAAAGTCCAGTATTCTGCATTGTAACATTTCAAACCAATACATAAGTTCAGTGAGGGACACAGAAAAAAAGGATTCCTATCATTACTTCACATGACAAAAGAGAACAGATCTCTTAAGGGACAGCAATTGGATTTTATGGGCAAAACTATAGTTTTCAATTATCAATGGATTCATGTATTTAGACATTCACTTTTTAAAATTCATAAATTAGATCTCTCCGGGGCTTTTATCTGCCTTTGTAGTTTATAAATTTCCATGATGAAGGTTAGCCAAGTGAGCAGTTATGGACTAATGTGCCTTCATTCTGTTGTGCAAGCCATCTCACTGATTTGACAGTCCATGCAAATGCAAATGTCTCATGTAGACATATGCGAGAAGTTTGCAGCGCTTGGGCTGGCTGAAGCCCTCCTTTGAAACTACTGGAGTATAAATATGTGAACTCATGATGTACAAATAGCTCACATTTTAGGAAGAAGAATTATGCAATGAGAAAGTTTTATTAGAATTTTATTTTAGTATATATTTAAAAAAGTCACAGATTGAGAGCCACATGGTCTATTACAATCTTTCACTTTAATTTTATTCACTCATCTTCTATATGGTTGAAACAAAGTGTTTTGCCAGTGCAGTTGCAGACATGGCTTTGAAGATTTCTCAGTGCAATACTGCAAGATATCTGATCCTATGAAGATGGCTGAGATCACTGAAGACCTCAAGTCTCCAACGTTTTCAGTATTTGTGAAATTCCTTCTTACTTCTCCCTCTAGTTCTTGAAAGCAGAGGTTCTCTACTACAATGTTTTTCCTTTCTGGTAATTCCGTGTTAGATATTAAAAATATATTAACAAAGGATCTTAAAATGAAGCGCAAACAATGTTGGAGAAACTCAGCAGGTCTGGCAGCACTGAAGAGAAAAACAAAGTTAATATTTAGAGTCTGATATGATTTTTCTTTAGAGGATACTGCTGCTAGTGCTTACACTGAAAACATCTGGAATAATTTCAGTACTTTCTTATTAATGTATGCTGATGTAATTGGGGACTGGAGCTGATGACTTGAAAATGAAATTATCCTTAATGCATCTATTCTCTTATACGATTAGCACACTTTATTTGTGGAGTTTTGGGGAAGTTAGATAATGTAAATCTTAATGGAGAACTTTAAGAACATGAACACAAATGTGTAAGTATAGTAAGAATATTTAAAACAATATTGGCAACTATGCATTCAGTCCCTTCATTCAAAGCATTTATAGAATTGCAAATGGTTGAAGCCTCAGCCTCAGTGGCACTCCGTGAGTTACAGCTAGCCAATATAAATGTATGACCTATTTATCCCAACCTTTTGCTTCTGATTAGCCAACCAATCTTTATCAATGACAATGTGTTACCCCCTGCACCATGAGCTCTTGTTTTATGTAGTAACCTTAGATTTGGCACCTTAACAAATGCCTTTTGAAAATCCAAGTACATGATATCTAAGTAAATTTCAACTCATCCAAACTCTGCTGTCAATATCCCAACTCACTGATTCCCATTCATATATCATGCTTACTGGCATACTGGTGCTTTGAATTTTAAATTTCTTGGTCCTTCCCTCCCTACCTTTGTAACCTCTTGCATTCCTACCACCCTCAAAATGTATATACTCCTCCAGTTCCAACTTCTTGCACACTTCTCTATAAGACTGCATCTGTGTTCCCATTTTAGTTTTTTTCAACATATTGAAGATGTCAATAGCCATGAGAAATTTATTTTCTTTACAACATCAAGGGTCCTGAGGTTTTCACATGATGGATACTGCATGAGTCAGCACAGAGAGTGTAAGAGAAAAATGCACTGGGTGGAAGGTATGGTGTTGGCATGAGTTGCCATTAAGTTGGCATAAGGGATGGGTAGAGGGACATGGCTTGGTGTGTGAGGGACGCTGAGAGTGGGTAGACGTTTGATTGGGCAGTCTGCTGAGGCATGGCATGGAGGTGGCCATAAGATGGTATGAGTTGGCATGGGGAGTTTTTGGGGGCTAGGAGAGTTTTTATTTATTTTTATAGAACTGGAACAAAGTCCTGAAGCATTGAGGTAAGCCTTTCAGGCAACCAGCCTTTGGACCCTTCAAACCTGTAACGACTTCTATACTTTCTGAGCAGGCAGCGTGCATAACTCCCACCACTGGTAATATCCGGCTTCACAAAAATTAGAAGTCAGCTTCACAGAGCTTGGAATTTTCCTGAATAAGCAACAGTAATTCAGGCTATATTTCCTTCTTACCAATCACGTTTTGTTATGCACTACTTGACGACTTAGTTAAATTTTCCAAACTATCAAAGTTCTCTTTCACCATTTCTGCTTAGTGATAAAGACCAATTTTTTCAAACCTTTTGTACTATGATTTCATTCACTGTATGAGTTTGGTAGACTTTTCTTTTCCATATGTCGTACTTGGAGTTGCAGATAATATTGCAGCTACGTGATAATCAGTTTAGCATTCCTTGCTTTTGTATCTAGGTCAGACAATAAAATCTGATTGGTTTTTATTTTGTGGACTTTTTCTACAACCTTGCTTGTCCACCTATATCCCTAGATTTCTCTGTGAATCAGCTCTACAACTATCACTGTTTGTTTCTTTATCTTTTTCATTGCATTTTTGCAACCTGTTTAATATTTGTCTCTCAACTGCCTGTCATTCTATAAATCTATCAATGTCCTCTAAAATATATTGCATTCTCATTCAGTGTTCTGTGTTCAGATTCTGCAGTTATGAATATTGAACTGCATAGGCTTGCCTGAAATATTGAAGGAGTGACACTGGTTGAATCATCAAATATTAACTTAGGCACTGAAAATGACTATGGCAAACCCAAACTTACCAACCCTGCAAGATCTTCCTTACTAACACGTGAGGGCCTGTGCCAAAGTTGGGACGGTGATCCCATACACAAGTCAAACAATTTCCTAATGTAGTCATACTTTCAGATGCATAACAAACAGACAATGACTCAGACACAACCATTGCCATCCCTGGGTAGGCCATGTTCCACTGGCAGGATAAGCTCACCAGAGGTGCAGCGCAGTATTAAATAATTGACAGAGAATTACTCTGGGAATCATTAATAATGATTCTTGACCTTATGAAATCTCACGGCATCAAGTCAAAATTGGGTAAGACCTCCTACAAATTATCATCTACTGCCAGTCCTTCTGCTGAAGGGTTGGTACTTTGACATGTTGAACGTTTGGAGGAAGCACTGAGGGTGACAAGGACACAAAATATATTTTGGTTCATGGACTTGTGTCCATCATCAATACTGACTGAGCTGAATGTGAACTAAATGACCTGAAATTATGGCAGATAGTGCAGGAACCAACAAGAAAATTTTACTCAACCTCAACATCACCAGTCTACTTGTCAAAGATGTGTCTGTTCTCAATGCTATTGGGAGGAATAACCACTGCACAGATGTTGTGGAGATAAAATCCCAGCTTTGCATTGAGGATACCTTCCACCATGTGTGACAATATTAATTAGGATAGACTTTGAACAGATGTAGCAGTTCAAAAATGGGTATTTGTGAGATTCTCTGAGTGCAGCTGTAACGGCAGTCAAGAAACCAGACATCATCCTGCATAATCGCCATCCTATCCATCACTTTCAGCATTCGCTCCGTTTGCCACTGAAGCACAGTAGCATCAGTGTGTAACATTTATAAGGTGGACTGTAGCATCTCACCAAGGCTGCTTGGAAAGCATTGGCATCAGCTCTGTCCTTTCCAAGCTCCATACCATCCTAATTTCAAACTATATTACCGTTCCTTTACTATCGCTTCATCAAAATCTTGGAATTCCCTCCCCAACAGAATTTTGGGTGTCCCAAACCCAAGGACTGCAGCAGTTCAAGAAGTCAACTGATCATCAAGACCTGGCATTTGCAGTTTGCCATGAATACTAGCCTAGCCAGAGATGCCCACATCCCATAAATTAAATTCAAATAGTTGTTGATTTATTCGTATAAAATAGCAGCACGTAATTATGCAATCAATAGTTTAAGGAAAACCAGAGGTCATACCAAATATCCCTGTAGCACAACAATGCCTTCATCCAAAGTTTCTTTTTTATGAAATCCTGCCAATTATGCAATAAGTCTCGTGTGGCTCATTACAAATCACTTGGTGAAAATTCAAATGTTGAACCTTCATTGCATTCTTTTTGATTATAGATTGCGAATTCTGTTCATAATATGTCAAGCAACAATTTCAAAAAAATCTTTATTAATTACCCAGTTTAAAACAGGTTATTGCTTATACAGGTGAAACCGATTGTTATTTGAATGATGAGCAGTCTCTGAGCTGATTGGTGCATAGATATGTCATGCAAGAAAAGGTATGATCTACAACATAGGATTAAATTACATTTTTGTTGGTATAATTGTCTCGAGTGAGGAGTTACTGCAAAACTTTGATTTTGCATCAAAAGATGAATGAGCTTGATGGAGACTATGTGGAAAGCATAGAACATGTGGATTGATGGTCATAATGAACAATTGCTTGTTTGTTATGCTGTACCCTTTAATTATAACTAATTCCATCAAACATTTTGAGCAAGTTGTGTGTCCACGTTTGAAATGTCAGCAGCTGTCAATCTGTTCTTGTCAATTAAAGTTATTGTAAAGTCACCGTAGTCTTACCAGACCCTGGGGTTTCTTTCTCTCATCACAGAGATTATTGGTAGTGATTTAACTTGAGGGACATCACACCTCGGATGGGAGGAGATGTTGAGAAGGACAGTCCTTCATGGTAACCTGACCAAGCATAGGAATTAAACTCCGTTGTTGCTGTCACTTTGTATGGCAAACCAGCCGTCCAACCAACTGAGTTAACTGACCTCCATTGTGTCAATTAGTGTTCATTGTAGAAAGTATTTAATCACAACTTTATTAAATAAACTGCACTGTAAGAAATAAGCTATGATAGGTGAGTTACATGTTACTAAATACCTTACTTGGAATATTATGCTGACATAAACCAGTGGATGTATTCTACTTACATCTCCAAAAGGTATTTGATAAGGTACCACATCAAAGGTATTGCAGAAGATAAAAGTCCGTGGTGTAGGGGATGACATATTGGCATGGATAAAAGTTTGACTAGCTAACAAGAAACAGAGAGTAGACTGATGGGATGTTATGAGTGATGTGAGATAGGACTTCAGCTGTTTATAATTTATTTAAGTGACTTGATGAAATCACCAAAAGTATTTGTTGTCCACCCATAAATTTCCTGGTGTTCAGTTGTCTGGGAGTTTAGGGGCACCCAAAATTCTGTTAGGAAGGGATTTCAGAATTTTGATAAAGCAACAGTGAAGGAATGGTGATACAGCTAAATTTGCTGATGACCATGAGGATAGGTAGGAAAGTGAGTTGTGGAGAGGATGTACTCGGCTTGCAAGGAATATAGATAGATTGTGATTAGGCAAAGTTCTGGCAAATGGAGTACAGTGTGGTAAAATGTGAAATTCTCCATTTTAGTGGGAAGAATAAAAAAGAAGCATTTTATGCAAATGGTGCCTGGATAGAGAGAGATGTGTGTGTCCTCATTGTTGAATTACAGGATAGTATGCAGGTATAGCATGTAATCAGCAAACCTAATAGAATGTTATGTTTCATTGCAAGGGAAATTGAATACAAGAGGCGGAAGGTTATGTTTCAATTCTACAAGCATTTAGTGAGACTGCTTCTGAAGTACTGTGTTCAATATTTGTCACTGTACTTACGGAAGGATGTTCATGCATTGGAAGCCATTTGGAGAAGTTTTACAAGACTAATACCTGGAATGAGCACATTGCCTTTTGAGGAAAAGTTGAACTGGCTAGGCCTGCATCCTCCAGAATTTAGAAGAGTCAGATGTGACTTAACTGAAACGTGTAAAATTCAGAAAGAATCTGACTGTATATATGTGGAAAAGATGCTTCCTCTTGTGGGAGAATCTAGAACTAGGGGTTGTATTTTAAATTAAACGTGTGACGAGGAAACATTTTGTTTTCCCCTGAGTTGCATGTCTTCCATTCCTCAAAAGGCATTGGATGCAGAATCTATAAATATTTTAAAAATAGAGATAGATAGATTCTTGATTACCAAGAGAATGAAAGGTTATCAAGATATGTAGGAATGTAGAGTTGAAGTTAAAATCAGACCAGCCATGATCTTGTTGAAGGCAGAACGGACTTGAAGGGCCAATTGGCTTACTCCTTTTCCTTGTTTGTATGTTCATTTAACTAAAATAAAATTTGGCGAGGTTAACATAGCTATTAATAACATTTCACATTTAGAATGTATGTGGGATTTGTTTATTGATATAATAATGGAAACAAATTGGCTAAATTACATGAATTTTTACCACTTGCATTATCAGATGTCAGCATATAAGCATCTGTTTTCTACCCTAAGGGGTAGTGGTCAATTATGTTAATGATAATACATTTCAATCTAAATTTCCTGCTGTTATTTATATTGGAATGCACAGATCTACTTGCAGATTTGCTCACTAAGAGTAATAGCGTATAATTATATAGCAAAAATAAGGAGTAGTGGGGCCTGCCAATTGCTCAAATGCACTTTTGTAATTGCATTGTACATGCTGAGCCAGAAATCAAAGAAAACATTGAGCTAATTCTTAAAATATAAGGGTGAATAACTCCATACAACTTGATGATGTAATTACTCCAAACTATGCTGTAAAGATTTCTGAGTTTCATCTGATCACTTTTTCAGTTCTGAAGGATGACTTTTCAGGTGAAGAAACTTATTCTTGATATGAAGTGTATTGATGTTTCATTTAAGTTAAAATGTTCAATAGTGAATTGGACATTGCACAAAATAGAATAATGACAACAAGTTAGAACTATTTGTTTTATCTCCACACCTGATGGAGCTTTTTGACCAGAAACTACTGTAGCTACACAAATAAAAGTTGTCCAAACTATTATTATCTCATGTTTGATCAAAGGGAGTAAGGTGAACACTAAACATGCTCAATAAAAAGGAATTAAGTATATAAATGGGTAATTAGTAATAATCAGCTTGCACTGCAGCATGGTGTTCTCTGAGCTCTGGCTTCATGCCTCCTCCTATGCATCCGCCGCCCCAAAATTCTTCATTGCCTTCCCAAATCAGCCAAAAGCCCCTCCTTCCCCATTCCATGGCAGACAGCAAAATGCCCTCTTCCTGACCTCAGCAAATGTTGGCCATTGGCTTTCAATTCTAGATTAAACCCTCCTTACCACTGACCTCACCCTGAAACTGGAAAAAGCTCCCAGTGATTGTGGTGAACCATTGAAATGTTAACCCTCCCTTCTTCCTACAGATCTGCTGAGTTTCCGTTTTTGTCCCCATCAATGATTCCCTCACTGATAGCACTTATTTTTGTAACTACTTGTTGCATCTCCAAAACAGGAGGGTTCCCTCCTTGCTTTGTAGCTTATAGGCAGCAATTCTGTATCTCCTACATAGAGTCATAGAGATGTACAGCATGGAAACAGACCCTTCGGTCCAACCCGTCCATGCTGACCAGATATCCCAACCCAATCTAGTCCCACCTGCCAGCACCCGGCCCATATCCCTCCAAACATATCCTTTCCTATTCATATACCCATCCAAATGCCTCTTAAATGTTGCAATTGTACCAGCCTCCACCACATCCTCTGGCAGCTCATTCCATACACATACCACCCTCTGTGTGAAAAAGTTGCCCCTTCGGTCTCTTTTATATCTTTCCCCTCTCACCCTAAACCTATGCCCTCTAGTTCTGGACTCCCCAACCCTAGGGAAAAGACTTTGCCTATTTATCCTATCCATGCCCCTCATAATTTTGTAAACCTCTATAAGGTCACCCCTCAGCCTCTGACGCTCCAGGGAAAACAGCCCAGCCTGTTCAGCCTTTCCCTGTAGCTCAGGTCCTCCAACCCTGGCAACATCCTTGTAAATCTTTTCTGAACCCTTTCAAGTTTCACAACATCTTTCCGATAGGAAGGAGACCAGAATTGCACGCAGTATTCCAACAGTGGCCTAACCAATGTCCTGTATAGCCGCAACATGACCACCCAACTCCTGTGCTCAATATTCTGACCAATAAAGGAAAGCATACCAAACGCCACATTCACTATCGTATCTACCTGCGACTCCACTTTCAAGGAGCTATGAACCTGCACTCCAAGGTCTCTTTGTTCAGCAACACTCCCTAGGACCTTACCATTGAGTATATAAGTCCTGCTAAGATTTGCTTTCCCAAAATGCAACACCTCGCATTGATCTGAATTAAATTCCATCTGCCACTCCTCAGCCCATTGGCCCATCTGGTCAAGATCCTGTTGCAATCTGAGGTAACCCTCTTCGCTGTCCACTACGCCTCCAATTTTGGTGTCATCTGCAAACTTACTAACTGTACCACTTATGCTCGCACCCAAATCATTTATGTAAATACAAAAAGTAGAGGGTCCAGCACCGATCCTTGTTGCACTCCACTGGTCACAGGCCTCCAGTCTGAAAAACAACCCTCCATCACCACCTCTGTCTTCTACCTTTGAGCCAGTTCTGTATCCAAATGGCTAGTTCTCCCTGTATTCCATGAGATCTAACCCTGCTAATCAGTCTCCCATGGGGAACCTTGTCGAACGCCTTACTGAAGTCCATATAGATCACATCTACTGCTCTGCCCTCATCAGTGCAGGGTGTTTTGGAGACTTTGGTGGCTGAATGTGTTTTACAGGGATGTTTATAACATTCTTTAATAACTAATGTCGAATCAAATATAAAAATGGGCTAAAGTGCTAGAAATAGTCACGCACCACCAGAAATAATGTATATATTTTCTCAGTGCTTTAAGAAGAGGTGATAAAAGTTGAGCAAAAGGATTGGACTTTTTTTAGCAAAAGATCTACAGTTTTTAATGGGAAATATCAACTGAACATTGAGTAAAGATGCCACAACTTCATCTGACAATTTGTTAGCTTTTGGATGCTTTTAACCTTAGTAAAGGAAGTACTCTAGATGCTAAGCTTGATAGAGAAGCAATTGAGATTTCTACGAACGAATACCTAATAGTTTTGGATTTTATTTCAGATTTCTTGGATGCAGCATCTCAGGCCATTCCCACCATTGAGCCTTTACTTTCTACAGATTAGAGTATTTGGTTATTTACAACAGTTGAGTGGTTGAACAGAAAACAGTTGAAATTGCCTATTGGCTCATTGGTTGCATTATGTATTTTTAAATGTTCTTCTACAACATTGATAGCAGTGGAATAATCACTCCACTTGATTCTGGCTTAGTCCATAAGCACCAGCCAACTTCATTAAATAACAACGTTAACAGTGACAAACTGTAGATATACTAATGGTTACTATTTCTTCTATAGAGAAAACACCACTATTATTGCTTTGTAATACAGAATTTGAGTACTGCTGAGAAAAGAAAGAGGCATGCTGTCGAAGCTTCTCATCTTACTTATCAGGACAGAGTCACAAGATTTGGCATTCTTGTGATTCAGTCCACTTGACTGCAAGTTAACAAAATATCTCCTTTTTCAGAAACAATGATTGCTGGTGGATTGCTGTTGCTGTTGCTGTTCCATTCGTCTGTCAGACTATATCAGATGTTTTTCAGGCTCTTTAGTTAAAATAAGACAAGCGCGTATTCTCTTTCAAAGTTTGACCTAGACAAAAGTGTAATCACACATGACTTCTGTGATCCTGGATGTTTGTAAGTACTTTGCAGCCAATGAAATACTTTAGTGGTGAGTAGTCATTATTGTAACATAAGTAAATGCAGCAGTCAACTTCTGCACAATAGTAACTCTTAATCAGCAGTTAAATAAATACTTGCTAATATTTTCTAGTGAGGTTGGTTGAGATACCAAGTATTTCCTAGGACACTGAGATAGGTTTCATGATTATGATTGAATAATGACATGTATTTTTAATGTGAACATAATAAGGATGAATAATCTAATAATCTAATCTAATAATTAGATTATTCTAATCTAATGGACAGTTTTATTTGAGTTTTTTTTCAGAAATCGACTGCTGCGTTTTCTTATGTTACAATAATGACTACACCACTGAAGTATATCATTGGTTATAATGTACTTAGGGACATCCAGGATCACAGAAGTAATATGTGATTTCAAGTCCACTCCTTACTCTATATTCTACCACATAAACAAAACATTTGGATTTTGGATACCTGAAATTAAGTCAGAAAATCTGAGAAACGTTCAGTGGCCAGGCAGTAAATGAAGAGAAAGAAAAGCAAATTGAATACTTTAAATTTCTCTTTTATTAGAATCAGAAAACATTAGGGATTAACAGTTTGGCTCGTGAACTGGGGATGGGAGAGCGATTGGGGAGGGTCCTGTGGTTGAGTAGAAGGCAAGAATGGTTAAATTTTAAAATAAATTATGATGCAAGGCAAAATGGAGTGATATTGAAGGAAGTCAAGAAGCAACAGATTGTTTTTTAGTGACAACATCTGCAGGAGATGGTCCTCTTGTTATGTTCTGCTGCACCATTATTTACACAAAGGTGAATATGTAGGGCTGTAAATACCTTATCAAAAGATGAAGTATTTTTATTTGAATTCCTTGTAACAATTTACAAGACCAAGAACATTGAAATAGGAATGGGATTAGGAATTAATGTAACAAGAGATTACGTTCTTAGGGTCTTACTTATGACCTCAAAGCAAACACCCTCCCTCTAGCCTTTTACTCACACTCGACCTGTTCACCAACAGCTGTCCTCGTGCCATAAGTTGCCTTAATTTCTCTGCTCCCCTCACCCATACCAACCTGTTTTTTTACTGACTGAACTCCTGCTCTCAGATCCAACCCTGACTTTGTCTTCAAGCCTGCCAACAAGGGTGGAGGCTGAGCACCAGCTCCTCCTATTTCCCCCTGGACCATGATAGGAAGGATGTTGTGAAACTAGAAAGGGTTCTGAAAAAAAATTAAGCATGTTGCTAGTGTTGAAGGGTTTGAGCTATAGGGAGAGGCTGAATAGACTGGGAATATTTTTCCTGGAGCATTGGAGCTTGAGGGGTGACCTTGAAAGAGGTTTATGAAATCATGAGGGTCATGGTTAGGGTAAATAGGCAAGGTCTTTTCCCCAAGGTGGGGGAGTCCAACACTAGAAAGCATAGGTTTAATGTGAGAGGGGAAAATGTAAAAGGGCCCTAAGGGGTAACCTTCTCATGAAGAGGGTGGTGCGTGTATGGAGTCAACTGTCAGAGCAAGTCGTAGAGGCTGGTACGAATGCAACAATTAAAAGGCATCTGGGTGGGTGTATGAATAGAAGAGTTTAGAGACATATGGGCCAAATGTTGGCAAATTGGACTAGATTTATGTATGATATCTGGTCAGCATGAGTGAATTGGCCTGAAGAATCTGTTTCCCTACTGTATATCTCTATGACTGAATGATCTCATAATTGAACATCAGGCTATTGTGTCCACAATTGCGACCAAGCTCATTTCATCTCGGGATCTCTTCCACCCACCCCCAACTGCCTCTCAGCCCTAACCCTGTTCAGCCTGCTTCTACCTTCTCCCCAAGATCCACAAACAGGAGTGCCTGGGCAGCCCCATTGTTTCTGCCTGTTCCTGATCCATGGAATTTATTTCTTCCTACCTTGACTAGATTTTCTGTCCTCATGTCGAGTCCCTCCCTTCTTATATCTGGAATTCGTTTGATGTTTGGTGTCGGCTTCAAAATTTCTAGTTTGCAGGCACCAGCAGTGTTCTCTTTACCATGGATGTTGAATTTCTCTCTTCTTTTTCCTGGAACAATGGCCCAAACTGAGCCCGTCTACCATCACCCTCCTCCACCTAGCCAAGCTTGTCTTCACTTTTGAACAACTTCTCCTTTAACTCCTCTCACTTTGTTCAAATCAAAAGGTTTGGCCATAGGTACTGCATGGGCCCCAGTTTGTCTGTCTCTTTGTGGGGGTGCATGGATCATTCCTTGTACCAGTCCTAGTTGGGCCCTCACTCACAACGCTTCCCCACTGCATTGATGACATCATGGGTACTGTTTCCCTCTGTCGTTCTGAATTAGAAAAAAATATCAATTTTGCTTCCAACTTCCAACCATGCTCTCACTTTCACCTGGTCCATCTCTGACTCCTCCCTTCTGTTCCTCAACATCTCTGTTTTCATTTCTAGGGATAGGCTCGTCACCAATATCCACTACAAATCCACTGAACCCACAGTTACCTTGACAATACATCCTCACAAGCTGCCTCATGTAACAAACCTATTCCATTTTCCCAGTTTGTCCATGTCCAACTCTATTGCATCTGTTCTGATGATGCCACCTTCCTTAGTGGGGGGATTCGGAAATAACCACCTTTTCCCTCAACCGAAGATTTCCCACTGTGGTTGTTCACAGGGTCTTTAGTTCTGTCTGACTCATCCACTGCACTTCTGCCCTCACCCCTTCTGTCTCACAACACTGATTAGGTACACCTGATCCTCACTTACCAACCTATCCCCCTCCACATCCAAAAGATTGTAAGCTGCCATTTCCTTCACCTCCAATGGGATGCAATGACCGAACACACATACCCCTCCCCTACTTTGTCAGTATTCCACTGGGGACTGTTCCCACTGCGACACCCTAGTCCATTCCTCCAACTATAACTGGTATCCATACACACAGACGAAGTGGGACACCAGTTCGACTGGGACAATGCATCCATCCAGGCTGTATTCCTGATGTTTGCCCGAAACGTCGATTTTCCTGCTCCTCGGATGCTGTCTGACCTGCTGTGCTTTTCCAGCACCACTCTAATCTAGACTTTAAAAATCTTGTTTTGTGATGGCCTTTAGGGACATGTGACCATGAACTTGGGCTGGAACAATCCACAATTAGGTCCTAAATCCACACAAAGGGATGAGCTGGTTGTGATAGATTGGGCAATGTCATTAAATGGTTAACAAGGGAAGTTAAGCATAGCATCAAATTGAAAGAAAAAAGTTTCGTGGGGCATACTGTAGTGGTAAGCCAGAGGATTGGGAAAGTTTTAAAAACTAACAGAAAAAAAGAGAAAATAAACTTTGATGGTAAACTTTCAAGGGATCTCGTGGTGAGCAGCAAGAGCTTCTTTAAAAATGTAAACAGAAATAGAGAAGCCAAGTTCCTCAGCAAATGAGGCTGGGGAAAGAATATTGGGGAATCAGAGAATGGTAGAACAAATACTTTGTATTAGTCTTCCTGTAGAAGGTACAAAGGGCATTTAAAACCAGAACAGAGAACAATACAGTACAGGAACAGGCCCTTCAACCCTCCAAACCTGGTTGCTGACATATTTTGTCTTTCCACACTAAAGCTGTCTTCACTCACAGGATCCATATATCTCTATTCCCTTTTTATTCATGTATTCATCATACGCGTCTTGAATGCTACTATTGTGTTTGGTTCCACCACCTCTTCTGGCAGCGCATTCCAGGCGTTCACTATCCTTTGTGTGAAAAATGTGCCTTGTACTTCTCTCTTATACTCTTTGCCCCCACCTCCACAAACTGATATTCCCAACTAACTGACCCCTCCATCCTGGGAAGAAGCCTGATATTTTCCACTCTATCTGTGCAGTTCACACTCTTATAAACTTCTATAAGATCACCCACCAACCTTCTGTGTTCCAGGGAAATCAAACCCAATCTATCCAATCTTTCTTCGTAGCTAAAATCCCACATACCAGGCAACATTCTGGTAAACCTTTTCTGTACCCTGTCCAAAATATCTAATTTGAGGGTACTGGGACATCACTCATTTGCATTCTGGGAGTGGAATTTGCACTTAGCATGGTTATGAAGTGCAGTATTGAAGACCATCCCTGATGACAAACAAGAGGAAGAGCATCCGACCACAGAGTGCTGAGACATCACTCATTTTCATTTTGGGAGTGGACTCCGCAGTCAGAACAAGTGTGAACAGCATCGTGGAAGAACCTGTTGTTAATAGTTATATCATTTTGGATACTGTTGAGAATGGCCTCTGAAGGAATAACAACAGCAGTCAAATTTGTGACAGTATGGTTGGCTCTGCTGTAGAGGGAGGGAGAAATATGCATAGAAATGCTATAGTTATAGGGGATTAAATTAGAAGGAGAATAGATAGGTGTTTCTGTAGCCACAATCAAGGGTCCAGGACACTATGTGTCTCCCTGATGCTAGGGTCCTGGATGCCTCAATGGTTGCAGGACATTCTGGAAGGGGAGGGTGAACAACCAGTGGTTGTAGTACACATTGTTTCTAATGACATAGGTTAAAAAAAAGGATGAGGTCCGAAAAGCAGAATATAATGAACTAGGAAGGAAGTTGAAATGTTATCTCAGGATTACTACCTGTGCCATGAGCTAGTCAGAGTAGAAACAGCAGGACTTATAGGATGAACACATGGCCGAAAAGATGGTGTGAGGGGGAGGGTTTCAGGTTTGTGGGACATTGAGATCAGTTTGGGGGAGGTGAGACCTGTACAAACTGAACAGGTTTACATCTGAGCAGGACAGGGTCTGATGTCCTTGGGGCAGTTCTTGGTATAGTGGTTGGGGAAGGTTTAAACTAGTGTGGCAGGGGGATGGGAACCAGAGGAATAGGGCAGGAGATGCAGACATTGAGGGAGAGGTTGAAACCAAGACAAACATGTCCAAGAACAAGGGCAGGCAAGGAAATGCTGCTGAAAAGAGCAGGGGAGGTGGTCTGAAATGCATGTGTTTCAATGCAAGAAGTATAATAAGCAAGGTAGATGAATTTCGAGCTTTGGTTAGTACTTAGAACTATGACATTATTGTGATTACGGAGACTTAGCTAAAAGAGGGACAGGATTGGCAGCTGAATGTCCCAGGATTTAGATGTTTCAGGTGTGATAGAAGGAGATGTAAATGGGGTGAGCGAGTTGCTTTATTGGTAAAGGAGTAACTTACAGCTGTACTGAGGGCGAATACATCAGAGGACTCATACAGTGAGGCAATATGGGTAGAACTTGGGAATAGGAAAGGTGAACTCACAGTGCTGGTTGTATACTACAAGCCTTCCAACAGCCAGCGAGAGAGAGAGAATACGTAGACAGATTTTGGAAAGATTTAAAACCAGCTGGGTTGTAGTGGTGGATGATTTTAATTTCCCATGTATTAACTGGGACTCACTTCGTGCTAGGGGCTTGGATGGGACAGAATTTGTAAGTACCATTCTGGAGGATGTTTTGACAAAGTAAACAGTCCAGCCATGGATGGGGTTATACTGGACCTGGTTTTGGGAAATGAGCCTGGTCAGGTGAGCGAAGTTTCGGTGAGGGAGCATTCGGGACTAGTGATCATAATGTTGTCAGTTTTACGATACTCATGGATAGGGATAACTGCAAACCTTGGGTGAACTTGTGAAGTTAGGGGAAGGTGAACTACAACAATATTAGGCAGGAGCTGGATAATTTTGATTGAAGGAAGGTGTTTGAGGCTAAATCCACATCAGGCGAGTGGGAGTATTTCAGACAGTAATTGATGAGAGTTCCAGAGCAGCGTGTTCCTGCCAGAATGAAGGGTAGGTATGGCAAGTTGCATGAACTTTGGATGACCAAGGATGTTATGACCTTGGTGAAAAAGAAAAGGGAAGCATACGTAAGGTCTAGGAGAATGGGAAATGGCAAAGCTCTTGGAATATATAAGGGAGATAGGAAAGAACTTAAACAAGGAATTAGAAGGGCTAAAAGGGGTTGTGAAAAGTCCTGAGCAAACAGGATTAAGGAGAGTCCCAAGGCTTTTTATACATTCATAAAAAGTAAGAGGGTAGCCAGGGAAAGAGGTCCCAGAGGACTGGAGAATACTCAATGTTGTCCCATTGTTTAAGAGACCAGCAGGAAAAATTCAGGAAATTACAGGGCTGTGAACCTCACATTGGTGGTGTGTAATTATTGGTAGATTATCAGGGATGAGATCTATACGCATTTAGAAGCAAAAGGAGTTATTTGCGATAGACAGCAGGTTTTGTTCGGGGGAACGTTGTGCCGCACTAACTCGATCGGGTTGTTTGAGGAGGTGACAAAGGTGATTGATGAGGGAGAAACAGTTGATTTTGTCTACATGGACTTCAGTGAAACCTTTGTCAAGACCCTTCATGGCAGACTGGTACAAAAGCTGAAATCACATGGTATTGGGGAAGCTGGCAAGATGGATACATTAATAGCTGATAGATGATTTTTGGAATTGAGGTTTGTGATTAGCGGTGTTCCACAGGGATCAGTGTAGGGGACCTCTACCGTTCATGGTCTACTTAAATGATTTGGAGAAAAATGTGGCTAGTCTAATTAGTAAGTTTGCAGACAATACAAAGATTGGTGGATTGTTAATTACTAAATAATACAAGGATAAGAAGTGGAGAGTAAATAAGTGCAATAACAATCACTAGACAAAAAGTGCAAGGGAAACTAGTGGGACTAAGGACTGATAAGTCACATGGACTTGATGGAATGCATCCTGGGATATTAGAAGACATAACTACAGAGATGGTGGTTGCATTGGTTATAATATTCCAGGATTCCATATAATCTGGAAGAGTTCTAGAGAATTGGGAAGCCGCCAATGTAACACCTTTATTAAAAAAAAAGGGAGTGGACATAACACAGGTAACTGGGCCAGGTAGCTTTGTGACATTTTTTTGGAGAACTTTAGTGTATGAAAAGGAAGTAATAGCAGAGGATTTAGAAATATGTAATATGATTAAACAGAATCAGCATTTGATAGACTAAATAAGATAAGGGCCCCTGGGGTTGGAAATAGTTATTTCAGCATAAATAGTGGATTGGCTAACTAATAGAAGACAGAGATTTGGGATAAGTGAGAGACATTTTCCGGAAGGAAATCTGTAAGTAGTGTGTTGCAGGGATCAGTCCTGAGGTTACAACTATAGACAATATATGTTAATGACTTGGATAGGGAGGTGAATAAAACCAAGTTTGCAGGTGACATAAAATAGGCAGTAAGGCAAGTGGTGAGGATGACTGGAAGGGGCTGCAGAGGGATATAGACAGATTAAGTGTTGGACAAAAACTTGGCAGATGGAATATAATGTGGAAGATGTGAGGCTAAGCACATTGGCAGAAAGAATAGAGGAGCTCAATATTTAAACTTGAGAATAATTACAGAAAGCTAGAAGTTTGAGGGATTTGGGTTTCATTGTTCATGAATCTCAAAAAATGTTAGTGGGTAATTGGGAAGGCAAATGCAATGTTGGCATTTGTTTCAAAGCGAATAGAAAATAAAAGTTAGGAGGTTTTGCAAAAGCTATACAGGGTACTGGTCAGATCATAGCTACTGTGAGCAGTTTTAGGTCCTTATCTAAAGAAAGATATACTGGCATTGAAGCTAGTCCAGAGAAGGTTTACCAGGTAATGCTAGGTATGGAGGGGCTGTCTTGTGAGGAGACATTGAGTAGGTTGGGCATCTATTTATTAGAATTTAGAAGAATGAAAGGCAAGCTTATTGAAACATACAAAATTCTTATGGATCGTGACAGGGAAGAAATGTGTTTCCCATTTTGGTATAGTATTAGACCAGAGGGCATAATCTCAGAATAAAGGGTTGCAATTTAAGACCGACACAAGGAGGATGTTTTTCTCTCAGGGAGGATTGATTCTGTGAAGTTCTTTACCATAAACAGCTCTCAAGCTGGGTTGTTAACTATTTTCAAGGCTTAGATAGACCAATTATTAATGATTCCAAGAATCAAGGATTATAAGGAAAAGGCAGGAAAATAGCGTTGAAGATTAAGAGATGCCATTATCTCATAGAATGCCAGAGTAGACTGAATGACCTACATCTGCTTCCATGTCTTATGGAGTTTGTTAGGGAATGGCTAAATTCTAAGGAATGCATGCACTGCAACAGTCTTCCATTTCTTTCTGGTGAAAAATACACCAGAAAAGTGTTCCAATCATGGCTAACAGAAGTGTAGTCACAGGTAGATAGGATAGTGAAGAAGGCGTTTGGTTTGCTTTCCTTTATTGGTCAGAGAATTGAGTACAGGAGTTGGGAGGTCATGTTGCGGCTGTACAGGACATTGGTTAGGCCATTGCTGGAATATTGCGTGCAATTCTGGTCTCCTTCCTATCGGAAAAATGTTGTGAAACTTGAAAGGGTTCAGAAAAGATTTACAAGGATGTTGCCAGGGTGGAGGATTTGAGCTATAGGGAGAGGCTGAACAGGCTGGGGCTGTTTTCCCCGAGCATCGGAGGCTGAGGGGTGCCCTTATAGAGATCTACAAAATTATGAGGAGCATGGATAGGATAAATAGACAATGTCTATTCCCTGGGATCGGGGAGTCCAGAACTAGAGGGCATAGGTTTAGAGTGAGAGGGGAAAGATATAAAAGAGACCTACGAGGCAACTTTTTCACGCAGAGTGTGGTACGTGTATGGAATGAGCTGGCAGAGGATGTGGTGGAGGCTGGTACAATTGCAACATTTAAGAGGCATTTGGATCGGTAAATGAATAGGAAGGGTTTGGAGGGATATGGGCCGGGTGCTGGCAGGTGGGACTAGATTGGGTTGGGATATCTGGTCAGCGTGGACAGGTTGGACAGTACGGTCTGTTTCCATGCTGTACATCTCTATGACTCTATAATATTAGATCCAAGGAGGAGTCATATGAAATTGTTAGAAAAAATAGCAAGTCTGAGGACAGTAGCTAGTTTAGAATTCAGCAAAGGAGGAATAAGAGATACATTCAAAGGGATAAAATAGAGCATGAGAGTAAACTTGCAAGAGGTTTAAAAGCAGAATATAAAAGCTTCTATAATTATGTCAGATAAGAGGTGGGCAAAGACAAATGTAGGCCTCTTATAATCTCAAATTAGATAATTTGAGGGCAATGAAATGGCTGAGGATTAAACCACTTTAGTTCTGTCTTCATGGAAGAAAACAAATTTCTTTGCAGAAATTTTGGGGAACCAGGGTCTAGTGAGAAGAAAGTATTGAAGGAAATGAGCATCGGTTAAAAAAATAGTGTTTGAGAGACTAATAGGATTGAAAGCTGATAAATTCCCAAGAGTTGTTAATCTACATTTTAATGTACTAAATGATCTGTCCACAGAAATAGTGGATGCATTGTTTGTCACTCTTCAAAAATCTGTTGATTTTGGAACAGTCCCAGCAGGCTGATGGGAAACTAGTTTAAAAAGGAGAGAATAGGGAATTCTTGACTGTTTAGCCTTTTGTCTATCTCAAGGAACATTATGGACTTTTGTATGAAAGTTATGATAACAAGGCACTTTGAAAATATGAATGTGATTAGACGTATGATTTGTGAAAGGGAAATCACATTTGAAAAACCTACTAGGGTTGTTTGAAGCATTCATTTGAATTGACAAGGGATGTGGTGTATTTGGATTTTCAAAGCTTTTAATGAAATCATTTTAAAGAGAGTGCAAAATTAAGGCACTTGGGATTGGGTGTAATATATTAGCATAGATAGAGTATTAGTTAGCAGGTAGAAAAAAAAAGTAGGAGTAAATTGGACTTTTTTGCAGTCAAAGGTGGTGACTAGTGCAATACTGAAGGACTCAGTGGTTTTGTCCCAACTATTCATAATATATGTCAATAATTTGGATAACAGAATCAAATGTATTATTTTCATATTTGCTCATGAGTCAAAAACCAGGTGAGACTGAGTATGGTGAGGAGGATGGAAAAAGTATTAAGGGAATTTGGACAAGTTGAGTGAGTTGGCAAATACGTGGCAGCTACAGAATGACATGAATAACGTGATGTGAAGTCATCCACTTGTATTGAAAACACAGATTAGCATGGTGTTAGTTAAATTATGTTGGATTTAGAAATGTTTATATGTAAAAGGGCCTATAAAAGTCACTGGAAGTGAGCCTGCAGATATAGCAAGCAGTTAGTAAGGCAAATTGTATGTTGCCCTTTATTGCAAGTGGATGAGTGTACAGGAGCAAGGATGGGTCTTGCTGCAGCTGTACCATGGCCTTGATGAGACCTGGAGTATTGTATGCAGTTTTGGTACCCTTACCCAGAAAAGATTTCATAGAGGGATTCCCATGAAGGCAGGATAGTTGCATGAGGAGTAGTCAGGTTGATTGGGCCTATATTTATAAGTTTAAAAGAATGAGAAGGGATTTGAAGCGTATATAATCCTGACAGGTTGCACAGACTGGACACAGGAATATTTCCCCTGTCTTAGGAGAGAGGAAAGATTAGTTCTAGAACAAGGTGTCATCGTCTTTGGTTACGGGGTCAACCAAATGGAAGAGTTTCAATGCCCCATAACCATGAATTTAATGGCGTTTCTGTTCAGATCAAATGAAACATCTACAGTGCCCTAATCAGCAAGCAGTAAAGTATGATGTATTAGAAAAAAGTTTTACTATTTTACACAAATGTTGCACACATCAGAAATATAAGTCAAGTTTAAATATATAAGCAAATATTGTAGATTACTTTCCTTTTCCCAATTTGGTAGGATTTTCTTAAGTTTTTCAATGCAATTCAGCCTTCAGTTTCTGACCTCTAATACTGTTCCTGTACCTCTGCCAAGGATTTGAGGCTTAATATATTTTTAATAAATTAGTTACTGATTTAAGTACTGTTTATGCTTTATCAATTCTTATGCTTTGTTTTCTTTATTTGAGAGCATAATTACATGTGAATACATTGTTAACTGAAAAACAAAAATGTTGGAAATATTTAGCAGGCCTGGCGGTTTGTGTTGAAATATACTGGAACAAATTAGAGAATTGTGAGAAGAACCAGGTAATAAGGAAATCGAGGAAGAACAAAAGGGGTGGCCTTTGTTCAGGTGGGAGGCAGGACTAATTAAATGATGAAATAGTTGATAGTACAAGGTAAAAGAGTTAGGTAATGGAAAGCACAAAGGCCCAGTTCTTCCTGTCAGTGGCAACTTCCCATAGAGATTTTCTTGACCTGACACCACTGCTAATTTTTATTCTGTCTGTCAGACAAATGGGCAGTGCAGTGCTTCCCTTTCTAACTGCATCTAACTCTCAAGCAAGCAGAGTAAAATTGGGAAAGGACAGGATAAATCCTGTTTTTATGACAGCAGCAGCCATATTCTGGTAAGTATTTAAAAATCCGGTCTGTTAATATGTTATCGTGCATGCGTGGATGAGGTGGATAGTCCAGTGATTTGGTGGGGAGGTGGCAGTTGAGTACAGGATATTTGGGTTAACTTAGGGGATGGTTGGTGGAGGGAAGATTGATTAGGGAGAGTTGGTTGCAGAGATTCCCACAAATTTAAACCTGTCTAACATTTCCTGAGCAACTATAAAAATAAGTTATATGTATCTAGCCCATGTCTCTGCCCTCAACACAGACCCCGAGATTGCTACACAGGATCCCAGGCAGCAGAAATTGCATATCAGTAATGTAAACATCCATGCAATTCCCACAGCTTTCTGCATGTTAGGACTTCAGAGTCTCCAGTGGTCCAGAAACTGGAGGATTTTCAACAAGGAAACCAAAGATTAATCCAGATAAGGTGAACTTGGTGACCATCAGAGAATATGTTTCCAGTTTTGGGGAAAAACATGACTAGAGGCTATGATTGCAATATGGTCAGCAAGACATCCTATCAGAAATTCAGAAGAAATGTCCATACCCAGTTGCGAGAATATGGAATTTGCTATCTCAGGGACAGATGAAAGATAATATTTTAGGGGACATTAGACAAACATGAGGGAGATGGAAATATAGGGTTACAATGGTAAGATGAGAAGAGGCTCAATTGGAGCATAAACATTGCAATTTACTGATTGGGCCACACAACCTATTTCTGAGTGATGTATCCTTTATAATCCAATTGTCATAACTGGTGTATCTTTCTTAAAAGAATTGGAGCAGTCATCATGACTTGAAATGTTAAACTTACTGTTTAAGTTAAGATTCAGATGTTGAAAAAACTGTCTAATAAATTGAGGTACTGTTCATTAAGCGTGAGTTGAACTTCTTTGGAACAGAATCACAGGCCGAGGTCGGCGTGGGATGCAGAACTTAAGTGATAAATGACCAGAAACTCAGAATCACACTTGGGAGATTGTGTTGAGAAAAGTGATCACTTCATCTGCATTTGCTCTGTCCAATATAGAGAAAGAGGAAATTGTACATGAGCAATGAATACAGTGTGGAAGAAATTCAACTAAATTGCTAATTCTTTTGAAGGAAGTGAAAAGGCAAGTGCTGCATGGGAAGATGCCAGGGGAAATGGTGTTGAGGGCAATTGAACTCTTCAAAGAAACCCTTGCTGTACATCTAACGGAAAATGGCATCAGTTACAAATAATGAAGATTCCTAGTTGTACATATGAAAAGGTTAAAAAAGTCATTAGGAATTATAGTCTTTTTGGTCTTCCTCAACCTATTCTCATCCCAAAGCACCTCTGTTTTTTAAAAATACTTAAATGGTGAAATTGCTTAAAATGAGCAACATACATCCCACTCTGACCTTGGCCTGTGACTGTTCCAATAAAGTTTGACTCAAGCATGATGAATGCTACCTCAATTCATGAGCAACAAGCATCTTGAAAACTGCAGGTTGGGGGCATCACTCTAACCTATTTGAAAACGGTTGTTAACACTGTGATGCTTGTGTTATTGTGTAACCAGCATTCTGATACTCAGTAATAATTATAATTACAGAAAATTCATAATCTGAAAGAAAGTGTGGGACAAGAAACAAATTACACTGCAATAGATCACTCTTCAACAATGTGGAACATGCATTTTACTTCCTGCAGTCCATAATGTCTCTAAGTAGTTTTGTTTTATCTCAAATAAATAATTTGCGAATTTGGAAAATAAATTTAAATTCCAATGATTAAGTTGCGAATTGGAGAATTTTAGACCATGTAATCTTGCAGAAATAAAATCAAGTGCAGTCGCACTCTTTTATGCATTGTAATCGGTCAACAAAATTCCTTAATTCTCTTACAGTTTTCATCTTGAGGGCAGAGCAGTAGATGAGATGCAAGGTTTGTGAAGGTTTGTAGCTCAGGTTGGGATTTAGGGTGTAGGTTTGCTCACTGAGCTGTAGGTTTGATATCCAGACGTTTCATTACCTGGCTAGGTAACATCATCAGTGGTGACCTCCAAGTGAAGCGAAGCTGTTGTCTCCTGCTTTCTATTTATATCTTTCTCTGGATGGGGTTCCTGGGGTTTGTGGTGATGTCATTTCCTGTTCGTTTTCTGAGGGGTTGATAGATGGCATCTAGATCTATGCGTTTGTTTATGGCGTTGTGGTTGGAGTGCCAGGCCTCTAGGAATTCTCTGGCATGCCTTTGCTTAACCTGTCCCATGATAGATATGTTGTCCCAGTCGAAATGGTGGCTTTTTTCATCAGTGTGTAGAGTTACGAGGGAGAGGGGGTTGTGCCTTTTCGTGGCTAGCTGGTGTTCGTGTATCCTGGTGGCTAACTTTCTTCCTGTTTGTCCTATGTAGTGTTTGTGGCAGTCCTTGCATGGAATTTTGTAGATGATGTTGGTTTTATCCATGGGATGCACTGGGTTTTTTAAAGTTTGTTAGTTTTTGTTTGAGAGTGTTGGTGGGTTTGTGTGCTACTAGGATTCCGAGGGGTGTTAGTAGTCTGGCTGTGATTTCTGAAACTTCTTTGATGTATGGTAAGGTGGTTAGGGTTTCTGGCTGTGTTTGGTCTGCTTGTCGTGGTTTGTTCTTGAGGAATCTGCGCACTGTATTTTTTGAGTATCTCTTCTTGAATATGTTGTATAGGTGGTTCTCCTCTGTTTTGCGTAGTTTGTCTGTGCTGCAGTGTGAGGTGGCTTGTTGGAATTGTGTTCTGATACAGCTTCATTTGTGTGTGTTGGGATGATTGCTGGTGTAGTTAAGTATTTGGTCAGTGTTTGTCGGTTTTCTGTATACGCAGGTTTGTAGTTCTCCGTTGTCCTTTCTTTCGACTGTGAGGTCCAGGAATGCGAGTTTGTTGTCGGTTTCTTCCTCCTCGGTGAACCTTATGCCTGTGAGGGTGTTGTTGATGATGCTAAATGTCTCTTCTATCTTGTTTCGTTTTGTGATGACAAAGGTGTCATCTATGTAGCGGACCCAGATTTTTGGTTTGATGGTTGGTAGAGCTGTTTGTTCATTGCATTACTGCTTCTGCTATGAATCCTGATAGTGGAGATCCCATGGGTGTGCAGTTGGTTTGTTTGTAGACTATGTTGTTGAAAGTGAAGTGGATGGTGAGGCACAGATCCACTAGCTTCATGATGTTTTCGTTGGTAATGTGATTGATGGTGGTTGGTGTGTGTGTGATGGTCTCTTCTAAAAGTATGGTAAGTGTTTCCTTTGCCAGGTCGATGTTGATGGAGGTGACCAGTGCTGTTACGTCGAATGGGATCATTGCTTCGTCTTCCTCTATTTTGGTGTTTTTGATGATTTTTAGGAATTCCTGGGTGGAGTGGATGGAGTGCTGTGACTCTTCTACTAGGTAGTTCAGTCTTGCGTATAGTTCTTTGCATATAGTCTGTAAGTTGGTGTTCCGGGTAGTGCGTTATCTACAAAATTCCATGCAAGGACTGCCACAAACACTACATAGGACAAACAGGAAGAAAGTTAGCCACCAGGATACACGAACACCAGCTAGCCACAAAAAGATTCGACCCTCTCTCCCTCGTAGCCCTACACACAGATGAAAAAAGCCACCATTTTGACTGGGACAACATATCTATCCTGGGACAAGCTAAGCAAAGGCATGCCAGAGAATTCCTAGAGGCCTGGCACTCCAACCACAACGCCATAAACAAACGCATAGATCTAGATGCCATCTATCAATCCCTCAGAAAACGAACAGGAAATGACATCACCACAAACCCCAGGAACCCCATCCAAGAGAAAGATGTAAATAGAAAGCAGGAGACAACAGCTTCGCTTCACTTAGAGGTCACCACTGATGATGTTACCTAGCCAGGTAAGCACACATCTGGATATCAAACCTACAGCTCAGTGAGCAAGCCTACACCCTAAAGTAGATGTGATCTATATGGACCTCAGTAAGGCATTTGACAAGGTTCCCCATAGGAGACTGATTAACAAGGTTAGATCTCATGGAATATGGGGAGAACTTGCCATTTGGATACAGAACTGGCTCAAAGGTAGAAGACAGAGGGTGGTGGTGGAGGGTTGTTTTTCAGACTGGAGGCCTGTGACCAGTGGAGTGCCACAAAGATTGGTGCTGGGCCCTCTACGTTTTGTATTTACATAAATGATTTGGATGCAAGCATAAGAGGTATGGTTAGTAAGTTTGCAGATGACACCAAAATTGGAGGTGTAGTAGACAGCGAAGAGGGTTACCTCAGATTACAACAGGATCTTGACCAGATGGGCTAATGGGCTGAGACTGGCAGATGGAGTTTAATTCAGATAAATGCGAGGTGTTGCATTTTGGGAAAGCAAATCTTAGCAGGACTTAATACACTTAATGGTAAGGTCCTAGGGAGTGTTGCTGAACAAAGAGACCTTGGAGTGCAGGTTCATAGCTCCTTGAAAATGGAGTCGCAGGTAGATAGGACAATGAAGGCGGCGTTTGGAATGCTTTTCTTTATTTTTTAGATTAGATTACTTACAGTGTGGAAACAGGCCCTTCGGTCCAACAAGTCCACACCGACCCGCCAAAGCGCAACCCACCCATTCCCCTACATTTATCTCTTTACCTAACACTATGGGCAATTTAGCATGGCCAATTCACCTGACCTGCACATCTATGGACTGTGGAAGGAAACCGGAGCACCCAGAGGAAACCCACGCAGACACGGGGAGAATGTGTCAGAGTATTGGCCAGAGTATTGAGTACAGGAGTTGGGAGGTCATGTTGCGGCTGTACAGGAAATTGGTTAGGCCACTGTTGGAATATTGCTTGCAATTCTGGTCTCCTTCCTATCGGAAAGATGTTGTGAAACTTGAAAGGGTTCAGAAAAGATTTACAAGGATGTTGCCAGGGTTGGAGGATTTGAGCAATAGGAAGAGGCTGAACAGGCTGGGGCTGTTTTCCCTGGCGTGTTGGAGGCTGAGGGGTGACCTTATAGAGGTTTACAAAATTATGAGGAGCATGGATAGGATAAATAGACAAAGTCTTTTCCCTGTGGTCAGGGAGTCCAGAACTAGAGGGCATAGGTTTAGGGTGAGAGAGGAAAGATATAAAAGAGACCGAAGGGGCAACGTTTTTCACGCATGAATCAGGGCTTTCCTGAAGAAGGGCTCATGCCCGAAACGTCGACTTTCCTGCTCCTTGGATGCTGCTTGACCTGTTGCGCTTTTCCAGCAACACATTTTCATATCTGGTCAGGTTGGACCGAAGGGTCTGTTTCCATGCTGTACATCTGTATGACTCTATGTTTGGCATGGACAGGTTGTATATCTCTATGACTCTATCTTGCTAATGGGTATGATCACTCTTAATATTATTTTAATAACTGAAAAGTGAAATTGCAGTGCCTAGAAACTTCATATGATTTTGCAAAGACTTGAGTTTTAATGCTTGTGTGATTTGAATTTGTTAATTCTCGCCATTAACATTAAAAGCTGGGACATTGCAGATTCAGTTGTTCCCAATAATGAAATAGGAAAAAACAATATAGGTGCATTTTATATTTTGAAAACATTTTTCCTCTTTTCCTCCTTTAAGACCCCTCACAATGTGTTGCTGTCACTTCAGCTCATATGTTATAAGATCCATATAGGTTTGTTTAATGAATTAATGCAGTTAGGTATGTTGATATGATAGACATTGTTCCTGAGACTATGAAGGAGACCTCAGTGTCAGTTCTTACTCCTTCAAGTTTCAAAGCTGTTGTCTGCTCAAGTCCATGTGTTGGTATTTCATGCACTCCTCAACATTAATCCTTTTGAATTCTTACACCCTCATGGATAGGACATCGATTATTGAGCGTTTGAAGCTTTAAAACTGATCATTCAGAAATGTGTAAATGAGATTCAGGATCACTCAACAGGAAACAACCTACAAATGAGCTCAGAAGATTGCATTTAATGGTGGAATACAATTGAGTTTCAGCATACTTTTCTGCATCAGTATAAATTGTGCCTTTACTCTCAACTAAATCAAAACGTCCTATATTTCATGGCTTTGAAATTTATATTTATTGTAAAGAGACTACTAAAAATTGTAAATTGCCAAGAGTGTACATTTCAATGAAATAATGGGGTAATTGAAGCAAAGTTCTCCTTGTAATCTTTAACTTTGGATGTTGGATGCTACTGTTGATGAAAAGATTTGCTGGCAGCCTAAGTAAATTTTGTATTTATTCTGCATGTGTTCATGTTTTATTTAAATAAGGGATCTTGAATAATTTTAGCAAATTGAAAGTAGACCAAAAATGATTTTCAGCGTGCATTACTCAGGCTTAGCATTTTGTTCGTCAACATTTAGCAATTCAATATATGACTTAATTTTGCCATTTAAATGACATTTTTGTGATCCTTGTGGAATGATTTAATGTAGATTCTGCTACATGTAGACTTTGCTGTCTCAGTCTCTGTAGCAGTACAGACTGGTCCCCTTCGGATTGCAGAGATGCATATTTCTATTACCGTTACATTAATTTGACCATGGTTTGAGACTGAACGCTTTTTTTTGGTATTCACTGATCTCCAAATAACAGAAAGTAGATGAGCTTGGATAATGGGGAACAACTGCATGCTAATGTAGTAACGTTTGTATTGTTATCATGTCTTTTGATTGAGCCTTACAACTACCAAAAACACACATGCATCTGGCCATTACTTGCAGGGACCAAAAAGAAACTTGTTCATAGTGCTTGTTAAAAATCTTGAGAAGAGTTTCCAAGTTCAGTCTCTTGATAAATTCGTTACAATATGTGACCACACATGGTACAAGGTTTCAAGATCTGTTTCTTGAATTATGACTACAATTCAAGCTTTGCATTATGATACAGGTATTCTATGTGCCAATTGTTACTTATTTGTCTTTTACTTTTTTCAATTTGAGAGCTATTTTGACTTCTTTTTATTATTAGTTAAGATTTTTAATTGGTTGAGAGAAAGAACTTACTTGTCATCTTTTAGCTGAATGATCGTAATTGGAGCATAATAAGTGCTACAGCTTTTGTTTAGTGCCTTCTTTGAGCTATTTTCTTAACAAGCCACTTTTCCTTTATGCTTGCTTATAATTCTGTAGCTCAGGCTAATGTTCACTGCAAAGGTCATTTTTGTAGGAGAAGTTACCTGTTTAAGGAAACAATTTGTTACAAGTTGGAGATCTGGTAGGTTCAGCTGAGTCTTTTAATCTTTGAATCCCTGTGGTTTTCTTTCAAGAATACCTCTCTCATTCTTGTCTCTAAGCCTACAGTCTCATTGACTGAATAGAGTCTATTTATACCCCTCCCTGTCTTCAATCCAATTAAAGCCTTAATACTGCTAGGATTAGAACACGTTTACTTATTAGCAATTGTGGAACTCAAGGGAAATGTACGTCTTGAGCTCTGGTAAGTGTGGAAGAAATGGAGAAAAATAACACAATGATTGATAATTTCTTAATGATGGGAGGATTTATAAATTGGTTTCTGCAACAAATATTTTATAAATAGGAATACTTAATATTAGTGAATTTTATCATCTTACAAAGTGGTAATTATGCGCAGATCACAAGGTTAAGGCCAGTAAAGATAACTCAATTTGCGTATGTCTTTACAAATTTCACGGTCATCTTCTCTTCACTTACCTTACCTTTATCCCTCTTTTATTCTGATTTATTTTTAATTGACCAATGTTACCCACAGCTCAGAAGGTTAAAGCTGTTTGAACATCAAGTTAAAAATGTACATATTGAAGTCACACAAAATCTTACCATAAAATTTGACCAGTGTCTGTGGCAAATCTGCTTTTTAAAAAAAAAATTATGCAGTGACAAGCTGTTTCCTTAGTTGCAGTCACTCAACAGTTTTGACTAATCTGTTGTCTCCTATGAAACTTTTCTTGGAACATAGGGAAAAAAAATCAAGATAGTTTGTAAACAATTCTCAATTTCTTTTAGCAAGTTGCTACCTTATTGTTGCTTTGGTCTCTCAAGGACGTTTTATCTTTTTTTATAAGAATATACTATTCTAGGCTCAATTTCAATGAGCATTAATGGCTTGGTTTCTCTTCTAAATAACTCCAAATTTACCGAGGCACTTTTTAAAAAAAATCAAAAATTTTGTGATAACTGCCACACTGCACATATGAGTGGAAAATGTGGCAGTGACTAACATTTAGGAACAACAGAAAACAGATATGGCCTTTGCGACACTTTCTCTCTGCACCCTCAAAGTAAATTGTATTGATTATTAAAAAAAAAGTCACAAATTACCTTATCCACCAAGGTAAATGCTAAATCTTATCATTTTTCTCTTTCACCAATAGTGCAACATACACTGTCAGACCTTTGAATATCTATTGTCTCATATTTCCATATTTAATGATCCTTGTCTGTCAGCTGATTGCTATTTTCTGACATTCAAAAATGTTCAAAATGTGTGAACACTGATTCTTGGAAGCCATTCTCAACATAAACAAAGAGACTTGGTTAAGGAAGCAGGAACCAGGAAGAAAAACAGAAGCAAATGAGTCGCTGGAAAACACAAACAGGTATGAAGAAGAAACAGAAATAGATGGATAGATAAATGCAAGTTGCAGGAGGGGAATAAAAGCCACGTCTCTTTGCCTTTTTGATTATTATTTGTGCCTGTGCACAAGCTTTTACTGATGTTGACATCTAAATCTCTTTTGATCTATCCAAGTTTTTTTGTTAGTATTAATTTGTGTAGACAGGAATAACATCTAGAAACTTAGATATACAACTTCTATTCCTTCAGCAAGTCATTGAAATAGAAGTTGAAAATCTGAAGTTCCAATACTGAACCTTAGGACTTATCAGTTAGGGAATCCTTCCTTTAATCCTACACTGTCATCTAATGCCTAGGCAATTACTACAGCTAAGATTCTGCAAACCAATACAGGTTGGTTAAGTAAGTGGACAAAAATTTGGCACATGGTGTACAGTATTTATATATGTGTACATTATGCAGGAAGAATAGAAATGTAGTATATTGTACAGAGATAAAGCTTTGCAGATCTCCACAGTTCAGAGATACTGAGACCTAAGTATCCTGGTTAATGAACCACGAAAATGTTAGTTTGCAGGTTCAGCAGGTGATTAGGAAGGCAATGAAATATTGTAATTGCAAGGAGAATGGAATAAAAGAATTAGAGATGTTCTTATACACTTATTGAGGGTGTTGGTAAGATCATATCTGGAATATTCTACGATTTTCCTCTCCTTGTACAAGAAATAATAAGTGGATTAGAGTCTGTTCAAAGAAAGTTTACTGAATGATATCTGGGATGAAGGAATTGTCTTACAGGGAAAGTTTGGGATGGATGCATCAGAGTTTAGAAGTGTAAAAGACCTGAGTAAGACATGAGATCCTGACAGCTCTTGATAGGATGGATTCTTAGAGAGTATTCCCCCTCGAGGGATTAATTAGAAATAGGCAGCACAGTTCAAAAATAAGGAATTCTGTCTCACAAGTCGTTTGTTTTTCTCTGATTGACTTTAGTCTGTGGAATTCCCTTGCCCACAGTGTTGGAGACAGGGCCATTAAGTATTTTAAGGCCGAATTAGATGTATTCCTGATTTACAAGAAAGTCAAAGGACATTGGATAGATTGAAAAGTGACATTAAGGTCACAATCAGACCAGCCATGGTCTTATTGCAGGCACAAAAGACTGAGTGGCTTTCTCCTGATCCCATTTCATCGTTTGTGCTATTTTTATAAAGTAGCCTCCAGTTTCAGCACTTGCATTTTTGATAACGATCTCATTATCATGTGGCCAACCTCCATAGGCACCTTTATCTATCATATTTGTCACGTGTGCAACAAAAAATTAGATTGATCAGACATTAAGTACTTGTGGTGAGTATGTGCTGCCTCTCTTTAATCAGTGCAAACATAATAATTAGGAATTGGAGTAGGCAATTCAGTCGCTTGAGCCTGATCTGCCATTTAATATGATCATTGATCATGTTGGACTCAATTCCACTTTACTGCCATTCCACACAACCATTAAACCCACTGCAAACTGAAAATCTGTCTGTCTCCTCCTTAAATTTATTGTATCGCAACTCTGAAACATCTTTATGTCTCTGTCAACAATGCCTTTTAGCATCTTATATACCTGAATTAGATCTCTTCTCATCATTCTTCTCATCTCTTGCGCCCTGTCCTATTACTTTATGTATGCAATTACACATGTACAACAAGTTTTCATTTCTGGAACAACTTTAATGTAATGTAGCAAGATGTTCCAATGGACTTTGAGAATTATTAATCAAAATTTTCCAAAAAAAGTATCTGCAATTTTCTCCCTTCACTGTTGCAAGCAGGCTGTATAATTGACTGCCTATTTAAGTTTCATTACACTTATGACTGATATTATGATGGGAGGTGCAGTGTTAAATAATTAAAACCCCCAGCAATGGTGGCATGACGGCAAATTGAATGTTCACAGGCTGTTTTTGTGAACTGGTTATTATCTATCTAGCATTAGACTTAGGTCAGCAAAAACCATTGTTTGTACCATTTGACTTGCTGCTGTACTTTTGTCACACTATTGTAACTTTCAGTTTTACTATGTACCATGTTTTCATTTGATGTGTTTTGCATAACTTACTTTGTCATGCTGTATTAAAAATTCTGGGTGGCTGTCATAAATATCTGAAGGTCATGTCTAATCTGCCTTTAATGTGATTCTTGCATCAGAGAAGACTCAATGGTTATGCATAAACACAGAACAAATACTGGTCAGTCAGTATCTGTTGATACAGAAATAGAGTTAACATTTCAGATTGGTGAAATACAATCAATCTGAAACATTAACTCTGTTTCTCTCTCTGAAGGGTTTTCAAATTTTGAGTTGCAACTCCCAGTGGATTAACAGGCCAGACAGGTGGGTTCATGGGTTCCCCCTCCTATGTAGCACCGATTGTATCAGTGAAGTGTGGACTCAAATATGGGTAGTCCTGCAATTGGCTCCAAAGCCCTTGACATGCACATGCATAATGTTTCTCTTGCAATAGTCTGACGGTATGGTCTAATCACAAAATTGCTGCAGCAGCCACTTGACCCACCATGTCAGCACTGGCTCTTCAAAGGAGCACCAGTGCCTGATGCTAATCTCCTGCTTTTTTCACTGTACCTTTGCATACTATTTCTATGCAAATAATCATCCAATCCCCTTTCGGATACCTCAAATGAACCTACCTCCCCCACATTTTCAGGCAGTGCATTCCATTGCCTAACTACTTGCTAAATGAAAGGTTTTTCCTCACATCACTCTTGCTTCTTTTGCACATTTTAAATGTAAGTCCTCTTGTTCCTGTTCCATTTATGAGTAGGAACTTCTTCACCCTATCTACGCTCTACATCCAGCTCATGATTTTCAAAGCCTCATTCAAATTTCTTCTCCACCTTCTTTCTCCAAGGAAAACAGTCCTAACTTTTTCAGTCTATCCTCATAATTAAAGTTTCTCGTTCCTGGAACCATTCTTATAAATTGCTTCTGCACTGTACTCCAATGTGTTAACATTTTTTCCAATAGTATGGTGCCCACAACTGTATTTAATACGTAATTCAGTTCAACATCACTTTGAATTTGAACTGTGTGCCATTGTGCGAAGCTAAGTACACCTGCACTTATTAGCTGCTCAATTCACTTAAGAGGAGGTGATGGCCAGGAGGGATTATCGCAAGACCATTAATTTATAAACTCAGATAATGTTCTTCAGAGATGGTTTCAAATCTCGCTATAGCAGATGGTGGAATTTGAATTCAATAAGAATCAAGGTCAAATGATAACCATGAAATCATGGCTTACGTGTGACTCTGGACCTACAGCCACATGGTTTATTCTTAATTGCACTCAAGGCAATACATGTTGACCTTGCTAGCACAAGCCACGTATAATGAAGAAAACCAAAACTTGTCAGGCCACCTTCAATGATCTGTACACTTAAACACCAAGGTCCCTCTGTACTTGCACCCCTTTTAGAATTGTATACCCTATTTTATATTGTTTTTCAATATTCGTCCGACAAAATACTTTACATCACACTTCTCGACATTGAGCCTCATCAGCCATGTATACACCCATTCCACCAACTTGTCAATGTTCTTTTGGAATTCCACACTGTCATCCTCAAAGTTTACAATTCTTTCACATTTTGAGCCATCTGCAAACTTTGGAATTGTCCCCTGCACACAGGATCCAAATCATTAATATATGTCAGGAAAAGTAATAGTCTGAATACTGAGCTTTCAGGATCTCCACTACAAACTTTCCTCCACCCTAAAAGTATTCATTAACCATTACCCTGTGCTTCTTATCGCTCAGCCAATTTTGCATCTACTTTGGTCTTGTACCTTTTATACTATGAACTATAACTTTTTCCTCACAAGTCTGTTGTGGGTACTGTATCAAACAACTCTAGAAGTTTGTGTATACTACATCAACAGCACTACCTTTCACAAGCCTTTCTGTTACCTCTTCAAAAAACTCCAAACTAATTTAACACAATCTCCTCTTTAAAAATCCATGCTGACTCTTTGAAATCAAACTACCCTTATTCATGTCACTATAAATTCTATCCCAAATAATTGTTTCTAAAAGTCTCCCATCTCTGACATTAACCTGATTGGTCTATAATCAATAGACTAATCCTTACAATATTTATTGAACAAGGCTGCAATGGTTTCTATTCCTCAGTCCTCTGGCACCTCCCCTGAGTTCAAGGAAGGCTAAAAGATTATAGGCATCCTCCTCTTTAAAAAAGACAGACCCAGAGTATTCATGTAACACCTCTATCATGCCTGGCTTGAAATCAATTCTGAGGAGTTTTCGTTGCCTCAAACAGAGCCTGAAAATAGTTAGGTGCAAACAAAACTGCCTGTTCTGCAACCCTGAGTCCTTGCTCTCACAGCTCTAATCACTTTTCTGCTTTACATCTTCGTATAAATCTCAAATCTCAACCCTGCTGTCCCACCTCTGCCGCTATTCCGCACCCTCCTCCCCACTCTTACTCTGGTGTAAAGTGAGCTTTACATGTCTTCTTCTCGATCCTTATATACTTTAGAATCTATCTACACAATGTATCTCATTAAAGAAAAGTACTGTTTTAACAATGGTAGTTAGCTTTAGTCCCTCGTCATAATTTTTAAACCAGCTACAGGTTCATCTTGAGCTGGTTTAAACATTAGTTGGCTGCATTCTAGGTAATAGTAAGTAGCTCTTTATTTTCTTCCCCAAAAAATTAAGAATTGTGTGTTGTGTCGTAAAAAATTATGGCTTACCTTGTTGGCTGTGGTTTCTTGTTACCTGAACCTGGCTTTGTCACTACAACCTCTGCTACGACACACCACTTTGCGAATCAATGTAGTATTTGTGGTCTTGCTTTTTACTCTTTACTCCTTTTGTTGCTTTCTTGGTGATTCTACAGGTATCCTTTACCTGTCTTCCCTTGCCCCCACTTCACCACTCTGTCCCTGCCACCTCCTTTACCTGCAGCCCCCAACCCCCTCACCCACCCCCAGTTCTGAATAATGGTTATACCTGAAATGTCAACTTCTCTACCTCCTGATGCTGCCTGGCTTGCTGTGTTCTTCCAGCTTCCTGCCCGTCTACTCATTATTCTGATGTCAGAATCAGTTAAGATAATCAATGCCCCCCACTTCGGTCACCTGTCTAATTAAAGGAACAAGAATCCTGAAACTTCAGCAGCCTCAGTAAAAGAATGGGGCTCTGCTGAAGCAGTTAGGAGATCAAGAGAGTGCTTCAACATGAACGTAACTTTGGAGAGGCATATTTAAAATAAGAATTTAAGCATCCCATGTTAGCAGGACTATGCCACCCTCAATAATCCAAGGCCTCACCTGACCGCAAGTGGAAACCTTTCTAAATGGTTCAGTGGAGCAAGGTGGCTGTGTTTCCTTTCTGTGGTCCTTCTTTGCATCATGGATTCTCCATTCTGATGGACTTTGGATCTCTGCAGGAAAACAAGCTCCATGGAGCTGATAGCCTCCTCATGTGTTAGGCATGTTGCCTACCATCAAAACATCTAAATTACCCGTAGTTGTAGCCTTAACTGTGTTACTTCAATACCTGCCTTTGTTTGTTACTTTTTAGAACAGTCTTGATAAAAGGTTGCAGACGTGAAACATTCACTGCATTTTTCTCTCTGCAGTTCCTTTAAGAATTGTTTTCTACTTTTATTTCAGATTTCCAGCATTTGCAGAATTTTGCTTTTTTTAAAACACAACTTCTTTTATCATGCATCAGCCCACCTACCCTCATAAGTATAATTCATTTTCCATTTTATGTTCCATATACATTTTGCAAGACTTCTCAAATAGATATGAAATAACAGACACAGGGATGCTTCACAACTGTGGATCTTCACAGATATTTGATTTGGAATCTCAGGTTTGTTCTGCCATACTAAAATAATCTGTCACTTACCTTGTACTGTATTTTATGAATCAATTTTATACTCCAGTATGTAATGTCACTTAATTCTCTTTTATTTTTGACTTCGCTGAGAAAGCAGTTATTTATAGTCAGTACAACCTATACACTGTCAGTTGGTTTCGCAGTTTTACATATCTTTTTGAATTAATGGGTCTACCTTTCTTTATGAGAAGAAACAACGTTCTTGAAGAATATTTTTGGCATGGTTTGTAGAAGAATAAAAATTCAACCGCAGTTTTGAAATTATTTACAAAGGTGAAACACATTTTTTGACATATTAGCCTGAGTGCTGTAACTACTGAATTGTAAGATTAGATATAGAGTTGACTAAATTATAACTTTTCTGAAAAGCAAATTCACATATGCAGAAAGATTAATCTAGGCAAAAGAACACAATTTATTTAATGATTGTTGTTTCGTAGGACAGTATAGTTCCTTCAAATGCTGGAAATCCAAACAAAATCGTCATTTGAAATTTTGTAAAAGACAAGCCTTTTGAGATGTCTGGTTTTTACAATGCACAATATTTTAACAGGAATGAAGACTCATGGCAACATGAGTCTTAGATGGAATTTTCTTAGGTTTGATATTTTATAAAAATTAATTTTGCTTATCTTTGTGGCAACTGATGTTATAGGAGAGCTCTGCTGTATTTTTGTTTCAAAGCCAATGCGTAGAAACAATATGGGTACAACAACATGCGATAGTGAATTAATTAGATGAAGAAGAAATGCAAAGTGTATTCTGGAATTTGTGTCATGGTTTCATCAACCACATTTTGGCGGTACTGGGGCAGACCCCATGCCATAGTGGTACGTGCTGTCATTAAAAGCCCGATTTGTGTGAATGCTCATTAATTTGATGAACTCATTTTCTGATGGAAAGTGACATGTCTGATTGTAAAGAAATGCATATGGAGTGCACTGAGGCCAGTCAGCAGTGCTGGATAAAGATGCAGTTATTTCAGCACTAAACCAATGATCTGTAACACTTGAGTTCTTTGCATTGTCAAAATGTGGCATAATGAGTGAAAGACTGTTGCATCTAATGAAGCAGCATGCACCAATACTGTTTAACCTTCTGACCAATTACCTGATCAGCACTCTGGATGGTGACTTGGAAAAAACATTTTGCCATGTGTATTTTATTTCTAGCACAAGCAAAGTCTCTTGAGATTTCACTGTATGTATTGATGCTTTTCTGTAGAGGACCAAGCATCAAAAGGGCACTGAGCAGTTCAAAATGCAAATATTTAACAGTCAGAGGCTTTACTAAATCCTCACAACACTCGTATTACATTTGCAATCTCTTGACCGTTCTGAACCAGATGTTATACCTATACATTCATATCTATTTTTCATCACAGTGAATAGAATAATTTTACTGTACATTCAGATCTAGTTTCATTTTGCAGAATAAGCAAAGGTTGTTTTTCTTGATACGAATTGATTTGCAATTTGAAACATTGGATAAGCCTTTAAAATGAAGCCAGAAAATTCTCTCTGTGCCTACCATGTTGTGTTTTATTAGTAATAGGGACATTCCCTGTTTTCAGACGCATGAAGTATTAGTGAATGGATATTATTGTCTTGTGTTTATTAATCATTTAACACAAGCCATAAGCTGACAAAAAGAACACAGTTCATTCTGTATTACTACTTGTTTAGTGGAGCTGAAGTTTTGGTGAGATGACAAGATTGTTGTATTGTGACAAACCGGTGAATCCAAGCTTGTGTTTGGCTATCAACAGATATGATAGTACTTGGTAGATTTTAATAAGAAATCTTGGAAATGCTCACTTCAAATGTCACCACAAATAATCTCCACTTTCAAGAAACAAATACTATTTTTTGGTTTTGGTTTTGGGCTAATGTGCCTTTGACAAAAGAGAAAATTAGGTGATTGAAGCTCAATTTGTAACATGTTATTAACCATTTCCACATGAATAGATCAGTAAAGGATAATGGATGAGGGTTTTATTATTACCTTTCTGCTAAAATGAAGTGGTATAAAAGATAAGGTGATGAGATTAATGAACATAAGGAAGAGGTGCAATCAATCAAAATCCAACAGGGAGATGGGATGACAGTATTTTCGATTTGGGGAGATTTTTGTGAAGTAGCTCTGAAGGGACCTACATACTTATCTAAACTTCATTTGTATAGGCTACAGCACCTTGTCTGATGAACCTTATCAGCTTTGTTTGCTCATAGAAATGCAAATCAAGTGTAGCTCTTGTGGCATTCACATCTTAAGGCTATTTTCCTCAAAGTGCAATTTCAAATGGAATCAGAGAGCAAAGGGGGAAGTCCCAGCTAGTGGCATTCTAAATTATTTACAGGCAAGGGGCTCTGAGGTGCATCCGTCCAGCACAAATATTACATTACAAAATAAGAATTTCAGACTGTCATAAATCTGTCTGATGTGGCAGAATTGAATAAAATAGTTTTGGTTGTCCTAGAGACATCAATTTGCCAGTCAGTGCTTCATGTATCAAAGCGTGTTCTTAAGGGAACCCATGAAAATATCAATATCATGGTTAATATAAATGAAATTAATTTTTAAAGCTGGGCTAAAGGTTGACACCTGAAAAATTGCATTACTTTGCAGAAGAGAAATTTCTGTCTTAGAGTGAAATTTGAGGTCAAAGGGGCAAGTAATTTTCACAATCTTCAATGAAACCAGTGAAATATGAACTTCATTGTCACTGAGCCTCTAAGCGATAAGATAAAATGACTTGATATATCATTTGTTGCTGGTTTATCATCTCCACCAGTAATTGAAAGAGAAAACACTAGATTTTAAAAAAAGATTGAGTAATGAGGGAATGGGTCACATTGCTTTTAATTTTTTTTAGTTTTTGACATTGAACTGCCTGGAACAATGAGGGTAAATTAAAATAATTACTCTGATAAATTGAGTTTGTAGCCTAATTATAAATTTGCTGTGAATATTTAGCCCTTAAGCTGTGCCCAGGGAGGAATCTACTCATTTTTTCACAATCCTGTTTTATATCCATAATGGCAAAGACGTTTTAGTACTTTGCTTTAAATGAAGACTGAATTGCAAGATAACTTTGAAAATGTCAGTAATATTACTAATATTAATTTTCTCTACATTGATCTACTTGAATTGCTGTTTTTATTATATGCCATATAGCTAGTGTTTGATTTCTGTTCTTATAAGGTCTTTGCATTTAATTTGAAAATGCACATTCATTACATAAGAATCATAGCTATTATTCTAGAAATTTTTTTAAGGAAGGAAAAACTAAATAAACCAAACCATTTGTATGCTCAGGGAATGTTGGTCCCGCTTAGCGTCTCCTTGATTGTAGTCTTAGATCATAAATGATTATTCACAAAACACATAACTTTGAGTTAAATAGTTTGTTATTTGGCATTTTTGACTTGTGCATATTTCTACCCATCCTTTCTTTCATTTTGTTTGTGCAATTCATGGTTTAGTAAGGAAACAGCTTGACTGTTGGACCTGGTTTTCCTTTTACTCTACTAGGAATAACACACAGATTTACCATTCACCTAGTTTCATGCCATCTGTCTCCGATATTGAGAGCATGTTCTAACAAAAGAAACAAGTACTGAAATCACAAACTGTTCTTTTGAGTTCATGATGGGGTAGTTCGTGCATTGAATTAAACATCTCACAAAACTGATTTAGAACATAGAATACAAACCATTGAACTTTATTTAGTGCATTTCTTGTATTTTGGTCACATGCTGAATGCAACTTAGTACACACTGTTCCATCTGAGTAAAACAAGGTTGCAAACTTTCAGTAAACCCAAATGATAATAGTAGATACAAGCATAGGATTGCTCACTTAGTAACTAAAAAAAGTTACTCCTTTTTCAAACTGCAGTTTTTAGTGGTTATCTTGTGCATGCCAATGCAGAGCAAAGGCAGTGATGCAGTTTCTATGACAACTGGTTCAGACAAGGCAGAGGCTGTCATCTAGGGTACTGTCAATGAGAGAGTGCCAGAGACCAAAAGTCCCAAAGATGGGCTGTTTGCACCTAATCCAGTTTTAATTGAACTCCAGAGACTTTGATGTGAAGCTGCAGATCAGGCAGATACTATTCCAGGGAGGAATCAGACTTGCTTAGCCAGGCCTCAGCTGTTCCTCACTACTGTCACCTTGTTTTAATGAGTACTTTAAGAAACTCTTATCACAAGCCTTCTTTGCCTGTTAGTTCTATTTGAATATTTTTGATTAATGCTCTCTTCTGCACAGTGGCAGAAAAGTGGCCCAATCCGGTTGTCCCTTAACACCTTCATAATTAGGCTTTAAAATAAAAGGCAAAACTGGAGCAGCAAAGACACAAAGTGGTTTCAGGCTAAGGATAGGATTAGCTTGAATTGTGCAGGCAGACTAAGCATCTGTGTGTGTCAACTGAGATGACAGGCATTGTAACGAGTTACTCTGACAACCACTAATTCCATGGAGAGATTATACCGAGTTCATTTGCAGTTTTTTGTTTAGGTTTAGCTGACAAAATGATACTTAACCTTTTACATAGGCAGCGTATTGCTTTGAACGTTTCTGTATATGGGATTAAAAGGTTTTGATCAGTATAGGAACCCGTTGCCATTCATTCTTCCAAAAGTGATTTATTGAAAATTCATTTTAGAAATTGTGTTCTTGACCTAGATTTATCTTTTTTAAAGAAAGGAAGCGATTGTTTTGAAAGCTAGCATATTAAGATATGAGGTCTTCAATTACTGTTTCCCTAAAAAATAAATAATTAAGAATTTTTATTGTGATCATTGCACATCATTGTGAATCATTCTCTTAATTGTTTATCTGAAAACATTAAGCTTCCTACATTTTGTTTACACTTTATCTTCTGTTAGTTTCTAATTTAATCATACATGTGTGCATGTGCAAGCATCCACTCGTGCATTCATTTTCGGTCACTAATTTTAAATATACCTACAATATCATTCAGGTGCAACATGTTTAAAGTGACAGATCACCAATCATATGCATATTTGTATCAATGTTTTGATGTATACATAGTTTGTATACCAACATATATAGTTCTTTAGTGTTAAGAATGCAACTTGAAATATTTTTTATCTGTGTTCTTTTACAAAAACCGAATCTGAAAACCATACTGCTTCAGCAATTTTTTTTTTGTTCTGTGACCTCACTTACGTTTGATCATTTCAACTCCTCAGTTAAATGATTCATATGTTTCATTGATAAAATAGAATCTTGAAAATTGCTGGAAAAAGACACATTTTCATCAAAGCTTTTTGTCGTGCACTCATCAGGATAATTTGCAAACATACCAGTTTAAAAGGAAAACCAACATTATGCTGATGAGATGAGTGTGTTGATTCCTTGATAATTAGGCTTCCGTGTGCAATAGGATTGGCCTTATTGGCAACCTTATAAATAGGATCTGAGCCATTTGTTCACAATGCAAGTTTGAGGTTGAAGTAGAGAACATCAAACCAATCCTGGTCAGATTTCTCACTGTGCTGCACAAAGCTCATGAATGGCCCCAAGGCCATCACTTATGACACTGAAGAGTGCCCAGTATACTTCAGATTACTGTGGAAAAATATTTGAACAATAGGTAAAGCTAGCTTTTTCATGCTTCTACTGTGCAATTGCAACACCTGCATGTTTGCACCCATATGAGATTGCTGTCAAACCGGGAAGGTATTCTGCTTCTCAACCAAATGATCAGTGTGATATATAAATTTCAGAGCTGGTGTGATGTAAGGTATGTAGGTGTCGCTGTAAAGATTGGTCGGTCGTATCAAGCAGTAGAGTTATAGAAGTTTAAAGCATGGAAGCAGGTTCTTCAGCCCGACTTTCCATCCCACCCAGTTTTCATAATTAATCTAGTCCCATTTGCCTACGTCCCTCCACACCTATCCCATCCATTTACCTATACAAATGTTTCTTAAGTGACAAAATTGGTTTCGCCTCCAACATTTCCTCTGGCAACCTGTTCCAGGTACATGCTATTGCCAAAATTGCCACTCTGGACCCTTTTGTATCTGTCCATTCTCACCTTAAACCTATCTGATTTTAGACTCCTCCCCCATGGGAGAAGCTGTTGGTTATCTACCTTATCTAAGCCTCTCATGATTTTATAGACATCTACAAGGTCATGCTTCAGTCTCCTATGCTCCAGGGAAAAAATGTCCCAGTCCATGTAGCCTCTCCTTATAACTCAAACTTGCCAGTCCAGGCAGCATCCTAGTAAATCTTTTCTGTACTCTATCTAGTTTAATAGAATTCTTTCTATAGTAGGGTGACCAGAACTGCACACAGTACTCCAAATGTGGCCTTACCAATGTCTTCTACACCCAAGAAGACAACACAATTCCTAACTTCAGTGCTCTGACCGATGAAAGCAAGCATGCTGAAAGTCACCTTCACCACCCTGAATACCTGTGACTCCACTTTCGAGAAGCTAAGAACCTCTACCCTAGGTTTCTCTGTTCTACAACACTTCCCAGAGCCCTACTGCTGACAATGTAAATTCTGCTCTGCTTTGACCTACCAAAATGCAAACCTTGCATTTATATAAACACCATCTACCATTTCTCAGCCCATTGACCCAGTTAATCAAGACCTTGCTGTATTCCCAGATAACCTTCACTATCCCACCAATCTTGGCGTCATCCACAAGCCAACTAACTATACCTTCTAAGTTCTCATCTGAATCATTTTTATAAATGATGAATAACAGTGGACCCAGCACCAATCCCTGAGGCGGATCACTAGTCACATGCCTCCAGTTTTGGAAAACAACTCTTTACCACCACCCTCTGTCTTCTACCTTCAAGCCAATCTTTTATCCAATTGGCTTGCTCTCCCTAGATCCCATGAGATTTAACCTCATTCAACAGTGCAATACCTTGTCAAAGACCTTGCTAAAGTCCATGAAGACAACGTCCACCGCAATGCCCTCATCTACTTTCTTGGTCACCCTTTCAAAAAAAAGCTCTTATCAAGTTGGTGGGACATGATTTTCTCTCCCATATGTGTCTTTGCCTGTCTAAATGCCTGTAAATACTATTTCTCAGAATCTCCTCAACAAATCATCCACCACAGACCATAGGCACTGATCTGTAGTTCCCAGGCATTTCCCTGCAGTCTTTCTTAAATAATGGCACAACATTACAAGTCTTCAAATCTTCGGGCACTTCACCTATGGCTGTCGATGATACGAAAATCTTTGCTCAGGACCCTGTATTTTCCTCCCCAATCTCCCACAAAGTCTGGGATACGCTTCTTCAAGTGTCAGAGATCTACCTTAATGCGTTTATGACTTCCAGTGCCACCTCTTCTGAATTATGGGCTCTCTTCAAGTCATCGCTATTTATTTCTCCAGGTTCTCTAACATCCATTTCTTTCTTGAAAGTAAATACTGATGAGAAGGATTCATTTAGGATCTCAACCATCTCTTGTAGTTCTGCATAAAGATGACCTTGTTGACCTTTAAGAGGCCCTATTCTCTCCTGCCTTTTGCCTTTCATGTACTTGGAGAATCCCTTTGGATTCTCCTTTACCTTATCTGACAAAGTCACCTCATGTCCCCTTTTACCCTCCTGATTTCCCTCAAATGGAATCTGACATGCTCCATACAACTAAAGGAATTCACTTGATCCAGCTGTGTATTACATGTTATATGCCTCCTCTTTTTTCTTGACCAGGGCCTCAATAATTCTAGTCATTCAGGGTTCCCTATTCCTATCAGTCATACCCTTCACTGTAACAGGAATATGATGGCCCTGAACCCTCATTAACTCACCATTGAAAGCCTTCCACTTACTGGACATCCCTTTGCCTGCAAACTGCCTCCCCCAATCAACTTTAGAAAGATACTTTTTAAGACCATCAAAATTGGTCTTGCCCCACTTTAGAACTCTAACTTATGGACCATGCCTATCCTTTTCCGTAGCTGTTTTAAAACAAATAGAATTTAAAGTCACGAGTCCCCCTTAAACTTCCATCACTTGCCCTGCCTTAGTTCCCAAGAGGAGGTCATGTTTTGTCCATTCTGTAGTAGGGCTATCTACAGACCGCATGAGAAATTCTTCCTCATCATACTTAACAAATTTCTCTCCATCTGAGCCCTTAACACAATGGCAGTCCCAGTTGATGTTAGGAAAGTTAAAGTCCCCGACTATTAATACTCTATTATTCTCACAGCTATCTGCAATCTACTTATATATTTGTACCCCAATCTCCTGCTAACTATTGGAGCATCTATTATGCAATGCTATCAAAGTGATCTCCCCGTTTTTATTTCTCAGTTCTTACACATGTAGACTCAGTAGATGAACCCTCAAGAATGTCCTGTCTTAATACTGCCCTGATGTTCTCCCAGTCAAAAATGTAACTCCTCCTCCTCTATTGCCTCCCTTTCTATCCTTCCTATAGCATCTGTACTCTGGAGCATTGAGCTGCCAGTCCTGTCCTTCTCTCAGCCATGTTTCTATCATAGCTATACTATCCTAGTCCCATGCCGCAAGTAAATTTGCCTTGCAGTTTAACCCAGAGTTCCCTTGTTTCCTGCCATACTCTTGCCTGCCCTGTCTAGTATTAGGATTATCAATACAGCCTTTTCTGTCTAACACGCTCTCATTACCTTCTATACTGTCCTCAAACTTCTGTTAGTACTGCTTTGCGCCCCCCCCCCCCCTCCACTTCCAGCTAGATGAGTTTAAACCATGTCAAGTAACTCTTCCTGCCAGGATATTGGTCCCCCTGCAGTTCAGATGCAATCTGTCCATCTTGGACGGGTCACCTCTACCCTAGAAGAGATCCCAAATATCCAAGAATTTGAATCCCTGCCCCTGCACCAGTTCTCAAGCCACATCTGTCAAATCCTCCTATTCCTACTCACGCCTGCAAATTACTACCTGTGAAACCCTGCATTTTAAACTTCTGCTTAACTATTATCACTTTTCAGGATCGCATCCCTTTTTCTACCTGGTACCAATGTGTACAAAGACCTCTGGCTGCTCATCCTCCCCCTCAAGAATTTCGTACAACCACTCAAAGACACCCTGCACCCTGGCAGCAGGGAGGCAAAACACCATCTTGGACTCAAGATCGCAGCCATAGACATGCTTGATTATGCACCAAATAGGCAAGTCCCTTACTACTAATGCTCAATTGGATTTTGCCTGACCCTGGTCTATAGCAGAGCCAGTCATGGTGCTATAGGTCTAGCTGCTGCTGCTGTACTTCCCTGAGAGGTTATCCTCTGCAAACAGTGTGCAAAATGGTATACCTTTATGATATGGGAATAGCCACAGGAGACTTCTGCACTACCTGCTTGCCTCTCCTGGAGGTTACCATCTGCCTGACTGAACCTGTGGTGTGACCACATCACTATAACTAGTGTCTATTTTACTTTATGGTCCCGTATGCTCCTAAATGTGTTCAACTGCTGCTTCAACTGTGCTCTGTGAGGAGCTGCAGCTGATCACACTTCCTGCAGACGTATTCCTCAGGGACACTAGACTGTTCCCTCATTTCCCACATCTGGTAGGAGGAACGTAACACTGCCTAACTACATTTCTGACCTGTCACAATAAGACCAAAGAACAGAATCTTACATTGCCCTTACCTTGTAGCGGATCACCCTCTTTACTGAAGCCCAGTATTCATCAAAGCCCATGCTTAAACCTCCAGCAACACTTCAACAACAAAGCATCCCTTTTCAAAATGGCCACTTAGCTAGAGCTGGTGTCCCTTTTAGTCACTCCTGGATGGTTGCTTGTGGCTGAGGTGACTCCGCCCAGAATCCTCCTCAGTTCTCAGCGGTGCCCTCTGTATATCTTTTTGTATGTTCATAGCAAACAAAGTACTGAGTGTACCCAACTGTCCCACACAACATATGCAGCACACTGTCCAAGATTGGATGTGATTCCATAAGAGAGCACTATTTTCTCTATAATCCTGAGACTGCAAATAATTACACTGACAACCAATTAAAAGAGCCAGTGGACTGGCAGTTTGGTGCACTTTGATGTGTCAGCATACAACACACGAAAGTCATACAACACCAGGTTATATTCCAACACGTTTATTTGGAAGCAGTAGCTATCCGAGCATCGGACCCTCATCAGGTGATTGTGGCTTGAGCTGGCGTCCCTTTTATTCACTCTTGGGTCTTCACTGGTGACTGAGCTGACTCCTCCCAGAATCCACATTAGAGTGGTGCTGGAAAAGCATAGCAGATCAGGCAGCATCCAAGGAGCAAGAAAATCGACGTTTCGGGCAAAAGCCCTTCATCAGGAATGAGCAAAATCCTCCCAGAATCCTTCAGTTGGTTCTCAGCAGTGCCCTCTGTATATCTTTTTGTATGTTCGTAGCAAGCAAAGGGGATACCACAGCCACCTGATGAAGGAGTGGCACTCCAAAAGTTAGTGTTTCCAAATAAACCTGGTGTTATGTGATTTTTAACTTTGTCCACCCCAATCCAACACCGGCACCTCCAAGTCATGGTTTTCATGTGTAGTAAGCTATACACATTTGTAATCAGGGTGCTGCTCTTTGTAGAGAGGCAAACTTGTGCATGCTTTGTGCTTGTTTCAGCTGAACAAAAATGGTAGCTATGCACTGGTTCATATCACAGAGCAATGTCTTGACCAATCAGAGTTAACCTGGTTTAAAATTTCAACAAAGCCTGACAGTTAACTGTTAATAATCATTGACTGGTGCATCTCCATGGAAACATACCTACTAATCTCTCTCCTCTCATACAATATAAATGTTGGGTTTCCCCTTAAATTGGTATTCTTGCAAATTGTCCTGATGAATGCAAGTCCAAAATCTTCAACAAAATGTATCTATTTTATCAATAGTATTAAAACTCTGTATTAGTAAATGACCAAAATTAGAAGCTTAGTAGAATCAGTTCATAAATCTTTTCTTGCCTTCATTCCTTTTCCCTTAGATACTGGCGTATACTGAAGGACTTCATGGAAAATGGTTGTTCACCGAAATACGTGCAATTTTCTCCAGGCGCTATCTATTGCAGAATACTGCTCTAGAAATTTTTATTGCCAATCGAAGTAAGTCTTACTTCTAAAATGGTCTGTGGACATTTCTTTTAGTTGGAACTTCTCTGTTTAACGATTTAAATTGTCCAATTTTGTTTCGTTTTATTTCGTTTGAACTCATCTTCCACTGCTTTTGGAAAGCTTCATGTGTGAAATAATTTCTACCCTTTCAGAGTAAAGAATATAAATAGACTAATGGCCTAATAAATACCATTTGAAATTCTCCTGAAGGACTCAAGTTGTGTTGCTAAAGGAGCATTATTTATAACTGAAGAAGTTCTAATTTCTTATAATAACTTACAGTTTGGCAATTGTTTTTCATCGTATCACAGAATTGTTACAGCAAAGCAAAATGGGGTCGTTCAGCCCATCGTGTCTGCACTGGCTGTCCAAATTAGTGTCTTCCACAATGCCATTCCTCTGCCTTCTCATAACTCATTGTCCCATTTCACATATGCATGTCATTCCATTTTGAATGCTTCTAATGAGCACATGATTCCAATGATTCTTGCAATTTTCCCCAATGAGCTCAACCATTTTTTTTCAGAACTATCAATTCAAAACTAATAATATATAAGGGAATTTCATATAACTTAAAACTATCAAATTTCAAGGTATGATTATCAAACTTTAATTTTCTAGACAACTGTGTTTCTTCATTGTAGGCTGTTTGGGTCAGTAAAAACCCCTGGTACATGCAAACTCCTTTTCATTTTGATACTGAAAATTGCCTCTAATATTTAATACTTAAGTTTTGTAAATTGGTTATTTGATAGGTGTTCAAATGTTCCTTAAAATTCACAATTACATCATATATCCAAGGACAACTTCTGGACTAAATGGATTATATAAATAAACATATATGTATTGGAACATCTCCAAAAAAGTGTAACATTGTAACAATCATACCTTCTGTGAAATAGTTAATAATTCTGTTGATCTTTCATGAATTAAAATATAGTACATTTTTGCACAAAATCATCACTTCAGACAACTGAAACTTTATGATAATGTCCATGCAGCTAAGTTTGTTTAAATCCATGGTCATGTTTGCATCAGGAAATCTTTTTTGGGAATGGATTTCAGCAAAGAAGCGGAAATAACCCGTTGCCCATTGAAAACTGTGATTTATGTGTAGACAAAGGGGCTTGCAATTCTGCATCTGTTATGTATCTAATTGCAAAGAGATGTTCTATTAAACAAAAATACAATATAAATCACAGAAGGTGATGTCATGTTAAAAAATGTTCTTTTATTGTTTATTTCTTTGGCAGCTGCTGTCATGTTCAACTTCCCAGATCAAGCTACAGTCAAGAAAGTTGTTCATTGTTTGCCTCGTGTTGGAGTTGGTACAGGTTTTGGGCTACCTCAAACCAGGTATACAAGCATATTCTTCTAAATGTGCATTTATTTTTCATTATATTGTCATCACAGAGTAGAATTTCTGTAAGTGCACATTTTCTTGTTCTTTTGTGCTTAATAATCCAAATATACGTTCAGAGCAATGTGTTGATTCATTACTCGCTTTATTGTAATGGCAAGAAATTAGATTGTTACAGATCCATGCTTCTAGCATGTAGAAAATACATAACATATCAGAACACCTTATGTGTTAATATACCCAAACCCAACATTGGAGTTTTTTATTGCTTAAAAAAATGTATTCATTAAGATCTGCCATGCATTTATTTTGTAATTTACTGTATTCATGCCAAATACATAAATCAATGCTAAAATGGCACTGCCTTGTGTCAACATGGCCTTGTTGAACTAATTGAACTAGTGCAGCTGTGAAACTGAGCAAACTGCCTTTCAGAAGTAAAGAAGAATGTGAATCATGTCATATGACAATATCCAGTTGCTGTCAACTATAATTTTTGTCAGGCTTCATTCTGTTTGTGTTGAATGTTTTCAGATGCCACGTGAGAGAGAAAGAGAGAGAGACAAAAAAAAACTATATTATGTTTGTGCTGGGAAATTTAAACAGAATGATTAGAACTCTGGAAAGCTCTAGTGATATCCAGTAGTATTCCTTCATTGAGTTCATTTACGTTATGACCATAAAATCACATTAGCTGGAAAATTACAACCTGTTGGGAGTGAAGCATTGAGAAACCAGGTCAGATCACTGAGCTGAGCTCAGCTGTGATCTAGAGGATCCGGTGTTGGACTGGGGTGGACAAAGTTAAATATCATACAACACCAGGTCATAGTCTAACAGATTTATTGGAAGTACTAGCTTTTGAAACACTGCTTCAGATTGAGCTGAGTTGACAACAGAAACTATAGCTTTAATTTAAAGAAACTGTTAATTATATTTAATTCATTCTTGCCTAAGGTAAATGCAGTTTTAATTTCTTTTACAGAAAGTAGTATTTCAACATGAATTAATCAGGTTTGAACTGAGTGAGAATATTGCTTAACTTGGATCGTCCTTATTCAAGCTGGAAATGTCATTGGCATTGAAATTTAACTACCGTACTTCATTAATTTTGTATGTTCTACTCAGATCGGAACCAAACCAGAACAGGAAACTAATGGTTATAACATAATTTGCATTTAAAGTATTTAAACTGAAAGGTGGTTTAAAAAAAAAAGTAGCCTGCACATCTACTGTAATCCAAGGAGTTAAAAATACCACAAATGTTTTTGTTTTTGATGTTTTTTTCTCTGATCTGCAGACGAATCACCCTTGCTAGCCCTCGGCAACTTTTCAAAGCATCCAATATGATGCAGCGTTGGCAGCGGAGGGAAATCTCCAACTTTGAATACCTTATGTTCCTCAACACAATAGCTGGTAAAGAAATACTGAAATTTCTATATGAAATAATATTCTTTGTAAATGAAGTACTGTAAGTATGTGTTGTATAAATTATCTGCTTGCAACCAAGAGGCAAAAATTTCATAATACAAAAGTTATTCCTCACTTGGGTTGAGATGTTTTGAGACTGTTCAAATTGGCTCTGAAAAGAAACCCTGTATGTGTGCTAGTAAAAAGAAATAGTAAATTAATACATTTTGAAGGAAATGTTTAAACCATAGGACCTCACAAATGACCAGTTAAATAAAACTGAGAATATATTTGTATTTTATTCTCTTTCATTATTTCACCAGATGCAAATTTTCAATTTGGCAAAATTAAAATGAGAAGCAAAAGTAAGCACTGGAGTAGTTAGCAATCTCTTAAAATCACAATGATTATAGCAGAAAAGAAGCATGTCCTTGCTGGCTCTTGCCAGGAACAATCAAGTGAGTCCCACTGGCTCCACCTCTGTTCCTACATTTCCATACTGTTCGCTTGCTTATTCAACTCCCTTTTGAAAGTCATGACTGAATTTGCCTCCACCAAATTCTCATTCCATCCTGACCATTTGCTATTTAAAAAGCTTTTCTTCATGTCACTATTAGTCCTTTTACCAATCTCCTTAAATTGCTGTCCTGATTCTTGATACTTCTGTCAATGGTAACTGTTTCTCTGTACCTATTCTGTCAAGTCCTTTCATGACTTTGAACACATCTATCAAATCTACCTTCAACCTTTGCTTCTTTAAGTAGAAGAGCGCCAGCTTCTCAAATTTATTCTTGTAAGTCAGTTCCCTAGTTGTTGAAACCATTATCGTAACGGTTTCCGGCACTTTCTCTAGAATCTTCACAACCTTCTAAAATGTGATTCTCAAAACACCAGATGGGACTAAGCCAGTGCTTTGTAAAAGTTCAGTATTGCTTCCTTTTATATAGTATGCCTCTGTTTATAAAGTCCAGGAATTCGTACGGCTGCTTAAACTTCTTTCTCAATCTACTTTGCCTCAATAACAATTTGTGCGTAGATAGTCCAGGTGTCTCCCTTCCTGCATCCCTTCAGCATTGTATGCTTTATTTTATATTGATTCTTCTCATTCTTCCTTCCAAAATATGTTTTTCTTACAGATGTATAAACTGCAGACTATACTTGACTAATTAATTTTTGTCATGGCATAACACAAAGAGAAGTTCGATGGGGGGATGTTATCTACGTGGATTTTATGAATTCATTTGACAAAGTACTACATACAATGCTGTTTAACAAAATTGTGATTCCTGGAATGCAGGGTGTGTCAACTGGAATACAAATTGTTGTGGTTCTGTTCGCCGAGCTGGGAATTTGTGTTGCAGACGTTTCATCCCCTGTCTAGGTGACATCCTCAGTGCTTGGGAGCCTCCTGTGAAGTGCTTCTGTGATCTTTCCTCCGGCATTTATAGTGGTTTGAATCTGCCACTCCGGTTGTCAGTTCCAGCTGTCTGCTGCAGTGGCCGATATATTGGGTCCAGGTCGATGTGCTTATTGATTGAACCTGTAGATGAGTGTCATGTCTCTAGGAATTCCCTGGCTGTTCTCTGTTTGGCTTGTCCTATAATAGTAGTGTTATCCCAGTCGAATTCATGTTGCTTGTCATCTGTGTGTGTGGGTACTCAGGATAGCTGGTCATGTCGATTCGTGGCTAGTTGGTGTTCATGGATGCGGATCGTTAGCTGTCTTCCTGTTTGTCCTTTGTAGTGTTCTATGCAGTCCTTGCATGGGATTTTGTACACTACATTGGTTTTGCTCATGCTGGGTATCGGGTCCTTCGTTCTGATGAGTTGTTGTCTGAGAGTGGCAGTTGGTTTGTGTGCTGTTATGAGTCCTAGTGGTCGCAGTAGTGTGGCTGTCAGTTCAGAAATGCTCTTGATGTATGGTAGTGTGGCTAGTCCTTTGGGTTATAGCATGTCCTTGTTCCGTTGTCTTTCCCTTAGGCATCTGTTGATGAAATTGTGCGGGTATCCATTTTTGGCGAATACATTGTATAGGTGTTCTTCTTCCTCTTTTTGCAGTTCTGGTGTACTGCAGTGTGTTGTGGCCCTTTTGAACAGTGTCTTGATGCAACTTCTTTTGTGTGTGTTGGGGTGGTTGCTCTCCTAGACATGATGGTACAGAGAACACCTAACGGAGAATTCGCCACAAAGGTATACAGGAAAGCCACACACACAGACCAAGTCCTGAACTACGAAAGCAACCACCCCCAACACACACTATTCAAAAGGGCCACAACACACTGCTGTACACCAGAACTGCAAAAAGAGGAAGAAGAACACCTATACAATGTATTTGCCAAAAACGGATACCTGCGCAATTTCATCAACAGATGCCTAAGGGAAAGACAACGGAACAAGGACATGCTATAACCCAAAGGACTAGCCACACTACCATACATCAAGAGCATTTCCGAACTGACAGCCAGACTACTGCGACCACTAGGACTCATAACAGCACACAAACCAACAGCCACTCTCAGACAACAACTCACCAGAATGAAGTACCCGATACCCAGCATGAGCAAAACCAATGTAGTGTACAAAATCCCATGCAAGGACTGCACAAAATGCTACAAAGGACAAACAGGAAGACAGCTAACGATCCGCATCCATGAACACCAACTAGCCACGAAACCACACGACCAGCTATCCTTAGTAGCCACACACGCAGATGACAAGCAACATGAATTCCTCTGGGACAACACTACTCTTATAGGACAAGCCAAACAGAGAACAGCCAGGGCATGGCACTCATCCACAGATTCAATCAATAAGCACATCGACCTGGACCCAATATACCGACCACTGCAACAGACAGCTGGAACTGACAACCGGAAGCAGCAGATTCTAACCACTACAAATGCCGGAGGAAAGATCACAGAAGCACTTCACAGGAGGCTCCCAAGCACTGAGGATGTCACCTGGACAGGGAACGAAACGTCTGCAACACAAATTCCCAGCTCGGCGAACAGAACCACAACAACAAGCACCTGAGCTACAAATCTTTTCACAAACTTTGAATACAAATTGGATTAAAGATAAAAGCATTGTGCTGTGCCAAGTCTTTATTTTTAGACTGTGGGATGATGTATATTTATTTTCCCAAGGATCAGCTTTAGACCGCTTTTTAAAATACATACAAATGAGTTGGATATTAGAATACAGAGTAAAATTTCAACATTTGCTAACGCAAATAGTGAGGGTAACTGCAATCAACTACAGCGTGACAGATAAGCCAGCAAAATGGGTGGATAAGTGGCAGATGGAATTTAATAAGAGAACGTGAGGTGATGCATTTTTTGGCAGGAATGGTAAAAAGAGATGAGATAGATGTAATGGCAGAGTTTAGAGAGTGAGAACGGACAGGGGAGATCGAGAGGTGCATATGCATTGATCTTTGAAGCTGGCAGGACATGTTGAGAGAATGGGATCTTGGTCTTTATAAAAGACGCATTTATATATATATATATATATTCACTTGTGAGGAGTGTTATTGTCTGTCCCTAGTTGCCTTTGAGAAGGTGGTGGCGAGCTGCCTTTTTGAACTGCTGCAGTTCACGTGCTGCAGGTTGACTCACGATGTTCTTTGAGAGGGAATTTCAGAAATTTCACCCAGCTACAATGAAGGTACAGTGATATATTTCCAAGTCACAGGAGAACATACAGGTGATTGTGTTCCCATATATCTGCTCCCCTTGCCCTTCTAGATGGGTTGAAAAGTGCTGTCTAAGGAATTTCTGTGAATTCCTGCCATGCATCTTATAGATAGTCCACACTACAACTACTGAGCATCAGTGGTAGAAAGAGTGGATGTTTGGGGATGTGGTGTCAATCAAGCTGGCTGTTTTGTCCTGGATGGAGTCAACTTCTTGAGTGTTGTTTGAGCTCCACCAATCCAGGAAAGTGGAGATTATCCATTAAATTCCTAACTTGTGCCTTTTAGATGGTGAGCAGAGTTTGGGAGTCAGGGGGTGAGTTACCTACCACATTATTCCTAGTCTCTGACCTGCTCTTGTAGCCATTGTCTTTAAGTGATTAGTCGGTTTTGTTTCTGGTCAATAGTCTATTGATATTGGGAGATTCAGTGATGGTAACACCATTGACTGTCAAGGGGTAGTAATTAGATTGTCTTATTGGAAATGGTCATTGCCTGGTATTTACGTGGCACGGATATTACTTGCCACTTGTCAGCGCAAGGCTGGATATTACCTAAATCTTGTTGCATTTGATCATGGACTGCTTCAGTATCTAATTAAGCTAAACAGCATTGTGTCCCATTGATGAAGAAAAGAATGTGCAGGTGCTTGAGTATTTCTGTGCTGTCGATAATTCTGTGACTTCTTTACATTAAATTTAACCTGCCCTATGTTTGCCCATTCCACCAATTTCTCTGCTGTCATGAAATCTATCACTACTTTTCTCATAGTTTTACGCTTCCAAGTTTAGTTTCTACACAATTTTAAAATTGTGCACAGTACCCAAATCCAACTTATTTATATTAATCAAGAAAAATAGAACCCCTATGGAAATTTACTGCATATCTTTCTCCAGTCCAAGAGAAAGTATTCAAATCACTCTGCTTCCAAACAACTTTTTATCCATGCCACTCTTTTTTATTCAGTGTGCTTCAGTTTTGCTAGCAAATCACATCTCACTGATTCCAAGACTATGGACCTCAATTGATGTCCCTGAAAATATCAAATTGCTCCTAAGGTTTTCATAGGTCCTCTCTGTTAGTTCATTCTCACATTCACCACTCTGAGTAATCTATGTCTCCTACATTAGAATAATGAATACTGCTCAAAAGTACTTTAGCTGTAATGAGCTTTGAGATCTTCATTGGTCATGAGTGGCACCATATAAATGCAGGTCTTTCTTTATTTTACAATTAACCATCTACACATCTGCTCTGATTCTTGATCTCATGGCAGTTTCAAACATAATGAGATTTATTTCATCTGTTCTTTTAAGAACCTTGACAATTCTGAAAACAAATAATTTTATACTTAAGATGCTCTAAGCTAGATATCCATTTGATTACACAATCGCAATGACTGGGTATGCCTGCTGTAGTTTGGTATGCAGAATTATACACAATTATCCACTTGTGGTCGTATCTATGCCTCATACTCATGATCTGTTCCTCGAGATTGTATTTTTTCCATTGCTTTCTCTATAGCCTTAGAATTATTTGTTCTTAAAAATTTTGCATTAACAATTTAGCCTGTAACTTTTATCCAATAGAGAGAATATAAAATTCAGTTTGCACTTTCATTTTTCAGTCATTTTAGGTTTGGAACAGTTTACCACCAATTTATCAATAGGCATATTCAAGCCTTTGTTTCATAACTCAGCTCAGCTGATGTCTCATTGGAAGTGTGTGAACCAACATAATGACCAGTAGAGAAAATAAGCTTTGTCAGCTTTTAACCACGCTCCTTGAGGAGAAAAATAAATGGATAAGAATTGACACTTTATCTCTTTCATACTGTTAGAGTGCACCTCCTTTCAGCTGATTCATGTAACAGTTTTCCCTTGACTATTACTCAAATCTTATTAAATATTAAAATAAACTTGAACTTTGATTGTCAGTGGCCTGTTTATATGCCCACTTTGTGAGCATGTTGCTTAGAAATAGGAAGCTTTGAACTAAACTGAAGGGAAAAGATTCATTTTGGTTTAAAAAGAAAAATCCTTGGTAATGCAGTAATAGATGAGATTTAAAACAATAGCTTAGCGCATATTGTTGCATGAATTATTTTGAAATAATATCACAAATATGAACTGCCTGCTGTCTCACCTCAAATTAAAGTTTGTCTGTTGCCTTGAGCAACTTGTTTGTTTCAAGATGTTGATTATCTCATTGAAGAGAAAAAGATATTGTTGGTCAATATACAGGTAATAGAAAAAAAAATATGGGCCTCACTGACCTTGGCTGTGGTGAGAAAATTAATCAGAAGAGGGTTAGACCATTCAACTCCATAAGCTATTTAATTCAATCATCTCTGACCTATATCTCAATTCTATTTTCCCATCTTTGTTCCATATCTTTTGATTACCTTATCTAATAAAAACCTGTCAATTTGAGCCTTGAAAATTTCAATTGATCCAGCAACAAAGCCCTTTTGTGGGCTATAGTTAAAATTTTTCATTATCTTTTGAAAGCAATTGCTTCCTGATTTCACTCCAAATTAACATGGTAATAATTTTAAGATTATGGATTTCCTCATCAGAGGAAACAGTACGAGAGAGTCTTCACAACTGAGCTTTCCTTCTAGTGCAGTCATTCTGGAGAACAAATCCAGAATCCTTTTCTCAATGACCTGATCCTTTGTCTGACACACATTACTCAGATTGGAAAATTTTAAACGCAACTCCATTCTTTTTAAAAGGAAAATGCAGATGAGAGGCTAGAAAATATGGACCAGTCAAACCAGTATATATGGTGAAGCTAATGGAATTTATTATTAAAAACAAAGTAATAAAACACTTCAACTAATTTTAGTTTATTCATAAGCACCTATAGAGATTAGTAGACGATAGGTCATATCTCTGGAACTTAATTTAAATTTTGAGTAAATAAATAAAGCTGTCGACCATAAGACATAGGAGAAGAAGTAGGCCATTCAGCCTATAGAATCTGCCCCACCATTCAATGAGATAATGTCTGATCTGATAGTTCTCTGCTCCACTTTTCTCCATAACCCTTCAACCCCTTACTGATTAAAATTGGTCTATTTCAGCCTTGAATATACTTAACAACCCAGCCTCAACAACTGTTTGCAGTAAATAATTCTACAGATTCACTAGCCTCTGAGAGAAGAAATTCTTCCTCACCGCTGTTTTAAATATACAACCCTTTATTTTGAGATTATGCACTCTGGTCCAAACTTTGACAAAAGAAGAAACATCTTTCTTTTCTACCCTATGAAGTCCCATAGGAGTCTCGAATGTTTCAGTAATGTCACCTGTCATTCTTCTGTATTCCAATGAGTACAGACCCAATCGATCCCACCACTCTCCATAAGACAGTGCCTCCATTCCTGCTATCAGCTGAATAAACCTTCTGTGGCTCCCTCTATTGCCAGTATATCTATTTTTAAATAAGGGGTCCAAAACTGTTCACAGTATTCCAGCTGTGGTCTAATTAATGTTTTGTATAGTTTTTGCAAAAGTTCCCTCCTTTTAGATTAGATTACCTACAGTGTGGAAACAGGCCCTTCGGCCCAACAAGTCCACACCGACCCTCCAAAGAGTAATCCACCCAGACCCATTTCCCTCTGATTGATGCATCTAACACTACGGGCAATTTAACATGGCTAATTCGCCTGACCTGTACATCTTTGGACTGTGGGAGGAAACTGGAGCACCCAGAGGAAACCCACGCAGACATGGGAGAATGTGCAAACTCCACACAGACAGTCGCTGAGGCTGGAATCGAACCTGGGATCCTGGTGCTGTGAGGCAGCAGTGCTAACCACTGTGCCACCCCATTTTTATACTCCATTCCCATTGAAATTAAGGCCAGCACTCCATTTGCCTTCTTGATTACCTGTTGAACCTGGATGTGAGCTTTTTATGACTTATTGATGAGGATTCCCAAATCCCTCTGTCTTTCTCTACTTGAATAATATTCAGCTGCTCTATTCTTCCTGCCAAAGTGTATGACCTCAAACTTTCCCACATTGTGTGCCATCTGCCAAGCTTTTTGCCCGCATACTTAACCTGTCCATATGTAGATTCGTTGTGTCATCCTCACCATTTGCCCTACTGTCTCTGTTTATGTCATCCACAAACTTGACTGTAGTATGTTTACTTTCCTCATCCAAGTCATGAATATATATTATACATAATTATAGCTCCACCTCTGATCCTGTGGCATTCTTTTATTTACAAGTTTCTTTCTTAAAAATTCCCTCCCAATCCCAAGGCCCTGCTTTCTATTAGTCAGATTTAATTTATTATTCATACACGCAAAGAGGGCATCGCTGGCTGGGCCAGCATTTATTGTGCGTCACTAATTACCCAGAGAGCAGTTAAGATTCAACTGTATTGTTGTGGGTCTGGAGTGACATTTAGGCCAGACTAAGTAAGGATGGCAGATTCCTTCCCTAAAGAACATCAGTGAAACCAGTGATTCAGTCTTCAACATTAAACATCAATCTGTCTCATCACTACCTCTCCTAACCACTCTGTTATCAATAAATTGTCAGACTGCTTGTTCCACGTCCAGCATAGGCGAAGAGGAAACTCTCTTCTGCTAACTTGAGAAGACTGAGGTCATGCGTTTGGTTCCTATTACAAAGTCCATGTCCTTGCAACTGACTCCACCCTTCTCCCTGGCAGTTATCTGAAACTGTGCATAACTTTGATTCCATATTTGACCCTGATATGAGGTTTTGGCCACATAGCTGTGCCATCACTGTTTACACCTCCCTAATGTCATCAGACACTGCCTCTGCCTCTGCCTCAGCGGATTTGCTGCTAAAAATCCTTGAGACAATTATTCCAATCCAGTTTTCCCTTCTACCCTGTGTAACCTTGAGAGCATCCAAAACTGTAATGTCCATGTCCTAATCCTCAACAAGTCCTGGTCACCCTTCATCTGACCCTGTATCTGTGATCTCATCCAGCTCCAATAACCTATGAGATATCTGCACTTCTGAAATTCAGGTGTCTTGAACATAAACAATTTAAATCCCTCCACTATTGTTCACTATGCCTAAATTGTGTAAATCCCTCCTTAAACCTTTCTGACTTCCTGCTTATAAGACTTTTTCAAGTTCTTGGTTTCCTGTTCCTACATTTTTTGAGGTCGCTTAGTATCAAATTTATTTGATAAAGCTTTTGGAAACTACTTTGAAATCATTAAAGATGCTGTATAACTTTAGATTGTTGTTGGGCAAAACTATGGTTAATGGATTTCCATGTAGATGAATGTGAGCTTATTAAGTTTAGACCAAAGAAGGATGAATTGATCCGAGCATTATTAGAATGGTGAAAGACTAGGAACACTGGAAATTCGAGAGAATTTGATAATGTGTGGGCCTAGATAACTAAAATGTAATATCATAAGATAGAAAAAAAAATTGAAAGGCCTGTGGAATGTTAGTGTTTATAATTAGATTGGTGGAAGAGAAAGTTCTGTTGTTTTGTAACATAGCAATGGTTTGAATGTATCTGGACTACTCTATGTAGTACTGGCCAAAGTATCTCACAACATGCTGGCCTTGGAAGCACAACAGCATAGAATTATCAGGGTATTATAGGGTCTCCAAAGTTTGGGTATGAAATGAGGTTGCATAAACTAGATTTATATTCCCTGGAGTCAAAGAAGACAAGGGCTTGATTTGAAATCATTTATTTTACCACAAATAGCAAGGGCACCAACACTGATCCCTGTGGGACCCCACTAGACACATATTTCCAGTTGGAAAAACACCCCTCAACTATTACCAATAGACAATAGAAGTAGGCCATTCGGCCCTTCATGCTTGCACCACCCTTTGTGTATGATCAGCCATGATCATAATAATCAGTATCCAGTTCCTGCCTTATCCCCCTAACCCTTAATTCCACTATCTTTAAGAGCACTATCCATCTCTTTCTTGAAAGTATCCAGAGACTTGGCCTCCACTGCCTTCTGGGGCAGAGCATTCCATATATCCACCACTCTCTGGGTGAAGAAGTTTCTCCTCAACTCTGTTCTAAATGGCCTACCCTCTGCTTCTAACCTCTCAGCCAATTCTGGACCCCCTTTACCAAATTTGCTTGTATCCCATGGGCACTTATCCTAGCTATTAGTATCCCACATGAGACCTTGTAAAAGCCTTGAGGATGTCCAAGTAGACTGCATCAGAAGCATTGTCCCAATGCGCATACCTTCAGAAAATTCAAGCAGGTTGGTCAGACCTGACCTCCCCTTTTTGTATTCTGTAGATCTCTGACTCTATGACATATACGGTCCACAACTTTAACGGAACTTCTGTTTAGAAGACAAGATGCAGAATATCACCAAGGCTCCTTAGACAGAACATTCCAACCCACAATTGCTCTAAAAGTGCTAGGACAACATATACATGAATATAACAGCACCTTCAAATTTCTATCTAAACCAGTCACCATCCTGACTTGGAGCTACATTGTCATTCCTTCAGTATTACTGATGAAGAATCTTGGAATACCCCACCTAGAGCATTTTGGGTATATCTGCCCCGAATAGACTGCAGCAGTCCAAGAAGGAATCTAACCATCGTGCTTTCAAGGGTATTTAGGCATGGACAAGGGTATTTAGGCAGTGAACAAATGAATAAAAAATAAAAATTAAGACAGTTTTCATCAATTTGCTCATAAAACTCAGTTCTATCTCTTCAATACTATTCTTAACTCAATGACCAGCTCTTTCCATCATATGCCTACTATTGTAAAGCTGAAGGAACAACACCTCATTTTCCGCTTGGACACTTTACAGCCTTCTGGACTCAGTATTGAGTTTGTAGAGCTTGTCTTCCGTTTTTCTCATATCCCCCAACCTCCCTGCAATGACATGTTTGTGTCTTGCTGACTTTGTTTTCAGCAGAGCTGACTCATTTTCTCATTTGCACAGTTAGCATTTACATTTATTTTGTATAGATATCACTCTTTTACCACCATTATCACTGTCTTTGTGTTTTGCCCTGACACTGTCTCAATCTACTCTACTTGCTCCTACCCCACCGCTGGGTACTGAATTAAATCCACCATCCTCTCTAGAGGAGTCATACTGAACTGGAAACATTAACTCTCTTTCTCTCTCCATAGATGCCATTGTTTTTATCTCATCTTCACCCTAGCTGACTCCCTCAAACTTAGTCATATGACATGCATCCATTTGTATCCTGTTCTAACCTTGATGTGAGGTTCAAACATCAGATCATTTCCAGCACTGTTTCCTCCTCTCCAGCTTTATTCACTGTTGAAAATCTTAACCATGCTTTCCTACCTCTGGACCCAAACTCGATCCTGCAGTATGGCAGAGAACGCCAGGAAATGAGGGAAGACTGATGAACTAAATTCTATTTATTTCAATGCGAGAGGCCTCACCATAAGGAAGAAGAACTCAGGGCATGGGAGTAGAATTACAGAACATGACTGAGGGAGGAACAGGATTGGCAGTTCAATGTTCCGGGGTACAGATGCTAAATGAAGTACAGGAAGGGAGGCAAGAGAGATGGGGAAGTGACATCTTTGATTAGGGAAAACATCACAGCAGCATTTAGAGAGAATATTCCTGGGGGATATCCAGTAGAAGCTATATGGGGAGAACTGAGAGATATGGAGGGGGTGATCACTTTGATGGGATTGTGCCATAGGCCCCCCAATATTAAACGGGAAATTGAGAAACCAGTGGGTAGGGAGATTACTGATAGTTGTAAAAACAATAGAGTAGTAATAGCAGGGAATTTTAACTTTCCAAACACAGGCTGGGTCTACCATAGTGTTAAGGGCTTGGATGGGGATGAATTTGTTAAGTGTATTCAGAAAACATTTCTCAATAAATGTGTAGATTGCCTTTCTAGAGAATGAGCAAAACCTGACCTCCTCTTGAGAAGTATGATGTGGAGGTGCTGGTGTTGGACTGGATGGACAGTTAAAAATTGCACAACACCAGGTTATAGTCCAACAGGTTTATTGGGAAGTACAAACTTTCAGAGTGCTGTTCCTCCCTCAGGTAGCTAGTAGAGTAGGATCATAGGACACAGACGTTATAGCAAGAGCTCATAGTGTCATACACTGATGCGATATACTGAACAAACCTAGATTGCTGTTAAGTCTTTCATCTTTTTTAGAATGGGTTGCAGCTTTTGATTCATTAATATTGTAAGTCCCAGAATTTCTTTCAAGTCACATTCCTGAGATAACTTAAGGTTTTATATTTAAAAAGTGACATCTCAGCTCGGACAATGCATTAAAGGTGTGAGGTTAGAGTCTATATGTATTCCAATTTTGAGTCAGACAGTCTCTGTTTCCAAAGTAGGAATTTATAAAATGTCACATGGATTACAAAAATATTGACTGCCGACAGATTGTGTGCTTTTTGAATAAGATGTATCTGCAAATACAATTCTGCAAATGCACATTCACCCCATAGATTTATATATATATGTGTGTGTGTGTGTGTGTGTGTGTGTGTGTGTGCACGTGCATGCATGTATGAGGGAGTGAGAATGTGTGTGTGTGCGTGCACACTTGATAGTGTGTATGCATGAATGTGATGAAGTATATGCCTATGAGAGGGTAGTGTGTGTACCTGAGAGAGGGCATGTGTTTGAGAGGGGTCTGCGTGAGTTTGAGAGTATGTAAGAGTATGTGGGTATGTGTACTTGTGTGTAAGAGTGTATAGTATAGTGGGGTCACCTGTACTGTGACATGAACCCAAGGTCGCGGTTAAGGCCAACCTCATGGGTACCGAACTTGACTATCAACCTCTGCTCAGCCACTCTGCATTGTTGTGTATTCCAAAGTCTGCCTAGGAGGACGGTCACCCCAAGATTGAGACCAAATGTCCCTGACTGCTGAGGTGTTCCCCGACTGGGAGGGAACATCTCTGTCCAACAATTGTTGCACGGTGTCCACTCATCTGTTGTCATAGCGTCTGCACAGTATCACCAATGTACCATGCCTCTGGGCGTCCTTGCCTGCAGCGTATCAGATTGACAATGTTGGCCGAGTCACATGATTACCTGCTGCATACATTGTGGGCGGTGTCCCCACGTGTAATGGTGATATCCATGTCGACACTCTGACTCGTCTTGCTTGAAAGAATTCTGGGATTTACATATTAATGAATCGAAACCTGCAACCAATTCTAAAAGGTGAAAGACTTAACAGCAACCTAGGTTTGTTCAATATATATCGCGTCAGTGTATGACAGTATGATCTTTTGCTATAAATTCTGTATCCTATGACCCTGCTCCACTAGCTACCTAACGAAGGAGCAGTGCTCCGAAAGCTTGTACTTCCAAATAAACTTGCACTATAACCTGGTGTCATGTGATTTTTAACTTTGAGAAATATGCAGGGCAAGTGACTGAGATGTTAGTGGGGGAGTACTTTGGGACTAGTGACCATATTCTGTTGGTTTTAAAACAGTTGTAGAAAAGAGTAAGTCACTCCACAAATTAAAATTCTAAATTGGGGCAAGGTTTTGGACAGGAATTTTCAAAATTTGATTAGAGGAGGCTATTCACAGGTAAATGGATATTTGGAAAGTGGAAGATTTTCAAAAGTGAGATAATGAAAGTTCAGGGTCAGCATATTCCTTTCAGCAAGAAAAGTAAGGCTGGCAGGAATAGGGAACACTGAATGACTAGGGATGTTGAAGCTCTGGTCAAGAAAGAGAAGGTATATGTAAGGTATAGACAGCTGGGATCATGTGAATCCCTTGAGGAGTATAAGGGGTGTAGGATTATACTTAAGAGGGAAATCAGATGGGCAAAAAGAGGACACAAAATAGTTTTGACAGGTAAGGTAAGGGACAATCCAATGTGATTCTACAAGTATATTAAGGGCAAAGAGTAACTGGTGAGAGAGTAAGACCCCCTAAAGATCAACAAGACCACCTATGTGTGGAATCACTGGAGATGGGTGAGATCTTAAATTAATATTTCTTGTCAGTATTTACCATAGGGAAAGGCATGGAAGCTGAAGAACTCGGGGAAATAAATAATGAAGTCTTGAAAAGATTTCCCATTGCAGAAGAGGACATGCTGGTGGTCTTACAATGCATAAAAGTAGATAAATCCCTGGGACCTATTCATGTGAACTCAGGACATTGTAAGAAGAAATTGCAGGGTCCCTAGCGGAGATATTTGTATCATCTGTACACACAGGCAAAGTACTGGAAGACTGGAGTGTGGCTAATGTGTGGCCACTATTTAAGAAAGGAAAAGCCAGTGAGCTACAGATTGATGTGCCTAATGTCAGTGGTAGGTAAGTTGTTGGAAGGTATTCTGAGAGATGAAATCTACATGGATTTGGAAAGGCAAGGATTGATTAGGGATAGTTAGCACGGCTTCATGAATGGGAAATCGTGTCTCACAAATGTGATTGATTTTGTTTTTTTAAGAGGTGACCAAGATGATAAATGAAGGCAGAGAAGTAGATATTGTCTACATGGACTATGACATGGTTTTCGACAAAGTTCCTCTTGATAGACTGGTTAGTAAGATTAGTTTATATGAGATCCAGGGAGAGCTAGCCAATTGATATAAAATTTGTTGGTAGGAGACATCAGGTGGTGAAATAGGATTGTTGTTCAAACTGGATGCCTGTGACCAGCCATGTGTCATAAGAATCGGTACCAGGTCCCTTGTCATTTATCATTTATATAAACGATTTGGATGGGAATATAGGAGGCATGGTTAGGAAGTTTACAGATAACACCAACATTTGTGCTGGAGTGGGCATGAAAAAGATTATCTAGGAGTGCACCAGGGTCTTAATCAACTCGGTCAGTGGGTTGAGGAATGGCAGATAAATTTTAATGCAGCTAAATGTGAGATGTTGCAATTTTGTACAACAAACTAGGGCAGGACTTTGGCAGTTAATGGTAGGGCCCTGGGGAGTGTAGTCGAACAGAGAAACCAATAGTGTGCATACATTGTTCCTTGGAAGTGATGTCATGAATACACCGGATCGTGAAGAAGGCACACTTCTTTGTTGGTCAAAGGCAAAAAATGTGACGCTGAGAAAGCACAGCAGGTCAGACAGCATCCAAGGAGCAGATGAGTCTATGTTTCGGGCATAAGCCCTTCATCAGGAATGTCTCAGATGATGCCGGACCTGTTGCTCCTTTCCAACACCATATGTTTCAACTGACTCTCCAGCATCTGCATCCTCAAATTCTGTCCTTATTGGTCAGAGGGTTGAGTACAGAATGTCATATTACAGCTGCACAAGGCCAAATTTGGAGTACTGCATACAATTCTGGTCTCACTGCCATAGGAAGGAAGTTATTAAACTGGAAAGGGTGCAAAAAAGATTTACAAAGCTGATACTGAGACTGGAAGGTTTGAGTTATAAGGCGAGGTTGAATATATTGGCACTTTTATCCCTGAAGTATAGGAAGCTGAGGATTGACCTTAGAGATTAATGAAAGCTTGTAGGGGGAATAGATGAGGTGAATAGCCAAATAAGGTCTTTTCCCAGAGTAGGGGATTCCAAAATGAGAGCACATAGGTTTAAGATGAGAGGGAAACGTTTAAATGGGACCTGAGGGGAAACCTTTTCCACACAGAGGTTGGTGCATATGTGGAACGAGCTACCAAAGGAATTGGTAGCGGTGGGTACAATTACAACATTTAAAAGACATTTGGACAGATAAGCAGATAGAAAAGGTTTAGAAGGATATGGGCCAAAAAAAGGCAAACAGCACTATTAGGAAACCTGCTCAGCATGGTTGGTTTGGGCCGAAGGGCCTTTTTCCATGCTGTATGACTCAGTACAGGTTGTTTACAAAATATATGCAAAATGTATACAAAACACTTGCTCATCCTGAGTTGATTAACAATTTTCCTGTGTTGATAAGTACAGTAGTGAATTCATTTGCTGCCTTTTTTCATCCACTAGCTGAGAATTGTTAAGAATGCAGTACTTGGTACCACTTCATCCTTCAAACCTGTTCCATCATTCAGTAAAATCAGGACTGGTCAAATTCTGCTCTCATCCCTACTTTCCTGTTGCTATCTACAAAGCTCGACTTGCTTGCCTATCAGATCTCTAATTGAGCCTTGAGTAACTTTAGAGAACTAGCCTCCAGTACATTCAGCTGATGCAAATTGCACGTTGAATATCAAATGCTTTCTAACATGCATTGTTTAAGGTATATGAGAATGTTTTCATCTATTTAAAGTTGGTGTCATGTTATTTTACTGCCTTGAAACAATACTGTCCAGATTTGTGTCTGCCTATTGAATCAAATTTTTTTTGTCATTAAGGTCGGACTTACAATGATTTGAATCAGTATCCAGTTTTTCCTTGGGTGATAACTAATTATGAATCAGAAGAGTTGGACCTGACACTGCCAAGCAACTTCAGAGATTTGTCCAAGGTATTTTATGTTAAATCTATTGCGTATTTTATTAATATATTAAAATCACATAAGTGCACATACTTTGTCGTTTGATTTCCTAATTTCAACACTTACCACAACCTATTCACCAACACTTTTCTTGTGCCATCCCACCTCTTCTTTAATGGTGTTACACATCTCTGAGTAAAAAGTGAGGTCTGCAGATGCTGGAGATCAGAGCTGAAAATGTGTTGCTGGTTAAAGCACAGCAGGTCAGGCAGCATCCAAGGAACAGGAAATTCAACGTTTCGGGCCAGAGCCCTTCATCAGGAATTGATGAAGGGCTCTGGCCCGAAACGTCGAATTTCCTGTTCCTTGGATGCTGCCTGACCTGCTGTGCTTTAACCAGCAACACATTTTCAGCTGTTACACATCTCTGTAAACTTGTCGTTCTGACCACAGAATCCAATTGATGTATCAATGCTTTTGTTTGTTAACTTGCTGTTTGTTTTTAAGTCGAAGTTCACATTAGTGAGATAGCTGAAACTTTTAATTTTGCAAGTTCCATGTCTGATTCTTAAATATTCTTGTTAATTTAGAAATTTCAGGACCTTCATGTGCATCAACTTCAACTTTTCTCCCTGACTGTATTCTCTTCAACCCCACCAAAGTGCAGTGCTCAACCTTCTTTCAGTTGTCACCCTTTCTTGCTCCATTCTCACTGCCTCCTCTATCCTTCCTGCTCCCTTCCACAACCTCAGTTTTTTATTTTCTTTTTGATGGTGGTAGTGGTATTTGAATCATGTGTTAGCTGCAGAGGATTTTGTCTGCTAGTCAAACAGAATGCTCTGCCCTACAACTTTATTTTTCAAAATCTGAGAACATTAAAAGAAAGGTAAACTCCAGAATTAAGAGCAGTTTAGGTCAAAATGGCAATATTTAAATCCAAATATATGGTGAAAAAGGAGGAACAAGTAGCCAAGTAACCCACAAATGCCAGGAGATAACCATCTTGAACAAGAAAGAATCTAACATTATACTTGGACATTCAGTTCCATTGCTATCACGGTATTGCCAACCATTGACAGCCAAGGGGTTATCATTGACCAGAAGCTATACTTGTTCGGTTTTGTAAATATTGTAGTTACAAGAGCAGACCAGAGACTTGGAATTTTGTAGCAAGCAGCTCACCTGCTGTCTCCCCAAGGCCTATCAACTATCTAAGAAGCACAGGTCAGAAGTGTGATCGTATATTCTATGCTTGCCTGGATGAATGTAGTTCTGACAACACACAGCAGCAAGCTAAAGGAAACAGCATCACTTGCAAGTTCCTTTGACTTGAACCTATATCTCAGTCCTTCACTGTTGCTGGGTCAAACTTCATTCCTAACAGCACTATCAGTGTACCTACATCAGATGGACTGCAGTGGTTCAAGAAAGCGGCTGAGCACTGCTTTCTCAAGAATAATCAGGAATGAGTAATGAGTATAAATTTTAGCCTTGTCAACAATGTTGTCATCCCCTTTTCTTAATTTGAAGGATTAACCCACCTAAGGCACAGGTTCAAAGTGGCATTTTATCTAGATTCAGAATTTCTGTTGACAATTATATATCACTTTGGTGATGCTTTCTTTCCTCCACCTGATCTGTATATGCTGAGAGGAGAACAGTGAGGAAGAAATGTACTTTGGAGTTTTATGTTCAATTGTCTATATTCTTCAATGTTGTATTTTTGTAACACAAATATTTATGCTATTAACATATTCTACAATATATTTCTTTACCAGCAGTATAATATTTTCTGCAAACTCTACTATATAACATTCTTTTGGTTTGTATTCATTCTGATAATGTAACAGTTTGCCCATGATTTTAACATTGTCAGAAGTTTTATAAGTGCAGGAATGTTATGCACTGTTGTATTCTTGTGACCCTTAATTACTGGTATATTAGCACCCTCAGATCTAGGAATACAAATAAGAGGACTTGTGAGAGACAACCTGATGCTCATTCCAAGACTATCTCATTAGTTTTACTTAGATTTCTTCCCAATGTTCTTCAACTTCAAGAGCATTAAGAATACCAGGGCTGGTTCTGGAATCTGGAAGCATGAGAGTCTTTGGTATCTTGGGAGTATTGGAGACTTGGATCTCAGGATCTGGAAGAACTCTGTCTGGTTATGAGATCACAATGCACTGAGAATGCAGTGCAAAGATGTTTGAACATTGAGAGGCATTCTTGAATTAGAGGAATGAAAGAATTATCATGAGGCGAAAGTTCCCTGGATTCTGTAAGGATTATAAAAATCATCAGAATGGTAAGTTGTTTGGAGGAGAACTTGCAGGTTATGGTGTTCACATGTATCAGCTGCTATTGTGCTTATAAATGGTAGTGGTCGTGGGTTTGATAAGTGCTGTAAGGAGCCTTGGTAAATTTCTTGTAGATGGCGCACATTGCTGCTACAATGCATAGGGTGATGGGGTGAATTAATGTTTGTGAATGTGGTGCCAATCAAGCCCCAGGATGTGTAGTGTGGGTGATTCAGAAATGCTCATGTCATTGAATGTCATAGGACGATGATTAGATTCTCTCTTGTTGGAACTGTTCATCATCTGATGCTTGTAGGTTGCAAGTGCTATTTGCCATATATATCAACCTATGACTGGATATTGCCTGGGTGTTGCTACATTTGGGCATGTAACTGCTTCAGTATCTGAGGAGTTACAAATGGTGCTGATTATTATGCAATCATCAGCAAAAATTCATTAATGAAGCAGCTGAAAATAGTTGACGTAAGGATGCTTTCTCAACAGACTCCTGAAGGGATGTCTTGGAACTTGATGTATGATTTCTGATAATGAGTCCTCTTGTATTGCATGGAAATTGACTTCAGTCAATGGATTTTAAAAATGTGTTACTGGAAAAGCGCAGCGGGTCAGGCAGCATCAAAGGAACAAGAGAATCGATGTTTTGGGCATAAGCCCTTCCTCAGGAATTTCTTTCAGTCAATGGATTTCCCTTTTCTTCCTGTTGACTTCAAACTTAGTGATGTATCTGGTCAGTTGATGAGGGAGGCTACTCTCCACTCTTATGCATCCAGTTCTCGTGCCCGTGGTTTAGTCAGGTCAGTGCTAAGGTCTGGAGTCAGGAAGTTCTGGCAGAGTTCATATTATTGGTCGGTTAATATTGTCTGATGACATTTCTGATAATTTCTACTTCGTACTGATTTTTATGAGGTCACTAATGAGGCAGTAATGACAAGGTTATGTTTATTTTGGGTTTTTCAGGCATGTGTGCGCAAGCCATATTGTTATTGTACTGAAGCATCTAAAGTATTTATGTGGGTGGGGTGGGGCTAGTGAATAGAGTTCATGACCCCCAAGATATCTTAAAGGAACTTAATTACTACTGATTATTGATTTACATAGAACATAGAACAGTACAGCACAATACAGGCCTTTCGGCCCATGATGTTGTCCCTAACATTTATCTTAATCTAAGATCAATCTAACCTAGGCACCCCTCAATTTACTGCCGTCCATGTGCTTGTCCAGTAGTCACTTAAATGTCCCTAATATCTCTGACTCTATTACCCACACTAGCAGTGCATTCCAAGTGCCCACCACTTTCTGCATAAAGAACCTACCTCTGACATCTCCCCTATACCTTCCTCCAATCATCATAAAATTGTGTCCCCTCATGACAGTCATTTCTGCCCTGAGGATAAGTCTTTGGCTGTCTACTCTCTTTATGCCTCTCATTACCTTGTACACATCTATCAAGTCACCCCTCCTCCTTCTTCTGTCCAGTGTGAAAAACCCGAGCTCACTCAATCTCTTTTCATAAGACAAGCCCTCCAATCCAGACAGCATCCTGGTAAATCTCCTCTGCACCCTTTCCAAGTATCTACATCCTTTCAATAACAATGAACTGGACACAATATTCCAAGTGCAGTCTAACCAGGGTTCTATAGAGCTGTAGTGAAACTTCATGGCTCTTAATCTCAATCCCTCTGTTAATGAAAGTCAAAACACCATATGCCTTCTTAACAACCCAATCAACTCGGGTGGCAACTTTGAGGGATCTATGTACATGGACCCCAAGATCCTCCACACTGCCAAGAATCCTGTCTTTAACCCTGTATTCAGCATTCAAATTTGATCTTCCAAAATGAATCACTTTGCATTTATCCAGGTTGAACGCCATCTGACACTTCTCAGCCCAGCTCTGCATCCTGTCAATGTCTTGTTGTAGCCTGAAACAACCCTTGACACTATCTATGAAACCACTGACCTTTGTATCATTGGCAAACTTACTAATACCCTTCTACTTCTTCATCCAAGTCATTTATAAAAATTACAAAGAGCAGAGGCCCAAGAATAGATCCATCAGGACAACACTGGTCACCGATTTCCAGGCAGAATACTTCCCCTCCACTACCACGCACTGTTGTCTTTCGGCTAACCAGTTTTCTATCCAGACAGTCAAATGTTCCTGCAATCCATACCTCCTAACTTTTTGAATGAGCCTACCGTTTGGAACGTTATGAAATGCCTTACTGTAATCCATATACACCATATCCACTGCTCGACCTTCGTCACCCTGTCTCGTCATCCTCAAAGAACTCAATAAGCTTGTGAAGCATGACCTGTCCCTCTCAAAGCCATGCTGACTACCTTTAATCAAACTATGTTTTTCCCAAATAGCCAGAAATCCCATCTCTCAGAATCATTTCCAGTACCCTGCTTACCACAGATGTAAGGCTGATTGGTCTGCAATTCCCAGGGATTTCCCTATTCCTTTTCTTGAAAGAGAAACAACATTTTCCTCCCTCCAATCATCTGGTACTACCCATGGAAAGTGAGAATGCAAAGGTCATTGCCAGAGGTGGAGCAATCGCATTCCTCGCTTCCCATAATAACCTTGGATATATTTGGTCCAGCCCTGGAGACTTATCTTTCAGTTGCTTTATCTCTTCCTCTTGTTTTGCGCAGAGCTATAAACCAGAAAAAAAAGGAAATTTAAGATGAGTTGTATTGTTACCCCTTCAAGGCTAGTTTCTACTTTTCAGGGTTGAGTTTGAGCTCTGCTGTGCCCCAAAAGTTAAAGGTTTAGGAAGTGTAGTTCCTGCCCTGCTCCTTTAGGCAAAATAGTATTAAACCTGTGATTGTTTGAATCAGCTTGAATATTAAGATTGAAGCATTCCGCTTCACCCATAACATCATGTCGAAGGGCATGTTAAAAATGCCAATCAGTAAAGTTTCAGTGGTCGGTGGCTCTGGTTTGCACTGCTTCCTCACAGCACGAGGGACCAGGTTCGATTCCACCATCAGGCAACTATCTGTCTGGAGTTTGCACATTCTCCTTGTGTTTACGTGAGTTTTCTCTGGGTGCTCTGGTTTCCTCCCACACTCCAAAGATCTGCAGGCTAGGTAGATTAGCCATGGGAAATGCAATGTTATAGTGATAGGATATGAGGGCTTGGCCTGGATGGGATGCTCTTCAGAGGGTCAGTGTGGAGTCAATGGGCTGAATGGCCTGCTTCCACACTGTAGGGATTCTAAGAATTTGGAAACTGAAATCACCAAGAGGATTCAGAACAATGGGTTCTATGAGAGCTGTTCCTCGTGATGTGCTGTCATTGATTGTTTAAGCATGAACCACAAATGCATAGTAACACATGAAGTGCTTCTAATCACATTTATTAGTGAAAATAGGAATTTCAAAGTGTAACAGTGCATTTTAAGTGAACAGTAGAAACGCAACTCAGGGGAAAGTACGAAAATAATGTACCATACCTGAGATTTTAGGGAAACAAAAAAAACTGGCTGCTTTGATCTTAGCTAGTTAATAAAAGATATTACAATTATATCTGTGAGGCTCTGTATTTTTTGTTTTCTTTAAAATATATGGCCTAGATTTTCAAATAGGAATGACAGTGAGGCTTTCTGTGCATTCTATTGTCAAGGAGTAAAACAAACAGAAATTTAACATTGTCTGCACAGGCACAGTTGAATAGGATAATCTGCTGTCAAGGTTTCCTTGCTCTTCCAGAATCCTTTCTGTTAACAGTACCTTGGCAAGAGATTTACCATTCACATATAGGATATTGTGGTAGTTGCTCAATAAAAAAATGTTCATTTAAGTGTAAATTATTTTTTTAAATGACATAATCTTAACATCTTAATTCCTGTCAACTAACCTCCCTGGCATACAACTTGCTTTTTTTCAAGTGTCACGTATCTTTGCTTCAGATGTTAGAAGCAATCGAGGATTTGTAAAAAAAAAAAATTTTTTTTCCCTTTGTATCTTATTCATATATTTACTTCTCTATATCAGTTTCTGTACATACATGATGTTTTATTAAATATTGTAACTGGGACTTTCAGGTTCAGACTCTGCTGTTTTCAGCAGTAGTTTTGTAGTCTGACTGATTAAGTAGACATCTTTGATTGCCCTATTCACACAGGTCCCAGATCCCATCTACAAGACATTGTTGTTTTTGATTTCTGATAACCACAAGGTTAAATGCACAAGCCCACAAAACATTTGTAGGCTAGTCTAAGCACAATGAATGGTGACACCAGTTGTTCATCTCTACCTACAAATTCAAGGCCACAACCTTTGTTATAAGCCATGTGATTCATTACTTTAGTAAATAGGTTGTATTATGACAGTGGGAAAACTGTTGTTACATTTAGGCTTCTGCCTCTGAATACATAGTGTGGAAAAAAGCAGGAAAGTGGAGTTGCGGATTGTCAGATCAGCCATATGTTAATTGAATGGCAAAGTAGATCTACTTTTGTTTCTATGTATTTTGGTCTTATAAGCCACTTCATAGCTTTGAGAATACTTTATTGACAAGAGATTTCAAACTCACGCATATTTATATAAATAAACCCATAGTATTTAGTTAAAAAATTCTGATTAACAAAATAATCTAAGACTTTGAGTCATACAGCACATAAACAGACCCTTCAGCCCAACAGGTCCATGCTAACCAGACTTCCTAATTTATCTGTATTTCACCAATTTCCCTCTAAATTTTTCCCTTCATTGCACCCATCCAAATATCTGGCAACTGATTACATAAAGACACCACCCTCTGTGTGGAAAAAGTTGCCCCTTTGGTCCCTTTTAAGTCTTTCCCCTTTCACCTTAAACCTATGCCCTCTAGTTTTGGACTCCCCTGCCCTAGGAAAAGACCTTGACTATTCACTTTACTAGTGCACCTTGTGATTTTGTAAACCTCTTTAAGGTCATCCATCAGCTTCCTACACTCCAGGGGAAGAAAGTTCCAGCTGATCCAACCTCTCCTTGTAAGTCAAATCTTCCAGTTTGGTAACATCCTTGTCAATCTTTTTTGCATCCTTTCCAGTTTAATGACATCCTTCCTAATGCAGGGTGACCAAAATTGTACACAGTACTCGAAATGTGGCTTTACCAATATCTTATACAGCTGTAATATGACATCCCAACTCCTGTGCTCAGTGCTCTGACCAATGAAGGCAAGTGTGCCAAATGTCGTCTTCACCACCTTGTGATGTCACTTTCAAGGAACTATGTACCTGCACTCCTCCGTCTCTCTGTTCAACAACACTCCCCAGGGCCCTATCATTAACTGTGTAAGTCCTGTCCTGGGTTGTTTTACAAAAATGCAACACCTCACATTTATCTGCATTAAACTCTGCCATTCCTCAACCCACTGACCCAGTTAATCAAGATCCCATTGTACGCTTGGATAATCTTCTTCACTGACAATTTTGATGTAATCTACGAACTTACTAACCATGCCTCTATATTCTCATCCAACTCATTTACATAGATGATGAACAACAGTGGATTCAGCACCAATCCTTGTGGAACGTCACTGGTCACAGGCCTGCAGTCTGAACAATTCTCTACCACCACTTGTACTGTCAAGCCAATTTTGAATCCATTTGGCTATCTCTCCCTGTATCTCATGTGATGTAACCTACTAACCAGACTATCACACAGAACCTTGTTGAAGGCCTTGCTAAAGTCCATGTAGGCAACACCTACTGCTCTGCTTTCATCTATCTTCTTAGTCACCTCTTCAAAAACCTTAATCAAATTTGTGAGACATGACGCCATGCTGACTGTCCTTAATCACCTCTTCTCTTTCCAAATGCATGTAGATCCTGTATCTCCTAATCCCTTCCAATAATCTACCCACCATTAGATGTTAGGCTCACTGATCTGTGGATATCTCGCATTTCCTTGCAGCCTTTCTTAAATAATGGCACAACATTAACCACCCTCCAATTTTCTGGCACCTCAACCATGGTTGTCGATGATACAAATATCTCTGCTAGGTGTCTGTAAGTTTTTCTCTAACTTCCCATACTGTCCTGGGATACACTTGATCAGGTCCTGGGGATTTATCTAAGACTTCTCAGTCTTAACAAACCATTGTTAATCTGTTTGTCACAAACTTGAACTCTACTAAGAATTACTCCTTTTTACTGTCAAACTATGCTTTAAGATTAATCTTCCAGAATTAGTAACTATTCTTTCAGTCTTGAAGATTGGGCTCTTAAAATGTAATGGGTTTGTAAAAATATAAGAAAAATAATTCAATTTTTGTACTGCCTTTCAACAAACTAGGACGTCCCAAAGTGTGTCATAGCTGGTGGATTACTTGTGAAACATATTCATTGAAGAAAAATGTAATACTAACTTGTGCAGAGCAATGTCCCACAAGCCATGTTTTTTAGTAATATCAATTGATGGATGAATTTTGGCTAAGGCCAAAGCTAAGGAGAAGCTTTTGGCTAAGGAAAAGCCACAACTTTTCAAGTAATAAAAATGAGGGCAGACTTGATGTCAGTTTATTGTCTTATCCAAATATTAACACCTACAATATTACTCATAGTAAATTGTAACAATTGCTAGTAAAAATGTGCAACTTTTGCTTTTGTAAAAGAGAGGGGCAATGATATCATATGATCAATAATCGTACTAATACCTCGTGTTGACCTGTAATGGGTAATTATTTAGATAATCATACAATTATCCAGTGATCTAACTTGCTATTTCTTTTCTGTTGGGAATATTCATGTTTGTATTATTATGTAAAACAAGATCACAAAATTGCATGCTTGAATTACCTTTGGAATGTGAGACGCCTAAATGTGATTTTACAGTCTCCGTAGAGACTAGTAACTGTTTGAAGAAACATTCAAACTTCCATTTTATGCTGAGAGGGTAACACATAAAAATAACTTTAGCTGCCTCAGTGGCTAAAGATAAAAAGAATTACAAACCAAATAATGAAACGAAGCTTTCGAACTTCCAGATAATTTAAAGAAAATCCCTAATTAGGTAATGTCACTTGTTTTTTTTTAAGTAGACATCTGTTTCTTCTGGAAACAATTCAAATTATATTGTGGTTTTCAAGTATTTTACTTCTGTTTTTTTTCCCTTTCTCAACACCATCTTACATAATGAATGTTTTCCCTGGAGTTCCTTCACTTATTTCAGTTAGGCAAATCCTCCAGCCTTGTTTTAACTCTTTGTGAAATAGGTTTCTAAATTGGCAGCAGCTAATACTCATATGCTGTGGAAAATAATACAGAGTCAACATTTCCTCTTTGAGGTTGCAGGCCTGGCAAGTATCCATCATTTAGCCCTCTTAGCCCTAAGTGGACATTTATTTCATACTTTACTCTTTTTATTGAATGCTATGGGTTTTGTGACAGAATGATTGGTTTTAATTCACTCTATTACTAAATTATATATGCGCTATTTCTTAGCCTTTCATTGCTTCATTGAACCTATCTAGTATTTAATGATAATAACATGAAGACTAGCATTCCATTCGCCGCCTTGAGCATTTTAAAGAGGTACACATCTGAACCAAATCTCATTGATATCCACTGTATTTAACTTTGTGGCTTCGAAGAAAACATACTCTGATGTATCCTTTATCATTCCAAAACAGATCATCTCACACTTGGTTATTTTAAAATTCATTTCACACAGCTTTGCCCTTTCACTTAATCTATCAATATTATATCATAACTTAATTCTGCCATCAACTCTGTCTACAAAGTCATCCAGTTTGGTGTCATCAGCAAATTTGGATATTTGAACTTTTATGCCATTATCCAATTGTTAATGTATATTGTGAATAATTGAGAACCCAGCACAGATTCCTACAGGCCACCAGTAGTTACATCCTACCAGTCTGTGTGCTTATCCATTATTCCACACTCTGTTTCTTGCCAGTCAGTCAATTTCCTATTCCTGTCAGGAATTTGTCCTCAGATCCTTTAGCTAACAGTCTCTTGTCTGGGACTGTATCAGAAGCTTTCTGGAAGTCCATATAAATTATATCCATTTGCTTACCTTTGTCCACCACCTTTTTCACCTCTTCAGAAAAGCTCTGAGGTTTATAAGGCATCACCTGCCCTTCTTGAATCCATGTTGATTCTCCCTGATTAACTGAAAATTTTCAAGATGATCAATTACTCTTCTTGATTATGGACTCCAATAATTTCCCCATCACAGATGTTCGACTAACTGGTCTATAATTCCCTAGTTTCCCTCTGTCACTTTTCTTAAAATAATAGAGTGGCATGAGCAAATTTCCAATCCAGCAGTGCAATTCCTGATTCCAGAGAACTCTGAATGATTGTGGTTAAAGTATCAGCAATGTGATCCCCTGCTTCCATTAACACCCATGGATGGAAGCCATCAGGTCCTGGGGATTTGTCAATCTTCAATTCTGTTAATTGATGATTTACTTAAACTAATTTTATTTAAACCTTGACTTCTAGCAAATTATCCTCCTTTCCTGCTGTGAAAACTGAAACAAAATAATCATTCAGTATGTCAGCCATTTTCCTCAGGGTCGTTGATCATATCCCCCAGAATACCCTAGAGCCATAAATGTTTCTTCCTCCAGGAATTTCCAGTAACTTCTCTCTGCTTGTCTTTGTAAGCAATTAAGTTAATTGAGTATTATATTTTTTCATAAACAGCAATATACATAAGCAGGATAAGATGATAAATGAAAAAGCTACATAATAGAACACTGAGGTGTTAAAAGCATTGAACTGGAGCAATAATGATATATGTATGGTTCAGTGATTTCCCGCTAAATTGCAAAATTGCCCCCAGGGCAGGAACAAAATTTCATGAAATGATTCAAACGCACATGTATGGTTCATTAGATGAATCTGTCCAACTAATGCTATGGGTGTGTTGTTTGATAAGATGATTTGAAGCGTCTGGAGATTACTCACAACAAGTTAGTATGTTTACTGTACTGTTTTGGTCTGTGTTGAATGTAAAGTCTGATTTCTTGATTGAAATGGCATACAGAAAAGAAGGCTGCTAATAGTTCTACTTAGGGTATTATGTCGTTAAAATTTAGGAGGAAGTATATCATCCTCCTGATAGAATGTTAAGGAAACTGAAATAAAGATTGGAGTTGCATGTGCTTTTACCCAGGCAAGCTGGGCATAAAGCACTGCACTTTGTTGAAGCAAAAGGGGAAACAATAAAGTGAAAAAAAAACAGTCTTCATCCCTCACAGCCTCAGAGACCGAGGTTCGATTCTAGCCTCTGTCAACTGTCTGTGCGGAGTTTGCACGTTCTCCCCGTGGCTGCGTGGGTTTCTTCCAGTTGGTCCGGTTTCCTCCCACAATCCAAAGATGCGCAGGTTAGGTGAATTATAGAACATAGAACATAGAAAAATACAGCGCAGTACAGGCCCTTCGGCCCTCGATGTTGCGCCGACCAAAGCCTACCTAACCTACACTAGCCCTTGCCTAACTAAATTGCCCAGAGTGTTCAGGGAGGTGTAGATTAGGTGCAATAGTCAGGAAAATGTAGAATGATAGGGTAGGGGAATGGGTCACTCTTCGGAATTGTTGGGCCAAATGGCCTGTTTCCACACTGTAGGGTGTCTATGACATTCTCTCTCACTCTTTCTTCACTCTCTCTCTGTCACAGAAATGCAGCTTAATTTTCCCAATCATGTCTTGCCGACTTAAGCTCCTGTATCTAAGCCCCATATCCTGCATACTCTCCATGCTCACCTATGTCTATCTACCCACCCATATACATTCTTGTAGCCCCATACCAACCTATGCCTTTCTGCCCACACACCAAGACTTTTTAAAGTCCCTGTACCAGTGTAGTTCCACCTTCTATCAATGACTTGGATGAAGGTACCAAATGTATGGTTGCTAAATTTCTTGATAGCATAAAGATAAGTTGGATAAAAAGTCATGAAGAATCCATAAAGAGTCTGAAAAGGATAATGATACATTTAAGAGAGTGGGCAAATATTTGGCAAATGGAGTATAATACTGCGAAATTTGAACTGTCTAATTTGGCAAGAACAACAAAACATCTATTTAGCATCTTTTTTTAAAGGGAAAGAGATCACAGAGCTCTGAGATGCAGTGTGATCTGGGTGACTAGTACATGAATTGTTTAACGTTGGTATACTTGTACAGCAACCCTGAAAACAATTGGAATGTTGTTTATTGCAAGAAAAACAAATATAAAACTGGTGATGTTTTGCTGTGGTAACATAGAGTTGATAAGGCTGTATCTGGAGTACTGTGTATAGTTTTAGCCTCTTTATTTAAGAAATAATTCAAATGTTTCAAAGGCTGTACAGAAAATGGAATGGAGTTGATTTTTTTATAAGGAAAGGTTGGACAGACTGAGCCTAGATAGATTGGAGTTTAGAAGAATGCAAGACAATCTTATTAAAACATACAAGATTCACAAAAACTTCACAGGATGGATCTGAAAGGTATTCTCCTTGCGGAGAGACAAGATCTTATTGACCATTGGATCAGGCTAGAAGTGCTGAATAGTTGATCCATGTCATTCTGTGCCTCCCCATTACACCTATCATTTAAATTTACCCAGTATTCACAAAGGTCCATGTTGAGATGAAATCCATTTAGTTGTTGAGAAATTTACAAAATAACTCATTCGATGCATTTAATTTCCTTTAATACCTCTTAAAAACATACATTGGAGTTCATAGTTGCACTTCAAAGATATCATATGTAGCTTTCCAACGAGCTGTGCACTGACAAGCACCACACTGGGAGGATGAGAGTTTGCAAAATAAGCCATATACCACTAATCCTGTAATTTAACGCCTCAAGCTTATTTCCTGAGTGAAATAGCGATGAGATTTTTTTTCCATGTATCTAAAGGACAATAATTTTAAATGCCTTGGCAGCTTGGTTACTCCTATTGACAGCTGTGTGGACCGCTCCTTTTGGCAAGTTTCCTGAAATTTCTAGTGGGATTAAGGTTCCAGTGCTATTATGCACTTTATATGCATATCCCATTTCCTTTAACAATTCTAGAGGACATCTAACTTCTCCCAAGGCCTATCCAAGAAGGCACTTTTCGTCTCCAAAAAGGTACCCTTCCTCTGTAAAGATCTCTGGTGGCTTCAGATCTTCTTCTGAATTACAAAAATCATGTGTTGAACATTTTGGGAATAAAAATCAGACCAATCTGAGAAAGCTATGCTTTCATGTGTCAGTTCCCCCTGTGAACCATCGATGTATAAAGCAAAACCTACCTCTCCGTTTGCAAACATTGTTGCCTCTGTGACCAAGAGTGAAATTTCTAGTCTTTGATCTCTGTCACTATTTTGGAATATGACAAAGCTCCCAAAGTACTTCAAGTAACAAACTAGATTGGGTGTTCAATTTTTCTTTTACAAAAAGTCACCAACATTTATAAACTGTTGTCAGCTCTTGAAATGAGTGATGGATGAAATTGTGACAATGACTGCCGTCATTGCAAACAAAATTTGAGAGAGTGTAGGATGATGTAGTCTCCTTGCACTGTTTTGGATTTTCTTTGGGCTTGGAAATGAATTTCTCTGAATTGATTTGTTTTAAATTATGTGTTACTTTTTGCTATTTTCCCATTCCAAAGAGGCTACTTGGTCTTCGGTGGGTGGGAGTGTTGGCAATTATATGCAGTGTTGCTATATTTAATTTCCTCTCCTCTTGCTTTGCTAATGTCTTTTTAAAGCAATATTTGTATTTTCTATACTCTTGTAGTTCGGTCTCTGTTTTGAGCCCTCTGTATCTGCCATAAGCTTCCCTTTTTCTCCTATTATCTGATCCTGTACATTCCTGAAATTCCAGGGTTCTCTGGACTTGTTGAGTCCACCCTTCACATTTATAGAAATATCACGGTCTTTTCTCGAGGGTAAGGCTGGCCAAAACTTAAGTGAAAACAATGGCCTAGTGGTATTATCACTGGACTGTTAATCTAGAGACCCAGGGAATCTTCTGGGGACCTGGTTCAAATCCTGCAGGCAGATAGTGGAATTTGAATTCAATAAAAAATCTGGAATTGAGAGTCCAATAATGATCATGAACCATTGTCGATTTTCAGAAAACCTCACCTGATTCACTAATGTCTTTTAGGGAAGGTAACTGTTGTCTTTACCTGGTCTGGTCTACATGTGACTCCAGATCCACAGCAATATGGTTGACTCTCTAACTGCTATCTGGGCAATAAGGATAGAGATTAAATTCTGGTTGAACCAGTGATGCCCTCCTCCCATGAGTGAATAAATAAAAACTGGAGAGCTAGGTTTAAAATTAGAGGAGTAAGATTTAAGATAAAAGGAGCACTTTTGCACAGAGGGTGGTGCATATAGAACCACCAGATGAAGTGGTAGAGGTGGGCATTTGTACAACATTTAAAGATATTTGGAGAGGTATGTGGTTAGAAAATGTTTAGAGAAATATGGATCAAAAGAAGGCAAATGGGACTGGTCCGGTTTAGGAAAATCAGTCAGCATGGATGAGTTGAACTATAGGGCTTGTTTCCATATTGGGTGACTATGTTAGCTCTGCACACTCGTAATTTCCTTTTTAAAGGATTCCCAGTCATCTCATATAGATTTTCATATAAACAGTTGTTCCTAGTCCACTTTGGCCAGATCCTGTCTTATCATTGAAATCAGCCCACCCCAAATTCAGAACCTTTATTTCTGGTACATCTTTCTCCTTTTCTATGGTTATCTTAAATCTTGAGAAGTTATGGTGAGTATCACCAAAATGCTCTCTGACTGACATTTTTGCTACTTGCCTGGCAACATTTCCTAAAATTAGATCCAGCATTTTCCTTCTCTTGTAGGACTTTTTACATGCATCTACTGGATACATTTTAAGAATTCTGTGCCTTCTAAGCCTTTCACAGTTTGTCTATCCAAGTTACGATTGGGGAAGTTGAAATCTCCTACTATTATTACGTTTGTCTGAAATTTGCCTATATATCTGTCTTTTTCTCTGTGCTTTGACTGTATGGAGGCCTAAATGACACTCCCAGTAGTATGGTTGCCCCCATTTTTGTTCAATTCTAAACATTAGACTCAATTGAGGAACCATTTAAGAATTCGTCCCTCCATTATTGCCTTGTTTCAAACCTTGATAATACTATGACATCACCTCCTCTTTTACATCACTCCATTTTGCCTAAATATTTATACCTTGGAATAGCGCTGCAGCCCTGGTCCCTCCCACAACTAGTTTTCCATACTACTAATAATATCAGATCCCCATGTATTAATCAGTACCCTTAATTCATCTGCCCTCCCCGCACAGGTTTGGGACTTGTACCAGTTGCACCTTCTGCAGAAATGGACCAAGTAATCCAGGAATCTAAAGTCCATCACCTTCTATCAGAATTTTAACAATGTTACTGCACAGCTGCTGCCTGATGTGCTGCATATTTCCAGCATGTCCTGTTTTTATTTCAGATTTCCAGTATTCTCAAAATTTTACTTCTATATTACAATGGACACTTGATATATTCAACAGCTGTCCTTCAGTTCTTGCCTGTGGCAAGTTTGACCCCATAACGCTGTGACTTACACCACAAGTAGAGCAAGAAAGCTGTTCCTGAAACCACCCAGCCTGAACAAGGATTGCAAGCTATTTTTGTTTACTCCAATCTCATCCAGGCTGTTCAGCTATGCCAACAGCACACAAGGAATCCAAGTTGCTATGACAATGTGCACTATTGCATACATGTTGTAGCCTGGAACACTGGATAGTGATGGAAGAGATTTCAACTTCATTTCATCACATGGCTGACCAGGAATCTCTCCTGATTTTACTACTACTATTTACTTACATTGAAAAGATTGACACGTTGAAACTCAAACTGTTTGTGAGCATCATAAATGCATTGCCTTGGCTTTCAACTTTTGGTCTGGAACTTGAATCCAAAACATCTGACTTAGAAGGAGAAACACTACTCACTGTGCCACAAGTCCTCCTTTCACAAGTTGTATACAATATTCTTTCTTGGGATATTTTTGTTTGCTGGCAAGGCCAACATTTATTGTCCATCCCTAAGTGTCCTGCAGCAATTGCTGGTATGTTGTCTGCATCTGAGTGATTTGCTTTGCCATTTCAGAGGGCACATGCAAGTCAATTATATTTCTCTGGCTGTGAAGTCACATTTAGGTAAGACTGGGTAAGGATATCATTTTTCCTTCCTGAAGGACTTTGGTAAATCAGTTGGATTTTTATGACAATCCGGTTATTACTTTGTCATTATTAATAACAATCGCTTCTTGCTCCAAATTAAATAAATTAAACTAAAAGTATCCATACTGACATCTAAACTCTTGTCTGGAGAATTAGTCTCTGCTTCTGTGTTATGAATCCAATAATATTACCACTATGTTACTATTCCCCACCGTCCCCACTGACTACTATGAAACCTGTTCTTTCCTGATCTAGTCAATGCAGCAAGGAAATACAATGAGGTTATCCAAGGGGTGGTTTTGAAGGCAAAACTAAATGACCTTTTGCTGCTTTTGAGTACCATTTATAAACTGTAACATTCAATTGCTTCCTGTTCTTGAAATCAACATTTACTGGATCAACTCAAATATGAGAACTTTTATTCTACCAAAAATAAAATCCATTCATTGAGTTAATGAGCTGTATTGTGCAGAGTGGAAGTGATGCCAAATACTCTTTAAGAATCTCTGTGCAGGTTTTAATTGTACCTGTTTCAGTTCAAAACTGAGGAAACCGCCAACATAAGATTTTAATAATAAACTATTTCAGTTAAAAGCTAAGTGTATGTAATTAATTAAGTCTAAATAGTCAGTTCATCATACGTACTTGGACTTAATTATTTTCGTTTGGGAACATACTGTATAACAAAGGTATGTCGTGTCAAAGTAAGCTTTCACTTTAAAAGCACAGGATGATAGAATCTGAGTATTCTAGCTCAGTATCACTTTGCATCATAATTACAACCATATCAAGTGCACTGCTTTGCAAATCAAATACCTGATGGAATCAGGCCACCAGTATCTACTGAAGGATTTGACACAAACATGACAATTTGATCCATCATATCTAATTTCTGAAATCCCCTGTGGAATTCCTCTGCTAACTTCCTCAGATGGAACCATTTTACTTTATCTTTGATTATTTTTTGTTTTTTTGTTGTGAGAAGTGTTATGGTGTTTTATTTCTTAATTGGGAGGACCACAGTTTCAATTTAAATCCATTGGCAGTACTGATCATATTTGCTGAATCTTTGTTCTTTCCCTGCAGTTCACAGATTAGCTCATTCAATTTTAATGTAATATCTGAAGGAACCCAAAGTCAAGTAAACACATATTGTCTGACAGCTCACTGCACATGTCATTCCTTTTTTAAGTGACTTTTTCAGGTACCAGATCTAAAAATATTTTCAGGACCTTCCCTAAACTTAATCACCTCACATCAGCATGTTGGATTTGTTCACCATAGACAGCATTGAGTTTGTTGAGTGAGATTGAAACATGTGGTACTGAAGGGCTCCTGCTCTTCAGTTTAACAGCAGTTTACATTATATAAAAAAGCCTGTAAATTTATTTGCTAATGTTTGCTGGTGGATTATATAGTGGTGATTGAGAAAGATGGGTAAATCAGGATCACTTTGGCAAAATACAAAAAAGCCTGCATTTGCACCAGCATGCCAGGAGTAATTCAGTTGATCAACTGTTATGGTAGAAATCACTTTGTTGATTGGAATATTTGTCTTGAGCACATGGTTTTTGAATTTTTAGTGGATATTCTCACTCCTTCCTCTCTCTTCCATGATAAAAAGGGTGAGACGATCCTTTTTAGTTGTTATGTCCTTAAAAGCCATGCACACAAAAATAATCAGTTGGTTGTGTCAGTCATTTTGATAGATTGAGTTGTATTGTATTGAGAAACATTTACAATCCTTTTGGTCCTACTGTAGTTGCTGAAAGACATCTTTGGACAAAGATACCACTTATCTCACTATTGTGTTATTGTTTCTTCTTTGTTCTTAATCTTTGATTAAGGAGTCAGTGGCCAAGGCCCTTTCTTCTTTCTTTACTTCACTATCTGTAAATGATTTCTTGAGTTTTGACAGAAGATGGCAAATACAAAATGATGCTTCAATGCAGGGCCTGATTTTCCAATTGATTCAAAAATAAAACGGTCTATTGAGCTTTCAAAACTGCCTTCAACTTGCTATATTTTTTGTGCAAATCATGCTGTTCAAGGGAAAATGTCCTTGAATTTAATATATGGTGATATTCCAAATTTCCCTTTTTACTTTATAATGTACTTTGCACTTTATCATTTACAGTTATGAACAGAAAGTAATTTTCCTGTTGTGTAGGAGTTGTATGTTTTTGTTTGTTCTCAGATGACTCATGTTCGTTAATCATGATTATTGCTTCAACTTATAGTTTGTCACATTCGTCTGTTACTGGTCAGTGCACATCAGCCTCTCGATCCATTCCTCTGGGATCCAAATGCTTGATGGCTCCTTTAAAGTGTGTAGGCATGGGAGGTCACTTATATGGTTGCAACTTGTTTTCAGGGTCCCTGCTTGGCTTGCATTGTTTGGATATTGAATGTGGGGTATGACAACTTTCCCGAGTTGCATCTCTTACCCTACTAAACTATATTTGACAATTTCTAAGAAATACTTCAGTATGGCTATCAACCTCAACAATTTGTTGCTGATAGTTCCACCAAGTTGGCTACTTAGATAAAACTGTCATTGAATGTAAATCATTCGGTAGAAATTTGTCCTCCTTGCTATAGTGTGAGCCGCGAGCAAGCTGAGGAAGAAATGGAGAGTATGAAGAAGTCATTTTGTACAATTTTCTCTTCAGGCCTTAAATGGCAACTTCAGAATCTTGCTGTTGAGCAATGACTATCTTATTTTCATGTATTTGCATCTCATTAAAATCCCAATTCAGCCTGTATACTGTATATACTATTTCCAATCCTCCTGCACTACAATGTTCCATACTGTCAATCCTCCACACAAAGCAGCATCAACAAGGCAACAGCCTTGCCACATCATCATGTCTGCAATTGAAACAACTTTCACATCATCTCAGCTCTTCAGCCTTTTGACTTGGAGTTCAGGGACACTTTGACTTGCATGCTTCTGTCAGGTCACTTTGTGCACAGGGACAGAAATTGATCTCTTGCTTCTGCAAAAGATGCATCCTATGGCTGTTAGCTTGCTTTCTCAACAGTCACTCTCTTTACACTTACCTGGAAGCTGTCAGCTTCTGTCTGTTTCACGTTGCTTTCTTTGTGCATATTTATTGACTTCAGCGCTGACTTACAAGCTGCTAGCTTCTGTGTGGCACAAATTGCTTTTTTAGTACACCTAGTCTTTCGTGCTCAGTTTCAGGATGCCTGCCTCTGTGACTTACATTGACTTTTAGAAGAGAGGCAGCAAGCTTTTCATTGTGAGTAGCTTTAAATAAGCAAGGGAATGTACATGTCATTGTGGGACACCATGCTGTGGCAATGTCATACCTGCAGCAGGTACCAGTTTATGTGCTGCACGCCATTCGTGCTTCAAGTAAATTGCCATTTGTGAAAGTCAATTTGAGTACTCATAAGTGGGTGAAATGGGATTATGGTCAGTCAGAGAATACCACCACAATCAATGAAGGGACACACAGAAGAACAGGAGTGCTATACACAAGAAAAGACCATTCAGCCCACTGTGTCTATGCAGGTAGTGCTATTCTCCTGCCTTTTCACATTATTTTGTACATTGTTTCTATCTAACTGTATATCCAATGGCTTCTTGAATGCCTCAATTGATCCTGCCTCCATCAGATAATGTATTCCAGACTCAACCGTTTATTGTGTGAAAAATCATTTTTCTTGCACCACATTTTCTACTTTAAATCAATGCCCTCTCATTCTTGATTTATTTCCAAGTAGAAAGTTTCTCTCTATTTACTCTATCCAAACGCCTCATGATTTTGAAAGCTTCTATCAGATCTCCTTCTTAGCTGCCTTCTCTCAACAATAACCAATCACTCCAGTCTAGCTTCATAATTGAATTTTCTCATCACTGAAACTATTGTTGTAATTCATTTCACATTTCCAGTCTAGAAGGTTGGTCATGTCAGTTGGATGCTCGGTCTGACCAGAATCTGGGAATTTGAATCCGTGCATTCTAGGGTTTGGTCACAGTCAGTCCTACAGTTCAATTGCAATTAGTCCAGGGATTACAGTTAGTTTTGATGAGATTTTGTGGAGATAGCATCTCAGAATTGGGACATGGTCAGACAAGGGTGGCCTGTCTAATTTGTATGGGGTTAGGCTATGTCAGTCCATTTGTTCATTAATGGTGAGGAGACTTATTAGAGGACACCTGGGGAAAGTGGACAACTTAAGTTTTTAACGGTGCTTCACTGGGTCACTGAGCGAGTAGTGACTGTGATAGGGGACAATCAATGATCTCATAATAAGTTGAAGGGGACAGGGAACTCTATAAGGTGATGTTCAACAAGATTCCTGTCCTCCTGGCCTCTACATGTGGACAGGGTAGGCCAACATGGGCATGAGAAATTCCAAAGATAGGGACACTGTGTCGAAAGTGACTACGTTAATAAATACTTATGTCAAAGGGCTTACTGGAAATGGGGTAGGTGGGAGTGAACTGAAAGGCCATAAGGGCCACAGGGACAGCACTACAAAAGGTAACGTGAAGGATGGGGGAACTTTATGCATCACAGATGAAGCCTGCAAGTCACTCATACTGAAGCAAATTGAAATCTTGCCATGTTGATTTGAAGGTCAACTGCTCCATAACTACACAAAATGGCTGGTACAGTCCATACATTTATCACTATGTTTTACTCTGTGATTTGAGGCAATGGTAGGGCAATTGATGTAGTTTTTCCCCTGATTGAGTGACGCCACCCATTTGAACTTAATTTGTATTTTGTCAGCAGGTCATACAATGTTCAAGAATGAACATCAAGAGTTATGGCTTCAAGTAATCATGATGATTATATTGTTGTGTGCATTAATTGCCACCTTGTCACTTCGGTTAAGCAAATATAACCAGAACAAGGCATTTAAAAGTGACACCTGAGGTTTGCATTACATGCGCCCATTTCCAAAGGGAGCACAGAAAGACAATGCTTTACATCTGCTAGAAGTGCACAGTAAGTTAAATAAGCATGGACATGGTCTGAGATGTGAAAGGGGGCCTTGTCTTTATAGGGGTATGATCACTGTGATCTACTGGCAGAATTCTACTCCCATTGTGCAATCAGTTTTCATTACATAATGTACATTGAGATAAAGAGACATAGCTGCATGCCACGCTATGTGAACTTATAGCATTGTATAATATTGCTGAATAAAGATTGATTGTAAGGATATGAGGGCTCAGGAGTTCCTTTGGTAAAATTGTATTAGTTTTCTGACAGTCTGCACAGCTTATCTGCTCATGGATCTCATATGGAGATTGCTGTGGCCAAAAACATTGTGGTGCAACTACTAAGGCAACATAGAAGCAATGACTATTTAGTCAGCAAGAACATCAGCTTCTGGTGGCTGCTGCACAGCTCCAAGAGGAAGACTTAACAAGCTGAATAGCCACCAAGGAACTTGAGAATGATGACACTGTTTATCTACAAGTCTCGCTGTCATTTTCTTCAACTCTCTGAAAAACAGAGCGGGCACTAATTACAGAAGTTTCAACTCAACTGTGTCATTTGCTGGAGCAGGATTTGTGCTGAGGAGGACTGGGCAGCCATCTCTATCTGCTGGCCACCTTGGTCATAGATAACCTGAACTCCTATGCAAGAATTCAAGAAGCAACTGAGCACCTGTATGACATTGCTCCACCTTTGACCTAAAAAAAAAAGTTATCTCGGATGTAAAATGTTATTTTTCTAGAACACAGTTCTTTTTATCCTTTCTTGTGATGAGGACAGTCAAGCAGGTTGGGTAGTGGCTCAAATGTCGTGGCTTCTACTAGATGGAAGGCCCTATTGACTGTACCCATGTTACTTTGACATAACCCTATCACAAATTTGTACAGTGTGTCAATACTTAAATTATGTGTGACCATCAATGACATGTTTTGGAGATCTGCACCAGATACCATGGGAGCTGTAATGACTGTTACATACTAGACAACACACAGGCTCCTGCCTCGGTTCCAGGATCCTTGGGCCATATATGTATGGCTGCTGAGAGATGAGGGTTTCCCCTTCTCTCCCTCAAAATATGGCTCATGATCTTTTAAGAAATCCTCAGAATTGACATGAAACAAAAATACAGCACTGTCCATATATCCAACATACATTGGAGCAGACAATAAGCCTCCTTAAGTTTGATGCCTGCACCAGAAAGCCTTGCAATGAAATCCAGAAAAGAAGTTCTACATCATTGTGCCATGCTTTGCCCTTCACATCTGGAGCTGACAAAGTGGGAGTTGTTCTGAATGCAGCTGAAGTGGGGAATGTTAAGAAGTCTTTTGATGATGAAGGTCGGCTAACAATCAGGCCATCAGCTGGAAGACCATCCAAGAGAGCATGTCAGAGCAATGGATTGATGAGTGCAAGAGACCAGAGAAAATCTGATTGAATCCCTCTTCCAGAATGAATGAGCTCAGTTTGATATTCTGTTGGCAATATGGCAAACAGCTCCTGCTTAATGCACAGGACATGTGTACTTGGTTATATATGTAGCTTTTGACTTTTCTGTTGCTTGAATAAATATCTGAATTTTCACCTGATTGTGTACTTGATATCTTTGGGTGATTCCTGTTTCAAGTGTCTACACTCTAATGTTCTCTGACCATTGGGGTAACATTGACAATCAATGGAGTAGTGCACTACCATCACATGGTGTCAGGTTTAAGTAAATCTTAAGGCTTTCATCAATATATTATGTTCAAATAAAATAAAACAAAGAACTGCAGATGCTGGAAATCTGAAACAAAAACAGAAGTTGCTGGACTCAAAACATGAACTCTGCTTCCTCTCCACAAATGCTGTCAGACCAGCTGAATTTCTCCAGCAAATTTTATTTTTACTTATTATATACTAATGTTACTTAGTGAAGTCTCTCATGATAGCCAGCGGATTGAAATCCTAAACAATTTCCTTTTGACTCTTGCATTGTTAGTAACCCTGCCAAGTGTGAGTAAGAGTAGATTGCTAAGTTGCCCTGACATGCTTGCACATGTGGTAGGGCAACATTGAACATGTGAGAGGCAGCGCTTAGTGCGATGGTCTGCCAAGAAAAAATACACAATGAGGTAAATTACACAAAAATTACCCAATGTCTGGACATGTGAGTTGCCCATTGTACATCTCCCAACTTTAAATGACAGTGTGCTCCTTGAAAAGGTGAATTAATTTTTCCCAGTAACTTTTCATCACTGATTCCAAACTCTCACTCACAAGCTGGATATAAGTGTGAAATGATATATGCAGCCGGACCAGAATGTGCATTTAGTCTCAGAAATGTATACATTAAAATGGAATACATTGGCTGCAGTGCTCAACATCACAGTTCAATGATCCCTGACATTGGAGGCTATCTGCAGTCAAGGAGTCAGTTGCTTGAGAGAGATGAGCAATGCTTGGCAATTGCAACTTATTTCTTTGGGACTTCTGAACAGGCTGCTGACCTCTGATACGGCTCTGACATCAATAGGACCAATAGCAAATATTCTATTCAAACAGACTGTTAAAGTGCAAGAAAAAATAGATTTACAAAAGTGAAACGTTCCTTCCAATAATGTTTCACCTGTGCGCCATTAGTAAATATCTTCTTCCTCAGCCTACCACTGTGTCTAAGTGCAATCCTAATTCTGTGGCTGGGATGGAGGAATTATGCTGTAAGGTTGGTTCTGTTTGCTTGTAAAATTTGGGTTGTCAGCCCTTGTCTGCTAAGAGTCTCCTGCTGAAATACAGGCTCACCCTCTTGGCAGAAGCAATTGGCATGCTTTGGGATTACAAATGGGGTTGGGGGGCACGGAGATAGAATTCCTGAGAAGAAACAACTGGAGGAGCTTGCTTATAGCTCCTCTTTCCTGCGATTACTCACTGGCGCAACCCTGAGTTGAGGGGGCACCTGATATGGGATCAAGGTCTTTTGTCTCCTCCTTGCCTTGTCATTGATGCTAAGCACCTGTGTCTAGAGCGATGGAGTGCAGATCTATACATATATTTGGCAGATCCTGAGTGTGCTGAACTTGATGCTCCATGGTAGTCACCAGCCTAGCCATAGAGAGCCAGACACATGACTGCGAGAGCTAGCAAGGTGCTGGTAGTATTGATGGAGTCCTCTATCCTTTGATTCAGCTTACCAAGTGCCTTTGGCAAACCTGCCTGAGATTTCTATGCTTGTGTCTCCATTTTGACAGTTATTAATGGCCAAGAATAAATGGTTTCCATCTGCCTGGGATTGAGCAGGTGTCTGATCTTCGGGCAGTCCTCAGTGTCAGAGGTGTGGGACTTTCCTTCTTTTGTTGTTTGTGGAAATCTGTTATCGATTTATTCAGTAAATTGTGCTACCAAGTCCAGATAGAGTTATTCACCTTTGTGGGTTCACTAAGCTGGCAGAGGGTTCAAATGAAAATCTTACCATTGGCTTCCTCCTCAGAGATGGAGTTTATGGACTTTAGCACTGGCCTGTTTGCAGTTATTCACTGGGTGCTGTTAGTGCCTGCATAAGAGATAATTAAATAATTGTTGTAAAAGAGATCAAATTTGTGCAGATTAAGAATGGATTAGCATTTGTGTGAATGGGAAAGCAGTGCAACAAAACAGAATGAAGCATTCTGGGTTGATTGGTCATTGAGGTCTCCTGATCTCCAAATTAGAGACTCAGGTCATCTCTGACCAAATCCAGATTTTCTCCTGATAGGGAATAAGGAACATGATGCAAAAGGGATTGAGTATGTGGAAGAATATAAAAACTTAAGAAATAGGAGCAGAAGTTGGCCATCTGGCCATTAAGCTTGCTCTACCATTCAATAAAATCATGGCTGATTTTTTTCATGGATTCAGCTCCACTTACCCACCCGCTCACCATAACCCTTAATTCCTTCACTGTTCAAAAATCTTTCTATCTTTGCCTTAAAAACATTCAACGAGGTAGCCTCAACTGCTTAACTGGGCAGGGATTTCACAGATCCATTACCCTTTGTGTGAAGTCCTAAGTTTGTTTCCCTTATTTGAGGCTATTCTCCCTAGTTCTTGTTTCATCCGCCTTTGGAATCAACCTCCCTGCTTCCATTTTATTTATTCCCTTCATAATTTTATATTTTTCTATAAGATTCCCTCCCCCTGCCACTCTTTTAAGTTCCAATGAGAAGAGTCCCAATCTACTCAATCTGTCCTCGTAAGGTAATCTTCTCAATTCTGGAATCAACCTAGTGAACCTCCTCTGCACCCTCTCCAGTACCAGTACATCCTTTCTCAAGAAAGGAGACCTTAACTGTATGTGTTACTGTAGATATGTTCTCACCAGCATCTTATACAGCTGCAGCATAACATCCCTATTTTAAAATTCCATCCCTTGAGCAATGAAGGACAATATTCCATTTGCTTAAATTACCCGCTGTATCTGCAAAGCAACTTTGTGATTCATGCACAAGCACTCCCAGGTCCCTTTGCACAGCCGCATGATGCAATTTTTCAGAATTTAAATAATAGTCCATTTTGCAGGTATTCCTATTAAAATGGATGACTTCACATTTACCAACATTGTACTCTATCTGCCCAATCACTTTATCCCTTGCCCATTCACTTAACCTATCTATATCCCTCTGCACACTTTGCTCTACCACTCAGTATCGTTTTCAAAATTTGACACTACACTTGGTCCCCAACTCTAAAGCATCTATGTAAATAGCAAACAGTTGCGTTCCCAACACTGATCCCTGAGGCACACCACTAGCCACTGATCACCAACCAGAAAAACACTAATTTATCTCACTCTTTGCTTTCTGTTAGTTAAGCAATTTTTAATCCATGCTAATACATTACTTGCAATGTCAGCGCCATTTTGTGTGATACCTTGTTGAATTCCTTCTGGAAATCCAGATATATCACATCCAGCAGTTCTTCATTGTTTATTTGCAGGCTATTTGTAGTGAAGCATGAGCAGGAGAGATTGTGCGGTGTCCCCATTGAGTGACAAGGAAGTGCAAAGGGCAGGAAAGATTGGTAGTTTTGGAGGAGGAAGTGGTTGAGAACTGTTGAAAGGATATGATGCATACAGTTCTGGGAATGTGTGGGTACGGTTATAGTGAGTGGTGACTGTGAATTTGATGTCGCAGAGGCAAAATTGTGATACTTAGCCTTGCAGAACAAAGGAGTTCAAATCACTTGTTTCTATGCAGCTGAACATCCTTTTCATTTGGAACATAGCACTGACCTGGTTGAGTTTGTATTGAGGGGAGATTGGTCTGGTGACATAGCCTTTTGTGGCAGTCAGCTAGAATGAGGATTGCCCACCTCTCCACCACCCCCTTTCATCAACACCTGCAGACCAATGTTTCAGAAGCAAGAAGTGAGATTTCCTTTCCTGTGGGCTATGTTCTGAAGATAGAGACTTGAGCATCCTTGTGAGGAGTAGTTCCAGGTTTTCATCATCTGAAGTGGTGTAGAACTGGGTTTTCAATATGGCCCAAATGACATATGCTGAAGGTGCCGACAGCGTCAACCACTTCCAACTCTCCAGTCACATGATCAGAGGAAGAGATGGGGATGTCACAATACAGCACCTAATACTCTGGCCCAAGGTTATTTTAAGTAGAGTTTTTATCGAAGATTTCTGGTTAGTTACTCGTGCTCTTTTGTATGATGATTAAATAAAGAGGGGCAAATCTATAATCTTCCAAAGATCTAATTAACCAGAGTCATTGGTGTCAGATTTGAGACTACATGAGAGTACTGACTTCAGAGTCTAGGAGACTATCCTTCAAGCCTTTAAACTGAGCAAAGTTTCCACTGAATTGAATCTACACATACAGTTATTTCCAAAATATTGGAGGAGGTCTTCCAAATAAGAACAACATAAGACTTTTTGTCATACATCCCAAGATGTTTTTAAATAATTAAAATGTATTCACTAGTTGGTTTAGCATTGCACATGACATTGGTTTGCTTTGGAATAAAGTATTTGTTTACGTGAATCCAGAATATATGTAGATATTTTTAATCAACGGATTCAGATATGTTACAGCACAGGCCTCTAGAACAGGTGGGACTTGAAACTGGGCTTTGGACTCAATGGTAGTGACACTACCAGTGTGTCACAAGAGCCTGAAGAACTCGAACAATCCATTAGGAAAGCTTACATTTTAAAAGGTATGTTCTAATCACCCTGTTCAGAGACGTTATTACAGATCTCTGGAACATGTGGGACATGAACCGAGGCCTTCTTGCTCAGAGATAGGGACTACCACTGCATCTCACAAGCCATAGCCAGTCATCTAGGATGTATGTCAATTGATTTGAGTAACACGTATTCCACTGTGTTCTGTTTTCTTAATTTGTGCTAGCAATAAATGAGCAGTGAGATATATCAATAAAGTATAGTTCAAGAATCTACATAAAGACACAATGAAATTAGCTTAATCTTGCTGGAGATGTACAATCTTATTAGTTCTCTATAAATTCAGTGGTGAATGTGGGCAGCATATTAATGGTCTACTGATGGTTGATACTTAAAAAAAACCTTCCATACTGTACATTCCATCCACCCATACCAGTAAGTAACTATTTGTGACCAGTTACTCATCTCATGTATTTGGCCATAGCAATCAGAAGTGGTCGCCAGGATTTGACATTGAAACATTGTGCAAAATGTGAAAGTGTGTCAAAGGGACTGTACCTTTGTCTCCTGGTTAAAAAGCATTTTAAGTGGAAGATAGTGTCATTCAAGACTGATGCCTAATTGACTTATTACTGATATCTAGTTGTAACTGTGTTTTAGTACTCCCCATTAGGTCTTCTGAACTATTGTTCTACATATGTTAGTCACAATCTTACACCCTTAGGGAATTGTAAGTATTAAATTCACAAAATTTATTTCAGAGTAAATCATTGACAGGGCATGAATATGTATTGGTATGACTCCATACAAGTGCAATTCTTATTTTTTGATAAGTATGTAATTATTTTCTGTACAGAAAATAAATTTTCTCCAGATTGTAATATTCTATTGCAGCAAATTGTAATTCTATCATCATAAGGAACTTGAATATGGTATATGCCAGTAAATGAAAGTTGGTATTTTGCTGCAGTGCACAACTGGTGGAAGATAATGTGTCTTCACTGTAGCAAAGTATAGTTTTGTACCTGCAGTATTTCTTTCCATCGGATGGTGTGTTTGGCACAAATGATATGTTATGCATTTCTGTTTTGAATTTTAATGCTGTTTCTCACTCATGTTAGATAAGCAGTTCTGTGATGCTGAAGGCAAAGCTATACAGTCTACTTTGCACTCTAATAGTTCTATTATGGTGTTAAAGTGTAGCTTAAAATGGAGTTTCTTGAGGAGAACAGAAAATTGAAGGCACACTGAGTATCATAAAATAGAGCACAGGCGTGTAACTAGATGCATGAAGCAGTATAAAAAATATTTTGAATGATCTATTGTTTTGAAAGTTTGTAGTTTCTAATTATTTAAAATATTACATTGTGGATTAAAAGCCCATTTGTCTGTCTTGGATATGTAGCTATTTTCTGGATCAGATACTCATCTTACTATGAACTTGATCACAAATAAATTGGGTTACAATAAGTGCCATATTGCATTGCAGTGCTCTAATTTTTTGAATTGGCTCCATCTAAATGATGATTGTACAAATATTGAAGAATACAGAGAATATTATTATAAACTATTCACTTGAATCTGTAAAAATAGCTACTAAACAAAACCTGGCTGACGACATAGAAGCACATGATACAAGGCTGCACAAACAATTCACGGAATACCTTAGAAGGTAGAATAGATACATCTTTTGACTTACTCATTTGTATTGCAGGCTTAAAGATGCAACTATGTTTTATGTTGTATGATATTATGTCTACCATGATTCTAGATATTAATGCCAAAATATGAAATCAGTGGCAAAACAATGCTACCCCCAACTATCTGGTTGATTTGTGTTATGAATAATCCTAAGTAGAAATGAAGTTCCAATCACATTCAGTACAGTCAGTATTCATGCAGTCAGCATTGCCAATACAAAGATAATTCTGAATATTTGGCTCACTGACAGTTGAGTAATTTGCTCAGTTAACTATACTCTCCCTGTAGTTTTAGAATGGAATTAAACTAAGTTCCTTTAATTCATGGTCTCATGACCCGGTGTTGTAAGGAATCTTGTCTTCCTTAAGAGTAAAGCTGTCTATTTTTTAGATTTTGGATGTATTAGAGTAACATTTACTTTGTTATGTTAAGTATATTTCTAGAACCCAGATTTAGGTTTTCCTTTCATATATCATTGAGAATGGTAATAAATGCTTTTTTTTCTCTCTGCATCCAATAGTAAAAGAAGAGGAAGTAGTGAAATTTATTTTGCTTAGGAAGTCTAGTCTTCACCAGTCTTGCTAGTGTCAGAAGTAAACTATAAAAATGAAACTGGAAAACAACAAGTGAATGGGCCAGGTTTCAACCAAAGAGAGCCTCGGAGTTTGGCTCAACAATGTTGAGGTTGAGGCAGAGGCAAAAAAGGTAAGGATAGTTATTTCTACAAATAGCAGATCTTCAGCTGTATTAAATTCGCAAAATTGTCCTGACCCTTTATTTTGCCTTATGACATTGTTGCACCCTTTCTTTAATACAGTGTAACCGATTAACTGAATTATTTAAGTAGCCCATGTTCCATGAATGAAAAAAAAGTCTCACTGATTCAACAAATCTTTTGAACACAGATTATTTCTACAGTTTTTCAATCTGAATTGTCTCTCATAACATTTACAATTTTGCATTAAAAATATCCATTATATTAGAAACTGAAACTTTTGGAACACAATTATTGTTTTCAAGTTTTTCCACGTGATCCATTCATCTCCATTTGAGTTTTTGCCTGAGAATTGCGTTACTGTTGTCACCAATGCTGGTTTGAAACTGTGAGTAATTGGAGTTCCACAATGTTAATTTTCTATTTTCCTCTATATTTTGGGTGGTGTTACATGTTATGGCAAAATTGAGATGAACAAAAGCAATGAATTGAGGCATGTATGTTGACACAATGAGGGACAATTATGATTGTTGAACTTATATCCTTGCCAAATTTCACACCTACCAAGTCAGAAGTTTGTTCAGTCTTTGCATGTTTGAAAGTTTTGGGTAACCCAAATGCACTTGTTTTTAAACAAAGTATAAATAATTGTTGACTCACTATTTCTAAAACTGTATAAGTAGAAAGAAAAAGTATTTGATTTGTAAACAACTTTCTACAACAGTATTTTCAAAACTATTTTTAAAGAATTTTCTGCAGAATAGTATTTAATATTTTAACAATTTTTTATTAGTTTAATTTTGCATTTTTTGCAATCATAAATCTTGACTACGATTGCATAAGTACTCATAATAGGAATTTTTTCAAGGTGGAAGGAAGAAAGTGACTAACAAGAATTATTGTTTCAATATCTTGCAAATCACTGCAAGTTATTCACTGTAGATTTGGAGAATTATCATTTTCCTGCAATAGACTTTTTCATTTTATAAAATCAGAATAATTGAAAATTTGCAGAATTTTCATTTGATCCCGAGTAAATAAAGATAAGACTTTTAAAATTCTATTGAGCATTCAGTTCTCAAAAAGGCTAATTTCTCAGATGGTAATAGTGAAGAATTCTTGAATGCTTTACTATTAGCAGAGACTGAAATTATAGAAGGATAATTAAAACTTATTACAGAGGAACCTCGATTATCCGAACGTGATGGGCGGGCACTATTTCGTTCAGATAGTTAATTATTCGGTTAATCAATTAAATGCCTTTACTTTGGGGCTCGGAGTGTTTACAGTCTGCTCCCCGTTCACGAGGTAAGGCAGCATCACAGCAAGTGAGACCCTGCCCCCTGCCCATCCCCCAGAACCCCATCCAACACTGCCTCCCGCCCGCCCCCAGCCCCATCTGACACCACCTCCAACATTCCCCTGCCCCCAGATCAGTTCAACACCGCCCCCACCCCAACCCCATCTAACACTGCCCCCAACACCAACCCCCCGACCCCAACATCCCCAGCACCCAACCCCATCTAACACCACCCCCAACACCCCTGCCCCCAACCCTGTCCAAAACCATACTCGCCCCCAACATCCCCCGACCCCAACCCTTTCCAACATTGCCCACCCCCAACACCACCCGCCCCCAACCCCATCCAACACAGCCCCCCCAACACCGCCCCCTAACCCTGTACTCTCTCAGGCCCTCTCCAGGGCAGCCGGACTGAAGACCAACATCAAGACTGCTGCAGCTGCCTTTGTGGGATAAGTCTCCAAATAGCGCGTGTATATGTACACACACACACAACTTTTTACTGCAACCCTTTGACAGGTTCCACCTTTGCCCTGTACAGGACAATGTTGGAGAGATTATCTGGGGAAGGGTGGTTTAGGGTGCACCCCACTTTTTCCTGTAGATCTCCAGGGAAAGTGTGAGGAGAGAGAGGGTGGGAGGTCAGTCATTTGGAGACGGTGCCTGTTTAATTACTGTAAACAAAAGACGCGATCACTGTTGGAAACACGTCTTTGATGTAATGTTTCTATCGGGACCACAACCTCTCCTTTGGATAATCCGATATTTGGATAATCAAGGCTCCACCTGTCTATTCTCCACTGTTGTTTAAATTAATTATCACTCATAGAAGTTGAACTTTTCTTAATATTTAGAATGATTTAAATCAGAGCTGCAGTTTATGTTTTAAGGATGTTAAATAACTCCATAGAGGCTGGTATCCCGTCACCCTTTACTTACACATACACAGTACATGACACTAGTCTGGCTTCCTCTGAGCCAGCGCTCTGTGAACAGAACTTGAGAAAGTGAGGACAGCAGATGTTGGAGATCAGTGTCAAAACGTGTGGCACAAATAAAGCTCTGCCGGTCAAGCAGCATCCGAGGAGCAATAGTGTCAAGGTCAACAACGTATCCTTGAAATGTAGACTGTCCTGCTCCTCGAATAATGCCTGATTGGCTGGGCTTTTCCAACTTTTCCACACTTTTTGACTAGAACCTCTGATACTCCTATTTATATCTGTCAGCCAAGACCAGGTTAACAGTCATTTGGGGACTCATGTTCCACGAGGTTCATCTGGATAACCTTGTGACCATCACTACAGGATAGGAAAAGGAAGAGCACTGAAGAAAATGCACTTCTTATTGGCTGATCATGAAAGAGCACGGCTGGCATTTGTGGACAATGTTACAACCCACAATATCATGTCAAACTTGAAGATGTGAAAGGGAAATTCACAGGGTTGGAGTTGATTATAAATTGTTTGAAGGTCTATGCAGAAGAACGTGAATTGGCCATGCTAAATTGCCTGTAGTGTTAGGTAATGGGTAAATGTAGGGGTATGGGTGGGTTGCGCTTCGGCGGGTCGGTGTGGACTTGTTGGGCCGAAGGGTCTGTTTCCACACTGTAAGTAATCTAATCTAATCTAATCTAATCTAATCTTAAAAAAAACGTAAAATTAATCTGCAAAGCAACAAAGATAATTTTGAATGTGCAATGTTTACTTGGATATTCCAACAAATTTTGAATGTGAAATAGTGATGTTAGTTATTTAATTGCTGTAGCTTTTATAAATGTACTGGTCTCCCCTATGTAAAGCAATTTCTCATCAAACTTTTTCTTTTTCATATGGTCTGTGAGTGAAGGAAAGTTTCCAAATAGTGCTGCTTCCATTTTCGTTTATGCTCAGTCTTTTTATAAAACTAAACACCACTTTGCTCTGTCCAAACCATGAATTCCTTACTCAGCCTTCCTGCTTGCTGTTACCTAACCCTTTTGTTCACCACATCTCTCCCCAATACTTTCACTTGCTAGTTCCGTCTCCCACCTTTGTGCTCACTACGTCCCATTGCTGATTTCCCTCACTCTACTCATGACTTTGCCAAATGTCTTGCTGATAACCTGTCACTCACAAAACTTGAATGTGGGAGGGATGGATGAGTGAGATTCAGGGAGGAGGAGAAAGTTGAAGTCGCAAAGTTGCAGAGTGGGCTGAGGGAAGTTTGGGAAAAGGAAGTGATAAATAGAAGATTTGGAGAAGAAACTGACAAACAGGAAATTCAGGAAAGCTTCAAATGGGAGGGTTGAGAGAGGCACATGGTAAGTGGGAGGTTCAGGAAGGAGATAAGCTAGAACCAAAAATGTAGAGGTGAAAAATATGAGTGAAATGTAAGTTTTCAAGAGTTAGTAAGAAGACTTTTGGACCAGTTAGATTCAAAACAGCCAATAGATTTTTAATACATCAGGAATGTAGCCCACTTTTTTTTTTACCTTCTAGGAAAGTCATTTGCATTTAGCATGCCATTTTTTTAGGAAAACATTAGAGTGCCAAATGAGGACCAGACATACATAGTGTCATAGAGTCATACAGCATGGAAAAAAAACCTTTTGGTCCAATTCATCCATGCTGACCAGATATCCCAACCTAATCTAGTCCCATTTGTCAGTACTTGGCCCATATCCCTCCAAACCTTTCATATTCATATACCCGTCCAGATGAGTTTTAAATGTTGCAATTGTACCAGCCTCCACCACTTCCTTTGACAGCTCATTCCATATACACACCAACCCCTGTGAAAACATTGTCCCTTTGCTCCCATTTATATATTTCCACTCTCAACCTAACCTATGCCTTCTAGTTCTGGATTCCCCTACCCCAGGGAAAATACTTTGTCGATTATTCCTATCCATGCCCCTCATGCTTTTATAAACCTCCATAAGGTCACCCCTCAGCCTCTGACGCTCCAGGGAAAGAGCCCCAGCCTATTCAGCCTCTCCCTATAGCTCAAATCCTCCAACTTTGGCAACATCCTTGTAAATCTTTTCCAAACCCTTCTGAGTTTCAGAACATTTTTCCAATAGGAAGGAGACCAGAATTGCATGCAATATTCCAAAAGTGACCTGACCAACATCCTGTACAGCTGCAACATGACCTTCCAACTCCTGTACTGAGTGCTGTGACCAACAAAAGAAAGCATACCAAACGCCGCCTTCACTATCCTATCTACCGGTGACTCTACTTTCAAGAAACTTTGAACCTGCACTCCAAGGTCTCTTTGTTCAGCAAAACTCCCTACGACCTTACCATTAAGTGTATAAGTCCTGCTAAGATTTGCTTTCCCATCTGCCACTCCTCAACCCATTGGGTCATCTGATCAAGATCCCATTGTAATCCGAGGCAACCTTCTTCGCTGTCCAATACACCTCCAATTTTGGTGTCATCTGCAAACTTACTAGCTATACTTCTTATGTTCACAACCAAACCATTTATATAAATGATGAAAGGCGGTAGATCCAGCAGCAATCCTTGTGGCACTCCACTGGTCACGGGCCTCATCCAGTCTGAAAAACAACCCTCCACCACCACCCGCTGTCTTCTACCTATAAGCTAGTTCTGTACCAAATGGCTAATTCTCCCTGTATTCCATGAGAACCTTGCTAACCAGTTTCCCATGGGGAAACTTGTCGAACGCCTTACTGAAGTCCATATAGATCGCATCTACTGCTCTGCCCTCAATCCAGTTTGTTCCTTGAAAAGACTCAATCAAGTTTGTGAGACATGATTCCCATGCACAAAGCCATGTTGACTATCTATCATCAGTCCTTGTTTTTCCAAATACATGTACATCCTGTCCCTCAGAATTTCCTCCAACAACTTGCCACCACTGAAGTCAGGCTCACTGGTCTATAGTTCCCTGGCTTGCCCTTACCACCTTTCTTAAATAGTGGTACCACATTAGCCAACCTCCAGTCTTCCGGCACCTCACCTGTGACTATCACTGATACAAATATCTCCGCAAGGGGCCCAGCAATCACTTCCCTAGCTTCCCACAGGGTTCTAGGGTAGACTTGATCAGGTCCTGGGCATTTATCCACCTTTTGTGTTTCAAGACATCCAGCACTTCCTCCGCTGTAATATGGACATTTTTCAAGATTTCACCATGCACACCAAGGTTCCTCTGATGCTTGTGCTTCCCAGAGTCGAACCATTCACCATGTATTCCCTTGCTTTGTTTGTCCTGTTCAAGTGCATCACCTTACACTTCTCCCAATTGAAAATCATCTGCTATTGATCGGCCCATCTGACCATATATGCAGGAAGTGTGACCAGTTGCAGCTACTGACTAACTGTATTTTGGAGCTGACACTGCAGGTGAATTCACTGTGGAGAATCTGCGATGTTGAACTTGTCGTGGATAACACGTTCAGTGCGGTAGTCACACCTCACGTTAAGACTGATGGGCAAAAAGGATATTTGTGACCACAAGGCAGAATAGAGGAAGGCAGGTCATGCAGGAGTTCCATTTGGTCATTCCTTTCTAACAGATACACTGTTTTGGATGCTATTGGGGGAGATGACTGTGCAGGGGAAACAGTGGGAGCCAATTTCATGGCACCATGGGTGGGTCCAGGGGAAGGAAGAGGAATGACAGTGCCATAGTAGGAGTGATTTAATCGTAAGGTGAACAAATAGGCATTTTTGCAGTCGCAAAAGAGATTCCTAGATGGTATATTGTCTTCTTGATGCTGGGGTCAGGAATGTTGCTGAACAGCTAAGGGGATTCTGAAGTTGAAGGGCAAGCATATAGAGATCAAGGTATATGCTTGTTTGATGTGGAGTTGGAGAAAAAGATGAGGTTCTACAAGCAGAGCTTAGGGAGCTAGGAAGAAGATTAAAAAAAACAGAACCCAAAAGATAATTATGTCTGGGTGACTTCTGCTGCCATATGCTAGTGAATACAGACCAAAACCAAAAATGGGTTAAAAAAAACAAAAAGGAGTCATGTTGCTGGGAGAATACTATAGGACCTCCTAACAGTTAGAGAAAAATATAGCAATAAATAAGCTGGCAAATTTCAGACAAGTGTAAAAGTTAATAAGGTAGTGATTTCAACTTCTCAATATTAACAGCAATAGTCCTAGTGTGAAAGCTTCAGAGGGAGTGGAATTCTTAAAATCCATCAAGGATCGCTTTTTAAACCAGTGTATTGATGCGGTAAACTTTATTTTGGGTAATGGAGCTGGGCAAATGCTTGAAGTACCAGTAGGAGTGTAGATAGTGATCATAAGCTCCATTAGACATCAGACTGTTATAGAAAAGGGCAAGAAAATCAATGTTCTAACCTGGGGGGAAGGAAATCTGAGTTAAGTGTGAGGTGAGGTACTCGGGCAGGACAAACAAAGGAAGGGTATACATGATGAAGGTAGGGCCCTGGGAAGCACAGAGGATCAGAGGGATCTTGTATGTGCACTTGCCCCAGAACGTGTGGGGGCAGGTTGATAAAGTGGTCAAGGAGACACTTAGGATACTTGACTTATTAGCAAAGGTCTTAGATCTTAAAAACAAAAGAGGTTATGCTAAGCTATATGAAATGTTGGTTAGGCCACAGCTACAGTATTATGTGCAATTCTGGAATCCACATTACAGAAGGGATGTGATTGCATTGGGGAGGGTGCAGAGGAAATTTACCAGTTGTTGTCTTGTCTAGTCTGGAAATTTTCAGTCATGAAGAGAGTTCAGATAAAAGGTGTTTTCTTTACAGCAGAGGAGACCGATAGAGACAGTGATTGCTATGTATTAAATTATGAAGGTCATATTCAAGGTAGACAGGAAGGAACTCCTCCCCTTGGTAGAGGGATCAATGACTAAGGGATATAGATTTCAGGTAAGGAGCAGGAGTTGTGAGGAATTTCCTTTTTACCCAGATAATATTGGGAATCTGGAATTCACTACCTCTAAGGATAGTAGAGGCAGAAGTCCTCATTACATTTTAGTAGTATTTAGGTGTACACTTGCATTACCAAAGCATGGAAAGCTCTGAACTAAATACTGCAAAATGGGATTCAAAAAGTTAGGTGGTTGCTTTTGAACGGCATAGACTTGATGGGCTTAAGAGCTTTTTTCTGTGCTGTAGACTCTGTGACTCCGTAATCCCATTTTCATACTGATTGTTGTAGCGTGGAAAAAGTACAAATTTTATCGGCCTGTTGTTTGGTTATTTGTATAGCTTGTTGAGGTGTGTTGATCCTTCAAGGCAAAGGTGGCCATGACCTCTATTTCGAGTGTTTGACGGTACATGTGTCACTGCTCAGGCTCATCTGTGGCCAGATGGTTTGCTGCTAATATGACAGTTTCCGCAAGTGATTAAGTTTTGATGAGTTACTGGTCAGGGTTGCCTTTTCTTGTGTTTTCTCTCTACTGTTGTTACGTATTTGTCACAACCACATCAGGCATGACCACAGTTTGACCCATTCTGTGAACTTCTGTAGCTTGTTTAGCTTCCTTTTCGTATCCTGGTGTCTTTCAATTCTAAAAATAACTGGCAATGAAGTGTTAAACAAACTCATAGGTTATATTACAAAATAACTAATTCTGAAGATTTCTAATTAAAATATGTGACATGTATTAGATAAAGTACAGATATAAAGATTAAAAGTACATTCTGGCGGATGTCAGATTATTCTGTGATTGTTGCACGTCTGTTATTTTACTTTTAGCTTATTTTTCCAATGATGAAGTCAGAATTCAGCAGCTATGTTGTCTCTGTAGTTGAATAATTAAAGTTTGGTTCGACAGGTGGTTTCAGTTGGTAGAGTAACATTAAGAGAGGGAGAGAAGTTTTCTTGTCCCTCATTAGTTCTGCAATTCCAGCACTTTCTGATCACTTAGGTTCTTTCAACTGAACTGTCATTGATTCCTGAAAGCTTTTCTCTTTTGAGCTGGAGATTCTGACTCTGAGGATGTTTTCTCTCAGCTGTCAACCTATGGAGTTCTGATTGAGAGCAGTTGTTGCAGAGTCTTCTATAGATCCAAATTTAAGATGGTCCTTATTCCCAAATGTGTTACATTATGCTTCAGTATTAAATGTTGGGTAAACTTAAGTCTGGGGCATGGTTACATTCAGTATGATTTAAATGAGGTAGCTACCTTTTAACTGCCCCATTCATCAGTTTGGATGTTGTCTATTTGCATTGAGCTAGAATAAGCTGCTCACACCTTTGGAGGAGCAATTGTTAAGGATTTTTTGTTTACCTTTGGAGATGTTCATTGAATTTTAACACAATTCCTTGGAATTTTGATCTGTGGTAAGTACAGTCTAGTTCCAATTCAAGCCCTAAGTGTAGTCGTGTGACCTCGAGCTGTCTCGTGTGTTGAAGAAAAATAAATGGGAATATAAACTAAACAGCTCAAGCTACAACATGAAAAAAGGAACTAGAAGCATTGCTAAATAATTTACTGAAACTTTCAGTACAGTATACAACAATGATAAAAGCCAGTTTGGATCTTGGGCTATATAGCCAAAGTGATGAATCTCAAGTTTAGAAAATAATAAAAAAAAGCTTTGTCACCACATCATAGCAAGGATATTGGGAATTGAAGATAGTGCTAATAAGGACCAACAAAAACTGACAGTTTAAAACTATCCAGTTGTGGAGAGAAACTGATGAAAATTGGCTTAAATCCAGAGAGAAAAGATGGTTCAACATTCTCAAATTCTTAAATAAAGTGAATACTTGTAATGTAGAACAAGAGTAGTTGCTCAAACAATAGGGATTTAAATAATTTAGACAGAGGAAATGATGGAAAGTACACTACCCCACAAGCAAGTAAGGACAGATCATATGAAAGCCAACAAGACAATTATATCAAATTATATAATAGTTCATTGCAATAAATTGTTTTACCCAACAGTTCGATCCTGCAAATGCTCTACACAAAACTAGAATAACATTTGAAGGAACAGATGTTCACCAGTTCTAGATCTGGGATTGGCCAGTTGGTTTCCAGAATAATCATCTAGGCTTTCTTGTGTTCATACATCTCCCATTTCTTTTATTTAGTGACTACTGCTAGAAAATGCATTTGAGCTGATTGAAGTCAGGAATATGTTTAATATTTGAAATAAAAAAAAATTTTAAAATTTAATCTTCCAGAAGAAAATTTGGTATTTAAAAATTCTGATACCCACATTGTCTTTTACCTCTGCCCAAAAAACTTATTTTCTCTCCCTGGCAATGACATATGGGTGAACCAGACTGTCCATGCCTCAGGCAAAGACAGCGATTGCCTTAATTGGTGCAGGAATTGAACCTACACTGTTGGTATCACTCTGCATTGTAATGCAGCCATCCAGCCAACTGAGCTAACTCAACTTTAAAATGAAAACCTTACAAACGTTATGGCACTGAAATAGGCCATTTAGATCATCCTATCTGCAGTGGCTGAATAAACTAACTGCCCATTCCAATCTCACTTAACAGCACCGGGTCCATACCCGTGCAGGTTGCAATGCTTTAGGTACAGATGGATCTTTTTAAATGAATTGAGCATTTCGCCCTCAACCACCACACTGTGTAGCAAATTCCAGACATCCACCATTCTCTGGGCAACAACGCTTGCCTCATATTCACTCTAATCATCTTACCAATCACCTTAAACCTGTGCCACCTGCTAATTAACCTCTCTACTAAGGGAAATTGATCTTCCCTGTCCTCTCAGTCCAGGCACCTCATTATTTCCTATGCCTCAATTAAATCACTCCTCAACCTCCTTTCTTTCGAGGGAAACAGCCATAGCCTTTCCAATCTTTCTACATACCTGCAATTTTCAAACCCTGACAATCTTGTTGCAAAGTTGTTCTGTGCTCTCTCTCTCTGGAGCAGTTGTGTCCTTTCTGTAGAGTAACCAGAATTGTACATAAAGCTCAAGCTGTGGCCTAATCCATGTCTTGCATAGTTTCAGCATTACACCCATGCTTTTGTATTCAACCTGTCCTGTCGCCAACAGGGACCTGTGAAAATGCACTCCAAAGTCTCTCACTTCTTCCATCATTTGTAATACCCTTCCATTTGCTGTGAAATCCATTTTTTTAGCCCTCTACAATGCATAAGCTCTCACTTCTGTAGACTTGCTGCTTTTTGCCTATTAAAGTAAACCATTGATATCATCCTACAGCCAGCCTCTTCACTATCAGCTACCAGCCTACTTCTGCATCATCTGTGAATTTCTCAAATATGTCTTCCACATTTAAGTTGAAATCTTGAATAAATGCCACAATAGCAAGTGATTTTTTTTTAAAAGTCTGAGCCCTGTGGAGTGCACTGGAAACCACTTTTTTGCTCTGTAAAAACATCCATCAACCATTATCCTTTGTTTCTTGTCGTTGAACCAATTTTGGATCCAACCTGTCACATTCTTCTGTATTCCATGGACTTTAATTTTTCCTAACAGTCTTTCACATGGGGCCTTGTCAAATGCCTAAGATCTGTGTATTGGTAGTTCTCCTATAATGTGATAGTTGCATTCCCATGCGATGTCATGCTATGGAGAAAATAGTAGTTCGTCTAACACAAAAGATAGCACAGTCTAAATAAGTTTCTCATCATATATTTCAATGAAATGATATAGTAAATTTAACACTTTAAGGGGTTTCAGAATTAAATAATGTCCCATCTGAAATTTGCAGTGCTGGCCCAGCTGCTGATTCAATGCTATTTAAATGCTATCACAGCTTCTAACTTGTTTCTCCTGCTAACAGTCACTTCATAATGTGGATAAAGATAGTCAAACAATGGGATTTTCCCCCAACAAACTTATTCCCAAAAACATTCCCAAAGAGGAAGAAACAAAAAACAGGAAGTTTTCTTGTAGCGCGAGTAAAATCTCCTTTGTTTTGAGGGTGTGGCTAAAGAACTGGGATTCTCTGAATAGCTGGAGGTTTTGATGGGGTTTGGGTTTCAGAGGGAATGAGGTGCTGAGACTCTCAGACTCTCTCCCCCACCCCCCCCTCCACCCCCACCCACCCACACACTGTGCCCCCCATGTTTCAAATGGAGACTGGCATGACCCGGAGATGGGTTGGGTGGGGAGAAATGAGGGTGACCATTGGTCTGTCCTTAGTTTCACACCTCCCTCCTTCTAAACACACACACCCTCTCTTGTAAAGTCATCGTATGTTGAAGCTTCAGATAGCCAGAAACTCAGCCTCTGCTTAACAAGAGGCCCTGTTTAGTCTCCAACATCATTGCATTTGCACCTTCTTTCATTCCCTATCTCCTTCTCTCTTCCCACTCCTCACCCCCCACCCCCAACTCCATACATGATCCCAGTAGGCATTCCAGAGTGGTGTGCTATTACCCCCAAAACAATTAAACTGTCAGCCCTGGGAGCAGGTTCGAGGATCTCACTTTGTTTTTCTCACTGATGAAAGCAAATTAAACTACCTTAGTTGCAGATAGAAGTGAAAAAATACACACACACGACAGCCTGTTGCAATAGATGGACCAGAAGAATAAATCACAGCTGGCTGGTAATACAAGGGATGAAATCGCACAATAACCAACGAGAATTTGCCTTATTAAAAAAAGGTCCACAATTCACAAATCGCGTTACAGCCAAATCACATTTATGAAAAGCATTTTATAGGAGAACTACCTGTAGACATTATCTATTGCACCTCTGTGTTACTTCCTCAAAACTTTCAGTTAAATAAGACACAACCTTTGCTTAAAAATACATGCTGAGTAACCCTGATTAATCCATGCTTCTCTATACTGCAGTTAACGCTACCTCTCAAGATTGATTCCAGTAATTTGCCCACCTAAAATTATTTGACCTACCTCTCGTACATTTTTGAATAATGGTACCATGTTTGCAGATCTCCAGTCCTCTGGTACATGAGAATTGGAAACAATTCACAAAGCAGCTCTTTTTTTTTCCTCAGTGATATCCCTTTTACAACTCAAAATCTTGATTTCAGATTCTTCTTCACTCCTCTCTGCACCTGTAAACACTTAAAGTTCTTCATATCTTTGAGATCTTGACACTAGTGTAATTTTGAGCTTTTGTTCATCCTGGATTTTAATTGCTCCACCATTGGAAGCCATTCCTTCATCTGTCTAAGCCTCTTAGCTGTGTAATTCCAATACATCCCTAGTTTTCTCTCTCTTTCTTTCTCTCTCTCTCTCTCTCTCTCTCTCTCTCTCTCTCTCTGTCTCTTCGTTAGGACACTTCTTCGATAAGTATTCATCATTTGTCCTAATATCTCCTCTCTGGCTTATTGTAAATAATATCTGCTAATGGTCCTGTGTCATGCCTTAAGATATTTAGTTGCATTTAAAGGTGCTATATAATTGCAAATCAATAGAATACTTTGTGTTACCAAATATTTGATTCTCCAGCAGATATTAAATTTGTCACAGTTCATGTTTTTTGCACTTTTTTGTTGTAAGAAATATAAGACCATTATATTGCCTCATATTCTTACTAAATTGCATTACAGGAATATTCAGCGGATGAGAATACATGTGATTGCATGGTTGCTAAGCTAAGATAATATTTCCAAGATTTGTGTGAAATTCTGTATTTTTCCTTTGTGGAAATATCTTTGTGCAATAATATTAGGTGCATTTATTTAATATTTTTATGTGGAGGAAGAAAGAAAAACCCCTTCAGTATTTGACTGCCTTCTCCAAATATTTCTTGCTTTGTGACATGGCAATGTAACCTATATGTGAGTCAAGACACTGTCTGACCAGTAGTCCAGAGATAATGGTCATATTTTAAAGAAATGTATTCTCTGAATACTGTATCCTGTCTTCATTTGTCATAAACCTGCTGTGGAAGCTGTGATGTATAGCACTGTCATTACAGATGTATTGTTAGAGGGTTTCCACAAGGTTCTTCTTGCACTGCAATTAATTTATTGCAGTAAACAATATGTATTGCTCTCTCTGCAACAAAGTGGATTTTTTTTAATGAGGTGGATGTTATTACTGCAATAAATCAGTGCAAACTTGTAATGTATAATTCAATGTGTGTATTCCCACTGTTACCTCACTGAATAAGCCGACAGTGCATCAATGTCAGCCCAGAGCTCAAAAATGCTCCAGTCTGTTCTCCCACTTAGTATCTAAATATGTTTCTTTAATTTGCTTGTAAATAAATACAATGTAAGATGCAATGTGAATGCTACACTACATGCTTAATTTTTAAATTGCATTATCCCTCTGCAGCAGTAAAAAGTAGTTTATTTACTTCCCATAAAGCATGTTGTCTCCAAAGATTTGTGCACACTTGCATTTTAAAAATGAGCTAAAATCAATCCAGATTAGTTTTAGCTGTATATTCCTAAGGAATAGACTAATTCAAATTGATCCACTTGAAATTCTGTTGCACTTTCCCAATCAATTAAATTGGTATGCACTTAGCACAACTCATAATCAGATTCTATAAAATCTACATTCGTAAGAGCATACCTGAAATGATTTCAAGTTAAGTGATTTTTCAGTTATGTTAGGTTAGGTATAGGTGCAAACACACTGTTTCTTGGACTAAATTTCTAGTCTTTATGCTTTCAGGATACTTGTCTTTGTGACTAAGATAACTAGTGTTATATTCTGTTGGAAGGTGACATGTATTAACTGTCTCTGATGAAGTTGCCACTGTTTAGCTGTCTGGTAACCTTGGGAAATGTGTACTTCCGGTAAGCCAAGCTATTCAATGAACAGAAAGGTTCTTTTGTAGACAGTTACATTGCTGCATGTAGGTAAGACAGGTTCTCTGTCTCTTGAAGTACAAACTTAAATTTCTAATAAAGGAGGCATAATTTTGTGGTTCTTGTTAAATTTGTGATTTATCATTGATAATTTATTGCTTATATTCCGAATATGCTCTGACTAACTAGAAATCTATCTCCATAGTATGCTTTATTATGCACAAAGTAGTTGTATATCTACTGCCCAGTTAATCCACTGAAAGTCCTGGTTGATGAAAGCCTCATTGTTAGCCAGGACTGAGTTCTGAAGTTGGTCTGTTGGCTGAAGCATCAGTGTAGTGGCTACAAAAACAAAAGGTTGGCCGCAGAAAATGGGGGAGATACTAAATGAGTGCTTTACATTAGTATTTACTGTGGAAAAAAATATGGAAGATATAGACTGTAGGGTATTAGATGGTGACATCTTGCAAAATGTCCATATTACAGAGGAGGAAGTGCTGGTTGTCTTGAAACGCAAAGAAGTGGATAAATCCCCAGGACCTGATCAGGTGTACCCTAGAAGCTAGATAGGTGATTGCTGGGCCTCTTGCTGAGATATTTGTATAATCGATAGTCACAGGTGAGGTGCTGGAAGACTTGAGGTTGGCTAACGTGGTGTCACTGTTTAAGAAGGGTGGTAAGGACAAGCCAGGAAACTATAGACCAGTAAGCCTGATGTCAGTGTTGGAGGTAATCCTGAAGGACAGGATGTACATGTATTTGGAAAGGCAAGGACTGATTAGGGATAGTCAACACAGTTTTATGCATGGGAAATTATGTCTCACAAACTTGATTGAGTTTTTTGAGGAAATAACAAAGAGGATTGATGAGGGCAGAGCGGTAGATGTGATCTGTGTAGACTTCAGTAAGGCGTTCGACAAGGTTCCCCATGGGAGACTGATTAGCAAGGTTAGATCTCCTGGAATACAGGGAGAACTAGCCATTTGGATACAGAACTGGCTCAAAGGTAGAAGACAGAGGGTGGTGGTAGAGGGTTGTTTTTCAGACTGGAGGCCGTGACCAGTGGAGTGCCACAAGGATCGGTGTCGGGCCCTCTACTTTTTGTTATTTACATAAATGATTTGGATGTGAGCATAGAGTAAGTTTGCAGATGACACCAAAATTGGAGGTGTAGTGGACAGTGAAAAGGGTTACCTCAGATTACAACAGGATCTAGACCAGATGGGCCAATGGGCTGAGAAGTGGCAGATGGAATTTAATTCAGATAAATGTGAGGTGCTGCATTTTGGGAAAGCAAATCTTAGCAGGACTTATGCACTTAATGCTAAGGTCTTAGGGAGTGTTACTGAACAAAGAGACCTTGGAGTGCAGGTTCATAGCTCCTTAAAAGTGGAGTTGCAGGTAGATAGGATAGTGAAGGCGGCATTTGGTATGCTTTCCTTTATTGGTCAGAGCATTGAGTACTGGAGTTGGGAGGTCATGTTGCAGCTGTACAGGACATTGGTTAGGCCACTGTTGGAATATTGCGTGCAATTCTGGTCTCCTTCCTATTGGAAAGATGTTGTGAAACTTGAAAGGGTTCAGACAAGATTTTCAAGGATGTTGCCAGGGTTGGAGGATTTGAGCTAAAGGGAGAGGCTGAACAGGCTGGGGTTGTTTTCCCTGGAGCGTCGGAGGCTGAGGGGTGACCTTATAGAGGTTTACAAAATTATGAGGGGCATAGATAGGGTAAATAGACAAAGTCTGTTCCCTGGGGTCAGGGAGTCCAGAACTATAGGGCATCAGTTTAGGGTGAGAGGGGAAAGATATAAAAGGGACCTAAGGGGCAGCTTTTTCACACAGAGGGTGGTACGTGTATAGAATGAGCTGCCAGAGGAAGTGGTGGAGGCTGGTACAATTGCAACATTTAAGAGGCATTTGGATGGGTATATGAATAGGAAGGGTTTGGAGGGATATGGGCCGGGTGCTGGCAGGTGGGACTAGATTGGGTTGTGATATCTGGTCGGCATGGACAGGTTGGATCAAAGGGTCTGTTTCCATGCTGTACATCTCTATGACTCTAAAATATCTGCACCTGTGTCATAATTGGTGTAAATGGAATTACACGGGGAGAAATTCAGGGAAAAGTCATAAAATAACCTTAATGCGAATGTTAATAATTTTATATAAATAGTGAACAAGGCTTTTAGTAATTGTAAAATCTCCTATTAAGAGGGTATGTTGTTACCATTGATTTTGTAATGTATACAATTTACATCAGAAAGGTAAGGTTGGATTGTATGGAGTATTCCAATCCTGAGCTTGTACATATCCGATTGTCAATCAAGAGAAGTGAGGTGGAATGTTTGCCTCTTAGATGCAGGTGGTCCTCAGTGAGCAATGGGTCAGTTAGTGGTTGGGAGCTCTTCAGTAGTGGCCACTACTGAATACTCTCAACAAGCCAGAGAGGAGATGAGCTGTATTGGATCCAATCCCCTCATCTAAGTTAGGAATGTCTCTGCAAACAGGCAGGTCTTGGCAGGGGTTCTGAGAACCGGAAGGGAGTTGCATTTCAAGGTGGTCCCTACCTGTAATTGTGTGGGGAAGCAACTGGGCAGGACACTTGGAATGGGCTTTTCCAGTGAAAAGATAAGCTCTTTACTGGGAATTAATTACCCACTTAGTAACCTCAAATAATCCATTGACTGATAAGCCACATATTGCCACTTCACTTCTGGTAAAATTACGGAAGGTGCAGGAATGGTAGATAGGTAGTGAGCAAACTGAATTTTATGCAGCCTTCATACCTTAAAATTGGCATTGGAGGGGAATTTAAGATCGATCCAAGAGATTGGATTGACTATAATCTACTATAATAAAATAATAATTTGCATTGTAGACAGCATTTTTATTGACAATGTATTTATTAATAGTGAGTCAATGTTGTAACAATAAAGAATATTTTGCAATGTAAGTGATCTATTTGTATTGATCTTAAATAAAGTGGAATGACATTTCAGTTGATTGACTTTTGATATCACTAGAATAAACTTCAAGACAATTAGATTAAATTTCACTGATGCTATAAATATTTGCATAACCTTTTCATCACCCCTACAAAGGGAAAGTATTGTGTTTGCTGGTGATCGGAAATAAAACAGAAAATGTTGGAATTATTCAGCAAGGCTAACAGCATCTATAAATGAAGAAATCGAGTTAACATTTCAGGCTGATAACATTTGTTAGAACTGAAAAAGTTAGAGGCTGAACAGATTTTGAACAAGTACAGGCATGGGGAAAGCGGGGAGAAAGAGAAGGAACAACCAACAGAAAGTCTATGATGATTGGAAGGCAGGAAAGATCAATGGTGTAGTTCAGAAAAATATGATCATAGAATAACTAAGATAAAAGATGAACGTAGAGGATGTGTAAATGTAAACAACTGCAACCATTGTCAAAACTGATACAATGGAGATAGAGAATTTTTTTTTTAGATTACTTTTTTACAGTGTGGAAACAGGCCCTTCAGCCCAACAAGTCCACACCAACCCACCGAAGCGCAACCCACCCATGCCCCTACATTTACCCTTTACCTAACACTATGGGCAATTTAGCATGGCCAATTCACCTGACCCGCACATCTTTGGACTGTGGGAGGAAACCGGAGCACCCAGAGGAAACCCACGCAGACACGGGGAGAACGTGCAAACTCCACACAGTCAGTTGCCTGAGGCGGGAGTTGAACCCAGGTCTCTGGCGCTGTGAGGCAGTAGTGCTAACCACTGTGCCACCGTGTTGCCCCATTTTTTAAAACATTTGTTTAAAACAATAGGGACACCTTTAAGTCAGGTAAATGAGGTCTATTGAATTTTGGCGAGGGCAGAAACATCATTGATGTCACAAGATGACACAGTTGCTGCAGGTCAGTAATTAATGTGAGAGTGCCACATCATAGACCAAAGAGTATGCAAAAGGAATGCTTCTACCTGTCAGAATCTTCTTAACACTGCAAGACCTAGTCACATGACAAGAAGTCCCTCCCTAATGCTGATATCATGTGAGAAAAAAATGGCAAGGTGTTCTTAATTGGCCATTTAAGTAGCTCAATTGCACTTGTGCCATCTGACAATTTTTGCACAGCTGACAAAATGGAATGCTGGTGGGAAGTCGCCAGACGTAATATCCATTGCCTTTCCACAACATTTTGCCAGCTACGTTATCTGTAACCATTCCAAAGGTTCTATAAAATTTTGACCAATGTAATATTTTCTGCTGAAATGCTGGCCTGTTTTTAAGGTAATGAAGTTTCTTACATCTAGTTTAGTTCATTGAAATGCTAATTGCTGTTCAGATTGAAGATTAGAACCATAACTTTGTTTGTGGGAAATTAATTAGAATCCTGCAGATATTATGGCTCCTGGAGCTGTTCAGCTTGCACTGGAAATTACTGTCCTTTGCTTTGTTACAAATACTTTGAACAGACATTTGGAGAGGGTACAATAGAAGAGACATGCATGTGTACATAAAATGTTTATTTTTAGTAGGTTTCTTATACAGTCATTCACTATAAATTTGATTGAGTTTATTAAGATCAGGGATTCAGCAATGATAATACCATTGAACAGGACGACATGGTGACTCAATGATTAGCACTGCTGCCTCGCAACACAAGGGACCCAGGTTTGATTCCAGCCTCTGGCCACTGTCTATGTGGAGTTTGCACATCTCCCTGTGTCTGAATGGGTTTTTTCCAGGTGCTGCAGTTTCCACACACAGTCCAGAGATGTATAGGTTAGGTGAATTGACCATACTAAATTGTCCATAGTGTTCAGGGATGTCTATTAGTCAGGGGAAATGTAGAGTAATAGTGTAGGGAAATGGATCTGGGTGGGTTACTCTTTGGAGGGTCAGTGTGGATCTGTTGGGCCAATTGGCCTGTTTCTCTATTGTTGGTATTCAATTCAAGGGGAAATGCATATATTCTCTGTTGATTATTGTCTGGAAATTGTATGGCTCAAGTATCTTTTGCCATTTATCAGGCCAAGCGTGAATGTTGCCAGATCTTGCTGAATGTGAACATTGGCTGCTTCAGTATCTGAGGAGAATGAGTTGGACATTAGACAATCAATATCTTTACTTCTGACCTTATGATGAAAGGAATGTATTGATAAAGCAGCTGGAGATGGTTGGACTTAGAACACTATCCTGTGGAACTCTTGCAGTGATAGCCTGGGATGATTAACTCAATCGAGCAAACCATATTTGTTGTGTGAGGTGCAATTCCAATCAACAGAGAGCTTCTCCTGATTCTGATTGACTTCACTTTTGCTCAAGCCTCTTGATGCTACACTCCATCAAATGCTACAGTGATGTCAAGAACGTTGTGTTTAAATATGTTGTTGTATGTATTTAGTATTCGTTGGTGAGCTGTAAGCATATTTATAGCCAAAAGGCATCAATACTTTGAATAAACACAGGAGGGAGTCCTTCCAGGCAGAGGTTTCCCCAGCCACGCTTTCTCCCACACCACCTGTCCACAGTTTTACAAAGGACAGTCAAGGGGTATGGTGATATCCACCATTGCCACAATTAAGATCTGTAAATGACCAATTATTAGCCATGCAATGGCTACCTCTCTCCCAGTTACATGAGTCACAATTTAAAGATACGGTATTGCCCATCAGAGATGGAGATGAGGGCCTTTGGAATTTCCTTCCTCAAAAGGCGGTGGACTTAAAATATTTAAATATTTTTAAGGTAAAGATGGATAGATTCTTAATTAACAAGAGAATAAAAGATTGTCAGAGATATACAGGAATGTAGAGTTGAGGTTGAAATCAAATTAGCCATAATCTTACTGAAAGGCATAGCAAGGCCATGCTGTTTGATTTGATTTATTATTGTCACATGTACCTTGGTACAGTGAAAAATTTTGTTTTGCGTGCAGTCCAGACAGATCATACCGTATAAAGATCATTGGGTATTTTGATTTGATTTATTGTCATGTGTACCTAAATACAGTGAAAAACTTTGCTTACAGGCAATATAGGCAGATCGTAGTAAGCAAGGACATGTAGATCATAGAGTGGAAAATACTTGGACAGAGTAAGGCATATAAGCTATGTCACACAGGACATATGCAAGGCAAGATCAACATTAATGAGATCAGCATTATTTGAAGTTAGAGAGTTCACTTCATCAGTCTAATAATAGCATAGAAAAAACTGTTCTTGAACCTTCTGGTGCATATCTTCAAGCCTCTGCATCCCTTGCCTGACAGAAGAGGTTGTGAGAGAGCATTGTTGGGGTGGGATGGGTCTTTGATGGTGTTGGCAGCCTTTCCACAGCAATGAGATGTGTAACTGGAGTCCATGAATGGAACGTTCACTTCCGTGATGATCTGGGCTGTGCATACCACCTTCTGTAGTTTCTTATGGTCCTGGACAGAGCAACTGCTAAACCAGGCCATTGTGTACCCGGAAACTATGCTTTCTATGGTGCATCTGTAAAAGTTGGTAAGGGTCCTTATGGATATGCCAAATTTCCTAAGCCGCCTCAGGAAGAAGACACGCTATTGTGCTTTCTTGACCATTGCATCTACATGCAAAGTCTAGGACAGATCGGTTATCGTCAACCTAAGAACTTGACGCTCTCAACCCAATCAACCCTATAGATGGCAGCATATTCTCCTCCTTTCTGAAGTCGGTTATCAGTTCTTTAGTTTTGTTGACATTGAGAGAGAATACAGCGAGGAATGCAAAGTTATGGCAGCAAAGAAAGTGCACAAAATGCAAGATCAGCATTAGATTTGAAATTTGAGAGATTCATTCAGAAGTCTAATAATAGTGGGGAACTTGAAGGACCAAATAGACAAATCTTGCTCCCTGTTGTTATACTGGTAATTTTGTGCCTGGCAGGAGTCAAGGGTTCTGGGCAGAATGCAAAACATAGTCTCCCCTCTCTGGGGGCACACACACACACCATATACATAGACAGAGATACACGTGCAGACCCTGCCCCTCTCAACTGAAGTTGTTTTTTTACTATCCAGGCCTGAGCTCCCTACCCCATTCTGAAACACCAAACGTTTGTGGACAAATTGCCAAAAGCCCTCTGAGATGGGATTTCTACCTTAAACAGTGGAGAATTCCCAATTCAAGCAATTTGATACTCCTTCAAAGGCAGGACTGCTGAGATCAGCAGGGATTCATTCCTCACTGATTTTTCAACTGAATGAAGAGGGCACTCTACTATCTGAAAATTAGTGCTCTGAGTTTATTTGTTTCGTGAACAAAGTTCACAAATTTAATATGCTGATCAGGTTATAGTTCAGAAGCAGCTAGTATTTTGTGAGTACTTTATATCTGTAACCAACTGTGACACCCGAAAGGTTATGCTTATCCATTTATGCACTACTCTAGTATATTATATTATCTTTGGAGATAGCTATTAGGATATTCCATCTGGGATTGTGTTGAAAGTAATCTAGTTTGTAATTGAGTTAGATATCTGAGTGCCGGCCAGTGTTTTCTGAAAGTAAATCTTTTGAAACTTTGAGTCTGTCTCTGGACTCAAAATGCAGTCTTACCAGTGCCCTGTATAAACTTCAGAGATCACATCTGTAATACTGTGCACAGTTTTGGTTGCCTTACATAAGGAAGGATTTAAATGCATTGAAAGCAGTTCGTTCAGAGAAAGTTTACCATTTTTAATCTGAAATTAGAAGGTTTCTTATAAGGAGAGATTAGACAGGATATGTTTTATTCAGCTGGAGTTCAAAATAGTAATAGGCAACTGATTGAAAGACATAAGATCCTGAGCGGTCTTGACAGCATAGATATGGGGAAGGTGTTTCCTCTTGTGGGAGAATCTAGACTAGAGGTCATTGTTTAAAAGTCAGGTATCTCCGATTTAAAAGAGAGATTAGGCTATTATCCTTTTCTCATAGGTCTGAGAGACCTTAGAACTCTCTTCCTCAAAGGTGATGGTAGAAGAATTCTTGAATATTTTCAGGCAAAGATAAATGGATTCTTGTTCAGCAAGTGGGGAAATGTTATTTGGAGTAGACAGAAATGTGGACTTGATGTTAGAATTAAATCATCCATGATAGTGAATGGTAGAGCAGGCCCAAGGGACTAAATGACCTACTACTTCTCATAATTCACATGTTCTATGTCTCCTGATCTGCGATGGAAAAAAACAACGGTAAGGTTGCAAGTCCAGAAAGCAATTAAGTGAAAAGCTACCTCAGCCCTTACTAATTTACTAGCTTTGAGGATTGTCACAAAGCTTTTTGATCACATCCCTCAGAAGAGGTTAGTGGGCAAAGTTAAAGCACATTCGATGGGGGTTAGATATTAGCATGGATTGGGAATTGATTAATAGACAGGAATCAATGACTGGGAATAAATGGGTCTTTTTTTCTAGATGGCAGACTCATAGGATACTGGAAAGTTCATGATGTGAATAACTTATCTAAATGAGGGAATCAAATGCAACATTTTCAAGTTTGCTGACAGCACAAAAACTTGAGGGAGGATTTTGAGCTGTGAGGAAAATGCAAAGGGTACAAAGTGATTCAGACAAGTTGAGTATACAGACACATGGCTGATGTAGTCCAGTGTGACTACATGCAAAATTGTACACATCAATGTAAAAAACAGAAAAGAAGGAATATTATTTAAATACTGATATGTTGGGGAATGTTGATGCACACAGGGATCTGGGTGTCCTTACATATCAGACAAAGATTTAGAGAGGCATATGCAGCAAGCAGTTAAGAAGGCAAATGATATATTGGCATTCATTGCAAGAGGATTGAGTTCAGAAGTAGGGATGTCTTGCTGCTGGAGTATTCTGTGGTCTCTGTAAGTAAGAAAGGATATAATTGTTAAAGGAGGAGCGCAGTGGTAGTTCATTAGGCTGATTCCAGGGATTGGAGAACTGCACTAAAGGACCAATTGATTCAATTGAGCCGGTGTTCACTAAAGGTTATAAGGATCCGAGGAAACCTGATTGAAACATATAAAATTTTAACAGGCTGGTCAGACTAGATGCAGGGAGAATGCTCTCCCTGTTTGGGGAGTCACAGGGATCACAGTCTCAGGATGCAAGGTATGTCATTTAGGACTGAGTTGAGAAACCTAATCAAGGGATTGTAAAATGTAGATTTTTCTGCCAGAGTAGGCTATAGAATCCAAGTCACTGACTCTATTCAAGAAGCAGGAAGATAAAATTTTTAGATTTTAAAGTCATCAATGGGTATGAGAGAAAACAGAAATATGGCACTGAGATAATGGATCAGCCATGATCATATTGAATGGATGAATAGTCTCAAATGGCCGACCCCTGCTTCTAGTTTTCTTGTGTTAGCTGCATTTAGGTAAACCGGATATATATGTGGTTTAGCAACCAGTCTTTAAAGGGCCACACTCAGTAAGTTCCTAAAATGTAGTTCCCTAAATGTGCAGCCAAAAGGTAGGTTACCTGTATTTAAATAATATGCCTGCTCTTACCTCCTCTTCCCTTGATTACCTCCTTGGCCACCAAAACTTCCCAATTCAGTTGTTCCTATTTCCCATTGTCCCCTTTTACAATGTACCCAACGGCGACAATGACACCTTCAGCTTCTTGATGTTTGTGCATCACCAGTGAACATCCTGCTGCAGTCTTTCGTACACCTGTTCATTGGAGATGCAACCCAAAGTCTAATAACAGGGGTGAAACATGTTTCATGATTTGCCAGGCTGCATGAATTTCTAAGCTGGAAGTATGAGAAAAAAGGAAAGTGTTTTAGCGTTTGTTTTGTTGATACTACTCTTCGGAGGGTCAGTGTGGTCTTGTTGGGCCGAAGGGCCTGTTTCCACACTGTAGGGAATCTCATTAAATCTAATCCAATTAAATCTCTTGTCCAATTGTTATGGTGTAATGCTCTGGGTTGATTCTTTGTCTTCTTCTTAATACTCTGGACCTCTTTGTATTCACCACCTTTAGACAACCTTTCTCATAATTTAGTGTTTTGAAACTAGGGATGAGACTCCCAATCCTTTTCTGTTATTTCCTGGGTTTAAGTTTTATTTGTGCCTCAGGGATCGTAAACTACTCTCTTGTTACATACTCGTTACATTTTTTTTAAACAGGCTGCAAGTTATTTTACATCCAAAACATTTCAAATTGTGCATTTTGTTTTCAAAATTCCAGTAGCATGATGCTTAAAGCTTGAATAATTTACCAAAGGTAATCTTTAGTTCAGGCATTTATCAACAGAGAGATAATAGAACCTAAGGCAGCAATTGGACAAATTAACATTTTGATGTAATCTTTGAATTTCTTCTTTTCATTTCAAGCCTTTTTTTTTTACTTTTCCCTTTAGCCTATTGGAGCCCTTAACCCAAAAAGAGCAGCCTTCTTTTCAGAGCGTCATGAAAACTGGGAAGATGATCAGGTTCCTCCTTTTCACTATGGGACTCATTATTCAACCAGTAGCTTCACTCTCGCATGGTTGTTAAGAATTGTAAGTACAATAACTGTAAAATTTAAAGCTGTTTCGTCCAGTCAGTACATTAATGTCTCTCTTCCATTGAAAAAGCACTCGCAATTGTCCCTTGATTAAAGCTGAATAATGCAGCACAAAGCAGACATAAATCTTGTATGTAAACTGGAATATTTAGCCTAATTTCCGATAATTACTGCTACTTAATTTTTTTTCCAAATCAGAATTTATTTTAAGGTAATTTAAAACTTAATTTCATAGCTTCATTTTAGTATATATTCTGCATAATTAGGTGATAATTTGACAGCACTGCACATAAAGTATACCCATAAAATGATTTACTGTTAATAAAGCTATTTATGATGTGAAGCTTCATATAGAAAGAAAAATGGGAAAAACAGCATTCTTCAATTGCACTCAGCTGCATTTGCATTAGGCCATATTTTTACACACCAAGTCGCAGTTAAACATTGATGTTTGCAAATCTGCTTGCCTGTTACTGTTGAGTAATGCTCTCAGAGCCTAACACCTCTGTTACATTCTTAACCAACACACACATTGATTTAATATATCGAGCTAAAAATACTGGAAATATGTGCATGTCAGGCAGCATCTGTTAAGAGGAAAGATATTTTGGGTATGTACCTCTTCATTGGTTTTCTGATTTTCATTTTTAATTTTGTTTCATATTTCCAGTGTTTGCAACTTTTTGTATTTATTATACAGTTCATTATTTTTAATAACTGAATGCTATTCCTTCCCATTTTTCTGAGCACTGATAATCCTCAAACATTTAAAAAGTCAATTATTATACATGAATAATGATTAAATTTTCAGCACATTTCGTACAGTTACAATTCCACCACCCCTCCCCACCCGCAATATGAAGATCCTGGCTATCATTTTACACCTCATCCATGTATCCATTAATGTATTAACCTAAACACCAAATGTCGACTACATTCAGTTAATTATTTTGTAATGCATAACAGCTGAGCCTGCTCCTGACTTCACTGAATGTTCATGCAAGCACAGAGATCAGGAGTAGGAATGCTTGCTGATATTTCTCCTCCTCCTTGTTCTGTTCTTATCCCAGAATAAGAGAGAGTCACTGTTGGTAATATGAATAAGAGGAAATAAGGGAAAAGGCAGAATGAGGTAGAAAAAAAACAAATAAAACAGGAGGAAAGGGTTAGGCAAGAAAAGTACAAAGAGATGGATTAAGAAGAGTGGGGAAATGAAAATTAGTCAAATGGAGGTTGAGAGATGGAGGTCGAATTAAATGGGAAAAGAGGGAACAGAAGATGCAGAACACGTTGGAAGAGTAAAAAAGGGCAAATGAGAGTGAAGTATAGAATAAGATTTTAAGTGAGTAGGCAATGAGAATACATTATTATACAGAAAAGAATAACAGATGAGAAAGGAAGAAGGAGCAATTACTGAGCTAAATTATTTTATTCTTCTACACTTAATGATTTATTTAGAATTGTATGGCTGTTAACGTATAAGCTGTTATACTAAATATGAAATGCTGTGTAATATATGAGTAGACAGATATGAATCATTCTAAACTATGCAATTATGCATTTTTTTCTTGTTTTCACCCTGTTTGAAGTCCCACTGTCCATTCATAATTCAAACTTCCTGTATCTTCTATCATTATGTAACGGTCTAGTTTTTTTTGACAAATACTATCATACTGCTTGAGCAGAATAATTCTACCAGTCTAGGCACGAAATTCAATCCAACCCATCCCCTCCTGATAAACTGTATAAATTCCCAAATGCATCATATAGGTTTTGCAAGCGTCAGTATATCTGCAGTAGCATAGTAATAATGTTCTATTTTTTAGACCAATTAAAAATCTAACAGTGCCAGTTCTGACAAAAGGTCAGATTTGTTTCCTTCTTTACAGAAGCTGCCTGCACTGCTAAATAGAATTCTAGAGTCACAGAGATGAACAGCATGGAAACAGACCCTTTGTCCAACTCATCCATCCTGACCAGATGTGCTCACCTAAACTAGTCCCACTTGCCAGCACTTGGCCCATATCGCTCCAAACCCTTCCTATTTATATACCCATCCACATGCCTTTTAAGTGTTGTAATTGTGCCAGCCTCCTCTACTTCCTCAGCAGCTCACTCCATACATGCACCACTCTCTGCATGAAAAAGTTGCCCCTTAGGTTTAGGGTGAGAAGGGAAAGATGATAAAAGAGACCTATGTCCTCAAGTTCTGAACTCCCTCGCCCCAGAGAAAAGACCTTGTCTATTTACCCTCTCCATGTTCTTCAGGATTTTATAAACCTCGATAAGGTCACCCCTCAGACTCCAATGCTCTAGCCAGGGAAATCAGCTCCAACCTATTGAGGCCCTCCCTGTAGCTCAAATCCTCAAACCCTGGCAAAATTCTTGTAAATCTTTTCTGAACCCTTTCAAGTTTCACAGCATTCTTCCGATAGGAAGGAGACCAGACTTCCATGCAATATGCAATTTCCAAAAGTCAACATCCGATACAGCTGCAACATGACCTCCCAACTCCTATACTCATTATTCTGATTGATAAAGGAAAGCATACCAAGCGCCGCCTTCACTATCCTATCTACCTGCGACTCTACTTTCAAGGAGTTATGAACCTGCACTCCAAGGTCTCTTTGTTCAGTAACACTCCCTAGGACCTTACCATTAAGTGTATAAGTCCTGCTAGGATTTGCTTTCCCAAAATGCAGCACCTCGCATTTACCTGAATTAAACTCCATCTGCCATTGGCTCATCTGATCAAATCCCATTATAATCTGAGGTGACCTTCTTTGCTGTGCATTACACCTCCAATTTTGCATATTTTGTTTTATTGTATTGCCTCTGATAGTTCTTACTAATCAATCATTCAGAATAACAAATAAGTCACTACTATCCAAAATATGCAAAGCAGGAAGGAAGTTTTTTTTTAAATAAATATACTTTAAGAAGTATTTAAGCTGATTGTAAGAAGAATCAGTTAATTCAACTGCAAAAATGTGAATATTGTTTATAGAACAAATCAGACCGATTTTTAAAAAAGTTACTCAATTAGATAAATCCAGAAATTTGTCTTCGGGTCAAAGTTTTGAAGGAATCATGTAACATAGAAACTCTGATAATTATCATAGTCTTACTTCCAGTTCTTTGAAAGCTCAATGAATGTCAGATATTGTTATTCCATAACTGACTACATATGGTTGTTTAGTGTATAAGTGCAGTATATTTTTTCCCTAATATTCCTAAATATTTTCCTGTGCAGGAGCCATTTACTACCTTCTTTCTAAACCTACAAGGAGGAAAATTTGATCATGCTGATAGAACATTTTCAGCAGTGTCCAGAGCATGGCGTAACTGTCAACGTGATACCTCTGATGTAAAGGTATGTAAAATTGTTTATTGTTATACTGAACAATCTTGTCAATGATTCTAAAAGTAGATGCATCACTTACTTTGTGTATCCCAAAAAGTGATGAACTTTTTAACTTAGCAGATATATTTAAGCCTGAACCTACTTGGTCATAGTTGTCGGAATATGTGCAGAGTAGTAATTTCCAATTTTAGTTATGATTCTGTACATTTCTGAGGTTTCACCGTTTCATACCTGCTGATTTCTACCTGGGATGCACACTACTTGTAATTGTTGTCCTTCCATATCCTTTTGTCTAGCAAACCTCAAGGTTTTTTTTGTGTCATATACAGTTTTCCATTTACTGTAGTCATAGTAGTCACATTTCTGGTGACAATGTCAATGTTGTGACTATAGCTGAGGTGTTTGATTTACTATCGTGGATGAGCTCAAACTTTTCCAAATTAAACATAAGCCAGCTAGTCACTTGTTCAGTTCTTGCTTACAATTCTACACCTTGTCATCTCTCCTCCTGACTGTGCTAAGTACAGGAGTGAGTAATCGTCTTGTCTTGCTCATCACTGGCTGAATTTCAAGGTTCACAGTCAGTCCATGATCAAGAATTCATAATTACATTGTTGTAATATCACGTTCTTCCACTCTCATGCTTTCATCACTAGCAGCTCTCAACCTTTTGTGTATTTTCTTCATTGAAGAGATTTTAGCTCATGTAGACATCTGCCAGCTGCATTTCATCCTCTGCTCAGTCCTGTTGACACATTAATCCTGTCTTCACAACCTTCTACTAATTTCCTACTATAAAGTTCTGAAGAAGAGTCATACTGGGCTCAAAATATTAACAATGCTTCTCTCTCCACAGATGCTGCCAGCATTTTCTGTGATTGTTAAGTTTGGTATATTGGATTATCTAATAGGTCTCAGGCACCTTTGACTATAAAATCAAAACAAAATGACCAACAAAAACGATAGCGTTTTTTTCAGCCTGATGTTCTTTTAGTATCTTTGATGTAGTGACTCAAAATTACTTGTGAAGTGTGGTGGCAGTTGCAATTAACTCGATGAGGACAATGTTTCATATTTCAGTTGTATTTAAATGAAATTTAGGTGACAATTAACTCCACAGAAGTACGGGCACAGTTACTGGTAGTTGAAAATCTTTGTGATGAGTGAAGATATAGAGCAGGATTTTTAGGTGCCACCGGTGTCAGGATCAGAGGTGGACAATGTTTTGGATAATGCTGGTGATGAGCATGTTAGATTCCTGGTGCCATTTTCCTGAAGGCTAGCTAATTTTCAGAATGGAAATATTGGGTCCTGGAAAAATGTCTGACTCAGAGATGAGCTTTATTAAAGTTATCGTTGATAGTTTGTTGAGGGCCAGTTTATGATTTGGGTTGGGGTGCCTATGCTGCACACTGAGTCTAAAGCAGAATATGCACACTGAAACAGCAATGCAGTGGACAGCCACATAAAGAGGCAGGTACAATTGGTGTACAACGGTTATGGTTCAAGCGTTCTGTATGAGCTCAGGTACTTCTGGAATTCATCACTCTCTTGGCATCAAGTTGCATAAAAGATGGGATTCAAACTTACTAATAATGTAGAGAGTTAAATTGAACCTAAAGGCAATAGCTCATAAAGGGAGAACTGTTCTCTGAATATGTGCAAAGTCCTCAGGGAGAGAAGCAGAGACCTGGACTCTCAGTATAGGATCTCCCTGACAAAAGAATAAGGTCAGGCTTTGCTGGCGTTTTTGATCATTGCCAGATACTCATTTATGTATGAAGCTAAGAGTCTCAGTTCTGACAAGTTCTCAAACAGTGCTATGACTTTTCTGAGAAGCTGGTAAGTACCCTGGACCCGTATTTGTCATGTGTGCATATTTCCTGAAGTCTCTTTGATTCTTGTGCCTGCTGGAGTTGATATCTTGGGGCCTGTCATGTGAGTCTGCCAAGACCCTCACCTTGATGAAACAAAGAAGGCTATTGAACCCTTTCTGGAAAACTGGCCGGTTTACCTGAGCACAATTACATTGCTGTCAGTCGCAGCAACCCACAGCCATGCCAGTATTGGCCGGAAGAGTAGCCTCTTGCTACCATCTAGAAAGAGCGACGCCCTCTGTTCCTCAAAGAAAATCTCCAGGTTGAGTCAAAGAAGTGAAGAATATCCCTAGCCTGAGCATTAGACTGCTACCTATCTTTGTTGTGGTTCTGCTCGCCGAGCTGGAAGTTTTTGCTGCAAACGTTTCGTTCCCTGGCTAGGGAACATCATCAGTGCTGTTGGAGCCTCGTGTGAAGCGCTGCTTTGATGGTTCTTCCGGTATTTATATTGGTTTGTTCTTGCCGCTTCCGGGTGTCAGTTTCAGCTGCAGTGATTTGTATGTGGGGTCCAGGTCGATGTGTCTGTTGATGGATGTTCTTGCCGCTTCCGGGTGTCAGTTTCAGCTGTAGTGGTTTGTATATGGTGTCCAGGTCAATGTGTCTGTTGATGGAGTTTGGGGATGAATGCCATGCTTCTAGGAATTCTCTGGCTGTTCTCTGTCTGGCTTGTCCTATGATAGTGGTGTTTTCCCAGTCAAATTCATGTTGCTGGTTGTCTGAGTGTATGGCTACTAGAGATAGCTGGTCGTGTTGTTTTGTGGCTAGCTGATGTTCATGGATGCGGATTGTTAGCTGTCTTCCTGTTTGTCCTATATAGTGTTTTGTGCAGTCCTTGCATGGTATTTTGTAAACTACGTTAGTTTGGCTCGTGCTGGGTATTGGGTCCTTTGTTCTAGTGAGTTGTTGTCTGAGCGTGGATGTTGGCTTGTGTGCTGTTATGAGTCCTAAGGGTCGCAGTAGTCTGGCTGTCAGTTCTGAGACGCTCCTGACGTATGGTAGAGTGGCTAGTCCTTTTGGTTGTGGCATGTCCTCGTTCCTCGGTCTATCTCTTCGGCATCTGGTGATAAAGTTGCGTGGGTATCCGTTTTTGGCGAATACCTTGTATAGATGTTCCTCTTCCTCTTTTCGCAGTTCTGGTGTGCTGCAGTGTGTTGTGGCCCTTTTGAATAGTGTCCTGATGCAGCTTCGTTTGTGTGTGTTGGGGTGGTTACTTTCATAGTTTAAGAATTGGTCTGTGTGTGTTGGTTTCCTGTGTACCCTTGTGGTGAATTCTCCGTTGGGTGTTCTCTCTACAACCAAAAGGACTAGCCACTCTACCATACGTCAGGAGCGTCTCAGAACTGACAGCCAGACTACTGCGACCCTTAGGACTCATAACAGCACACAAGCCAACATCCACGCTCAGACAACAACTCACTAGAACAAAGGACCCAATACCCAGCATGAGCCAAACTAACGTAGTTTACAAAATACCTTGCAAGGACTGCACAAAACACTATATAGGACAAACAGGAAGACAGCTAACAATCCGCATCCATGAACATCAGCTAGCCACAAACGACACGACCAGCTATCTCTAGTAGCCATACACTCAGACAACCAGCAACATGAATTTGACTGGGAAAACACCACTATCATAGGACAAGCCAGACAGAGAACAGCCAGAGAATTCCTAGAAGCATGGCATTCATCCCCAAACTCCATCAACAGACACATTGACCTGGACACCATATGCAAACCACTACAGCTGAAACTGACACCCGGAAACGGCAAGAACATCCATCAACAGACACATCGACCTGGACCCCACATACAAATCACTGCAGCTGAAACTGACACCCGGAAGCGGCAAGAACAAACCAATATAAATACCGGAAGAAACATCAAAGCAGCGCTTCACACAAGGCTCCAACAGCACTGATGATGTTCCCTAGCCAGGGAACGAAACGTTTGCAGCAAAAACTTCCAGCTCGGCGAGCAGAACCACAACAACGGATACCCGAGCTACAAATCTTCAATCAGATTTTAAACTACCTTTCTTGTTTGATCATGAGCGCATCCATTTTCTCATTCAAGTCATTGCCATAGTATGTTTAGATGTGCACCTGTGTAGTCTCACCTCAATTTCCAACCAGCATCCCAGATTGGCTGCCTCCTCAACGCATCCACTTCAGTTGAAATCAGTGGTGGCAACTACTTCCCCTTGGATTGAAGGAGGGAGAGCGAGGGGGTTTGAGACTCCTAAATCGTCCAATTATCAGTTTCCTGACCCCAGAGGGAATATCAAACACATGAGATTCAAATCTGAGTTTGCCCTACATATGATTCTGAACTAAGATTTATTAGAAGAAACAGAAGAATATTTTCTGAACATTTGTGATATACATTGCAGTCATGGCAATACATGCCTAAAATATGATTATAAAGAAGAAGTAGATGCATTCCTACCTCTCAGCATTCAGATAGAGAGTTCCAAAAAAGACTCATGTTGGATTTGAAACATTAACTCTATTTCTCCCTCTTGACCTGCAGCAGCACTTTGTTTCTAATTCAGAATAGATAGTGTTTTTGTGGTGCCTGGACAATTAAATTATTTAGAATTATATAGAAATGCTGAATGAATAGAACAGGAAAATATTCTAACTGACTAATTGATTCCAAATCTGTGTTGTGTAAATGTACTTTATCTAGTAATGATGAATTGAAAAATGGAAATACTTAATATCCTTCAGGGCGTTCAAATTGGCAGGATTCTACTGAACTCATACATTTTTTAGTATTTAGTCAATATCACAATCCAAAAACACACATCAAATCAGAAATTTTTAGCATCAACAGCCTCCAGGTTTAACTATTTTTCTGTTTTCTAATTTCCATTCAGCTTAAGTTTTAATCACAGAATAAATTTGCATATAAGCAAAGCACAACACACCGACAAACCAGTTTATTGCCAAATATACAGAATATCTACTTTATTTTAGGGTAATAGACATCAGGACAAATCTTCTGTGATCTTTTTTCATTTCAAGAGACTCACTTGCACAGTGGACTGATTGATTATTTTGATTTGTTCTTCACATATCAGTTAGTTAGCTTAGCCTGGAGGTCAGTGGTAATCAACATTGCAGAGAATCCCATGAATTGGCTGTGGAGAGAGTTCAGACTTTAATGAAGAAAACTGAAGCATATGTGTGGTCACAACCAATTCATGTCTTCGTACTGTGAAAGCCTTGGGGTTCATGATCAAAACAAAGGCCCAATATGTTGGGATAAAACCTTTATTTGAAGCTATCTCTTATGGTAGTGCCTTTTAACAATATTAATATTCTTAATTTTTTTTTCATACATTGCTTGTTTTTTGATTAAAACTATCCGAGTTTGGCAATATTTCCCCAAATATCAATAGAAATTTACCAGAGTCTTACTGTTTCTTGATTTTGTTTTTAAAGCACAAAATAGCTAGTCATTTTTTAAAAAGATCTGAGGCACACGCTATTTTCAAAGATTACGTTTTTTATCTCAAAATATATGGTGTATTAATGTTTTTAGGCATTTAATGCTGTGATTGCCATGCATTTCACAATGAATTTTAAGAAAATATTCTTCTGCTATTTCTATCAAGTCTTATTGGGAGTTCTGTAAAGACATTTGCATGAAGATTTGTGGAAAATAAGTGCAAGTTTCATGCAGTCCAACCCAAAACAGTCCTCCAAAAGCAAAATTAATAAATAAGCAAATATTAAGGCCTTCCAAAATAGAGTAAGTGGAAAGATATTCACTTAAAAGAGAATGTGACTTAAGAAAAATAATCTCAGTGCACTGATTTGGGCATAAAAGAATCTTACCTGTTTACTCACATCAGGGGTATCACTTATTTCAAATTATATATTATAAACATAAATTCCAGATAAATAAATCTATTATAATCTTCACCAAAAACAAGATGAAGAAAGTAATCAATTTTGTTTACATGATGCAGTATTAAAATTGGAATGTAAGTGAACATTCAGTGACAGAGCAAAATAACAACTTGAATTCATCTTTAGTATCAAAGTATTTCAGGGTATTTCGGGACAGTGGGAGCATTGTCAAACAAAAATTGACATCAAACCTTATGAGCTACTAAGTCAGTTATTCAAAGTTTGGTCAAAGACCATTTGAAGTCTGTATTAAGAGTTCAGGATTAGAGCATTGCAGAAATTTCATCAGCAAGACTGGAGAATGTTGTAAAGATAAAGAGGGTCAGAGCCATAGAAGGACTGGTAACACATACCAACATAATTCGGTGATCATGAATGATGAGTGAATGTTTCTTGATGTCTGTTATCATGGATAAACTCAAGTTCACAGAGGGTGCAAGATGGGAGACTGACCAGGAGAGTATCACAATAGTCAAGACTAATGATCACAAAGGCACAAATAAGTTTTCAGCACCACATGAACGGAGTCAAGAATGGCATTACAGAGGAGGAAGTATACAATCTTGGCAATGAAATAGATACAAGATCTGCAGTTTATCTCTGTAAAGTAGGTTGTTTGATTTAGTCTCGAAAAGTGAACAAATAGTATCAGTGCCTTGGGATCAGATTTTGTGGTGGAGACTAAGGCAATGGTTTCAGTTTTCCTAACTTCTAGCTGATTGAAATTTCTGTACGTTTGTTATTAGATGTCGGACAAGCCACGTGACAATTCAAAGGCACATAGGGGTTGAGAGAGATTAGGCAGAACTGTCTTGTTCCAGGTGATGCTACTGAGAATGAACATGTGGATAAGAAATGGAATTGAGAGAAAATAAAATGGAAGACTCGAGTGATGGAACATGAGTGAAAAGAGAACCTACTGAAGATAAGTTTGTGTCAAATGAATAACAATGAAACCAGATGGAGGTAGTTACATGCAGCTAGATAATGGAGAAGCACTGGAGGTGGATGCTGCAATCAATTATCAAGAGATCAGTAAGGATGCAAAATAATAATTTAATACAGCCCCAGTCACATAGGATGCCATTGGACTATAACCTGGTGTTGTGTGATTTTTAGCTTTGTCCACCCCAGTCCAACACTGGACCTCCAAATCATGGATGCCATTTGTGACTTTGATAAGGACTATTTCACTACATCGGCAATGGTTTAGACCTATTTGGATGTGTTCAAATGCATAGTTTTGGGAAATCTCGCTATGGATTTGCGAAGCAACAAAATGCTGAGGAACTGAATGTCCATGGTAGGTTTGAAGGGAAGGGCCCAGTACCTAACTAAAGGAAACTTGCAAATAATATCACCTGAAGTGGAATCCAGAAAGAGAAGTTGGCTGGTCAGCAGTTTGTTGGAACGCTGGTAGAGGGAGCAGGAGGCCAACTTCATGGATATATGAAAACTTGAAGAAAGCACAAAAAGAAGGACAGAACAGAAATTAGAGAAAGCAAGTTGGGGAGTAAGGTGGGAAACTCTGGGACATTTGGCTTGGTGGGCTACGAGAACAAAGGCGCAGCAGAGACATGTTTATAACAGATTTTGTAATAAGATATCGATAAACTCCTCACATCTTTAAAGGTGAAGGTGGAAGGGCCAGAGAAGAAGGCTTCAAGCAGTGAAGAGAAATCAGGGAATATTTCCACAGTCTCACATGATCCTAGTGTCCGTAGTAATATTATAAAATTCTATTGTAAAATTCAACTTTATTGTTGAAATTCTTTAGAACTTTGCAACTTGGCACTGTGGCTCAGTGCTTAGTACCACCGAGACACAGCGGCATGGTCCCAGGTTCGATTCCAGCCTCTGACACCTGCCTGTATGGAGTTTGCACATTCTCCCCGTGTCTGTGTGGGTTTCCTCCGGGTGCTCAGGTTTCCTCCCACAATCCAAACATGCACAGGTTGGGTGAATTGGCCATCTGAAATGCTCATAGTATTCAGGGATGCCTAGGTTTGGTGCATTAGTTAGGGGTAAATATAGAGTAATGGGCCTGAGTGGTTACTCTTCGGAGGGTCGGTATGGACTTGTTGGGCTGAAGGGCCTGTTTCCACTCTGTAAGGATTCTATAAAATTCTATGAAAATGATAAAACTCTTCTCATAGCAGTAAAATTTCCCTTTACAAAAAGTGCAAAACAGCAAAAATTCCTTTTCTTTATGGTACTTCTTTCTGTCCCACTCCCCTCCCAGAAATAACTAAAGCCACCTGGCCATTTTTTTCATTACAGTTGCCAGCAAAGTATTTTTGGATAAATAATATATTGATGTTATTTATTTCAGGGAGAATTATCACCAATGCTTAAAAACATGGTTTACCTTCAGCCATTCTGCAAGTTATTTAGTGCTGCCAATGGGTAACACCAGACACTGTAGAAGTCTGTCCTATAGTACAAGTACATTGAAGCTTGAGGCTGGCAGCTTTTCCATAGGATGTAGGGAAAGAGGAAAATAATATGATTTTTTGGCTCTCCCTTTCATCTTGCTTTATCTTCCATTTCTGAAGAGAGCAACCTTAATGATTTTAACAGATCCTCATAATTGTTTTAGTATTTGATTAATTCTGGTCCAATCATGATATTCTGTCAAATTCTTTGAAATGTACATTACAGAGTAGTTATTTGCAAGGATTTGAAAATGTTATAACCATGACATGCAAAAGTAAAATGCATGTTCATTGTATAGCAATGCTTCAGTTAGTTATTTGAACACCTTTATTTTAAATTGAATACATCCAAGACAGTGAATACTTTGTTAGAGATGATGTCAGTTTCTTCATTTAAACTTTGACTTGTTTTAGGAAGAGCAAAGACAAGGGAGGTCAGAGGTAGGTGCAGTAATATTAATCTATTGAGTCTTAAACCACCTTCATACTGACTGACTTTGCTTTTGTGTGCTCAAGAGTTATTGCTAGTCTCTGACCTGATGATTAATCTTCCTTGCCCTGGTCTTGATTTCTTTTCTTCAGATATTCTTAACTGAACAAGAAATTCACATATGATAGGTTTTGGTCCAATAGATTACATCTGGTGGTTGGATATTGTAGCTTGAATGCCAGTGAAATGATCTTGTTAGTGTTAAGAGTTACAGGTTTTCTTTCTACTACTTATCTTGAACATGCCATGCTGTCAAGCAAAGCTGCCTTTTAAAATAGTTTCTTTTCATTTCTTCCAAAATGTTTTTTGCTGCATCTTTTGAGCCTGCCACATCCCATTTCTTACCGTGGGTGACTTACCTGTAGTTGGTGATCTTTCTTGGCCTGTGATATCTTTTGGCCTCAAGTGAGACTTCATTGCTGCAATGGTGAAAATAAAGTTGTCTCCAAGAAATGTGGGTCTCAAGGTTTATTGACAGTTTGCCTGTTTTACTGGAATAACATGAATATTGAAGTAGCCAGTATTGTGGGCAATGTGCAATTGCCTATTCTATGGTGAAAGTGAGAATTCTGGTACATTAGTGAAAGCTTCAGTGTAAGCACCCACACTGAAAACATTTGTTTGGCTCTTTGCATAAATCAACAGGAAGCCCTTCCCAAAATCTGGCTGTCTGAAACATGGGCTGCACCCTATTTGTATGTAGCTGGAGTCTACTTTTTTAAGATACTGCTGGAGGTCACCACCAAATAGGTTTATGCATGAATACTCTCATTGCACTTGTTGATTATAAAGCATGTTCCTTCCAACATCACCATGAGGACTGAACTGAGGGTTACCACCAAGAAAGCAAATGATTCAACATTATCTTTAAGAACTAGGAAACTGCCCCTGCACTTCTGACTGGTTTTCACTGCTTGCATCAATGTGCTGACTAGGTGTAAGCCTTCAATTTAGCTGAGCATTGTGCTCCTGATATCAGGTCTATAAGATTGCAGATAGTGGTTCATAAGAATGTGCTGATGGAAAATGTTCTATGGTCAGGTAATCCTGTTACAAGACTTGGACAGTGCTCCAATTTTAATTATCAAGGTATGAGAGCAGAAAGAACCAAATGACATAAAGTTCTTTTATCTAGTCATTTTAGGCTTTTGGTCCTCAGAAATCTGTCTCCAATTTATTATCGTGTACTTATTACATGGCGTTGTTTTCCCTATATGCATTAGGATATTTAAATAATTAAAATGTATTCAGCCACAGAGCCGCCACTGCTGTTGTAACTATTTGATAGTTTGGTCACGGAAGATCATTTTTCCTTATATTGGATAATTGTTTTGCATCTTGATGCAGGTCTTAACTGCCTAAATGTCTCAATTGAGGAGAACTCTTGCTATAGGAATTTACCAGAGATACTTAGAGAACCATGACCTCAAAAAAACAGAATTTTATGAAAGAGAAGGATGCTTTTCAACACATCAACAACTCACCAGAACTACTCAAATGTCACAATTATTGGGGTGGGACTGAAGTGGTTGAACAGGATTGGAGTAGTTAATTAGGAAATAGACTGTAGGCAGACACAAGTGACCAAGTGCTGAGGCTTGTGAGCAGGCCTGCCTTGATTGCCTGGAACTTTAACCAGTTGGATTAAAGGCAATTAGCAGCCCACCCCACTAACAACTCCTTGCCCATTCACCCCATATACTTTGTGGACAGAAACAATGAACCAAGCAGAAAAATAGCACGTGCAGACTGCTCAGAAGAAAAGCATACACTCACATATCATCTTTTCAAATTAGTAAATGCTGTTCTTACAATGCTGTAGAAGTGACCATCACTAAACTTTCAATAAATGAGCTTCTAATATTTCACATCACTTATTCTAATGTAAATGATCACTGGTATTGGTAAAAGAGTTTGAAGGAAGATCTTGAAGATGTCAAGCAAAGTCAATGGTTCTCTCCAGTTGTCAAAACAGAACCTCATATTGTGATTATTCCATGAACCAGGGCTCTTGATTATACATTCCCTAGCTATGCCATTCAGTATATAAAAAGAGCCCTTAAACCTCTCCTCTTTGTTCCTTCAAGTATCATATTTTTGGATGTAGGTTTGCTTGCTGAGCTGGAAGGTTCATTTTCAGATGTTTCGTCACCATACTAGGTAACTCTGCTGATGATTCCTGCTTTCTATTTATATGTTTGGGGTTTCTTTGGGTAAGTGATGTCATTTCCTGCACTTTTTCTCAGGGGGTGGTAAGTGGGGTCCAAGTCAAAGTGTTTGTGGAGAGATTTCTGGTTGGAATGCCATGCTTCTAGGAATTCTCGTGCTTGTTTGTTTGGCTTGTCCCAGGATGGATGTGTTGTCCCAATTGAAGTGGTGTTCTTCCTTATCTGTATGTAAGGATACTAGTGAGAGAAGGTCATGTCGTTTTGTGGCTACTTGATGTTCAAGTATCCTGGTGGCTAGTTTTCTGCCTGTTTGTCCAATGTAGTGTTTGTTACAGTTCTTGCACGGTATTTTGTAAATGACATTAGTTTTGCTTCTTGTCTGTATCGGGTCTTTCAAGTTCATTAGCTGCAGTTTTACTGTGTTGGTGGGTTTGTGGGCTACTATGATGCCAAGAGGTCTGAGTAGTCTGGTAGTCATTTTTGAGATGTCTTTGATGTAGGGGAGAGTGGCTAGGGTTTCTGGACATGTGTTGTCTGCTTGTTTGGGTTTGTTGCTGAGAAATTGGTGCACTGTGTTCATTGGGTACCCATTCTTTTTGAATACCTTTTGAATGTTTTCAAAAAGAATGGGTACCCAATGAACACAGTCAGACGATTTCTCAGCAACAAACCCAAACAAGCAGACAAAATGCATCCAGAAACGATAGCCACTCTCCCTTACATCAAAGACATCTCGGAGATGACTGCCAGACTATTCAGACCCCCTGGCATCACGGTAGCCCACTAACACACTAAAACAGCAGCTAATGAACTTGAAAGGTACTACATTGTACAAACAGACAGAAAACTAGCCCCCAGGATACATGAAAACCACCTAGCCACCAAACGACATGAACCTCTCTCACGAGTATCCTTACGTATAGATAAGGAAGACACCACTTTGACTGGGACAACACATCCATCCTGGGACAAGCCAAACAGAGACGTGCACAAGAATTCCTAGAGGCAAGGCATTCCAACCGGAACTCTATCAACAAACACATTGACTTGGAACCCATTTATCACTCCGAGAAAAAGAAGCGGAAATGACATCTCCAGCCCAAAGTAACCCAAATATATAAATAAAAAGCAGGAATCAGCAGCAGCGCTCCGTCTGGAGGCTCACTGAAGATGTTACCTAGCATGGTAGGTAGCATAGTGAGCAAACCTACATGCACAACCTCAACCTGAGCTGCAAATCTTCTCAAAACTCGCTAACATCATATTTTACTTCCAAGAAAAATTTGTGAATTAATGCTTTTCAGGGAAGTTCCACGTATGTCATTTTAATGTATGATACATTGATCTTGTTTACGATGTATACTGGATGAATGGGTGTGATAAAACCGGGAGTGCCATGGAGGCTGTAAAAGGATTATTGGGTTGAGGAGTTGATGGTGTGGGGTGTATAATAGAGAACATAAGTTGGCATGAGAGCCATAAGACAGGTTTTTGAAATGAGTGGGTGACACGAATTGGAGTGGAGGAGGCATGGGGCTATTAAGGGGCATTGTGATGGAGTGCAGGTAATGGCACAATGTGCGTTCCAAAAGGTTTCTGAGTACAGCCCATAATTCATAACTTCTCTATAGGACCATGAGCCATGGGGAAGTGCAACTGATTCTACTAAAATTGCTTGAGCCTAAGAGATGCCTACCTTGTAATAGACCCAACCAGGTTAGGAGAACACAGTGCAAGCCTGCTTGATAATGCTGACCCATTGCCATCCATCCACCTTTCATCACCTTGCCTTGCCTGACTGTCAGTTCTGAGCAACAATGCTCCCATCCCTATATCAGGTGGGTAGTTGGAGCAGGCAAGCTACTGGAGAAGTTATACTCTAACCCAAGTCTACCCTTAACCAGTGGACTCCATCAGCAGTACACCTTCCCTCATGCTGCCCTTTATAGAAAAATGCCTTAAACTAGGAAATAATAGCTGAGGACCTTTTGCAGGCACAAATATTCACCAGAAACCACTTTCTCACCATTGACCCTACTACTTGTTTCACTCAGTTTTGGTCTCCCTCAGTGACAAGTTTTGAATAATTTTAACCATTTCTAGACTGACCATTGCCTCTGTGCAGCCATTCAGTAGCAATAAGGTACTCAGGATCTTTGAGACTGTAGCTATGGAGCAGAAGTCACAAGCTCTCCAATTGGAAGAAATTAGTTTTACTCTATTCAATCTATCAAAATAGTTCATAATTTGCTGAACTCTACTCAAGTCCTTCAGTGTTTAATATAAATGTATTAGTATTAATTTCCTCACATATTGTCTGGCCGTTTATAAAATCCAGAATAATGACTTCCAAACCGTTACTAATTGTCCTTGAACCTCAAGTGAATTGTGTCTGGACCCCTCCATTTCGCTGTTCATCAGTGCCTTTCAATTTAGCTTATATGAAGTCCCATTTTTAAAGTTTTGGCCTAAGTAGTGCTGGCACACTTATCCTGATCAAATTGCATGTGGTACCCCTTCACCTCTTCTGCTAACCTTGTTTTCCTGAAGCTTTTTACAGTTCACTTCACAGTTTCCTAAGCTTATCAGTTATCTGTCAAGAAAAGTATTGTTTCTGTACTCTCTTTGCAAGTTTGAATTGTCTGTATGTATAAAGAAAGGAAAGGATCTTATTCTGATTCTTGGGTATCCATCTTTCAACACTTCTGTAAAGTTAGTCATCATATTCATACCAGACAATAGATCTGCTCTTTCATGGAAATTAGATCAGCAGTGGTGGCTTAACCTGAGCATCACCACGCTTCCGGCAAGGGAAGAAGTTGAGAAGGACAGTCTTTCATGGCAACCTCAGCTAGTACAAGAATTGAACTTATGCTGTTAACATTATTCTGAATCGCAAGCCAGACTTCCAGCTGACTGAGCTGGCTACTCCCCTCCTAAAGTTGTCATAATCCTACCAGATAATAAGATTGCTCTCTTATTAGAACAAGGTGACTGGTAATGACTTAATCTGAGGGTCACCATTCCTCTGGCAAGAGGAGAGGTTGAGAAGGAGAGTCAGACTGAGAACAGTCTGAGACTGCCCTGCCTTTTCTATATATGGCTGGATTTCAAACTGCAAAGTAATGGTGCCAAATAAAGTACCATGATAACTCCATTGTGTCCACTGCACTAGGCTGAGCCATAGCAGATTCACATTCTCTTACAATGAAGACATTAGGGGAGATTAGTTTACCCTCTGTTTGACAAACATATCAGAAAAGGGTCTCTCATTTTCTTGGAGTTTTCCTTGATACTAGCAATTTTTACAGTTTGATACTCTTGAACTAGCAAATAGAATCCGTCAGCCCTTGCACTACACTGTCCATTTTTCAAAAAAATGAAACCAGCTGATAAACCTAAAGATTAGTATTTCACATAGCAAATCTTCATAACACCGACATCTAAACTTCTAGGAAGGACCTGTGAGAACACCAAAACCACTTTCTGTTCATAGACCCTACTGCCTGTCCTGGGAGAAAGTGAGGACTGCAGACGCTGGATAGTCAGATTCGAAAAGAAAAGCACAGCAGGCCAGGCAGCATCCAAGGAGCAGGAGAATCGACATTATGGGCATAAGCTCTTTATCAGGAACATCGACTCTCCTTCTCAGATGCTGCCTGGTCTGCTGTGCTTTTCCAGCACCACACCTCTCGATGATACTGCTTGTTCTCTCAACTTTGTTCACCCTCAGTGGCAGTTTTACACCACTTTCACCACTTCTGGAAATCAAAGTATACTCCATCTATCAAAAATTGTGATTTTATTTTTACTGTGTTTACTGTGTGTGGGCCTCACTGGCTAAGCCAGTGTTTATTATCCAGCCCTAATTACGCTTGTGGTGAAGTGGTGATGAGCCTCCCTGCAGTCTATGGGGTTAGGAACACCCAACGTGTTATTGTGGCGTTGCTGGATTTTGACCCAGCAGCAGTGAAAAAAAGTGGATGTAGAGTTCCAAGTCATATTGTGTGGCTTGGAGAGTAACTTGCAGCTGGTAGTGTTCCCATGTATTTGCTGCCCATGTTTTCTAGGTAGTAGAGGTCATGAGTCTGGAATATGCAGCCACACATGTCTTGATGAATTTCTTCAGTGTAAATAGTACACACTGCTACTATAGTGCATCTATGATGGAAGGTGTGGTTGTTCGTGGGTATGGTGCCATTCCAGGAGCTGCTTTGTCCTAAAGGATGATGACCTTCTTGAGTGATTTTACAACTGCACCCATGTAGGCCAGTGGAGTGTGTTCCACTGGAGAGTGTTCCACACCTGACTTGGGCTTAGTAGAATGAGGACTGGTTTTATGGAATTAAGAGATGTGTACTTTATGTATAATTTCTTGATTCTAACCTGCCACTGAGTTTATGTGGCTGGTCATCCAATCACTTCTTTCTCAAGTGTGACTTGACTAGATCAGTCTTGGCTGTTCTTGCTTCAACAAACAATCTGAATTCGCATTACCTTGAATTATTGTGTTCATTTTCCCTTTGAAAATATAGATATCTTATATTTGTCAACCACAAATACCTGTTGTGGGTTCTGTTGGCCGAGCTGGGAATTTGTGTTGCAGACATTTCGTCCCCTGTCTAGGTGACATCCTCAGTGCTTGGGATCCTCCTGTGAAGCACTTCTGTCATGTTTCCTCCAGCATTTACAGGAGGCTCCCAAGCACTGAGGATGTCCCCTAGACAGGGGACGAAACATCTGCAACACAAATTCCCAGTTTGGCGAACAGAACCACAACAATGAACACCTGAGCTACAAATCTTCTCCCAAACTTTGAACCACAACTATCTGACTATGAGACTATATAACCTAACACCTTGGTCTCTGTTCATTATTATCTATTATAGAGTGCGGAGTTGGAGTGGTAATTTGATTCCTTCCAAAATTAATTCTTTAAGCAGGTTTGGAATTTCATCTAGTCCAAGAAATGATACCTACCTATTTCCCCAATGTGCACAAAGTCCATGCTGATGAGATAAGAGTCTCTGTAAAAGCAAAAAACAAGGCTCGATAATCCCAAGCAATTAACAATGTATCAATTAAAACTTTGTATACCTTTCACTAAAGATTGAACCAAGAAATTGGCAACCTGCTGTCAAGCTACTCTACAGCTGTCTGCCCACCATTATCACAGGTTTAAGTGGACTTAGATGTGCTCCATGTTGCTGAGGCCTGAGAGTTAGATTTTCCTCGGTCTTACATTGGAAACATCGAATAAGTTTGCTCACCTCAGAGCCCCATGCCTCCCTCTGACCCGAGATTAAAATTGTGCATTAAGTATATGAAACAAAACATTGTAGTTTTATTTGTATTCGTCATGTAAAAACATAGTTAATTTAAAACTGCTTGTCCCAATTTCAAATATATACTTTGGAGTTAGTTTTAATATCTGTTAAAAATAGATGGGACGTAAAGTAAATCTCTCTTTACAATAATTCTTCAATCCTGTCCTTAAATATGTGAAATTCGTGTTTGTCAGATTGTGAAGGAAAGTTTCAGCTGGCATATCAACAAGCTAGTGTTAACCGATATGTGCTAATCTCCTCTGGTTTATGTTTTAATCTGTTATGATGAGCAGAATACATGTTGAGCATAATGCCGACCAGTGACTCTCTCACTTCATAACATCACTCTGCAGAGTATCACCACTTTGCAGAAATTCTTCATTAAATGGAAGGGCTAGTAAATAGAGAAACTTTGGGGGATTGTTTTTTTTTTGTGAATGGAGAGACTCACAGGGAATGGGCAATTAAACATTGTGAAAGTAAAAAAAATTAAAATCACTCAATTTGCAGATGTTTATTTTCAAAATAGCTCTTAGGTCATGCTATATTTTTAAAATGAGACTGTAAGTTACTTGGTTGAGCGATGTCAGGCATTTATCAGTCAAAATGTCATTTTTATTTCTTCTACTGTAGAGATATTGTAAGAATTTATGAATTGTCTTTGGCTGTGTATTATTTTGTTTGAAAAGCATATTTTACATGAATGGAAATTGAGGCAATTGTCTTTTCATTTAAACGCACATTGAAAAATTTTACAATCATTTTGCTATTTCCATCTTTCAATTTCAGACACTTGAGATTAAATTTATGTTGATTATTTTAAAATTTTAAGCAAGTAATTTGACAAATTCAGTATATTTAGTCATAAGCATGATGCTAATTGTGGAACTATGCAGTGCACAAATTATCTGGTGATGTTCCCAACATGGTAGAAGTGTGTATTTCAAAAGAATTTTATTGGCTGTGTATCACTTGTGGCTCTTACATAGTCATGAAAGGTGCGATAGAAATTCAGAATACTATAATCTGGCTATCTACAAATAATGAGTACAACTTTTCTCAATGTTTCACGAATAATTTTAATGGAAGTCCAACTATAAAAATAAGATTCAATCAGATTAAATTTGTAAATTTATTAACTTATGTTTTAATTATATATTTTGATTTTACATGTAATAAAATGTGATTTGTAGTTATTCTCAAAGTAGTAGTGTTCTTCAGAAATAATTTGTGCACAGCATATTCATTTTGTAGCAATTATGTTGTTTTAAAAAGTTGCAGAGTTGTCTTTTATGGTGGTAAATTGGTAGTTGTGTTCTCATTTGGCAATACACTTTACTGAAGTTAGCTAAACAAAGCACTTGCATTTTCATCATGTTAGGTTAAATGTGAAATTTCTTTAGAAAGATGTGCAATTCTGTATACAATGACATACTTGGTGATAGAAGCGATAATAACTTAATTCGTTTCTTGATCCTTGCTGTCTCTGCACTGACTGTTCCAATCTGACCTTGCTCAGCATCTGATGACCTGTTCTGTTGCTGTCAGTTGCTTGGAAAACTGGTGCTGTTGCAAGTGGCCCTCAGGGGTGCCCAAGAACTACTGGTCCACTGACCCATAACAACAAGGGATTTAGATCAGAGCCACTTGCTTTTGACATGGCTGCACAGGGCCATTGCACATAATAGCCATCAGACTGGCCTGTATTTTTCTGCTTGTTAAAAGGCATGTGGTTTGTGCTTGTTAAGAGCCAGACAGGGTTTACATGCAGCACTAGCTGTGATTTTTCATATACTGCAGCAATTACATTTATTATCCCTATTTTGTTTGGGAGTGACAAAATAGCTTACAGCCTACTTGTTTTAACCAGTAATAATAATGTTGTAATTAATGATATGAGGTTACCACAAATTAATTGAGAACTGTAAAGGTGAAGGGCTTTGATCTCAGAGATAAAGGTATGAAGAGGGGAAGCAATTCTGAGAGTAATTTTTGCCTTTGCTGTAAATTCATAATATACACTTGAAGACCTTTTAAACATGACTCTTGATTTTCATTTCGACTAAAAGTCAAAATTATTCTCTCCGTGCTATCTCCATATTTATTCAACAACAGCTGCTCGTATGTGCAGGTTTTACTTAATGTAAAGAGGAATCATCTTGTAGTGTTCAATGATTGGACCTGAAATAAAATATTATTGGAAACTGCAGAGAGGAGACAACTTAATGGTTTAACTCAGTTGAAATATGATATCAAGCAGTTCAATCTTTCTATAAATATGACAAGTCATAAAAATATAATGCAGGTCCATAACTATGAAAAAAATGTTGTGTTCTTTTTAGTAATTTGATGACTACTGACAAAATGGCCTTATTAGAGATAGCAGCTGTACCACCAGAGTATCTTTAAGTTCTCTCGCTTTGATTTAGAACCCTCTGAGTATTGCGTATAAAACTTGAATGATATTTTTCCCTTTTACCTCAAATCCTGGAGACTTGAAGGGTTGGATCTATCAATTCAAGTGCTGTACTGCACCTTTCTCTTTGTCCTTAAACTTAAACTGTAACAAACCCACATCTGTAGTTTGAATCCATTTTTGAATCATTATTTCAAATTCAAAAGAAATTCAGCATACTGATGCAGTATTCTGAGAATCGACAAGGTTTTTCTTTGTTTATTTTTAATTGTCAGCTTGCTCAGTGATAACACTCTCATGTCTGGCTCAGAAGGTAATGAGCTCAAGTGCTTCCATCTATATTGACTGTAAGGACTGCTGTATTGTTGGATGTGCTCTCTTTCAGATGAGTTGAGGTGATGTAAGAGATGACATTTTCAGTAGTATGGAATTTTTCAGGAAACATTATCATTTGACCAACAAGGATTATTGGTCATTTACCTAATTTGTTGCTTGCACAAATGCTTTAAGAAATTCTGAGTACATGAAAGATCAAGTATACATGCAAGTCTTTTTCATTCTTATAAACAGTGGTTAGTTAACTACTTATTAATTAATTTATGTAACCATCCAAATAAGAAACAGGAGGAGGTCATTCAGTCCCCTGACCTCCCTCTGCCATTCATTTGAATCTTGGCTGATCTGATTGTAATGACATATATTTATTGCCGCCTACACTGATAGTTTTATGTGTGTGCTAAACAAGTATCTATCTTTTTTTGTATTCACTCATTTGTTGGTGGTGTCGCTGGCTAGGCCAGCATTTATTAGCCATCCTCCATTACTTCAAGGGCAGTTGACAGTCAAACACATTGCTGTGTGGCTGGAGTCATTTGTAGGCCAGACCAGGTAAGGATTGTAGTTTTCTTCCCTGAAGGCCATTAATGAACCAGATGTGTTTTTCCAACAATAGATTCATGGTCATCATTAGACTCTCATTTCCTGAGTTGTATTGAATTCAAATTCAACTATCTGTGATGGCAGGATTTGAATCCAAATCCCTGGAACATTACCAGGGTCTCTGGATTAGCGGTCCATCAATAATACCACTAGGCCATAGCCTCCACCTCTGCTAGAATAATATTTAAGGATTTTGCTTTCACTACCTTTTCAGGAACAATTGCTTCAAACATTCATGACCTTCTGAGAGAACAATGTTTGTCTCTGCTTAAAATGGGCAACACCTGATTTTTAAATAGTGGTCCCTATTTCTAGATTCTCCCATAAGGTAAAACATCTACACTGCCAAGATTCATTGAGATGTTTCAGTCAAGTCACCTCCTCATCTTCCAAACTCAGCAGAAAAAGCCTAGCCTGTCCAAACTTTCTTCTCATTCCAGGCAATCCATTCATGCTAGGTATTATTCTGGTAAATTTTCGCTACATTGCTTCCAATTACTTCCTTCTTTTAGTAAGGTGTCCAATACTGTGCTTAATATTATAGATGCAGTCATAACAGTGTCCTTTATAACTAGTATAATCTGCTTTCTTTTGTATTCAGTTCCCCTCATGATAAATGAAGATATTCTGTTAGTTTTCCTAATTACTTGCTGCATATTAACATTTGTGTTATTTAGATGGTAAGACACTCAGACCCCAATGCATCTTAGAATTCTGCATTGCCTCACCATTTTAATAATATGAGTCATCAAGTCAGAGAGGTGTACGGCATGGAAACAGACCCTTTGGTCCAACTCATCCACACCAACCAGATATCCTAAACTGATCCAGTCCCATTTGGCCTTATAAAGCCTTTCTACTCCTGGATGTACCAGGTGTCTTAGAAATGTTGCATTTGTACCCCGTTTCCATCTTCTCTGGCAGTTCTTTCTGCATGAAAAAGTTGCCCCTTTTTACATCTTTCCCCTCTCACCTTAAACCTGTGCCCTCTCGTTTTGGACTCCTCTATCCTGGGGAAAAGACCTTGGCTATTCACCTTATACATATCCTTCATGATTTTATAAACCTCTGCAAGGTTACCCCTCAACCTCCGAATCTCCAGGGCATAAAAAAGCATCAGCCTATTCAGCCTCTCCCTCTAGTTCAAACCTCCAATCCTGGCAACATCCTTGTAAATTTTTTCTGAACCCTTTCAAGTTGCAACAGGGAGACCAGAATTGAATGCAGTATTCTGAAAGTGGCCTCACCAATGTTTGTAAAACCGCAACATGATGTTCCAGCTCCTATATTCAATACACTGAGTAATGAAGGCAAGCTTCCCAACTGCCTTTTCCACCACTCTTGTTACCTGCAACTCCACTTTCAAGGAACTATGCATCTGGAACCCTAGGTCTCCTTGTTTGGCAACACTCCCCAGTCTGAAGAAGTGTCACGGGGCCTGAAACATTGTGTGCTTTCTCTTCACAAATGCTGCCAGACCAATTGAGTTTCTCCAACAATTTCTGTTTTTGTTTGAGATTTCCAGCCTCCGCAGTTCTTGGTTTTGTTTCTTTTTTAATTCTTCCTGTCCGAATGGACAATTTTACATTTTCCCACATTTTACTCTAGTTGTCATTTCTTTGCCCACTCACTTAACTTTTCTATATCTGTTTGTAGCTGCATTATGTCCTCTTCACAACCTCTTTCCTACTCAAGTTTCTGCCATGAGCAAATTTGGCAACCATACCCTCATCCCTTCATCTGACTCATTAATATAAATGTAAATGGGTGAGGTCCCCTCCAAGTCATGTGGAACACCATTCATTCTAATATGCCAACTTGAAAAATACGTACTTCTATCTATTCTCTGCTCCTTGTTATCCAGCCAGTTTCTATCCATGCCAATATGTTTGCTCCTACATCATGCACTTTAATCTTCCACAATAACCTTTTAATCTGGCACTTTTTCAAATGTTTTCTAAAAATCTAAGTGCAATATATCAAGCTGTTCTTCTTATTCAGAGCACATTCCTGTGAACTCTGTTCATTATTGGAATTATTATAAATGAATTGCCATTTGAACAGCATTGATATTAAAGATTTTTACAAAAATTGTTTATTTAAGGAGTTGAGATTTATTGAACTGCAGTTAATCTGACATTGACAATAATATGTAAATTTTTCAGTGTTTAAAAACAAATTTACATTGGCTAACAAGTTTAATTATATCTAGCAAATTCAAATTTCATCTGTATAGAATAAATGGTACATCACTTAACTTCAAATGTGCCTGATTTTTTAATGATTAAGTTGATTATGGTGATGTAGACTCAACTGTTAAGCCTTTATTTTAGTAGCGTATTCCTTTGTTTATTTCTTAACAGGAACTGATTCCTGAATTTTATTATCTCCCTGAGATGTTTGTTAATTCCAACAATTATAATCTGGGTGTGATGGATGATGGAACTGTGGTGTCTGATGTCGAGCTTCCACTTTGGGCCAAAACTCCAGAAGAGTTTGTTCGCATAAATAGACTGGTAAGAAATTTGTTTTTAATGTCTGTTCTGCAGAAGATCTTTGCTGATGGAAATGGTCTACCACATCAATTAACATCACATTTGCAAAAATGGTTGTAGAAGATGGTTATTCTGAATTTCATCAGTCAGCTATGGAATAAATACTTAAAGAAAAAAATTGAGATTTAACTTAAAAGATGTGCATTTTAATCTTGTATCATTTGGTTCTATTTTCCAGTTTCAAACCAAGTAAATTATATAAAAGCCTCTCGTGCTTCCTCTTCTGACGGAGGCAATTAATTGCTCTTTAATTTATAGAATCATAGAATCCCCAGAGTGTAGAAATGGACCATTTAACCCAACAAGTCCACAGCAACCTCCAAAGAGCATCCAGATTGATCCCAGTACCCTTTCCCTAAAACCCTGCATGGCTAATGCTGATAACCTACACATCCCTTAACATTATGGACAACTTAGCACAGCCAATCCACCTAACCTGCATATCTTTGGACTGTGGGAGGAAACGGGAATACTCGGTGGAAACCCAGGCAGACACAGGAAAATGTGCAAATTCCACACAGACAGTTGCTCGAGGTTGGAATTGAACTCTGTCCCCTGGTGCTGTGAGGCAGCAGTGCTAACCACTGAGCCACTGTGTTGCCCTGTTTACTTATTTGACATATTGAAAATTCTAATTCATTGGTGTTCATAACCCATAAGTAGGTGTAACCCCAGTATTTAAACTATATGTTATGCATGTTCAGCTACCTTGTTATAGATTAGATTAGATTAGATTAGACTTACAGTGTGGAAACAGGCCCTTCGGCCCAACAAGTCCACACCGACCCGCCGAAGCGAAACCCACCCATACCCCTACATTACCCCTTACCTAACACTACGGGCAATTTAGCATGGCCAATTCACCTGACCCGCACATCTTTGGACTGTGGGAGGAAACCGGAGCACCCGGAGGAAACCCACGCAGAAACGGGGAGAACGTGCAAACTCCTCACAGTCAGTCGCCTGAGTCGGGAATTGAACCCGGGTCTTCAGGCGCTGTGAGGCAGCAGTGCTAACCACTAATCTAAAAAAAAAAAGCTTGTGGCAAAAGGAAAAAAAAAAATAACCCATAAGTAGGTGTAACCCCAGTATTTAAACTATATGTTATGCATGTTCAGCTACCTTGTTATTTTGTTGAGTTAGCTGAATAAAACTAAAATCTGGGGAATTTCTCCTGTTAATGTCATACTTTATTGCCAGTGTTCTGCTTTAAATAGCTTTTCTGGGAATTTGAGATGAAAAATAAAGGGCAGGCTTTTCTACCACATGATTAAATAGAGGTGAGCTGGAGTAAAATTCTATGCTGCCAGTAAGTCAACTTTCTGAGATGGTGGATTAGAGGCCTTCGGGCTTTTTTATGCATGCAGTGGGAGTGGATAGCCAAATGAAGATACATAATGCCTTATTGTCAGGAGTCAGTTGGGATGTTCTGGTTGGCTTGCATGCCGTTAGAGGTTTTGGGAATTAGACCATCTGAAAGCTGTCGAACTCCTTGTACCACCAGCATTCCACATAGGCTTTGAGGCCCTTGCTGCCTGCTTGGTGTTAGCCGCGGTCATATTATAGTAGTGGATTAGTAGTGCTGGAAGAGCACAGCAGTTCAGGCAGCATCCGAGGAGCAAAATTGATGTTTCGGGCAAAAGCCCTTCATCAGGAATAAAGACAGAGAGCCTGATGCGTGGAGAGAAAAGCTAGAGGAGGGTGGTGGTGGGGAGAAAGTAGCATAGAGTACAATAGGTGAGTGGGGGTGGGGATGAAGGTGATAGGTTGGGGGCGGGGGGAGGGTGAAGTGGATAGGTGAAAAAGAAGATAGGCAGGTATGACAAGTCATGGGGACAGTGCTGAGCTGGAAGTTTGGAACTAGGGTGAGGTAGGGGAAATGAGGAAACTGTTGAAGTCCACATTGCTGCCCTGGCGTTGAAGTGTTCCGAGGCGGAAGATGAGGCGTCCTTCCTCCAGGCATCTGGTGATGAGGGAGAGGCGGTGAAGGAGTCCTTGGAAGGTGGGCGGGAGTCCTGATTGTGAAAGTAAGCTCGGAGGCGGAGGCGACGGAAGAAGTGATCGACGTCACGGCGTGTATTAAATTCATTGATGTGTGGACAGAGGGGGATGAAGGTGAGTCCTTTGCTGAGGACTGATCGTTTGTCCTCAGTGAGGGGAAGGTCTGGAGGGATGGCGAAAACTCGGCAAGGCTGGGGGCTGGGATCTGGTATTGGTGTGGAGCTGGGATTGGGGGCGGAGCCAGTAACTGGAGTGGCAGTGATGGTGGGGGGAATGGGAGTGGAGTCATGAGCAGGGGTGGTATCCACAGAACACACCAGATGGCCTCCTTCTTTAGAGACCGCAATTTCCCTTCCCACGTGGTTAAAGATGCCCTCCAACGCATCTCGTCCACATTCCGCACCTCTGCCCTCAGACCCCACCCCTCCAACCGTAACAAGGACAGAACGCCCCTGGTGCTCACCTTCCTCCCTACCAACTTTCACATAAACCAAATCATCCGCTGACATTTCCGCCACCTCCAAAAAGACCCCACCACCAGGGATGTATTTCCCTCCCCACCCCTTTCCGCCTTCCGCAAAGACGGTTCCCTCCATGACTACCTGGTCAGGTCCACGTCCCCCTACAACCCACCCTCCCATCCTGGCACCTTCCCCTGCCACCACAGGAACTGCAAAACCTGTGCCCACACCTCCTCCCTCACCTCCATCCAAGGCCCTAAAGGGGCCTTCCACATCCATCAAAGTTTTACCTGCACATCCACTAATATCATTTATTGTATCAGTTGCTCCCGATGCAGTCTCCTCTACATTGGGGCGACTGGACGCCTCCTAGCAGAGCGCTTTAGGGAACATCTCTGGGACACCCGCACCAATCAACAACACCGCCCTGTGACCCAACATTTCAACTCCCTGTCCCACTTTGCTGAGGACATGGAGGTTATGGGCCTCCTTCACCGCCGCTCCCTCACGACCAGACGCCTGGAGGAAGAACGCCTCATCTTCCGCCTCGGAGTTTGCAAGTTCTCCCCGTGTCTGCGTGGGTTTCCTCCGGGTGCTCCAGTTTCCTCCCACAGTCCAAAGATGTGCGGGTTAGGTGAATTGGCCAGGATAATTCCCCATAGTGTTAGGTAAAGGGGTAAATGTAGGGATATGGGTGGGTTGCGCTTCGGCGGGTCGGTGTGGAGTTGTTGAGCCAAAGGGCCTGTTTCCACACTGTAAGTAATCTAATCTAATCGAAACACTTCAACCCCAGGGCATCAATGTGGACTTCAACAGTTTCCTCATTTCTCCTTCCCCCACCTCATCCTGGTTCCAAACTTCCAGCTCAGCACTGTCCCCATGACTTGTCCTACCTGCCTATCTTGTTTTCCACCTATCCACTCCCCTCCCCCTGCCCCAACCTATCACCTTCATCCCACACCCACTCACCTATTGTACTCTATGCTACTTTCTCCCCACCCCCACCCTCCTCTAACTTATCTCTCCACGCTTCAGGCTCTCTGCCTTTATTCTTGATGAAGGGCTTTTGCCCAAACATCGATTTTACTGCTCCTCGGATGCTGCCTGAACTGCTGTGCTCTTCCAGCACTACTAATCCAAAATCTGGTTTCCAGCATCTGCAGTCATTGTTTTTACATAGTACAATAGTGGCCTGTCTCTACTGAGGCTATTTAACCATTTTAAAGTTCTAAAATATGTAGAGGTGCACTAAAATGGGGACAAACCCTCTGTCTCTTTTAGCTGAACCTATCTTCGAAGCTGGAGAATAATCGACTGATTTTCCAGCTTCTTAAGCCCATACTCAGTCCTTAATTGGTAAGCCTGTCTTCTGGCTACAAATTGGCCAATTCAGGAAAGGACAACACTTGGGGACTGGTTCTTTTGCAGTGTGGAGTTGTGATATCATTTGATCCTTGTGCTGGAGTCCAGGATCAAAAGACAAATCCTGCTCAAAATGTTTTTTGCTCCCCAGTTGAGACCCCTGCTCTGTAGGATAGATGCCGAAGAAAACATGTACTTATGGATGGATTGTCGTAAATACTTGTTTTGGAGACTCATCCCTTCTACCTGATGTAGCATAGCTGATCTCATTCCTTATCCTAATCCTTAAATTAATTCAGCAATAAATAGAATAGTCAGAAATCATTTTTTTTTAAGCAGTATTTCTTCATGGGAATAGGGTATCATTGGCAAATCAGCATTTGTTTCTCATTTCTAATTGCTCTTTGAGGGCATTTAAGAGTCAACTGCTCCACTGTATGTCTGGAGTCCCACATAAACTATAGAAACAAGTAATGATAACAAATATCTATCCCTAAAGGACGTGGGTGAATTAACTAGATTTTTATAACAATCATTGATGGTTTAATTGTCACTTGTCCTCAGAGCATGCCAGGCCTTAATTATTAATCCAGTGATATTACCACTATGCCTCCATGTTTAAATCAGTAAGTTTTTGAGGGAGTGGAAGAAAATATTGTTTACTTCGTAAATATTCTAAAATACTATTTGTTTGTTGTTTACTTGGCTTTTCTCCATATCTTTTAATGTGTGTTAAGTTGATGTATTTAATTTATTAGATTTAATATCAGTCATAATGAATGACCTGCAGTAGACTTGTCATGCTTTCAATCTGTACATCGAAATAAATTAATTCCTAATTTCCCCTGTATGATGTGAACATGTTTAAAAAATTATTCTTTTGAGGAAAATAAACTTAAATTTATGTAGTATGTCCTTCATTTATTTAAATGACAGATAAGTATTGATTCATTTAGCTAAGTAAATGTATACTTTTTAGGTATCTCATAATTTAGTTTTTGCTAAAGGAAGTAGTTTAAACTAAAATAATTAAGGATGGGCAAGTAATCCAGAGAATTTGAATAATGATCAGGTTTATTTTCTTTCTCCTTCACCCATGGGGAGACAGTGACATAGTGATAATGTCATAGGACTAGTGATCCAAAAACCCAGATTAATGCTTTTGAGAGCATGGATACTAATCCAACTGTGACAAAGAGAAAATCTGGAGTATAAAGCTCGCCTCTTGAATGACAGCCATGGTGGTTATGATTGATTATTGTGAAAATTCATTTGATCCACAAATTTCTTTTAAGAACGGAAATCTGCCATGTTACCAGGTCTGGTCTACATGTGACCTCATATCCGTGGAAATATGGTTGATTCTTAAATGCCCTCTGAAATGCTATTGCAAGTGACACAGTTCAAGGAGAAGGGCAACAAACACTGGCCTTGCCAGCAACACCCACATCCTATGAAAGATGAAGAACAAAAAGATAAAATAACAGGAGATTTTTTTTCATGCAAAGAATCCAACCCATTTGCAACAGTAAAATTAACTATGAGATCGGATGCAATAAAGTTCAATGATCAGTCTTATTCCATACGTGACCATTCTGAACTAGAGATAATGACATGATATTTAATTTTTCACATAGACATTAATAATTTTGATTGTATGAGCCAACCTTGAGGCAGTGTTTAGTAGACTAAAATGAGAAGAAATGTAATCTGGCGCACATTAGATTTCTCTGCCATAGGTCCAAAAATGTCAGAGGATACTATTTGTCTTAGGCTGTCATACGAAGGTGTAGGGGCAACTGAGTATTCTGGAGGTTTTCATTAGGTTACCCTTGGAGTTCAGTGTTTTTAAATGTGACATTATCACTGGAGATGTACGTGAATGATATGCTCTATGGTAGTGTAAATCACACTCAGCAGAAGGAGAGGCCTGTTGGCCAGATGTTCAGTTCTGCTCTAGAATCCAGAATCCTGGCAAGAATATTTCTGACTGAGTCACAATTGACACAGCAGATTCATTCAGTCTCTCCCTTCACACACTGACATGCAGTTACATGCTAATACATGCTGTTTCTCTCACTCTTCTTTGCGTAGAAGAAAACTCACTCCTTGTCAGTGTGTCTCTTTGTCACTTCTCCTACTTTTATTATCTCTCTTCAATTTTCTTCATATCTTCCTTTTTAGTTAAAAACTCCATTCCTCAGTTGCTGTCGAGATCAACTCAGATCCATTTGACAAATTCCTTTCTTTCCCAATGAAGATTTTTACGTGGCTGAGGTAGTATAAGGAGTAAACCCATAATTTGTGACTTTCTGATGAAGTTACCATTTCACAATGCACTCTAAACCTCTTTAAGCCCTCAAGATACCAACAAAGTCTTTGTTTCATAACTATTGACCAGCAGCCATGAAGGAAGTTGATGCTTCTAGATACAATCATGGTTTCTAACTTGCATACTTTGGTATTCACACCAATATTATCAAATCAGGAACAATTACCATACTAATAATAGCACAAAACTACTAATGAGAATAGAAAGTAAAAAGCCATTTAAAATGAAATAAAGAGTAAAATATTAGTTTCTAATCTACCTTCCTATTGTGTCTATGTTTTGTTTATGTTTCAATTTTAAAGTCACATCTTGAATACTATGCAATTTGGATTCCTAATATAAGGAAGGATATAATTGTATTGAAGATGTTTCAAGTATTGATACTTGAATTGAGTTGGTTACTTAATAAAGATAGGTTAGATGGACTGGGCTCATGTCCAGAGAATTTTAGACAATCAAGAGGGTCTTGATTACAGTGTACAAGAGCCTGAACTGTCTTGACCTGGTGGGCTTAGGTAGGATGTTTGCTTTTGTAGTTGAGTTCAGAACTAGAGGGCAATGTTTTAAAGTTAGGGATTTTTTTGGACAAGATGAGAAATGTTTTTTTCTGAGGGTTGTGTGACTTTGGAACACTGTGCCTCATGGGGCATTGGAGGCAGGGCCATTAAATATTTTTAATGCAGAGGTAAATTCTTGCAGGGAGATCAAAAGTTATCATGGGTTCATGAATTTGAAGCATAAATAGATCAACCATGATTTTATTGACTGATGGCGCAGGCTCCTGGGATGAATGGTCTACTTCTGCTCCTGTCTTACGTGTTTGTTTACTTTAATCAAATATGTCTTGTTTTAGTGGGGTTTTTGGCATATAAAAAAAACCAGCTAAAAACAATGACTGCAGGTGCTGGAAACCAGATTCTAGATTGGAGTGGTGCTGGGAAAGCACAGCAGGTCAGGCAGTATCCGAGGAGCAGAAAAATCGTGCAAAAGCCCTTCATCAGGCATATAAAAAGAACCATAAAAGGCTTTTTTTTGGTCCTCTTTGATCCCTAGAAATCGATATTTGCCAGGTACGGCGAACGAAAGGAAAAGGTGGTAGACGCTCATTATTTCAAATCTCTATTGTTACTGCTCTGTTCTTGGGGATTTCCTGCAACTTTGCCATGTGATGTAATTAGATCTGAACCTGGACTAATCAGAGGTCATTGTTCATAAATTAACAATGTAGGGGTATTCATGGACTACTTGCTTTGTCTGTCAGTTGAAAACTTCAGCACACAGACTCACTAAAACAGTAGAAATTATTTGCTGCAAATAACTGCCCCAGCACCCAGTGTACTAGTGAGTTTATGTGGCGCTGGCATTTGGTCAAAGATGAAAGAAGCAGGTACAATTTTCTCCATGAATTATAGCTTGTAACCTAATGTTCAGCTGGCAAAGCCCTTCCAATATTTAGGCCTGTGCCTAAAGTATGCTCACGGAAGAAAATCTATTCGTTACCTGTTTTTTTCCTTTTGTTTGCCATCCATTTTGGATATCAGCCTGTGATATAAAAGCAGCATCAAAGACCATTTTGATTAATTGGATATCCAAAATATAAAGACTGACTCAGCAATTTCTATAATGCAGTATTCAAATAATCGTAATAGCTTGGAAGGGCTAATATAAGATGAATGAATTCACCAACAGTCATGAAACTGGTTATGCCCAGACAAGGGAAGTTGCCTTGAGAATTCTACAATTGTATGCAACAACGAATAACATGGAAAAATATCTTCCACTGTATGTCTTGTGTCTGAAACAGTTTAACTAGTATGCTACTGTATTGCTATTTATAGAGCTGAATATGGATTTCACTGCTAATCATTTTTTCCAATTAATTCATGGGATGGCGCTAGCTAGACCAGCATTTATTGGCCATCCCAGAGGGCAGCAAAGACTCAACCACATTGCTGTAAGTCTGATGTCAGACCAGGTAAAACTTAGACCTTCCTTCCCTAAAGGGCATAAGTGAACGAGATAGGTTTCCCAACAATTGACCATGGTTTCATGGTCATCATTAGACTCTTAATTCCAGATTTTTATTCAATTCAAATTCCACTCTCTGCCGTGGTGGAATTTGAATAATACCTGGGTCTCTGGATTAATAGTATAGCAATAACACAATTGGGCCATTGTCTCCCTTATTAATATGTTGACCAAATTATGACTGCAATGTTCGTTGATTATGTTTTTCTGTTATTTCAAGCACAAATATCCTGAGTAGCTCCTGAGTTCTGAATTTTTTGTAAAATCCTTTTAAACATTTAATAAACATTCTTAATTTTATGTGGTATTGGCATGTTACTGTACTCTGCACTCCGATTTATACTGCTTTTTAGATTGATTTTCAAGTTGTGTTCTCTGAACATTTTATTCACATGGGAAGGGGAACAGGAATTAGTGAGCACTGCACTCTTGCCTTTTTAAGAACGTTGGATTAGATCCAAATATTACTTGTATTTGTTTTTTGATACCCCTTCTGGAAAATAAGCAACCTTATAGATTTAACTCTTAGGGCTAGCTGTATCTGCCAATAAAAATTTGTACAATGATTGCAGTTCATGAAATGCACACTGCTTTGATCTATGACCTTTTGTGGTGCTAATCGGGTTCCTGATATCATTATACCGCACTCATTAATCATATTTCCTGGAGCCCGTCACAGAGCCAGACAGCCCAAACCAGTGTTTATAGCCCCAACTTGGCAGGCTCCTGCCGCATAGATTATTACGGTGTGATACTTTGGCTTCAAATGACCAGAGCTACATCAAGCTGTGTCTACAATTAAAGTCAGATGGTCTTCAGGTTGAGCATGGATATTGTGTTGCAGCTGTCTGTCTTCTGTATGAAACCATAGCTGAGAGCAGATGATATATAGGAGGATGTATAATTATAGATTGTACACCACTGGGTCAGAGCTGCAGTGCACAACATTAATTAACTACATGCTGTGTGAAATTCATGTTGATAGTATGTGTTAGAATGACACTCATGTTATTTTATTAAAGCCAGTAAATTCTTTCTAAAAGCTGCATTCCTAGTCTGATGCAAACCATTGATTTTAGTTGATCTAGTTTAAGTCTGAAGGAAAATGCAAACAGTTTTATGGATGTTTGATATTACAGAAAGTATTTTGCTTGCTAATATTAATGGCTTTAATTTGTGTTGTTCTAGTTAAATTGCCTTAGGAATACACCACTTAGCAATGAGTGAATCAAATATACACACCTCTATTTTCACTCTTTAATGAAATAAAACCTGGACTGCATCTGTACTTAATATTTTTTTTTATCAAAATTAATTTTAATGTAGGTTTTAATGTATTCTTTAGATTTGATTTCTTCAGATTCAGGCAAGAGTTTAACAATAAACTTACTGCAATATGGAAAGCTAAACCTTTTCACTTCTTCAAATCTCTTTGTTTTGCTTTCCTACTTGTATTTAGATATGCGTCTTGCTGTTAACTAAATCAATGAGGGCTTGATTTAAAGCAGTTAAACAAGTTATATTTCGTAAATAGAATTTGAAATTAAATTGGGCTCCTTCAATTTCAAATTCTGTGCTAATGAACAACGCATCAGTTAAGAATAATTATATAGCATCATATCACATATTATTTGATTCAAATCTTTCATCTATTCCTTGAAGTTTCATCAATGTAACAAGTATGCACATACTCAGAAGCATTTTTATCAATGGACTAGCTTAATAATGAACAAGTGTGGATGAGCGATTTTCTCTATATGAGAAGCAAAGTTCAATCTCAGGCTGTGCCATCTGCAGACGTTGGGAAGCTAAAGACAAGATTCTGCAATTTAAATCTTCTACCTTCAGTGATGTGTTTTATCACCCCCTCACAGTTTTTTTTCAGCATTAAAACTAGAAATGGCAAAGTGCAGGGAAATACCTTTGTTAACAGTAAGCTTTCTATCAGTATTTGTAATACTCTGTGGTAAAATTGCTTTGTCAAATGTATATGTATGAAAACATTTGTGATTACTTATGATTAACACTTTGAAACTTTACCTTTTATTCATAGAAAGTTGGATGGTACATTATTTAATTTTCACTTGCAACTAGTATCTGATTCTTTTGCTACGGTAAATCTGTATCTCTTGAAGGTCATAAAGTCCAATTAATAAATCAGCACAGACCCATGTGAGGAGGGTTTATTTGCTGTATGATCAGACATTTTTGTAGGTTGGAAAGTGCTTGCTTCAGATTATATATCAATAGAGTCATTACGATACAAGAAGAGACCATTTAGCCCATCAAAGGTAGACTGCAAATGATTAATTTTTTTAAAAAATGGACTGGCTGTTTAACTTCTATTAAAAAAAAGTGTGATACCTGATATGTTATGGAATTGTCTTCTAATGCTGGAAGGAGTGCTGTTAATGTTTTATATCTTGGGAAATGTGTTACTACATTCTGGTAGTACTACACTATGATAATTAAGCACATGAAGGACAAGAGTCCTTGAGCATGACAGATCAATCACAATATGAGAGCCATTTATAAAATGGTAGGAGTTGTACAGGGATTGTCACGTGAAGACAGTAGTCATATACTTCAAGAGCACTCAGGAGAGGGAAATGTGGACATGAAAATTTTTTTGGAGCTTATGGTAGGGTATTTGTACTATGCAGATATTGTTATGTTATTCTCTTTGACCTAAACATCCCAATCACACTACGTGAACAATATGAAACAAATATATTTTTAATTTGAAGTTAAGATACTACACAACTAAAATTAGGACTGTATTGGATATACATTTTACTTCATGTCCAGCTGGAAGAAGAGTGAGTTGGACTGTTAAATGGTATCTTGTAAAGGTAGGAATGATTGTCAGCATTTTAGGATTTTGCCTCTTAAAGGTGAATATCAGAACAATCGCTGAGAATGAAAGGTGCAAAGATGGTAGAACAGAGTGGACTCTGCAACAAGAAATGGTTAGCATGAATGGTAGGAGAAAGGTATAAGTGCCACTGGTAACTGAGACTCAAAATGGACTGAAGGAGAAATAGTTGTCTCCATTCCCTATAAGTTTGGAAATAAAAGCTTTCTTAGTAATTGGGGAAAACTGTTTAAACTAGACGCTTATACATATACATTTTAAGTAATGAGATTTCCTTAGCAGTGACCAAGCAATGTAATATTAGTGAAGTGTTACAAGATGACTGTGTGTTAACATGAAGAATAAATGTCAGACTCTGTAGTTGATTTAAACTTCATGTTTATAAATCAATGGCAGCATCACAGGTTTTTCAGTATTTTGGAAACTTTTATTCTTAAATTTTACTTTTCTCAAGGTGAAGAAGCTCAGAGTAGGAAGATTCAGCTCAACTTGCCTGCTTATGCTGATAATTCACATAAGTATTTCTCCAAGTTGACAGACAATACTGAAATTTAAGTGCTACACCCCTGTTTCTGTACTGTCTGTTGATGGAAAGACCAGCAATTGAACAGGAAATAGTAATTCATTTAAATATTTTGCTTAATGTTTTTCAAGACCAGTACAGTATGAACTTATGATTTGTTTTCATATGGAACTAGCTTTCATATGGTCTCAAAAGTTAACTATTCTATAAGGTGCTTGTATTGCACATACAATAGTCTGGATTCTTGTGAAGTCTGGCAACATCAGAAGGCATTTAAAATGATAGCCATGATCTAATTCTGGAGTTTCCCTAGAATTTCCAACACTTTTTTTGCTGACTATAGAAGGTATGTTTAGCCAATGCATATACATCATTTCTACTTTTGTTGGACCCATTGTAGGAGTGGACAGTTCAGCTCCCCCTGCAATTTTGATAGAGGTGGGTCATATGGTAGTATACATGATTCATGCCACATTAGAGAAGTTTTATATGATAGTGAACTATATCCTCAACAACAAAAACAGAAGTTCCTGAGAAAGCTCCACAGATCTGGCAGCATCAAGTGAAAAGAAATCAGAGTTAACGTTTTGAGTCTGTGACCCTTACTGCCACCCCCCACTCCACCAATCAACTTTCCACAGGGATCATTCTCTCCAGGATATTCTAGCCCACTCCTTCTCCACTCTCATTATTTCCCCAAACCCACCTCCCATTCAATTGAAGAAGACGTAATAACTGTCACTTTTATTCCCTCTTTCCAAGAAGAGCTCAGTGTCATGTCTTGCCCAAAATTCATTGAGGTGCGTGTGCAAAGACTTAAACCTTTGCTAAGTAGCGAATGTTCAGTATCCTTTCCCAACAATTCCTCACACCCAACAGCACCTTCCTCTGCCATCGCCAGTTTACTTCCTCCCTCATTATCTGAGGCCCAGACGCACCTTCTAGATGAAGCAGCAATTTACATGCCCTTCATTCAATCTAGTCTACTGTATTCACTGCTCGCACTATGGTCTCTCCTACATTGCGAAGGTAAAAAACAGAATCAGCAACTCATTGTGGAACACCTATATTCTCTGCAAAAGTGACCCCGAGTTTCCAGTTACCTGCTATTTTATGGCATCACTGTTTCCGTGGCCAACATCTCTGTCGTAGGCTTGCTGCACTATGCCAGAGAGGCTCAGCATAAGGTGAAAGAACAACACCTTATTTTCCACTTGGGGACCCTGCAGCCTTCAGGGCTCATTGTCAAGTTCAATAATTTTAGGGCCTGAGCACCGTCTTCCATGTCCTTTACCCACCATCACACTCTTAACCTTGTAATGCCATGGGCTGCTTTCATCTCAACCAATCTACTTTCACCCGCTATGGTCCACTCAGCAGCTTTTCTTTCTCCCAAGCTCATCAGTATCCATTCCTTTTTCTGCTAGACTACTGTTCTCTTTCTCTGGGCTCCATCTCAACCCCTTCACTCCTTCTCGCACCCAGCCCTCTCACCTCACTTCCTGGCCTTCAGCTTAAATACCATCTTATCCTAGCTACAATCAATTCTGCAGGAGAGTCACTGCTTCCAAAATGTTGATTTCGTTTTCTCTGCACAGTTGCTGCCAGACCTGCTGAGTGTTTCCAGCAATTTCTGCTTTTGGTTCAGATTTCCAGCATCCACAGTTGTTTTGTTTTTATTTAAAAGATCAGGATATTATAAATTATTAAAAATGTGGCTCATCAAAGCTAATAATTTCCTGCAAGTTGGATCAATAGTATGTACAGGGTTGAGTCCATTATCTATTTTGTGAGCTGAACAATGCATGCATAATGAAGCTATCTGAAAAAACAGATATCTGGTCGCTCCATCTGGGACAGTTGCCAATTTGCTGCAAATAGGGGTTGACTAGGATTGACTTATGAGGAGCCAAGGGCCTAATAATTATGAGTACTACTGGACTAATAATGTAGTTCACGGAAATGGCCCTTTTCGCCAACCAGACTCACCATTCTATCTGCCTCTGTTGTTACCTTTGGCAGCCCTTCAGAACTGGTAAGCTAACGTGACAAGCTTATACAAAAATAGGGTAGGCAGTCTCCTCCAAGGTGGAGATGAATTGGGGTGAGAACATCCAGAGCCCCAATACATGCCTGCTTGATGAAAACCTGACACAATGGTGAAAATTTTCACATACCTTGGCATAATGATTAGAACAGATGGATATACTTAATTTGTTTCTAAGAAAACACTCACGCAGCAGCAGAAAAAATATTAACTTTTTGAAAGCTATACATGTGTGAATTTAAACTTAGTTAAATAGAATATTAAGCAGCAGTGATTGGGAGATTAGGTAAGAAAGGCAAAAATATAAATTAGTGTAATCTCTTCTTACGTGTATTGTTTTATCGTCTGGAAGATTTGTGCTTTTGCCAAGGCTTCAGTTTTAACGAAAAGTGGAGAAGGCGAGTCAGAGCACAAAATTGACCACTGAGAGTGCAGAAACAAATATTGGTCATAAATTAGTCAAGTGCAGCATAAACAATGGCAGGTTGTATGAGGTACTGCTGACAGAGATAGAAAGAAGGAAAAGAAGTACAAAAAAGTTTGTTGAGGAGGGGAAGAAATTATATCTGATGAATCCATCTGAGCTGTTTAATTTTGAGTCTGGAGGAACTGAATAGGGCCTATTTGTCTGGAAGGCAGATATGTTGGCAGCCATTTACAGAAATTTGGGGATGTGGCATTGTACACAATTATCTCATTGAGCTTGCCGTTTGGAAATTGCAAAGGAGTAAGAAATAGTAATCAAAACATTTACTTTAGATCCATTGTATTGCTGAAAGTGAAGTTCAAGCTATCATTTGTGTGACATTTAGATAGAATGAAGGTACTTCTGCAACTTGCCTATTGGACGGAATTTGGAAAGGCATAAAGACACAGATTAAACTGTGTTGCACCTATGCACTAAATATTTGGTGACATTTTAAATATTGGCATTCTATAGGCAGTCGGTACTGCAAAAATACATGCACATTTAAAAACAATTTATACATGAACATTAAAAAAAAATTTTAATACAAAAATGACAAGTTTTCAATGTATTTTAGATATGGATGTATCCTTAAGGTAATAATTTTATTAACGACACATGGTTTATTCTGTTCATAACAGTAACAAAGGGAGGTTTCTGCAAAAGCATAAGCATATTCACGGATACACGGTGTTGCCCACCATTTTAGTTACAAAACCACCTAATATCCATGTGCTTGACAAAGTATATATTTAATACTTAACATTTAAGACGTTAAAGAAATATGAATACAATTTTCTGTAAATTGGAAAACTAGTTATATAATACAGTGCTAAATTTGACAATAAGCTTCTGTGCGGAAGATGGACTCTGCCACATATCCTACGAAGAGGCAGGCATAGCTGGAGCCCATGCGGGTGCCCATGGCTACTCCTTTTTGGTTTGGAGGAAATTTGACAATAATCTTGGTCAGATCATCCAGCACAGGAACAAAAAAAAATTGATAGATTGTGCATGAGCTTGTTCTTTGAAAGAAACATTTATGTAATCCCACTCCCTGATCTGTCACCATAGGCATTCAGTTGGTCCTCCTTCAGCTCATATCCATCCCCCTTTTGAAATTAATTTACTACTATTAATTTGCTTTGAATACTCCATCAAAATTATATTTTATAGAGTATTTTGGAGCTACAGACTTCTGAGTACCCCAGTGTTGAATTATTTCATGTAACTAAGATATTAGGGTGTAGTTGTAATTTGAGAATTCACTTATGATGAAAATAACTCGGTTTCAAATGTGAAGTGTTTTATATTATACTGCTTTAAGATGACAATTTAATTTCAGCCTAATAGGATGCCTAACAGGAAAAGGGATAAGGACAACATACACAGGATGTTTGGATTTATCTCTCTCTCTAACTGCCCATCTAAACTATTGTGCCCTCCTCTCAATGTCTGCACTCACTAACATCAAGATGTATGCATTGTGCTGGTTCTTTGCATCTCGATGTGTGTCCGACCATGGTGCCAGGGTTTTGTATAATAACCCAGTATTTACTGTGACTATCAGCACTTTTAAATGTGCTTCATAATCTCAATGTTAAATCTTTTTGGTGGATGGTGTGTTTGTTAGCGAAACAACAGCTTTTTGCTGTGTGAGCTGATGACGCATTCCTTGAGCATGCAGATGGGAGTGATGAAGCATTGGAAATATACATAAACTTCTGGTTAAAAGTCAAAAGGCAGGAAACTGACAAAGAATCCTGTATTCTCTGCCTACTGTATATTTCAAACGACCAAGAGTAAGACAAAGAGAAATAAATTACGTTATGATCTTGTGAGACACCGTTAACATGTTAATTTACTTAATTTTTGGAGAAAACACAGAAATTTTCCAAAAGATTCAAGGTACACAGTTTAAAATAATATAATTTTACAATCCAAAAGTCAGAGTACATAAATAGTAGCCATACACTTTTATATTGACAATTACATTAAACCTATTAAAAATCCAAGTTACTTAAGACTCAAACTTCTTAACCTAAATTTCTTTTGACATCAATTTCACTTACATCCCCAAAACTCAAGTCAAGAACTGATCAGAAATTTGAAGATTAACTACTAAGTCTATAAAGATTTCGGATTCTTGGGCCTCCTTTTTTTTCAGGCCAAGGTGGTTCCTTTAAACCTCCAAGTGTTCCATTATATGGTCTCTGTTAAACAAAAACATAACAAGGATCTTAAGAGGAGCCACCTTGGGTCTGAATTGTCCTGGTTCTAATATTTTGTTCTGCGAAGTTTGTATCTATGAACTCCCTTGTTCACACTCCAGCTCTCTATCTATATTCCCAGATGTCCAACTCACTACTAATAGAGTGCTTCAATTATCAAGAGTTTGAAACCATTTTCAACAACATACAGAATTTTAATTGAATCCCACTTAATCAAGAAATTATCCCTACATGTAACTTGTCCAAGACCAAACCAGAAATGTTTGAACAGTGAATCACACCCAGGAATCTATTGTGCTCTATAATGGAAACCCCATAATCAGTTATTGCAAGGAAACTGCTTTTTATTAGAAACTTTTTTTTGAGAGAAAACTAATTCTTAAAGGGATCATTGCATAAGCAAAAGATATTGACCTGACAAATGTGGTCATTGGTGAGAAATTTGAAAAAATAATGTGAAGTCAGCAATAGCATGATCCTTGATGTTGAGAGCAAAATTCTCCACTGTGTGAGAAGTGACAGGCCTTTTTGTATACATTAGCATGTCATTTTTATCAAATCTTGCTTGATTTTTAAAATCCAGTTTCCCATTCTCCCACCCTCCCACCTGCCAGACAGACTCATGGCTAACAGCTTACCATGATTGTCAGTAGCGATCAGTTAAGGAGGTGGACATCTTGCTGTCTGGCCCTGTTGTATGCCATTTGCACATCGACACCATGTGCTAGTGAGATATGAAGCAAATATGTTGCATGTGCTTCAATCAAATGGCCATGTCTCAAAGTCTACGGGGAATAATCTTCAGTCAGACCAAGGGAAGACAGCCTTTCGTCAGGAGGTCTCGATGCATAAAGTCAAAGGCACTATTCTATTATAGTCCTGTGGATCTGGCACATTGTTCACTTTGAGCAGTCAGGATTGAGGGTTCTTTATCTTTGAAATCTGTACTGGAGTACAGTCAGACTTGCAGGTCCACTGCAACCAGTCCAGGGAGTCACAGTAAGTCAGTTGGGAGCTGCATACAGATTAGTCAAGGGTCTGGTCATTTGTCAGTTGGGATTGTCCATCCATGTCACTTGATGGGGTAGGCCACTTTCTAAACAGCTGTCAGCTGAATTAAAATCAAGGTGGCTAATCAGGGGGCTGCTGTTGTGCCAATGAAATTTTGGGAGTCAGTTGTGGGGCTTGGAAGCAGCATACAAAAAAAAAATGCATTGAAGGAAAAAGCAGCAAGGATGTGACCAATAGTCACAACAACCCCTGAGGTTGATCGGGGAGCACAGCGCAGCAAGGTGGTTGACATGACCATGCGATAGGCTACAATGGGCACTGGGGAAAGAGAAGCTGAGTGTGAATTGGATAATTTGTCTAGCTTGGTTCTCAAATAGCAACTCATTTGCAAATGTGAGCTTGTATTACAGTCCTAGAAGTAGTGACTACCATTTGTGGTGAAAGGGAAAATAGGATGAGTGGGGTGTCATAAATGGTTAGTGCATAGATAATGAGGTGTATTTCAGAAAATTGCATGAGAAATCTCGCTAGAGTACATGGAAAGAAACCCTGCAAAGAATCTCACCCAAATTTATACTTAGCTGATTTCTCGTGAAATCTTTTTGTCCCCCAAGAAAGCAAATGGGCCATCACACATCCTCCCTTAAAATAAAAATGTCCTACTGGAAGTAAAGATTTTATTCACAACCAAATATATGTGACTATACACATTAGTAATTACCTCAGTCATTAGAATACAGGTAATAGGACTAATCCTGTTGTTCTGTCAAAATTCAAGTATTAAATATCCTGTGATTTCAGGTCTTTGATTGAAAGGTAATTGTGTTTAAGCAAATGGGGAGGTTATGTACAAACTTTTGATGTATAGATAATGTTTATAATGTATCTTTATGCAGGAATGAGCTATTTAAACAAATAATCAAAATCTCTGTAAAGCACTTGCAATTACAATGTTCCTCTCTGCAACCTAAATTTGTTTTTATTAACTCCAGCAAAACAATCTAAGATTATTGGTTTGGAATTTCTCTATAACATCAGTGGAATATTATCTGTTTAGAGCACAGTGTCTCTGACATTTCTGTAAATGTATATTTCAAATCACTGAAGAGCTAAAACAATACTAAACACTTACTTTTCACCTGTATTTTGTTTCAGATTTACAGCATCCGCAGTTTCTTTTTGGTTTTTACACTGTTTATTAGAATAGTCATCAGTTTTCTGATGGCAGTCTGGCAAGATTTTGTCCAGTTGAATTCAATTTCATTCTTCAATAAATTTGTTAATAAAGCAACCACTTCTATGACAGTCAGCACTCCTGTACAATCCATATTCTGAGGAACTGCAATATCTCTCATCTCGTTTTCAAAACCGAGAAGTGGACAAACTTGAACTTTAGCTTCTCTGGCAGCACTTGACCTTGCCAAAATTTGGCAAATTCACTTTTCACTGTAATTATCACCAAGTCAGCTTTTTGTAATCTCTCAAAAAATGCAGTGAGGTTGCTCACATATCACTGTAGACCAATAAATCATCAACATAGACAATATAGTTTGGTAGGTCTTTAATAATAATTTGATTTGTTAGCCTTTGAGAACTAGCTTGTGAATTGTTCATTTCAAATGGCATTACTTTACATTGATATAGGACTTATGGAGTTACAGAATGAGAGATTTCCTTGGCTTGATTTCTTAGTGGCACTTTAAATGTCTTTTTAATTGGACAATCTTGCTGATAAATGGAGAGTTGCTAACTCTGTTGTAGCAATCTTCAACTTGTTGTATAAGACCACAATCAGGTTTTGTTTTGGCATTCAGTTAACAATGTGGCTCAGTGGTTGGGGCAGCACAATGGCTCAAAGGCTGGCACTGCTGCTTCACAGCGCCAGGGACCCGGGTTCGATTCCACCTCCGGCGACTGTCCATGTGGAGTTTGCATGTTCTCTCTTTGTCTGCATGAATTTCCTTCCACAATCTAAAGATGTGCAGGTTAGGTGAATTGGCCATACTAAATTGCACATCGTGTTCAGAGATGTGTAGGTTAGGTGCATTTGTCAAGGGTAAATGTACAGAATGGGAGTGGATGGATTACTGTTTGGGGGGTCGGTGTAAACTTGTTGGGCCAAATGGCCTGTTTCCAATGTGTTGGGATTCTATGATTCTATCAGTGCAAAGCCTTTGGATTCCATCAGGTCTTGGTACCAATTTACCTGATGAACTCCAACTGCTTTGCCTCAATTCATCATTCCCCAATATAAAGTTGAGTTTTTCTTTAACTTGAACCAATTTCTCAGGGTTCAGTCAGTAAGAATTTTATGTAAGGGGTGAAGTACTTTCCAAATCCATATCATCCATAGTTAATATGTTTATCTTGGACTATTTCCATGCAATAGAAAACAAGAACTAGGAGCAAGATTTGTTGAATCAGCCCCTTGTGCTTGTTGTTCCATTTGATATAATCATGACTGATCTCATCTCGGTGAAGAAACTGAGGACTGCAGATGCTGGAGATCAGAATTGAGAATGTAGTGCTGGAAAAGCACAGCAGGTCAGGCAGCATCCAAGAAGCAGGAGAGTCAACGTTTTGGGCAAAAGCCTGAAGGGCTCTTGCCCGAAACGTCGATTCTCCTACTCCTTGGATGCTGCCTGACCTGCTGTGCTGATCTCATCTTGGCTTCAACTGTACTTTCCTGCCTGTTCTGCTAAACCCTTTAACCTGTTACTAATTGAAAATCGGTCTTTCTTCTTAAATTTACTCAATATTTCAACATTCACCTCACTCTGAAGTCGTGAATTACACTACTCTCTCATGATCCTTTGAGAGAGGCAATTTCCCCTCTTATGTTTTAAACCCCCCCCCCCCCCCCCCCCCCCCCACCCCCCATCCTAAAACTAATACCTCTTATTCTAGATTGCCCACATGAGGAAACATCCTTTCTACATCTATTTTATCAATCTCCTTTAGCATTTTACAAACCTCAAGTAGATCTTCTTTCATTCTTCTAAATGCCAGAGTATATAGGCCTAAACGTCTCAATCTCTCTCCTTAATAAAACACGTCTCAAGTCTTGAATCGATCATTCAATCAATCAATCAAGTGAGCATCCTCTGAACAGCCTTCAGTACAACTACAGAAAGGATTTATAAGGATGTTACCAGAACTGGAGGGTATGAATTGTAAGGAGAGGCTGGATAAGCTGATACTTTTTCACTGGAACACAGGACATTGAGAGGTGATCTTATCAAGGTTTATAAAGTAATGAGGGGCATGGGTAAGATGAATAGCAAAGGTCTATTCCCTAGGGTGGGGGAGTGCAAACTTAGAGGGTATAATGTTAAGATGAGAGGAGAAACATTTAAAAGGAACCTGAGAGACAACCTTTTCAGAGGGTGGTTCACATATGGAATAAGCTGCCAAAGGATGCAGGTGCAGTTCCAACATTTGAAAGACGTTTGGACAGGTACATGAATATGAAAGGTTTAGCAGGATATGGGCCAAATGCAGGTAAATGAGACTTGTTTATTTTGGGAAACTTGGTCACCATGGATGAATTGGATCAAAAGGGCTGTTTCCATGACTCTATAACATTCCTCTTCAGGGGAGACGACCAACTGTATGTCAGGGCTCATTATTTTTTCACAAATTGACTGTCATTCCAACTTATTTTCAAAACAGAGAAGTCTACAAAATTTAAACTTTAGTTTCTCTGGCAACACTCTATCTTGGAAGATAGCGTAAAATTTTATTCAAATTTTTAACAGTTCTGTATTAACTAAGTTTGTTCCTGATGGTTCACCTGGAAAACATTCTAACTCTGTCTCATCATTTGAACCCTCATGTCTTGATGCATATACTTTTTATTAACTGAAGTAACTTATTCTTCTTGTCATAATGCTGTTTCAACTTAGTTATGTGACACATTTGTCGAGTTCTCCTTTAATCTGGTGAACTAATTTTTAAAAATTATTTTATTTGGTTTCTTTGTAACTAATTAAGGCCCAGTGAATCTAACTTTCAGTGGTTCAAACTGCATGAGTTGCTGAACTGGTACCTTATCACTCGATTTAAAAGTGCATTCTACATTTGTCTTAACTGCTTGATGCTTTGTTACCTGTTGGGAAAATTTAAGGTGTTCTCAAACAACTGTACCAAATATTGACAGTGTGTCTTGGTACTTGAATGCATATTCCAAGAGTAATGTCTTGCTCCTGATCAATTAATTACTCGTTATTAATAAATTAAGTGATCTTCTTACTTTATGTCCATGGATTAATTCTTAAAGGACTGGATATAGTTGACTCTAAAAGTTCATTCATATTGAAATCAAGAAAAATGATATCTAGCTAGCCAGTTCTCTAGATATTCAGTGATAATATTTATATATGTGGAAAAAGTGAGGACCTGAGGAAGGGCTTATGCCCAAAACGTCGATTCTCCTGCTCCTCGGATGCTGCCTCGCCTGCTACGCTTTTCCAGCACCACACTTATCAACACATATTTGTATGTGTCCAGTTTAGTTTCTTGTTAATTGTAACCCCCAAAATGTTGATAATGGGAGATTTAGTGATGGTGATGATGTTGAATGTCATGAGGACACAGGCCAATCAAAATATCCATCAACGCTAACCCCATTTCCCTACACTTGGCTCACATCCTTCTAAACTTTCCTATCCATGTACTTGTCTCAACTACTTCTGCTGGCAGCTCATTCCATGTGGAGAAAGTGAGGACTGCAGATGCTGGAGAGTCAGAGTCAAAAAGCATGGTGCTGGAAAAGCACAACAGGTCTGAGGAGCAGGAGAGTCAATGTTTCAGGCATAAGCCCTTCATCAGACCACCCTCTGTGTAAAAAAAAGTTGTCCCTCAGGTTCCCTTTTATTCTTTCACCTCTAACCTTAAATTGAAGCCTTCTAATCCCTGATTCACCAACTCTAGGAAATAGGCTGAGTATATTCACCCTATCTATGCCTCTCATGGTCCTAACTTGTCCAACCTGTCCCTAGAACTCAGACCATTGAGTCCTGGCAACATTCTTGTAAATTTATTCTACAATATTTCTAATTTAATTACATCCTTCCTGTAGCAAAGTGACCAAAACTGAACACAGTACTCCAAGTGCTGCAACGATGTTGAAAATCATCATTGCTTGACACTTGTATAATGTAAATGGTATTTGCTATTTATCAACCCAAGCTTGGATATTGTGTGGTCTTCCTGCATTTGGATATTGACTGCTTCACTTTCTGAGGAATCCTTAAGGCTGCTGGACACCAATGTAGTCATCTGTGAGCATCCTCACCTCTGGTGTTATGATGGAAGAAAGATCATTGATAAAGCAGCCGAAGATGGTTGGACTGGGACATTACCCTGGGGAATTCCTGCAAAGATCCTTTGATTGAGATGAATGACCTCTGATTAACACAACATCTTCCTTTGTGCTAGGTATGACTCCAAGTAATGGAGATTTTCCCTGCTGACTGAATCCATTTTGCTGGTACTCCATGGTGCCACTGAGTCGAATGTTGCCTTAATGTCAGTAGCAGCCTTTCTTAGCATAGCTCTGGAGTTACCTCTTCTATTTATGTTTGGATAAGGCACAAAAGGCAGGAGTTAAATGGCTATAGCAGGTCCCAAACTTATCATCAGTGAGCAGGGTTATTATGGAGCAAGTGTTGTGTTTTGCACTGTTGACAACACCTTCCCTCACTTTGCTAGTGATTGAGAGTAGTCTGAAAAGATGATTCTTGATTTGATTAGACCTGTTTTTTGTGGATAGGAATAAAGCTTTAACTAATATCTGTGTGCACTTATCACTTCTGGAATTTGCTATGTCAGTGAGGTTCCGCTCCCCCCGCCGCTCGAAACCAACTACTTGAGTGCAGAACCATACCCAGGAACCTTTTCATCCCGATAATTAACTCATTAACTTATGGCTGATCTTTCTTCCTTAACATTTATCTCCCAAGCACCTTGGTCACATGATCAGTTACTGGCAGGAAATTGCTTTTTCAGAGATCTAGTTCTTAAAGGGACCATTGCACCAACATAAACATGTTTTTGTTTACACGCACAAGGGCCATCATGAGACACAGAATTTCACACTTTCCATGTTTTAATTAAACGAACAGATAAATTATGAGTTCTGTTACTTCTTGAAGCAGCACTTGAATTGATCACTGCTATAATAATTTGTATTTATTGGATATCCCAATCTGAAAAAGCCTCTTACAAATTTAAGTGCACACCAAGTAGAAAGGAAAATAAGATGCATTAAATTAAAGGTTTGTGCGAAGATTTGTAGCTCGGGTGCTCATTGTTGTGGTTCTGTTCGCCGAGCTGGAAGTTTTTGTTGCAAACGTTTCGTCCCCTGGCTAGGCGACATCATCAGTGCTCTGGAGCCTCCTGCGAAGCGCTTCTTTGATGTTTCTTCCGGTATTTATAGTGGTCTGCCCTTGCCGCTTCCGGGTGTCAGTTTCAGCTGTCCGCTGTAGTGGTTGGTATATTGGATCCAGGTCGATGTGTTTGTTGATGGAGTTTGTGGATGAATGCCATGTCTCTAGGAATTCCCTGGCTGTTCTCTGTCTGGCTTGCCCTATGATAGTAGTGTTTTCCCAGTCGAATTCATGTTGCTTGTTGTCTGGGTGTGTGGCTACTAGGGATAGCTGGTCGTGTCGTTTCATGGCTAGTTGATGTTCATGTATGCGGATTGTTAGCTGTCTTCCTGTTTGTCCTATATAGTGTTTTGTGCAGTCCTTGCATGGTATTTTGTATTAAATTAAAAGACGGAGACAAAGGACTAATTGAAGAAGAAAACATTTTTGAAAGCAGGGATGGAGTTGGTAAAATCTGAGCATTTCGAGAGTGAGTTATGGAAGTTTGATGTTTGGACAGATTTTTTCCTGTGGGTTTCTGAACTTGCCATCAGGCTCATATATGGGTTAGGCGAAAGTGAGGACTGCAGATACTGGAGATTAGAGTCGAGAGTGTGGTGCTGGAAAAGCACAACAGTCAGGTAGCATCCGAGGAGCAGGAGAATGGCTTTTGCCCGAAACAGGATGAAGGGCTTTTGCCTGAAATGTGGATTCTTCTGCTATTCGATGCTGCCTGATCTGTTGTGCTTTTCCAGTACCACACTCTCGACTCATAGATGGGTTGGACACCTGCATGGCATAGGAAGCAATCACTTCTTATGACCTGCCTCAGAGTGGACAGTTCACTGTCCATTTCAGGAAAGCATGTGGACTCTGGAAAGTAAAGAGCCACTTGATGACTTTCCACCTGGGAAGAAGTTGTAACAAGCAATGGGAGTGAGGGAAGTTAAAAATTAAATAATCTACACTCTAATATTTTTTTAAAGTTTATATTAAAAATATTATGTCTGCAACCAAGCCACTGCTGTTAGGATGAGTAAGCTTCTGTACATGATGACCTGTGACTGCTGCAACACCAGGCAGGCAACAAGAGACTTTTGGCATGCCTGAATCATGCACACTCTTCCATCTCCCCACCTCACCACCTGCCATCATCTGGTGGTCTGACTGTAAAATGCCAGTTGGCTTTTTCTAATAGGCCTTAAGTGACTCTTAGTGAGGCTAATTAGGTGACCCTACCAACCTTTTTCCCCACCCCATCTCTGCGAAATTGATTACAGTGTGGGTAGGGAAGGGAAAATGACATGCAGGTTGGTGCATCTTTTGGCATTTAAAGAATTTGATCAGGTAACTATAAATAGAAACTATTTATACTAGACAGCCCAGGACTTAGGAGTATAACCTTAAAATTAGAGCTCAGGCGTTCGAGAGGAAATGTCAGAAAACTCTTCACTCAAGGATGATAAAGATCTCTTTTACCCAAGCTTTTAGTCATATGATCTAATAATTCTTTATTGGATCAGTGTTGCACTGTCTTCTATCATGTGCCTGGGAAACACCTTTAAGTTGCTGCATTTTGCTAGAGGTTCTGTGTAAATATTTGTTACTGTTATCTCTAGATGATGCAGGAAAATGTCATGAAGACATGAAGAATGTCATGAAGTTACACAAATCCTTCTCTCCCTTTTTCATAAATCTTTCTTTTGCTCTGTACCACACAGCAGCTTGACTATGGTGACAAACTCCTTAGATTTTTAATGACAACAGAAATCAGTTCCTACCATAATATGTGGAAGTGCAGTAGCATGTTGTGCCACTAAATAATTTGATATCTATTGTGCAATGTACTTGTTCCTTTCTAAACGAAGACTTCTATTGTTGTAATTGTTTTTACCTATTCAATATTTTGCTTGCTTGGTATTTTCTCTTACTACTAAATTTGTTGGTGTTGTCTGGCCCTGCATTTAATACTTGACATCACAAATTCAATGGGATTGTCATTTTAAGAAGCGATCTTTGTATGTCCGTTGATTTGCGTTGTCATGCTGTTGTTCCCTCAGTCCAACCAGGAGGCATAGGAAAATCTATTCTCTTGATAACTGTTATTTTTTGTACATGTAAATGTAGGTCTTCCTCCACAATTCCCATTAGTCCCAAAATAATAATGGAGCAAAAATTCATTACGAATTGAATCTTAGGATATGTTAATATGTTAGTGGATAGTCAAGTGGATGTTTCTTAATGAGGTATTTTAAGTATCAGATTTTGAAAGTTGATAGGTTTTTGTTTGGATTCTGTATAAATATTTTTAGATGTGAAATTTGTATCTACAGTTTGCAGTGGATAATCAATCCTGCCTTCGATTTCAAAATGTGTAGGATGAAAGTAGTGAATTTCATTTCTCATGCTCATTCCGAACAATAAATGAGTTTAAATGAAAGCTCTAAACCAAATAACTTATAAGAGAAATATGTTTTGAATGAAATAATCAAAACTAAACATTCTAGTATATCTTATGTTACCAATTGTGGTGTCTACTGCTACATTAGGGCAACAATTTAAACAGCATCTAGCTCAAACCTCTGTCACAGCTGTGCAAAACGAGCTTTGGAGAAAATAGTATAAGAACAGCGGGAACCTTCAGGCACTGGAGCCTCTGTAATGACTGATAACTGGCATTATCTGTTGTCATCTGCTTCCTGAAGCAGAATAAGAAATTTGTAATGAGATACCAGACTCTGAAAATTAGAGCTAAGTGCAAATAGTTAACAGTGAGCTTGCTGGCTTTATCATATCTACCCTGAAGGTGTGAAAATATAACAGGAGAAAGCAAGAAGTATAATACATATACATTCATTTAAAGGGTTGTTAATCTTGCAGCAAAATATATATTTTAAACATAAGGATGGCAGTAATATCCATTTAGCAGTCAAATTTGTTTTTAACGTCACAAGTGAAAAAGTTGTATAGTTCTGTAGTGTTGTTGTAGATACTATTTTATACAAGTTTTTCTCACATGAAGGGAAATATGTTACCTTCCAAAACACAAGTTCTGCATTTATTTTAATTGTTTTTGTCTATGTTGCAATTAATCATTTATAACTGAAGTATGATGATTGTGGTCACCACTTCAACACGATCATTATTTTACATAAAGATTCTAACGGATGTTATTAAACCTATTTTCTTAACTATTTTGTAACACTTCTGAAGCCAGGTTGGGGAATATAATCATATTATGAGAAAACTCAGTTGGAGAAGATAGGATTTTATAAATCTAAGGAAAAATTCTAGTTAGCTTAATGTTCAGTGAAGCATTTAGTGTATTTTCAGTTTCCAAATCCATTAGAATAAATGGTTAAATAGATTTTGCTTTAAAGATAGTTCATTCTAAAAGAAAACATTGTGCAGTACTTAACTTTCCAGGTGTTATGTATCACTGCTTATGATATCAGTGTTGTTTAGGATTTATTCCTTCATTGAAAACTGACTGAAATTAGCTTTTATTACATTATTTTTGAACAAAATGCTGTTCTGAAATGCAAATAATGAATAGAGGAAATAAAAGGGCTTCCAAACCAGTTACAAAACTATTCTATTTTGCCTATCAGATCAATTCATGTTTGCTTTTGAATTTTAGATTTGAGTATAAATAAGTTTAAAACAAAGCCCCAAAGAACTGCAGAAAAACAGAAATTGCTGGGGAAACCCAGCAAGTCTGGCAGCATCTGTGGATGAAAACTAGAGTTAATATTTCAGGTCCAGTGACCCTCCTTCAGAACTATAAATAAGCTATCTGTATATGACAGTTACAAGCAGTTTGTAGTTATTTGGGCTGCTAGATGGCAGCAGTAGGGTAATACTTCTAGTTGGTTAAAATAAATGTGGAGACTGATAGGAACTCAGAAAATCTGATAACTAATTTGCTTTGGATTGTGGTTTCAATGACTCCTTTATTCCAACGTAACTCACTTGTGAAACAGGGATTTGCGACCATTGGGACAAAATTTGTGATAACTGTGAGCTACTGGTAGTCACATTTATGGGTTTCCACAATTTCTTTTTGATCATAAAACCCCAAAAGGCAAATAGGAATATGGTAGTGATTGGTTATTAGAGTTGTTTAACTGTTTGACTGTAAGAAGTTTATTTGCACAGACCACGGTCAGTTTGTAGTTTCCTGGTTTATTTGTGCATTTATCAGTTTCGTTTGTAGACCTCATGGGAGACTTTCTTTTTTGGCTGCTCGGTCACTTCTGACAACTTTTGAATTTTAAACATTGGTCAGGGCAGGAAATACAAGTCAAAAGGCTTAAAGCACTAAATACTATCAGATGTTCCAACATGAGAACTAAGGGTTCCTGCAATTTAAAATAAAGCAAGTTGCTGCACTCTGTTACAATGTAAAATTTGTTCTTGCTGACTTCCAGCTGCATTTTTTCCCTACAGCCAAGCCAGTTTGCAAAAGTATCACATACAGAACAAATGTAAATTTTAGTTGGCTAAATTTGGCAACAGATTGTGCTCATAATTCAAAGTCTAATAATTTAAATGAATGGTTGATTGAATTTTACTTTCCATATAAAGCTATTTTTAAACAAATAAGATTTGGGCCCATTTTTCTGACCTAAACAGCAACTACGTTGGAAATTTGAATAATTTTATATTCCTGTTTGATTCCACCTTGAGATCACGGTGGTCTCTCTAAAGGTCACAAGTGAAATGAGCTCGAACAGTCTTAATCCAATTTTCAGTGAATGTACGTTCACAGTGTATGACTACATAAAATTTAGTAATAAGAAGTACAAGCTCAGTGATGATATTCAGAAATGCCTTCAGGGTAGCAAACTAAAGCATCATGCTGTTATTGTATAGTTATGATTTTGAAGCTAAGGTTATGATACAAGAAATGGACTGACACCATGCACCTAAGGATAACTTTTTTTTTATGTGACACTTTAGTATGCCTTAATGGATGCCGTTCATAATTGCTACTGTTTAGCATTGTTTCATTTGGTGCAAACATGACCAAAAACGGTGACCCCTAAATCTGTAAAATTGCACACAAGATTATGGAATTGCTCTGTAGGTGGATGGGTAAAGAACAATGGTACAGAAATGCTTTTAGATTAAGCATGCAGCATAATGCAGCTGATTTTAAAAATGTTTTGCTTGAGAACAGAAGAGAGAAAACAAGGTTTTATTTCTGTTTAAAATACTGCAGAGTGTCACAGCCTGTAAAGTTATACAGTTTTTGTTTGGTTGTCAAAACATTTAATTATGTGATGCCTTAAGGTGTAAAGCTGTCAAATAAATCGCTTGTTAAAAGTAAACATTTAGATCATGGTATATGTTGTGCTTACCACAGTTGCACCAGTATTATCCATCTTAAAAATAAATCCACATTTACATAGCAAAGATAGCAATCCTCCACTTAAAATTTTACTTATAACTCAACAGTATCGATTTTTTTTATTCATTAAGTATATTCTATAAAATAACTTTTTTTAAATAGGTCATTTATGGACTAGTCCTTATTTGCCTAACTTTGCACGTTAAAAAAATCTAGTTATATATAAAGGACTTTGATATGAGTTTTGAAATAATCTTTATAGTTTGTTTATCTAAGCATTGAATGGAAAGACTTTGTAGACTTGGGAGATTATTGCAATCAATTTTAGCAGTGTTTGTGCCTTTCATGGATTGTACATCTTGGAGCCAATGTCTATCAGGTTAGCAGGTCAGGAAGATAATCAGATTTGATTCCCATGTATGCACAGGTTCAGCCATGGTGAGAATGCCATGTTTTTGTTGTACTGGCCCTGATTGAGAGACAGGTAATGCTGTTATTTACTATCCACTGACCCCTGCTGGCACATGCATGAACTTTGTATTAGCCTGTATTAGCATAGATTGGATCTGGTTGTGATATCCTCTATAGCTGAACAGTTTGTTATTCATTATGAAAGCTCATACATGAATAATAGCCACTGGACTTGGTTTCTATCCTCTAAGTTTTCACCAACCATATTAAGTTAATGCCTCTGGGAGGGTGGGACGGTTAGTTTTTACCTGTTAAATTGTAAATCCATCTTTATTTTCCTGTGAACATGTAGTGAACATAAAAAGTTAAAAGCAGCTTCCTCATTAAGATCCTTGTGCATTTTTCTTTTTCTCTTCATTACTTGAGACTGCCTTTCCTGTCTACAAAGAATAAAAGTTCAGCCAGTTTCTGAGTTATGCTTCACACAAGTTTATAATAATATTTCAAAATATCTATTTGAGGAGGAATCACTCCTGTTCTCTTAGATATATGCACATACACATGCATCCATAGAGACACATACTTTACAAGTGTGCAGTTATACACACAATGCAGGAAAAACAGAGACTGCCTTTTATTACTGATTGTTCATGGCAGACCATCAACTAAACTGCCCTTGGCTTTTTTTTTCCAGTTAAGTGGTTTAGAATCAGAGTTAATTACTCCAGTCATTTATTCTAATCACCCTCCTCCTTTCGTTGGCCACATTCTGTCATGTGGTGGCATCATTTGAAGCTATCAACTTTTTAAACCACTGCAGGGTACTTGAGGCTCATTAGCAAGGCCTATCCATGCCTGGCTTGAGCTCATGTGTGAGTGACTGCTTAACACACCACCCCCAACCCCCCACCCCCAACCCCAACCCCCCACCCCCAACCCCGCCCAAACAAACAGCTGCCTACAATGCAGAATATCATTTTAAACTGGCGGGAAATCAGTCTATTCTTAGAGAAATTGGTTTAAATACCTGAATGCAAACAATTTGTCAAACTACTTAAATACCAAATTGTTTTCTCCAGAGTAGCTTGTGGCCATTTTGGAAAAAGGTTAATATTTCCCATTTCATTGCGAACTTCTGAAAAGTGAAATTTAATCTTTACATTCAACCAAATTTATTGAAAAATTTGGTCTAATTAAAAAAAAATCAAAAAGAATTTGGCAAATAAAAGTAATACTTTCTCTGTGAGACTGCATATAAAATGAAACTGTTCTAATTTGGCTATAAAACATCTTCAGAGAGGACTCTTGTGTATTTTTAAGGCTCGTATTTCAGTATTGTGAAAGTGTTGCTGCTAATATTTGAAACCTTACGCTTAAGCAAAACAGGAAATTCTGTAAAGGTACTTGGTAGTAGTTAGTTTAATGTGGTTAGTCACCTTTTTAAAAATCCATGTTATTTTCCTGATTTTTGAGGCTGGACTGAGTCAAAATATTAATTTATCAGAATATGGCTAGTTCAGTTTCCCTGGTCACTGCTACTTTTTTAGTCCTTCGCCCACAGCTGTGTTTATTCCTTGATACATTAGTTCTTTTTTTCTTGATTCTTCAAAAGCTTTCTCTCCTCCCCTTCATATCACTGAGCCATTCCATCTTTAATTTTTTCCACTTTAGGTACTTGCCTGTCTAATCCCGATGGAAAGATTTCATAATTCCCCAGTTTAATGAACATGCTGCCACTGACCTAGCTGGAATCTCCATTCAATATAAACAGATACTCTTTGAAGAAAAATAAAGGTATATCAAGGCACCTATCACTGCAGCCTTAACAGCGTCAATTGCAACATCACCAGATTCCATTATCATGATCCTTCTCATCCATGACCCACAGGGGCTTTATCTTGCAGGCCTTCTCAATCAGTCCATTGCTGTACCCTTAGATTCTGCTATTCAAACTATCATCAAGCCAATCATGTTTTGTTACTGTGAACAGTCATATTTACATCATGGCTTTGACTGAAATTCGTCACGTGATTATGATACTTTGTCCCTCAACAAAAGCCCACTCCCCTCTGATCGCTAACAAAATTACACATAAGGAGTTGATAGTTCTTTTTGACACTCAAATTAATATGTTCAGCTATCTCTGCTACAATGACCCTTCCCTTTGCCCACAAAACTAAATCCTGAGCCCTAAGTCTGCCACTCTCTTATTAGGTCCTTCCCAATTGTTTCCATGTCCTTTAGGAACTCATGTCATTGATGAGATATATTTCCTGTTCTCTTGACTCAGTTTCCTCAAAGCTGCTGACCATCCAGTTTCAATAAACCAGTAAGTAAGTCAAGATATAAGCTGTGGCTCAGTCTTTATAGCTTTTAAGTCTTGTACTTGTTAACATTTCTGAATAAGGCTGTGCTTCATTGTTGATATTGTCACCTTTTCGAGTAGGATGTTAAATCAATGCTACATATGCCACCTCAGTTAGGTATAAAAAAAATCACAAGGAGAATAATAGTAGAATTCTTTGTGTACTGGTTGACATATCCCTCAAATCACATCACAATAACATCTGATCATTTAAATTATTACTAGTGGATGTAGGTTTGCTTACTGAGCTGGAAGATTCATTTCCGGACATTTCGTCACCCTACTAGGTAACATCTTTAGTGAGCCTCCAGGCGAAGCACTGCTGATGATTCTTGTTTTCTATTTATATGTTTGGGTTCCTTTGGGTTGGTGATGTCATTTCCTGTTCTTTATCTCAGGGGGTGGTAGATGGGATCTAACTTAATGTGTTTGTTGATACAATTCCAGTTGGAATATCGTGCTTCTAGGAATTCTTGTGCACATCTCTGTTTGGCTTGTCCTAGGACAGATGTGTTGGCCGAGTCGAAGTGATGTCCTTCCTTATCTGTATGTAAGGATACTAATGAGAGAAGGTCATGTCGTTTTGTGGCTAGTTGATGTTCATGTATCCTGGTGGCTAGTTTTCTGCTTGTTTGACAAATGTAGTGTTTGTTACAGTTCTTGCACGGTATTTTGTAAATTACATTGTTTTGCTTCGGGTCTTTCAAGTTCATTAGCTGCTGTACTAGTGTGTTGATGGGTTTGTTGGCTACCATGATGCCAAGGGGTCTGAGTAGTCTGGCAGTCATTTCCGAGATGTCTTTGAGGTAGGGGACAGTGGCTAGGATTTCTGGATGTGTTTTGTCTGCTTGTTTGGGTTTGTTGCTGAGAAGTCAGGAAGTACAAGTATCAAAACTGGGCTGTTGTGTCAAAGATTTGATGTGAAGAGGTTATAATGTGGTCTTTGACCCGTGATTACATGATCAGTCCATTAATTCTAAATTACATAAAATTACTCTAATTAAGGAACTAGGCTTCCAATTGTTGAGAAAGTAAAGGAGTATCTAGGTGACAATAATATTTAAGATCATAATTGCGAAGGGCAAAAACCTAAACAAAAGACCAGGGTAACCAAATGGAGAAGTGTTGATTAGAACTTGGGAAAATGAAATTGTCAATAATATTGGCAACAGCATGAGGCATAAATGAGAAGCATTTAAAATGGCATCCAGCTCAGTTCATGAAATGTATAGTCCACAATAAAAATAAGAGCAAACTTAACACTAATGATACACTATGGATGGATAAAGATAGAAGGAAAGTAAAATAGGATAAAAAATAAAGGAGTACGCAAAGTACTCAGACGACAGGAAAGAATATGATGAATAAGCGTATGAAGAGCTTAGGAAAGGCAACACTTAAGTATGTGGTCACTGTTATAAAGTAGTAGATACGACTGCCAATTTACAAATATTAGATTATCACAAAAACAACGTGAGGGTATGTAGATAATCTGTTCTTATGATGTTGAATTTGGGAGAAATGTTGACTATGACACTGGCATTAATTTCCTGGCTGTTATTCAAAATATTGTAGTCAGATCTTTACATCCATCCAAGCAGGCAGATGAGACTGTGGCTTATGTTTCATTTGAAACATGGCATCTTGTACAGTGCACTCAGTCAGAACTGCATTGGACTGTCCTTGACCTTTTTGTGTTTTCATTCTGGAGCAGAACATGGACCTAATTGTTTTGTATCTCTGAGACAGGCACGCTATCAACTGAGTGTCTGTTAACCCCAATAATTACAGAATTTTTGCAGCCTAGAGGAAGGCCATTTAGCAAATTGTATCTCTACTGATTCTCCAATTGAACACATTGTCATTTGTCTGCCTACTCTCCAGACTGTTGCACATGTGCCTGTCCAAGTGACCATCTAAGTATGCTTGTAATGCCTCAATTGAGTCTAACTCCATCCCAGTATATTCCAGGTCTGAACAATTTATTGTGAGAAAATCTGTTTACTTCAGTGTAGAGAAAGTTCATGAGGATGATCCCCAATATAAGGGATTGTCTTATGAGCAAAAGCTGAGAAGATTATAACTCTGCTCACTGGAGTTAGAAGGCTGAGAACTGATGTGGAAACATATAGGATTCTTAAGGAGCCTGACAGGTTTCATACAGAGAGGATGCTTCCACTCATGGGCGAGTCAAGGACCAGAGGGCATAGCTTCAGAATAATGGAGTGCCAATTTAAGACTGAGATGAGGAGGAATTTCTTCTCTCAAAGAGTTGTGAATCTTTGGTAGTTCTTGTCACAGACAGCCGTGGGGCAGAGTCTTTGTAGTAGATTTTTGATGAGTGGGGAAATCAAGGGTTATGAGAAAAGGCAAGAAGGTGGATGTGAAGAATCAGCAATGGTCCAATTAAATGACAGAGCAGGCATGAGATGCTGAACAGCCTACTCTTGTTCCTATTTATTATGGTCTTATGGCCTAATTGTTAGTTATTTTAAATCTGTACCCTTTTGTCCTTAATTCTTTCATAAGTGAGAACATTTCCTCTCAGTTTATTCTGCCTAGATCTCTCATATGTCTTTTCAGTCTTCTCCAAATAAGAGAAGAAAAGTAGACATGAAAATAGGGACCACCAGTAAATGGGCAAGATAAAATTACAGGCAATGATAACAAATAACCAAAGTACCAAATAGTTACTTTGCTTCACTATTTACTTGGAAGATGGACCTATTGGACATGCTGTTGAGTGTGTGGTGCTGGAAAAGCACAGCAGGTCAGGCAACGTCCGAGGAGCAGGGAAAGTCGATGTTTCAGGCAAAAGCTGGTGAAGGGCTGAGCTTTTCTAGCATCTGCAGTCCTCACTTTTGCCCAATTGGATATGATATCAGAAGATGAAAATTAAAAATTATGTAACTGCATTAAAACAAAAGAAGGAAAAATATTAAATAAATTAAACTCAAAGTGAATAAAACCACAAGTTTGAATGTTACCATGACTTTCTGGAGTTGTGTGCTGAAAATCGAGCCCTGCTGTCCCTGGAGTTGTTACAAATGTTGTTACAGAAGTTAAAGATTTTAAAAAGCATGCAAAGATTGCCAAATATATCTGCTTTCTAGGTCCAGCTTAACAGAAAACATAGGCCAGTTTCTGTGTTTTACAGAAGTTCTTATTTATTGCAAATAAATAGACTCGAGTTACAGATAAGTAGTTATGAACTGTTGACAAACTACTCTAGTGATTAAAGCTCTTAATTCCTATGAACTCCCCTTTACACACTCAGACAGACATAGTTAAGGAAGGATAAAACATGGGCATTATGGTTGGAGGGAGCACTGGGACAGCAGTTCAGCGGTCATTGTTCACAGGATTGCTGTGCTTATTCTAATGATTCACTTGCTAGTCAGAATGCTGCTTCTTAGTTTTCCTTCTTGGGATACTGCCCCTAGTTTTGAGGAGTCACAGGGTGGCTAGATCATTTATACAAGATCTCTGGCTTATTAATTTAAAGCCACAACTAAGTACAACTGTTGAAAAGATAGACTTCAGACTTGATCTTTCTTACTGCAGCTAACAGAGAGACAGCTCATAAACAGATCATGGTCCGAAAGCTTTTCTGTATCTTGTTTACAGCACCGAGCTGTTCAGCTACCTGACAACTAATCACAATTGTTTGAGGGCAGAAAACCTTTGTCATTGGTAACTGTCACTAATCCACAAACCAGTCCAGTTTATGTTGTCAGCCAAAGCTCCATTTGTGGACAACCCTGCTTTGAATGCTACAGTTGAATGTGGCCTCATAGGGATCCACAGATTGATTTCAAGTGGTCCAGTTGTTGGTATGTTCCATGAACCATTTTCCCTGTATATCGAAATGTGTGGAATAATCTGAGGCAAGCTATAAAAAAATGTATACAATGCTGGCCTGTTAAATATCATATATACATGGCTGGATGAGTTTCTATGTATGGCATGGACTTCTGCCAATTTAGATAGTTTGAGTCAATGCAAGGGAAACGATACAGATTTGTAAAAGGCAATTCCTGTTTGACTGATCCTACGTTTTTTGATGAGGTAATAGAAGGTTGTGGAAGGAAATACAGTAAGGGCTATCTGCACAGATTTTCAGAAAGTGTTTGACAAAGCACTATATGAAAAAACTAGTTTACAGAAGTTGTGGTTTAAGGACTAAGGGAGCAATATTAACTTGGATCAAAAAACTTGGAACAGAAAACAGTTGTGGTTAATTTTTCAAACTTTATGATGATAGGTGTTATTCAAGGATCAGAACTGAGATTGCTGATTTTTCTTGAAATAAATACATTTTAAAAAGTTTGAAATACAGAGTAATGTTCTCAAAATTCTTATCACAATTGTGAACGTCACAAAGAAGGAGATGGTGCCAGACAATTGCAACAGGACGTAGAAAGGCTATCAGAATGGATTCACAAGTGGCAGATGGAATTTAATGCAGAGAAGTGTGAAGTGATGCATTAGAGAGACCTTAGGTTCATGTGCATAGGCCTTTGAAGATAATAGGACACATTGAATATTGGTAGCAGATCACATGGAATTATGAACTTCATAATTAGAAGTTTTGAGTACAAAGGCAGGAATATTATACTGAACCTATCTAAAGTTATAGCTAGGCCATAACTAGAATGTTGCATTCCAAACCTGTAATCTCACTTTAAGGTCCTTGAGGGAGCACAGTGGTGATTTGGTTCCAAGGATGAGGAAATCTAGCTCCTGGTTTAAGTTGTAGAAGCTGGAGTTGAACTTCTTGGAACAAAGGAGATTGATGGGAGATCTGGTAGACATATAAAATAATTGTAATTTTAGATTAGTCAAACAAAAGCTGTCTTAATTAGCTGTGAGAGTGTTCAAGGACCATGACACAAGTTGACCTTGGGTGGCTAGCCTACCGTCACTCAATAATTGGCTACTTCCTGCCCAGTCTCCATTTTGAGGCTGGGTGTAGTTGTCCGGATGTTTGTGGAGAAGGCACAGTGGATCAGCCTCTTGAAAATACAGGTGTGACTTATCTGTCAAGGACAACTTATCACATTGATGACTCCTCCCAATATTTAAGTAATTTATATTTTTCCCCCAACCCCTTCACTAAAAGTCTGTCCCATCTCCCTTCCCATTCCCTTATACTCTTTCCCCCTTTGGCCTTTTAATCAAAAACCACATACTCCCCAGGGGTCACCTCCCCTCACCATTATGGGAACCCTGGCACATATAAGGTCTTGGATTTTGGGACTTAGGATCTGGGGACTGCTTGTCATCTCAATCCTGCCCACTTCTGCCACTGGTGCAATCAATTGGTCACCAGCTCTCTCGAACAGGACAACTGGATAACCAAGGAAAATTAGTTTTACAGTTTTTTTGTATCATATTATGGACATAACTTAGGTCCAAAAGCCCAACGTTTTCTGGTTCTGTTTGCAATAATTTTTTTGTTAAGATAACATTGTGAATTTTCCTCATTATTATCCCTGAAGGAACTTTCATGGTGACAGTGAAAGAGAGCTGTTGAGAAACAAATGCTTATGATGTAAACTACAGATTTGATTTAAAAGGCTGTGTGTATCTTTGTTCAAAAAACATTACTAGAAACCAGTATCTTGTGACTAGAGCAAGCTAATGCTTCACATGAGACATCAGACAGCAAATGTGCAATGTATTAAAGTCCTCCACCTTCACCCACCTAGTTCAGCAGATGATTTTTCTATAATTTTGTACGTCTCTGCAACAGTTGCCAACTGTCTGTGCTCATCATGTGAAATGTATATTATGCATATTGATTGCTCTTCACAGTGAACAGTTTGAATGATAACTAGATTATAATATACTCTTATTACTAGTAATTTCTTTTGCCTCACTTTTTTTCTTGTATTATAAAGGCATGTTGGACATCAGGTAACCTGCTGATGACTGAATCGAAATTTTGACTGGGAAAAGTCTTTTCATTGAAATACTTCCTGGTGTGGGACTGAAACACCTTAGGCATGAAATTAAAATTGAATGCATAATTTTAAACTTAGAACAAAACATTGCACAACATTTGTGAACTTCTCATTTTTTGGAGGTTTTTGATGATATTATACTGACTTTGCATTGTTAAGAGTTATAATCCACTCCTGTTTCTTTAGTCACATAACATGGGTGTCATTAGCAATATGAGCATTTATTGCCCATCCTCATTTACCCCTGAGAAGGCGGTATTGAACCACTTCTTTCAACTGCTGCAGATTGTGCAGTGAAGTTATTTGCACTGCACTATTAGGTAGGTTGTTCCTGATATTCCAGGAATTTGACCCAACAGCAATGACACAGCATGATACATTTCCAAGTGAAGATGGTGCATCATGTGGAGATAATAGTTTTCCCACATATCTGCACTCCTTGTCCTTCAAGGTTCAGAGGAGGTCAATATTTCGGAGTTGGCTTTTGTGCAAGGATAATTTAAATTGGATAGTCTGAAGATGCTAACATTCAAACTATGTTTTGATTATATGGAACTTCTGAGGCTGTCTATTTATCTTTTTGTGAATAGCAGTCTGCAGTGTAATACATGTTGAAACTGTTTAGAAGCTGATGATTTATAAATATATGCTTCTTAAAGTACGTTAAATTTAGGCAATAAAGACTATTGCAGTCATATATTGACATTGTTTTCTGCAGAGAATTCATCACTATTAAGTCAGCAAAAATTAAAACTGAGCACAAGCCCATTAATATTGATCTTGCTAAGTATTTAGAACCATAGAAAGGTTACAGCACAGAAAGGCCATTCAACCCTTCATATCTGCGTTCGCTGAATAAACTAACCACCTATTCTAAGCCCAGATATCATCACTTTGTCTGTAGTCTCACAGTTTGCAATGCCTCAAATATATATTCAGATTAGTTTTAAATGAGTTGAGGGTTTTCACCTCAACCATCAAACTGGGCAATGATTAGCAGACACCTACCATCATCCAGGTGAAGAAGTTCTTCCTCATGTACCCTCTAATCCTGCTATCAATTGTCTTAAATCTATACCTCCTTGTCATTGACCTGTCTGCTAACTGAATGCAATCCATCTTCTATCCAAGCCCTTTTGTACACCTCGAATAAGTCACCCTCAGCTTCCTCTATTTGAAGGAAAATGACACTGGCCTACCAAATATTTCCTCATACTTATAATTTTCAAGCTCTGTCAATATTCTTGTAGATCTTCTCTGGACTGTCTCTAACTTTATTATTACCTTTCTGCAATGTGGTGATCAGAAATGGACACAAAATTCCGGATGTGGCCTAACTAGAGCCTTGTATAGCTCCAGCATTCCATCACTGCTCTTGTATTCAATACCTCATTCAATGAAGAAAAGCATCCGTATGCCTTCTTTACAACCTTATCTTCTGTCTTACCACCTTAAGATACATGTAAACATGTACCAAGGTCTCCCACTCCCTCTACCTCTTCCAATACACTCCCGTTTATTGTTATTCCCTTGCTTTGTTTGCCTTCCCAAATTGCATGATCCCGCACTTCTCTAGATTAAATGCCATTTACCACTTTAACACCCACTGAACCAAACTACTGATATCCTGCAGTCAGTTTTAAAGAACAACAGCAACGTTCTGTTCTGGTTTTGCATCATAGTTAAAAATCTGAACTTATACTCTGTGCCGATTCAATAAAAGTAATCTGCTTTGGCATCATCTACCCAGCAATGTAAATCAACTCCGCAACCTCCAAATCCAGCTCCTGGCAAATTCAGCAGTCCCTCATTTCAACTCCTGGCTGATAAGCGCCTCCGCCTTTGTCACTCCCATTATTATAAGCCCTGACCATTATATACCAGTGCAGATGTTCAAGAAAATAGGTCAGTACTAGTGCCTACTAAGTTGCTTTTCTAATGCATGGATCTTCAAGGCCCATGAGTGGAGGGAACATTACTCAGCACCAAATTTTCAAGAGAGCTAGGATTGGACAATAAATATTGGTATTGCCAAGAATGTTAATATACTACAAACTTATAAATAGAAATACGATGGTTCTAATGCAATGACTGGATTGAGAGGCTATGCAAAACAAGTGTCTGTAATGTAAATAATTCATTTTCATTCATAAGCTGTTAGTTAGGACCATAAAGTGAGGCATAGATAAGCAGATGGACACTTTTAAGCAAATGGATACTTCTCTAAAGCAGTGCAGGTGCAGGTTTGACTATGTCACACCTAGTCTGTATAGATAATACATTTTACAGAGGAACCCAAGGATTTGTGTTGATCTCAAAAGAATTGTTTCACTTTGTGACTTTACAAGTTTCTCCTCACACAATCATTTCAGTGTGCTTTGGATGAATGCATTCTGGCTAATAAATATTTCAGAACTTTTCTTAATTTAGGAATAATTTTGCATTATTATAATTTAAACTACTTTGTGGTAATAACTATTATAAGTATTATGCATAATTACCAATAATTCAGAGCTGTGTATCAGGCCTGACGCCAGTCTTCATAATTTTATTATAAATGACTGGAGACTTTATGACTGGAATTGGTCTGGATATTGAAGTACTAGTCTGAAATGATGCCGATAACTGCAGCTACCATTATGGAAAAACGAGGCAGGGATAAGTGTTTGTTGGATCAGACTTCAATAACATATGACATATACTTCTTGTTGTGCAGTACATCACGTGAAATGCCTAGATGTACAAACCTAACACAATCAAACCTAACTACAAAATTGTAACTCATTTTGGAATAGCTAGAAGGTGCCATCATAATTTATTATGAGTTTATGATAAACAACCTCTTCAAAAATTAATCTATGTAACAGCTGAAAATTGTGAAATAAAGATTTCCTCAAGTCCAATATGACTCTTTTGCAGGACTCAGGAAAACATGAGAGCGAAGTTGGCCAGTGTGAGTGGCACAAATTAGCAATTTGTCAAATTGCCTGATTTTCCTCTGTGACACGTTTTATTTTCCATTAACTTGGAAAATATTGCCAAAAATTTCTAATTTTGTACAAGTGAAAGCAACAATGTCACCAGGAAACAATTGCCCATAAAAGACCTAAGCTATCATTCTGTGAACTTGAAGAAAGGAAGAACTCCACATCCTAGAATTCTGAGGGAGGTGGCTGAGGAAATAGTGGAGGCGTTGGTTGAGATCTTTCAAAAGTCACTGGAGTCAGGGAAAGTCCCGAATGATTGGAAGATCGCTGTTGTAACCCCCTTGTTCAAGAAAGGATCAAGACAAAAGATGGAAAATTATAGGCCAATTAGCCTAACCTCGGTTGTTGGTAAAATTCATCGTTAAGGATGAGGTTTCTAAATTCTTGGAAGATCAGGGTCGGATTAGAACAAGTCAACATGGATTTAGTAAGGGGTGGTCGTGCCTGACAAACCTGTTAGAATTCTTTGAAGAGGTGACAAGTAGGTTAGACCAGGGAAACCCAGTGGATGTGGTCTATCTACACTTCCAAAAGGCCTTTGATAAGGTGCCACACAGGAGGCTGCTAAGGTGAGGGCCCATGGTGTTTGAGGTGAGCTACTGGGATGGATTGAGGATTGGCTGTCTGACAGAAGGCAGAGAGTTGGGATAAAAGGTTCTTTTTCGGAATGGCAGCCAGTGACAAGCGGTGTCCCACAGGGTTCAGTGTTGGCGCTGCAGCTGTTCACATTATATGTTAATAATCTGGATTAAGAGACTGGGGGCATTCTAGCGAAGTTTGCCGATGATACGAAGTTAGGTGGACAGGCAGGTAGTACTGAGGAAGTGGGGAGGCTACAGAAGAATCTAGACAGTTTGGTAGAGTGGTCCAGGAAATGGCTGATGAAATTCAATGTGAGCAAATGTGTGAGGTCTTGCACTTTGGAAATAAGAATATAAGCATGGACTACTTTCTAAACGGTGAGAAAATTCATAAAGCCAAAGTACAAAGGGATCTGGGAGTGCTAGTTGAGGATTCTCTAAAGGTAAACATGCAGGTTGAATCTGTGATTAAGAAAGCGAATGCAATGTTGTCATTTATCTCAAGAGGGTTGGAATATAAAAGCAGCGATGTGCTACTGAGCCTTTATAAAGCTCTGGTTAGGCCCCATTTGGAGTACTGTGTCCAGTTTTGGGCCCCACACCTTAGGAGGGACATACTGGCACTGGAGCGTGTCCAGTGGAGATTCACACGGATGATCCCTGGAATGGCAGGTCTAACATACGAGGAATGGCTGAGGATCCTGGGATTGTATTCATTGGAGTTTAGAAGGTTAAGGGGAGATCTAATAAACACTTATAAGATAATACATGGCTTGGAAAGGGTGGACGCTAGGAAATTGTTTCCGTTAGGCGAGGAGACTAGGACCTGTGGGCACAGCCTTAGAATTAGAGGGGGTAAATTCAGAACAGAAATGCGAGACATTTCTTCAGTCAGAGAGTGGTGGGCCTGTGGAATTCATTGCCACGGAGTGCAGTGGAAGCCAGGACGCTAAATGGCTTTAAGGCAGAGATTGATAAATTCTTGATGTCACAAGGAATTAAGGGCTACGGGGAGAATGCTGGAAAGTGGAGTTGAAATGCCCATCAGCCATGATTAAACGGCGGAGTGGACTCGATGGGCCGAATGGCCTTACTTCCACTCCTATGTCTTATGATCTTATAAACTGCAATGAATAAAGTTGGAGATGTGGGCAGCGAAGAGGGTTACCTCAGATTACAACAGGATCTTGACCAGATGGGCCAATAGGCTGAGAAGTGGCAGATGGAGTTTAATTTCGATAAATGTGAGGTGCTGCATTTTGGGAAAGCAAATATTAGCAGGACTTATACACTTAATGGTAAGGTCCTAGGGAATGTTGCTGACAAAGAGACCTTGGAGTGCAGGTTTATAGCTCCTTGAAAGTGGAGTCGCAGGTAGATAGGATAGTGAAGAAGATGTTTGGTATGCTTTTCTTTATTGGTCGCAGTATTGAGTACAGGCGTTGGGAGGACATGTTGCAGCTATACAGAACATTGATAAGGCCACTGTTGGAATATTGCATGCAATTCTGGTCTCCATCCCATTGGAAAGATGTGAATCTTGAAAGGGTTCAGAAAAGATTTACCAGGATGTTGCCAAGGTTGGAGGATTTGAGCTATAGGGAGAGGCTGGGGCTGTTTTCCCTGGAGCGTCGGAGGGTGAACTTGTAGAGGTTTACAAAATTATGAGGGGAATGGATAGGGTAAGTAAACAAAGTCTTTTCCCTGGGGTCGGGGAGTCCAGAACTAGAGGGCATAGGTTTAGGGTGAGAGGGGAAATATATAAAAGAGACCTATGGGGTAACCTTTTCACGCAGAGGGTGGTATGTGTATGGAATGAGCTGCCAGAGGAAGTGGTGGAGGCTGGTACAATTGCAACATTTAAGAGGCATTTGGATGGGATATGAATAGGAAGGGTTTGGAGGGATATGGGCCGGGTGCTAGCAGTTGGGACTAGATTGGGTTGGGATATCTGGTCGGCATGGACGGGTTGGACCGAAGGGTCTGTTTCCATGCTGTACATCTCTATGACTCTATGATGATTCATTATGAACCTGTTTTCTTACTGCAGGCCTAGACCAATTTCACTTTATTTTTCCAATCTTCATAATCTTATCTAATGCTCAAGTGGCATTTGACACTATCCTATACTATAGAAGATAAAGGCTAAAGAATACTAAAAAATCCTTTGAATCTATCATAAGATTGTACTTGTAATCCCAAAGGAAATAAACATTTGTAAAGCAATAAAATTAGCTGGCTAATTATGACTAGAATTATTGCTAACTCAATATTTTCTGTAATTAAATTTTTATTACCTCAGTTGAAATGCTGTAAAGGGTTTTTAGTTTGGTGACTGCAAGTTATATGAGGAGAGCCTTAGAAGTTCTTCTTCCATATAAGAGTATGTGGGATTTATAGAAAATAAACTTTAACCCTATTAAGATAATGAGGATGTCAGAGCTTGTAAGTATTTAACAGGACATCCGTTGAAAAATATTTGCAACATATATTGTGAATCAGAATTGTTCTTGAAATGAGATCAATTTTAGGTATTAATTCTGGAGTTCGATATACTTCTCTCATTTATTTCTATTATGTTTGGAAGAAGTTTAGGCTTGACTTTGAACCCATATTTGGACCAGGAATGGAGGCGTAGGGTATAAAATTGTGCACTGCAGGTCTTTGTGCCGATTTGACGGCTATCTTTCTCCTTGACCATTTTTTTCAAGGAAAGCTTGAAGAGGTGGAGGTTGAAGTTGGTTGTTGGCAGCAGGGGCATTAACTAGTTAAAGTCTATAAATTCCTGTTAGTGGAGGTTAACTAGAATTTTCCCATTGGTAATAGGGAACAGTTTGTCCATCTCGTGGTGGCCTCTCAGTACCAGACTAGGGAGCCAGCACTCTTGACAGGCGTACAAGTGTTTCCCTACCTACTTGACTGTGGCAACTACAGATACCCAGTGAAGGGGCTTGTTCCCACCACTATGGTGACTTGGCTATAAAGGCCATTTTTAATTTACATTTTGATGAATGAGATAGAGAGGCACTTCCATTTTGAAGGGCCCTCTCCCTCACTTACTTGCTGTGGCATCCTGCTGCTGTGAAGCTGGTCCTCCAGTTTCAAGAGATTGTGCAAAACAACCCTTTGGTTATTAATTGGCCTCTTGGAGAAAACAGCATTGAATGAATGTCTCCCCCACTGACAGGATTCTGACTCCCATTGGAGCTTACCAACAGAGGGAGAGTCCTGCATAGAGATCAAAATTTATTCAGGTGCATAAAAAAATCCTGGGGTGACGCCCAGATTTTCTCATATACTTGAGAGAAAGAAAGTTCTTTGGTGGTATCTTTCCAGCATCTGAACAATGTGGGCATTGGAAAGAAAGTTCAGAGAATCTTGTGAGATCAACACTGAGGAGCTTCCTGCTGTAACGAATAAAATGTCCCATTTTCCAACAAAATGTTGAACTGCGAAATGAAATTCGGGTTAGGGAGTAGCGAGTGGTCTATTTACATGTATAGTACCATGCCTTAACATTCTAATTTTTACATCAGCTTGCCTCATTTGTAAACATTTTCCTATTCTCCAGACAGCAACTAGATAGGTCACAATTGTAGGCAGTGACCACATGCACCCATTCCAGCAAGACCTCCAGGCCCCTGTTGGCAAGGCGGGATGACCAGTTGCTTTCTGATATCACATCTGACACAAATAAAACAAACCATACAGGGCAGCTGTGGATTGCCAGTGCTCAACCACATGCATGGCTGGGCATTAAAGATGTTGCAGGCACTAGGAATTGTGGGAGGTCCCTGCAATGGGCAGTACCTCAGGGTTCATGATGAGGAAGGATCCAAAAATGCCAAAACTTCAATGTAACAAGTTTCTAGTAAAATTCTGCCTTGTTTATTTTTGCCAAACAGTGTAAAGTGTTAAAAATATTTATAACTACAGAGCCAGAAAAAAAGTTAACCCTAACTTAAGGCAATTGTGATTCACAGAACATTCTGAATATATCACAACAGATGTTAGGAATTATAGTACTCTGGTGTGGATTCAGTTCCAAGAGCGTTGCTTAATGTAACAGCAATGCCTCAGGTAGTTGACACTGAGCTGCTTCAGTGCCCTCAAAGTCCCTGTTGAAGATGACTCTGCAAATTTGCCAGATGCCTAGTAAGTGCATGATGCTTCCCAGATATTTTAAAATGATGCCAAGAAGCACGATCCCAAAGGAATTAAGTTATGAGAAAGTGGATGAGCACAAAGCAGAAAGTGCACTCAGCCCTAATAAAACTCTCTTTAAATGCAGTGAAGACTGAGGTCCTGATTTTATATCCATCCCAGCTCATTTTAGTGTAGATTTAGTCTGTCCATTGCATTGAGAGTTGCCATGAATGAAGTCAGAATATTTATTTACTTCTATTATAATTAACTTTTAAGCACAAGTTGAGCATACAAAAAATCTAAAAGAAATGTCTACCCCATATTAATCCAAAAGTTTCTTGGATTCAGTTTCAACAGTTAATTTTCCAGAAACGCGTCTCAAAATTTGTCCAGACATAGCTGTCGTAAATTATTGATCATATATCTGCAAACCAGAATATGTCTTAGAAAATGCCAAGGTTGTATGTCCAACAGAAATTGCTAATGAGTCCAATGTTGGCACTCAGGTGCTTTATCAAGGCTAATTTGAGTTTCAGTAAATTGAACTGACAGTATCTGTCTGTCTATTTGGCATCATAGAACAGTAGCTACAAGGTTTAATCATGTTCTTAACAAAGCGAACATCAAAGAATGAAAGCTATATATCGCACAATAGAAATAATGATATGTTCCATGTAATGGAGTAAACTATAAACAGCATTTTATGTCTAATTCTTCTGTTAATTTACAGTGATGTTTTACGCAAAACAAGTGTTTATGGTGTTATGATCCCAAAGGGAAACCACATTTACTGAATGACCCTCAAATGAAGGAATTACCACCAATATAGCATGTTTTTAATATAGCTTTTCTTTTAACAAGAATCAGAACTAACACAATGATGTCTTAATGAATGGGCAAATGATACTTAAAATAAAAAGATAAAATTCATTTTAAACATATTACACAATCAGAAGCATTTGCATCATTTCCTACAGAAATGTGATACTACATAGCTACACAATTCCAAAAGAAAGGCGAACGTGGAGATGTACATGTGAATTAAGAGCAAGAGTAGGCCATTTGACCTTTTGAGTTTGTCCAGCCATTTGATAAGATTGTGGCTCGAATCTCAACTCCATGTTTCCACCTACCTGTGATAACGTTGCATTTCCCTTGCTCACCAAGAATCTATCCATCTCTACCTTAAAAATTTTCAAATATCCTGTTCCCATGACCTTTTGTGAAAGAGAATTGCAAAGGTTCTGAAAAAAAATAATCTTCATCGCCGCCTTAAGTGAGTGACCACTTATTTTGAAATGATGACTACCTCAAAAGAGGAGGCATCTATTCCATATCCTCCCTGTGAAGATCACTCTAGATCGTATGTTACATTCAAGTTGTCTCTTACTTTTCTAAACTCCAGCAGATAAATATGAGCATAGCCTGGCCAAGCCAATCTGTCTTCAGACAACCATTCCATTGCAAGTAATTGTCTTGTGAAATTTCACTGAACTGCTTCCAATATATTTGAATCCTCCTTAAGTAAGGAGAGCAATACTATAAGTAGTGCTCCAAATGTGATCTCACTAGCGGCCTTATAAGAGAAGCATAACCTTTCTATTTTTGGATTTAAAACCCCTCATAATAAATAATAAAATTCTCCTAATAACTTCCTGTAACAGCATTCTCAAGCCATTTGCAATTCATGTATCAGGAAACTCATCCTTCTGCATCTCAGAGCTCTGCAATGCCACCATTTAGATAATATGCCTTTTCTTATCTTTTGTGCCAAAATGGACAATTTCTTACATAATTTTCTATTTGGCAACACTTTGCCACTCATGTAACCTATCTCTATCTCTTTATAGGCTCCTTATGTCCTCTTCACTGCATGCTTTTCTACATATCTTTATGTTATCAGCTAATTTAGCAACCTTTCCTTTTATCCCTTCAGAAGGCATTTACAAAATCAAGAGATTATTACATTTGAGGTCCTGCTTTGTAATTTCATACCAAGGTCATCATACTGCCTATACATTACCAATTGGCTCATCAGTTCTTTTTGCTGTTCTTTATTCATGCAGGCTGGGTCATCAAATCCCATCTGACAACAGTTTTCTCCCTTATATCTCATGGGTGCAATTGTCAGCAAGGCACATTTCTGTGAAACCTTTCTCACTATTGTCACAGGCCATTTCAGGGAAAATCCTAACCCTTTAGCATCCCCAAACTATTCAAACAGTTTTCCACTTTTTAGCTGCCTTGTGACCAAATGACATAGTATTTCCAAGAGCTTCCATCTGCTGTTCTGCCAAACAGATAAACTAACATCATCTTGAAAATGATTCACTTTTCTTTGCACAGTAATTTAGTATATTCATCTTTGGCTTCTGCCTGTTTAGGCTTTATGTCTGCAATTGGTTTTGCACTCTTCAACTGCTCTGCTTTTAGGCTTTCTCTCTAGTAGATCACTTGGCTTCTGATCTTAATTTCCATCTTGGTACTACATCCAGGTTGAAGTTTGCTTGGACATTTGGATAACAATTTCTTAATTTCCCAAAAACTTTACAATTAATGAAAACATTGCTAAGAGGAGTTAAGAACTTTATCATCAGGACTGGATGCAAGAAGCAGACATGATTTTAAAAAATGATAATTATATATCCAAAATGAGAAGAAAATGCTGATTGGTTGTGCCATCATGGGCGTGGAAATGTAACAGGAACAGTTAACTGTCAAATATGGATTTCAGACCAGGTAGCTCTGACTTGTCAGCATATTGCCATGGGAAACAACACAGTGTATGGGTGGCATGGTGATTCAGTGGTTAGCACTGTGCTTCACAGCGCCAGGGGGCCTAGATTCGATTCCACCCTTGGAGATTGTCTGTGAAGTTTGCACATTCTCTCCATGTCTTTGTGGGTTTCCTCCAGGTGCTCCCATGGTACAAAGATGTGCAGGTTAGATGGATTAACCAGGCTAAATTGTCCATAGCGTTTAGGGATATGCACGTTGGGTGGATTATCCATGGAAAATGCAAGATTACAGGAATAGGGTAAGGGATTTGGTCTGGATGGGATGTTTGGAGGGTCAGTGTGGACATGATTGGCCAAATAGCCTGTTTCCACACTGTAGGGATTCTATAAAGAAAAGTTTCGCAGAGTCCTTGATCTTTTAATTTTCAATTGGAAAGACACTATACTCATATGAATTTATTTTGCCTACGTAAAGACAATCCTATTAAAGGATATGCCTAGCTTCTGGCAAGCACAATGTATCACACTGCATACCCAGTTTATAACCTTAAATTGGTTTCTGGTTTAATAACACAATCCAGAGTATTGAATAAATGCTGTCCAATAGGGAAGTCATGTCTAGTAGTGAACATAGTGTCCTCAGGCTTGCAAGTATAGTCTGGTTGAGCATGATCAACATTCTACCCACTCCAGGATGATCTGAGGTAAACCGCGCCTCATTCTACGTCAAAAGAGGTGAACATAGACACTTTTGTCACAACGAGATTTTGTGACATGCAACAAGTGATAATTTGGTCAGGGTAAGCAGTATCATGCTGGAGTTTTGATCAGCCCAATTGTTGCGTTAAGCTTACATTGTAAGCAGAAAGTTTGACACTATTCACAAAGATAGAAACTTATTAAGGTCAGTTTGAAACATGCTTGAAAGCAGTTACAGATTTGACTACTTCTGATGGCTTGGGTACTTCATGAATGCCTTGTCTTTGTGTTTTTGAAATTGATTTCCTATAGCACTATGATAGTCCCACATACAATAATGGAGAGTCATTCCTGTCTTATTCAGCCATAAATGGTAATAGAGTGGAGTTGTTTCCACAAATAACCCATTCTTAGCTAATGGCTGAAACATTTGCAATCATTTCCAGCCAGAAGTGATCCATGTCGTCCTATGCCTGATGTCCCTGGCATCACAGATGCAAATTTTAAAATAAATCTGTTCAATCCACATGATATAAAAAAAACAGAGTCTTCTGGATATACAAAGATATGGATCCTAATGACATTCTGATAATAGGACTGAAGAATTGTGCTCTAGAAAGAACTGAATCCCTAGCCAACTGCTCTCATTAAGCAATGACCCTGATATCTAGATGGGAATATGAAAATTGCCCACTTATGCACTTTCTAAAATGAGTAAGAAAATCCAAGACCCCATAATTCATCAGCCAACTCATGATCATCACCAAATTGATTGCAATGACATGCAGTTTGAATTCTGTCCAGGCCACATTACAACCTTGGTCCAGTCATAAAATAAAGAGGTGAACTGCTGAGGTGAAGTGACAATAACTGTCTTTGACATCATGGTAGCATTTCGAGTCATAGAGATAAACAACACAGAAGTAGAGCCTTCAATCCAACTTGTCTGTGCCTAAATAAATCTCATCCCATTTGCCAGCATTTGGCCTATATCCCTTTGTCTCTATCTAGATGTCTTTTAAATGTAACTGAGCCAGCCTCCACCACTTCTTCTGGCAGCTCATTCCATACACGCACCACCTTCCACGTGAAAAAAATCTATTTTAAGTGTTTCCCCCTCACCTTAAATCTAAGCCCTCTAATTTTGTACTCTCCCAAGGAAAAGACCTTGTCTATTTACCCTATCTATGCCCCTCATGATTTTATAAACCTGTCTGAGGTCACCCCTCAGTCTCCCATACTCCAGGAAAATAGTCCCAGTCTATTCAGCCTTCCCCTATAAACCCTCCAGCTCTGGCAACATCTTTGTAAATCTTTACTGAACCCTTTTAAGCTTTACAACATCCTTTTGAACCAGTATTAGTATCAGCTTTAGTAAATCTGGATTCAATGGGAGCAAGGAGAAAACTCATTGTTGATTTGTATCATGCCGAGCACAAAAAAAATGTTTGTGATTCTTAGAGGTCAGTCATCTCAGCACAAGATATCACTGCAGAATTTCATCAGGGTCGTGATCCAGACCCAACCATCTATAGCTGCTTCAATGAACGAACTTCCATTACGAGGTCAGAAGTGAGGATGTCCACTAACGATTTCAAGATGTTTAGCACCATTCATGACATTTCAGACATTGCAGCAGTCTTTGTCTATATGGAGCAAGACCGGGCTTGAGTAGCTGTGACAAGTGACATTTGTGCCACATAGTGCTTGGCAATGACCATTTTCAACAACAGAGAAACTAGCCATCATCATTTTGACATTCAATAACATTACCGTCACTGAATCAATTTACTATATTTGGTGGGGGGGGGGAGGACCACCAGAAAATGAACTGAAACAACCATATAATTCCAAAAACAGAACAAAGAAGCATCACTGGACTCAAATGTTAACTCTGCTTTCTCTCCAAAGGTACTGCCAGACCTGCTGAGTTTCTCCAGCAATTTCTGTTTTTGTTTCTGATTTCCAGCATCCGCAGTTCTTTGTTTTACTTAATCATATACATATCGTGGCTGCAAGAGCAGCCACTACACCAAGAAACTCACCTCTGAACCTTCAAAGACTGTCCATCATCTACAAAGCCCAAGTCAAGAGTGTGTTGAGAAATGCCCCTACTTCCCCGGATGACTGCAGTTCTAACAATACTCGACACCTGTCAAACATAAAGTAGCCACTTGTCTGGCATCCCATCCATCACCTTCAACATTCAGTCCTTTCAACAATGGCAGCAGTATGCATTATGTACAAAGTGCAACCCACTACAGCTCCTACAATGGGTCCTTCCAAACCCTCTACCTCTTACAGGACAAAGAAAACAGATGAATAACATTATCATCACTTGCAAGTTCCCCTCAAATCGCATGCTATCCTGACATGACACTATATTGCCACTCCTCACTGTTGGGTCGAAATCCTGGAACTTCCTCTCTAACAACACTCTGGGTATACCAACCCCTTCATGGACTGCAGTGGTTCAAGAAGGCAGCTCACCACCACCTTCTTCAGAGCACTTTGTTATGGGCAGTGATTGCTGGCCTAGCCAGCAATACCCATATCCTGTAAACTATTGAGAAAAAAAACCATTCTAAAGAAATTACACCTTATCCTTACTTTATGGCTTCTGAGTCAATGGTCATACATAATTCTGCAATTGATTCATTCTTTTCAAATTAGTCTTAAAATTCTTGGAGAAATAAACACGAAACGGGTATGCAGGCCAAATGTACTGGTTTTCCAGCATTGTGACAAGAGCAGCTTGATGTAAATTTGTAACCCTGATGTCTCATTCAGCTGACTAATCTCAGTGGTGTCATTGAAGGAAGGTCTTGAGCTGTGGTAGGCAATTTTTCAGGAGGAGCAAGAATCAAAAGCTGTTGTTATACTATCCCAGCATTTACTGGAGTACCTGTACATATTGACAGATGTTTAATAACAGTTTTCTTGTCCATCCTCTCAGTTGTAGTACACCAAGAAAATATTACATAGGGACAGGAAAGCAGGTGAAATGTACCGAAGTAAACCATGTCATTCTACTAAATTGAGTTCCTCTATGGATTACAACTCCATTGTAAAACAAATTTAGTATACAATAGAACCCAATGAAATGAACAACGAATAATGAACCAAAAACAGAAATTGCTGGCAAAACTTAGCAGCTCTGGCAAAATCTACGGAGCGATATCAGAGTTCATGTTTTGGATCCATGACTACTCTTCAGAACTGAAGCTTCACCGTTCTGAAAAAGGGTCACTGGACTCAAAACATTAATTCTGATTTCTCTCCATAGATGGTGCCAGACCTGTGGAGATTTTCCAGCAATTTTTGTTTTTGTTTCTGATTTCCAGCATCTACATGAATGGGTTCACTCCTATCCGTGGTTTTGGGCTTCCGTGGTACATCTTAGAACATATCCCCTGTGGGTGCGAGGGGAGTACTGTATTCTTAATTGTGAATCATAATACCAAGGAAGATTCCCCCAATTATTCTGGCTTGTTTGCTAGCTGTCCTTCATTACCTGATGGAGATTCTCTTGTGCATCATGAAGGTTGCTCTATTTTAAAGATTCAGGACATAGTTCTCCTATAACATCACGGTTGGGTTCCAGCAAAACCTGACAAGAGAAATAATGGGGCGTGTGGGAAAAGTATGGTTTGGGGCAGACCTGTTTAAAAAAAAATCACTCACTATTGCTCAAAAATCACCCAAACATCTAACACAAAATATAGCACAGCATGAATGAAGGTTGAGATCATGTTTATTTTTTAGATTAGATTACTTAGTGTGGAAACAGGCCCTTCAGCCCAACAAGTCCACACTGACCTGCCGAAGCGCAACCCACCCAGACCCATTCCCCTACATTCACCCCTTCACCTAACACTATGGGCAATTTAGCATGGCCAATTCACCTAACCTGCACATTTTTGGACTGTGGGAGGAAACCAGAGCACCCGGAGGAAACCCCCGCAGACACGGGGGTGCAAACTCCACACGGTCAGTCGCCTGAGGCAGGTATTGAACCCGGTCTCTGGCGCTGTGAGGCAGCAGTGCTAACCACTGTGCCACTGTGCTGCCTACGCTTTGTTTATTAACAAAACAAAATTAAATTTAACACAACATTTGAAAAACGTAAGAAAGCTGCTGTCTGTACGCTATCTCTCTCAGATGCTCTGTGGACAGCTGACACTGGCGCTTACACACTTCAGCACGAAGAGCAGCATGACATACAGACCAGCGCTGGCATCATACATACGCAGAACAGCACGCAGACTTCAATGCAGTTATTGACGCATGCACAGAATAGCAAGAAGACCAAAATCGTGCATGTGCAGAACAGCAAGAAGACTAGTACCGACACCGTGCATGGGAGAGCAGCATGGGTACCAGTTCATGCGCAGAATGACATGAAGATTTCTGCATGGACATCAGCGCATGCACAGAACAAAGCGTGCAAACTGTCCATGTTGGAACCATGCTATCCTGAACGGAGGTAAACATTCTCGAAAGTATCAGTCCCTAATTCTTCAGCGACGTTATAAACAAATAGCGCTGCCAAAATGCGCATTATCCCAGAACTTCCTGTCTATCTTCAGCTAGGCAAATCATATTTACACTGAACTATGTGAATTCAGCAAAATGAAGAATAGACAAAATGTGTGTTCAGGAATTAATACCTGGAGTAGTAGAAAAAGAAATGATTCCTCCACACACACATTTCAGTTTTCTCCCAACTGTGCATCTATTGAATTTCTTATTCAGTTTACCAGGCTGTAGGGAATTCTGTCTCTTGCTTCAAGATGAAATGCAATCCAAAATTCATTCATTCATTCATTGATGAGTTCTATTTTGATCTTGAACTTTGTTTTTGTTCATGCATGGGACACTATCTGCGCCATCGTTTATAGCCCGTTCCTGGTTACTCATGAGAATGGGGGTCAGCTGCCATTTACAGTAATAAAGGAATGTGGCATCATTGACAATCATGATTAGGACTAAGGAAGCATTAAAATATGCCAGGAACATGTTACTCCTCAGTGTCAATCTGAAAAGTCTGTAAAAAGTACTGAAGGTAAAAAAAATTTTTTTTTTTTGAAGATAATGTTATACCTATCAATTTGTCTTATGTGCTGGAATTTTAAAACAAAATTGGGATTACTAGAGTTGGAGTAAACTCGAATTAGAATTTGAATTAGCATTAGAAAAAGCTATGTGAACTCTTTAATTTGCTTGTTGAGAATTCAGTGCAATGCCCCCAAGCTATTCTGCAGCCCCATAAATTAATCCCACTCATGTATTTTAGGGAATGAAATCCGTCATCCTCACCTGGTCTGGCCTACATGTGGCTCCAGAACCACAGCAATGGGATTGACTCTCAACTGCCCTTTAAAGTGGCCGAGCAATTCATTCAGTTGTTTCAGTCAGCAAGAAGTCAAAACAACAAAATGAAAGCAGACTAACTACCAACAATTGATCTAGACATTGGAAATGATAACAGCAAAATCAGTCCTGTTGGCCCTGCAAATACCTCCTTACGAACATCTAAGGGCTAGCTCCAAAACTGAGAGAGCTCTCTCACAAAATAGTCAAGCCTGACATAGTTGTACTAACAGAATCATACCTTACAGACACTGTCCCAGACACCATCATCACCATTCTTAGATGTGTTCTGTCTCACTGACAGGACAGGTGCAAAAGAGGTGGTGGCACAGTGGTGCACAGTTAGGAGGGAGCTGCCCTGGGAGTCCTCAACACGGACTCTAACCCCATGAAGTCTCATGGCATCAGTTTAAACATGGACAAGGAAACCTCGTGCTAATTACCATGTACAGCCCTCACTTAGCTGATGAAATCAGTATTTACCAGAACTTAGCTTCATCCTTACCAATCTGTCTGCTGCAGATGCATCCGTCCTTCACAGTATCAGTAAGAGAGACAACCACACAACTAATGAAGATGAAGTCCCGCCTTCACATTGAGAATTCTCACCATCAAGTTTTGTGGCACTATCACCGTGCTAAATGGGACAGACTTCGAACAGATCAAAACTGGTCATCCATGAGGTGCTGTGAGCAATTAACAGGAGCAGAATCATACTCCAACACAATTTGCAACCTCATGGGCTAACATATTCCCCACTCAACCATTATCTCCAAGCAATGTGCATGTCAAGAGCAACACCAGGTGTGCCTAAAAATGAAGTGTCAACCTAGTGAAGCTACCAAAGAGGACTACTTTCATGCCCAATTGCATAAGCAGCAAGTGATAGATAGAGCGAAGTGATCCCACAACCAGTGGATCATATCTAAACTGCAGTCCTGCACATCCAGCCGTGAATTGTTGTGGATGATTGATCATCTCACTGAGCAGGAGTATCCACAAATATTTCCATCCTCAATGGTGGAAGAGCCCAGCAGATCAGTACTGAAGATAAGGTTGAAGCATTTGCAACAATCTTGTGCCAAATGGATGATTAATTTTGGCCCTCTCCAGTAGTCACCTGCATCACAGGTACCAGTCTTCAGCCAATTCAATTCCATGTGGTGTCAAAAAATGATTGGAGGTTGGACACTGCTGAAGCTATGGACCCTGACAACATTCTGGCACTAGTACTGAAGACTTCTGCTCCAAAACTTCCTGCTCCCCTCTCCAAATGAAGCCACAAAACTGGCATCTATTCAACAATGTGGAAAATTACCCAAGCATGTCCTGTGCACAAAAAGTAGGACAAATATAATCCAGCCAAGTACTGCCCCATCAGTCTACTCCCGATCATCAGTAAAGTGATGGAAGGTGTCATCAACAGTGCAATCAGTCAGAACCTGCTCAATGATACCCAATTTGGTTTCTGCCAGGGCCACTCAGCTGCTGACCTTATGACAATCTTGATTCAAACACGAACAAATGAGCTGAATTCCAGAGGTGAGGTGAGAGTGACAGTCCTTGACGTCAAGGCAGCACTTGATTGAGTGTGGCATCGAGGAGCCCAAGCAAATTAGGAATCAGTGGGATTAAGAGGACAGGTTAGAGTCTTATCTGGCACAGAGGGAGATGGTCAGCCCTCTCAGGTCCAGGACATCTCGACAGGTGTTCTTTGGTATCGTCTCCTGAGCCCAACCATCTTTCAGGTATGACATTCCCTCCATCATGTGGTCAGATTTGGGGATGTTGCCAATGATCCACTAAGTTCAGCACCATTTGTACTCCCTCAGATACTAGAGCAATCATATTCAAATGCAAGAAGACCTGCACAATATCCAGACTTGAGCTGGCAAGTGGCAAGTATTATTCACACCACACAAATGCTAGGCAATAAGAGATAATCCCTTGACATTCAAGGCGATCCCAGCACTGAATCCCTCACTATAAACATTCTGGGGGTTACCATCAACTTCCATATAAAAACAGTAGCTACAAGAGCAGGTCAGAAGCTAGGAATACCATGGTGAATAACTCACCACCTGACTCCTGAAAGCCTGCCTGCCATCTACAAGGCATAAGCCAGCAGTTTGATGGAATACACCCTGCAGTTCTCTGGCAGGTTGAAATGCTATTGAATCCCTGTATTAAGTCTTATTATATAATTAAGTTACAACTATTCTTTAAACGTCTTGTTTATTATCACCAAAACAAGGCCACAACTACTCCAGAATTGATGACACAACAGAAAAACAATCTTAATTCTTTGAATAATTGAATTTGAAATATGTTTTATTTTCTAAATGCCGCATAACTTAGAATTTTCAAAGTTTTCTTCTGCATTGTACAAATAATTAGGATAGCATTGTATTGTGAGTTATGCCGACCTGAGTGGCAATTATTTGTTAGCATAAGAATTAGATTGAATTGTATCAAGACAAAATGGTGTTGGAACTATTAATTTAAATTTGAATATTCCGCTCACTCTGCATGATTATGCCATGGAGTAAAACATATTTTGGCAGTGTTGCAGAGAACATCCAGTAGGAGTAATGATCTGTACAGTCTAGAATTATGAGCTTCAGTTTCCCTTTTAAACCCACGTCGATTTGAAATTTTTAAAATATTGTAATTGTGGAGAGATCCTTAATTCACGATAAAAAGAGTTTTGGAAGCTTAGGATTTAAGCCAGCAACTATATACTTGCAGGTTTGTTATTGCACCCTATGCTGTTGACATGCAGTGAGCAACTTCTTGAATTTTAATTCCCTCAAAGTTAGGCACAGGATAGTGCAAACTAGAAGAACAAGAAACAAGCTTCAGACTTCCGTCAAAATTCTGACATCAACAGAAAGGTTTAGTTGACAGTTGATTGAGAGTGAACCTATATCAGACATTCCCCTGGTAAGATGCCTCACAAGTAGATCGACTTAGTTTGGATATGGTCGTCTGTACCCATAGTTGTGTAATCTGGCTAGATCTAAGACACTTGAAGATGAAACCAAAGCCTAGTTTAAGTGGCAGGTGTTGACTTGCCACAACATTAATGACTGTGGATGTATAAATACTTCCAAGTGCCCCACTGAGAGTTGTTGAGAAAAATGTTCCACCTTTTGACAGTCAAAAGTGTGGTTATATAAATGTTGTAGGGCAGCTGAACTTTATTTATCTTGTTGGGTTTTAGTAATGATTGGAGGTAAAGAAAGGGATTCTTATGAATTGACCTTAAAACAGCTGCAATTCAATAATTGCTGAGAATTGAAGATATTATTTCTTCCATGTACCACAAAATTCATTGAAGAAATAACACTTTCATGCAGATTGTGTGATCTGCAGATTTAGGCATCTAACGCTTCATGGGATCTAGGGTTTTCTTCCTCCTCCCTACTTCACACCTCTCAGCCCATTGTACTGTGAATTTCAATTGTTGGTTTGCTAATGATTGGCGAATTTTAACTGCAATTGAAGTTATCAATTCTGAACCATATATTGTAACCTTCTCTCTTAACAGCTGTGTAAATGTGATATACGTGTGCCATTTTTATTCAAACAAATGGACAGATTGTTGACAGCTCATGGTGATGCTTCAGTTGTGAATTGTGGTGTGCATGGTTTATATTGTCAAGGCTTTCCATTATTGCTGAGTAAAACTGATAGCAACTTCTGCTCTCTACACATGTAGAATTAAATTTGGAAATCTGGAGGTTGCTGTTAATGGTGCACTGTTGTAGATTTCACCATAGAAATCTTCACAGAGATCAATAAGATTGGATGAATTTAGGTTAATTAACTATTATTCTCCTCCTAAAGACATGTGAAAAGGTTAGGCCACAATCAAAGAATAGTAACTGAGTTTGTGGCTGCATTGAAAATAATAATTAGTATTGAACATCCTTAATGAGTTTATAATTATGGAGCATCATTTGCTCAGAAACAAAGGGAGGATTTTTAAAGGAACAGAAGTTAAAATAATGTAATTCGTATTTCTGTTTTTTGGCTTTCCACTAATCCTAGTCTATGACTCGGTCTTCATTTTGCTCCTTATGAAATGACTTAAATCCAATTTGTTTTCTCTATTTTACTGCATACTACTTAGATTAGATTACCTACAGTGTGGAAACAGGCCCTTCGGCCCAACAAGTCCGCACCGATCCGCTGAAGCCCAACCCACCCATACCCCTACACTTAACCCTTCACCTAACACTACGGGAATTTAGCATGGCCAATTCATCTGACCTGTGACTGTGGGAGGAAACAGGAGCACCCGGAGGAAACTCCACACAGTCAGTTGCCTGAGGCGGGTCTCTGGCGCTGTGAGGTAGCAGTGCTAACCACTGTGCCACCGTGCTGCCCACAATCAGTGTGTCTCAATGAGGATTCTTCAGTTTGAATGCTTGAAGATTCTCCTGATTATCTTGCTTAAGATTGCAGATCTTCTGTAGACAGCATCAAATTCAAAGAGATGCTGTGAGATTGGAAGTCTCCACTGGCAAGCCGCTGAAATTCTGTGGCCAGTGGTGGAGGAGATGAATGATGAATGCCATTCCTGTCATCAAATTTGTTACAATCAGAACAACAGCCAAGTGTACAATCTAAGGGTACTATCTCAGATTGCTGCATTTTATTATGAACAAATCATTTAAAGTATGCAATGTGTTTTACAGAAAGGCAACTTTCTAAAATGTGAATATTATTAATTTTTAAATATGACAATTGATTAAAGAACAGTTTTAAAAATTGTTCTTTAATCAATTGTCATATTTAAAAATTATATACTTGGAAAGATTCATTAATTTGCACATTCTTATAATTTTACTTCCAACTCATTTTGCGATTTATGGAGTCCTGTTTCACTAATCACAAATAAATTCAGTACTACAGACATCCAAAAGATTCTTTAAAGTTTATAAATAGACGTAACTCAAATTTTAATTATCTAATTTTATTTCTAGAGATTCAATTGCCATTTAATGTCGTGTTTTGAATCATTATCATTGTTGTAAGCATCATGTCTGTAAATTATCCTTTGGTATCAAGGAATGGTGGTAGTTCAAGTTTATATGTGAACATAAATAAAATTCTGTCGAAAGCATATGTCTAGAAGAAACATTGCAGCAGATTTCCATATGGTCAGCCTTTGCGCTGGCATGATATACTATCTGATAATTCATTAAGGGGAATGGTTTACAATTCACTAGTCTCATTGTAACAAGAAGAAAATGTCAACCATCTACAAAACATTTACAAGCCCTTCTTCTTTCTTGATTGAAAGTTCTAATTAAGTGGATACAGAAAATTAACTGAAATTAGCTGTCAGAAAGTCACATTTAAATGAATGATGAGCTGCTCCAGCAGTAAACATTTAAATGATATAAATTGCCATTTAAGTGTATGGTTTAATGTTTGTCATGCTTTAATGTGACATGAAACTGTAGTGGCAATCAAACAGCTTGTCCTGATTTGAACATATTGGAGGAGTTTTGTTTCTGTGTGACTTTGTGTTATACTGAATAGTTATTTTGGACTTTGCATGTAGACTGTGTATGTTCTCAAATGTGTGCATTTTAATGAAGCAGGTCAGAATTCTGGTATTTTATTCCCAGTAAATGCTTACTAAATAATGAATTTATTGCATACTTAGCTATTGGGTTTGCTGTATATAAATTATTGTTCTGACAGAAGCAACCCCTTGCAGTCTTAGATACGGAATAAATTTATTTTAGTGGTAAATTCTACATTCAGAAGTTCAAATCTTAGAGCTGTTGTATTATTTAAATTATTACTTTATGAAATATACCAGCAGGTACTTTTTAACTAGGAATCAAGAATAATTTTCAATAATTCATTCTTTTATATGAATATTGTAATATGATAAAGACACATTGATTGGTTAATATGTGAATAGATGTTCATTATCGGTATGCAGATCAAACAAAAAACCAACAAAACAAAAATTGCCTCTAAAAGGACTCCTGTATGATAATAAAAGCATTGTAAAGTGCAAGTCTGCACAACCTCTGCACCTAAAATAAATTTCATGGCAGAAAAGCCAACTCAAAATTTACAACAAATTTATTGCACTTCACAAAAAATCCCAACTGTGTGGCATAATACTGCTAGAGGAATAGGGTACCCTTTACCCTTTATTCTTTCACTGAGCCGATGAAAGTAAGAAGTAGGAGGAATAGCAGGCCATCCGGCTCATCAAGCCTGTTATCCCATTCAATACTGGCTGTGGCTAAACTCAATTTTACTTGTCAATCAAAAATCTGTCTGGCAACCATGTAAGTGTTCAATGACCAAGCTTTCACAACTCTTTGTGGAAGGAAATTCAAATATCAGTAATGCTTTGGGAAAATAAATTCCTTCTCAGCTATGCCTTAAAGGAGAAACTTTTTTTTTAAAACAACTGTTCTAGCTTATTCTAGACCCCAATAAGAAACATCCTCCTAGCATGAAGCCTGTTAATCCCCTCACAATTCTTAGTTTATGCAAGATCAGTAAGTTTGGTGGGCCAAATGGCCTGTTTCCATACTGTAGGGAATCTAATCTAATCACACCTCATACTTTGAAGCTGTAATTTCTAGTCTTCACTTATTCAACCTTTTCTCGTAAGACAATCCCTTCACCTGACAAAGCAATATACTGAACCTTCTCTGAAATACTTCCAGTACATGCATATCCCTCTTTAAGTAAGTTGACCAAAACTTTACGGAATACTATACGTGTGGTCTCTCTAAATCACTGTGCAACTATAATAAAGGTTCCCTACTTCGGTTCTCCGCTGCCTTGCAATAAAAAGCTACATTTCACTTCCCTTCTAAATTATGTGATATACCTGCAATTTTAGTGATTTGTATACAGGAACATGTAGATCCCTCTGTCTTGCAGCACTTTGCAGCTTCTCTCCATTTAAATAATACTCTGCTTTTTTTTGTATTGTTGCTGACGATGTGGACAATCTCACATCTTCCCATGTTATACTTTATCTGCTAAATTTGCCCAGTCACTTATTCTAGATATATTCAGTTTCAGGTTCTTAGCATCTTCCCACAACTCACTTTGCTTTCTGTCTTTGTTTGGCTAAGTACACTATGTCCCTTCATCCAAGTACATTGAGGCTCCAACACTGATCCCTGTAACACTCCTGTTGCCTTTTTGCCAATCCAAAATGATTCATTTATCCAAACCCATTTTCTTGATAGTTAACCAAGCCTTCATCCATGTTAATATTTTAACTGTAATACCAAAGGAATTTTTTTTCTTGTGTAGTACCTTTGATGTGGCACCTTAGCAAATATTTTTTGGAAATCCAAATACATTTACAAATTCCACATTATAAAGATTGTTGTTACATTCTGAAAAACTTCAATATGTTTGCCATGGACAACTTCCCTTTAACAAAACTGTATTGACCCTGCCTTTTTTAAAAATGATTCTCTAAATATTAATGATTCTCTACTACCTCAAAAATGATGAATTCCAGCAATTTTACCAACGCCATTTCCTGTTGTCTGCCTTTTTTCATCTAGAATGGTGATATTATACTTGAGATTTTCAAATCCACGAGGACATTTCCTTGCTGTGGTGCAGTTGCTCTGGCAGAAATCTTCATTCATAAAATCCCCATAGTATGGAAACAGGCCATTCGAACCATTGAGGCTGCACTAATCCTCCAAAGACTATCCCATCGATACCCACATTCCCTATTCCCCATGTCTAACCGACCAACCTGCACATCTTTGGACTCTGGGAGGAAACTGGAGCATCTGGGGAGAATGTACAAACTCGACATAGACGGCTGCCCAAGTCTGGCGCTGTGAGACAGCAGTGCAAACTAGTGAGCCACCATTCCTTTCTTGGATCAAGCAGCATACAAGGCAAATAAAGCAAGTGCTGATGCTGTTTCCATAGCTAGAGTTTCCAGGATTAGGTGTCTAGCCTGTCACCATTGGTAGTGATTATATAAGCACAAATAATGTGACACATCCTGCTCTGCCCTAGCCAAAAGTTTGGCCAGTGGATCTAATATTTGAAAAAGAAGCCCTTTCATATCATAGGCTGTACAATTGTGACTGTAGAAAGGGCAACTGTAATAAGGTACTTGGAAACACAACAGCAGCTTGTATTCATATGGAACATTTGTAAAAATACCTGAGAAGTGGGTTGCTGGGTATTAGGCTTTACAATTTGAAATGACTGGGAAGAGAATCGATGGCTCAAAAGAGAATAGTTTATAACATAATTTCATAAATAGTAGAAAACTTTTCGATGGTTGCAATATGCTCCACAGTGCTTTATGATCTTGGCTGACCTTAACTCTACTTTTCTGCCTCCTCATAGAGTCTATTCCCCAGTCAATCAAAGGTCTGTTTGTTAGCCTTGATTGTATTCAATGACCAAGACTTCACTATTCTTAGAGAAAGAAAATTCCAAAGAGTAATGAATGACCCACCGAGAGACAAAATTCCTATTAACTGTACCTAAAATGTGAAGCCTTTATAGTTGCTTGTGGTAGAGCCTACTAGGGAACAGGCAGTTTTGGATTTGGCAGTATATAATAAGGCAGACTTGATTAGGAAGCTTAAAATAAAGAAACACCTAGGGGGCAGTGACAATAATATGACAGAATTCACCCTGCAGTTCAAGAGGAAGAGGCTGTAACCAGATGTAACTGTATTGCAATTGAGTAAAAATAACTGCAAAAAACATGAGGGCAGAGCTAGCCAGAGTTGATTGGAGGGGGGGCCTAGCAAGAAAGATGGTGCAGCAGCAATGCCTGCTGTTTCTACAGATAATTCAGGAGGATTTCATCCCAAGTAAGAAGACACTTACCAAGGGGAGGAGTGGGCAACCAGGGGTAACAAGAGAGATCAGAGATTGCATAAAAGTAAACAAAAAGTTCCATGTGGTGAAGATTAGTGGGAAGCCAGAAGATTGTGAAACCTTTAAAAACCAGCAGAGGGCAACTAAAAATGCAGTAAAGGGGGAGGAGATAAAATATGAATGTAAACTAGCTAGTAATATTAAAAAAAGCAATCATTTTTTGGATACCTGAAAGGTGAGAGAGGGGGGCAAGAGTGGACATTGGACAGCTGGAAAATGAGGCTGCGAAGTAGTAATAGGGAGCAAACAAATATCGGAGAAACTGAACAGGTACTTTGTGTCAGTCTTCACAGTAGATAACTCCAGTACTCTACCAGAACTTCAAGTGTGAGGGACCAGAGGCGAGTGTAGTAGCCCACTAAGGAGAAGGTGCTCAGCATAGCTTCGTCAAGTGGAGGTTATGCCTAACAAATCTGTTAGGATACTTTGGGGAAGTAATGAGCAAGTTAGACAAAGAAGAGCCAGTTGTCACGATCTATTTGGATTTCAAGAAAGCCTTTGACAAAGTGCCATACAGAAGGCTGCTAAATAAGATGAGAGTGCATGGTATTCGGGCAAGGTACTGGCATGGATAGAGGATTAGCTGACTGTCAGAAGGCAGAGAATGGGGATAAAAGGGTCTTTTTCAGATGGCAGCAAGTGACTAGTGGAGTTCTACAGGAACCAGTGATGGAACCACAACTATTAATGTTATACATTAACGATCTGGATGAGAGAACTGAGGGCATTATTGCTAAGTTTGCAGATGACATTAAACAGGTGGAGGGACAGATAATTGTTAATGAGGCAGGGAGGATGCTGATGGATGTGGACTGGTTTGGAGACTGAGCAAAGAAGTAGCAGTTGGAAGCCAATGTGGGTCAGTGTAAGGTTATGCACTTTGGTAAGAAGTGTAGAGGTGTAGGCTGTTTTCTAAATGGTGAAAGGCTTTGGAAATTTGAAGCACAAAGGAACTTAGGAGTCGTAGTTCAAAATTCTCTTAAGGTTAACATGCAAGTTCAGTTGGCAGTTAGGAAGGCAAATGCAATGTTAGCATTCATTTTGGGAGGACTAGACTACAAGAGCAGAGATGTACTACTGAGGCTGTATGATGGTCAGACCACATTTGGAATAGTGAGCAGTTTTGGGCCCCATATCTAAGGAAGGGTGTGCTGGTTTTGGAGGGGGTACAGAGGTGATTCACAAGAATTATCCTAGGAATAAAGAACTTGTCATATGAAGAGCAGTTGAAGGTTCTAGATCTGTACTCAATTGAGTTTAGAAGGATGAAGGGAAGATCTCATTGAAATTTATCCAATACTAAGCGGACTGGATAGAATGGATGCGGAGAAGATGTTTTCACTAGTTGGAGAAACTAGGATCTTGAGGGCACAGCCTCAGAGTGAAGGCAATACCTTTTAGAACTGCAATAAGAAGGCATTTCTTTAGCCAGAGGGTGGTGAATCTGCTCAACTCATTGGTGCATAAAGCTGTGGAGGCAACACTGTTAAGTGGATTTAAGACATAGATGGGTTATTGATTAGTAAGGGGATCGAAGGCTACGGGAAGAAGGCAGGTGAATGGGGTTGAGGAACATATCAGGTGTGATTGAAAGGTAGAGCAGACTCAAAGGGCTGAATGGCCTAATTCTGCTCCTGTATCTTATCGCCTTTTGTCATACGACAAACACCGCATTCTAGGAATCAGTTTAGAGAACCTTCTCTGAATTGCCTCTGTTACAAGTACTTTCATCCTTAGCTAATGTGACAAAGAACAGAATTATCTGTTTTGAAATACTAGTTCATCATCGTGCATGGAAATGAACATCATAGGCATGTGGAAAGAGCATGGTGAATCTTATGGCAGGGCAGAATTATCACCTCTATCATTTATCACTACTAGTCAAATGCCCTGGCACCATATTTTAATGGCAGCAGACATCCGCTTTTTTTCTGCAAACCAGAAATCTCACTAATGCTGTCAGATTTGAAGCTGACAATGTAACATTCTGGCCCTTGCCCCGTTCCCGTTCAACCTTGCTGTCTTCTCCAGATGGACATCTGCCTATGGGTAGACAGAGGTCCCCCTTTAGCCAACCTCCTTTGCTTATAACCATTACAGTGTAGCCTCCCTTTGTCTGTCATCCTCCAATCCCCAAGCAAATTAGACTACTGATACCTAGTCACAGTTAGGGCTCAACACAGGTGATTGATCGCCAAAGAGGACATAGCAAAAGCTGCTCAATCTAGCTACTTGTATCTCACTTGGTGCTTGTGACCTATGTGCATTCATGAGTCTGAAGGCACATACTGGTCACTCATCGGGAGTTTAATTGTGAACGGGAAAATGATTCTGGCAAACTTGTTTTTCTGATGAACCTGCAGGATATTGAAATGTATGCAAGCGTTGGGAAACTCAACATTTGTTTCAAGTTTACAGAACTTACTTGCAAACTTTCATCACACATTACAAATCTGATTATTGTATTCTCACCTAATTAAGCTCCAGTAATTCCTACTCCCAACCACAGTACAAGATTCCACCCAAAACCTGTCAATGTTCTGGATGTAGTCTCACTAATGCTCTGTAAGTTGTAACAGGATTTCTCTAATTTAATATACATTTATAGAATTTAGGCAATGTTGGTAGATTACAACTAAGTGCTGCAGGTAATGCTGTTAAGAACCTGAGATGCAGCCCATCGGACCTTAAGTTCCATTTGTTTCCCCACGACTTTTTCTCAACTGGCAGCAAGAAGCAGCAAAACAGTAATATTTGAAATGACTAAATGACGTAGATATTCATACAGAGATGAAATAGAGTGCAATGGCACTGGCAATCCAGAATCTAAGGAGGTGAATACAAGATGCAGTTTATGATGTGTTTCAATCAAAACTGATGATGTACCCTCTATTATTAAAAATGGGAAAGTAGAAGCAAATTGGTCCACTTAAAATCAATTCTGCCTGGTTAATGGGATGTGAAAAGTCACAATCACCATTCAGTGGTAGGCAGGAACACATCAGGCAATGTTACCAGAGGCTCCGACAATTACAGACCAAGCGATAGAGGAGGTCCTCCAGATTCTGTGCAATCAGTACACTCAAATACAAACAACTTATTGCCTCTGTGGAATAGGTGATATCTGCCTTGGAAATACAGAATCAGCAGAGTAAGTGCTGGAAATGCATTTAAACCTCCAATCCATCTCAGTAGCTATGGTGAGGCAAGAGAGAGACAGGAAAACTTGAACTTGATCACAGAGAAAAGGATCACCAGCTAAGCACGTTGGGAATTTCCCCTGAGGAAACTCTAAAGGTGCCTTGTTTCCCTATCTCCCCTCTGCCAGTGAACTCATTGTCTGCAGCAGTTCAAGCTGAGGGTGGTGCACTTATACGTGGGTTATATGGAAGTATCTAGTATACACTTCTGTTAATATAAACTCACAACAATTGTAATGTTTGCTATAGTCTCATTACGCCACTATGTGCTGACATTCTTGTCTGAATTGAAAGGAATGGCGTATCTTCCCCCATTAGACAGTGAGTGCTGCTCTTCTATCAGGGCACCTTTTTATTGGCTCTCATCAGCAAAAATATGTGCACCTAAAGTTATTTTCATGATTCCGTGAAGTTTACATCTAGCATTTTGGGGATTGTAGTCAATGTTCACAAGATTATTTTTCAGGGACAATGTCCTTGTCTGATGAGATTACAGTGAAGACATTGAGTCTGTGATTGCAAAATTACAGACTCCATAAAGTATATGAGTGATGGAGAAATGGGGCCCTGCTCTTCAGAATTCTGGAGGAAAGACGTTTCTTCTGGTCAAGTATCCAGAACTAGGTAAAACATTATCTGAATAAGAGGAACCCAATACATTACTGATATGCAAAGGACTTCATTCACTAGGGGAAAATAGTGGGAATGTTTAGAGTTATTAAATTCCTTGAAGTGAAAACATAGTAATTGAGGATGCTCAGTAATTGCAATGGTACAGTCAAAGAACCCACCTAGCACTATGAGAATAGTAAGGGAATAAAGCAAATAGTGACATAATTGATCTATCATTTTCATGTTTGCGAGCAACCTCCTATTACATCTTGGGATCATCATCGCTTCCACTTCCTCACTAGAGGACTCTCTCCTTCTCTCATGACAATTTTCCCCTTTTGCCTAGTGAAGCTGTAGAGAGCATAACACATCACATTGATGTGGAATGTTCTTTCTGGTGTAGATAACAGGGTACCAGCTGAACGACCAAAGTGTTGGAATGTCACTGCCAGCAGTCCAGTTGCTCTCTCAACAATGCCCCTACATGCAAAGTTTAATCTCTCCTCAGCATTTGTCTGAAGATTCCTGTTGGGTGTCTCTTGTGTTTCAGCCAATCCTGTATGTGACATGTGGCATTAGAAGCTTTGATCACCTGTGAGTGCTGTATAATGAAGGAGTGATGATAGCTGATTGGATATGGTGGAGTGTATGGCTGTGTGGTTACAGAACGTCTGCTAATAAAGGAGTAGAATTCTTTCCTATTAACAAACATAACTGAGTGGTACCAGGGTGGTCTGATGACAATCATTTGTATTTCTTGCCTTCAGGAAAGCTGTGTGGCAGCAAAGTCAATTGCATCCAGAGAGCAGTGCACAAGTTGATGCATTTCAGCAAGGAGCGCCAAAGTCATCTCTGAGATATATTTATTGGTAGCTGACTATGAAATTCTGCAAAGGTCCCCAGTGGCTCACTGGAACAACCCATCCTCCCTTTAGCCATTTGGGCTTTAACATGACCCTTGCTCCTTGAATATATCCAGTCAGCTTATAACAAACAAATGCAATTTAAAGCCATTTCACTGTAAGGAGAAAGCAGTAAATGCATACCTGAATTCCAGGAAGTTGTAAAGATCACCAGATAAATTCTATTATAAGCAGCTATGTAGTGATTGCTGTCTTAATTGGGAAGGCCCACTTAATTCTAGTGAGTTGTGCTTTCATTGAGATGCCAGTATATGCACATAAGCTTCGCGACACCTGCAGATGGGAAGGTTGACCTGTCTTTTGAGGTTGAAGAATGTTGTTGAATGAGCAATCTGTATTGCTGCTCATCAAGTTCTATATGCTGTCTCTTCAATTCCTCACTATAAGGTACAGAGGACTTTTTTACACCATTCTCTTTAAGGGTAGGGATCTCCAGGACTTGCTTGATCTATTGTGGTGAAGCAATGAGAAGAAACTTTTGTCTTAACATGTAGTTTATTGCATGATAGCAACTACGCTACAAGTTGCACTTATCTGTTAGACCTTTTAAAGTGAATATGAGGACACGGATCACTTCTTTGAGATTGTATGCTATTTTTCTCACTAACACTGTAAGACCATAACACATAGGAGCAAAATCAGGCCATTCGGCCCATCAAGTCTACTCCCCCATTTGATCATGGATGATTTGTTTCTCAACCCCATTCACCTGTCACCTCCCCATAACTCTCGATTCCCTTACCAATCAAAAATCTACCTATCTCTGTCTTGAAAATGTTCAATGACTTGGCCTCCAAATCCCTCTGTGGCAATGAGTTCCAATGATTAACCACCCTCTGGCTGAAGAAATTCCTTCTCATTTTTGTGCTAAATGATTGTGCCTTCATTCTAAGGCTGTGCCCACAGGCCCTCGTTTCTCCTGCTAGTGGAAAGTTCTCCACGTCGTTCTATCCATGCCTGTCAGTATTCTGTAAGCTTCAGTCAGATTCTAATTTCCCCTCCCCTCCATCCTTCCAAACTCCATCACGCACAGACCCAGGGTCCTCACCTGCTCCTCATATAACAAGCCCTTCTTTCCCAGGATCATTCTTGTAAGTCACTCCAACATCTGCATATCGTTCCATAGATATGGGTCCCAAAACTGCTTACAATATACCAAGCATGGTCTGACCGGAACTTTATACAGCCTCAGCAGTAAATTTCTAAACCTGTATGGTAGCCCTCTTGAAATGAGTGGTAACAATGCATTTGCCTTTCTAACTGCCAACTGAACTTGCATATTAACCTTTAAAAGAATTCTGAATTAGGAGTCCCAAGTCCCTTTGTGTTTCAGATTTCCAAAGCCTTTCCTCATTTAGAAAATAGTCTATGCTTCTATTCTTCCTCCCAAAGTGCATAACCTCCCTTTTTCACGCGTTGTATTCCATTGGTCACTTCTTTACCTACTATCCTATCCTGTCCAAATCCTCTAATGTCCCCATTTCCTCAATGTTACCTGTTCATCCACCTATCTTTGTGCCATCTGCAAACTTAGCAACAATGCCATCCGTTCCTATGTCCAGATAATGTGAATAGTTGTGATCCTAACATGGACCCCTGTGGATGTCCACTAGTCAGCAGCTGCTAACCTGAAAAACACCCCTTTATCCCTGCTCATGGTAGTACCTTTCCCCTAACATAAGCCATATAACATCATTCCAATGAGTCGGGCTTAAGGCGCTCCTCAGTATTAATAATTTTAGACCCTTATACTCTTACACAACAAAGACTTAGTCACAGAACATTTCCTTGATGACAAGAATATGATGTTTTGCATCTGCCCAGTACAATTCACCCTTCCCCATTCTTATTTCCTCCTCTGAGACTGGAAGTCTCCATCCTAGAATTCTACTTCTCCTTCAAAGAACTATCTGATTGAAACTGGGACCATATAGACAGCATGCACTGCCTTCTTGTTCCACGGTAATCTTCATTATATCTGCTACAAATCCCAATGAAGATTGTAATATTGACTCATCTAAGTACCTAAGTTCATGTAATATCCTTGCAAATAAATTATAACATTTGATGTATGGTTTCTAATGTTTCCTCAGACTGCATCTGTAAATTTGGGGATTGATGATATGAAATTGTTTAGATTTTACTGTATGAAAATAGTCTGGCAGTAATTTCAGGATAAATTTGTCTCAATACATGTCATTCAAGTTCATTCTTTGAGCAATAGAATTGATTTTATTTGAATATGCTGATTATTTTCTGCATTCTAATTTGGTGTTATATGCTTTAAAATGAACTGTTAGGTGGAACAGTTCACTAGATAAATGTTAGCTGCTATTTTGTTATTTTCTCTGAAGTCACAATTAGCATTTTTTTTGTTGGAACCTTATGGTTTATTGAACTTTATTGCCAGGTTCTAAAACAATTCCTGATGAAGGGCTTATGCCCGAAATGTCGAATTTCCTGTTCCTTGGATGCTGCCTGACCTGCTGCACTTTTCCAGCAACACATTTTCAGCTCTAAAACAATCAGGGCTATAGTTGAATTTGATGGTGTTATTGGATCAGACCAAACACCCTCAAAATATATTAAGATGGTCTAACAATTTCTAATTTTAAAGGCAAGTGCCAAGTGTTGCATTCTAGATGCAATTCAATGAGTCAAACTACCAGATTTGAAGCAAAACACACTTTATTCATACACTATTGTTAAAATATAACAAACGAGAGAAGAAATTGGAATAACTTGAGTCTATTGAAAAACTTAGCAGAATGATAGATTATTTTACTACTATTGTTTAACTGTTCCAATATAGTAACATCCCATGAACATACCCTTGGAAAAAGGCAAATTCAGTAAAGCAGATTGTATGACAGGTATTTCTCCCATCCCAGAAGAAAAACATTAAGAGAAAACTCTGAGGGAGAGAGTAGAAAGGAGAGATGTATAGCAGCTCCCACCTAGCTTCATAACCTAGCAACCGATACAGCTGAAAACTAAAAATCCAGGTTCTCTAGGAGCTTGTCCCTCCCAGTCAGGCTGCTTCTGTTGTTCCAATTTTTAAAAAAAAACAAGGCCTCTCAAGCTGTTTACTTTTATGGGCTTTCACTAGCTCATCATTCTGCTTTAAAACCTCTCCTCAAAAAAAAAGCCTGGGATAAAATACACCTCTTAAAGCCATAGTGTCATCACAGTGGTTATATAGCCTTAAAGTTCTCACTTACTCTCTGGCCAAAATTGATGGTTTTATTTGATAGTTTTGCTGGGAGAGCATATCAAAGTGTGCAAGCCCTATCCAAGCTGAGCAGTAATCCTTAATCTGGCAATACTTTTACTTTGGGCCTGAGACCAGAAACAGGACAGGAAACTGGACTGTCTGATGAATAGCAGCAAGAAAGCCTTTTGGGTTTAGAATTCACCTGAATGTTTGGAGATAGAAGTCCACTTGCCTTCAGACCTGTCTTCAGCTAGCTGTGATGAACCCTTAAACACTTTAAGCAATCACCCAACATTAGCTTATTGATGTTGTGTCCAGATGCCCCATCACTTACAGAAATAGGATACTGGGGGTAAGAGGACTGAGAATGCTCTCTCCCACTTCACTTTCATGACAGATCAGGCCCATGTTCACTTACTGGGAAGCCTGGAATATTTTAAAATATTGAGGCATTGCTTTTAGATTTATCCTCCTCTGCTGTTTTGATTTTTCCACTCAGAGAATAGACATACTCCAATGAGGTCAGGTGACTGGACACCCAAGCTTCAAAGCCACTAACATAATGGGCTGCAATGTATTAGTTGATTGTCTAAATACAACTCAATCAAGGAGTAGATTTTGTAAAATATGTCCTTAGTTTAGAAACTCTATTTCTAATTTGACACTAAAATTACCCCCTGTTGTGATTTGCAGGCTCTGGAGAGTGAGTTTGTTTCCTGCCAGCTTCACCAGTGGATTGACCTGATTTTTGGATATAAGCAGCAGGGGCCTGAGGCTGTTCGAAGCCTCAATGTCTTCTATTACTTGACCTATGAAGGAGCTGTCAATCTGAATTCCATCAGTGACCTGGTACTAAGAGAGGTAAGTTCATGGGAAAACAGAGTGACATAATGCTTGAGCGAATGAACCAGAAGAGTTTTTTTCGCCAGAATTACTAGACACAGCAGAAGCATTAGATATGAAAAAAATTCAACCTTGGTTCAGTCTATCTTTGGTTTGCCAATTTATTCTAAGTAGCTATGAAGCAAGCACAAGAGAAAGTTTACTTGTTCTAAGTATCTCACAGGTGTTTTCACAGATTTGTTTGTTTGATCTACAATTGTATTTAGTGATAGAAAATATTATTCTTGACTTTCACCAATGAGCTTTGGAATGTGTGACTGGCAGATTGGTGAAAACAGGCCTGTAGCTCTGATACAATTTCTGTTAACTGCCCCAGAGACTTAATGATGCATGACAACTGCACCATTACATATCACGCTGCAGCACAGTAAAAAAGAGGGAACCTCTTAGTCATTCAGACTTTGAAATCTTTTTTCCAAATGCAGCTATATATGTTTGATAATTGGAAACATGTTAGAGGGGGAAATAATCTGAATGCACACCAGCCAGGCCCCAGTGGAGCTGATTTGCCTGTGGTTCTGTAAAGCCATTAGTGCACTTGCTGTATGTCAAAAGTTATAAACATTTTAAAGCAGTACTTGTGAATATAATGTCATTGCAGTTGCAAAACACAATTGGAAGTAGCTTTTTTTTTGTTATTTCAGCATCTTTGAATGCTTTCTCCTGCACACTGAGTACTGATAAAAGCATTGGAAATTCTTGATGAACAATGCTTGATTGACTGATACCCCTTTTCTGAAAAAAAAATCCAGTAACAACTCGATATGTATATTTTTGTTCGATATGTATTTTTTAATAGTAAGTGCTGATTGCTTATTTTTAGGGGAAACTAGTTTGAACAAATGAAGGAACTGAGATGCATCCATTAACTCAGGAGTATCTTAGCATAATATATTATTTGAATTGTACATACTAATTTAACTCTCTCAAACTAGCTCAGTAATTCGTACAAGTGAATTCTCTAACAATGCTTCATGTTTCATTGAAAAAATATTATCTTTTAAAATAGACAATGGTGTTCACATTCACAGTGCAAAATTTATGTGTGTCTGAAAATTGTTTTCCCTTAAAAGTTTAAGAACTGTGAAAATGTTTCCCTTGGTTGGAGTATTAATGGTATTGTTGTTTAAGAGATAAGTAGCATGAACTTTTCTGGTTTACTGTTATTTTTGTAATGCTTCAATAATTCATTATTGTTGACCATGTAACATTTAGATGAGTTCACGAAATAATTGACATTCATTTTGAAAACTGACTGAGGAGAGATTTTAAATGAATATTGTTTTATCTTGTATGATTAATACCATTCAATTATTATAATCATACGTGCATTTTCACAGTATCTAATCTTCACATACTTGGGGTTATAGAGACTGAACAAAATTATAAGCAACCTGCCACATTATTGGTACTTATAAAATTTTGTTCAAAGGTGTAACAGAAATACTAACTTGTTTTAATTTAGTGTTTTCACTATCTCAGAAGAAATGCTTTGCAGTCATTGAGGTACTTTTGAAGTGGAGTTATTGTAGTGTAAGAGAAACAAGAAACCAATTTGCATATAACAAGATCGCAAGCAGCAATGAGATAAATGACCAGTTAATCTAATTTAGTGACGTCGGGATTAGTTGGGAGATTAATGCTAGCTAGGCTAAGAAGAATGAACACATATGTTCAGGGATCAACAAAATATTAATCTACATTTGGAATACTATTTTGAAATACTGTTGTCATTTATATGGGCGATGCAGTCAAATGTATATCAACAATTTCAAACTGTTTTGTCAGTGTTTAAGCACAAACTTTTTAAAAGGTCTTTATTCCTCTATCCAAGAGATGCATAGAACTGCCTAACTTTAGACCACAATCTCAATTCCAACCTCAAACATTTTATTTTTAACACAGACAGATACAGCATACCATTAAAAAAAACGTTAGCACATGGAAATAAATAGTTAGCATTAAAACATATCAACTTCTAAGAACAGTGCAAGAATGCCCAATACCTCTGCCTTTTTTCTCCAAGTTGGAACTGGAAATCCAATAAGTGTCCAGCAGGTTCATCAGCATCTGGAAATAAACCAAAATACTTTGAGAGTATATCCTTCATCAGTTTGATATTCTTTCTGAAAATGCAATTCCAAGTACTTCTTCCTTCTTACCTTTTTAAAAATACTATCATTCCTTTTTTTTTCCAACATTGAGAAAGATGCACTGTTGACACTATTAACTAACAGTAATCTCTCCATCTCAGTTTTGAAAGCTGCACTTGTTTAATACTGAAGGACTGATTCGCTTCGTTGACATATCATTGTCGTGTAACGTGAGCTGAAGAGTCTTAGAGTTTATATTTCACTGGATATATAATTTCTTCAGCAATTTAAACTTGATAAACTTATTTCTGGATTTTGCATTAGCCTGAAAGACTGGTAATTTAATGAAGTGATAACTAACAGCCTAACAGCTAATGCTGATAGTTTATGTTGAATACCATGGACCAAGTTACTAGCTGAACTGCATTACACCTCCTCGCTTTTGACAGGATAATTATCCAAATAAAGGGCTAACATGTAGGCTGTGTCCCTCAACAACGTTCAATGGGACAGTGAGTTATCACAAAATATTCATTCATTCTTCACATTCCTATTCCTAGGAGTTATTTCGTGATAAATCAAATTCATGTGCAACTATTGTCTTTCACTGGTGTTCAATTTGTTTGACCTTAAATGCTATTTCAGGCAGGTGGATTGGAGCCAAGACTGAAATCAAGAGAAAGCGTATTGTAGGAAGTGCAGGTCTCTCCTGGGGAAAGAGTGAGGTTGTATAATGAGTTTCCCTGCTATATCCTTTCTTTTCAGTGAGTGCCCTCATTGTATGATGAAACTTTATGAAATGCAGTTCTCAAAATCCAAGTTTTTGAAAGTTAAATCATTTCCTGATAAATTTCAGTTGTCATGAATTCTGTTCTCTCGGGAATGAAGAAAACTTGTTCTGAATTCAAGCTATTCATTGTATACATGTTATCTATGGCCTAATGCAAGAGGACAGTGGCTGTCTTATGTCAAAATGTGTGGCACAGCAGGTTAGGCAACATCAGAGGACTAAGAGAGTCAATGTTTCAGGCATAGGCCCTTCATCAGGAATGTGGTGGGGGTGGGGAAGCTGAGATGAATAGGACAGTGGAGGTGAGGGGAACGTAGTAAACCCACCAACTCTCACAGCTACCTGGATCACCACACTTCCCGTTTTCCCCCCCTCACCCTAGCAAAAACACAATCCCTTACTCCCAATCCTTCCTTCTCCACTGTATCTGATCCCAAACAGAGCAATTCTGGACATCCCAGGTGACCTCCTATTTCAAGGTTCACGATTTCCCCCCTCACATGGTCAACAATGCTCTCCAGCACATCATCTCTACTACCCATACCTCCACCCTTGAACCTCACTCCTCCAACCACAACAAGGAACCCCTAGCCCCCAGTCCTCACCTTCCACTCCACTAATTTCCGGATACAGCACATTATCCTCTGCCATTTCCACCACTTACAATCAAACCATACACTAGAGGTATATTTCCCTCTCCACCCCTATCTGCGTTTCGCAGAGACCATTCCCTCTGTGACTCCCTCGTTACATCCTTATCTCCCACCAACCTCGCTTCCAATCCCGACACCTTCCCCAGCTGCCACAAGAGATGTAAAACCTGTGCCCACACCTCTTCACTTCTACTCCGTCCAATGCCCCAAAGGATCTTTTAACATCCAGCAGAGATTTTCCTGCACCTCCAAACACCTCATCTACTGTGTCTGTTTGCTCTCGGTGTGGTCACCTCTACAGTGGGGGGACAAGATGCCAATTTCCGGAACCTTTCAGGGAATATCTCTGGGAAGCACTCACTAAACAACCCCATCGCCCAGTGGCCGATTACTTCAACTCTCCCACCCACTTCACCAAGGACATGCAAGTCCTGGGCCACCTCCACCTCCAAATCCAAGCCACTTGACAAATGGAGGAATAACGCCTCATCTTCTGCCATGGGACCCTTCAACCACATGGCATCAACTTCGATTTGACGTGTTTCCTAATGTCCCCTCACCCCCGCCCATCCCAGATCCAACCCTCCCAACTCAGCACCACCCTTTTGAACCATCCTACCTGTCCATCTTCCTTCCCACCTATTCTCTGCATCTCCCTTCCAACCTATCACTATCAACCCACACCTGCATCTACCTATCGCCTTCTCAGCCACCTTGCCCTCCACCCCCACCCTCCTGTTTATTTCTCAGCCCTCTCCTCCAACATTCCTGATGAAGGGCTTATGCCTGAAACGTCAACTCTCCTGTTCCTTGGATGCTGCCTGGCCTCTTGTGTTTTCCAGCACCACACTTTTCGACTCTGATCTCCAGCATCTGCAATCTCACTTTCTCCTATTAGCTGTCTTATGCTTAGTGCAGAAAAAGCATATTGTGGAGTCTTCAGATTCAAATGGGTCTGATGTAACTCCTAATTTCCTTGGACAAGCCAGCTTTGATGTAATATTATGGTAGTTCTGTGGTTTGCTATTTATAGAACATAGAACATAGAAAAATACAGCGCAGTACAGGCCCTTCGGCCCTCGATGTTGCGCCGACCGAAGCCTACCTAACCTACACTAGCCCAATAACCTCCAATGCCCGCTTGAATGACCATAAAGGGGGAGAGTCCACCACTGATACTGGCAGGGCATTCCATGAACTCTCAACTTGCTGAGTAAAGAATCTACCCTTAACATCTGTCCTATACCAACCTCCCCTTAATTTAAAGCTGTGTCCCCTAGTAACAGCTGACTCCATACGCGGAAAAAGGTTCTCACTGTCAACCCTATCTAAACCCCTAATCATCTTGTACACCTCTATCAAATCTCCCCTAAACCTTCTTTTCTCCAATGAGAACAGCCCCAAGTGCCTCAGCCTTTCCTCATACGATCTTCCTACCATGCCAGGCAACATCCTGGTAAACCTCCTCTGCACCCGTTCCAGTGCCTCCACATCCTTCCTGTAGTATGGCGACCAAAACTGCACACAGTACTCCAGATGAGGCCGCACCAGAGTCTTATACAACTGCAACATTACCTCAGGACTCTGGAACTCAATTCCTCTACCAATAAAGCCCAGTACGCCATATACCTTCGTCACAGCACTATTTACTTGGGTGGCAACTTTCAGAGATCTGTGTACATGGACACCAAGATCCCTCTGTTCATCCACAAGTAATGTACCATTAGCCCAGTAATCCATCATCTTGTTACTCCTACCAAAGTGAATGACTTCACACTTAGCTACATTGAACTCCATTTGCCACCTTTCTGCCCGGCTCTGCAACTTATCTATATCCCGCTGTAACCTGCCACATCCTTCTTCGCTGTCCACCACTCCACCGACTTTCGTATCATCCGCAAACTTGCTCACCCAGCCTTCAAGCCCCTCCTCCAGGTCATTTATAAAAATGACAAACAGCAATGGTCCCAAAACAGATCCTTGTGGAACACCGCTAGTAACTGCACTCCAAGATGAATCTTTACCATCAACTACTACCCTCTGTCTCCTTCCAGCCAGCCAATTCCTAATCCAAACCTCTAATGCACCCTCAATGCCATACCTCCGTAATTTTTGCAGTAGCCTACCATGGGGTACCTTATCGAACGCCTTACTAAAATCCATATACACCACATCTACTGCTTTACCCTCGTCCACTTCCTTGGTCACCTTCTCAAAGAACTCAATTAGGTTTGTGAGGCACGATCTGCCCTTCACAAAACCATGCTGATTACAGTTGTTTGGCATTGATCTAACTGGTGAATGGCATGCAACCTCTGGTGTCTTCCATTTAATCTTTGATCATGCATTTACATATTGCCAAACATAATGTGCCATGTAATGTTTCACCATAGGCAGTGGTTAGCAGTTCAATGTACTATATAAATGTAACTTATTGTTGTTATCTACACGACATCATGTTCAACAGTTTATGTATTACATGTTTAAACATAAGTAATTTCGTCACTACAAGTGTGCAAATAGTTGGTAGCTACTGTCGTGAATGGCTGTTTATATTTGAGGAATTAGTAATTTCATGGTATCTAGGATAATTTTAGAAACTCCCATTGAAAAATGTACAATATCTGAGACTTTGACTGCCATTTTTTTCTATGCAAGTATTTTGATTTACATTTTACAGCATTGCTTTTTAATTTACTTCAAATACTGTTCCATGGATGCTGTTTTAAATTAGCAAAGCCTGAAAGCCTGTGACTGATCCCTTAAGACCAGCTGTAGTGAAATCTGGTCTGAACAAATGCATTCTCTGTACTTTTCTCTTATTAATCTCAGAATACAGGAGTAATTTGACATTTTGTTAAAGTATGATTTCTTGTATTAAAAGCTGAATGGAAATTTTAATCTGTTCTCTTACAGTTTACATCTGTGATACAACAGTCTCCAATTTACAAAGTTAAGCCTTAAAGTGTGAATTCATAGCCTAGTTCCATAAGATGCACATCCTCATTTATAGTGTTAGCTTTGCCCTCAGTTGACATTTTAATTTTACTTGAAGAGTTGGATTAAATTGGCTAAATTTCTGTTAAATCTAAGATGTAATTAGCTGCTTGAAGAAAAGCTTTGTTTTGAAATGGAAGAACAGTACCAAACAGCATTTTCTCATATTTGATCAGGCAGTTCTGTATTTTTAAAACATTTTATTCTGAAGATGGAGATATTCATAACCTTAGCGCATTATGAAGTGTTTTGACCATATGGACTAAAGTAGTTTAAGAGGAAACCACCAGATTCCCAAAGAGACAAATAACAAATACCTAAATTGCTAATGGTGTGCAATCTCCTGAAAATGAGAATTAAAGAAAAAAAGACTTCCCAAAACTTGTGTAATGTACCTAGAATGTTAATGTTCTTAATCAGGGATGAATTAGGAATCCTTGGGTCCCTGGGCACAATGAATATTTGGGGCTACACCCCACACTCCCCAAAAAAAATCATTAAAATAATTTCTGGTGTTTCTAGCTCTTAGGGTCCACATGAGCCTTTCACATTTCTAGATTAGATTAGATTACTTACAATGTGGAAACAGGCCCTTTGGCCGAACAAGTCCACACCGACCCGCCGAAGCGCAACCCACCCAGACCCATTCCCCTACACTTACCCCTTCACCTAACACTACGGGCAATTTAGCATGGCCAATTCACCTAACCCACACATTTTTGGACTGTGGGAGGAAACCGGAGCACCCGGAGGAAACCCACGCAGACACGAGGAGAATGTGCAAACTCCACACAGTCAGTCGCCTGAGGTGGGAATAGAACCCAGGTCTCTGGCGCTGTGAGGCAGCAGTGCTAACCACTGTGCTACTGTGCCGCCCACAGGTTCCAAGTTCTAGCTCCAAGATGGTGTACTTCTTTGTAGAAAATTAAGAAACGGGTATTAGCATCTCCAGCATCACTTCTCCATCACTCATCATGATGGCAGTGTTTGGTACGCTCATGATTAATATTTATAAATTGATTTTGTTTAGTTGCATGTAAGAAGTAGACTTGGACGATGGATTAATTTGTCCATGTATAAACAAGAGTAGGTTGAACTGGGGTTGCTGTTTGGAAAAGTATATGGTTTGTAATATGTTTCTCTGTAAACAAAAGTTTAGAAACGTGTATAAAATGTTCTGTCCTTCACTCTTGGACTTCCTGGAATAAAAAAATGCCACCTTGGTTTGAAAGTGTCATGATCCCAGTTGATCATAATACTAGACAAGTCAGATGCAAGAATGGTCCTTGATGGACTGTTAGTTTTAAGTCTGCTATTTGGTTGCCATGCTGGTCAATCTCTGACCCTAGTCACATATGTGGCCAATGTACTTTTAATAAAATAATTTAAGTTTATCAGACAAAGGGGGAAACTAATACTACAGAACTTTCAAAGATCTTATCATAAATATAGATGTTTTTCCTCAGCTTTTCGTAGTTCTTGGGTGCTGCAGTGTGTTGTGGCCCTTTTAAATAATGTCCCAATGCAGCTCCATTTGTGGGTGTTAGGATGTTTGCTCCTGCAGTTGAGTATCTGGTCAGTGTGACTGGCATTCCTGTAGATGCTGGCCTGCACCTCTCCATTAGCTTTTTGTTCTACTGTGATGTATAGGAAGTCAGTTATTGTTCTCTTTGGTGAATTTTATATTGGTAAGAATGTTGTTTATGTGCTTGTATGTTTCTTCTATATTGTTGCATTTCATGATGATAAAGATGTCACCCACATAGTGGACCCAAAGCATGGGCTGGATCGAGGGAAGGCTGTTCGTTCTAACCTCTGCATAACTGCTTCTGCTAAGACTTCTGATATTGGTGATCCCATAGGCGTCCTATTGATTTGTTTGTAGGTCGTGTCATTGAGGGTGAAATGGGTTGTGAGGCACAGTTATAGTAGTTTGAGGATGCTATCCTTGCTGATGGAGATGGTGCTGTCAGTTATTTGTGTCCTTGGTTTGTCTAGCAGTGAGGCCAGTGTTTCTTTGGCCAGGATGATGTTTATTGATGTGAATAGATCCTTCATGTCAAAGGAAATCATGACCTCGTCATCCTCTACCTTGGCGTCTTTGGTGTCAGGAATTCCTGTGTCGAGTGGTTGAGTCATCTAGGTATTTCAGTTTGTGTTGCAGTTCCTTTGCTCACCTGTATGGCAGTGTGCCGGGAAGTGGGACTACAAGTCTAAGGAATTTTAAGGACGCCATACCCACAGCCAGTAGAACAGACATCATACGCAGAGTACCCTGAGAGGACTGTGACAAACATTAGGATACGTGAGCACCAGCTAGCCACCAATAAACATGACCAACTATCACTGCTATCCATACACACAGACGAAGAAGGACACCAGTTCGACTGGGATAATACGTCCATCTTGGGACAGGCTAAACAAAGATATGCACGGAATTCCTAGAAGCCTGGCATTCAAACAGGAACTCTATTAACAATATATCTATTTGTATCATTGGTAGTCATAGGTGAGGTGCTGGAAGACTGGAGGTTGGCTAAGGTGATGCTACTGTTTAAGAAAGGTGGTCAGGACAAGCCAGGGAACTATAGACCAATGAATCTGATGTCGGTGGTGGGCAAGTTGTTGGAGGGAATCCTGAGGGACAGGATGTACATGTATTTGGAAAGATGAGAACTGATTATGGATAGTCAACATGGCCTTGTGCATGGGAAGTCATATCTCACAAACTTGACTGAGTTTTTTGAAGAAGTAACAAAAAAGATTGATGAGGGCAGAGCGGTGGACATGATCTATATGGACTTCAGTAAGGCATTCGTCAAGGTTCCCCATGGGAGACTGGTTAGCAAGGTTAGATCTCATGGAATACAGGGAGAACTAGCCATTTGGATACAGAACTGGCTCGAAGGTAGAAGACAGAGGGTGGTGGTAGAAGGTTGTTTTTCGGACTGGAGGCCTGTGACCAGTGGAATGCTACAAGGATCCACTATGTTTCATCATTTATATAAGTGATTTGGATGTGAGCATAAAAGGTATAGTTAGTAAGTTTGCAGATGATACCAACATTGGGGGTGTAGTGGACAGTCAAGAAGGTTATCTCAGATTACAACGGGATCTTGACCAGATGGGCCAATGGGCTGAGAAGTGGCAAGTGGTGTTTAATTTAGATAAATGTGAGGTGCTACATTTTAGGAAAGCAAATCTTAGCAGGACTTATGCACTTAATGGAAGTGTTGCTGAACAAAGAGACCTTGGAGTGCAGGTTCATAGCTCCTTGAAAGTGGAGTCGCAGGTAGATAGGACAGTGAAGAAGGCATTTAGTATACTTTCCTTTATTTGTCAGAGTATTGAGTACAGGAGTTGGGAGGTCATGTTGCGGCTGTACAAGACATTGGTTAAGCCACTGTTGGAATATTGCGTGCAGTTCTGATCTCTTTCATATTGGAAAGATGTTGTGAAACTTGAAAGGGTTCAGAAAAGATTTACAGGGATGTTGCCAGAGTTGGAGGATTTGAGCTTTAGGGAGAGGTTGAATAGGTTGGGGCTGTTTTCCCTGGAGGGTTGGAGGCTGAGGGGTGACCTTATAGAGGTTTACAAAATTATGAGGGGCATGGAAAGAATAATAGACAAAATCTTTTCCCTGAGGTGGGGGAGTCCAGAACCAGAGGGCATAGGTTTAAGGTGAGAGGGGAAAGATATAAAAGAGACCTACTGGGCAACTTTTTTATGCAGAGGGTGGTATGTGTATGAAATGAGCTGCCAGAGGAAGTGGTGGAGGCTGGTACAATTGCAACATTTAGAAAACATCTGAATGGGTATATGAATGGGAAATGTTTGGAGGGATGAAGGCCAGTTGCTGGCAGGTGGGACGAGATTGAGTTGGGATATCTGATTGGCATGGATGAGTTGGACTATGCTGTTCATTTCTATGACTCTATATCGATTTGGACCCCATTTACCAAACTCTCAGAAAAAGAACCCAGAAATGATATCACTTACCACAACAAATCAAGACACATAAATAGCAAGCAGGTCAGAACAGCCTCCGAAGAAACATTGGTCACTGATGATGTTACCTAGCACAGTGACAAAACGTCTGAAAACAAACCTGCCAGCTCAGTGAGCAAACTTACAATCTGAGCATCAACCTGAGCTACAAATCTTCTCTAAAATCTCAAGTACTTAGATACTTTTAGGCTGCTAACCAATCCATTGGTTTCTTATGAATTACACCTGCTTCTGTCCTTTCTTTATCTAGGTTGTAAAAGCTCAAATTAGCAAACACTTCAGCAACATTTTCACCAGGTAGCTGTCTCATCATCTAGCTTGATTCACATGATTTATTGGAAATGCTGTGCACTCACTGATAAAACAAATGGGTTTCTGACCCTTAAAAGTCACCTTCATAGAACTGAAAGTGAAAGCCCATTTACTTCAATTGTAGAATCCAAGTTCCCAAATAACAATAGCATTAGAAATTTGAATTATGTCATCCCCCCCATAAAAAAAACCCGAGAAGATATTTTGAATCTGCTCACTTTTTTTTCATTTAAGTTGACAGCATTAATATATCTACATGAAACACACAAGGATTTCATAACAATCATATTCTGAAGGGAGTCAGTAGCTTTATGATAAAGTCACTTGGATCATATACCAGAACTCCAGGTGAATGTTCTTGGGACGTTGGTTCAAATACCACCACTGCAGATGCCTGTTTGGTCATCCAACATGAACTGAAGGCCAATAGGCTTCACCTGGAGCATCAGAGGCTGAGGGGTGACCTTATAGAAGTTTACAAAATTAAGAGGGGCATGGATAGGATAAATAGGCAAAGTCTTTTCCCTGGGGCGGGGGAGTCCAGAACGAGAGGACATAGGTTTAGGGTGAGAGGGGAAAGATATAAAAGAGACCTACCGGGCAACTTTTTCACACAGAGGGTGGTATGTGTATGAAATAAGCTGCCAGAGAAAGTGGTGGAGGCTGGTACAATTGCAACATTTAAGAGGCATTTGGATAGGTATATGAATAGGAAAGGTTTGGAGGGATATGGGCCGGGTGCTGGCAGGTGGGACTAGATTGGATTGGGATATCTGGTCAGCATGGACGGGTTGGACCGAAAGGTCTGTTTCCATGCGGTACATCTCTATGACCACAGAGCAGGCTCCCTGCACAGCATTTATAGAGCCTGGGGTTGCTATACAAACAGAATCTTAAATTTGTAAATATGATGTCTTAGAGTCATAGAGATATGTAGCACGGAAACAGACTCTTCGACCCTACTTGTCAATGCCGATCCAATAACCTAAGTAATTCTAGTTCTATTTGTTAGCATTTGCCCGCATCCCTCTAATCCCTTCCCATTCACATACCCACCCAGATGCCTTTTAAATGTTGTAATTGTACCAGCCTCCACCACTTTCTCTGGCAACTCATTTGATACATGTACGACCCTCTGCATGAAAAAGTTGCCCCTTCGGCCCGTTTTAAATATTTCCCTTCTCAACCTAAACCTGTGCCCATTAGTTTTAGACTCCCTCACCTTGACTATTTACTCCATCCATGTTCCTCCTGGTTGTATAAGTCTCAATAAGACTGCCCCTCAACCTCCGACGCTCCAGGGAAAATAATGCCAGTCTATTCAGCCTCTCCCTATGCCTCAACTCACCAATTCTGGCAACATGCTTGTAAATCTTTTTTGAACGCTTTCAAGTTTCACAAAATCTTTCCTATACCAGAGAGACCAGAATTCCATGCATTATTCCAAAAGTGGCCTAACCAATGTCCTATATAGCCCCAATATGACTTCCCAACACCTACACTGAATGCACTGACCAATAAAGGCAAGCATACCAAACACCACCTTCACTATCCTACCCACTGCAACTACGCTTTCAATGAACTATGAACCTGCACTCCAAGTTCTTCATTTAGCAACAATCTCCAGGACCTTACCATTAAGTGTATAAGTCCTGCACTGATTTGCCTTTCCAAAATGCATCACTTATCTAAATTAAGCTCATCTGCCACTTCTCAGCCCATTGGCCCATCTGATCAAGATCCTGTTGTACTTTGAGGTAGCCTTCATTGCTGTCTTAAGAAAGAGCAAACTGAAAAAGCTGCATTTGCAATTTGGAATAAATTAGGGGTTGCTTGCTTTAACAGCGTCAATACATTTACGATCAGTAGATGATGGCCACTCAATTCAGCTTCAGTTCATAACACATAAGTCTGGCTTGTTGTATCCAACATTTCTACACTCTATCATGGTGAAGCTAATGTTCCTCCTAATCAATGTCCTCATCTTGTTCCCTGAAATAGTACTGCTATTTCCACAGCTCTTAGAGTCATAGCTCTGTTTCCGTGCTGTATGACTCTTTCAGTCCAACTCGTCCAAGCCGACTATAATCCCAAACTAAACTTGTCCCACTTGCCTGCATTTGGTCTATATCCTTCTAAACCTTTCCTATTCACGTATCATACAGATGCCTTTAAATGATGTAACTGTACCACTTTCTGTGGCAGTTTATTTTATGTAAGAATCACCCTCTACAAAAACATTGCCTCTCAGGTCCCTTTTAAATCCTTCTCCAGTCATCTTAAAATTATACCCCCTAGTTTTGAACTCACCCGAACCTAGGGGAAAGTCCTTTTGCTATTCACCTTATATATAGTGCTCATGATTTTGTCAACCATTTATACTCCAATGAAAAAGTCCCAGTCTCTGCTTATAACTTAAACCCTCCAGTCCCAGCAACATCCTGGTCAATCTTTTTGAACCCACTCTAATTTAATAATATCTGTTCTATAGCAGAGCAATCAGAATGTAAAGAGTACTCCAGAAGTGGCCTCACTAACATTCTGTACAACCTCAACAGGATGTCCCAATTCCTATACTCAGTGATCTAAGCAATGAAGGCAGGCATGCTAAATACCTTCTTAATCATACAGTCTATCTGTGACTCAACTTCAAAGAATTGTGTATCTGAACCCCTAGAGCCAAGTTCTACGACAGTACCCAAGACACTTTTAATTATACAAGTCCTGCCCTTGTTTTACCGAAATGCAATACCTCGCATTTATCTTAGTTAAACTCCATCTGTCACCCCTTGGCCGATTGGCCCAATTGAACAAGATCCCTTTGTAATCTTAGATACTGTTCTTCACTGTTGACTATACCACTAATTTTGGTGTCATCTGTAAACGTACTAACCATGCTTTCTAAATTTGCATGCAATTCATTTATATAAATGACAAACAAAAGTGGCACCAGCACTGTTCACTGTGGAACACCACTGGTCACAAACCTCTAGTCCGAAAAACAATCTTCCACCTTCACTCTGTTTCCTGCCGTTGAGCTAAATTTGTATCCAATTGACAAGCTCACCCTGAATCCTAGTGATCTAATTTTACAAATTAGTCTACCATGTGTAAGCTTATCAAAGACTTTATTTCAGTTCACCTAGACAATGTCTACTGCTGTGCCTTCATCAGTCTTTTTGGTTATGTCGTCAAAACTCCCAACAAGTTTGTGAGAGACAATTCCCTACACATGCAGCTAGCAGGCTATCTGTAATCAGAGCTGAGAAATGTGTTGCTGGAAAAGCACAGCAGGTCAGGCAGCATCCAAGGAGCAGGTGAATCGCATTCCCAATGCCCCTCCCCCAAGTCCCTCCTCCCTACCTTTTATCTTAGCCTGCTTGGCACACCTTCCTCATTCCTGAAGAAGGGCTTATGCCCAAAACGTCGATTCTCCTGCTCCTTGGATGCTGCCTGACCTGCTGCGCTTTTCTAGCAACACATTTTTCAGCTCTGATCTCCAGCATCTGCAGTCCTCACTTTCTCCCAGACTATCCCTAATCAGTCCTTTTCTCATCAAATGCATTTAAATCCCATGTCTCTGAATCCCCTCCAACAACTTCCTCACCACTGATGTCAGACTCCTAGCTCTACAGTTGCCAGGCTTCTCCTTCCAGCCTTTCTTAAATAAATACACAACATTGGCCACCCTCCAGTCCTCTGACACTTCATGTGTGGCTGTAGATGATACAAATATATCCACTAGGGTCCCACAATTTTTTCATGAAGTTCCTACAACATTCTGGGATATTTGATCAGTCCAGAGATTTATCTACTTTTATGTTTTTAAGAGCTCTAGCACTGCTTCCTCTGTAATGTAGACGCTTTAACGACATCGATATTTCTTTCCCAAGTTCTTTGGTCTTCATTTCTTTCTCCATATTAAAAACTGACGTGAAATATTTGTTCAGTATCTCTCCCGTCTCCAGTGATTCCACGCTTAGAGAACCTTGTTGATCTTTAAGGTGCCTTATTCTCATCCTAGTTTTTTTTTGCTCTTAGTGTACTTGTAGCCTCTCTTAGGATTTCCTTAAACTTATCTGCCAAGGCTATCATATATTCTTTCTTTGTCCTCCAATTTGCCTCTTAAGAATGCCTCTATACCCCTTATATTCTTCAAGAGATTCACTTGATCCCAGTTGTCTATGCCTAATGTATAACACCTTCTTATTCTTGACCAGAGCTTAGATATCTTTATTCACCCATTGTTCGCTACTCTTACCAGTCTTACCCCTCACTCTAATAGGAAAATAATGCCTCTGAACTCCCGTTATCTCAGTTTTTAAAGATCCCCATTTGCCAGTTGTCCTTTTACCTACCAACAGTCTACTCCAATTAACTTTTGAAAGTTAAATAAAAACCGAAAGAACTGCAGATACAGGAACTCAGAAATAAAAGCAGAAATTGCTGCTAAAGCTCAGCAGAAGGGTCACTTGACTCAAAACATCAACTCTGATTTCTTTCCAAAGATCTGAGCTTTTCCAAGTTGTGAAAGTTTCTGTCTCAAAATTTGCCTTACTCCAATTAAGAACTTTAACTTTTAAGAAGGCCTTTCGTTTTCCTTAACTATTTAAAAACTAATAGAATTATGATCACTGGTCCCAAAGTACTTCCGCACTAATACTTCATTCTCTTGCCCTGCCTTATTTCCCAATAAAAGGTCAAATTTTGCAGGTAGGTACACCTGCATATTGATAAAGAAAATCTTCTTGAACACATTTAATGAATTTCTTCCCATCCAAGCCTTTATTGCAGACCTGGTAAAGTTTGGAAAATTAAAATTCCCTACTACTACAGGCTATTGTCCTTAGATAATATCAGAGATCTCCCTACATATTTGCTCCTCAATTTCCGTCTGACTATTTGGGGGCCTATAGTACAATCCCATTAAGGTGATCATCTTCTTATTTCTGAGTTCCATCCATATAGCTTCACTGGACGGTCTCTCAGAAATATCTTCGTTAAGTACGGCAATAATGTTTCTCTTCATCGAAAATGCCACTTCTCCTCCTCCTCTTGCCTCCCTTTCTATCTAAACTCTGGAACTTTGAACTGCCAATCCTGTCCCTCCCTCACCCATGTTTCTGTAGTAGCAATGATGCCTTGAGTTCATCTGTCTTACCTGTAAGACTCCTTGCATTGAAATAAATGCAGTTTAATCCTTCACAGTTACCTCATTCACTGCCTTGGTCTTGCCTGCTTTTTCTCATTAACTTCCTTGGTTTTTAAAATTCTGAACCATCTTCACCAATCTTTCTATTCTCACCACAGCTTAGGATCCTCCCACACATCTCCTCTATGAGTTTAAAGAGTCCCGAATAGCACTAGCAAATCTCCATGCCAGGTATCCCTCCAGTTCAGGTGAAACCCATCCCTTTTGAACAGGTCTTTTTTGCCCCAGCAGAGATCCCAATGATCCAAAATCTGAATCGTCCACTACACCATCTCCTCAGCCATTAATTTATCTACCCTGTCTTCTGTTTCTACTCTCAATAATACATGGCACTGGAGGCAACTCCCTTTGGCGTTTTTGCTTTTTAACCTTCTACCTAACTTCTTATATACATTCTGCCTCAACCCTTTCAAGTCATTCTTGCCAATGTGTACGAAACCTTCCAGCTTCTCACTCCTCTTTGACAATATGATGCAACTGCTTTGAGACATCCTTGACCTTGGCACCATTGAGGCAACATACCATCCTGAATTCATGCTCACAGCCACAACACGTGTTCTCCCTGACAGGAGAGTTACTTATAGCAATTACTCTTCTGAACCTTGACAAAGCCCGCTGATCATAAGATTCGTTCTTGGTGTCCAAGATCTGGCTGCCACTTCTGACAGTCACCCATCTATCTGACTAAATCTGCAGTGTAACCACCTCTCTACATCTGTAAACTGTCACACTCTCTGTTTCCTGTATGCTCCTCAGTGACTCTAACTGCCTCTCCAATGGTCCAGATGGTCTGAAAGGAGACAGATCTAAACATACCTCCTGCAGACACAGTTTCCAGGGACAGTCAACTGTTCCCTAATCTCCCACATCCAACAGCTCTTCTTTATTCATTCCTTCCCCTTTGTGCCTGTTCCAGTTGTTCAGAGTACAGCATGCAAAGGTTGTGGCACATTCTGTCTGTAACATACTGCAAGAAACACTCAGACCTGGCCATGCATGGGAGCCTCATCTTGAGGAGGCAATTTTCTGAAGGTTGATGACCCCAGTATCAAGGCTTGGCCTCAGTCAGGAGTTGTAAAATGGAGTTATTGGCCATAGTAGGAGAGGATAGCTCTTACTGTGAGGCATCCAGCTGTAAGACCATAAGATATGGGAGCAAAATTAGGCCATTCAACCTACCATGTCTGCTCCACCATTCAGTCTTGGCTGATATTTTCTCAACCCCATTCTCTTGTCTTCTCCAAATAACCTTTGATCCCCTTACTAATTAAGAACCTATCTGTCTCTGACTTAAATACACTCAATGACTTGGTTTCCACAGCTTTTTGTGACAATGAGTTCCTCAATGAGATTCACTACTCCCTGGCTTCAGAAACTCCTCCTCATCTCAGTCCTGTCGTGTTGTGCCTTCATTCTGAGACTGTGCCTGTGGTTCATAGTCTCTCCTAGTAATGGAAATATCTTCTTTATGTCTACTCTATCCAGTGGTCTCAGTATTCTCTAGGTTTCAATTAGATCCCCCTTATCCTCTAAACTCCATCAAGTACAGATCCAGCGTCCTCAATCGTTCCTCCTAAGATGAGCCCTTCATCTCGCAGATCATTCTTGTAAACTTTCTCTGGAACTCCAGTCCACCATGCAAACCAGCCTTCCCTCCATTGATTCGGTCTATATTTCCTGCTGCCTTGGGAAAGCAGCCAACATCATCAAATACCCTTCCAAACCCGGTTATACTCTCTTCCACCCTCTTCCGTCAGGCAGAAGATACAAAAGTTTGAAAACACATACCAACAGATTCAAGAACAGCTTCTTTCCCACTATCAGACTTTTGAACAGACCTCTCATATACGTAAGTTAATCTTTTTCTGCACCTTCACTGTAGCTGTAACACTATATTCTGCATTCTGTTCTATTACCCTGATGTATTTACATATGGTATAATTTGCCTGGATAGCACAGAAAACAATACTTTTCACTATACCTCAGCATATAACAATAATCAAATCAAATTAAATCAAATCCAAGGCCAGAACATTTTTCCTCAGATATAGGGCCCAAAATTACTCTTAATATTCCAGATGCAGTACAGCCTAAGCAGTACAAACCTGTTTTTGTATTTTCGCCCTCTCAAAATGCATGCTAATATTGCATTTGCCTTCCTAATTGCCAACTGAACCTACATGTTACCCTTAAGAGAATCCTGAACTAGGACTCCTGTAAGTCCTCTTGTGCTTCTCACTTCCAAAGTCTTTCCCTATTTAGAAATGGTCTATATTCTTCCAACCAAAGTACATTACCTTCTACTTTACCCACAGTCCTTGGAATTAAGCAGGAATCTGTAAAGTTATAGGCATTATGGAAGCTTCCACAATACCTCATGCAGATTTCTAAGATATGGTCACAATGATCACAGTTAAATTGGATACTGACCGAATGGAACTCTTTCCTATTAGCAAAATGAATCAAGTTATGATATGGCACTCTAAATGCTACATGCAGTATAAATCACCCTGTACCTGGAAAACTCCAACAAATGACATTGTCCCATGACACCATGACAAAACATTCTCATTCAGTGGTAGCATGGCATCTCCCTCATTTAGAGGACATGCCATTGAAAATGAAAGACTGTGAGCCTCACATTTATTAACAAAACAAAATTAAATTTACCTCTACATTTGATAAATGAGAAAGATGCTCTCTGCACAGTACCTCTAACTGCTCTGTTGGCAGCTGACATTGCGCATATGAGTAATGCAGCACGAAGACCGATGCTCACATCGTGCGTGCGCAGGATGTCATGCGGACCATTGCACATGTGCAGAATGGTGTGGGGACATTTGTGCATGCATAGAACAGCAAGAAGACCAGTACCAAAATCGTGCATGCGCAGAGCAGCGTGGACATCAGTGCATGCGCAAATTGGCACAGAGTTTTCATCAGAAAAATTAGCGTATGCGCAGAACATTGGAATCATGCTATTGAAAACAGGGGGTAAGCATTTTCAACAACACAGTTCCCTAATTCTTCAGCAATGTTATAGACAAATTTTGCTTCCGGAATGTGCATTATTCCAGAACGACTTGTATTTGACATTCATCAAATCAAGTTTTAATGATTGCCAGAACACTACTTTAGAATTTTTTTATAATTGTTGTTTCCTTCATAGTTTCAAATTTTTCTCTAACTTCAATGATTTCAATCACTGATTCCAGAATACTTTTCCTTTGCAGATTTGGAAAATGTCTGATTAAGATTCTTTCTTATAGTTCTAAGTTTTAATTGATAAGCTTCAGGAACAAGTTTACAAGCATTATGATTAACTCTTTTAATAGCTTCATTGTCTGTAGGTTGCTCTTCTGGAGTACGCATTTACAGCTGTACCCCTCAGGACACTGTAACATTATTATTCAAACATTGTTTGACTACTTCAATTTCACAACTACCTTTTCAAAAAGCGTGAAATATCTCACAACATCACACTGTAAAGACTTAGGTACTCAAATTTCTAATTAAATCAAATTGTCACTGGAATCAGAATCATCTTCTGAGCTATTATCTCATTTCTTCCTTTAAGCTTTTCTCTCGCAAAGTCACATTGTCTGAATCTTTTCTCTATTTGGAATTCAAACTCTTTTCATTGTCCTCATTTTCTAATTCAAGCTTTCTTATTTTCAGTTCTCTTTTCCATTCCCCAATTTTCTATTGATATTTTCTTTTCATTCTCATGTTGTTTCATTTCTCATTCAAGTTTGTTTCCATTTCTCACTGAATCTTAGCTAATTCTAGTAGTGACATATCAATTTCAAATTTTTCTCCTTTTAGCTGTAAATGCTTGGTAATTACTTCAAGCATCTTATCCTTTCAAGATCCTGTTGTAATTTTTACCTTTAGTTTCTCTGCTAACTTAATCAAAAATTTCAAGTAACCCACTGTTCCAGTTTCTACTCCCAGAAAAGCCTTTGTAACATTCAAAGTCATTTTAAAATTTAATTCTTTGTATCATACCTTAAAGTATTGTTTTTACTAAATCATAGACCCCTCTTAATTTCATTGATTTTCTATCTCAGAGAAGCCCTCTTTTATTATGATCCCAGCTGATGGTAATCCTGATCAAGTCAATTCCAATGTGAAACTTGGCTTGATAGACAAGAAGTTTTATTTTAGCAATTTGATTAACATGGTGGTCAGTAACTGTATGTGTTCACATGATGCTGCAAAAATACGTTTAAAAAAACAGCATAAGTTTATTCCAAAAGAAAAGCAAAAAAAAAACCCATGTGGCAGTTGTGTAGATCTCATCATGATCATTAAAATAAATATTTAACCCTTTTCCAGCAATGTCTTTTACAGACACTCAAACCAAATGATGTATCATGCCTCTAGTCACTTTAAAATTGTTACTCAACTAACAAGTTCACGAATGTTTCCTTTCTGTGACTTCATGCACATTCTCCAAATGTATTCCCCCCTCCTCTCTGTGAGATACTCCAACCCAAGTTAATTCACTGACTTTTCTTGCTGAACACTAAGAAAGTATGCAAAGTATTGTCCAACTATGTTGGCTACTTTTAAGCTGTTAAACAACACATCTACCTGTATGGATTTTCTGAATTGAACCTTCCTTTGGCCTGTCTTTGTCTCTGGGTTATAAAAGTTCAGCTTAGTAAACACTTCAATAACTTTGTCACTAGATAGCTTGTCTAGTCATTTAGCTTAAATCATACAATTTCTTGGAAATATTGTTTCGATTCTCTGTTTAAAATTTTTTTTGAACTTTAAACAAGTCATTTTCACAGAATTAAAAACCAAAAAAAAATTACTTCCTTGTCTTTCTGCGCCCCATGTATACTGTTAATGCTCACCTGTTCTTAATGAAGGAATCTATCTTGCCTCATAGATGACTCTTGGTTAGATTAAAGTTGACAGAATGCATTGCCATATAGATGAATTCAGGTATCATGTCAACTCGATTTATTTCCTTATTACATTTAATGAAATGAGTGGAAATTGAGTCCTGCAGCATGCACAATTTTGCTAATCAGTTTCAGCATTCAGTGAAAAATAACTAGATGAGCCATTATTAAGTATTTTGAAGAAATATCATGCTTTTCAAATTGCAGTTTTATGGCTTTAGTATTGAAAATGGTAGAGCTTTAAGGCTTGATCCTAAGAAACATTATTGTGTCCTTACAGATTTTGCTCTGCTCAACTTCAACGCTTCCTCCAGTATAAAATGATACAATGCTGAATAATTAAGGCCATTGCTGTATAGGATTTAGCTTGGTTAACGGGGCTTTTGATGCTATCATGTTCAAAGTAGGAAAAGAAATCTATATCCGTATTGGACATGGGTGATTAAATAAAGAAAATTCTGTTGTGTATGGCCACAAAGTAAAGCAAGAAGTACTTAGGACTAGAGTTTGGAATTTGGGGGATTTGGGTTTTTTCACATCCATTACTTCACTGAGTACTTGTGCATTTTGAAGAAAAATTTATCGATTTTCATTGTACATTTTATTTCTGCATACAGTAATACAGCAAAACTTAAGAACATTTGGCTGCAATTAAAACTTTTGGCTGAATTAATTTATAAATTATTTGCAAAACTGTTAAATCAAAACATTAATTACTGGAAATTGGCTACTGCTTTTCGACTCAGTTAAAGTTTAGGTGAGACGAGGATTGAGTACTGATTATAATCAAATTGCTTTCTAAGGACATTTAAAGTTGGCTGACAATACTTTTCTCTTCTTACTTAAACTTTGCAGCACATTTTAGGCAAGGCTTACATGGTTGCCTTCTGGCAAGTTTATACTGAAAACCTTATTTTATGGGGTGGAAATGTTCAGCATTTATACCCTATTCTTAATTGTCCTTGAAGTGAGAGGCTTACGAGATTATTTCAGATGGCAGGTAAGAATCAGTCATCTTTCTCTGGATCTGAAGCCATGCTTAGGTCACAGCAAGTAGACATGGCAAATTTCCTTCCCCAAAGAACATGAGTGATCCAAATGGATTATTACAATAATCAGTGATAATTTCACTCTTACTATGTCACCATTACTGAGAGTAGATTCATAGAGATGTACAGCATGGAAACAGACCCTGCAGTCCAACCAGTCTGTGCCGACCAGATATCCCAACTCAATCTAGTCCTGCCTGCCAGCACCCGGCCCATATCCCTCCAAACCCTTCCTATTCATATACCCATCCAAATGCCTTTTAAATGTTGCAATTGTACCAGCCTCTACCACTTCCTCTGGCAGCTTATTCTGTACACGTAACACCCTCTGTGTGAAAAAGTTGCCCCTTAGGTCTCTTTTATGTCTTTCCCCTCTCACCCTTTCCAATTCCAAATTTACTGATCAAACTAAAATTCCACCAGCTGCCATGGCCCAATTTAAATCCATGCTCTCAGAACATTTGATGAATTACTAGCCCAGTGACATGACCACTACATCACCACCTCCTCTGATGTAATTTATGTATGTTAGTCTTTATTGTAAGGCAGTTCTATGAAGAAGTTGGTGTATATTGGATCTATATTCTGTTGAGTTTCGAAGAATGAGAAATTTTGTTATGAAATTCTGAGGCCTTGAAGGGTAATTGATTGCTGAGAGGCTGTTTCTCCCACTTTAAAGAATTTAGAACAAGCGCTAAAAGTCACAGGATAATGGGTCAACCTTTAAAACTGTGATGTGGAGAAATGTCTCCACTCAGCGTTGTGAATTTTTGGAATTTTCTGTCCAGACATGTAATGTTTGCACTGTCATTGTGTATATTCAAAACTGAAATCAATACATTTTTGGATACTATGCGAATCAAGTTCTGTAGGAATAGGGCAGGAAGGTGAAGATGTAAAATTTCAGCATGATCTTATTGAATGGTATGAGTAGGTTCAATGGGGTCTATGGTCTATTCCTATTTCTCCTGTGCTTCTTGAAGAGGGATCAATTCTCCATTGCACAGAAAGGGCAACGACTCATTTATGTTGGATTATTTTAGAGATAATACATTTTATAATAACAAAAACTGAGTTTTATCAGTTATTTAAATATTGGGCGTAGGTATTGATTTATAAAATAGTTTACTTCCTTACAATTCATAAAGCTGAAATTATTTAAGCTTGAATGCAGATCAGACCTATAAATTGAATCTTGCACTTTGCTCTTCATTATGCAAAGACTACATGCCAGTAAATTGGAATGGCTGTTCAGCTTTTACAAGACCTTTTTGAAAGTTTACAACTTCCATGGGTTTCTTAAATAATCAAAGGTATTAGTGCTGGTTTTTATACCTACACATGACAGAACCATCAAGTGCAATATTTTACAGGTGTGATGCTGGCTTGTATTGAAATTATACACTAAGTTATACAAATCAAATCAAAGTGTGTTAAGGTCCAAAATTAACCACTTAGTATAATGCGATTTTAGTTTTTAGTTAGAGTTATTGGTATGAAAGATGTCATCCTTTTCTTGCGTAGGGCAGGTGGTTATTAAATCATAGCTGCAGTCTCCAGAGTAAAGATAGAAATCAAGTATTTAGAAAACAATGTCAGTAAGTTGTAAATTCATCATACTTAGCATGGTAGGGATGACTGAAATCTTTGTAGAATTTATAAACAACTGCTGGAGCATTACTGGCCAGATGGCTGCATGTTCCAAAGCATGGGGTGAAATAATAAACTTTGCACCAAAATGCTTAGGAACAACTGGGGTGTGTCAGACTTTGTTACTATTTTGTTCACTACTAATGGACAGCTTCACTTTCTTAAACATAGTTAGGACATGACATACTCTGGCAGAAGCTTTGAGTATATCTGCACTTCTAAATCTATTGTTCAGCTGCATAGCACCTTTGTTTAATAGTTTGGAAAATGAAGACTGCTGTTTTGATTTTGGGCTACAGACATAGTATTCAAAACGATTAAAATATGATCTATAATTTGGCAATTTTACCAAAAAAATGTCTTACTTAACTCAGAGTGATTGCAAACATCCTTGCGCATTAAAAGTTCATATAAGATGTTTTTCTTCTACAGTTCCATTAAGAAACTGATAATTGCGATCATTTTTCCTTTTGCTGCTGATCAGACAGTTAGATTTGATTAAGCTCATCAACTGGGATAATCCCAGTATTTGCAAATATGGTGAAGTCTCTAAGATTCTGAGTGAAATTGTTTCTGCTGTAACTGGCTGGTTTCCTTCAGATTGGCAGCTGGGATATATTATGCCAGGCAGACAGCTGTAAGGCTCTAGTTGGACTGAGCATGTTCAGCAATGTCTGTATTTTAATAGATTTGGAATGTATTGCTTCACATTAGGTTAGTATGAAGGGCCCTGGTGGGGAAACCATTGCAAGCTTTTACAGATGATGATTACTTCCTGTTTTTTCTTCTTGGCAGCCACAAGAATGAGCTTTTATAGAGTAGCAATAATAATGGGTGAGGCCAGAGGGAGTTCTTTTGTTTGATAATACACCTATACTTTGTCAAGAGGAGTGTTGTTGTGGTAATATCTTTTTAAATATAATTGGTTGAACATTTATATCACTGTTACTATTAATGAATACTTTTTGTTAGCCCAGAGCCCAGTTATTATATTATTAATTAAATATAGACCAATCCAATTTTCTCATATCTCATTTATTAACAATACTAATTAGTTTTAGATCTGCTGTTGAATGATCACACCTCTTTTCATAATACCATTAATGTTTTCTTTTCCTAAGTTGATGGATTCATTGTAGAAGATTTTTAAATTGGAAAATATGAATTTTTAATTTTGAGGATCACAACCTAATTAACCTACCATGTGTCATTCTCGTTAGCCCATTCCTTTTTATAGAGCAATGACATTCCAATCAAGAAATGAGCTTTCTTATTAAATGCACTTAACATAAATATATTTACTAGCAGAATGTTTACTATAGAATAATGTGTATTTTGGAACAATGATGATTTGTAATACATTATGTTCTACAAGCTGACAATCCAGAAGAGCAAAATGGTTTATTATAATCAGCATTTTAGTTGGAAGTCAATTAAAGGGGTTTTTCTTTAGCATGCATTTATAATTCACTGAATAGAGACTTTGTCATGATTCCAATTATAGTAGTTTAGGAAGACAACAGAAGTGCATTAAACTTATATAATGCTTCTAACCAGCAATATCTCAGAAGGCACTGAAACCAGAGTACTGTTTATTTGTCTTCATGCTGTCTCAGAATAATGAATACTGGAGTAGGTTTACATTTGGGAATGAAAAAATGGAAGCGTAGAAAGCAAAATGATTACTAAAGTGTCATTTCAGAGTAGCTGGTGCAGTTTCTACCTTCAGTTTAAGGTTTCAAAGCCTGAATATTATGAACTGGCTTTCAATAGTCACACATTTAAGAGGTTTAACATTTTACATGTTCATTCATGGATGTGGGCATCACTGACTAGACCAGGACCTAAGTTGCCTTGAGAAGGTGATGGTGAGTGTCATTTATCTCAATGATTTGGATGTGAGCATAGGAGGTATAGTTAGTAAGTTTGCAGATAACCCCAAAATTGCAGGTGTAATGGAGAACGAAGAAGGTTACTTCAGAGCACAATGGGATCTTGATTAGATGGGCTGTTGGGCCAAGGAGTGGTAGATAGAGTTTAATTTAGATGAATGTGAGGTTCTGCATTTTGGAATGGCAAATTTTAGCAGGACTTATACATTTAATGGTAAGGTCCTGGGGAATGTTGCTGAACAAAGAGCCCTTGGAGTGCAGGCTCATAGTTCCTTGAAAGTGGAGTTGCAGGTCGATAGAATGGTGAAAAGGTAATTTAGTATACATGTCTTTATTTGTCAGTGCATTGAGTATAGGAGTCAGGAGATCATGTTGCGGCTGCACAGGACATTGTTTAGGTCACTTTTGGAATACTGCGTGCCTCTGTTATAGAAACAATGTTGTGAAACTTGAAAGGATGTGCTAGGGTTGGAGGGTTTGAGCTATAGGAAGAGACTGAAATAACTGAGGCTATTTTCCCTGGAGGGTCAGAGGCTGAGGGGTGATCTTACAGAGGTTTATAAAATCAAGAGGGACATGGATAGGGTAAATAGACAAGGTGGGGAAGTCCAAAGCTGGACAGTATATTCTTAAGGTGAGAGGACAATGATTTAAAAGGGAACTAAGGGGCAACCTTTTCATGCAGAGGGTGGTGCACGTATGACACATTCTGCCAGAGGAGGTGATGGAGGCTGGTGCAATTACAACATCTGGACATGTATATGAATTGGAAGGGTTTTGAGGGATATGGATCAAATGCTGACAAATGGGATGAGATTTATTTCGGATATCTGGTCGGCGTGGACAAGTTGGACCAAAAGATCTGTTTCCATGCAGTAGGTCCTTATGACTCTGCAGTGCTTATGGTATTTAGAATGTCAACGTTTATTATTCCAAGCCTTAAGGTCCTTGGAATGCTATTAGGAGAGGAGCTGCAGAACTTTGATGCAGTGACAGTCAAAAATCTATGATATTTTTCCAACTCGGGCTTTGTCAGAGCGAGGCTATGCCTAACAAATCTGCTTGAAATTTTTCTGGAGATGAGGGCTGTGCAAGTGATGTAGTTGAAATTCAGCAGGGCTTGTGACAAGGTCCCACCTAGGAAACTGATAAGGACGGTAAAAGCACATGTGATCAAAGGTAACTTGGCAAGTTGGATCCAAAATTGGCTTAGTGGTAGAAGACAGTGTGTGGTAGTGGATGGTTGTTTGTGTGACTGGAGGCCAGTGTCCAGTGGCGTAACATGGATATCAGTGCTGGGTCCCGAGGGAAGATGATAAATAAGTTTGCAGATGACAGAAAGATTGGCCAGGTGGTTGACAGTGAGAAATAAGACCTTGGTTCCAGAAGGATGTAAACAGATTGGTCAGATGGGCAGATCAGTGGCAGATGGAAATTAACCCTGATAAGTGTGAGGTGATGCACTTTGGAAGAAGTAACAAGTCAAGGGATTATCCAATGAACAGTAGGACACTAGGAAGCTCCGGGCAGTAGAAGGATCTTGGGGTGCTTGTCATAGATCTCTGAAGACAGCTGGGCAGGCTAATAAGGTAGTTAAGAAAGTGTACGAGACACTTGCTTTTGCCAGTCGAGAAATAGATTGTAACAGCAGGAATGTTATGTTGGATTTGTACAGAATTTTGGTTACAGCACAACTAGTGTAGTGCGTGCAGTTCTGGTCATTGCACTGTAGAAAGAATGTGATTGCACTGGAGTGGGTGTAGAGGCTATTAGGATTTTGCCAGAGATGGAGCACTTCAGTTATGAAGACAGGCTGGAAAACCTTAGGTTGTTTTCCTAGAAGCAGGAAAGGTTTAGGGGGGCATGATTGAGGGTGATAGACAGGCTGGATAGAGAGCAACTGTTACCCTCAGTTGAAGGGTCAGTAATAAGGTGGGGGTTTACACCTTTTAATGTGAAAGGCAGGAGCTTTAGAGCAGAGTTGAGGAAAAACTACCTTTCATTCAGAGTGCAATGTGAGTATGGAACACACTGTCAGGTAAGCTCACAACTTTTAAAAGTACTTGAATGAGCCCTTGAAGCATCATAACATTCAAGACTATGGGCCAAATGCTGGAAAATGGGACTATTGATTGATTGATTGAATGTCACCGAGGTACAGTGAAAAGCTTTGTTTATGAGCAGTACAAGTAGATCATAGTAAGCAAGGATGTACAGATCAAAAAGACTTAGACAGAAGACAGAAGATTACATTGCACATGGAGTCCACTCAGTGAAATCAATGTTAGCAAGATCAGCATTATTTGAGGCTAGTGAGTCGAATCCTCAGTCTGATAATAGCCAGGAAGAAGTTGTTCCTGAACCTACTGGGACATGTGTTCAGGCTTCTATATTTAGTATAGATTTCAATCACATTCTTTCTACAGCTGATACAGACTCGATGAGCTGAAGAAACTTCTGTGCTGTTCTAGGATAGTGTGTGACTTGAAAGGGAAATTGCAGGTTGTGGTGTTTCCATCTATCTGCTACCCTTGCCCTCTATATTGTTGAAGCTGGGAGTTGGAAGATGCTATCAAAAGAAACTAGGCAATGGTTACACTGCAAGAATTCACCATCTTTGAAGTGGTACATACTGCTGCCATTATGCATCAGTGGTGAAGGTAGTGAATTTTGAAGGTGGTGAATGGAGTAATAATCTTTATACATTCAGTTCTGGTATAATGCGATAGGTCTGTTCTCGTGTAATCTTGTGTTATAAGAAAATCACACAATACCCACGCCATTTAAACTAATGGGGCCAGAATTGTGTTATGGCTAATACAGGATCGGAAAGTTCATGTTTTACAAATAACAGTCTAAAGTTTTCAATCGAGTTAAAGCCAATTTGCATTGAAGAAACACGTGTGATAGCAGAACCGGCTGTACCTAGATGGTATAAAGCTTGTTGAGTGTTTTAGCAGTTATATCCAGCTAGATAGTTAGAGCAAATTACATCACACTCCTGAAATGTGCCTTGTAGATAATTGAGGAAATAGGAGATGAGTTACTTGCTGCAGATTTCCTCACCTTTACCTGCTTTCGTAGCTAGTCCATTTCAGTTTCTAGTCAAAGGTAACCCCTAGGATATTGTTAGCTTTTTAGTTATAGAAATACCATTGAATGTCAAGCCAAGATGGTTAAATTCTCTCTTGTTGGAGATGGTCATTGCTTAGCACTTGTGTGTTGTAAATGTTGCTTGCTACTAATCAGCCAAACCTGAATGTTGTCCAGCTCTTGCTGCCTGTGGCCATGAGTTGCTTCAGTATATGAGGAGTTGCAAGTGTTGCTGAACATTGGGCAGTCATAAGTGAACATATAGATGTTTGACTTTACGATGGAGGAGAAGCCATTCATGAAGCTACTGAAGATATTTGGACCTAGAAACAACCCTGAATAACTGTAGTGATGTCCTGGGACTTGCCTGCCCTTGTGCGTGAATCACAAGAAGTTGGTTGGCAGGTACAGCAGGTAATTAGGCAAATGGAATATTGTCCTTCGTTGCTAGAGGGATGAAGTTTAAAAATAGGGAGATTGTGCTGCAGCTTTATTGGGTGCTGGTGAGGCCACACGTGGACTACTGTGTACAATTTTAGTCTCTTTACTTGAGAAAGGGTATACTAGCACTGGAAGGGGTGCAGAGGAGGTTTGCTGGGTTGATTCTGGAGTTGAGAGGGTTGGCTTATGAGGAGAGATTGAGTATATGGGCCTATTCTCATTATAATTTAGAAGAGTGAGGGAGAATCTTATAGAAACATATAAAATTATGCAGGTGAAACACGAACTAAGAGTATACCCTCAAATTAAGAGGGAGCAGATTTAGAATTGATTTGAGGAGGAACTTCTTCCCCCATAGGTTGTGAATCTGTGGAATTCCCTGCCAGCGAAGCAGTTGAGGCTACCTCATTGAATATTTTTAAGGCAAAGATAAATTTTTGAACAGTTAAAGAATTAAGGATATGGTGAGGAGGCAGGTAAATGGAGCTGATTCCACGAAGAAAATCGGCCATGATCTTATTGAGTGGAAGACCAGGCCCGTTGGGCCAGATGGCCTACTTTCTGTTCCTAATTCTTAAGTTGTAATGACTAAGATGCTTGTCTTACAACAACCACAACATTGTCTTTTGTGATAGGTGTCACTCCACCAATGGAGATTTTCCCTGAGTCCCACTGTGCTCAGTTTTGCTCTGGCTCCTTAATGCTATACATTGTCAACTGTTGCCATGGGCAGTCATTCATCTCTTGAATTCAGCTCTTTTTTTTAAGTGTTTGCACGAAGGTTGTTATGTGGTCAGGAACTAAGTGGCCCTGGCAGAGCCCAAACTGATGGTGGCATTTTGTAGGGGTCTGAATAACGCTGACAATGGCGAGAAATCATGAGAAGTGAAGCAAGGCTTTTTCAATGTCAGGAGTCAGTCCTTCCATTCACGAATTGGATATCAAGACTAATTTCTCTCAAGGGAACAGAGCAGTGCTTATTAATGTTGTCAGCTTGTTGTTAGCCTCATTGATGGTAAAATTCACTTGAGTAATATGCAACTTCCTATACTATGAGAAAACCTGGATGTCAACAATTCCTGATATAAAACTCAGAGCAGGTACCTGGCGACTTATCTCAGTGTGTGCTCTTCTGGATTGCCATCTTGAACACCCAGTAACAACGCCTTAAGGCATGCTCCAAAACACTTGCTGGTCAGTTGCATTTGACACCTGCCTGACTTTCAGGCCCTTTGCCATCTCATGTGTAGGGTGCTGATGCGCTTTAAAGCTGCTTTTCATCACTAACTGACAACTAGCATTGAAATTCTGATGTAATGATGTTTTATGTACACAAAAAGGCACCCAGCTCATGGATCGGACCAGGCTGAATCTCAGGACAGTTTGCTTGTTCTCTTAGTACTCACTCACCTTGAGCCTAACTGGATGCCCTTGTCATCCCTACTTTGCCTTTTTGAATTTTGCCCCATCATCACCAGAGCTACCAGATGGCATTACTTCCATCTTCCCTTACCATTTTGTGCAGACACAATGCCAAGGAAACTTATATTAACTGAAAACTGTCATCATTTAAATCAATGGAGACAGACTTTAGTCAGGGGTCCCAGTACAGTAAGTACAGGGCAGCCCATGCCCAGAGGCTTGGACACTCAGTGTGGTCAGGTTAGGATCCTCTCCAAGAAAGAGTAGTGGAACCAAACATTGGACTGTCCATCACCCATCTTGGCTCTTTTGGTTCTATTGTGAGCTGTTTTCTCCTGGAATGACAAAAAGGGAGGGATTGAGTCAGATGAAAGTGGGTGGCACAGCTGTTAGTGCTGATGGCGGAAAGGTGGTGAGATGTCCCAAGTGTGGGAGTAGGCAGCACAGAAGCCATACAGGGTAAGGAGGCAGGGGAAGTGGGCAAAAGTGAACCAGGGAAGATACCGCAAATAATAACGAGAGAGGTAAAATGTGAGCCTTTCAGGGAGTTAGATGAAGCAGCAGAGGCAGAGTAACATGAGGTAGCAGAGACTAGATGGTGGCATTTATCCTGACCGAGCAGAGAAGGTCATCAATCTTCTTCCACTGCTGGGCATTCTTCCAGATGGCTGAGACCATAATGACTCAGATGGCAACATGGCCTAGGCTGGCAAGGTCTGATGGTGTGGCATTCCTCCCAGCAACTACCGGCCATGCAGCTTAGAGAGAATGTTGGTGCTTGGCTCACCCGTCATTGAAGATAAGGATATTTGTCAGGTCTCATTTTCCTGTTGTTGAATTGTCCATCACCAAATAAAATTGGATGTAGCAGAACTACAGAGTTTAGATCTGTTCTGCTTGTTGTTAATTAGCCAAATTGGCAGCTAATTGTGTTTTGATTACCACATAACCTCATTGTCAAGAAATGTTTCTGCTTGAATCAGGAGTTGTATAAATTGAATTAAAGTAGCCAATTGCCGAATCTTAACATAACAATCCATTCAGTTGTTTATCTGCACTTCAATGTCACCCAAACTAACAGAAGATACTTGATGAAATCTACTTTGTACAAAAATGATTATACAAAATATAATGCTATCATCAAATTGCTTGGTGTTTTAAATTACACAGTTAATTGGATTATTATTTATTGTGAGTTTATTATTAACAGGTTTGAATTGTGAATTCTGTGCAAATGGGACTTGATTTCATTAATTTATAATTAATCTGAACATAAATAATTTGTAGTCAGCTGTATTTTACAGATCTAGTGTGCTTTCGCATTTTATACTTTGAATTAAGTGGACGTTTCTCACTGTGATCACAAGAAGGAACCTCAAAAGGTGTCATATAGATATTTTAACAACTTCTGTTTATTTTTGAAATGTATGTTTATCCTCGTCTACACTTAATGATTCATTATTCTTCAGTTAGCAAAACATCATAGCAATAAAAATTTTAAAATCTTGAAATTTTTTAAAATGGCATGAAGAAAGGGCAGTGTATCATTTTGAACTATTTAGCACATTCACTTAAATGGTTGCAAAACACTTACTCGAGGAGAAATGTATATTGTTTATTTACACCTGTTTTTTGTCACTTTTCATAATTTCATCTACATTGTTGCAACCAACTTTAAATAATAACTTAGTTAAGTTTGCATAAAGTCATTTTTAAGAGTGGTCGGTAGTAACTATCCACCAAGCAAAAGGCAAGAGGCTGCAAAGCAGAGGGTCAGAAATTGAACAAAAGAGTAGTCAAAGAGGAAAGTTATAAAGTGATCTTTGAAGAAAGAAAAGAGGAGGGGAAGGGAGATGCAAATATTTTGTATTGCATTTGAGGTCAGCACCAAACTATTTTTTTTAAATGAAGGACTCTTGCCCGAAACGTCAATTCTCCTGCTCCTCGGATGCTGCCTGACCTGCTGTGCTTTTCCAGCACCACACTCAACCAAACAATTAGCGCCAGGCATTCTTTACACATACAGTTGCCCACGGATTTTCAACTGGAAGATGTAATGATTAGAAATCCAGAACAACACAGCACTCCACAAAAGTGTGGGTTCTTTGTGAACAGAGGAATTAACTGTCTCTGCTTAATCAATAAGATTGAAGAATCCTTACTTTAGCAAGACATGTCATGACCAAAGATGTAAATTACAATATTTAATTCAATGTCAAAATACATACAGAAACCAAAATAAGAGGAAAGCAAGAAAGGGGGGGGGGGCAATAGAAAAAACAGAGAAAAACAGATGCTTTTATTTTAAAACAAATCTCCAACCTAGCATCATATGATTATTACAGCACAAAGGAGGGATTTCAGCCCATCATTTCTATACTGGCTCTTCAAATAAGCTGCTTATAAGATGCCATTCTCCTGTCACCCTGCTCGTATTCTTTTTCAAATAGCAGTCTAATTCTTATTTGAATGCATTGGTTGAACCTGCCTCCAGATCCTGACCACTTAGTCTGTGAATTTTTTTTCCCTCACATCACTTTAACTTCTTTTAATTTAAAACTGTGCTTTCTTATTCTTGATCCTTTCACTAATGGAATTTTTTTTCCCCTATTTGCTCTGTCCATCTCTCTCACGATTTTGAAGACTTCTATCAGATTTCCTCTCAGCTTTTTCTTCAATAAGACAAACAATTCCATCTCATCCAATTTCTCTTCTTAACTAAAGTCCTTCAACTCAGAACCATTCTCATAAAATCTTTTGCACCCTATTCAATGTGATCACATCCTTCCTAAAGTGTGATGCCTAGAACTCCAGCTGAAGCTAAACTAAATTTTTCTATATATCCTCCCTACATTCAGTGTAACTGCCTTGTTCTTATACCAAGGACAGGTAAAAGGATGGGTTTGACCACAGTGCTACAGAATACTCCAAGTAGTTGAACCATTTTCTATCACCTGTCCTTTGTGGAAGGATTTGTAAAGAAGCATACCTTTGACCAGAAGTCCATTTGGAATTGATATAAGCATATAGCTCGAGACCCTGTGGGAAAAGAAGAGGGTGGATCCTGTTGCTTGGTTCCTTCAGCAGACTGTCAGTCACTTAACTATGTGCCTCATTGCCAGAACTTTCCAACAAGCACCAAGATGTAGCTTGGCTGGTGGTGAAAAGTGCACTGCCTGGTGGATCCTTCATGCTTGTCCAGTCTTTCTGCGCTTTTGTATGCTGCCCTCAAAGCAGCTGTGCTGGCAAGGAGTCTGTCACTCATTCCTTTCTGGAATATGTCTTTGCAAAGAAGGTCTGGAGAGAGTTGCAGTGTTTGTTATTTAGGTTTGTTCCAAGCAATCCCATGACACAAAACTCTGCTCTGTGGGCTGTTGTCCAGCTGCACATCGAGGCAGATATTGCAGTGCATAGAGAACCATCAACTTGATAAAAACGCTCTTTGGTCTGCCTGAAACTTGTTAGTTTTCCAGTGCAAAACGTTGACCTCGAATGAGTGTTGCAGACTGGCACATTCCAAGGTCCAGGGCTACGTGCTGAGGGATGCTGTAAACCCTGGGGCACCTGTCACAAGGCGCAGTGGGGAAAGTCCACTCTCTAAGGTCTTTCTGCTGAAGTACAATCTGAGTCATTTCAATTATCAGACCCTCTTGGTGTTTTTATGTATGTAAATATAGTCCTGTAAATGTACAAAATGCCTTGGGTTTTTTGGAACTATAGAGAAGGCCAAATTCCAATGTATGTTTGTTCTAAATAGAACTGCTTCAGTGACTATGGATGTACATAAAGTTTTTTATTAATGACTAAAATAAATTTTTGCAAGAAAAAAACTGCCTTGCTCTTATACCATATTTCTGTAACAAAGGTCTGTTTCATTTCGAGAAGTTCTTGCAGCCTTAATGGGAATATAAATAGTTTCCTTTATGTTTAGAAAATGCCTTTTCTGTTGCAACTGGATTGAAGCTCCAATGAGGAATGTCAAAATTCAACTATATTTTCTGAATGATCTGTATGGAACTGTTTTATACTTGTACTTATACAAAAGGGATTGGTGTTCGGTCCAATTTATATAAATTACTTAAATGAGAATTTAGAAGGCATGGTTAGTAAGTTTGCTGATGACATCAAGATTGTTAGTATAGTGGACAGTGAAGAGGGTTATCTAAGATTACAAAGAGTTCTTGATTAATTGGGTCAATGTACTGAAGAGTGATTGATGGAGTTTAATTTGGATAAATGTTAAGTATTACATTTTGGTAAAACAAACAAGGCAGGACTTGTACAATTAAATGTAGGCCCTTGGGTAATATTGTGAAACAGAGTGATCAAGGGGTTCAGGTGCATAATTCTTTGAAGTTAGGATGATTAAGAAAGATTTGAGCGTGCTTGCCTTCACTTTTCAGACCTTTGAGTACAGGAGTTGGGACATTATGTTGAAGTTCTACAGAACATTAGTGAGGCCTTTTCTGGAGTATCATGTCCAGTTCTGGTTGCCCTATTATTAGATTGGATATTATCGAGCTGAAGAGAGTTCAAAAGAGATTTACCAGTATGTTGCTTGGAATGAAGTGTTTAAGTTATAAGCAGAGTCTGGGACTTCTTTCATTGGAGCATAGGAGGTTGAAGGGTGACTTTATAAAGGTTTATAAAATCATGAGGGCTACAGATAAGGTAAGTGGCAGGTGTATTTTCCCTAGGATGGAAATTTCAAGACTAGGCCATTCATTTAAGGTGAGAGGACAAAGATTTTAAAGAGCAATGAGGGGCAATATTTCTTACATAGCAAGCTGTTTATGTGTGGAATGAACTTCAGGTGGAAAAGGTGGGTGTGAGTATAGTTAGAACATTTAAAAGACATTTGGATAAGTCAATGAATAAGAAATGATTGGGGGATATGGGCCAAGTGCAGGCAGGTGGGACTAGTTTAGTTTGGAATTATGGTCAGCATGGACAACTTGGAGTGAAGGGTCTGTTTCCATACTCTATGATTCTCTTTTTTTTAAGTCATGAAAGTCCCACATTCTTAACCTCATCCCTCGCCTGAGGAGTAGAGACCCTCAGTTAAACCATTATCAGTCATCAGTCTAAAATAGAGCATCTGTATGGTCCTCAAGGACTATGGTGACTTTACCTTTGCTTTACCTTATTTTCAAAATAAAAAAAACTTGCTATTTTACCCTATGCTCCCATAAATAAAGCCTTGAATACTGTATGCTTTATCAACTGCTCTCTCAACTTGTCCCATTTCTTTTAATGACTAATATACACATGCAGCTAGGTCCTCCTCTTCCTGCGTACCCTTTAGTGTTGCACCGTTTATTTTACATTATCTTTCCATATTTATCCTACCAAACTGTATCACTTTACATGTTTCCACATTAAACTTCATCTAACGCCTATTCCTCCCATACCACAAACCTCTCTATGTCCATTTGCACTATCCTCCACACAGTTTATAATGTTACCAGTTTTTTTTCCATCATTTGCAACAGTTTAACAATATTCAAAGCCTTAAGGAAAGTGATTCCACACTTATAAAACCTAATTCATTTGCATTTCAAGAGACAAGCCTTTTAACATTTTCTGATGTGTTTAATGGATATGCATTATGTAAGTGTCCCAGCTTTACATAGTTGCATGCATCTCGATACCAAGTCTATCATGGTACAAATTTGAATGATTTACAAGTCACCTTATTCACTTAAATAATTCTAAGAAATGTTTACAAGTTGAAATTTTATCAGTTATTTACAACTGTTATTGGTGCCGCTTCCCATTATTTCAGCTATAAATGGATGTCTGGTTGCAGGGCAATTGATACAGAAGAGCCTTGATTTCTGCATTTAAGTGCACATGGTACTGAAATGCAAGATGTTAAGTAATACATTATTTTCAAGGAGTCAATTAATAAAAATAAATTTTGAAGGATGTGGAGATTGACTTGATTGGGAAAGCCAAGGTGACTGATGGATGTCATAGCTCAGGAATGAAAGGAGTAAGTTGAGATGTGGCGGTGATGTAAAGGGGATGGTCTAAGGGATAGACTTGATGCAGCAAGTTATATGGGACTGATTAGCTGGATGAATGATGGGTAAGGTTCGAGATAAGGGATGGATGCCCTTGGATAGATTAAGCAGAAAAAGACTGATAGCAGGAGAGGTTGTAGGAAATAGACAGTTCTCTAAATCTTGAATGTGTAATCCAGAAGACTGTCCTTTCATTGAATAACAATCAAAGGTACAAGGAAAGACAGTTCAACGAGACCATTTGTTGTTGCAAACAGAAAGCAAAGTAATTTTTCTGCTCGTAAGGGTGATTTTAGAGTAGCAGAACAACTTGGTCGTGGAGCAATGGTAATCAATGAGGTGGTCAGCATGTACTGATGATTAATTTCCTTAACAGCTAGCTACAATGACCACCCAGCAGATTTGAAGTTAAAAAAAAATGACTCTTCTGTGAGGCTAATAACTGTCCTGGATCTCGTGAGGACATGGATCTTGAAGGTGAAATGAAGCATTTGTTCAGGTTAACAGATGTTAATGTTATTTCAATTGGAGAGTCAGATTGTGGAGCGTTTCTGATCTTTTTAGTTTTGAATTTTTGAAGTGGCTTCATTTGCCTTACATGAGTGTGGCATTTATAAGGAAAGATGACTTTTCTTCACTGTATTTCAGGAATGTCTCCATGGAGTTATTTCCTTTGCGGGCAAGAGTTTTGCTTCTCTGAACCTTTTCTCTTTTCTAAAACATTTTGATTTGCGATTCATTTGAAATTCAATGGTGGAATGCTGTACCTCTCCCTAAACCCCTTGAGAACAGAATTGTTGGCCATTAAAGTGGTCTTTAATTTGTTTACTACTGTGTCTAGTTCAGAGTATGGTATAGGAGAGGACCTCCAGAAATGAGATCTGAGTTATACCATGTTTCTCATGTAAGACAGGGCCTGATCAGTCTGTCAGTTCAACAGAACAAGAGAGGAAAGAACTTTCCATACTACTACTAATACTATATCCGTTTTCAGTAAAGAAGACTGCACTGTTAAACTTTGTGCAAAGACTGAGATGAAGCAAAATTTATCATTTTGTTGCACGTACTTTTCCAGGCTCTTTGTTGCTGTGGCAGTTTAGTAACATCAGATCTTGTTTATAGAGTTGACAGTTTATGAGTACAGTGACTTTCACCTTCTCCACAAATAAAAGATACAGAAGCATCATTGCTTTTTCTTTAGTTGTTCAAGGAGGCAAAAAGTGATAGCAATTTTAAGGATAGTAACTACACCAAAATTTATTCTTATGGCCTCTTTTAGCAAAGTAAGACATTCCCGGACTGTTCACATTACTGTTATAGAATTGTTGATCTATGGAATGGTTGGCCTGTCTTGTCTGTGCTGGCTATCTGCAAGAGCAAGTCATCTTGTTTCATTCCCCTGCCTTTTCCACATGTCCCTGCAAATACTTCTCCGATAATTATTAAATTCCTTTTTCAAGTCCATAACTGAGTTTACTTTCAGGCACTTCATTCCATATACTAAAAGGTTCTCATGAATGCTTCTGCTAGTCACTTTAAGTTGGTACCTTCTTGTTCTCAACCCACCTGTTGGAATATTTTCGCTCTCTCTACTCTATCCATCCTCCTATAATATTCATCAATTGTAACAAATCTCTTTTGCAAGAAGAACAGCTGCAGCTTCTTCAATGTATCTGCACAATTGAAGTTCCTCCTCCCTGCAGCTATTCTAATGATTTTTTTCTGCACTTTCATTAAGGCCTTCACACCTTTACTAAAATCTGGTACCTAGAATTAGACACACAAGCCAATGTTTTGTACAATTTTGCTTGACTTTTTCGCTTTTATACTTTATTCCCCTTTCTTAACTGTGTCTTAACTTGTCCTGCCACTTTCAGTAATTTTACTCATTGATTCCCCCGGGTCCCTCTAGTCTTTTTAGGAATCTCCCTTTTATTGCATCATCTTGCATCTTCATTATTCTGAACAAAGTGTCTCACCTTACCCATTTCCTTGCATTAAATTTAATGTGTGACTTGTCAAGCCATTCTGCTAGACTGGCTATGCCATCTTGCAGGAGAAAGTAAGGACTGCAGATGCTGGAGATCAGAGTTGAGTGTGTGGTGCTGGAAAAGCACAGCAGGTCAGGCAGCGTCCAAGGAGCAGGTCCTAAGCCATTCATCAGGAGTGAGGTTTGCAGTTCTACATAAGTTGGCTATTTAACTTTACATCCAAGCCTAGACTCATCTGTAAGCTTTTAGTTTGTACTATGTACAACTATGTCTAGTTCATTAATGGATATGAAAGAAAAGTTGTGGTCCTAGCACTGACACATAGCACATGAGACTAGATTGGGTTGGGATATCTGGTCGGCATTGATGTTGAGTTGGACCGATGGGACTGTTTCCGTGCTGTACATCTCTATGACATAGGGAACTCTGCTAAATTCCTTACTCCAGTCTGAAATGTAGCCATCTGTCACAAATCTGTTTCCTGTCACTTGGCCAACTTTGTATCTGTTCCTTTTCTGCCATGGTGTTTAACTTGGATAACAAACTTGTCTTTTCAACATTTGGAAATCTAGGTGCATCACGTCAACTGCATTACTTTCATCAACCCATTTCTGTTACCTCATCAATCAGTGAAACCTGATATGCTTTTAACAAATGTAAACTGGCTTTCCTTAATGAACCCGCTTTTGTCCAAGTGGATGTATAATTTTTTTCATGAGTTATCATTTATTAAAACTTTCCCAATATTGAGTTGAAACTCTCTAGCTTGTAGTTGCTGGGTTTATTCTTACACCACTTTTCAACAAAGCTGTAGCATGACAAAGCAGAGAACAAGGTAAGACTGATAAACTAAACTGCATTTATTTCAATGCAAGGGGACTAACAGGGAAGGCAGATGAACTCAGGGCATGGTTCAGAATATGGGACTGGAATATCATAGCAATTACAGAAATATGGCTCAGGGATGGACAGGATTGGCAGCTTAATGTTCCAGGATACAAATGCTAAGGAAGGTCAGAAGGGGAGGCAAGAGAGAAGGAGGAGTGGTGTCTTTGAGAAGGGATAGCATTACAACTGTACTGAGGGAGGATATTCCCAGATATACATCCAGGGAAGTTATTTGGGTGGAACTGAGAAATAAGAAAGGGATGATCACCTTATTGGGATCGTATTATAGACCCCTAATAGTCAGAGGGAATTTGAGAAACAAGCTTGTATGGAAATCTCTGTTATCTGTAAGAATAATAGGGTGGTTATGATAGGGGATCTTAAATTTCCAAACATAGACTGGGACTGTCCTAATTCAAAGTTTGTGAGAAGATTTGTAGCTCAGGTGCTTGTTGTTGTGGTTCTGTTCACTGAGCTGGGAATTTGTGTTGCAGGCATTTCGTCCCCTGTCTAGTGCTTGGGAGCCTCCTGTGAAGCGCTTCTGTGATGTTTCCTCCTGCATTTATCGTGGTTTGTCTCTGCCGCTTCCGGTAGTCAGTTCCAGCTGTCCGCTGTAGTGCCCGGTATATTGGCTTCAGGTCGATGTGTTTGTTAATAGAATCGGTGGATGAGTGCCATGCCTCTGGGAATTCCCTGGCTGTTCTCTGTTTGGCTTGTCCTATAATAACACTACTATTATAGGACAAGCCAAACAGGAAACAGCCAGGGAACTCCTAGAGGCATGGCACTCATCCACAGATACTATCAATAAGCACATCGACCTGGACCCAATATTCCGGCCACTGCAACTGACAACTGGAACTAACAACCGGAAGCAGCAGAGACAAACCACTATAAATGCTGGAGGAAACATCGCAGAAGCGCTTCACAGGAGGCTCCCAAGCACTGAGGATGTCACCTAGACAGGGGATGAAATGTCTACAACACAAATTCCCAGCTCGGCAAATAGAACCACAACAACACTGCCCTAATATTAAGGTTTAGATAAAGAGGAATTTGTTAGGCATGTACAAGAAAACTTTCTGATTCAGTATGTGGATGTATCTACTAGAGAAGGTGCAAAACTTGACCTACTCTTGGGAAATAAGGCAGAGCAGGTGTCTGAGGTGTCAGTAGGGGAGCATTTTGGGGCCAGCGACCATAATTTTATTCATTTTAAAATAGTGCTGAAAAGGATAGACCAGATCTAAAAGTTGAAGTCCTAAATTGGAATAATACCAATTCACAGGTAAGGGACAGCTGGAAAATGGGAAGCCTTCAGAAATGAGATAACGAGAATTCAGCGACAGTATATTCCTGTTAGGTGAAAGGAAAGGCTGTGAGGTATAGGGAATGTTGGATGACTAAAGAAATTGAGGATTTGGTTAAGAAAAAGAAGGAAGCATATGTCAGGTATACACAGGATTGATTGAGCGAATCCTTAGAAGAGTATAAAGGCAGCAGGAGTATACTTAAGAGGGAAATCAGGAGGGCAAAAAGGGGACATGAGATAGCTTTGGCATACAGAGTTAAAAAGAATCCAAAAGGCTTTTTCAAATACATTAAGGACAAAAGGGTAACCAGGGAGAGAATAGGGTCCCTCAAAGATCAGCAAGGTGGCCTTTGTGTGGAGCTGCAGGAGATGGGCAAGATACTAAAGAGTATTTTGTATCAGTATTTATGGTGGAGAAGGACATGGAAGATATAGAATGTGACATCTTGAAAAATGTCCATATTACTGGTGGATGTCTTGAAATGCATAAAAGTGGATAAATCTCTAGGACTTGATCAGGTGTACCCCTGGAACTCTATGGGAAACTAGGGAAGTGGTTACTGGGCCTCTTGCTAAGATATTTGTATCATCAGTAGTCACAGGTGAGGTGCCGGAAGACTGGGGTTGGCTAATATGGTGCCACTGTCTAAGAAAAGTGGTAAGGACAAACCAGAGAACTGTAGACCAGTGAGCCTAATGTCGGTGGTGGGCAAGTTGTTGGAGGAAATCCTAAGGGACCGGATGTACATGTATTTGGAAAGGCAAGGACTGATTAGGGATTGTCAACATGACTTTGTATGTGGGAAATCATGTCTCATAAACTTGATTGAGTTTTTTGAAGGAGTAACAAAGAGGATTGATGAGGGTGGTGATGGAGGGTTGTTTTTCAGATGGTGGCCTGTGACCAGTGGAGTGCCACAAGGTGCTGGGTCCACTACTTTTCACCATTTATATAAATTATTTGGATGTGAGCATGAGGTATAATTAGTAAGTTTGCAGATGACATCAAAATTGGAGATTTAGTGGACAGCGAAGAAGGTTACATCTGATTACAACGGGATCTTGATCAGATGAGCCAGTGGGCTGAGAGGTGTCAGATGGAGTTTAATTTAATTAAATGCAAGGTGCTGCATTTTGGGAAAGCAAACCTGAGCAGGACTTATACAGTTAATGGTGAGGTCCTGGGGAGTGTTGCTGAACAAAGAGACCTTGGAGTGCAGGTTCATAGCTCCTTGAAAGTGGAGTCACAAGTAGATAGGATAGTGAAGAAGGTGTTTGGTATGTTTCATTTATTGATTAGAATATTGAGTACAGGAATTGGGAGGTCATTTTGCAGTTGTACAGGACATTGGTTAGGCCACTGTTAAGAGTATTGCATGCAATTCTGATCTTCCTGTCAGAAAGAAGTTGTGAAACCTGAAATGGTACAGAAAAGATTTACAAGGATGTTGCCAGGGTTGGAGGATTTGAGCTTTAGGGAGAGGTTGAATAGGCTAGGGCTGTTTTGCCTGGAGCATCGCAGGCTGAGGGGTATACTTCTAGAGGTTTATAAAATCATGAGGGGCATGGATAGGATAAGTAGGCAAAATCTTTTCCCTGGGGTGGGGGAGTCCAGAACTAGAGGGCATAAGTTTAGGGTGGAAGGGGAAAGATTTAAAAGAGACCTAAGGGGCAACATTTTCATGCAGAGGGTGGTACTTATATGCAATGAGCTGCCAGAGGAAGTGGTGGAGGCTAGTACAATTGCAACATTTAAAAGGCATCTGGATAGGTATATGAATAGGAAGGGTTTGGAGGGATATGGGCCGGATGCTGGTCAGCATGGACAAGTTGGACCAAAGGGTCTATTTCCATGCTGTACATCTCTATGACTCTATTTGCAACTCTCCAGCCCTCTGGCCTCCAATCCTGTATTTAATGATGATTACAAGATATGGCTAGTACTTCTACCTTACCACTCAGTATCCTTACATGTATTTGACCTGTTCCTGTTGACTTCTCCACTTTAAATACGGCCAGCCAGCTAATATCTCTTTCCTCATTCAGCATTTCAACCACCTCTTTTTTCAGTACGATTTGGACAGAACATTCTCCATCTGCAAGACAGTACTCATTTAACATCTCAGCAATGCCTACCTCTCCTGATTCAAAGCATTTTTTGATTTCTAATTTTCTTCATTCTTCCTTTTCCCATCCTTTTATTTGCTACATGCTTATCAAAGACTTTTGGGTTCCCACTTTTGTTAACTGACGGTTTCTTCTTATATTCCCTCATAACTTTCTTTTCTCACTTACCCTCTGAAATTTTAGTATTCTTCATGATTCATAATTGCGTTATCCATCTGACATTGGCACTTGTGCACCTTTTCTGTGTCATCTTACTTTCATCATCCTATTGCTCTCCCTTGTAGTACTATACTTTAATGTATCCAAATTATTTCTTGTTTAAAAATATGAAGTTGATGTATTAATATTTTTCCCTACTCATTGTTTCAACTTAAAAGGGACAAATCAACTCTCTTCCCATTGAAGATATTCCTTTCCCAAATAATTACTTTTACTCTGGGTTTCCTTATCCTTTTCCATCGCCAATTTAAAGCACTCTAATATTTCTTCAATAAAGCTCCATGACAACACTTGACTCACTTGACCCATCACATTTCCCTAAATCAGATCCAGCAGTGTTTCCCTTCCTTGTTGAGCTGGAAACATACTAGTCTAGAAAATTCTCCTGATCCAATTTCATAGATTCTTCTCCTTTTCTTTCCTTTACTAATTTTCCAATTTATATTAGGATAATTGAAGTCCCTATTATAGTTTTTGCATCTCTAATTTCCTTGCGTTCCCTTACATCTTTCCTAGTCGATTTGGGATGATAGAATAACACAATAGAGTCATGCAGAAGAAACAGACCCTTCGCTCCAACCAGTCAATGCCGACCATTACCCCAAACTAAACTTGTACCACCTGCCTGCATTTGCCTGTATCTCTCCAAACATTATTCATGTAATTATCCAAATGTCTTTTAAACGCTATAACTGTACCTGTGTATCTATCACTCCTGGAAGTTGATTCCACACATAATCTGCTCTATGTTAAAAAAAATTGTCCTCATCCTTCTTAAATCTTTCTTCCATATCCTTAAAAATATGCTCCCTCATCTTGAAATCCCCCACCTTCAGGAAAAGACACCTGCCATTTATCTAATTTAAACCCCTCATTATTTTATAAACTTTTATAAGGTCACCCCTCAACTCCTACACTCCAGTGAGAAAAGTCCTAGCCAATCCAGCTTCTGCTTATTTTTCAAACCGTCTATTCTCGGCAACGTCCTGGTAAAACTTTTCTGAATCCTCTCCAGCTTAATAATATCATATCTGTAACAGGACGACCCGAAGTGGAAGCAGTAGTTCAAAAGAGGCTTCACCAACGTTCTGTACAACGTCAATGTGATCACCCAACTCCCATACACAAAGGTCTGAGCGTTGAAGGCAAGCATGCTAAATTCCTTCTTAACCACCCTACATATGATGGAAACTTCAAAGAATCTGGACCTGAACCCCTATCTTTCTGTTCTGCCATACTAACTTGCCTCACAGCGCCAGAGACCCAGGTTCAATTCCCGTCTCAGGCAACTGTGTGGAGTTTGCACGTTCTCCCCGTGTCTGCGTGGGTTTCCTCTGGGTGCTCCGGTTTCCTCCCACAGTCCAAAGATGTGTGGGATTCAGGTGAATTGGCGATGCTAAATTGCCCGTAAATGTAGGGGTATGGGTGGGTTGCGCTTCGGCGGGTCAGTGTGGACTTGTTGGGTCGAAGGGCCTGTTTCCACACTGTAAGTAATCTAATCTAATCTAATCTAACTAAGGCCCTACTTTTAATTATATAAGTCCTGCCCTTGTTTGCTTTACCAAATGCAATATCTTGCATTAATCCAAATTAAACTCTAATCTGCCATTCCTCAGCCCATTGTGCCTATTGATCAAGATCTCTTTGTAATCTTAGATAACCTTCTTCACAGTCCATTATACCACCAATTTTGATGTCATCTGCAAACCTACTACCTGTTTTCTCAGTTCTAGCCAATAGGTTGTGACCATGGTTCTTCTGGGTTATCCTTTCCAACACCACACTGTTCTCCATGATCAAGATATCCTTCTCTCTATCCTTCCTGAGCACATTATATCCAGGAATAATTAGAACTCAGTACTGTCTTTTTTTGTTAAAATCGCACAGCACCAGGTTATAGTCCAACAGGTGTATTTGGAAGTAGACGTTTGTACTTCCAAATAAACCTGTTGCATTATAACTTGGTGTTGTGGGATTTTTTAACCTTGTCTATCCCAGTCCAACACGAGCAACTCCACATTCCGTTTTTTTTTGAGCAAGGTCAGCATTCTTACCACAATGTTATATTCCCACATTGCTATATGAGCCTACAGCTCATCAATCTTATTTTCTCCACTCTGTATATTCACATGCAACTCTAATTTACAATTTACTTTGCTACCTAACCCGTTATTATTTCTGACTCTAGTGCTATCTGCCTTATGCAACGTCTGTCTTGATTTTTTTCCCCTCCTGGTTCTCAGAATAGGTTAAAACACTGTAGATGTCACAGCAGTGTTGGTCCAGGTTCCATTTAAATCCATGTATAGGTTCTTTCTGCCTCACAACTGGTCCCAATATCACAGCCCTCCCATCTGCACTATATATCTGCTTCATTCACTTCATGTTCACAACTTATTTTAATCCTAGCCTATATTGTCTGTGCTCCTCCACTCAAGTCCCAGCTTCCTCTAAGCCACTCCACTATTGATCTGCTTTACTCAGTTCTGCTGTGCTCCCAACTTAATGCTGCCTGGCTCCTGACCTGTTTCACATCCCTTTGCACTGATTCTCGACTCTTTTACTCCACTTTGTTCTGGCCTGCTTTACTTCCCTCCATTCACAGCTTGCTTTACTTTGCACCGATCAGCTCCTGGCTTGTTTTACTTTTCTCCATTATTGGCCTGCTTTACACCATTCTATTCCTGACCATTCTATTTACTCACCATTGGTCTACTCACAGCCTGACCCTTTTGCTACTCTGCTCCACTCTCTGCCTGCAGTTATATTATTCTGCTCTGCGCAGTTCAACAACACTCTCAACTGCTTTATAGTGCTTCCAGCCTAATTAACACTGCCTCACACCACTTGCAGCCAATTTTACATAGCTCTGCCCTTTGGGTTTCCCTTTATGTGGTTCCATTCCTGCTTGCTTTATGTAGTTCTACTCTTGACCTATATGTTGCTTCATTTTTGACCTGTGTAGTTCTGCTCAACTTACAATGAGGTTTTTCAACCAATCCACATGAGATGTTTTAGTGCAATCCTGGTGAGAGAGAAGGTTGTAGGGAGTGTCTTGAAAAGGTTACGAAAGCTAGAAATTGTTTCGAAAGGAAATTCAAGTGTTTCAGGCCATTGGCAGCTGAAGTTAGAATTGTCAGTAGTGATCTAAATAAAGAGGCCATAATGAAAGGAAAATAAGAGTTGTAGTGCTGGAAAGGATTAGAGATGAGGCATGTAGAACCATGAAGGAATTTGAAAATTAGAGATTTTAAAATCAAGTTATTGCCTGATTTGAAGTCATTATCAGCTGGAGTGGTAGGTGAATGGAAATTGGCGTAGGTTAAGATACAGAGTTTTGGATCACCTCAGAATTTTGCAGGGTAGAAAATGGGAGGCAAGCCAGGAAGGCTTAGGAATTGTCTAGACAACAAATAACAGAGATTTGGATGAGACTTGCAGCAGCAAATGAGCTGAAGCAGGTGCAAAGTAGAGTTTATGTATGTAATAATAGGCGATTTTCTCATGGTATGGATGTGTAGTCAGCAGGGAGAAAGTGAGGACTGCAGATGCTGGAGATCAGAGTTGAGAATGTGGTGCTGGAAAAGCACAGCAGGTTAGGCAGCATCTTGTTCAAGAAAGGATCAAGACAAAAGATGGAAAATTATAGGCCAATTAGCTTAACCTCAGTTGTTGGTAAAATTCTAGAATCCATCATTAAGGATGAGATTTCTAAATTCTTAGAAGAGCAGAGTCTGATTAGAACAAGTCAGCATGGATTTAGTAAGGGAGGTCATGCCTGACAAACCTGTTGGAATTCTTTGAAGAGATGACAAATCGGTTAGACCAGGGAAACCCAGTGGATGTGGTCCATCTAGACTTTCAAAAGGCCTTTGATAAGGTGCCACACGGGAGGCTGCTGAGCAAGGTGAGGGCCCATGGTGTTCGAGGTGAGCTGCTGGGATGGATTGAGGATTTGCCGTCTGACAGATGGAAGAGAGTTGGGATAAAAGGTTCTTTTTCGGAATGGCAGCCGGTGACGAGCGGTGTCCTGCAGGGTTCAGTGTTGGGGCCACAGCTATTCGCATTATATATTAATGATCTGGATGAAGGGACTGGGGGCATTCTAGCGAAGTTTGCAGATGATACGAAGTTAGGTGGACGGGCAGGTAGTACTGAGGAAGTGGGGAGGCTACAGAAGGATCTAGACAGTTTGGGAGAGTGGTCCAGGAAATGGCTGATGGAATTCAATGTGAGCAAATGCGAGGTCTTGCACTTTGGCAAAAAGAATAAAAGCATAGACTACTTTCTAAATGGTGAGAAAATTAGTAAAGCCAAAGTACAAAGGGATCTGGGAGTGCTAGTCGAGGATTCTATAAAGGTAAACATGCAGGTTGAGTCCGTGATTAAGAAAGCGAATGCAATGTTGTCACTTATCTCAAGAGGGTTGGAATATAAAAGCAGAGATGTGCTACTGAGACTTTATAAAGCTCTGGTTAGGCCCCATTTGGAGTACTGTGTCCAGTTTTGGTCCCCACACCTCAGGAAGGAGATACTGGCCAGCGGAGATTCACACGGATGATCCCTGGAATGGTAGGTCTAACATATGAGGAACAGCTGAGGATCCTGGGATTGTATTCATTGGAGTTTAGAAGATTAAGGGGAGACTTAATAGAGACGTACAAGATAATACATGGCTTGGAAAGGGTGGATGCTAGGAAGTTGTTTCTGTTAGGCAAGGAGACTAGGACCCGTGGACACAGCCTTAGAATTAGAGGGGGTCAATTCAGAACAGAAATGCGGAGACATTTCTTCAGCCAGAGAGTGGTAGGCCTGTGGAATTCATTGCCACGGAGTGCAGTGGAGGCCGGGACGCTAAATGTCTTCGAGACAGAGATTGATAGATTCTTGTTGTCTCGAGGATTTAAGGGCTACGGGGAGAACGCTGGTAAGTGGAGTTGAAATGCCCATCAGCCATGATTGAATGGCGGAGTGGACTCGATGGGCCGAATGGCCTTACTTCCACTCCTATGTCTTATGGTCTTATCTGAGGAGCAGGAAAATCGACGTTTCAGGCATAAGCCCTTCATCTTCATCAGAATGAGCCAGCAGCCCATTTTAGGCTAATATGACAGCAAAGTTATGCACAATCAGGGTGAGTCTTAAACTGTTTCTATGGTGAGGCATGATATTGAGTCTAGGGACACGTTATTTGTGACACAGGCTAAAGATGTCGGCTTTATATTTACAATTGTACTTCAAGAAGTTTGTACATGCAATGCTGCATTTTGGACAAGCAATGTGATAGCATAGATCAGTGCTTTCCAAAGTAGGAGTTGGGACTCCAGGTGGCATTTTGGGGTTGTGAGCTTTGAGGCAGCAATGGTTATTGTGGAGTTCTGACAAGGCATTACAGTAACTGTACTCCAACTCTACTGTAAGAAGTCATGACAATTTTCAAGCATTGAAATGGAGTCACGGAGAGAAAATATTTGAGAAGCACTGATTTCAAGAGTCTGGCGGCATCAACAGAGGTGGTGATGAGATTGACCTAGGTGTCATCAGCACACGTTTGGAAATTGATGCTTTGTCCAATCATGTTACTGGGTGGCAGCATATACATAAAATTTGGAGGGGGTCAAGATTCATAAAGGACCATAGATAATAGTACAAAAGCAGGAAGAAAAACCATTGCTTGAGAAGCAATTGAGACACTGAAAGTGATTAAATTGAGAAGAACACAACCAGGTGAGTGCAATGTCACGCAGCCTGGTGTCAGTGGAAGTATGTCAGGAACAGTGATATGGTCAGTGATGTCAAAAGCAGCAGGTCAGTTAATAGGGCGTCAGGATAGGGTATAGTTCAGCTTTATCATAGTCACAAAGAAGCAGGAGTAGTTTGTATTCCTGAAACAAACAACTTAACATGATCAATATAGAGTGAAATTCAATCAACGTGTGGAATTTCAGCAGTAGTCGAGTTTTTTTTAAAATACATATGTCTGAATATTTGAAGAAAGGTAAACCCTTTGCATAAATCCTTTGATTTAATTTTGGTTGGCAGGGGTTGGGGGAGGGGGGGGTGGGTGGAATTCAAAAGAAGCTTTACTATCATCCAAAATATTGAGGAGCATTTCTTAATTTTATTCTCTTTAAACTAAAATTGAGTACATGAAGACAACTTTGCAATCTGGACTAGGAGCAGAATCCTCTCAGATACTGGATGATATGGGCATTAGTGAGTAAGTTGTGAGAATCATGGGAGGTTTGCAGTGAGAAGCTACATGCCATCAAGAGCAAAATGTCAGATTTTCCTTCCAAGTATTGAATGGCAAGACCTGATTCTCACAAGAGATCAGTATGGTGCCTACTTGCATGTATTAGCGTGCACTACATTGTGTCACCTCATTAATGTACAGTTTCCTATTCTCCCTTCTCTGGATAGAAACTGGACAGCAATAATTCTCAATTTGAAAATAGAATGGGTACCTGGCAACTCTAACTTGCCACTTGCTCCTCCAGATCTGCTGCTTTTGACATCACTGGAGGAGTCACCAATATTTCATGGCACATTAAATGGGCAGTGACTGCACAGACCTCCCATCCAGCAGGACTCCCAGATCCATGTCAGCAAAACAAGGTTCCAATTATCCTTTGACCAGTATGTCCAGGAGAAATGAAACAGAATTTGCAGGGCAGCTGGAGAATACTAGAGTTACCATATGCACAGCAAGGCTTTAAAGATGGTGCCAGCACCAGGAATCCAGGAGGGTCTGCAATGACCAGTAATTCTACTTGTGGGAGAATAAGATGAGAGGAGAACCACGTGTGGGACCTCGATAATAAACAAGTTTGGAAAGATAATACAACAAAGCCAGCTGGGGCTCACAGGGAAAATCCTTGCATAAATTCAGCATAAGATTCAGCCTTTTTTCTTTATACCATATCCTCATTTTTTAAAAGAAAAATGGTAGACTTAGGGAAGAGTATGCCTGTTCTGTGTGGTTAATATGTCTGTAGAATTTAAGGTGAAACACTTTACACACTGCAATCATATTTCTAGATCAAGATTAAAAACACACTGTTTTGTAATTGTTTTAATTTGTTCAAGGAATTCTGTTCTTGAAATCAACATATTTTGCTCATGTCATTCAATAACATTAAAAAAATTGCAAATGTTCCAGCCAGAAAAAGCATGCAATTTGATCAAGGCAGAATAATTTTCAGGACTGAAAGGGATTATTAAACATCCTGAAAATAAATGTCATATTTGAAATGTATAATAAACCACTGGAAATATGAATAGATGAAGATATTGAACAGAGTACAAAAAAGCTCCTTTGTTTACATTTGCATCTTATTGAGCAGGAAAGTCACTACTGATGAACCATTCTGTATTTCACTGTTGCCACACTCAGTTATATTCAATCAGCCATCTGGCATAGAAAATGCTAATATATGTTTAAGCTTAGTTCTGCTCTTATTTACTAAGAAATGCAAAACCAGGAGGCAGTACACTCTGAGAGACAAAACAAAGGCAAGGTCAGAATTATGGCTGTAACAGCCAGTTTCTGTTTCTTATCAAATGGGGGGTGGGGGAGTGGGAATGAGAATGTTTTAAGAGTGTTTCGTGGAAATAACATGTACAGTTAAGTGATGAGATAATCCTAGGTGTTAGTGCCAAGCTCCCAACCAGAGGGAACATACGGGCTTGATTTTCAGTATGATGTAATCCAGACGTGTTGCATGACATTTTCAGGTGACCATTTAGTTACTAATGCCTATGATCAGCACTTTTATCATATGCTTGTGTCTTTCCTGCAGGCGGTTGAAGCTCAAATTCGTAGCTTTGGTCAAACTCCTTCTCAACTTTTAATAGAGCCACATCCTCCCAGAAGCTCTGCCATGCAAGTGGTAAGTATATTATACCCTAGTAACCAGGCATGTCCAGCTGCTCCTTAAATCTAATTCCAAATGTGGGGTTGGTGTTGCCTACTTTGAAGAACTGTCCAACTGCCCTCATGCTAAACTCATTTGTGCTGCTTTGCACTTGAATATCTTTCTAATTATTACAAGCTATTAAGAGGAACTCTGATGTGGCCTACTACTGTATATTTTATTAAATTAGATGTATGTTAACTGAAACTTCTGTGTTAACAAAAGCTCCAATAATTTATTGTCATTACATTGTTATAGGCTAGATGCTGAGTAGTGTACTTATGTGATGAAATGTTAGAAATCATGCTATGTTTCTTGGATTTATCTGATATGTATTTTGAATGATTTTATATGTAGTATGTTGTTGCTCTTAATTCTTCACCTGTCTTGGTAAGTATATTACATCTGCCAGTATGATATCAAACCAAGCCTACTGAAGTTTCCAGGTATGATCTATGTTTGCATGCTTTAGCTAAGTACTGTAAGGCCAATATTGTTTCCCTTAGTGTCCTAAGGTTAGAGTGTGGTGGAACTTGACGACTGGTCGCTATCCAGGGACCTCCGCTGGAATGCTATGGAAGGACAGACAAGGCTTGATTGTGGTGGCCTCAAATCTTGCAAACACTATCTCCTTCTTGTGCTCAAACATAAGAACAAGTACTTTAATAAAGTGCCAGTGGTCCACCATTGCTAATAAGCATATACCTTGGTATTAGGCATGAGCTTCAAAGGTGAAAGTGTGCAGGGTTTGTGGAAAGCAATTTACATTCAAAAGTTAGATATAAAGTAGACTTGCATTTAGTCTTGACATGGTAAAATATCTGTGGTTTTAACCTTGGCATTTTCTCAGCATCAGGTACAAGGAACGTTTTGCTTCTACACATGTAAGAGGTGATACCAAATGTAGTTTTGTTTTAAGTTATTTGAAAATATAGGTAATAGAAGTGACCAGAAGTTAACCATAGAACACTAAGGGGAACAATATTGGTCCTACAATGATTAGCTAAGGCATGCAAATATAGATCATACCTGGGAACTTCAATAGGCTTTGTATGATACTGTAGGCAGATTGGTTATGTAAGAATAATAATACTAAATGTTTTATCTCTAATGCTCCCGCTCCTTTTATGAAAGAGGAGACTGGATGGCAAAGCACATTTATTAGTCCTGTGTGCCATGCAAGTGGTTGAATGCAGGCCCAACTTCCACATAATGACTTTCTGATATATCCAAACTACCAGAGGTCATTTAGGAGAATCAAGACACGTAACCCTTGGCTGTTCTTTTACAATGTAATAATGCAAAACTAGAGCAGCGTAGTAGAGAAACATCAACCTATCAGCTAGCAAATGTGGAGAGAAGAGAACAAAGCATGTTGTATTTGATGCTGGAATGGAGTTAAAGACTTTACCAGAATAACTAAGGATGGGGTGCTTTCCTCCTGTCAAAATTATAGTTTCCCTTTATTCTTTAAATCACCTGATAAAAATTCATTGAGTTTCACCAAGCAAATTAGCTTTCAAAATGAGACACAGATTTTAGAAAATAAGGTTGTGTCATGCTGTGCACTGTGCATCAGTGGTAATTTATACCAGGTGTGGTAATTAGTAGACAAACGTACAATGCATATTTGTCTGCTGAGGTTTCTGTTGGCCTATCCCCTAGTGCTTTCAGTGGATCAGATAGTTGGATTTAATTGAGGCTGCATCAGATGAGGCATTACTGACACCTTTAATTGAATGAGTGTCTGGGGAGGATTAACTCATAATATTGATTGGCTTTTAGCCACTCTCACAGAAGGGTGTCACTGAAGCTTATTATCAACATTATTTTTGGTCCTTTCTTAATGCTCCAAAAATCGAATTCCTGCTTTAACAATGCAAGTATGGGTTGTGATGATTCTTCCTTTACTTTGTCTTCCGATGACATCCGGTTGAATTCAATTTCTTGTTTATGTCTTCAGAGTGACTGTTTACCAGTTGTAGTTTTCTATGAAGTGGAGTAATTTGCTGTTTCACCTGACTGTAATTGTGTGTGAAATGTTTTAAGATGTTTCAGTATTACATATACACGTATTTTTATGTATTTTACTCTTTGTCTAAAGTCTTAACCCATTATTCTTCACTGATGGCTTGAATTTATTTTCAGTTTCTTCTCTGTCTGAAATGTCTTTTTTTTTCTTCCACAACTCAAATCTCCGCTTTAATTTTCACCAATGTTAGTTTATTGTTTGCAATGTATGTAAATAAATGCCCTTTCCATCACAAAAATTTTAGAAGTTTGTTTACACTTTTATGTTTCTAAATTTACCCAACTCTATTCTCTGCACTGAATAAAATTTCTTCTGTATTTAAAATACTTGAAGCTTTTCTCTCAATGTATTATTTTATAATATTTAGAACTTCAGTCCCAAATACTTGTAAGATTTATATTCCCCCTTCACTTTAGATGCACCCATACTCTGCTTCCTGCTGCTAACCTATTTCTTCCTATTTGTCATTCTTCCTCTTGCTTTCTTCTCTTTCCCATCACCTTTTTTGATTTTATTTGTTTTTGATTTGGGGTTTTGCCACTGAATAGTATCTCCTCCTGCAGACTCCTCTGATGTTCACAGACCAGATGCAGCAGGATGTCATCATGGTACTCAAGTTCCCATCTAACTCCCCAGTCACCCACGTTGCTGCCAACACTCAGCTGGGCTTGGCTGTACCTGCCATTATCACAGTAACTGCTAGCAGGCTGTTTGCTGTGAACAAGTGGCATAATGTTACCGGTGAGTGTAGAGACATTATTGACAAAACCTAGGTTTGCTATTTTTTGCATGTCCTGTGTGTGTTGAGGTGTTCTGGCATCAGTAATGATTAAATATTTTGTTAACTCTTTGAATGTACTAGCATTTGATTGAAATGATGGTATTAGAAAAATCCAGATGATATTTTAATTCTCAGTGAAATATAATCTGAATTATTTTAAAGTATTTTATGTTAAATTTTTGGAACTTTATAATGTTCCTCACTGTGATAACTCCCAGTAAAATAGGGGACCAGGTGAGGTTACCCCTTCAAAAGCAAGAAAATTATTTTATCAGGATCAGATGATCTCAAATATTTTGAAACCATTCGAAAGAGTGTTTTGAAAAGATATAATGTTTCATACTTTTGAGAGAATAATAGATTCTTCATCATTGTAACATACCAAAATCACAACAGCCAATACATGTCAACTACAAAGCAGTTGTGAAGAAAAGAGAAAGCAATATAGAACTTTTTTTCCTTTTTACAGAGCAGCATGTGCAACATCTAATTTACTTATTTATCTACAATTTTAGGGCTTCATGGAGCTATGCAGGAACAGCCATACCAGCTGCCAGTTGAAATCGATCCTCTGATAGGTCTGTCAGCTTTCCTTTCTGCAATTCATTACATCCTGTGTAGTTGTCTGAAGTGAAGATTACTGTTGTTTTTCACTCATAGTGGTTGAGAATGGAATTTTCTTGATAAACCATTTGCATGCAAATTGGAATGCAATGAGCTGTGGATTTGCTGGTATTTCATCAACTCTCCCTCGTTGGTTTGCCTAATTTGTACAGGGATAGAACCAGTGTCAGTGAAAATTAATATGGATGCTGTAATAATGTGCGATTGAGAATGCGCATGAAGTACTGTCAGGATAATATTGGATCTTTTCATCACACCGACTTGTTGATGAGTGTGAATGAGCTTGGTTATGATAAATTGGTGCCCTCATAATGTGTTGGCTGCATCGCAGAAGAAATTTTCATAATAACAGTCGAGTTCTTTATTGGATTGGCTGGTGAAAAATATTGAACTGATGCCAAGATTTCATCATTAAGAAGATCAGTTCTTGGTTTTATGATCCTGCTGTTCGGAAGTCTAAATTACAGTAGTATAACATTTCCCAAGGTGTACCATATATTTCTCTTCCTGATGTTAGAATTCTAATGCTGTTTCATTTTTTTTTACTTCTAGCTAATAACACTGGAATGCACAGAAGGCAAATTACTGACCTCTTGGATCAAAGCATTCAGGTCAATTCCCAGTGCTTCGTGATCACTGCTGATAACCGCTTCATTCTGGTATGTGGCTTCTGGGATAAGAGTTTCCGTGTTTACTCCACTGAAACAGGTAATTGCCATTTTCCTCTACATATTCACTGATTCAGACTTGGGTTAAGGGTAATCACAGGGGTCAGAGTCAGGGTCAGAATTTTTTTTTCTTTTTTGTTGTAATACCATCTGCTCTCTTTCTCTTTAAAGAAAGCCAGTGCCTCTTTTCTAAACTTGAACTAAATCCTTCAACTCAGCTTAAATCCTTCATTTAAAAGCTTATTCAATAAGCCTAGAATCAACAAAATATACTGCATGTAACATTTTAATAACTGCCGCTTTAGTCTGCTTATCATTTGAATTCATTTGAATTTTGCCCTTCCAAGATGATCACCTGGATATGGCAGTACACCAAATATTCAGCTGCTGATACTAAAAATTCAAGTCAACAATTTATCATTGTCAAAATTACTATTCATAAAATTTAACATTATTCTTTGCCCGTGAGATGTTATATTCTTTGCAGAGTACTTGACTAAATATTAGAGTATTTGGTCATAAACTTATAGGGAAAATAATCCTTTAAACAAATGTGCACCAATTTCCTTTCCAAATGCAGCTTATGGCAGGTACATGCTTCAGTGCAGGTGCTACCAAAGACTGTCCAGTGGAGGAGTTCTCCTCCAACTCCTCCCCACCCTCTCACTATATTGGATTGTTGTTTCTTGTTAATGGAAATTTTAAAATTATTGTTGATGAGACACCTTCATGTTGATGTGCCCTCTTTGATTTTTATCCTATGCTGCAACCTAGTGCTCCTATTAGCCTAGAAAACCACTAATTGGTTCTTGTCTGCAACAATACTTGAACAGGTATCCTGGTTCCATATCAATTGCAGAGAGACTGATTCAGGGCCTAGTCAAGGCTCTGACTCCTACACAAAGTAAATCCTTTCCCTGAATTACTTCTGAATTAAGAAAGTGAACCCCTTCATTCCAACATTAAACACATTTTTTTTTGATACTTTAGTTTTGACCTTAATCCTGGCATGGGCATCATGGACCGATTTTGTATGGCTGCGCTATAAATCTCTATTCACTTATTGGTTTTTTTGCTATCTGGTACATGATTAAAAAGTGAATAATCGTCAGTGACTTTCACTTCTTGGTTTACTCTGTTTGAGAATCATTTAATCTTAGCAGCTGCTCAGCTGTTCCTGTAAGATGTCAAAATGAAATCAGTGTCATAATGGGGGAAATTGATGCTATAAAGTCTCTTCAGTCTTGTGGACAATCTTCTTTGTGACTGGCTATGAGAGCAATCCCTTCACATTGAAACATAGAAAAGGAGTAGGCCATTTCATTCTCTAGATTTGTTCCACCATTCAGTGAGCACTATTACTGGGTCCTGAACCAGTCAATCTCATCTGCAACCTAAATTCATTTACCAGCCTTTATTCCATTTTGTTTTTAATACCTTTGGGTAACAAAAATCTACCAATATTAGAATTAAAATGGGATAACTCATTTAGCATTAATCACTATAGAATCATACAATCCCTATAGTGTGGAAACGGGCTTTTTGCCCCAACAAGTTCACACTGACCCTCCGAAGAGTAACCCACCCAGATCCATTCCCCTACCCTATTAGTCTACATTTCCTCCTGACTAATGCACTTTACTTACACATCCTGAACACTAGGGCAATTTAGTATGACCAATCCACCTAACCTGTGCATCTTTGGCTTGTGGGAGGAAAAAGTGAGGACTGCAGATGCTGGAGATCAGAGCTGAAAATGTGTTGCTGGAAAAGCGCAGCAGGTCAGGCAGAATCCAAAGAGCAGGAGAATCGACGTTTCGGGCATGAGCTCTTCTTCAGGAATAGGGAGGAAACCAAGCACCCAGAAGACATCCATGCATTCGCGAGGAGAATGTGCAAACTCTGCAGATAGTTACCCAAGGGTGTAATTGAACCCGGGTCCCTACTGCTGTGAGGCAGCAGTGCGAACCACGAGTGCCCATGCTGACCACTTGCAGGCAAATTCCAACTTCAAGCATCTTTTGTGAGGAGAAGCATTTCATTCCAGAAAGATCTGACTCTAATAGCCTTAGATTCCCCAATCAATGGAAATAATTTATCCCTATCAACCCTTTTGTTTCCTTTGAAATAATTAAGCAGTTCTGATTTCGTAGTTTTGTTTGTGGCATTTTGCTTTGAGTCACTGTTCTGAATAGAATTGAAAGAAGAAACATTGAGAGGGTTCTCAACAGGGAGACAGAGGAAGGCAAACCAAGTAAAGGGCTGTTTTATTGAACCAGTCTAAGAAGAACCATAACCTGCATGCTGTGGAAGTGAAATAAGGGAAGCCTTCACTCCCTCACAGAATTTCCTCTGCTCAATCCACCTTTGGAAGAAAACTCCAAGTATTCAACTATAGAAGCCATTGTGGCCACTAATTTCTGACCTCCGGTTTTCAAACATTCCATTTCAAAAAGTGAAATCTTCATGCAAGCCAAACATGCAAAGTTAACAGAGACTAGTACTACTTTCATTTTTATAAGTATTTTTTATCCATATCAATATTTAATCTAACTGTACCACTTTTTTTTTTAAACTCTATAATTTTCAGAAATGGTTGCATAATAATCAAACCTTTATCTTGTGTAAGACTACAAGTCAGGTTAGGCACCAGCTTTTTAGAGAATATATAAAACTCTGGTTTCAGTTTTCTTAAGTGACATGTTTTTTTGACTACAGTTTACAAATACTGGTTGCTTATGGTGTTATGACCGGACTCAGGCACAGTTATAAATCATTACAGTACTAGATTGAATACTCAACACTGAGCTCCCAGGTGGAGAGAGATGAACTGGCTCCCCTTCTTTCTTCACTTACCCCAATGGTTGGTTGCAACAAGGCTAATTTGAAAAGTCCCTTTTCCAGGTGTACACTGTTACTTTTTCCAGATCAACATTTGTTCATATTTTAAAAGAATCCAATTTAACCAGACTTTCTTGAACTAACAAAAAGAGTGATTTTATGAATTATTATTAAACGTTATAAAAATTAGCAGAACACATTGCAATATGAGAAATAAGAAGCGAGTCCAAAAAACTAAAAGTTTAAAAAAAAAGTTAAATCTATCATGAAGTGCAGATGGTTAAACATTGCAACTGTTGCATTGGAAGTTACAGGTAGTATTGACTTTGGGAGTGAACAGTCGATGTTTTTAATGTTCTGGGGTTTAGATATTTCAGGTGAGATAGGGTGCAAAAGAGATAGGAGAGTTGTGTTTCTGATGAGGGAAAGTATCACAGGAGTACTGAGGGAGGACACCTCGGAGGGCTTATCCAGCCAGGTCATATGGGTCAAGCTCAGGTGTAGGAAGGGTCACTTTGATCAGATTGTACTGCAGGCCTCTCAACAACCAGCAGGTGATAGAGAAACAGATACATTCTTCCATAATCTGCCCATGTAAAAACAATTGAATTGTTGTGGTGGATGATTTTAAGTTCCCCTATACTGACTATGACTATGTGCCAAGAGCTTGGACGGGCACGATGTTTGTTACATGCGTTCAGGAGGTTTTCTTAAAGTAATATGTAATAGTCCAACGAGGGAAGGGGCCATACTATACTGATATTGAGGAATGAGCCCATCAGGTTGGGTTGGTACCTGGGACTTCGATGTTGTGGCCATTTCGGAGACATGGTTAGAGCAGGGACAGGAATGGTTGTTGCAGGTTCCAGGATTTAGATGTTTCAGTAAGAACAGAGAAGATGGTAAAAGAGGGGGAAGTGTGGCATTGTTGGTCAAGGACAGTATTACAGTTGCAGAAAGGATGTTTGGGGACTCATCAACTGAGGTAGTATGGGCTGAAGTTAGAAACAGGAAAGGAGAGGTCACCCTGTTGGGAGTTTTATAGAGGCCTCCAAATAGTTCCAGAGGTGTAAAGGAAAGGATAGCAAAGGTGATTCTCGATAGGAGTGAGAGAAACAGGGTAGTTGTCATGGGGGACTTCAACTTTCCAAATACTGACTGGGAACATTACAGTACGAGTACTATAGATGGGTCAGTTTTTGTCCAGTGTGTGCAGGAGAGCTTCCTGACACAGTATGTAGACACGCCAACAAGGGGTGAAGCTACATTAGATTTGGTACTGGGTAATGAGCCCGGCCAGGTGTTAGACTTGGAAGTAGGTGAGCACTTTAGTGATAGCGATCACAATTCTGTTATGTTTACTTTTGTGATAGAAAGAGATCGGAGTATACCACTGAGCAAGGGTTAAAGCTGAGGGAAAGGCAATTATAATGCTATTAGGCAAGGTTTAAGAAGCATAGCTGGGAAAGGAAACTGCAGGGGATAGGCACATTAGAAATGCGGAGCTTATTCAAGGAAAAGCTCCTGTGTGTCCTAGCTAAGTATGTACCTGTCAGGCAGGGAGGAAGCTGTGGAGTACGGGAGACATGGTTTACGAAGGAATTGGAATCTCTGCTCAAGAGGAAGAAGAAGGCTTATGTTAGGATGAGATGTGAAGGCTCAGTTAGGACACTTGAGGGTTACAAAGTAACCAGGAAAGACCTAAAGAGAGAGCTCAGAAGAGCCATGAGGAGACATGAGAAGTTGTTGGCGGATAGGATCAGGGTAAACCCTAAATCTTTCTATAGGTATTTAAGGAATAAAAGAATGACAAGAGTAAGATTAGGGCCAATCAACAATAGTAGTGGGAAGTTGTGTGTGGAGTCAGAGGAGATGGGGGAAGCTCTAAATGAATACTTTTCGACAGTATTCACTCTAGAGAATTACATTGTTGTCGAGGAGAATACTGAGATACAGGCTACTAGACTAGGTGGGATTGAGGTTCACAAGGAAGAGATATTAGAAATCCTGCAGAGTGTGAAAATAGATAAGTCCCTGGGCAGGATGGGATTTATCCTAGAATCTTCTGGGAATCCAGGGAGGAGATTGCCAAACCTTTGGTATTGATCTTTAAATCGTCATTGTCTACAGGAATAGTGCCAGAAGACTGGAGGTGATTCATGTTTTCAGTAGGGAAGCATTTCAGGAACAGTGACCATAATTCTATAAGTTTAAAGTTATCTATTGATATAGATAAAAGCAGTCCTTGGGTGAAAATACTAAACTGGGGGGAGGGCTAACTACAAACATATTAGGCAGGAACTGGGAAATGTAGATTGAGGGTAAATCCACATCTGTCATGTGAGAATCTTTTAAAGGCCAGGTGATTAGAGCTCAGGACCAGTAGGTTCCTGTGAAAATGAAGGATGAAAATGGCAAGATTTAGGAACCTTGGATGACAGGAGAAATTAGTCAAAAAGAAAAATAAGCCATATGTAAGGTTTGGGCAACTGAAGACAGGCAGAGGCCTTGAAGAATCTAAAGAAAGCAGCAACGAAGGCCTTGAAGAATCTAAAGAAAGCAGCAACGAATTTAGACAGTGAGTTAGGAGGGCTAAAATGGGCCATGAAAAGCCCGTGGCAAACCAGAAAATCCACACTGTTTTATACGTATATGAAGTGTTAGGGAAATGGTAGGTCACTCGAGGACAAAGAAGGGAATTTATGCGTGGAACTGCAGGAAGCTGGGGAGGTCCTTAACAAATACTTTGCATTGGTATTCACAAAGGATAAGGACATGGTGGATGGTAAGTCTAGTGAGGTGTATGTTGGTATTCTAGGTGCTGGTGTTTTGAAAAGTTTTAAGGTAGACAAGTCCCCAGGACCTGATGGGAACTATTGCAAAATACTGAAGGAGGTGAGGGAGAAACTTGCTTGTACAAAATCTTTGTATCCTCTAGTCACAGGAAAGGCCCCAGAGGACTGGAAAATAACCAACAATGTTTCTTTGTTTAAGAAGGCAACAAGGACAACCCAGGAATTTACAGGCTAGTGAACCTTACATTAAAGGTAGGGAAATGTTTAGAGAAGATTGTTAGGGACAGGCTTTACTTACAATTGGAAAAATATGGACTTAATAGTGATAGGCAGCATGATTGTTTTGTGGGGAGGTTATGTCTCAAAAACTTGATTGAGTTTTTTGAGGAAGTGACAAAGATGATTGATGAAGGCTGGATGATGGAATTTGTCTTCATGGACTTTAGCAAGGTCTTTGACAAAGTCCCTCGTGGCAGGATGATCTAGAAGGTGAAATCACAAGGTGAACTGGCAAGATCGATACTGAGCTGGCTTGGTCATAGAACACAGAGTTGCAGTGGAAAATTGTTTTTCTGACTGGAGATCTGTGACCGGTGGTGTTCCACAGAGATCAGTGCAGGGGCACCTGTTATTTATAAATGATTTGGAGGAGAATGTAGGTGGTCTGATTAGTAAGTTTGCAAATGACACAAAGATTGGTCAAGCTTTGATAGAGAAGAGGATTGCCAGAGGAAACAGCAAGATATGGACAGGCTGGAGACTTCGATGGAGAAATGACAGTAAGAATTTAATCTGGACCATGTGAGGTAATGCATTTTAAAAGATCGAATGAAGCAGTGAAGTATACAGTAAATACCAGAGCCCTCAGAAGCATTAACATACAGAGGGATCTGGGCATACAGATCCCTGAAATTAGCAACACAAGTGGATAAGGTGATCAAGAAGACATATGACATTCTTGCCTTCATCAGTCAGGACATAGGGTATAAATATTGGCAAGTCATATTGCAGCTCCATAGGACTTTAACCAGGCCACATTTGGAATATTGTGTTCAGTTCTGGTTGGCACACCGCCAGAACTTTGGAGAGGGTACAGGAAAGGTTTGCCAAGATGTTGCCTGGTTTAAAGGGTATTAGCTATGAGGGAAGATTGAACAAACTTGGTTTGGTTTCACCTGAATGTTGGAGGCTGAGGGGTGACCTAATAGGAATTTACGAAATTATGAGAGGCACAGATTTAAATGGATAATTAGAGTCTTTTTTTTTCCCCAAGGTAGAAATTGTCAATCATGAGGACAAGTAAGTTTCAGGTAAAAGGGGAAAGTTTAAAGGAGAAGTCAGAGGCAAGTTTTTTACACAGAGGGCACTAAGTGCCTGGAATGTGCTGCTAGAGGAGGTAGTAGAAGCAGATACATTTAAGAGGCATCTTGATAGATATATGAATAGGCAGACAGTAAATGGATATGGACCACTTAAAGGCAAAGGGTTTTTAGTTTAAAAAGGTGCAGGCTTGGTCAGCTGAAGGGTCTGTTGCTCTGCTGTGCTGTTCCTTGTTCTTTGTTCAAATTTCACCTACAAGCTAAACTGTACTGTATATGTTTAAACAGTCAGTCAACAAGTTGCAGCTGAGATCCTTTTGATTATGGTCGGCCAAATTTGAGGAATTGCCATGTGATATTTTTGAAGCGCTGGTGCCTACAGTCAGGGAGAACAGAGGAATTCTTCTTTCAGGTATGGAGGATATGGTGGCAGTACATTGTGCTCTATAACATGCAGGAAATGGAACAGAGAGGGGAAGCTCAGCAAAGTGAACAAGGGCTCTGCACAAAAGGGCCTACCCTCAAGGGCTGTTCAAGAGTTCTCATTCCACACACATCTTGGCCAGGTGCAATACATGAGGTGTCTTACCTTCAGCAAAGTGATTGTAGGCAAAGTGCAGTTGTCCTGTGCCAATTGGCATATGCACCATATTCAGCTTTGTAGAGGAAGCAGAGGACGGTTGTATCAATGGACTGGTCTGTACGTGACTGATGACCACCTCTGCCCTGCCATTCTGCCATATTTGCAGTGAGAACCATGGAACAATTCAGAACAGGTCGTTGGCCTGTTGAAACAATTATCCTGCTGCCTTGATTAATCAGTGGGAACTATTGCATTATATGCCAGAGTCAGTCTCATAGTTTGTGATGGTCAGCGAAGTCCTTCATAGTCAGGCCATCATGAAAACATAGCCATTGCCTCCAGGGATATGGAGGCTAACTAAAGAGGAGAAACAGGAGGAGACATTCTTGACCCTTTTCAACTTATCAGGCTGTGAGATCACAGATTGTAAGGCTGTGATTGCACTTTGCCACACCAACATGGACATTTGTCACCCATTGTTGCGTTCATCTGAGACATGTTATCACAATTTTAATTCAGACCCTATTCAATAATAACGCTAACAAAACCTTTCCAAAATATCTTTAGCTAAAAATGCCTTTTTACAAGCAGAAACGAATTGTTTATCCTTATGCTTTCCCTACATCCCTTACTTTTAAAAAGGCTTGCTTCCTATGTTTCTGGTGAAATGATATTCAAGTGCCAGCAAGCATGGGGGCTGCTGACTTTCACTGAAAATGACCTTGCAAGGTGTCACGGGCAATTCTGAAGCTTCGAATTGCATCACCTTGACTACCTGCCACTTTGGGCACAAATGTTCATAGTCTGAGTCTGTATGGCAGCTGGGATGAATCTAATCTCTTTTTGAGTTTTAAAAGCAACACTGGTCTATAGAGTAGCTTCCACATGAATTGCAGCGTAGGCTGGCACAGGTTTGCTAGAGGTTGTATTGGGTCTGGCTGTACTAATGCAGCTACAGAGTTTGCATTTTTTTATCATTCGTAGGACATGCAAGTTGCTAGTAAGGCCATGGGATATGTGCATCACTAGCGAGGCCAACATTCGTTTTATATTCCTTAATGTCCTTGACAGAGTGGTGAGGTGAACTGCTGCAGCCCAGCTGTTGGGAAGAGAATCCAAGTTCTTGATGTAGAAGGAACAGTGATATAATTCTAGATGAGGATAATGTGTAATGTGGAGAATTTGCAGGTGATCAGGGACAAAAGTTTCTGACATCGCAACAAAGAAGAATTAGTAATATAATTCCAGGTGAGGATGGTGTGTCACTTGTTGGGAATTTGCATTTGGTCATGGTGTTCACTGGTGCCTGCTATCTTTGTCCTTCAAGGTGGTAAAGGGTTGTGGCTTTGGAATGTTGTTCTAAAAAGCTTGTAGAGCTTGGTGAGTTACTACAGTGCATCTTGTGAATGTTACAAACTGCTGCCAATTGTATTTTGGTGGTAAAACTTATGAACGTTGAAAGTGGTGGTTATATTGCCGATTTGTACGGGACTAGATTGGGTTGGGATATCTGGTTGGCATGGACAGGTTGGACTGAAGGGTCTGTTTCCATGCTGTGTATCTCTATGATAATGTCAAGTTTCTTGTGTGTTGTTGGAGCTGTGTTTCTCCAGGTATGGAAAGTGTTTCATCATATTCCTGATTGGTGCCTTGCAGAAGATGAACAAGGAGGAGAAAGTGAGGACTGCAAGTGCTGGAGATCAAAGTTGAGAATGTAGTGCTGAAAAAGCGCAGCAGGTCAGGCAGCATCCAAGGAGCAGGAGAATCGATGTTTCGGGCATTCATTTTGAAGGGTTTATACCCGACACGTCGATTCTCCTGCTCCTCGGATGCTGCCTGACCTGCTGTGCTTTTCCAAATCCACATTCTCGACAAAGATGAACAAATGTTGCTGAGTTATAAGATGACTGACTTGTCACAGAATTCCCTGCCTCTGACCTGCTCTTATGGCCAAGACAAGGACAAATTGTTTCATTCTCTCTTGTTGGAGATAATCTTGACTGATATCTGCTTATGTGAATGGTACTACTTACTTGGGCCACTTACAGCCCAAGCTTGAATGTTGTGTTGATCTTGCTGCATGCAGTGCTGGGCTGCTTATTTGACTCTGTCATAACAGTAAGGTTGCTGGAATAGTCATCTGGAGGGCCAGAATAATGCTGTGAAGATGGAAGTTCAAATCCCACTATTGCAGCTCCATGGATTTTAAATTCCATTAAAAGTCTGAACTTAAAAAGGTAGCCTCAAGAATGGTGATCAGAAACTACCAGATGTATACTTGAGGAACTCTTGCAGTAATGATCTGGAGTGGGATGATTGGCCTCCAATAATCAAAGCTGCTTTCCTTTTGTGCTAGGTGTCACTTAGCCACTGAGGGATTGTTTCTGACCTCCATTGATTTAGGTTTTATGGTTATGTGCTGCCTTAATGTCAAGGGAACTCACTATCACTTTGGAATTCAGCTGTTGAGTCCATATTTAGAACAAAGCTGTTACGAGGGGCAGTCTGATCTTGACAGAATCAAAACTGAGCAACAGTGAGCTGTTGCCACATGAGAGCACTGTGCATAGTTCCTTCCTGATTACTATTGATTGTGTGTCGCTAACTGGGTGACAATTGGCTAGTTTGGTTTGGTCTTGTTTTTGTGACAAGGCATGCAACACAATTTCTACATTATTGAATAAATGGCAATGTGGCTGTGCTGGAATTCTTTAGCTTAGGACAAAGCTGCTTCAGAATCACATATCCCCAGTATTACAGACTGGATATTGTTGGAGCCCACAACCTTTGCTGTGATTAGTTTCAGCTGTTTCTCATTTTGTTTTCTCAAATGAAAACAAAGAAACTACAGGTGCTGTTAATCATGTGTCTCAGTAAACAGGCCCGAATAGAAAAGGAGCGATTGTTAATCTTTTCACTATGGTCTTTTATAAAATAAAGCTTTCAAAATTTAATCTTAAATTTGTTTGGAAAAGGCAGAGAAATTTTCAAATATGAACAGAATGGGAGGCGGTGCAGTGTGCTTAATCTTAGATGCATGCTGAGAAATTCTATAAGGTGCACGTTTTCAGAATGCACAGATGTGCTTAATAACTCTGCAGCATTTCTGGGAACAATACCCAGTCAAAGCTCAAGCTTTTGAGACTTAGGTTGAAGCCTTGATGTAAAAGCTTAGAGGAAGGTATTTAAAGAAAGATAAAATGAATCATGTAATTGTGAAGCATTGCTTTTAAAATATTTTGTTTAAGGTGAATGTACAGAATATACAGATATTGAAGAGGTGGGAGACTTTTTTCAAATGAAAACATTTACATAAAACAGGCCATTAATTGCTGGATTCTCCAGACTGGTTATGATTATTTTTAAAAACCTTTAGAATTTTTCTGTGGTAGTCATGTTCCTTAGTTTTGATTTGTGAATTCCTTACCTTTTCAATTCTGGTATTTAATGTTGAGTCAATTCACAAAGTATAGTTGGCAAATGGCAAAGGTTTGATTTTTAAAAATTAGAGGAACATAAATTAAGATAACTGTATTTTTAAAATGTACACAATGCAAGATTTTAATGAGTTACTAGAATATCTCCTGTGTTGTCACTTTGTGATTCAAAGGTCTTAAGGGCAGAAGCAAAATTGACAGAGTCACTGATAATGTGCAAAAGGGCAATATTTCAGATGCTGAGCATGTGCAATCTTCTGATATGCACTGCTAGCAATGCTGGCTTCGGGTCTTCTGAGTCCAGAGGTTTTTGAGAAGAATGTTCAGATCTAGGATAATTGACAGGGTTAGCGATATTTGAAAACATTGGAGAAGGAAATACTGGTAATGTGGGATTAAATCTAGTTAATTGGGATCATCAGGAAAGGGATTTTGGAATCAAATCTTAAAATTTGAGGTTGTCAAGATCAGGAAACATTGGGAGAGATCTTAAAACAGGCAGCTGCCATATAATTTGAGAACAGAAGGTAGGGACTGTAATCTGAAAATGCAAAGATAACCTAGAGCAGTTTACTGGAGTCTACTGGGATGCAGAAGTGAATCTTACACCACTTAGGCTCAACTTTGACATGATTGAAATAGCTTGCAGACAGAAATCGTCTGGGAACAGGGAGTTTTGGAGGATTGTTGGGATGGTCCAGCAGCCTTAGGAGGGAAGTAAACCCAAGAGAATTAAATCTGAATAGCATCTTATGGTTTTTTTTCATACAGCAGGTCCAGACCCTCCACTACATTTCTAACCTCCTTCCACTCAGATTACTCTTCTCAATGATAAATTCCTTATGATTTTCCTCAAAGTCAGCTGATTCCCATCTTTATAATCTTGCCTGAAAACATTTAAGGATATCTGCTTCAAAATTGAAAGGGCTAGCAGTGTGTTATTTCTTGGAATGCATGTGCCAGGGGAATCCTAGCCTGTGAAATGGGTAGGTTTATTAACTAATAAATTTAAACAAACAGGAGTTAGATTTGGAAAATCATTTACTGATCATGTCTTCTTACTTTGTGTCTTTCATTGTGGACTGAAATAGAAAAAGAAGTGATTTTAAAAAGCAAGGGTTGTTGAGGGATTGCCCCTTTCTGAAGACAAATAATCTGATGCTCATTGTAATTGTTGTTTACATAGTTGCTGGTTCAAGTAGTAGTGAAAGGTCTGCAGATGTGCTGGAGCTGAGGGGTTGTGTCAAAATGGAAGTGCAGCTGGTCAATTGATGTATGAACTAGTGACCAGTTATCAATGACAAAAGCTTCTGTTTGCCATCAATGATGTGATTGCCTCCCAGGATCACCTCTTAAGACCAATAAACGTAGGAGTAGAAGTACGCCATTCAGCCCACTGATTCCCCTCAGCCATTTGATGAGATCATGGCTGATCTGATATCACATTCCTGCCTTTGCCCCATAAATCTTAATTCCTTTACTGATTAAAAATCTGTCCTCTACAGCAATCTCATGGGACAAGGATGACTTGTTCCACTGGGGTGAATAGGTTTTATCATGACTGAATAATCTAATCCTGGAGATGCAGACTCTGTGTTGCAGGTGGGGAAACTGTTGTTTGAACAGGTGGGTGTAGAACTCTGTTGATTCTGCATGCTCTTTCCTTTGCTTGCGCTTGGCCTCCACATGCTCAACTTGATGACTCTTGAAGTGGTTGGCACCTTCACAAATGTTTTTTCTCCAATTTTTATATGCTAGGGCAAGCGATTCCCAAGTATGTTGCATTTGTTTCGGGAGGCTTTCAGGGTGTCCTTGTAGTATTTCTGCTGCCCTGCTAGTGATCACTTCCCATTGGAGAGCTTGGAGTAGAGCACTTGTTTAGGGCTGCCGACAATGTGGCCCACCTGTCACAGCTGGACCAGTGCCTCAATACTGTGAATATTGACTTGGAAGAGAATGCTTATGTTGATAAGTGGATTTGCAGGATTTTGTGAAGACAGCATTGATGAGAAGTCTCTGGTGGTTAAAGTGTCTGCTGTTCACTGTGTTTCTGATGCATTAAGGAGGGTGTACTCTGTAGACCATGAGTTTGATGCTGGGTTTAAGGTGTTGAGCTTCAAACATTTTGTTCCTAAGGCATCCATGGGCAGTGCTGGCATTTTGGAGTTGATGTGAATTTCATTGTCAATGCCTGCTTGTACTAATAAGAGGCTCCTGAGATATGGAAAATGATCCACATTGTCATGGACCTTGATGATTGGGGCTGTATTGTGTGACAGGAACGGGCTAGTAGCGAACCTGTGTTTTCTGGATGTTTATTCTGAAGCCCATTCTGTCTATCTTGGCCTTGAATATACAGAGGAACCTCGATTATCCATATATCAGATTATCTGGCAAGATTGCAAGGTCCTGATGCTTGGCTAAACTATGTTCTCCAGCACTTGATTATCCGGAATTCAATTAACTGAATGAAATACTTCCTTCTCATGTCCTTTGGATAACCAAGGTTCCTCTGTACAAAATGACCGAGCTTTGACAGCCTTCTGCGGTAAAGAATTCCACAGATTCACTACCTTCTGAGAAAATATGTTTCTTCTCATGTCCGTCTTAAATATGTGCACACTTATTCTGTGCTTATACTCTCTGGGCTTAGATTCTTTCCACATCTATCCCAGTAAGTACCCTAAGAACCCTGTATGTTTCAATAAGGTTGCCTCTCGTACTTCTAAATTCCAATGAACACAGTCCCAACCAACTTAACCACTCCACATAAGACAGTCCCTCGATAGCCATTATCAGCTTAGTGAACCTTTGCTGGACTACCTCCGTAGTATTCCAGCTGTGGTCTGATTAGTGCCTTGCATAGTACCTAGTACCTTGTTTTTAGGAAAACCTCCTGACTCATTTACTTCCCCTTCAGTTGCTGTCAGCTGTCACTTTATAAATGTCACTGAATTATTAAATAGTGGTGAACCAGTCACTCTGTGTCTCCTGCAAAAAACTGAAAGCATTCAGACAAAAAAGATTGAGAAGTATCATTCTGATCAACACAAGAATCATCTGAGCAAATATTATGAATAGAGACCATTGAACTGCTTTCTCCCTGGTCTTAACACTTATTGTGTTTCCTGTCTGTAAGTGTAAGGGGAGTTTATAAAAGGGTTAGGGCTTTAATTATTTTTTAATTAGATTACTTACAGTGTGGAAACAGGCCCTTCGGCCCATTTGTAGAGTTATATGCTGATAATTTTTAATTGTTTATCTATAGCTAAAGTATTTTACTTCTATCAAGTAGTCATTCTTGTTAAGAACAGAAACCTGGTCTGTGTTTTCTGTCAACTTTGTTCAGAAAGTCAGGTAAATTGGAGAATTCTGTGTACTTGTTAAAATCTTTAATTTTTGTGGTGACTCAGAGAATAGGCACCCTTGATTTTCTGTATTAGTGCCCCGGTGAAGTGAAACAATTGTCAAAAGTTCAATTAAGTGCAGTTTCCAAGATTTTATGTTCATGAATTTCAAAAGTAGTTGAGAAGAGTTTTTTTTAAACTGGACTTTTAATGGGTATAAAGAACAAGTGGCTAAACAATTTTTGATAACAAAAAACTCATCTTTTTTAACAGAAAAGAAAGTACCTAAGGCTGAATTAGCCAGTCTTAATAATTCACGATAGAATGTAGTTTATGTGTATACTTGACTGATATATAGAAACATCATATATTAATGTTTCTCTTCTAACTTCGCTTATAGGAAGTTAACACTGAGTTCGACACTGGGTCATGCGGGTTCCAACCTTGTATGGGGGCAAACCTAGGAACTATTGAGATAGACAGGTCAAAGAAAGTACAGAAGTTGTGCAAAGAGGACAGATCTTACAAGCTTGGCATTTGACAAAAAGCAGACTTTGGCAAAACAGTCACCGAAATTGGTCAATTTTATGGGTAACTTGGAATTTAGTGACATATTTCAGTTGTAGTTTTTGTCATTGTTATTAATAACAGCTTTAAGTGTGTCCGTGAGCTGGCTATCTACAGGAAATGGCATATCTGTTCAAGAAATTGAGAAACTAGGTAATTTACTCAGTTTTGGGCAACTCATTAGTTCATGAATGGGAACTGATCAGATTTCTGTTGATTGATTTGTATTAATTCTTACTAAATTTGGTGAGCTGGACATTGAACTGAAATTTATCTGTAAATTGATTACTTGAATTGCATCCAGTGTTGGCAGTGTGAATTATGGAATTGTAGCATATTTAAACACCTTCAAACATGCCACAGATATGCACCAGAATAGCTCTTTTGTTATGAAACATGATAATCAAGAGATTGATATAGATGCAATTAGTACTTTGTTAGTTTTGGGATTTACATGTATACACTGTGAATATATCCAACTATAATCCCTATCAATAGACAGATGTCTTTGTAGAGATCCTTAAGTCAATATGTTTATGTTTAATCGGTATGCATTTTGTCAAAACAAAAAGGAAATTTAAATAAGAATTATTCATAATAATTTGGAAAATGGTATTTAAGGCAAAATGGAAAGAAAACCTGTATAATTTTTGGCTTTTTCATGTAATTTCCATTATCTAAATAATCTATTTTCAACCGCTTACTTGAATATTTCTCTAGGATGATTCCCTAATGGTTTCTGGATGAACAGCTGTGCGACACCATTTCAACTCTTGGCCAATACTCTGATAGCTCTTTTCAGTAAAAAGAAATAGCCTACTGGGTCTACCCAGACAAGTGAGGAGGGATAGGAAATATCCTTACCTAGACTCAATTTTGCCAATTCCTCCTTCCCCAGCCACTATACTCTGTCACATTATTTTCACTCATGAATACACTGACTTACTATTTCCAAAGAGATTCTTCTCCTGTACAAACTACCATCCTGCATACTTTGATTCTTTGACACTGATTTCCTGTAAATTACTTTCCTTTCAATTCAGCCATCCTGACCTACTGTTGGAGAAGAATTGGTTAGCATAGCTTGTTGGATGGCTGGTTTGCAATGCAGTGTGATGCCAATAGCATGGGTTCAGTTCTTGTCCTTGTTCAGGTCACTATGAACTCCCACCTTCTCGCCCAAACTACTTGTCTGAGATGTGCTGACCTTCAGGTTATACTCACCTCTGGTCATCTCTTTGTAATGAAAGTGTGACCTGTGCTCCTCTCTAATTATGGCAACTTTCACTTTTATCCTTTTGGGACTCTCTCCTTAGGCACCTTCTCTTTTTTTCTATTGTTCTTTTCATCAAAACCTTTGGCCAAGCTTTCAGCTATTAACACACTCACCCCACTCTAGCACTCTTCTGTGAAGGCATGGGAGGTTTTTGTCTGCAATAATGAATAATAATGGCATCCGTGTTCAAATCAGCCAAGGTCTCTTATGTGACTTTTTTTTGTCTGGTGTTAACTCCTGGAAGACTCAGTTGCTGAAACATTGGACAATTGAATTGCCCCAATACTCTTAAAAGGCAACAATGTGTCATTTAGCTGAAGTACCAGTTGGTCACAAGCTTCTACATAAACTAGTGCCTGGAGAAGAAAAAAAAGATAGCATTAGAGGGAAGACTCTTAGAGAAGAAGAGATAGCATTTGTTGAAGCTTCTACTGAGTCCTCATTGTGTTGATAACATACCCCTTCGTAAAAGAAGAAGTTATGAGTGGGATGCGTTTTGTAGATGCACAATGAGAAGAAACTGAAAGACTCCGTCAAGTCTGTCTCAGCGGGAAAATCTTGTTGATCACTCCACCTTGTATCAAAAATAATTTACTGGGAAAGGTGAAAAATAATTGAAAAAGCAGGAGCAATTCGGTGGGGACCTAAGAAAATTGACTATTGTGTGCAGTTTTGTATCCTTATCTGAAGAAGGATGCTTTGGCTATGGCAGGAGTGAAACCAAGGTTTACCAGACTGATTGCTGGTATGATAGGCTGACATATGAGGAGAGACTGAATCCGTCAGCACTACATACACTAGTGTTTAGAAGAATGAGAAAGCATCTCATAGAACCTATAAAATTCTAACAAGTCTGAACAGGGTAAATATAGGAAGGATGGTCTTGATGAATGGAGAGTCAAGAAACATTCGTCTAAGGATGCAGAAAGGCCAATTAAGACTGAGATGAGGAGAAATCTCTTCACCCAGAGAGTGGTGAGCCTGTGAAATTCTCTGCCAGAGAAAACAGTTGAGGCCAAAACATTGAATGTTTTTAAGAAGTAGTTAGATTTGATTTGACGCTTTTGGGGATCAAAGGGTATGGGAAAAATGGAGAACAGCGTACTGAGGTGGATTATCAACCATGATCATGTTGAGTGGCAGAGCAGACTCAAAGGGCCAAATGGCCTACCTCTGCTTATATTTTCGATGTTGAAACTTCCTGCCAGCTCCTCAAATCGGTTGCCTTTCAAGCATATCTGGAATCACCTAATCCTAAGTACACGGCAGAGCATTTGATCACATGAAGTTGCCTCTTCCACATTACAGGCACATTTATGTGTGTTGGCCTGAAATCTATAAATGTATCCTAAATTACAAGACTTAGTGCATATTTATGTGTTATCCATAATTTGTTAATAGTCCTGCGTGAACCCTCAATAGATTATGGATAAAAATGGTGAACAGCAATAATCCAAACAAAGCCCTACAAACTGCTGTGTATTTCCAGCATAAATCGTATTTATCTCCATGAGTAACAAAGCTTCACTTGAATTATGTCAACTAGTCACCTATCCAGTATAACTCCTTTAGCCAATTAGTTTTTTTTTCCCAAGTTATTGTTTGTGTAGTACTTAATCAAATACCTTTTGAAAGTCCAGGTATATAACATCTTTATCCACTATTCTGGCTATTTTCTCAATTAGCTCGATCCTGAAGAAATGTTGGCTATGCAGAATTTTCGAGTAAAAAATGAGGTCTGCAGATGCTGGAGATCACAGCTGCAAATGTGTTGCTGGTCAAAGCACAGCAGGTTAGGCAGCATCTCAGGAATAGAGAATTCGACGTTTCGAGCATAAGCCAGCAGAATTTTTCCAGTAATTCTGTATTATATTCTGAATTGTGCTTTACAGCAACTTCCCCTGCTTCCAAAGTTTTAAAAAACTTCCAAATTTCTAATGTTCCACTGTTTGAAGTAATAGTGCTATGTGAACCACCCTCTAATCCAAGAGAATTAACTCTGTTGTCAACAAGCTATTGAGTACTGTAACTGCCAATGGCTTACATAGTGTCCAAATTATCTTCACAAAGAAAATACTGTGTAACTTTTCAAATGTATTTCCAATCCATTTAACCACTATTAGCCAACATTATTATTGAGCAAGATTCCAGAGATGCCCAGTTGTTAAATTCATAATTGATAAGCATTCTTTTGTTTCACCTTGCCTATTTCATTTTCTCCCCCTGTTTTCCCCACTGGTGAATTTATTGTTATCAGCTTAAATGTGAGTATATTCATCGCAAGTTTGGGCCACAAGATATCAGAGCAGCAATTAGGGCAGTCAGCCCGTGAAATCTGCTCTGCCATTCAATCATGGCTGATAAGTTTCTCAACCCCATTCTCCAGCTTTCTCCCCATAACCCTTTGACCTCCTTGAAATCAAGAACCTATCTCCGTCTTAAATGTACTCTATGACCCGGCCTCCACAGTCCTCTGTGGCAGTGAATTCCATAGCTTCACCACTGTCTAGCTGAAGAAGTTTCTCCTTAACACAGTTCTAAATAGTCCTCCCTTTACTCGAACGTTATGCCCTCAGGTTCTAGTCCCTTCAACCAATGGAAACATCTTCCCAACATCCACTCTGTCCAGGCCATTCAGTATTCTGCAAGTTTCAATTAGATTCCCCCATCCTTCACAACTCTATTGAATTTAATCCCAGATTCCTCAAGCGTTCCTCATAGATTGTTTTTTATTCCTGTGACCATTCTCGTGAACCTCCTCTGAACCCACTTCAGGGCCACTATAACCTTCCTGAGATATGGGAAAACTGTGCACAGTACTCTAAATGTGGTCTGACCAGACTTTTGTAGAGCCTGAGAAGTACATACCTGCTTTTATATTCAAGTCCTCTCAAAATAAATGCCAACATTGCATTTCCATTTCTAACTACTAACTCAACCTGCTAGTTTACCTTGAGAGAATCTTGGACTAAAACTCCCAAGTCTCTGCACTTCAGACTTAAGAATTTTCTGTGCAGTTTGAAAATATTCCATGCTTCCTATCAAAGTACATGACCTCACACTTTCCCACGTTGTACTCTATCTGCCACTTCTTGTACCATTCTCCTAACCTGTCCAATTCTTTTTCAGCCTCCCTGCCTCCTCCATACTACCTGTCCCTCTACCTATCTTGGTATTGTCTGCTCTCAGTTCCTTCATCTGGGTCATGAATGCATAAGTGAAAAGTTGCGGTCCAAAACACTGAGCATTGCCAACACCACTTGTCACCAGCTGCCATCTTGAGAAAGACCCTGTATCCGCACTCTGTTTTCTGTGAGACAGCCAAACTTCGATCCATGATAGCACCTTACCTCTCTCACCATGGGCTCTTAGCTTTAGCCAGCAGCCTGTTATGCAGCACCTTGTCAAAGGCCGTCTGAAGTCCAGACAGATAACATCCATTGGCTCTCCTTTGACAAACCTGCTTGTTACTTGCTCAAAGAATTCTAGCAGGTTTGTTAGGTATGACTTTGATGAAACCGCTTTATTTTACCATTCACTTCCAAGTATTCAGAAATTTCTCCTTCACAATGGACTCAAGTCTTAGCCACGACTGAGGTTAGGCTAATCTGCCTGTAATTTTCCGTCTTTTGCCTTATTCCCTTTTTAAACAGGGGTGTCACATAGTCCATCTGGTCCAGGAATATTTCTTCCGCCTGGAAGAGTTGATAAGAAATATAGTGTAGTTAAGTGCTAAATGCCTAAGGATCAGTTCTGTCGGCTTGTTCTATTTTGAGGAAGTTACTACTCAATAAAATTTTTACTGACATAATTCCAAATGAACAAAATAGTTGAGGAAGCTATTTCAGGCAGTAAAGAAAGTAGAAGTGATTACTTGCACCAAGTTGTCATTGTCCTTGTTATGTGAATGTTAGTCAAATTTGTAACACCATTATCTTATGTGTAAAGGAGTTATTTTCTGAGTTGTTTCAATAAAAAATGCCTGGAGGAAAAATTAATACAATGAAGTGACTGACATTATAATCTATGCCATGGGAAAAATAGATATGACTTCAGATACATGAGGAACAAACAAAAAATGGGGTATCATGGTTGAAAGTGAGTGCAGGAAATTTATTTTTAAAATGTTGGAAACATACAGAAGCAAATCGACAGTCAGAAATGTTCTATTCTCATCATCCAATCCATCGACATTGTCTCATGACTGAAGCAGAATATGTAACTCGGAACTGAGCTGCCAATTCCCTGTATCTTCTATTACAAAAACTGTACAAAAAATGTCTCCCAGCTTTGCTCATACCTCAGTCCTTCCATCAGTGAAATCTGCACCTGTACTTCTATCACCTTCAGATTTGACACTTTCGACGTTCTTCAGGCTCCCTCCCACCCTCCATAAACTTCACCCTGTCAGAAACAATGCTTGTGATATCACATCCTGCATTATTTAAACCATATTGGCTTCTGGTTCATCAATATCTCAAATTTAAAATGCTTGTGCTTCTATTTTAAGCTCTTAAAAGTTTTGACCACCTCTCCTCTCCTTATCTTCCCAATATCTCTACAACCTCCTGCAGCCCTAAATCCCTGTCACTGACCTTTATGTTTCTCTGATCATGTTTTTGCATCTTCCTTTCTTTCCTTCCACTATTGTCAGTGAGGCCTCGCACTATTCAATACTCCCTTTAAATTTTTCCTTCCTCACCTTTAATAGCATCCATTTGAACAACCTGCTCCCAACATTTCCTTTGTCCTGACATGGATTTTCGTCTGATTATGCCTCTGCGAAAAGCCCAAGGACCTTTTTGTGCTACACTGTACCACATAAATGCAAGCTATTATTGTTGAGGTGTTATTATGGAAGCGTTTATGTTCCTGATATGAATCCAAAGCTCTAACTCAAGTGATAGCAGTTGTTTCACTGCTCTTCATTCCTGAAATTTATCCAGTCATAATCTTACATGTGGCTGTTCCTTCCTTATGGTATAATACAGATCTGGCAGGCAATAGTCCATTCTTGGTGGTTTGTGCTGTAATAAAGTAAGACTGAGTTTTTTTTTTGATATTCAGCTTAAAGGGATCATTGTCACCAAGTGAAAACCAGTTTCTTTTCTCAAAGGAAACGAAAGAAGGACTTGCATTTATATCTTGCTTTCATGAATGCAGGATATCTTACATGATTAGTTTACAGCTTATGAACTAGTTCAGTCTATTTACACATGGCAAGCTCCCACAAAGAATAATATGACAATTGTATGATGATCTATTTTTCTGATGTTCATCAAGAGATGAATGTTTGCTAGAACAGGGATAACTCCCCTCTTCAAAAGGGCTTCACTTTAATATTTGACCTGAAACATGGAAGCTCAGGTAGTGCAGCACTTAATACTGCATAGAGTGACAGCCTTGACTTTTGTGTTCAAGTCCTGGAATGGGACATCCTTGGTCAGCATGTGATGTTATGGTCATAAGCTTGACAGTGAAAGAGGCTTGGGAGCAAGGAACTAAAAATGCAAAGCTAAACTGATTCTAAAAATAAATTGTGGAATTCATTGTTTTTCAAATTACTGCTTAGCTTCAGAATGTTTAAGTGACCAATAGAGGGGTTGTTTATAACTGTTTTGGCTGGGACAAAGGATGCTTCTTTCAATTCATTTTAAAATTGTACTTGGGGGAAAAAATGAATCACCATGACTATTGATAAATACATTCTGTACTGCTTCTTATGGCTGTGTTGGGTGTCAAATTGCTGTTCAAAATTCTACTGAGCATTTATGATGAAAGAGTTCTATAAAGTCGTGGTGTCCTACGGCACGGAGGATAGGTCCTTCGGCCCAACCTGGTCCATGCTGACCAAAATGTTCATCCATTCTAACCCATTTCCCTGCACTTGCCCCATATGCTTCTAAACCTTTCCTATTCATGTATTTGTCCAAATGCCTTTTAAATATTGTTAATGTACCTGCCTCAGTGCAGCACTTAGTACTGCATAGAGTGACAGCTTTGACTTTTGTTGACAGCTCATTCTATATGTGTACCATCCTCTATGTAAAAACCATGTCCCTTAGGTTCCTTTTTATTCTTTCCCCTCTAACCTTAAACAGATGCCCTCTAGTCCTCGACTCCCCAACCCTAGGGATCACCCTACCCATTCCTCTCATGATCTTGTACACTTCTATAAGATCCCGCCTCTGTCTTGCATGCTCTAAAGAATAAAGTCCTAGTTTGTCCGACCTCTCCCTAAAACTCAGACCATTGAGTCCAGTCAACATCCCTGTAAATTTCTTCTGCTTTCCTTTTAGTTTAATAGCATCCTTCCTGTAGCAAGGTACCAAAACTGAACACAATACTCCAACAGTAGCCTTACCAACATCCTGTACAACTGCAACATAACTTCCGAACTTCTATACTCAGTGCCCTGTCTTATGTAGGCCAATGTGCCAAAAGCTGCCTTCACTGCCATATCTACCTGTGACTCCATGTGGCATATAAAGAACCATGCACCTGAACTTCAAGGTCCCTCCATTGCTTAAAGCCCTACCATTCACCGTGAAACTCCTACCTTGATTTGACTTGCCAAAATGCAAGACTTCGCACTTATCTATATTAAACTCCATTTGTCATTTCTCAGCCACTTCCTCAGCTGATCAAGGTCCTGCTGCAATTTATGATAACTTTCCTCACTGACCACTTATTAATCATGCCTTGTACATCCTCATTGAAATCATTAACATAGATAACAAACAACAATGGGACCAGCACAGACCTCCGAGGCACACCACTAGTCACAGGCCTTCAGTCAGACAAGCATCCTTCCACTATTACCCTCTGCTTCCTACCATCAAGCCATCAACCTTCTAGAGCAGCCTACCACATGGAACCATATCAAAGACTTTTCTGAAATCCATGTAGACTATGTTTACCACCCTGCTCTCATCAACCTTCCTGGTGACTTCATCAAAGAACTATTAACAAATTTGTGAGACATGATCTCTCTCGCACAAAACCATGCTGACTACTCCTAATCAAATCCTGTCTTTCCAAATGTATGTCTATCTAACCTCAGAATCTTCTCAAATAACTTACACAGTAACCACAGGTGTTAGGCTTACTGGTCTTTAGATCTCAGGCTTTTCTTTGCAACTCTGCCTGAATAGGGCACAACATTTGCTACTCTCCAGTCTTTTGGGACCTCACCCATGGCTAATAATGATACAAAAATATCAGCCAGGGCCCCTACAATTTCTTCTCTGGCCTTTTGCAGGGTTCTTGGATATATCTGGTCAGGACCAGGAGATTTATCCACCTTCGTACATTCTAGTATGTCCACCACCACCTCTACTGTGATATGCACTAGCCCCAGGATTTCACCTCTGACTTCCCCAAGTTCCCAAGTTTTCATGTCTTTCTCCATGGTAAACACAGAAGGGAAGTACTCATTGACGACCTTGCCCATTTCCTGCAGTTCCATATATACATGTCCACTATGGAAATTGAATGATCCTATTCTTTCTCTAGTTATTTTTTCTTTAATATATTGTAAGAATCTCTTTGAATTCACCCTAATCCTCTCAGCCAAGACTATCTCATGCCCCCTTTCCGCCTCCTGATTTTCTTCAATAAACTCTTGTATCCCCTGTATATCTCCAGGGATTTCCTTCATCCCAGCTGCCTGTACCTGAGCCATGCCTCCTCCTATCTGATAGTGATGGTTGGGATGAAAAATACTATGTTCCTATCCTATGAAGAGAGAGGAATCCAAATCTGTTCATTTCTCCGCACCTCCTACAAATGCTGTAAAACCAATTACTACAATTTGATGTCTACACGAGTATGATTCAATTCACTTGTTACCTTCATGTTTGCAAAGCAAACAGTGAATGTTTCTCAGTTAATAATCTAATTCTGCGGCAAATCTTCAAGACCTTGGCCTTTTTCTTTCCCGATTAACGGATTTCTTTCATAGTTCCTTCAGTGACAGCAGGCTAAATCCAATAGAATAGCAAACATAAGCCAGTGCTGAGATTGGAAAGCAAACAATTCCATTGTTGTAAAGGTATGAATTAACAATGCAAATGTCACTCGTTAAAATCATGTCATATTAAGTTGCAAAATTAATTGTAAATATGGTAACAGGGATAGCATTAGAAAAATAATCATAAAATCTTCCAAAATAATGCAAAACCCAAATTATTTACTAATACCTTCTTCCTTCAGTCTATTATACACACATGTCTAGTCCCACAATATCTCATTGATTCCTCATTCCTTCTGTAGTTTGATGATGCCACTCCTTTAACAATGTGGTGTTGTCCTTGGGTATTTTTTTGCCTTGAACCCAAGCTGCTTCATTTTCCAATGAACTTTAGCCAAATCTAGAGATTGTAATGGCATTTCCAACATATCTTATTTCTGTAATTATCTCTCCTTTCCTTACAGAAGAAGGCAGCTCCAACCCCAGCTTTTTCTGCTAATTTCAGCAGTTTGGCCTTAATCATCTTTTTTAAAACCCCAAAGTCACTTCTTCCACCTCTAGAAAACTCTTAGTGACTGATAGAGCCAATGGTATCCCAAGCACCGCTTAAACCAATGGAAATCAACAACCAGAAGAAAACACACTAACACCTGCCACTCACAGCCTTTGAGTGCAACAACCCAAATCCCAATCCAGAACTATAAGAACAAATCCTGGACGAGCCCCCGATCTGTTGTGGACCAGGTCAGACCCCCTCAAAGCATTGTAAGAAAGTAGTCTGGAGGGGAAAACAAAAGCGACAGGGAGTATGGAGTTAAATGGAAAGGTAAGCAGCAGGATAGCATGTGTGCAGATAAGTTTAAGCTCGAGGCAGACTAGGAATGCAGCAAAAAGGAAGCATAGCTTAGGACATCTTATGATTCCTAATATCTCTAATAATGATAAGAAAGTTAGCAATAAGGCACCTTACCTGAATGCTCATAGTATTCGTAACAAAGTAGATGTAATAATGGCCCAAATCATCATGAATGATTATGATGTGGTAGGCATCACAGAGATGTGGTTGCAGGGGGTTCAGGACTGGCAGTTAAACATCCAAGGATTTACAACTTAGTGAAAAGACAGGGAGTTGGGTGGGGAGGTGGCAGTGGTGGGGTTGCCTTGTTAGTTAAGAATGAAATTAAATCTATGGCACTGAATGACATAGGGTCAGATGATGTGGAGTCTGTGTGGGTAGAGTTGAGGAACCACAGGCAAACAAAATCCATAATGGGAGTTATGTACAGACCTCCTAACAGTGGTCTGGTTCTGAGGTGCAAGATGTACCAGGAAATAGGCCATTTCAGAAAGGCCAGGTCACGGCGATCATGGGAGACATCAGTATGCATGTGGACTAGGTAAATAATATTGGTGGATTCAAAGAAAGGGAATTCATGGAATGCTTACAGGATGGCGTTTTGGAACAGCTTGTGATGGAACCCACAAAGGAGCTGGTTATTCTGGACTTACTGCTATGTAATGAGCCAGACTTTATAAAAGATCCTGAAGTAAAGGAACACTTAGGAGGCAGTGATCATAATATGGTAGAGTTCAATCTGCAGTTTGAAAGAGAGAAAGCAAAATCAGATGTAATGGTGTAACAGTTAAATAAAGGTAATTACAGGGGCATGAGGGAGGAACTGATGAAGATTGGAAGCAGACCCTGGTAGGGATGACAGTAGAGCAACATTAGCTGGAGTTTTTGGGTGTAATTGAGAACACAGTAGAGGTTCATTCCAAAGGAAATAGAGATTATCGGGGACTGGCGTGGGGTGGTGATGGGCAGCCATGGCTGACAAAGGAAGTCAAGAAATGTATCAAAAAAAGAGAGTGCTTATAAGGTGGCCAAAAGGACAAGAAAATCAGAAGATTGGGAAGGCTACAAAAATAAACAACAGAGACATAAGGAAAGAGGATCAAATATGAAGAAAGGCTGACCAATAATATTAGAAATGATAGTAAAAGTTTCTTTCAATATATAAGAAACAAATGAGAGGCAAAAGTAGACATTGGGCTGCTCCAAATTGATGCTGGAAGGCTAGTGATGGGAGGTAAGGAAATAGCTCATGAACTTAATATGTACGTTGCGTCAGTCTTCATAGTGGAAGACATGAGTAATATCCCAACAATTAAGGAGAGTCAGGGGACAGAGTTGAGTATGGTAGCCATTACAAAAGAGAAAGTGCTAGAAAAGGTAAAAGGTCTAAAAATTGATAAATCTCCTGGTCCAGATGGATCGCATCCTAGAGTTCTGAGGGAGGTGGCTGAGAAAATAGCAGAGGTGTTGGTTGTGATCTTTCAAAAGTCACCTGAGTCAGGGAAAGTCTGAGATGATTGGAAAATCGTTGTTGTAACCCCCTTGTTCAAGATAGGATCAAGACAAAAGATGGAAAAGTATAGGCCAATTAGCCTAACCTCAGTTGTTGGTAAAATTCTAGAATCCATCGTTAATGATGAGATTTATAAATACTTGGAAGTGTGGGGTCAGATGGATTTAGTAAGGGGAGGTAGTGCCTGACAAACGTGTGAGAAATCTTTGAAGAGTTAACAAATAGGTTAGACCAGGGAAACGCAGTGTATGTTGTCTATCTAGACTTCCAAAAGGCTTTTTTTGATAAGGCGCCTCACAGGAGGCTGCTGAGTAAGGTGAGGGCCCATGGTGTTCGAGGTGAGCTACTGGCATGGATTGAGGGTTGGCTGTCTGACAGAAGGCAGAGAGTTGGGATCAAAGGATTTTTCTCTGAATGGCAGCCGGTGATAAGTGGTGTCCCGCAGGGTTCAGTGTTTTTTTTTAGATTACTTACAGTGTGGAAACAGGCCCTTCGGCCCAACAAGTCCACTCCGACCCGCCGAACCGCAACCCACCCAGACCCATTCCCCTACATTTACCCCTTCATCTAACACTACGGGCAATTTAGCATGGCCAATTCACCTAATCTGCACATTTTTGGACTGTGGGAGGAAACCGGAGCACCCGGAGGAAACCCACGCAGACACAGGGAGAATGTGCAAACTCCACACAGGCAGGTGCCTGAGGCGGGAATTGACCCCGGGTCTCTGGCGCTGTGAGGCAGCAGTGCTAACCACTGTGCCGCCCCACAATGTTGGGGCTACAGCTGTTCACTTTATATATTAATGATCTGGATGAAGGGACTGGAGGTATTCTGGCAAAGTTTGCTGATGATACGAAGTTAGGCAGACAGGTAGTACTGAGGAGATGGGGATGCTGCAGAAAGATTTAGACAGTTTACGAGAGTGGTCTGGAAACGGCCTATGAAATTATTGTGAGCAAATGCGAGGGCTTGCACTTTGGAAAAAAGAATTCAAGCATAGGCTATTTTCTAAACTGTGAGAAAATTCGCAAAGCCAAATTACAAAGGGATCTGGGAGTGCTAGTCCAGGATTCTCTAAAACTTGCATTTGAGTCTATGATTAAAAAAGCGAATGTAATGTTGTCATTTATCTCAAAAGGATTGAAATATAAAAGCAGTGATGTGCTTCTGAGACTTTATTAAACACTAGTTAGGCCACATTTGGAATGCTGTGTCCAAATTTGGGCCCCACACCTCATGAAGGACATGCTGGCACAGGAGCGTGTCCAGGGAGATTCACACAGATGATGCCTGGAATTGTAGGCGTGACGTACGATGAACAGCTGAGGATCCTGGGATTGTATTCATTTGTGTTGAGGGGAGATCTAGTAGATACTTACAAGATAATGCATAGTTTAGAAAGGGCAGGGAGCCTAGGGCCCATGGGCACAGCCTTAGCATTAGAGGGGGCTAATTTAGAACAGAAATGAGGAGACATTTCTTCAGCCAGAGAGTGGTGGGCCTGTGGAATTCATTGCCACGTAGTGCAGTGGAGTCGGGATGTTAAAGTCTTCAAGGCAGAGATTGATAAATTCTTGATCTGTGGAATTAAGGGCTATGGGGAGAGTGCGGGTAAGCGGAGTTGAAATGCCCATCAGCCATGATTAAATGGCAGAATGGACTCAATGGCTGAATGGCCTTATTTCCACTCCTATGTCTTATGGTCTAACTTTGCTAGTTGTTTAATGCAAGTACCGAGTGGATACTCCAGGAGTGATGCAACTGGCCCAAACATTTAGTTTTAAATAAACAGAATTTATTTGCCATTTTACCGAATAAAACACAAACAAAAAAGAACAGAATATTGAATAACTTAATCTATTCAAAAACCCAACAGATTATCCCAATTTATTGATGCTGTTCCAAGTACTTGCAACAATCCCCATAAGCACCCTTTGGCACAAAAGGGAAAAAAAAACAGTTTCTTACAGGAGAGATGTCAGAGAGAGGGAGGATCAGCATGGACCTACTTCGTATCCAGCAGCTTCACAACTGACTGACTGGCTTTCAGTGAACAGCCAGGATGCTAAAACAAAACAAAACCAAGCCAGAGAAAAGCTGAGCTTGGAAAACTGGCCACTCCCCTTTCATTTACAAATGTGTTCTTTTTAAACTTGAAAGCCTTTTGCCTGAGGCAATATCTGTTAGCTACAATCAAATTGGTACTAAAACCCTTCAAACCTAGACCTCCCAGAGTCTCTGTGTGTATGAACTCTCAAAAAAAAAATTAAGGACAACACAACCTTGCTTAGGGAGCAGCAGCATTACAGTAGTGACAATTTACTTGTACAATTAATTGTGATGAACCATATCGCCTTCTGAACCAAACTTCAAAGGGCATTAAATATGGCACTGACAAACATTACTGAGAACAATGAACAAAAACAAGTTGTAAAAATCTGAAAGTCATAAACCTGCATTTGCTTTTAAATCCGTATCCTACATGCATCATAACATTCATATGAATCAATTTTTCCATTGCGACATCTTGATTTAGTGTAGAGACATTCAATGTAATCCAGGTATTGGCAAATTAAGTAAAATATGTTTCAAGTTGATTCAGACAAGTATGCTTTGTCTTGAATGAAATCCAAAAATTTTAATTAAACTTAATATGAAACCTAAGAATACAGGCAAGCCCGGGTTGCAAGCAGTTCCCTTCTGGAGTCTGTTTGCGAGGCGGAACGCTGCAGGACAATATGAAGCAGCTGTCGTAATTTCAGGAAATATTTGTATGTCAGGTCTTTAAAATTACACCCCTTTATGAGATCATGTTCTTAAATATGAACATTCATAAGTCGGATGTTCGTAAATCATAGTTTCCCTGAAAATATATTGGTTTTAGTTGTAACAGGGATGATGCACAAGACTTAAGAGCAGGAGTAGGCCATTCAACCTTTCAAACCTATTCTGCTGTTTAGTAAGATCATGGCTGATGTGGCTGTAGTCTCATCTCTACTTTCCTTCTAGCTCCAATAGCCCTTGACTGTCTTTTCTAGCAAAAAATCTATGTCACTTTGGATAAATTCAATGACCAAGCCTCCATTGCTTTTTAAGAAAAGGAATTTCACAGACTGGCAATTGTTTGAGGAAAAAAATCTCATTTCTGTATTATTACAATGTTTATTCATAAATTGTGTACCTAGGTTCTAGTCTCTCCCCTCTCTTCATTTAAGTTTTCCCACTCTTCCTGTTAATGTGGATAGATTCACATTTCCCCCACATTATAGTTCTCAACACTTTGGGCACTCAATTAACCTGCCTATATCTCCTCTTTGACTCTCCAGCTTGTTTTGACAACTTAATTTCTGATCAATTTTTGGCTTTGTCTGCAAATTTAACTACTATACATATCCCTTTGTCCAAGTCATTGAGAAATATTGTAAATATTTGAGGCCCAGCACAAATCAACGTGGTACTCCACAAGTTGCAGTTTGTTGAGCTGTAAAAGACATATTCATCGCTACTCTGTTCGTGTTAGCTAATCAATTCTTCATCCATAATAACATCTTATCTCTGTGCAATATGCTTTCTAGTGGCCTATTTTAAATGTGTTTTGGAGATTCCAGTACACCGCATCTACAGATTTCTCTTTACCCACGCTGTGTTACTCACCTTCAAAGAACACTATTTCATTTTCACAAGGCTATGTTGACTGTGCCTGACCAGAGCCTTATATAGCCTCAGAAGTACATGGCTGCTTTTATATTCAAGTCCTCTCCAAATAAATGCCAACATTGCATTTGTCTTCAAACTACTGACTCAACCTGCCAGTTTACCTTGAGAGAAACCTGGACTAGAACTCCCATGTTTCTTTGCAGTTTGGACTTCTGAATTTTCTCCTCATTTAGAAAATAGTCCATGCCTCTACTCTTCCTACCAAGGTGCATGACCTCACACATTATACTCCATCTGCCACTTCTTGTCCTACTGTCCTAACTTGTCTAAACCCTTCTGCAGCTTCCCTGCCTCCACAATGCTATCAGTCCCTCTACCTGCAAACTTAGGCAGAATGCCGTCAGTTATTTCACCTAGATTGTTAATGTATAAAGTTGTGGTCCCAACACTGAACCTTGCAGAACAGCACTTGTCACCAGCTGCCATCCTGAGAAAGAACCTTTTATCCCCACTCACTGCTTTCTGCCAGACAGCCAGGCTTCTATCCATGCTGGCACCTTACCTCTAACGCCATGGGCCCTTATCTTACTGAGCAGCCTCCTATGTGGCACCTTGTAAAAGCTTCTTGAAGTTCAGGTAGATAATATCCATTGTTCTCCTTAGTCTAATCTGCTCGTTACTTCCTCAAAGAATTCTAGGATATTTTTAAGGCATGACCTGCCCTTGATGAAACCATGCTGACTTTGCCCTATTTTACCATATACTTCCAAGTACAGAGGAACTTCCATTATCCGAACATTGGATTATCCGAAGGAGATCTTGAGGTCCCGACAGAAACATTGCATCAAAGATGTGTTTCCAAGTGATCGCATCTTTTGTTAAAAGTGATTAAACAGGCACTGTCTCCAAATGATTGACCTCCCGCCCTCTCTCTCCTCACACTTTCCCTGGAGATCTATAGAGGGGTGTACCCTAAACTCCACCCTGCCCCAAATAATCTCTCCAACATTGACCTGTACAGGACAGAGGTGAAACCCGTCAAAAAGGTGCAGTAAAACGTATGTGGCTGTGGCTGTGGCTGTGTGTGCTATTTGGAGACTTAGCCCACAAAGGCAGCAACAGCCTTATTGTTGGTGTCCAGTCTGGCTGCCCCGGAGAGGGGGACAGGGGCGGTGATGGACTGGGTTGGAGACGGGCGGGGGGGCGGTGATGGACGGGGTTGGATGCGGGCAGGAGGCGATATTGGACAGGGTTGGGGACGGGCGGGGGGTCAGTGCTGGATGGGGTTGGGGGCAGTGTTGGACGGGGTTGGGAGAGTGGTGTTGGAGGCGGAGGCGGTGTTTTATGGGGTTGGGGGCAGGGGGGTGGTGTTTTATGGGGTTGGGGGCGGGGGGCGGTGTTGGATGGGGTTGGGGGGCAGTGTTGGATGGGGCAGTGTGGGACGGGATCGGGGGAGTCGGGGAGCGGTGTTGGACGGGGTCGGGGGGGTGGTGGGAGTCAGGGGGGGCGGCAGTGTGGGACGGGGTTGGGGGCGGGGGTGTGGTGCCGAACGGGGTTGGGGGCGGGGGTGCGGTGTCGGACGGGGTTGGGGGCGGGGCTGGACGGGGTTGGGGCAGGGCGGGCTGGGGTCGGTATCGGTCGGGGTTGTGGGAGGGGTTTGTTATCGGAAGGGGGAGCAGTGTAGGACGAGGTTTAACGGGGAGGTGGGACTTTCTGTGCTGTGTGCTTCTGCGGTCTCCTGAAGGAGCAGCCTTTAAAACTCTGAGCCCAAGAGGAAAGGCATTTAATCGATTAACCGAATAATCGATTATACGAATGAAATAGTGCACGCCCATCTCGTTCCGATAATCAAGTTTCCTCTGTATTCAGAAATCTCATCCTTCACAATGGATTCCAGGATATTACCCACAACTGAGGTTCGGCTAATTTGCCTGCCTCACAGCCCCACACAGCTGCTCCTCACCACTGACCAAATTTGAGTTAGTTAATCTAATGGGTGTGATTGTCCCCAAAACACAACATCCAGTTAACTCTTCCCCACCCTTATGTGTTGTGATGTTTGAAACTCACACTTCAGCTCGTCAACTGTGGCCTTCTAACAAACAACATTTACCACAGACATGGTCACTGGGAACCACAATGGGGTCCACTGGCTCCCAAATCACGCTGAAATAACAAATCACCTGACCCTCCATCCTTATTTTATTAGTTTTGAATTTGTTTTTATTCATTTTTAACTTGTCATATCTCCGCCTACTTCTCAGTCTGAATGCAAGTTGTAATGAATAACCTAACAAAATTCACTTTAACACAGCTTCGAATTTAGCAGACCCCTCATTAGCCAATGAAATCACTGCCCTCCTGTGACGTCACTATCAGTTCTCCACTCAGAATCTCCCACCTTCCTAAGTTGGTGTCCGGTTGGATGCTGTCCCGAAGTGAAAGTTTCCTATTTTCTGTCTCTCTCATTTCTTAATTAAGGGTGTTACATGAACTCTTTCATCGTTCGCTTTCAGAATCTAACAAACTTAGAAGACTAAAACCAATACATAGGATGCAGGCATTAAAATATCTTGAAAACCATTTTTCTTATGTTGCATATTGATATCAGAATTTTTTTGTAGAAAGGCAATGGCCTGAATTTCCATTGTATGTAAATGAACAATTGCATATGTGTATGTATGGAACCTTGATTATGACATCTATTTTCTGCCATTAAGTATTAGCATGTAAATTGTGCTAATGCCATACCAACAATATCTCACCCTCAAAATTTGGTACCAGTAATTAATACTTGTGATGCATTTAAGTTTATATCAGTAGCTTATTTAATCATGTTGAGAACAAAATTGTAAAATCCGATGCAGTGCTGTGATCTTCATGCATCAATCAGGTGCTGTAGAAGACCACTGCACTGACACTTCAATACGTGTGTATTTAACAGCATTTTCAGTGTTATATATGATAAAGACAATTTTTTCCATAAGTAGTTTCATTTTATTAATTCCTAAATATTGTTTGATAAAGTCACAAATAAGGTAAAACCAACTTCACCGCTATTTTCTGCCATGCTGCCATTGTATTAAATTATACTGCAGCATTACAAAAATATCCTCCTTTTGCAGAACTAGCTCCACAAGGTTAGTAGGTGGCATCCAATCCATTAGTGACCTTCAAGACCCAGAAAATTCTAGCTTGGCACCATCTTGGGGCTTCAAAATTACCTCAGCTTTATTAGAGAATTCTATTGACAAGGACCACCCATTTTGTGTCCATGGTACTTTCTCGAGATCACAGGAACAAAATGGGGTAATATTACTTGACCTCAAATTTATGGACAAATCATAAATTTCATACCTTTAGATAAACTCATTACATCATTAATAAACTGCTTATGTATGTATTGAGTGTCGTGCTGGAAAAGCACAGCAGGTCAGGCAGCATCCAAGGAGCATGAGAATTGATTCATTCCTGATGAAGGGCTTATGCCCAAAACGTCGAGTCTTCTGCTCCTCGATGCTGCCTGACCAGCTGTGCTTTTCCAGCACCACACTCTCAACTCTGATGTCAAGCACCTGCAGTCCTCACGTTTTCCCTACTGATGCATGTATGTCTGTTTTGTGACAAGTAATGCTGTTGCTCACTTTACTAACAGATTTTCAAATAGAAAGTATCAAATAATGATGATTATAGGCATTGGTTTGGAACATCTTAACAAATTAATCGTTATGTAATGTCCTTGTTTAAATAGTGCCATTGTTTCTTGCCTATATTTGAAATGATTGTTGCTCGCTCCTAAATGTTCAACTTCAAACATTTCTAGTGACATGTACATTCCAGTCTGGTATTTTTAAAGTTATATGCATCATGTATAGCAGATAAGTGAATACATATGTGCATTGAACTGTAACCGCATGCTGACCAACCTGCATACGTTGATTGGATAGGAACTATACTTTGACCTTCATTACAAACATATCTGAAATGTAATGCCAGACTTACATATTTTGCTTTCTGAAAGGTACTGATAAAAACAACTGACACATACAGTTTAAAGCCATACCTTAGTGACTGTGCTAGAAATGAGGAATGTTAATTGTTCAGCCCTTTTCTATGACTGGTGTGATAGCATTTGTTTGGATCTTGAATCTTCATAAACTGAGTTCCTAATCTTGTTTCAGAAAGTTAAGGAGACACCAGTTAGGGCTGAGTACATGGAAGGAAATCACAAGTCAGCTTGTTTTGCTAGGTTGGCACACTGAAGAAATTCATAAGCAGATGAAACCATTTACCTGCTATTTCTCTCATCAGGACATGATCTGTGGACAGGAGAAACGTAACAGTGCATGAAAATTATTAAATGATGTGTAAAGAATCTTTTCTTCTCCTCACCCACGAAGAAATGTAACAAAAAACATTTTTTATATATACGTGATTCAGTAAGGGTGTCCTCATCTGTCTAGTATTTACAACATACATTGTAAACTAATGAATAGCAAAAGCGGTTTTGCATCTGGTAAGTTTATGTCTTCTGCAAATATTTACTCCTTTACATACTACATTATTAAGATTAATTTACTGCCCTTTGGAAATATTCCCTTGCTTGATGTGAAATCCACTTTAAAATGTTACTGTCCATTTTAAGGTGCAATTTACATAAACTTGCATTCGCAAAGACTTATGTACTTATAGCTGAAATCTTTGTGAAAGAATATTGTTGGAGTTCAATAAAATTTCAAGTGTGTTACGAAATATTGAATGTTCACTTAAACTGAGTTGATAGTGATTTTATTTTTAAAAATACATTTTCAGGTAAACTCTCGCAAGTTATTTTCGGACACTGGGACGTTGTAACCTGTTTAGCCAGATCTGAATCATACATTGGAGGGGACTGTTATATTCTGTCAGGGTCACGTGATGCAACACTGCTTCTCTGGTACTGGAATGGGAAAAAACACAGTGTTGGAGAATACCCTAACAGTAAGTGAAGATAATATACAGAATCTAATGATTTTTGTTATTCGATATTTCGGTCTCTTAACTAACAATAGGAGTTTTGCAAATTCAAGATTAGACCACGCCGCAGTGCTGTTTGTAGTAATGTGAAATAGCCAAAATGAACTCTTTCCCTTTTAAAGTTGTTTTTGTGTTAAAATCATTTGTTAAGTAAGCTTATTTAAATAGAATGCTTTGTGTACTGTAACTACATGTAGATGTCCAGAAAAAAAAGGTAAACGTGGACTAAAGAATTCTTGTTCTATTACGATCCACATGCTCAATATTACTCCCCCATGCAACAGACAGGAGAAGTTACCTGTCAGAATGTTGCTGGAAAAATCAAATCTCCCATTGACTACAGATAAAAGTCCAAGGTAGATTATACACAATTTGTTTTTCCAGGCCAGTGTGTAATATGAGCTGCCACTCTCATGGAAATAGCCAGAAGAGAGAGAATTCTAAATTTCTCCAACATTGCATCTATTAACTCAGCCTTTTCAATGTTTGAGGTGAGATCACTTCATACCCACTCATGTGTTAGAAATGGGAGAGATTATACAAATAAGGCCTGATTTCTCAGGAGTTTAGATGGTTAAGAGTATGATCTGTTTGAAGCCTTCAAGATATTAATAGGAAAATACATGGTAGATGAAAGTAATCCATCTCCATCTAGAGATTCTAGACTGGGGGCATGACCTAGAACTTTGGGCCAGACCATTTAGAAGACATTTTAGGAAGCACTTCTGTACATGTCAGGTGGTAGAGGTTTGAAACTATCTTCCATAAATAACAGTTAATGGTAGATCACTTGAAAATTTTAAATCAGAGATAGATAAATTATTGTTAAGGGATTTGGGCCAAAAACCATATGTTTTACCACATAACCACCATTAAATGGCTGAACAGGCTTGAGGGGCTGAATGTTCTACTCCTGTTTTGTGTTCCTATGTTAAGGATGAAACCTGAAAAATAAAATTTAAGTCATTCCCATGGAAATGTCACATTTCCACACATCTCAGGATATTTGGTATTTGAACCTGTGACCTACCATCCTCCTTCAGCTGTGATCCTTTCTGAACATCGAAGCCAAGCACATGTTTGGATTCCTAATTCATCATGAAATAGTGGAGAGAGAATTCATAAAATTTTATTACATTTAAAATTACATTTTTTGTAGTTTAGGAACAATTTGGCAAAAAATACTTCTGAGTTATATCACAATAGTTGATCTCCTCTGATCATATATATGAGCAGTCAAGGCCAAGTTGAGTCTTCAGGTAGTGTGTGATTATGAAGTGTGGAATATTTAGATCAGGATGGATTGATATACTTCAGTCCCCATAGAAAATAATAAATTTAGACTTTGTTTTCATATCAGTACTTTGAGTGGATTGCCATTACTAATTCACAAATTTGGTGGCCATTAGGAACTGGAATTGTTTGAGCAGAGTAATTTCTATGTAATGTGGTCTGATAAATTGAAATATACAAAATTAAGTGGCTACAGTGCTACCATTGCACAGATGATGCCGTTGCAAATTTTAAAAAATTACATAAGTTTTTTTTGTAACATTGTAAACATAATAATTTATAAATCTGTTTAAACTGACAATGATATTTGCTGGAGCATACCTACAATTTAGATAGGAATCAATTGAAAATTCCCAAATTTCATACTATACTATTTCTAGATTTGTCATTTGAAGCCATTAATATTTCACTTTCCTTGCTCTCACCCAGTCTTCTCCTCTGCAGCCACACTGACAATTCTATTCAACTGCAGTTGTCTTTACACAGCCAAATCTCAGCTATCTTTTCCATCTTCAACTACAATGCAAACAGTGCTCACCAACTGGAGGAATAGATCAAGTATTTCTGCAATCCATTTGAACAGGACTATAACGAGAGGCAGTACCTCACTCATATATATAATTTTCAGAGAGCACTAAGAAAGAAATTTAGATGTTCTGAGCTTCATACACTTAGTTTTCTGTGTTAAAAGCGCAAGTTTCAATAACAGCTGCTGAGTATTATATTGATTCCGTATAAGTGTACAGCTGGTTTAAATTTATGCATGTAAAACTTTTGCCTTGATGTTTTCTACATCAGAAGTAAAATTATGCCTTTAATTGACTGGGAATAAAGTTTGATCATGATTGCCACTATATTTCTTAGCAACAATGGAAAATTCCACAGCTCAGGACCTGTAGCAAGCCTTAGTATTCCACCCATGCAACTATAGAATAAATTAAAATACTGTCTTATCAGACTGTTACCTGTGGAAAAAGATTTAATAATTAAGTAGTTCATGAAGGGCCTCTAGTGTCAAAGACCATTACTGCAGCATCAGGGTTAGTTGGACTCTTTAAAATCTGATGGGACGGCAATACTTTCATAGTATCATGTCCAGGATACAATTTGTCATTTTCTTAAACATGCAAGGTAGTGGCAATGGTGGCTATTGATTATGTTCATCTAGCGGTGTGGTCTTATGATCATGAGACATGTTTGCAAATCCCACCATAGTTGTAACTTAAATAAATCTGGAATGAAAAGGTAATATCAGCAGTGATAAGCATCTAACTAGTGGTTTGTCATTGCAAACCAATCTGATTCACTAATCTCCTCTAGGAAGGAACTCTGCCATCCATACCTAATCACGTTTACATGTGATCACAGGTGCACAGTTGTGTAGTTGACTGTTAATAACACTCTAAAATAACCCAACAAGCCACCCAATTATATCAAACCACTGTGATAAACCATATTGGCTTAGATTTTGCCAACATATGCAAGGTCACAGCTTTCTTGACCTCAAGGAAAGTAACTCTCAAAGATTTCATTATCTCATTGGCATTGACAAGATTTGCGGCCAAGACAAGGGTATTTCCAAGTGTCCAACAACAGTAAGTCATCAGGCAGCTAATAACAATGAAGAATGCTTATAGACAACAAATTAGATACTGACCATCCTTAAACATTTTTAGATTTTGCAGTCAGCAACTGGGAGATGAAATATTGAACACAAAAGCATTAATTAAAAATTTATGGAATTTTAATCATATTAGACAAAGAAGACTGATGTTACAAACTTAAAATTTGTTTTCAAATGAGGTTATTCAGCAATAGTCACATCCAACTATACCTCATTAATTTGATACTACATTTTCAATATTTTTCAACAGTGATATTACAGTGTCAAAGGATAAGTTTTGATGTTATTTCTAATTGATTTTCATCTGTGGCACTATCATTGGTAGAAACATTGACAGCAAGCTTTGGATTTCCACATATAACTTCACATGCAGATTTCGGGCTTCTGTAATGATGCCAACAATTGGCATCACTGCCACAAAATCTGTGTCAGCAAGAATAAGATTGGTCAGCCCATCCAACATTGATCTAAGAATTGAATTTGGGCATACTAAGAGCAAAAACAGCCCAGTTACCCTTATGAAGATATTCTCTTTAATATTTGGGGATTTACGCCAAAATTGGAATTGACACCCTGATATGTCAAGCTCACGGAATCATAGTTTTTAACCAACGTTCCAGTCTTCTCACTGTCTGTCCAAACTCACTAGAGGTGCCAGCAAAGTTATATATAATTATGAGGAAGTGACTTCTGGAGACCTCAACATTAAAAGTATATTCCATAAAGTTTTATTGCATCAGATCAGACATAGGCATGGAATGCTTCTGCTGATTGACCACTTGTTGACCTCTGTCAACTCATAAATCAGGACTCATGTGGTTTGAGCACCACAGAAGAAGCACAGATGTTATCAAGGGCTCCGAATTTATTATGTGTGGAGATTTCCGTATCCATTGCCAAGAATAGCTGGTGGCACCCCTCTTGCTTAACTCATTGAGTCTTGAAGAACATATAGTTAACAGGCTGGCCTTGTCATGCTGAGTGAACTAAGGGAAAAGAAAAACCCACAAAACTGGGCATCTACAAGAACACATGTTCCACCATAAAGTAAGAATTGCATTTTGTCATAATCTGTAACCTCATGGACCAGCTTAAATCTCTCTACTCATTCCCACCAAGTCAAAGGATCTAATCAGCATTCATTAAGAAGTTCAGAAAATCATCCTTGAAGTAGCACTGAGTGATTATAACATTGAGATGCAAACCTTATGGATGTAACATATTAAGTGATTACAAAAACCAATGAATGATATCAAAAGCTGTGCAACATCCATGAATGGTGTACAATTAATTATTTAACTGGACAAGGAGGCTCCATGAAGATCTCACTTCCCAAAAATAGCAGAACCTATTACGTGAATCCAAAAGACCAGAGAGAAGAACTTCAAACAGAAGCGAGAGGCATGTGAACCTGCTTACTGGTGTTTAGCTTTGACTTCATTAGGGCCACTCGGCTCCATCCTTTGGCCAAACAAGCAGAATTCTAAATGAGAGGTGAGAATGACTAACCTTGATACCAAAGCAGCATTTGACAAAAAATGGCACCAAGTAACTATAGTCAGTTTTGAAGCGAATTGAAATTTGGGGGAAACTCTGCATTGCCATATCTAGATGGAAACACAATAATTGTAGTAGATGGAGAGTAATCAACTTATCCCCAGAACACCACCGCACGAAGGTGTTTTGAGTCCAACCATCTTGAACTACTTCATCAATGACCTTTCCTCTGTTAGAAGTGGAAATGTTCACTGATTATTAGTGTTCACTTCCATTCTCATTGTTTTCAATAATAAATTAGTCTGTGTCTGGTTGTAGTAAGATCTGGGCAGCATTTTGGGCTTGGGTTGATAAGTAGCAAGACAAATGGCAGGCAATAACCATTTCCAATAACTGAGCATCTGACCAATTTTATTGATATGCAACATTTTCTAAATGACCTTATTGTATGAATAAATTTTTGAAAAGTCACCTGTCCATTTTGGTTGTAATTTCAATTTATCCTTCTAAAAACATACAATAGCCAAGGACATGATGATGAGAAAAAGCTTCCAATAGTGAAGTTGGCATGGATATTCTTTCGAATTGTATTGTATTTGGGAAGGGCTATTTTTGTGACTTTACTAGGAAACAATTTATTTGACTATAATTATGCAATGAGCGCATTAGTGAATCAATTGTTCAAATCATCTATGAGATGAATAATTTTTTAGACTATGGAATTAAATTTTGTTTTTCTGTTATATTTTTACAGGTTGACATGCTGGCAGTGAAATCTGCCAAATTTTTTAGAATTTGCATTCAAGTTTGGGAAATGTGCTTCTTGCACACATGCCACTTGCATGTTTTATTTTTGAAAATGCAAGATTGCAATTTTTAATCATTATCACACTATTTTTGCACTCCTGGTCTAATTTAACCTTTTTGTCTTGCATGTACAGTACAGTAGTTAGTGTTCTCAGGAATAAGCTTTTCCCAATAGTAATTTTAAAGTGAGTCGGATAACATGCATGTGGCATGTAAACTGGCAGACAATGCTGCTAGTTTATAGCACAATGATTCACAATGACTATATGCAAATTTTCATTTTAACAGAAATATCCAACAAAGTGTTAAATACTTAACAAAAGCAGTAAGGTAAGGAAAAAAAATCGCCATAGTCTTATCAATATTAGATTCTGGATTAGTGGTGCTGGAAGAGCACAGCAGTTCAGGCAGCATCCAAGGAGCAGCAAAATCAACGTTTCGGGCAAAAGCCCTTCATCAGGAATAAAGGCAGAGAGCCTGAAGCGTGGAGAGCTCTCTCTCTATAAAGAGTTTGACAGATGGTGGTTTAGACTAAGAATCACCATGTCTTAGGCAAGGGGAGATGTTGAAAAGGCGAATCTTTCATGCTAACCTCTGCCTGTGCAAGAATTGAACCCACTGTTATTACTGTTGGCGTCACTGCATCACAAATCAGATCCCTTGCTAACTGAACTAAACTGACTACAGTATTGGAAACATATTATTGTGAGTGGTTACAAACTTATTTTGGTGTTACAAAATGAAGTTTATAAGATTGTTACATTTTGGATTGTGTCTTTAATTTTAGGGAAAGTAAAGGGTATAAAGATTAGATTAGATTACTTACAGTGTGGAAACAGGCCCTTCAGCCCAACAAGTCCACACCGACCTGCGAAGCGCAACCCACCCATACCCCTACATTTACCCCTTACCTAACACTACGGGCAATTTAGCATGGTCAATTCACCTGACCCGCACATCTTTGGACTGTGGGAGGAAACCGGAGCACCCGGAGGAAACCCACGCAGACACGGGGAGAACGTGCAAACTCCACGCAGTCTGAGTCGGGAAAAGTGACTGGTCTGCCTGATAACAGGTCTGGCTGAAATCGTTGTTAAAAATTAAAGGAAGGCTCAGGATGTTTTACTGGGAAGAAGGTGTAAAGTGTTCACACTTTGAGACATTAGCTGCAACATCTGTGTTTACATTGATTAGACAGGAACTTCTATAAAACGTCAGGTTGTAAGTACCAATGCTTTAAACTGTTAACTTAATTCCAAGAAAGATTAGAGTTGGGATTGAAAGAAGAGATAATCAGCATCTCTACCTGGATCTGTGGCCAAATAGTTAAATAGAAACTGAGCAAGTCTGGCAACAACTTTAGAGAGAGAGGTAAAGTTAATGATTTGAATCCAATATGGTTCTACTTCAGAGTGCTCATATAATTAACGTTGCTGTGGGGATGGGCTTTGAGAGGGGAAGTGTTTCAACATAATCTAGATTGGTATTGAAGACTATCAGTCTGCTGGGAGTGAGAACTTCTAGATGTTGGAAGTATCTAAGTGAACCTTGTGCTCACATTTAAAGGCCAAAGTCAATGATTTGAGTGGAACTGGAAAATCACCTACCTTTACACTAAATAGAAAAACTCCAAGATTAACTGTCATCATGAAAGACAGTCCTGAGGTTAAAGGTTACCAAGCTGAGAAAGAGAAAACATGGATGAAAACTGTTCAGAGCTAAGAATCATTTTGGGCTGATCCCGTGAAAAGTGAATGCATAAAGAACACTGTATAGACTGTCTGTGGAATGTGGGTTTCCATTATGTTAAGAGAAAAAAGGAGTTCTGTTCTGTCATTTTCATTATAAGCTGCTGACCAAAGCAGTGTTCAGTCAAAAGTACTTTTAGTTTGCTACAGTTAAAGTTTTAAAATGTGAAAATCTTGTAGTGTCTTCCTTTCAGCTGTTAACTGGAAGTTTACTTTTCAAACAGAAGTTATTGGTTTCCAGAGATCATAGCAGTGGTCATATTCACAGCACTATTCATTAGGGTGATATGAAAAAAATCAATATTTAGTCGAGATGAAAATGATTTTTCTTTGGAATTTTAAAACTCAGCCTTGTAAAATAACAACTCAGATTTAGTGGATGCTTCGTTGGTGCTAGCCATTGGAATAATTCAGTTCGGGTCAGAAAATGTTTTTTTTACTCCATAAAGTCACTTTGGTAATGATGGAAAAAAGATATATTTAAACTTTTAATCTCTCTCCTATTTTATCTAATATAAACAAAATCACCTAACTTAAATGCCTACAATACAGTGTGAAAATTACTCCCAAGCTACAAGTTGCAATCGATCTTTCTATAAAACAGCCCAACTCTTCAATTTATGCCTAAAGGCTGCTTGTCTTCCTGATTCCTCCTTCCACCAGAATTCTCTACAGTATTAATAAATAATGAAGAAAAATAAATAAAATGTGGGAATATATAACTGTCAGTGTAACTTGTAAGTCTAAAAAGGTGATGTTGAAGTTGTGCTTGAACTTAGTCCTTTTAAGGCAATATCTGATCTGTGTTCAGATTTGATCTCCATTATATGAGAAATATGTTACATTATTGGTGGGAGTCTGAATAAGGTTTACAAGGTGTTAGAATTATAGTGTAAAAGAATGTCATTGCAAGTTTCCTAAAAGGTCTGTATGAATTTCTACTGGAAAGGAAGGTTTTTAGAAGTGTAAGTACCAGTTGTCTTATTTGCTGTGTTATCTCCTTTCTGTAAAAGAAGACATGTTTGTAGGAAATTGAGATTAGGACTATGTTATGTTGGAAGGTGAATTTCAGAGATTTGATCTTCATAAATGATAGCATGGTCATCAGTCGTGGAGCAGTGAAAATTGGGGGTGCACTTGAAGCAAGAATTGGAGGAAATTGAATTGGAAATTACGTTATTTTCTTTTACACTGGTCATTATTTCCATCCTTCTAATAGACTCTTGGGACATGGGCATTGGTGGCTGAGCCAACATTTCTTGCCTGTCTCTACTTGCCCTTGAGAAGGTGGTGGTGAGCTGCCTTCTTGAACTTCTACAGTACATACCCTGTAAGTTGGTCCACAGTGCTGCTAGGGAGGGAATTCCAGGACTTTGCTGAGCAACAATGAAGGAATGGAGATATATTTCCAAGTCAGGATGGTTATTGGTGTATGGAGGGGAACTTGCAGATGGTGGTGTTCCCATTTACCTGCTGCTTTTGTCCTTCAAGTTGGAAGTGGTTGTGCTTTTGGAAGGTGCTTTCTCAGGATCTTTGTTGAATTTCTGCAGTGCATCCTGTAAATATTATACATTGCTGTTACATCAGTAGTGGAGGGATTGGATGCTTGTGGATGTGGTGCCAATCAAGCGGGGTGCAACTAAGGCCTGGCCACCAAAGGGGGAGCAATTGTAGCCAGAGATGTACAAGAGACCAGAATTTGGTCAGTATTGATATAGACAACTGTAGGTGATTAAAGGGGGAGGAAGGGGCGAGAGAGGAAATTGAGCATGAGAAATTTAAAATCATCATTGTTTGTTTGAGTGGGAGCCAAACTAGATCAGCATGCACAGAGGTGGAAGTTAAGACATGGGCAGCATTTTAGCTTAATTCCTTAAGTTTAGGAAGAGTAGAATGTGGGAGATCAACCAGGATTCCAACCAGCATGCAACTAATCAAGCCTAAAGGTAACTAAGTCATAAATGTAAGCTTTCAGCAGCAAATGAGCGAAGACAGTGATACATTTGGGGAATATTACAAAGATAGAAGTGGTCATACTGAGAGCACAAAAATGAGGATGGAAGCTCATGGGGGTCACAGCTGACTCGAAAATTATGAACAGATTTGCTTAACCTCAGATTTTTGCCAGAGAAAGAGAGAGAATCAGCTGGGAAGAAGAGTTTGGAGGAAGGGGCCAGAAATCAACAACTTCAGTGTTCACAGTACTGTCAGAAAAGAATTCTGATAGCATGATAACAGTGGAAGATTTGAGAGAAATGGTGGTCAGATAGAGCTGGATGTCATCCAAACTCATTAAGAGTATGTGTGAAAACTATCCTGTCATTTTGGATGATTTTGCAGAGAGAAAACAGCTAAATAAGAAATATGTGGTAAAGTCACCAGTCTTATGAGCCCATAGGGCTGCTATCTCATTAGAGAGGGAGAGACAAATGGTGCACACCATGCATCAGATAAGGGGAGAGATTGAGGTGGACAATTCTTAATGGTAATTTCAGCCAGTGCAGAACTTGAACTTGTGCTATTGGCATCACACTGCTTTGTAAACCAGCCATCCAACCAACCGAGCTAAACTGACACCTGAGAAATAGGAGGGGGTAAAGAATAGATCGTTGGAATGTACCTGGGGTTAAAGTGCAGAAGAAGGAAGAAGAAAGCAGGAGTGAGCATCTCTAACTGCCAGCTTGTTAAACATCTCCCAACCAAGCAGGCAGTGAATAGATATCTGGATATCCACAAAAGTGACACTGGCCGCAAAAGATTATTTCATGAGAACCATTGTTGCAGCAAATATTGATTAAAACAGAGGTTAATGCCAAAAGTATAATGGTAATTCTGCATGAAACAATTTCATTTGATACTTGGACTTCAGAGCTAGCCATGCCCTTAGCCAAGCTGTTCCAATACTGGCACTGACCTGACAATATGGAAAATTGTACAAGTATGTTCTGTGCACAAAAAGCAGGACAAATATAGCGTGGCTAGTCACTGCCCAAAAGACTATATCTTGATCATAAGCATAATGATAGACGGTACCATCAACGATATTACCAAACCGATCTTAGAAAGGAGTAAAGGCTTAATTGCAGTTAGTTAGGAAATAACACAAAAAATCTATATTTTGTTCTGCCTTCACTGTGGAGGATACAAAAACATTCCAGTAGTACCTCTAAATCAAGAACTTGAAGCAAGAGAGGTTATAATCACTGAGGAAATAGTACTGAGCAAACTCTTGCGAAATAGGTTGACAGCTTTTCACAGTCTGATGGACTTCTATCTGAGAATCCTAAAAGAGTTGGCTAACGAGACAGCAGGTGAGTTGGAGTTAATTTACTAAATTCATTAGATTTTGGAAAGCAGCAAATGCAGCCCTCCCAGGAAAGGAGGGAGGTAGGAAACAGGAAACTATTTACCTTGAGACCTGTCATGAAGAAAAATATTAAAATCGATCATTTTATAGGTCAAAATGGGATACTTCGAAAAACGCAAGTTAATTGTGAAAAGTCAGCACTGTTTTTGTGAAAGCGAAATCATGTTTAACTAATTTATTGGAATTCTTTGACAAAATAACATATGCTACAGGTAAGAGGGAGTCTGTTGATGTACTAGGATTTACAGAAGACATTTGACAAGTTTCCACATACAAAGTTATTGTGCAAAGTAAGAGCTCATAGTCTTTGTCTGTGGTGAGGGTGGGGACAGGGAGAGATGGGGTGGTGGAAACTAGCAGAGCTGGCAACAAAATGGACTTTCTTTTTACATTGGCTTGATTTGATGAGTGAAGTCACACTGTAAAACGTTGAGGGCCCAGCACATATGCCAATTTACATCAGTGATTTAAGTGAGGGGTAAAAAGGTATGGTGGCTAAGTTTGCAGTTGTCGCTAGATATGTAGGAACATCTGTCACGAAGGTGACATAACTTTAAGCCTCCTTAGACATCACCTTCAAAACCCACAACCACTATCATCTTGAACAACAAGGATAGTAGATACATGGGAACACCATGACCTGCAAGGTCCCTTCCAAACCTTTCACCATCCTGACTTGAAAATATATTGTACTCCCTTCAGTGTCACTGGATCAAAGTCTCTGAACTCTTTTTCTAATGGCAGTGTGGATCTCCTCCCCACATGGACTGCAGTGGTTCAAGAAGGTAGCTCACCACCACTTTATCAAGGCATTTAGGGATGGTCCAAAAATACCGATGTAGCCAGTGATACCCACATCCAATGAATGAATAAAGAAAAATAATAGGGATGCAGGCCAATTTAGATAGATTGAGTTGGTTGGAAAAAAAATTTGTCAGGTGTATAATATGGTGAAATAAAAAATTGTTCACTTCGATTGGAAGAATAAAAGGGCAGTACTATTTAAACGGTGAACAACTGAAAAGTTCTGAGATGCAGAGGATTAGATGTTGCATGAGTTTAAAGTTATTATGCAGGTATGTCATGTGGTTAAGGCAGCTTATGGAATGTATGTTTTACTATAAGAGAAATTGAACAAAGGAGTAAGGATGTTAAGCTTTAGTTATGCAAGACATTGTCTCAACAGTGTCTCAAATACTGTGTGCAGTTTTCACCTTCTTATTTAAGGAAGAATGTACATGTTTTGGAAATGGTTCAGAGGAGGTTTACTAGATTATTACCTGGGATCAGTGGATTGTCTTAGGAGGAAAGCTTGGGTGGGCAGGTGTTTCCAGTAGAGTTTAGACAAGCAAGGAGTGATTTAATTGAGTTTATAAGATCCAGAATTGCCTTGCTGAGGTGGACATGGAAAGGGCGTGAGGCCCAAAATTAAGGGAGTATTTTAAAATTAGTGTTTGGCCTATTAGGACAGTGAGTCAGTTTGTTTTTGGATGAATGGGAATGTGGAGTTCAGAACACAAACAGATCAGACATTTTTTTTTCATGGCTTGAACAGCTGAATGGCTTACTTTTAATCTGAATTAATGTAGGTGTACAGATCTTGATTTGCCTAACTTGCTATTCTGATTATCAGTATTTTTGTCCGATTTTGATTCTATTCTAGTGCAAACATTTCTTTGTTTTTCACTTAGTTACGAGTAAATTTCTTTCATTGAGGCGATTGAATATTTCTCCAGCTAATGTAGACAAGGAAAAGACAATTCTACAATGCTCTGAATTTTTCATAAAACATCCTGTTGTTTTATGTCTGGAAAGTAGACAGCTGCTGAGTTGGCTATCTCATGTTATTAGTTTAGCCATTTTGCAAGCCATATTTCTTTGCCATGAAGAGAGAGTCATCACCAGACTCCTCTTGTGAACATCTCAGCAAACTTTAGAAGGTGACAGTTGAAGATTTTGCTGGAGGTTCTCTGTCCACCTTCAGTATATTAGATTGTTCCATACAAAGATGTTCAGTCTGTAAGAGAGAATGAAGGTAGGAAAGAAATCAGAGAACATAAGGAACCTACCAACTTGAGCATGCAGTATTTATTTTAATTTAAAGTTAGTCTGAAATGCTAAACACGACTTTCTCAAAAGTTTTCACTCCTAGCCACCGACATCTGCAGTCAAATTTGAGGGACAATAGAGCTGCATTCTTATGTTGCAAAGTGCTATACAGCTATGACCTGCACAAAATGAGTGAAAACATCTCCTGTTTTTTAAACGTTAATATAGTGGTGTAATAAAACCAATGTTGGTGGTACTTTACAGGCTGTAAGGCAAACAGTTGTCCCCTTGGGTTAAGAGAAGTGATCTTCACTGCCCAGTAATCCTCTCAGCCTTCAGCTGTGGGCCTATAAATCCACTCATGCTTACTTCTGTAACTGTAGCCAAGATGTTTCATATTTACAATAAAATGTAAAGCAATGTATTTTTAAATGCCTGTTCTTAGTCCAAGCAACTCATAATCAAGCAAAATAGTTACAATATTTTCTTTTAATGCAAACACATAAAAAGAAAGCAAATTAAACTTTTTTTTTTACAGAGCTAGGACAACAAATGTGGTGTCCAATGTTGCATTAAATGGAAGAATTGCTTTTATTTGAAGCAGATCTGCAATATGTTGATGCAGTAGTATCCAATAATTCCATTAGAATTGCAAGGTTCATTTCAGTGTGCTCTAGTTGAAATGAGCAATTGTTGAGAAGTAGCAATTGTAGCTTTTAATTCTGTGTTTGCATATCATTGGTAATGTTAGAAGAAAAATTGTTTAAGAGAATAGTGGAAAGCGCATGTGGCTGGATTATTATTGACAGCCCATTCACAGAAAAGAAATAGGGATTTCAGCACACAATTCTGCCAACATATCTATGTGTTTTCTTGTGATGATGTCAGAAATTACATTGCCACTGCCTCATTCAGTGTTGATGCTACAATTGATAGTGCAAATAAATGGAGCACATACAGAAAGTCCATTTTTAATGTTTACTATTATATTAGCTTTTCCAATCAGCCTTTCCTTCCTCCCTCCATTCCTATCTCTTTCCTCACCCACTTCCCATCCACCTGACCATTCAGCACTCTACCCTCTTCCCATCTACCCTGCTTCATCCATACCCGGCTTCGTCTCCAACCCACTCCTCTCTTTTCTCCCCATCCCTTCCCTATCCTCCATTTCTTCCCTTCTCCCCTCTCGCTTTTCTCCCCACCCCTTCCCTATCCTCCGCTTCTTCCCTTCTCCCGTCCCGTTTTTCTCCCCCATTGCCCTGAATTCTCTCTCCCTGCAGCTCCCCTGTTCCTTCTCTATCTACACCGCTTGTTGAAGTTCAGTTCTTCTTTTATGGCTCTGCAAGTGATAATTGGGTGAAACCTTGAGCTCTCAAAGTTTTTATTTTATTATTGTTCTTAGCTATTGAGTTGGCAGTGAAACTTGTTTGTGAATATAAAAAAAACCTCTTGCTCCTCCTATTTTGCTGTGGTTATCATAGAATCTCTATAGTATGGAAAGAGGCATCCATCAAATTTGCACCAACCTCTGAAGAGCATCCCATCCAGACCCTCCCCCCATAACTTCGCATTTACAGTAGCTACTCCATCAAACCTACACATCACTGCACATTATGGTGCAATTTAACATGGCCAATCCACCTAGGCGAACGTGAGGACTGCAGATGCTGGAGATTCGAGTTGAGAGTGTGATGCTAGAAAAGCACAGCACGTCAGGCAGCATCTGAGGAGCAGGAGAATTGACATTCTGAGCATGAGCCCTTTATCCTGATGAAGGGCTTTTGCCCGAAATGTCAATCCACCTAAGCTGCACGTTCTTGGATTTCAAAACCCATGCAGACACGGGGAGAATGTGCAAACTCCACACAGTTACCGAAGACTATAATTGAACCCAGGTTTGGCATGTGAGGCAACGATGCTTACCACTGAGCCATTGTGCCACCCCAGCTAATTATTTATTAAAATCAAAAGTATGTTTCAGCACACAAATGAGAGTGCCACCTAATGGTGCAGTTTGTTATTTCACATAAGGAAAATTGCTTACATAGTGATTAAGTAATGAAGTACTATGTTTGGACTCCATCTGCATGTATTTATACTTTCTTATGTCTTCAAATAAATATTTGCCAAGGCCTGTAAAGTGCGCACTGTTGGATAGGGTTTTCTTAAAATAAACTCAGTAGCCAAAATTCTGTGTGTAGTTTCTCGTTAACTGTCTTAATTCCAAAATAATTTTTTTTTCTCTTTTTACACTACCACAGACACTGCTTCAATCACCTAGCTTTGATAGTTAGATCTGCAGCAATGTTTTACCAGCATCTTGAGCATTGTGTTTAGGGTGTGTCAACTATGGAGGACATTATTCAAGTGTACTTTAGAGGAAAGGAACATTACATTTATGGAAGGACCATTTATGGTTTATTAATTAAAGGAATATAACTAGAATATATATATGAAGACTTTTTAAATAAGTGTGTGCAAAACAGACTGACAGAAGTTGTTTCCCTGCCGTTTACTGCATCCCATCCTTCTATTAAGTTTGTTAGCAGCATTAATAAAATGGATTGTATTCAGATGTTAGCTGTGTACAGCCTTAATATGTACCATGTGCACACTAGTTAAGCAAAAGAACAATTCATCAATTTTATTTATCTTTTTGGTTAATGAGACAATTGACTACACGTTTCACCCTTAGGCTACAACACATAAATTTAAAATGCTGCGATTAACGCTAAAAATCTAAGATTCACTGCTGTGGCTTACAGATTCATTTGTTTTGTACTGTGTTGAATTGTACATAAAGTGATTTGTTGTATCACATCTAAATCATTGCTTTATTTTAAATAATCTTCAGAACTGTTTCTTTTGTCTTTCACAAACATTGAAAGCAGATATCCTACCAGTGCATTTCAATTTAAAAGAAAAAAAATCAGCTCCTGATGCAGCATTTTGTTGTCCCTTCTTATTTTAAGTGGGTTTTTAAATCTCATGATCCTTTCTCCTCCTCCTTTGCATTTTCTCCTATTGTAATGGGTTACAATTGCAACATTTAAGAGGCATTTGGATGGGTATATGAATAGGAAGGGTTTGGGCTGGGTCCTGGAGGTGGGACTAGATTGGGTTGGGATATCTGGTCAGCATGGACAGGTTGGACTGAAGGGTCTGTTTCTTTGCTGTACATCTCTACTAAACATATATCTTTTGGTAGCTGGGATAGCAAGGTTTTTCTTGTCATCAGTATGGTCATGCTCAACTGTAACAAAATATGAGCTTAAATGGAATAAGTTGGCCCATCTTTCCATCTGATTGCTACTCCTCACTTCAGATATTCCTCTGTCCATGGGTCTAAGCGAAGTGAGTATGATGAGCAGAACTGAGATTCAAATACTCCAACTTGTCACTGTGTTTCATTTCTATTGTTCATATATTTCCCCAGGTTTAAATGCCGTGGTAATTTTTATAGATTCATAAAATCTATATAGGCTTGTGTTTCATGCTGTTGCATTAAGCTACAAAATGAACTTTGCCCCATTAAAGTCTTTGTGCCAGAGTAAGCACTTTGAGCATTTGTATCATTAGGGAGGGAGGAAGTCAGCAGTTGTAGCTTTTCTGTCATTTCTTTAACTGGTTTCTGTTACATTGTAAGATAGCTGACACACTGCATGGTGTTTCCTGTGGAGTGGGGGAGAGCATACACCCAAGCTTTTGTGCGATGGGAGCAAAGATCTGGGAGATAAAATTCCTGCTTTTACTAGTTAACCTGAGTATTAAGCGGGAAAACCTGCTGTGCACTTATTCTTTTTCTACCAAAGTTTGTGAAGAGAGAAATTTTGTCCCCATTTCCTGGTAGTTGCCTGTTGTGTATTTTATCAACTCATAAAAATCAGAGCAGGAGTGGAATATATCAAAGCAAAGAAAGGCTTCTATCATATGTTTTTAAAGCTGCTGACTTTAGGAAGAGAACTAAAATTTCAGACTAATTTTCATGTCTCATTTGGCCAAGCTGGCTGCAGTTCTGAATTCATTTTTCATGCATATTAATTCAAAACCATACTTTTCTGTACAGCACTAATCTCGTTTTACTACAGATTGATTTTTATTAAGCTGTAAATTCCCATAACAAAAAGCACCATTTTTTAAAAATATGATTAGTCACAACTTGTGATGCCCTTTAATTACAATCTAAAGTAACTCTAACAGGAACTCCTGGTGCTGTGGATGTTATCCTGTTTAGTTTGCAAGATTGATTCCACAGTACTGACAGTAGCTGGTAAATACCTACATTCATGCCGACCGAGTTTTGAGTATGGCTGGATAAGTGTCAAGTAGGAAGCTATTGCTGAGCAACATGGGCAAACTGAACACATGATAAGGAGATGTTGCGCCAACAACATGCTGATGATATTGTCGAGAATTGGGGGCGGATTAGCTCAGTTGGCTGGACAACTAGTTTGCAGTGTGGAGTGATCCCAACAGTGTAGATTCAATTCTCTCACCAGTTGAGATTACCATGAAGGATTCTCCTTCTCAACCTCTCCCTTTGCCTGAGGTATGATGACCTTCAGCTTAAACTGCCAGCAGACTTCTCTCTCTCTCTATGGTCAGGTAAGAATATGGTGACTTTATCTTTACCTTACAGAGTTCAGGGAAGTTATTTTGTAGAGGTCCTACTTCTCTTCAGGTGGCAGTTCCATCTATTTTACTTAAAAGGCATAATTTAATCAACCTGTTCAGGTGTGTTATGGCACTCCTCTGGAACAAGTGGTATTTGATCTTGGGCCTTTTGGTTCAGCAGTGGAAACACTACTACTGTGCTATAAGAACCTTAGCAGTATATTTATATATAGTAAATGACCCAGTTAAAGGCAATACTCTAATATTAAGTGGCCATAAATCAATAAGTACATGTGAAAGGGACCTTGTACTTTTCAGGGACCAAGATGTAGGCTAGACTTCTGGTATGCTAAGTTTAAATTATTAATGCTTTTTGCATTTTAACTAATTGTAACATCTTGAGATCAGAAGTAATTTTAAATACTTTAGCTTACGCTTTCAACTGTAGGCTAATTATGTTATAATAGGTACAATGCATTTGTTATTTATTGATGTCATAGTGGATGTCTTGCTTTCTAAGCAAAAATGTAACAAAGCAGAAAGGAATTTGAATTTTGATTGTGATTTTCACAACCTCAAGATGCTCAAATGCATTACAGCCAATTCAGTACTTTTAAAGTCTAATCACAACTGCAATAGAATGATGACCAGATCTGTGTTAGTGAGGGCCTGAAAATAAATTTTGGCCAAGACACCAGCGAGCTCTACTACTCTTTAAATAATGCCCTGAAATCTTGCCCGTCCAACTGAGAGAGTAGTATTGTATGAAGGGTTTATGCTCGAAACGTCGAATTCTCTATTCCTGAGATGCTGCCTGGCCTGCTGTGCTTTGACCAGCAACACATTTGCAGCTGTGATCTCCAGCATCTGCAGACCTCATTTTTTACTCGTATTGTATGAAGTGTCAATTTAGATTATCTGTTGAAGTTGCCAGTATGGGAATTGTCTCTGAGCTAGAAAGTTGTGATTTGCTGCCATTAACACAATTAAAACCTGTAAGTTTGGCAAAACTGATAAAAATGTCATTTTTAATAAATTTTTACAGTTTCATCTCAAGCATATAAATGTAACTGTTACATTGCAGTTGTAATAGCATAAAAAGTAATGCAATGTCAAAGAAACAAAAATGTGTAATTCTATGAGAATGGGATTCTGCACAGTTGTTTTGGAGGTATGATGGATCAAAATCTGCTATATTCGATTATTATTGGATGGACAAGATTCTAGGCCTAAATTTTCTGATTGTAACATATTAATGGTAATCCATTCACTGTTGCTTGTATTATAAAACTTAGATCTTTATTTCCATTATCTTTCAATAAACATCACTGCCACTCAGGTTTCTATGTAAATGATCTTGGGCTATGAGGCCCGACTTCAACTCTATACAAACGAGTGGGCTTTGAACAAGTTCAGTTTTCATCCAGAGATGTGTGAAGCATTTCATGGCATCATTTTAGTTGTAAAGAATATATTGGAATTTTATTTTGGAGTTACATTTTATAATTATTTTCAAATCCGAAGAACAAGTATATGATTATTGAAATTTAAAAGATTGGTATAAGAATTGTATAGCATGATGAGCTTAGATACCAATGGTTCAGCAGTTATATTTTATTCATAAGTTGCAATGTCCATATTAAGGACGTGACATGAAATTGTGCCATCACCTTTAGTGAACTTGTTCCATGCTTGCTTTTCTTTGAAAATAATTTTAATTCTTTTCTTTTAGATTTTGGATTGCTTAATATATTGACGGCAAATTGTTGTAAAGTATTTTTTTCAACTGGCAACAACGCATTCACTTGTGCTACAATAAACTGATTGCATGAAATACTCTCATGAATTAAATGAATAGATTGATTAATGACTAGAAAGTTTGTCTTAAAACATGTTCATTTAAACAAGAATTGATATTTTTTCATCCATGGATCTTGCCTTTAAGAGTCACTATTAATGCTATTCATGTGTTACAAGCTGAATTTTGATTGAGCTCATCTGGCTAAGACATTATATTGATGTCTTTTTGAGATCAAAATTGAGAAATTCTGTTAAAAACAAAGTTACAGTGTAGAAGCACTGATCTGCTAAGCAATTTGAATATATCTATTACTACTGATGACTCAATTTTGATATATCTAGTTGGAATTAGTCCAAGCGGTGTTGATGAGATTTTAGCATGTCATGTGTTTTTATTTATTTTTGTTTATTATAACAGAATTGCAATGTGGAGTTGAAAGATTATTGGATTCTAAATTTAACTGCCAGGACTGTCATTTTTAACAATGATCTGTGTTGTAACCCAAATCATGGTGGCTGCAAAATGAAGGAAGGCTTGGTTGCTTCAGGAACTGAGTAACCACAGCAATATCATTAACTGTATAGACCTCCGTCAGTTATAGTTTGAAGTAGTGATTCCTTGTCAGGCAAATAAAACAACAATTCAATTCTTATGATTCAAACTCAATCAGTGGCCACTCATCTCACTATTTCAGCCGCACCTCAACATTTGGAAGTTTCTGATTGGATTTCAAAACTTTAAAAATATAAATCTGGGAGTACAATGTGCAATATATTAAAACGTGTCGGTCTGCGTTTAAGTAGTAACTAATGGATTGTGTAGACTACCATAAAATATACCGCTTTTGGAATACTGTATTCAGTTCTGGTCTGCTTGCTATTGAAAGGACGTTGTGAAACTCAAAGGTTCAGAGTAGATTTACAAGGATGTTGCCAGTGTTGGAGCATTTGAACTACACGGAAATGCTGAATAGGCTGTGGCTATTTTTCCTAGAATGTCAGAGGCTGAAGGGTGACCTTATAGAGGTCTATATAATAATGAGGGGCACATCTAGGTTGAATAGCGAAGGTGTTTTCCCCCAGGATAGCCAAGTCCAAATGTAAAGGGCATAGGTTTAAGGTGAGAGGGGAAAGATTTAAAAGGGACCTAAAAGGCAACTTTTTCATGCAGAGGGTGATGCGTGTATGGAATAAGCTGCCTGAGGAAGTGATGGAGGCTGGTACAATGACAACATTTAAAAGGCTGGGTATGTGAATTAGAAAGGGTTTAGAGTCATATGGGCTAAATGCTGGCAAATAGGACTAGATTAATTTAGGATATCTGGTTGGCATAGACTAGTTGGACTGAAGGGCCTGTTTCCATGCTGTATAGCTGTATGACTTTATGCTGCATTCACATACAGATGAACGAATACACGTGCAAGAACTGAAATGTCTAAATAACCCTGTTTTAGCACAGTACTAACGGCTTCTGACACTGTTAAATATACAGTGTGTAATGTGTTTTTTCCTGATTACAACTAGATAAACTGTGTACCAGCAGCAGTGAGAAAATACATGCAATTTACACAAAGTTAAGGATTATACTAATAAACTTGAATTTGATCGTTTACTTTAGCACTCTTCCTTGTCATGCCAGTTGAAACAGTATGCCAAAACTTTCAGTGAAATCATACATTATATCCGTTTCTTACTGGAATACAAAAGCTTTAACCAGTTTTACGTTTAGTTTTTTGTTACTGTATAATAATTGCATCCAACATGTATTCCCATTATTACATAACCCAATTGCAAGATCTGAAACATGTAACCGATGAGAAATTTGTTGCAAGATGTTTATATGTATTTGATTGTGATGTGACAACTCATTTTCTGTGTAAATGTTTAATTTTAAAGAAATTTAAAGTCAAGGCAGTGTTGTGCATAATTATATTGATTGTCAAAAATGTAGTAATGTTCAAGTAGGAAAAAAAATGGAAGTTTAAAATCCCCAGTGCAAATACTTCTAAAGCCAGAATTATAATCTTTGCTTGGATTTCACAATCACTTTTATGCTTTCAGTGAGCTCAAGGCCTGCCAAACAATACACTTGCTAGACCTTCCAAGTCAAACAGCCAGGAATACCAGTAAAAATAGAGGTTTCCAGCACGTATCATTTTTGGTTTTTGTTGAGTGCACAAAACCTGTGAATCAGGCATCAACAGTCCTAGCACCCCATTAAACCAACATAATAGTCACTATTATTTAATTATTGCTTGGCAGTCTTGATCATCTAAAATAGCTCATTATGAGTACATTTCTGTTTGGAAAGTTTTTAATTCACACAATGGCTTTCAGTAAATTACAATACATGCAACCTATCTGCTCACACCTGCCTGAGCTAAGGGGTTAGCTATTCCACTCTAGTACACTAACACCAGGGAACTGCAGAGGAAATGGACTGGCTTTGATAATACAAGAACTTAACAGCAGGGACACAATGGAAAAGCTAAATTTCTTGATGGAAATTCTTCATTTATAATTTTATTTTTGTTTCTGCTTGGTGTATAAATTAACATTGAATTGTACTGTAGAGCTAACACTAACTCAGATTGCACAGATAATGGCTAAGTAAATTTTAAGCTTGAGTGTAGACAGCATTTAATATTACTAACTGCCTTCATAAAGTTACTTTTTTTTTAAACCTTTCTTCATCTGCTCATTATTTGAGGAATTTTCTTTGGACTGGCCTAACTAGATTTGGGTCCAATGAACAAATTGACAGTAGATGCTTGGTAATGAGAGAATTTAAAATCCAATTACAAGTGTAAAAGTGAGATTGTATTAATCGCTTCTACTCTTTTCACTTTGGTTCCAGAAATTCTGTTTGAACAACATAAATAAAAAGTGGAAAAAGCTGAAAGCAGACTGTATCATATTGTTGGAAAGAAAGCATTTAAAAGAGAAAAAGAACTCATCCATGTGCTGTATTAAATATTTAATTATGTCACCTGAACAAAAACAGAAATTGCTGGAGAAACTCGGCATTTCTGGCAACATCTGTGGAGAGAAAGCAGTTAACAATTAGAGTTTAGTGACCCTTCTTTAGTTCCGAGTTCTCCTGCAATTTCTGCTTTGGTTTCAGATCTTCAGCATCTGCAGTTCTTTGTTGTATGCTATATCAAATGCTGCAATGTTCAATATTGTCATTTTTATTGAGCTGAACAATTGCTTAAATTACTTTTTCAGATGAATATGCTGCTCCTCGGGCTATCCTAACCGGCCATGACTGTGAGATTAGCTGTGCTGCAATATGTGCAGAACTCGGTCTGGTCATCAGTGGTTCAAAAGGTAGGTACAGGTAGATGAGGTTTGTTATTGAAATAAATATTGTTTTCTAAAGTGTAAATGCTTACTTAATGGACGAGGTGCTGGAGATCTTTGCACTTTTTTAATTGCCTCTGCTTCTCATTTGAGTTCACTTTCCCATGTCTTTCAAATATCTTTAGAGAGTAGCACATTGCATGAGAAAATAGTAGGAGACAATGATTGTGATGATGTAAAATAAGAGAAAAGAGCATGAAGGTAAGCGCAAGAATATGAGAAAATACACATAATTATTCAAGGAAATATGCAATCTCAGTTACCTGCTTAAAATGTGTCTGCTGTATCTGATACTAAGGCTCAACTTTGGCAAGATAGTTCATGTACAGGCCTTTTCCGGTCACAGAACAACAGCATTTTTTAAGATGTCTTTCAGTTCATGCTGGCTCTGTATGTTATTGGCCTTTGTAAGACCAACACATCACTTATGACTCTTAAGCTTGGAACAACATTTTTAAAAAAACACATTGATTCATCAGGCTGTGGTCTTTGCGTTAAACCTGAAAGATACAGTGGGTAATATAGTCTCATAATTAGTGGTGTAGTGAAGTTTCATACCACGATTCCTCCATACGGTGAGCTATTAGTCTAATTTATGTTTGGAAGAACCACCAAAAGTAAAATTGAAAAGAAGCTAGAGAGAAACTTTGTAAAGGAGTCACCAAACAACACCTGTCCACATCTTTGGTGCCAAAATTAAATGTAAATAGCTAAGATCTGAGAACAGTATTATTTGAATAATGGCATAGATAGAGTGAAGTAGTAGTAGCAGCAGTGTAAATAAGAGGGACAAAAATGTACATGGCTGAAATTGGAGCAATGCCACAATCAGTTAGTTAAAAATCATACAACTCCAGGTTATAATCCAACAGGTTTATTTGGAAGCACTAGCTTTCGGAGCGCTGCCCCTTCATCAGATAGTTGTGGAGTATAAGATCGTATGACACTGAATTTATAGCAAAAGTGTGCAGTATGATGTCACTGAAATTATATATTGAAAAAGACCTGCATTTTTTTGTTATGTCTCTCATCTTTTAGAATGGGCATGTTAATTTGAGGTCTTACATGTGTAAGTCGCAAAACTTTTTTTAAAGTTGCAATTTACATATGAAAGAACCGAAATCAACATGCCCATTCTAAAAGATGAGAGACTTAACAAACAATCCAGGTTTTTTTCAATATATAATTTCAGTTACATCACACTGAACTTTTGATACAAGTTTTGTGTCTTACGATCTTATACTCCACAACCATCTGATGAAGGAACAGTGCTCCGAAAGCTAGTGCTTCCAATTAAACCTGTTGGACTATAACCTGGTGTTGTGTGATTTTTAACTTTGTACACCCTAGTCCAACACTGGCATCTTGAAATCATGGCAATCAGTTAGGTTTTGCATTTGGTTTCCAGTGCTTTTGTTCTTTTAAAGATTCAGAACTTACAACGTACTGTCATTATAATGACACACACAATCACTATATGTATGTAGGAAAATAGCACATTAAAGCTGCAGTAACTAACTTGCATGTTAACCAAATACATTTCAGTAAATTTGTTGATTACTTTCATAAACCCGCTGTAACATGTATGCACCTGCTATCTGCTGCGGTTATTACCTTTAGGTTCTTTTTTCAGGTGGCAAATCCTAATCTGGTTCATACAGTTGTGAAAAGGTACCAAGCATCCCTAACACAATTTGATAATTTACTTCATGAAGAGTGAAAACAAAAAATATGGACGTTATTGCTAGAGGATAGAATAAAAAGATTAATTTGATATGAAAACTTGGTTTGGCCATGCTTGAGTAACTCTGCCATTTTGGTCCCTCTATTACAAAACTGGAGCACTGCAGAAAGTACAGAGAGGTTTACAAGGGTGTTATTAAAATTGAAGCAATGTATAACTACAAAGAGGAAATAAACCTGTCTTCACTGGAAAAAGATCTTAGAATGCAAACCTGATAGGTATCTTCAAAATTATGAAAAAGTTCACTCAGGTAACATAGAGAAAGTAGCTGAGTTATAGAATCTTGAAGCACAAATTGAGACCATCAAGCTAATCCTGCTTCCAATTGTTTGCAAACACTGTCCACTTCCACTCAAGTTTTGCTGTGTTGCCCCAGTACCTTGCAACTTGCATCTGTGGGAGAGAACGTGAATGCTTAAGGTTGCAAACAGGTGTCAATCAAGCAGGATTCCACATAATAATGAAACTTCAGTTGAAAAGCTTCTCCTAAATTCTGTTCTGACTTTATTAGTGATTATCTTACATGATGGCCCCTAGTTCCGGTACCCTGCAAGAGGTTTTCCTGGCAACTCCATGACAATTTTCTGTAAGGTCATCCCTCAGCCTTTTGTTTTCCAGAAAACAGAGCTCCAGCATCTTTAAACTTTCTAACATTTAATTCTAGTGGCATCCTGCTGACTTTTGTGTACCTTCTCCACTGTCATTTTTGTAATATGCAGACCAGAATCATGCATAATACCAAGGTTTGATACAATTTTAACATAACTTAATTGTTTTTCAATTGTATTCTTTGCAAACATATCGTAGATGCCGCTTGATATTTTGTTTTATTGCCTTATTAACGTTTGTGCGAAGATTTGTAGCTCGGGTGCTCGTTGTTGTGGTTCTGTTCGCCGAGCTGGGAATTTGTGTTGCAGACGTTTTGTCCCCTGTCTAGGTGACATCCTCCGTGCTTGGGAGCCTCCTGTGAAGGACTTCTGTTATCTTTTCTCCGGCATTTATAGTGGTTTGTATCTGCCGCTTCCAGTTGTCAGTTCCAGCTGTCTATTGCAGTGGCCGGTATATTGGGTCCAGATCGATGTGTTTCTTGATCAACAAGCACATCGACCTGGACCCAATATACCGGCCACTACAGCGGACAGCTAGAACTGACAACCGGAAGCGGCAGATACAAACCACTATAAATGCCAGAGAAAAGATCACAGAAGCGCTTCACAGGAGGGTCCCAAGCACTGAGGATGTCACCTAGACAGGGGACAAAACGTCTGCAACACAAATTCCCTGCCTTATTAACGCATGTCATTATTTTTAGTACATTATGTATTGATATCCCAGATCTCTTTGCTACTTGTGTGACTTAGAACTTCAACATCAAAGCAGTCAGTGTCCTCTTTGCTCTTTCCAGGAAAATGTTGCACCTCACTCGTATTTAAATTGAAATTCATTTACCAATTACACAAACTTTGCAATATTATTTATGGCTTGTATTTTGTTATGTCTTCCTGACTATGCTCCTCAATTTGGTGTTATCCAAAAATTTTGAACTTGAATTTCTTTTTCTGGTTTCCAAATTTGTAAATCATGAAAAACAGAGGTTCCAGCACTGATCCTCACAGACACCACTTAGCATCCATGTAGATCTTTCAAAAAACCTTCTTATTAATATCTTCTAATTTTATATTCTCTTCAGTGTAAACTGAAACAATGTAAATATTTAATATACCTGTTGTTTCATTGTCATCAACTTTTTAAGTTCATTATTTTGCATTTCTTAGTGGCCCTACCTAATGTATTTGTTAAATACTTTGCTCTACACCATTGTTCGATAATTTATTTTTCTTTTTAGTTCTCTTACAGTTTGTTATAATTCTCCTCGCTGTTAACTGCATCTCCGAATGTTGCCTTATCTGCATATTTCACTATTTGAATCCAGAGCATTGGCCATATGCATAGGAAAGTCACTAACCAATCAAATAAAGTATTTAGAAGAAGTTGAGAATATGGGACACTGAGTATTAATCCATTTCAGATAAGTCGTGTTGGATGTATGAGAGAAAAGGGGAAAGTGGAGTACTAGATAGGATGGTGGTGGCACAGAATGGATGAGATCATTGGAGTGGATTAAAAGCACTGGAATAAACTATCTAATCTGTTTCCTGTTGATTCCGTGCAATTCTACATAGCCTAGCCAAACAGGAAGCAAAATGTGGAGGACAAGTCCTCTCTGGATTGCTGAGAGAATCAGTAAATAATATAATTGGTAGAGCTATGACATTTGATCACTTGGCTTCCCTCATGCCATGGCATTGTGCATGCTACAGAACGAAAATTAAAATGATTTTGTAAGAGGAGAAGATCAAAGCACTTGAATAATAAGCCAGCAGAATGTCAAAGTAGGTAAAACTGGGATGTCCGTTAACAAAAAAGACTTAAATAATTTTGGTCCTGTTTTATGTCATTGCACAAAAAAAAGTTACTTGGTCTGAATGGCCCAGCTCACACTTCTGCATATACTAAATCCCTGTACTGCTTGTGATTTCCTGTGAGAACAGAAACCTATTTTAATGAACTCTACCTACTGCTGATTTGCTCCAGAAAAATTTTATTACCTTTTCCCAAAGGCTTTAAAAAATTTTGCAATAAAAGAATTACCAGATGCCTGACCCAAACACAACTCTAATTAATTGTTTCCATAGCAGCCAGCATTGTAGTGATGTTTTCAAAGCTGTTTTTATGTCTAAAAAGGTTGAACATTGGATGGAGTTTGGGCGATTCAGTCAGTGATATACAGCATATGCTAACAGTTCCTTTAACTATAAAGTGACATATGTCTGAAAATGTAACTTTCCTGCATATTGGTGTATGCAATGATATTTGCTACATAACTGTACAATAAGCTGAAATGGTAATTAAATTACGATGTATACATTTTTCTGAAATGACAATGATTGAGTAGAAAATAACAAACTGCAATATCATTCCAGTTGAACTTTGAGGATAAAGGAAAATAGAAAATGAAGAATTTTAGCCCACCTGACTGATGGATTTATTGAAAAGGGTTCATTGTTGTTTTTCAAAAATATCACTGAAATGTATTTCTTTTCTTAATGGTTGACAGAGGGTCCATGCCTAATCCATACAATGAATGGAGACCTTCTGAAGGCTCTTGAGAACCCTGAAAACTACTTGCATCCTCGATTAATCCAGTTGTCCACTGAAGGCCACTGCATTATTTACTACGAAAAGGGCCAGTTTTGTGTCTTCAGTGTGAATGGAAAGCTGCTGAGCAAGATGGAGACAGAAGATTCTGTGAAGGTAAGTAATGTCTTTTGCTTGGAAACAATTAAATCCCCTACATTCTTTACCCTTGCTTGCTTCAATGTTTTCTCCAAGCATTGTTTAACATGGAAGAATATTGATAGGTGAGTTGACTATTGTGGTGACATTTGGTTTCCTAACCATGTTTTACTACTCTCCCCTTCATCCTTCTCCACCATGAGTCTCTGATATGTCTAGTGAATTGAATAAGACAAATCCAGGAGTAACAATAAAGGAATCCAGGATGTCTGAAATACAGCTATTTTAGGTGAGAATGACAGAGCAAAACTGGAATCAATGGGTATCAGGGGCAAACTCTCCACTGGCTGGAGTCATACCTGGCAGGTAGGAAAATGGTTGTGGTTATTGGAGGTCAACCATCTCAGCTCAAGGACATCTCTGCAGGAGTTCCTCTGGTAATGTCCTAGCCCCAGCTATCTTCAGCTGCTTTATCGATGACCTTCCCTCCATCATATGGTTGTCTAGTTACAGGAAGGATATTATTAAGCTGGAGAGGGTTCAGAAGAGATTTACTAGGATGTTGCTGGGTGTGGAAGGTGTGAGTTATAAAGAAAAGCTGTATAGGCTGAGACTGTTATCACTAGAGCGTAGGAGGTTGAGAGGTGACCTAATAGAAGTCTATAGAATAGTGAGGGGTATAGTTAGAGTTAATGGTAGTTGTCTTTTCCCTAAGGTGGGAGATTTCAAGACTGGGGGTACATTTTTAAGATGAGAGAGGAGTGATTTTAAAAAAGATATATGGAGCAATTTTTTTCATATAGAGGTGGTTTGCATGTGGAGCGAACTTCCTGAGGAAGTGGTGGATGTTGGTACAATTACAGCATTTAAAAGACATTTGGATAAGTACGTGAATATAAACAGTTTGACAGGATTTGGGGCAGGAGCAGGCAGGTGGGGCTAGTTTACTTTGGGATTGTGTTCAGCATGGACTGGTTGGACTGAAAGGTCTGCTTCTATTGCTGTATGACTCTATAAGGTCAGAAGTGAGTATGTTGGCCAATGATTGGTGCTGAGCATTGTGCATTCATCACAACTCAGATACTGAAGCAGACCAATTTCAAATAAAACAAGATGGACAATATCCAGACTTGGGCTAACAAGTGGCTAGTAATGTTTGCACTACACAAATACCAGACAATGACCATCTCCAATAATAGGCAATCTATCCATTGCCCCTTTATATGCAGTGGTGTTACCATCACCCACTACCAACATCCTTGAGGTTACCATTGATCAGAAACTTAACCACGTAGACATAATGGCTACTAGAGCAGGTCAGAGGCTAGGAATATTGTGGCAAGTAACTGACCTCCTGACCCACTCAAGCCTGTCCATAATCTACAAGGCTCAAGTCAGGGATGTGATGGAATACTCCCACTTACCTGGATGAGTGCAGCTCCAACAACATTGAACATCTTGATATCCCAGAATAAAGCAGCTCGCTTGATTGGTACCACGTTCACAAGCATCCAGTCCCTCCACCACTAAGTAGCAGCAGGGTGTTCTATCTATCTACAAGATGCAGTAGAGAAATTCTCCAAAGGTTCTTATGCAGCACCTTCCAAACCCATGATCACTTCCATCCAGAAGGACAACAGCAGCAGATAACACCGCCTGCAAGTTCCCCTGTGGGCAGCCAGCAATTCCAACCTCCCACGAGTAAATTTGAAAAATACATTGCTAAATTTTTTCAACTGTATGTTGGAATTACAACTCTCAGCTCTGCAATTCTGGCTCAGTACAATGACCATTGGACCTTTTACACTAATTCAAATCTAAAACCAGAAATAATAGGAAAAAAATTTACAATATTTTTATATTGAACTTCTACCAGCATATATATCAGCATAGTCAAAGTGATATGTTTAACCTGAATGGTGCCCCTTATTTTTCTCAGTTGCTTTTATTAAAGATTAATTCCTCCTTGATTGCTTTCAGAACTACAATTATATGTTAATGTTGCAATCAATCCAGTTTAAGGATATACACAGCATCTAGTGGCAGAGATTGGCTCGCTGTCAATACATTCCTAAGGAACAAGGTGGACTTGCTTAGATTTGCTGCAGAAGAAGAATTTGAAGGGAAATATCATTTTTCATGCTGCATGAAGTCCAAAGAGCTTCTGAGCATGTTTTCATATAGTAACCATTGTTCTTATGTAGGCAAGTTTCACCTCAGAGTGTATTGTTGGGAAAGCACTGGCGGTCAGACAGCATCCAAAGAGCAGGAGAGTCGACGTTTTGGGCATGTGCCCTTCCTGATGAAGGACTTATGCCCGAAATGTCGACTCTCCTGCTCCTCAGATGCTGCCTGACCAGCTGTGCTTTCCCAGCAACACACTCTCGACTCTGATCTCCAGCATCTGCAGTCCTCACTTTCTCCAAGTTTTACCACAGAAACATTCCACATATGGCTGGTTGGTCTGCTTTTGGATGAGGGAGGAATTTTTTTAATCTGAGAGAATTTCCTCCTTTTGTTTGAATTGTATCATGTGATCTGTTACATTTATTTGAACATCTTATTCAAAAAGAAGCATCTTTGACTACAGAAGATTTCATCAGTTCTACAGTGTCGTCTGAACTTAGATAACTTGTTTACATTTTTGACTGGAGCTTAAATCCACATCCTTCTTTCTGACTTAGACACAAGAGTGCTACCACTGAGCTAGAAATTTAGCCTATGGATGAACTGAGCATACAGCAGCCCTAGTGGTTTAATCAGAAGGCTACCCTGCAACTGGTGTGCACAATCGGAAATTGTAATTTCAAAAAGAAACAAAGTGTCTGTTGTGCATCACATTTTTTAAATATGACCCTGGAGCTTAAGTAATTGAGCGCTTGACTGTCAGCTAGGTTCTCAATTTGATTCCCAAGGCTAGTTGTTGCTCAAACTCCCTTGCCTTGGTTGAATGAATTTCATCTGCTCTCGGCAAGCGTTCTGACCAAATACTGAATCTTGAGAGGGGAAAAATTTTGTCCTGCTCAAAATGTATTGACGTTTAGTAAATATATAACTTACTGCATTAAATTTCTTTTGGATCTTTGGCTGCCTTTGAGTTCACTGTAAGCTGTGGAAATTTTATTTTATATAATTGAGAAGTAATGTGCAGATGTGCCCTTGGAAAGGCCTCTTTTGGGATTTTGATTCAAAAGCTGGAGCTGCTGTGCTTTATCACACTGAGGCCCAAAAAATTGTGATTAAAGAGTGTTTGAGATAAACAGTAATTGCGCACAGACTGTGAAAATTACACTTTTGGTGGTATTTGAAATAAAGAACGAACTTCTAGGGCAATGCAGAACTCCTTTGGGTAGTGGACTATGTACAAAACATCTTTGAGGTGCTGTTCAGATGTCATGCAAGGGAATACATGCCAGCATGCTGACAACTGCAATACTTTCCAATTTTCAAGCATAAGACAGAATTCAAATTTACTTTCATCTCACATGGCAAAGATAAAATTGCAACTAAACCTCCTTTCTGCCTGGGAAAAATGTGCTGTTCAACCTACAACTCTCACCTGTTTTGATCTGAAGTTCTGACCCAAAATAACAATACTCCACTTTATTCTTAATGGCATCAACTGCACACATAACATCGGTGATTTAAATTTAAAATATCATTGATCAAATCGTTTATTTAGTTATTTTATTCCAAGAATTTTTTTCTTTAAGATCCTTATTTTGTTTGATTCTTATTTCACAGGACTCTTTGCTCCTAATTGGCCTTTAGCAAAACAATCCGATACTGTACAACTTTAAATCTCTTGCCATAAATTATCAAAAGTAAAGCAGCCAGAGAAATGATGCAATTATGATGCTATATTTAACATGTGGTATCTGTTTTCTAACATTTATAGGATTTATTTTATACTAACACAAATATTGCCTTTCTAGACTGTGATTTGTTTCTGAACTAGTAAAAAGAGAACTGATTAAGAGCAGCATCAAAGAGTGTAATATCCATCTAGACAAAATGTTTTCCTGTAGACAGAGAAATTCCTGCAGTCTTTAGGAGTCTTGCTTATAGGAATTTCTGCAGTGTTCAGGACACCTGCTTACCTGTATTCCTGTGGTGTAGAAGCACACAATCCTTGTGGTAAAGTGCTGTGAGGTTTTTGCTCATTTGAGGCTGTTGAGCTGTCTAGACTTTTATCTAGTTTGTTACTTCTTGCTATACAAGACAAAATGTTCTCAAATTGCTACACTTTTTTTTTCCTTTGTTCATGGGCTGTGGGTAACAGTGGCAAAGTTAGCATTTCTTGTCCACCCCCGGTTTCCCATAAGAAAATAATGGTGAGCCATTGATTTGAACTGCTGAGAGCATTCTGGTTTAGATGCATCCATAATGCTGTTGGGGAGGGAGTTCAGGTGAAGAAATAGTGATTAGTCCCCAAAGTAAGGATAGTGTGTGAGACATGGAACTATTGATGCCAAAAAGCTAGTGATAATCCCTTGGAAACATCAAGAGGGCAATGAGGGGAGCAATACTGTGTGCAATGAAATGTAATTGGTGTTTCCAGGAAGAAGCATGATATTTAACAGAACTTTTTCCCTAAAACAATTTACTTTTGATAAAAGGAGAAAAGGTGAAAACCAGGACATCTGAGCTATTTTTAGGAAATTGTCAGGCACTGGGGCATTTAATGTAAAACTAGGTCTGTCCTGGCAAAATTGAGTGATGTGATTGTGTAAGATGTAATTTTGTTTTCTTGATTATTTAAAGTGAATTTACTTTACTTTGAAGTATTATTTGCCTGTCAATTCAGGTGTCATTTGCAATGGTTCTCATTTGTGATAAAGTAAAAACTACTGTAAGTGGAAATTTGTAGATAATTTCTTAATGGAGGGGTTCATTCAGTAAATTTGTTTATTTCATTTCAATTTTCCCAGAGGATCATATCATATGTGCACGTTTAAAATAAAAAGGAACAATAGAACTCCCTCTTCTGTGCCCATATAACATTCTTCAATCCACCTAAGAAAAGCATGCGTTACTTCACTTGTGAAATTTTTCAATTTCTATAAAGTTCATCTTGTAGTTATTCGAGATTACTAAGCTACAGTAATTTGTGCATTGGGCCCAGAATATGACTTGACTCATCAAATGTAAAATCTAACTTAACACAATATACTAGCAGTGCACTGGCAAAAGTAACTTTCATTCTTTCACTTTGGGCTAGAAAAGTCTGAAAGGGGCAAAGTATGTGTTTTTGTTATGTTTTAGTTCTATTATAAACATTTTGTGCTTTTTTAAAATTGCAATTTCCATAAACTGCTGTTCAGCGCTGCTCTGTAAATATTGCTGTCGTAGAATATAGAACAGTATAGCATAGAAATGGGCACTTTGGCCCACCATGTCTGTAGTGACAATGATGCTATTCTAAACTGATCGCATCTGCCTGTACATGATCCATATCCGTCCATTCCCTGCCATTCATGTGTTAAGTAGACTGATGATTTTGGTTGTTGTATTTTGTTTAACAGAAAATCAAATGCTATATTTTGTGATGTGATTTTAATCTCTTGCAAAAAAGCTTTTTTAAATGGTAATTGCAAATTTACAGTAGTACATGATGGTATAAGAACAGCAAGGATCACCATTTATGACAATAAATTTGTTGAGTATTGCTATAATAACATCTTACTTCTCCAGACTCTTATTTCATGTTCTAAAAATGTAATGAGGCAAAAAGGATTTCTGTTATGATGCAGTACTTCCAAAATTCTAAATTCACCATGCCCCTTTTGAGAAAATGTGAGGTAAAATCCTCGAAGATGCTCAGAAATTCTGTACTAATATATTTTTCAGAAAACAGAGGGGTTCCCATATCAGGAAAAGTTATGATTAGTCTTTTCAAGTGATTGTCAAATTTTGCGTGTTTATGCATCTGGTATGTAACAGAACAGTCCTTCCATTTTCTTTATAGGCTAATAGATATAGTTATGGAAATTAATTCATTCTAATAGCAAACTAAACATTGGGATTTGCAGTTTTACTGTTATAACATGAAATGGTTGCAAATGACACCAGCGGCAACATCATTTGTCAAGAAACCCAGCAATCGACTGAAGAATGTTTTGATCTCAACGATTTGTAATGCGTTTTGATATATTGGCCAGTCGAAACCAAAATGACATATTTTCTTAAAATAAATACAACATATAAGAAGATGATAGTGTACTTGATGATTTACGGTTATGACAAACTGACATATGACAAAAAATAAAACTGTCAGTTTTTTGTTAGAAGAAGTGAGAATGTTATGTCCTTGGAGAAAACCCTGGGTGATACTGTTAATATACAACCTTGTTTAAAAAATACCAGCTGTTGAGTTGCAGCCAAAGTCAGCAGATGACTGAGTGGATATGAGCTGAGAGCTATGTTGTAATACGTGTGGTTCTTCTCCAGGCTATGCTACTGAGTCGTGACGGGCAATACCTCATTGCTGGTGGAGATAGTGGAATTGTGGCTGTTTGGCAGGTATGGGACCTCAAACAACTGATGACTTATCCAGGATGTGATGCTGGTATTAGGGCCATGGCCATGTCTCATGACCAAAGGTAAGATGTATTTCAAAAATACTGGGCAAACTACTTTCTTCTCCTTCAAAGTTGTTCTTTCTCCTATATGCAATTTTTAAAAATTGCCAAACTGTGGCCTGTAAAGTAATAATAGGTTGAAACTTGTCAAGCAAATAATAAGAATGGCAGGATACTCGCATGGATAGAGGATTGGCTGACTGGCACAAGAAAGAAAGTGGGGGGGGAACAGGTCTTTTTAAGGATAGCAGCCAGTACCTAGTGGCGATCCACAGAGGTCCGTTTTGGGACCACAACTATTCATGTTAAACATTAACAATCTGGATGAAGGAACTGAGGGCATTGTTGCTAAATTTGTAGATGATCCAAAGATGGATGAAGGGACACTTTGTGTTAGGGAAGCAGGGAGGCTGCGGCAGGACTTGGACAGATAGGAGCAAAGAAGTGGCAGATGGAATACAATGTGGGAAAGTGTGAGGTTGTGCACTTTGATAGGGAGAAAAGAGGCATAGGCCATTTTCTAAAGAGGGAAAGACTTCAGAAATCTGAAGCACAAAGTGACTTGGGACACCTGGTTCAGGATTCTTTTATATGAAGGTTCAGTTAGCAGTTAGGAAGGCAAATGCAATGTTACCATTCATTGCAAGAGAGCTAGAATGCAACAGCAGGGATGTACTGCTGAGTCTTTATATTCTAGATTACTTATATTACTTAGTGTGGAAACAGGCCCTTCGTCCCAACAAGTCCACACCAACCCGCCGATGCGCAACCCACCCAGACCCATTCCCCTTCATTTAATCCCTTCACCTAACACTACGGGCAATTTAGCATGGCCAATTCACCTAACCGGCACATTTTTGGATTGTGGGAGGAAACCGGAGCACTCGGAGGAAACCCACGCAGACACAGGGAGAATGTGCAAACTCCAACAGAGAGTCACCTGAGGCAGGCATTGAACCCGGGTCTCTGGCGCGATGAGGCAGCAGTGCTATCCACTGTGCCACCATGCCATATAAGACTCTGGTCAGACCACATTTGGAATGTTGTGATCAACTTTAGGCTCCATACCTAAGGAAGGATATGTTGGCGGCCTGGGGGAGGTTCACAAGAATGATCCTGCAAATGAAGGGTTTGTTGTACGAGGAGTGTTTGAAAACTTTTGAACCTGCACTCAATGGAGTTTAGAAGGATAAGGAGTGTCCTATTGCAACTTTCAAAATACTGAGAGGGCTGGAGAGAGAGGATAAACAGCAGGTATCACTAACAGGAGGAACTAGGACATGAGAGCACAACCTCAGAATTGAGGGATGACCATTTAGAAATGAGAGGAGGAGAAATTTCTTCAGCCAGCAGGTGATGAATTTGTGGAACTTGTTGCTGCAGAAGACTGTGGAGGCCAAGACATTGAATGTCTTTAAGGCAGAGATAGATAGGTTCTTGATTAATAAGAGGATAAAAGGTTATGGGGATATACTTCAACCACTGTTCTCGGAAGTGAAAGGCAAACAGACAAAATTGCAGCACTTGTTCAATTATCTTTCTGAACGTGTGAAATTGAACTTGGGACATCTTAATGGTCTCAATTATTTCAGTAATAAAATTAAATATTATCAATGCAAAATTGCATTCCGTTGCTCTATAGCTTTATGCATTGCTGGTTTACTAGCCTACAACTGGATTATTTTAATTTTTAGTAGTCATTGTTTTTTTTAATGGAATACAGATTCTGTATTAAACTAACAGATGAAAGGCTTAACAGACAATCAATTATACAACGTATTTACAATTTCAGTTACATCACACTGTAAATTTTTGCTATAAATTCTGTGTTAGGATTGAGCCCTCCACTCTCACCTGATGAAGGAGCGTTGCTCTGAAACTAGTGTGTTTCCAATTAAACCTGTTGGACTATAACCTGATGTTGTGTGATTTTTAACTTTCTCCACCCCAGTCCAACACCGGCATCTCCAAATCGCAAATCAAATTAGGTATTCTGTAAAGCAGAATTAAAATTCTTAATTTTAGAAATATACTGAGGGTGAAATTCACCTTTGGGCAGTACAAAATATCTGGTGAACAATAGCCCATTATACATCCCATTAAGTCTCCAGTCCTGTTGACTTCTATGGAAAGGAAAATCATTTGAGACATGTATTGCATGGTTCATCCACTACTTCTGTTTTGTTTCACTGATGAAAGTTGGATTTTATCTGCATTGGCCTGTATTTTGTAGGTCAGCAATGAAAAAGTGGTTCTAACCATTGCTTAATCTTTCATATAAGATTTTTATCAATTTATGCACTGACATTTGTGATGGTAAGGGAATCAAAATATTGGGATATCCTCCTCAGGGATGTGAGAGCAGGGCAAGCCTTAACCAATGAGACTGAAGAGTCTTTACTCAGAAACACCAAGTCTGAAGTGGACATTGCAATAGTTAATGTCAAATTGTGTACAGAAAACAAAATAGAAAGGAAAAGACAATGAGATTGAGAGGGAGAGATAAAAGAAACACAAGTTTAAAAAATTTAGTTTTTTAATAGTCTCTAACTAGCATAATTAAAATATTACAGGATTACTTTCTACATTTATAAGGATTCAGTTTTGAATGCAAGGAAGATAAGTTAGCAGTGATTAAGTTTCAGTATATTATTTTTCAAAATTACTTAGCCTGCAGTGAACTAGCTCTAATTTTCTTTGGACAACTTAGTTGTTATCTGTCATGTAAGATACTGCAACTTCAAGCCCTTTCATAGATTTCAATGTTACGACTTTAAGCAAAATACTATTACAAGGCAGCTTTTGGAGCAATGGGGCAAATAGGACAATAATTTTCTGATTTCCATGTTTATGCATATTACTGGAGTTACTAAGAGATTCTTTATTTCTTTAGAATATAGCATCAGCCTGATATATATGTAATGGTTTGAAATTTGAAATCATAAATGTATATCCCCTGTGTACACATATGTACAAGCCCTACATACTCTCACACTTGTCCACCAGAGACTCTCGTAATGAATGTTATTGATTGGACACTTGAACATCAAAGAAAATGCATTGATAGTTTTCAGTTATAGAAAGGTTATATTTTTAAAAGTCAGAAACAATTTGTTTTATCATTGAGTCAATGCTAAAATCCTATGATTTAAGCCAAATGCTTGAGCAAATAATCTATAGGTAGAGAGGCCAAGGATAATAAGCAGGTCCACTTCAGAGAAAAATATCTATACCAATGGAGGAGCAGTTTATTTTTTACAGTCTCCAGGCCATCAAAATTAAAAATAAGTCTTGAGCCATTTTACCACAATGCTCAACAGGCCCAGAGATTTTATTGCATTCAGTGAGGAAAAGTCAATGAGTTAGCTAGTGTTTGTGTATATCAGGGAAACAGTAACAGAGTTATCAGTTCTTTCCAGGAGTGACTATTATCACATCTAAAAGCAGAAAAACCTAGATATAATTATTCAGTGATTTTTTGCCTATTATTGAAAAACCCACACCACAGTATTCCCCCTCTCCATCTATCACCTGCTAACACCAAGCTCTCATTTTAATTGATCTGATGTAAAGCTTTTGAAGTAAATTAACTCTCTGTAAATAGCAATGGTTCCACTGAATATTAAAGACATGTAATTAAATTAGCATGTTTTGACATAAGATGTATGCGCAGAAGCAGGTCATTCAGCCCATTGAGTCTGCTCCGCCATTCAGTGAAATCATGGCTGATCTGATAGTGCTCAAATCCAACTTTCCTACCGACTCTCAATAACCCTGATTCATTATTTGATTTAAAACGTCTATCACAAACTTGGATGTATTGAATTTCAGCCTTTTCTTTGTTTCATTTGGACATTTTTAGTATAATATTGATTGATGTAAATTATATTCTATGAAACTAACTGTACCTCTTTTAATTTAGGGTCATCATTACTGGAATGGCATCTGGAAGTATAGTACTGTTTTACATCGATTTTAATCGATGGCATCATGAGTATCAAACCAGGTACTAAAGATGCCTTCAATACACAGAGATGCATTGCTATGTGCTGGAATTTTTTTAAAAATCAGGATCCAGACGATCAAACAGCCGTCGTTGGTGAATTGAGAGGTTTTAATCATCATAATCATTCAATCCTGCCACTGTATATATATATATAAATATATATGCCTTCATTCATATGAAGAAGCAACAAATTTGAATGTAACTAAAGAGTCTCCAGGAAAGCAGAGTATTTTGAAATGCTTACTGCTATTTTTGTAGAATATGAGGAATTTGACATATCATTCGTAGAACACCAGAACATATAAGTCTGATGCAGAAATACAAACGTCTATTTTTAGGAGGAACAAATCTTTACACGATTCTTTATAAGTGTCTCATTCATAAGAAATACAATGACTATTTCTTTACGCGCATCTCTAAGAAGAAATGACTGATTTAACAGAATGTAAAACAGAAATTTTAATCAGATATTCATAATTATGTTAGAACTAAGCAATATATTTACACCTGTGATTTAATTATTACATATGTAGAGATCAAATTTTGAGAAGTTTCTTTTTTGGGAGAAGATTTGCACGTGGGGTGTACAAATCCTTTCTAAGGCATGGTTCTTTGCTGTATTTTTTCATTAATGTTATGGTAGCTTAGCACTGATATTACTGGGAACAAAAAGCAATATTTAAATTATGACCTAGGATTTTTTTAACTTTATAACAGTCTATCAGAAACTATATTCTTGTCATTGGCATGCTGCTGGGCTGGCAAAGGGAACAGGTGAACGGTAAATCAATCCAGTGTACCAGGTTTTGTCCGTTCCAAAGAGTGTGCGTGCATTTTCAAAGAATTATGTCCATTGATTTCATTTCTATAGCCTTTGTTAAACACATTAATAATCCTAACATTGTTATTTGACATTGACTCCAGATAACTCTTTGTAACTGTGAAATTCTGTTTGGGTTTCTGTCCTACTTGTGTGTGTGTATGTGTGTGTGTGAAAAATCAAATATTGGGATGTTGTGGTAAGCCTCATATTTTCAGAAATTAGATTGCTGAAAACATTCCACCTTGCTGAGCGAAGGTTTGCTCAATATGGATCTTGCTGGTGCCTAATGGTGCATTAGTAACCTGCCAGAGGGACCAAGTTACTGTATTTCAAAACCCCACTCAGAAATGATTTTTGGTGATGATTTGGAATGAGGTTATTCCAGTTTGTGTAATGAAATCAAAAATAAAGTTCACTTGTATCTTGAGACTGGAGTCTTTTCTTTTGACTGACAGTATTAAAACAATCCAACCTTGAGATCGGCTGCTGTTTATTTAGATAACATTATATTGAGCAAATCTCTAAGCACCACTTGTAAACCGTGACTTTGTATGATTTGTGGATCATGTTTTTCTTTTCTGCAATAGAACTCCAAATTACCTGAGGCCATGCAACTGAATAACTGTAACTTAACGGCTGCAAGGTCTCAAGTGGAGAAATAACACTAGCATTTGTTAGAAATTAATTATAGAACAAAATGCTTTGCTGGAAAAGTTAAATTCTTTTGATTTAACTGTTTCAGACAAGCAATGATTTTTCTTGGATTTTGTTTTGACAAAAATAATTATCATGGATTTCACAACTGAAACCTTTTGTTTAGAAAGTAAAGATGGAGTACAGTAAGAGGATTGTTTGGAAAACGTAATTATATCTAATGTTGAAATGGAAACTAGTTCCACTGATGTACAATTGATGGCTTCATTATCACTCAAAAGCTATTAATTAGGTTTCATGTGATGGTTTTACTGCCATTTGACATGCTTTGAACCATGAACTTCACACTTCATGTCAACGGCATCTTTTCAGATGTATGGTTTTGCTTTAAACCCAAGATCACAGTAACAATTAACCCTAAAGTTTCAACCTATTGATCATTATTATAATCAAATTGTGAGAAGTTCAACTGATTAAAACAATCCTAACTATAAAAGCAAGTGATTGTTACTGATTAAATGAAGTAAAAGACTGATTAATGGATGCAAATCATGTATGTGGAGAGTAAATGTGATATTTGCTTTAGTGGTAATTTGAAAGTTGGTGGGAGTAGAAGAATATGGCAGTGTGTTTGTTTTGGCTACTGCAATGTTATACAGTTGCAATATTGGAAAATAAATTTCTGACCTAGTTTCATACTCAATTTGTTTGGGAATAAGCTAAAGGCTGCTCAATTTGCCTATATTGTAGTTTCAGAATTTTGAAATTTGCAACCTAACTTGAGAAGTAAAATGGATGATCATTACATTTAGGCTAAAATATACTCAAAGAAGTTTCAAATTATAAAATAGAATTATATAGGTATACAGTGGAGGGTATAGGTTTACACTTATGATTTTTTTTGAGCAGTTGTCTAGTTTTATCCAGATCAATATTGACAATAAAAACGTTAATAGCTGAAATCAGCCTACTCCTTGGAGTCTACGTTCCAAGATGATGTTAGAGCAGCCAAACCTATGAATTGCAAATAGAAACCTAGAATATTTAAGATTTACAAAAATAATAAACTTGTTTTTAAGAAGAATACCTAATCATATTTAATTTGTTTTGGAATCAAAACCACTTTCCACATTGAAAAGGACAGCCTTTTTTTTTGGGCCTTAGCCTTTTCCTATTCCTGCAATTCCAAAGATCTTAAGAGCAGAGTCATCTTTTAGTCTTGGAATAAAGATTTTTAAAAAAATCTTCAATTGCAGTACTTTAGATCCATTAGTTTAATCTACTCACTTACCTATTCTATTCTTCTTTAGCCCTATCCCATCAGCTAAAAGGCATAATCAGAGGCTTAGATCTATTACTACTGAGAAGCATGTGAAGACACTATATGCTGATGCCACTTTTTTCTGCCTTTTGGGAGAATGTTTTACTCTGTTTAATGTCTCAACAAACCATATAAATAAGATTAGGATTGGAAGAATGTTCTTTTATAATACTGTATTGCCACTGCTAACATTTGTTCAGAGCTACTTACACGTTACTTTCAACGGTCTTGATTAAGTAATTTCATGCCATGAAAGAAACATATGATTGAAAGATTCTACATGTTATGAATATCTTAAATATCATTACCAAACAGAGGTATGAAAATATGAAAAAACTTTTACAGGGATAATATCATCCGCATAAACATTTGGAATAACTTTCTTTTTGAAGATATAGTTGTACTTTTTGCTCCAAATGTGTCACATGCAAGTGGTAGAATAGGTTCAGTTAAATTTACATCATGTAATATGTTCATTTTTAACTTTTCTTTAAAATTGTTTTTTTCATTGAGATAATAACCCTGTACGTGTTCACCCTTATTTTCTTTGAAAATTGTACATCCCTGCTTCAGTTGTACGATTTTAAATAATAATCTGGTGAAGGTAACAATATTTCACATTAAAATTATGCAAGTACCATATTACTAACAGAAAAACGTCTAACATATGAATTTTAACAAATAGATTTATTTTCTGTATTGCTGTAAAAGCTGACGTTTGTACAACATCATGAATCAAATGTACATCAAATTATTTCCCTCTGGAAGAACACAATGAAAGAATAGACATTACCTTTAAACACAGGATTCAAGGAATCCAGGTTTGTCCTAGTTATTAATGATGAACATATCCATAAACAATCTGATCAGATAATGCATGGCTGAGAGGGGACATTTGCAGCCTATATGAAAATTGTTTGAGAGCATCTGTGGATTCTTATGTGCTGAAGATGAGCCAGGGTTGGAGGGTTTGAACTATAGGGAGAAGCTGAATAGGCTGGGGCTGTTTTCCCTGGGGGGTTGGAGGCTGAGGAGTAATGTTATAGTGGTTTATAAAATCATGAGGGTCATGGATAGGATAAATAGGCCGGGGAGTCCAGAACTAGAGGGCATAGGTTTAGGGTGAGAAGGGAAAGATATAAAAGAGACCTAAGGGGCAACTTTTTTTAAGCAGAGAGTGGTATGTGGATGGAATGAGCTGCCAGAGGAAGTGGTGGAGGCTGGTATAATTGCAACATTTAAGAGGCATTTGGATAGGTATATGAATAGGAAGGGTTTAGAGGAATATGGGCTGGGTGCTGGCAGGTAGGACTAGATTGAGTTAAGATATCTGGTCAGCATGGACGGGTTGGACCGAAGGGTCTGTTTCCATGCTGTACATCTCTATGATTCTATATGCCGCCTTAACAGCACTATCAACCTGGGTGGCAACTTTCAGGGATCTATGTGCATGGACTCCAAGATCCCTCTGCACATCCACACTACCAAGAGTCTTTCCATTGACCCAGAACTCTGCTTTCCTGTTATTCTTCCCAAAGTGCATCACCTCACATTTAACTGCATTTGCCACCCCTCAGCCCAATTCTGCAGTTTATCCAAGTCCCCCTGCAACCTGTAACATTCTTCCACACTGTCCACTACTCCACCAACTTTAGTCATTTTCCTTCCCTTCCATACTTACATCCTAGTTTAAAAAGAACTTTGATTACTTGCTTAAATTGTAGTTCAGTACTGGTTCTCTTTATTTTCCAAATCATAGCTTGTTTCAAGCTTACAATAAATATACAAAATCTCTCATTATAACTGTATTTTGTGCTGTATATTGTTTAAAAAATACAATAACTGTGAGTCCAAGACCATGAGATATAGGAGCAGTGTAAGGCCAGTCAGTCCATTGAGTCTGCTTACTGTTTGTTCCTGGCTGATATGTTTCCCAAGCCATTCTCCTCCCTTTTCCCTGGAACCCTTGATCCCCTTACTAATCAAGAACCTACCTTAATGCTCTCAATCAAAGCCTTCTGTGGCAATGAGTTCAACAAATTCATCACCCTCTGGTTGGAGAAATTTCTCCTCATCCCAGTCCTAAAGGGCTGTTTCTTTATTCTGAGGCTGTGCTTTCATGTCCCAGTCTCTTGCAGAATTCTGTGGCAGATACACCAATCAGTTAGTGTCCTACGTTCAATTAACAGAATATGTGTAAAAATATTCCAAATTGAACTGTCCCTTCACGAGCTTCTTCTTTCTATGTGTTGTTGGGAACTCATTTGTTTTCTTGAAAATCTGTTTGAAATTTCAGGTTGAAGGTTTGCACAGGAATTTGTGTAACTTTTTGACTGTGTAGTTTTTCAACTTCATATTCCCTTACCACTCCCCATAGATATTCTGATTTTTTTCAGCTGTTCTATGTTACTTTTAGTTCACATTATCTAAAGATTAAGTATGATTATCATTAGATGTAGTACAAAATAAATGTGCAGAAAGGAGAAACTATTAGATGTAGCCAATACAGCATTGAACTCCCAACCTTATAACTTATTTATTTCTTGTTAAGTTACCAAGACCATTCAGACTGACTGAATCATCTTTTAGTCTGGGATAATTCAGGAACTTATTTCTGTGAAACTGAAAGAACCAACAGAGTAGCAGCCGTAAACTGAAGGAATACAGCAGAAAGTTAATAACCAGCATTCATGTCTGAAACATTTAATTCCTTTGAAATGACATCACTGGAAATTTTTAGAACGAATTACAAATAAAGGAAATATTATTGATCTTTAGTGAAATATCTTATTGCACATATAGCAACATTCTTGTACTGAAGGCATTTAGAAATCCTCCATTTAGCCTACTTAGTTAGTACTGTAACATATGCCTCAAAGAGACTTTAACCAACTGTTTTTAGTTTAGCCAAGGAAGATTCAATGTTTTTTTTAAATGTTTAAAATGTTATATTTTTCCATGTGTTTAATGTTAAGGATCTCAAACATCGTTTCTCTGATCTCCATGATTACATTAACTTTTCACCGATTATGAGTGGCAGTCTTTCTAAAATAATCAGTGCAGGGGACATATTACGTATAAGTCTGTGTTTGAACAAGTATTTGGACAGATTTTGCTTTGAGAATGTGATTGAGCATGATATTGGTGCCCTGGGCTGTGCACTTCTGAATTTGGAGTTCAAATACCAAGGATAGCACTAAACTAAATTGAATTAAAATTATTCCTTTTTTTTAATAAATCCTTTAGATGGTTCAATGATCCTTCACACCTGGGATTTGGATTTCAATCTGCTACAGATTGTTAGATTGAAAGTGATGTTTCCCAATCAACAAAGTTCAAATTACTAATCTGTCATTTCTTAGTTTATCCTTTCACCATTCTTTGAACAAAGACATAATATTTACAATTCTCCACTCCTCTGGCATGCTCCTGAGTCTAAAGATGACTTGAAAATTATTATCAGTACCTCTACTCCCATTTCTCTCTGTATGCTTGGATGCATCTCATTTGGTCCTGCTGTTTTGTCAAGTGGTAGGCAGTGTCGATAGCCTATCCAAAATATCTCCACCTATCAATTTTTTTAAATTTCCAGTGACTGAATTTCCCATCCTTGTTCATTATGACCTATGTAAGATTGATTTCCTTAGAAAGACGGATGCTAAGTATGTTTTGAATACCTCACTTCTGTTCTCTGCCCTATGGTATAGCTTTCCTTTTTGGTCCTTAATTGGCTGCACCCCTCTTTTTCCACCCTGATCATTACTTCTGTGTCTAAGTAAAATTTTGGGATTCCTTTAAAGTTAACTGCCAGTAAATATTCAGCCTAGAGTCTGGTTAACAGTGGTGTGTCACAAGGATCTGTTTGAGACACCCTCTTTGCTAATTTTATTTGTTTCTTCACCTTCTGTCTTTTATATTCAGTCCAGTTCTTAATTAGCTTTTTATCTGACATCTGTAATAAACATTTTTTTCTTCTTTATCATAATTTCTACCTCTTTTGTCATCCAGGAAGCTCTGGATTTGCACCTTTCCCTTTCAAGGGAATTTAATTTGACTGCAACTAAGCCATCTTTTCTTTAATGGTAGCCCATTCTTCAGCAAAGACTTATCCTGCTGAACTTTGACCAATGTATTCAACCCAGGTCTATTGTAGTCAGCTTACCAACAATTAATTTTTCTTACTCTGGATGGCTGATTATCCTTTTTCCATTGTCACCTTCAATACTATGGTACAACAAATATTATCCCTTAAATATCCTACCACCGACTACTTGGCTCACCTCATTCCCAAGAACCAGGTCTCTCAGTACTTCCTTTCTGCCCTTTTCATCAATTATCTGCATACTGACTGGGATATTGGTAAGGTCCTGATTATAAATACAATTGTTCCTTCTGTAATGTCCATGCAAACTTGTTACAGTATATCCTTCTTATTAGTGGCCAAAGCCAAGAGCAGTGCAATTGCACAAGTTTTGTTCTTTATCTCTATGTCTAACCAAATCAGATCTGTTGTTGACCCTTTTAGGACATCTTTCTCAAGCTCTGCATTTCTCTCTTTAATCAATACCAACAACTTCCCTTTTCATTTTTTTCCTAACTTTCCTGAACATCTTGTGAAAGAGAGATTTAAAACCCTGTCCCGCCCTTACTTGAGCTCTCGCTTTAGGTTAGATCTGTTGGAAGATAGTCTTATTGACTCTATAGTCCAAAATGGTCACTTGAGGTGGATGGACCACAATTTTCCCTTCTAAGGTGTATGCCCACATGGTAGAAATGAGTAAGAATCATGTCCAAGTTCTCTAAGTGTTCCTCATCAGCTTTCATTTTATTAGCACATCATCTGGATAAAAGATGACCTGGGATAGACCCTGTAAAATGTTCCCCATTATTCACTGAAAACATTGCACAGGCTGACAATACCCCAAATGGCAGTCTCATATATTGATACAAACCCTTATGGGTATTAATTGTAACATACTTCTGGGAATCCTCATCTAACCACAATTGCAAGTATGCATGGATTTCCAGCTTTGCGAAGGACAGCTCCCCTGCCAGCTTTGCACATAAATCCTCAATGCAAGGGATCAGGTATTTATCCATCTGGGAAAAGTGGTTTACCATTTGTTTAAAATCCCCAGAAAAGTGAACTGACACTTCAAGTTTCACCATCTGTATGACTGGTGCTGCCCATTCTGCAAGCTAGACTGGTTTGATGATTCTTTCGCTTTCCAGCCTTCTGATTTCTGCCTCTACTTTTACCCGTAAGGCAAATGGCACTGGGCAGGTCTTGCAGAATCTTGGAATTGCTTTCTGGTCAACATGCAAGGTGCCCTTGGCTCCTTTGTAAGTCTCTAGACCTTCCTGAAAATCTTTGGGTATTTAATTAGGATTTCACTCAGGCAGTTTTCTACTCAAAAAATGCTGAGTCAATCTAGGCAAATCTTTCTCAACCAATTTCACCCCATCAAGCTTAAGCTTGAGCCTGAGCCTTTGACTACAATCAACCGTAACTGAATCAACTGCTTCTCATAAGAGACCAGAACCAAAGTTGTGCCCAGTAATCTGTAATGGTTCCCATGTATAGGCTCTCAGTTTAGTTGGGGTCTTATGCAAACTTAAGGGTTGAAGTCCAGAGCAAATTTTGTTAAAGACTTGTTCTGTGATCACTGAAATGGCAACGCTGGTATCGACCTCCATTAGAATTGGACAGCCATTTAGCCAGATCTTTATTTTGAGTGGTTCTGATTTGGATGTTGCTGAACAATTGAACTGATCCAAACCAAATGTAGGTGGACTTTCCAGGGTGTACACTCTTCTGGTTATCAGCCAAAGAGTTCTGATACTCAATTTGGGTCTAATGAGACTCTTTTGCTGTCTCAAGTCTGCATACTGGCTGCAACTACTGGCTTGTCAGTCCAGATCATGAAGAACATTTTAACTGTTTGGCTGCATTGGGGTTTTGCTGGGGGCTGACTTGGAATGCCTTTGTTCAGGATATGTGCTGAGCGAGGCTATGCAATTGGCTTCATTCAGGTGGTGTTCCCCAAGCTCAGTCCGATTAGCAAGGTATCCACTTCTATCAGACTACCCTGTGACTCACATGCTTTACTTGCTGCATTTTCCAATGATAAAACCAGTTTTAGAGCCTGTTTAGTCCAGCTGGGCTTCAGCTCGTAGGCGATTTTGCAATTTTACATCATCAATCTCACATACCAAATAGTCTCTCAGCATCTCATGAAGAGTTAAACGAAAGGCACATGCCTCTGCCAGTTGTCTTATCCTAGTCAAAAATCTTGATACGAATTCCCCTGGTTCTTGAATTGCTGAGGAAAACTGATAGCATCTCAGAATTGGAGGAAGCTTGGGTTGTAATATACCTTAATTAAATCCATCAACTCTTGAAAGATTTTGTATTTAGGGCCTCAAGGAAAGTTAGGTTCTTAATAACGTCATCAATGGAGCTGAGTGGGATCAAATGGAGAGCAGTCTGCGAAGGGTTCTGAGCGTTTCAACTGAGGTGGGAACTGAAAGGTGATGTAAGAAGGAGGGCTGTGATTTGATTGGCTAATAAAGAATCTGAGTCAAAAAATGTGGCACTGGTAAAGCACAGCTAGTCAGGCAGCGTCCGAGGAGCAGGAGATATGATGTTTCGAGCGTAAGCTCTTAATTCCTGATAAAAGGTTTATGTTCAAAACATTGATTCTCCTCCTTCTCAGATGCTGCCTGACCAGCTGTGCTTTTCCAGCACCACACTTTTTGACTCTGATCTGCACTCCTCAAGTTCTCCTAATAAGGAGTCTGCAAAAATTGAATCTGTATTAAATTGAATCTTTGGTAAATTATTGGTTACAGCTTATGTTCAGATTGGGAAAATATGCAGAGATATGAAAACAGTTTTTTAAAAAACTAAGAAGACAGATTCAGAACTAATTAAATAAAATAAGAATGGAGGGTCAGGCGATGTGTTATTTCTGCATGATGTGAGAACTGGTGAATCCCATTGTGGTTCCCAGTGACCATATTTGTAGTAAATGTTGGTTGCTAAAGGAACTCTGGACCGGAGTTGATTAGCTGCAATCTGAGCTTCAAACAGTACAACATATTAGGGAGGGGGAGAGTTACCTGGATGCTGTGTTTCCTGGAAGCATCCCTTAAGACTAACTCAAATTCAGCCAGTGGTCAGGGTGTAGCTGTGAGTGAGACAGATAGTGATCCAGGCGATAGAGTTGCAGGAGCCTCAGCCCCTGTCTTTGCCCAAGGTTCAAGAGTTTTGCTCTCTGTGTGGATGGGAATAGGGACTCCAGGGATGACGAGACGACTGACCACAACACCATGGTTCAGGGAGCCATTCAAGTGGGGGCAAGTGATGAGAAATGTCATTCTAATTGGGGATAGTATAGTTAGGGACATAGACAGTCTTCTCTGTGACCAGGATCAAGAGTCCCGAAAGTTGTGTTGCCTACTTGGTGCTCAGGTTCAGGATAGCTCATCTGGGCTGCAAAGGAACTTGGAGTGGGAGGGGAAAGATTCAGTGGTCGTGGTCCGTGTAGGTACCAATAACATTAATGAAACAAGGGCAGTATGAACAGCTAGGAGCTAAATTGAAAAACAGAACAAAAAAGGTAATAATCTCTGGGGGGTTACTATCTGAGTCACGAGCTAATTGGCACAGGGTCAAAAGATTAAGCAGATAAATGCGTGGCTCAAAAACTGGTGTGGGAGAAATGGGTTTGAATTCATGGGACATTGGCACCAGTACTGGGGAAGAAGGGACCTGTTCTGATTAGACAGTTTTCATTTGAATCATACGGGGACCAGAGTCCTAGTGAATCGCATAGCTAGGGCTGTAGACAGGGCTTTAAAGTAATGCTGGGTGGGGTGGGGAGAGCTAGGGTTCAGCTATAGGGGAAACCCAAATTAAAGGAGGAAGTAAGAGTGCAGGTTAACAATGTGGCAGATGGTTACTAGACCATAAAGGTGAGGTTCAGAACCGGTGAATATATTTATGCACTAAGGAATTATAAAAAGAGTAGGGAAATTTACCAACGGAACAAATTTAAAAGCTTTGTATTTAACTGCATGAAGTATAAAGTGGATGGACAAATCATACAGATAGATGTAAATGGGTATGATATAATTGGGATTATGGAGACATAGCTGCAGGGTGACCAGGGATGGGAACTGAATGTCCAAAAGGAAAAGGTGGTGGAGTGGCGTTGCTGGTTAAAGAGGAGATTAACACTATTGTGTGAAAGGAGATTAGTTCTAACAATGGAGTCTATGTGGGTTGAGTTGAAAAATACTAAAAGGGGCAAAAAATATTAGGGGGTGTCATATATAGACCCCCAAACTGCAGTGCTAATGTTAGGAATGGCATTATACAAGAAATTAGAGATGCATGTGATGATAGAATATCGGTGATGATGGTGATTTTAATCTGCATGTAGATTGTGCAAATCAAATTAGCCACAATGTCATAGAGGAGGAATTCTTGGAATGTATACGGGATGGTTTCCTTGACCAACATGTGGAGGAACCAATTCGAGAGCCATCTTAGACTGGATACTGTGTAATGATACGGGAATCATTGCTAATCCAGCTGTCCAAGACCTCAATGGGGATAAGTGGCATGATAGAAATTTTTATTAAGGTGGAGAGTGAGGTGGTTGGTTCAGAGACTGGGATGCTGAATCTTAATAAAGGAAACTATGAAGATATGAGACATGAGTTGGCCTTGAGAGATTAGGGAGAGTTACTTAAAGGGATGACAGTGGATAGCAATGGCAAACATTCAAGGAATACGTGGGGGAACTGCAATAACTGTTTATTCCTGTCCAGCACAAAAACAAAATGAGTAAGAGGGCCAATCCATGGATTACAAAGGGAATTAGAGATAGTGTCTGATCCAAGGAAGAAGCATTCAGAAAAGCCAGGAAAAAAAATAGGCCTGAGGGTTGGGAGCAGTTTAAAATCCACTCGGAAACAAAAAAAAAGCTGCAGATGCTGAAATCCAAGGTAGACCAGCAGGAAGCTGGAAGAACACAGCAAACCAGGCAGAGTCAGGAGGTGGAGAAGTCATTTCGGGTGTAACCCTTCAGGACTGGGGGCGGGTGACTGTCCACTGCAATTTAAAATTCAGTAAAGGAGGACCAAGAGATTGACGAAGAAGGGGGAAATACAGTACAAACATAAGCTTGCAGGGTTGACACTAAGATTTTCTATACGTACGTGAAGAAAAAGAGGTTAGTGAAAACAAATGTATGTCCCCTAAAGACAGAAACTGGGGAATGTATAATAGGGGGCAACGAAATCGCTGAACAACTGAATGTATAAGTTGGTTGCTCACAAAGAGGATACAAATCAGATACCAGAAATGTTGGAGTATGTATGATTTAGTGAGAGGGAAGAACTGAGGGCGATCGATATTAGTAGAGAAATGTTACTGGGAAAATTTAGGGGATTGAAGACAGATAAATCCCCCAAGCCTGATAATCTACATCCCAGAGTACTTAAGGTAATAGTGAATGGATTGGTGATCATCTTCCAGGGTTCTACAGACTCTGGAAGAGTCCCTGCAGATTGGAGCGGAGCTAATTTCATTCCAATATTCAGAAAGGGAGGTAGAGAGAAACCAGAAAATTATAGACCAGTAAACCTAACATCGAGTGGGGAAAATTCTTTAGTCCATTATCAAGGACTTTAGAGCAGAGCAGTTAGAAAGCAGTGGCAGGATCAGACAGAGTCAACATGAATTTGTGAAGGGGAATCATGCTTGACATATCTATTGGAATTCTATGAAGATGCAACTTGTAGAGTTGACAAAGGGAGCCAGTCGATGGTGTATATTTGGACTTTAAGAAAACGTTTGACAAAGTCCCCAAGAGATTATTAAAGTCATAAAGATGTACAGCAAGAAAACAGACCCTTCGATCCAACTTGTCCATGCTGACCGGATATCCCAAACCAATCTAGTCCCACCTGCCAACACCTGGCCCATGTCCCTCCAAACCCTTCCTATTCATAAACCCATCCCGATGCTTTTTAAATGTTGCAACTGTACCAGCCTCCACCATTTCCTTTGGCAGCCCATTCCACACACGCACCACCCTCTGCATGATAAAGTTGCCCCTTAGGTCTCCTTTATATCTTTCCCCTCTCACTCTAAACCTGTGCCCTCTATAAAGAATATAGAATTGGGTAAGTGTGTTGAGATGGATAGAAAACTAGTTGGCAGATGGAAAACAAAGAGTTGGAATGAATGCATCCTTTTCAAATTGGCAGGCAGTGACTGGTAGGGTGCCGTAGGGATTGGTGTTAGGACCCCAGCTATTCACAATATATATTTATGATTTCGATGAAGGAACAAAATGTAAATCTTGAAGCTTGTTCATGCTATCATGTTGGGTGGGAGGGTGAACTGTGTGGGTAGCTATTTGATTCTTGCATTTCTGAAACTGTGTCCCATTTCTCCACATTTTCTGGAAGTGGCTTGGGACAGATAAAATATTCACTTTTAATAATCTGGCACTGTTTGTGCCTGTGAGTTTTTTTTTGTTCCACAGCACTGACCAGCACTTTTAATGACAGCTACCTGTTCTACTTGCTATATTGGTCTATCGTATGTCATTTTCGGTTTGTACCTTGAGAATTGAATGCACCGTGCTAATCTCCAGTGCAAAAGTTAGAATTGATCTATGCTGCTTTCCAACTAATGTTTCACTCATCATTTTACTGGTTTTCGCTAGTGACGGGTCTTTTTTGGACTTTAACAAAGACTCATCAGTAATTTTGAGAATGACCCTGTTCCTGATAAATTCTGGCTTGAAGTTCCCATTGTTGCATTTCTCCAATAATCCATAGAGATCATTAATTAAGCCATCTTTGGATTGTCAAATTCAATTATTTAAATGTTATTCTTTCAAGGATGTTTTTAGTTCTGGCATTGAAGTAATTGGTAAAAGTTTTCAGTATTTGTTATTTCTTTTGTTCTTTGGCAAGGAACATCTGCTCTAATCTTATTTGTTCCTTGAAGTGTATTTATTTGTTCAGCCTCAGATTAAGTATTTAATTTGGAAACCTACTCTAGATCTCAGAAATTGCTTTCTCAAAGATGTCCAATACTGGCCATTCTCTGAATTTTCTTTTCCATTTGTTTTGCGGCTACTTTCATGTGAAATGGGATAAAATGCTGAATTCTGCCTTTTCACTACTTCACTATATGAATTTTGTTGTTCACAGCTTTAATAAATGATCCCTGTTTTAATTATAGCTTTGCTGAATGATTCCAACATTGTTTAAAGAAACTATTCTTACCTTAATTGCTGATTTTATACAAAATATCCCATGGTCACAATAAACTCTCCCAAAACTTTGTCTGTTAGACCAGTTCTACTTAGGCTTTTAATCTGCCTGGTGCTTTTAACTGAACTACTGGTTTTGTGGCATCTGATATATAATTTTGGTCTGATAGTTATAGAGTCATAGAGATGTACAGCATGGAAATAGACCCTGCGGTCTAACCCGTCCATGCCGACCAGATTCATTTCTGCTTCTATAACCATGTCTCACTGTGCATACCTGCTATGGAAGTAACATCTGAACTGAGGAAGAATTAATTTTTTAACGTCTCACTTTTCCATTTACTCATGGGGTTTCCGGTATCATTTACCATTGACCTCAAAATCAGGACTGCTCACACAGAAAAGCCTCGCAATGCTACTTGCTATATGCTTTGAAGTTACTAATTCTCCTTTTGCAAGGATTTATGAACTCACTTGGTGCAGTGCGTTGATGAAGATTGCTACCAGCATCCTCATTAGTAAGAAATTACGTAGCTTGCTTTCTAGTGGTAGGGGTAAATCACTTTCTGGTCTCAGAGAAGAGTCTCTTATATTTAAAATGAAAAGCTCTTTACATTTTAGCAACAAGTGACAGGTTTCATCAATTAGATTAAATGTTACATGAACTTTGAGGATGTCCAGATTTTACAATTTCATTCATCTGCTCTGTTGATACAACAACACAGTAGTAGACCAACAGAAGTTCTTGCCTTAAGGTTTGTGAAATATATTTGCTGTCTCCTATATCTAGCTCCCCAAATGTCAATACAAGAATAAAAGCAGATGCTGGAAATCTGAAACAAACACAGAGATTGGTGGAGGAACTGAGCAGGTCTGGCAGCATCTCTGGACAGGGAAGTGGAGTTATTGTTTTGAGTCCTGCCTGCTTCTTCTGCAGAATATCTAACACTGTAGGAAGGAGGTCAATGTCCTTCTGCACTCTCCTAGTGCAAGTGGCTACCATCATCTCACATGGACTCCATCTCTGTTGTTGCACCCATCAAGGCTCTACCACTCTCACCACTACATCTTCTAAACTTACTGCTAACACCACCATCCCTAACACCACTAACCTAGCAGCCCACAATAAGATAGAGTCATATTGATGGTGTGCTGCCTGACATTCAGCTCCTCACCACTTCCCTCGAGGGCGCCCTGCCTCTGACCACTCCAAGTGGCTGACTAAGTCCCCCAAATTGGTATTGGAAGCTGTCTTTAACTTCCTGTGCCAGTACGCCCCCGCACCACACACACACACACACACACACACACACTCTCTCGCACACTCATACACATACAAAAGTTGTCTCTCTTGACTTTACTGAGGACTGCAGACAACCTTCCTGGCTTTCTGATGGCACTAAACACAAAGGCAATACAGTACTACTATGAGCCAGATTTTTCCGACTAAAGGAGCAAAGTACAAGAACTACTGGAACATTGCTCTGGTGCAATTGTAGCAAGCTCTACATGCATACAACTTACATCAGCATTGGTGAATATAAGTGTACATAACAAGCTCTTATTTAAAATGTGACAATAATACAGACTCAAAACATATCTTCAGAATAAGTAATACACAATCAGAATTTTGAGAAGATATAAAAAAAAGTACACTTTCCAGCTTAATACAAGTGCTGAGGTCACCATGCTATCAGACCAGTTACTAGGAACAACGAAACAGCAGTGACAGCCAACACAGAGGTGGAATAACTGACAGACGTATAGGAATGCTATAATTCATGATACAATCCAAATGTACATTAAAAAGTTGAAAATATGTAGCATTTTATGCAACCAGCCAACTTCACTCTTGATCCTGCATGAATGTCCAACTTTAACGTAGGAGGAGTTTGACTAACTCCCAGAGAGCAACTGGTCCAGAAATGAACCATTGTCAACCAACTGGTGAAAAGGGAAACCAACAGAAGGTTTAGTGGCCTTGCCCAACACATGGCAGAGCTTGAAATGAAGAAACAATCCATTGAAATTATCTGCGAGGATGTAAAAGGGAAGTTTCTTGTAGCCAAGAAGAAACAAGAGACAGCAAGTCAGAAGAAGCTCAATCAAATTTGATGTGGAGTGACTGAGGCTGTGGGGTTGCAATGAAGAACGCAATGACCATAACATCCAGAAGTTGACTGAGCGCGTACACGTTGAGCACCTATAATTTTACAATTATGGTTGATTTCCTAATGCATGACCAGATTAATTATTCCAGCTTCCCTTCATGAAGACATAGTGGAAAGTATATACCAAGGACCATTTGGAATTTAAATTTAAGACCATTTAGAAATTTTTTACTGATCATGTTCAGACAAGCAATGTCAATACAAAATGAGTGCCGGACAAGTAGCAGCCTTTAGTAATATGATTGAAAATCTGGGTAAGTTTATTTCACTAGTTAAACAGTCACAATAGGTGACTGAAATCATCCAGCTCACCAACAAATCAAAGGAGATAACCTGGATTTCATGGCCGCTCAACCATCATCCACTGATTCCGAATGTGGTCAAGTAGGTTGCTCTAAGCATCCAGAACACTGCAAAGAGAAGAGATTACCTCTTCTAATTAGGAAGAGATTTCCCAATCCAGAAATTAATGATTCTACAAGAAAGGTACTTATTTCAACAGGACAACTGTCACCCAAGATGGGCAGTCACAAGATTAAAGGACCTCCTGAAGTTGTTGAGTAACTACCTAGGTTAGCAAAGAGTTCCTCTGCAAAGGAAATTCAGGAGTTTAAGGTCATCTAGATAAGGTAATGGAAAAGGAATGATACACTTCACAGAGCGCATGTGACAGCTAAAAAAAAATCCTCAACTAGAGAATTTGCCCACAGTTCAGAACCAGGTGACCAGTCCTTTGGCAAGACCCCAGCCTCCTCCTTAGTACCAAGCAAGTGTGTTCTGTGAAAGCTCTGACAATGTTCAGATGACTGCAGTTGTGAAGTCAGTGACATGGAGATGGGGTAGTGGTAACTGTAATATAGTCATATACATAATTGGGAGAAAAAGACTTGGGGCTGAGATGTTGTGTATGTTAATGATTCTGAAGGGGTTAATATTGATGTTACATCCATTGTATTGATGTCACACCTGTGAGTGGAAACAGGAATTCTATAGCCCTCAGTAGGAGCAGCCGTATCTGTACCAACCCCTTTAATCCTGATTGTTATGTTTTGTCAAATATAGTTATTTGTATTGCTAACATGCAATAAACCTTCTTGTTTTCTCAGAATAATGACACTTCTGTAGGTGCTCTGCAGTGATGCTTCCTTTATGACTAATCATTTCATGGATGAAAACAAATATGAAAATAAACCTTTTTGACTTATTGTACTTCTTCCCTCATACTGCATCACTTCTATCTGCTTCAACAAACGCAATAGCAAGTTCCATGTTCTGACCATTCTCTGTATAAAGACATTCCTCCTAAATTATTTAGTGTTTAGTAGCTAACTTATAGCTATGCTCATTGTTCTAGACTCACCATATTCACATCAACTAACCCCTTTATTATTTTATTGTCCTCTGTCAAAGTCTCCACATCAAGTTCTCTTTTCAAACAGGAACAGCACAGTCACCTCATTATTTTTAATACAAGAATTTCCCTATGTAACTTGCAGACCTCTGTCTCTTCTGAGACTGGGCATCCCCAAGAAAACTTGGGGCCAGAATTGAATGGCCATTGGGTTGGGTTCTAGGCACAAAATCAGTCCCAGCTTTTGTTCCCTATTTCTAGTAGGGAAACAACCCTGCTGTTCAAGTCTGAACAACTATAGGCTCACTATCTCAAGGAAGTTGAACTTGAAATGTATGAAAGCTGGTATGTCATTCATCTGTACTGCTTTTTGTACCTGCAACTTGCGCATGTGCAGACAAATTGTTTTGCTTCTCCACAGTTCCTAGGTTTTCCTCAGCTGGAAAACATTTTTTGTTCAGTAAAGAATAATCTCATGTTTCAGTCATAGTTTTATCACACTAGTTCTAGCTCCATTTGTAATTTGTTGTATGCATGTACACTGTTAACTGCTTCCTAACTTAGTGTCACCTGCATGCTCGAATATAAAACCCTGAATTCCTTCAGCTAAGCCGTCAATGCATATGGTGAGTGGTCCCATTACAGATTCCTGAAGTGCAAACACTTGTCACCTCTGAGAAACCAATCAGAGAACATTTTCTTTTATCTGTGCTCTTTGTTTCCTACTTCTCATCCAATTACCAACACATGTCACAAGGTTACCTCCAATTCCACTCACTTTCATTTACGATAATCCCTTGTGCAGTTGGTGGCACTAGGGAAGCTAGAAAAAAGGGGATGGAAAATAATTGGGATTCTTCCACTGTGGAATTTCTGATCATTGTGTTTATTCATTGTTGGTATACGCTTAAGGACTGCCTCTCAAGTATCTATGCACAGAATGTGACCTTCTGTCCAGCAAATTGAGTGCACTGGGAATATCTTTCAACCATCAAATCATATCAGATGTCTGTGAATGAAAGAAAGAGACCACTGTAGTTAATGGAGGAGAAACTTTTATTCTGTGAATTTGTAATACAAAAATGAAACCAGCAGCAGATCCGAAGAACAGAAGACAGGACTGAAAGATTAAAAAGTGGATAGGTGTAAAAGCTTATTCCAGCCAATGTTTAAGGAACCAGTTACGACAAATCTACACTTCTGATGACAAATTATCACAATTAGCTAAAATTTAACAGAATAATTTTTGATTGAGAATTTAGTATTCGCTAGATGAGTATGTTAGTACCACCTTGATTCATTAACTGCACTGCATTCAGAAAGTTGTAACCATACTATAGTCTTATGACTGGCATCAGTAACATCAGCGCACCAAGTGCCAAAGAGTATCATCAGTAGTGAGTGGGTTATGTAGCAGAATTACAAATGCATTTGTAGCATGCAGAATAGTTTACTCAAAACTGTAAGGCAAGGAGTATTTAATAACTGCTTACTTTAAAATTTGTAATGTAAGTGCTGAAGAATAGCCAAAAAAAAATTCATTTAGAAAACTAGTGCATTTCCCTTTCAGGCTTTGCAAATATAAATATGTTTATAAATTATCCCCAATAAATAAAACTCCAGTCTTTTTATTCACATTTGTTGAAACTGAACCTGGTTCCTAACATATACTGGTCACATGCTTCAGTGACTTGAACAAAATAATCTTGGTCTGAAAGGCCTTTATTAGGAAGATGTTCGTAGTGATTAAGCTGCTTCCAGAAAGGGTTGAGGTATCTCTGGAATTCCTTGAGTGCCAAAAGTATATACTTTCACATTGCTAGAGTTTTTTTGTTTCAAAATGCAAATGTACACACTTTGATTTACTATCATGAATAGTAATTATACATAAAATGTTAATTATATTTAGTACTTCCCTTCAATTCCAGGGAAAAAAAACAGTTTTAAATGTTAACTCAATAATGATTTTTAATTGAGCAAAGGCCAATATGCATGAATCTGTCAAGCCATGGGTCTAATACTCTAAGCTGCATGCATAACTGCATTACATCTGGGAATGAATCAGTCACTTAATTTATATGTGAGTTAATTAACTGCTGCACAGTTAAACATGTACCAATCTGTTCAAGTACACCAAGACATTGTGCAAGGAGTGCATTTAAACAACTTAACCTTCTGCAATGAATCCTATGGAAATGTAATTTACCACCTGCAATTTTGCTGTCAATATTTCCCTTATTTGATTGCCAGGCACATAACAGAAAAATTGAAAAGCACATTGCAATTTTAACCTCAGTGTGATTTAACAACCCATTTATGAAGTCATCATTATTGATTTGCATATTTACACCTGTCTTCCTGCGGTGGCCAACTTGCTGCCTCAATATTGGGATCAATTCAAAAGACAGTGGGATCACAAGGGATGTTGGAAAGTTGATGCCCTTGTTTTAACCGCTCTCGTTTAGTCTGTGGGCAAAGATTTTTAACTTGGAATTTGGCCTTATATCTGACAGAACTACTATAGTGACTAGAACCATTCAATTTAATGATGCCGAGAAGTTTTAAAGAATTGTACAGCATAATGGATGCAAGTAACCATGACAATCAGTATAATCATCAATGTTCCATGTACAGTGCTGTAAACCCAATTTGCTCTTGGCAGGTCAGCAATGCTGACAGGGATTCCAGTTTCCAACTGCCCTCGAGAAACTGATGAGTTAGCTTCCTTCTTGACCCTGAGACCATGTGGTGTAGATACACACGTAATGCTGTCACAGGCGGTGTGTTCCAATGATTTTGAACCAATGACAGTGAAGGAACAGCAAAATAATTTTGAGTCAAGATAGTGTTTCTTGGAGGTGAATCCATCTTCTACCATGGTTCTTCTAGATGGCAGTGGTTGAGGTTTGAAACAGGTTGTCAAAGAAGGTTAATGAGTTGCTCCAGTGTGTCATGGAGTTCGTACACACTGATAACACCATATGTTAGTTGTGGCGAATGTAAATGGTTACGGTAATGGTATCAATTGAGTGGGCTGATTTGTCCTGTATTTTGTGAAGTGTCTTGAGTTTTTAAATTGGAGACAATCCAGACAAATAAGAGAATTCCATCACACCACTGATTTGTGCCTTGTAGATGTTGGACAGGCTTTTGGGAGTCAGGGGTGAGTTACTCATCATAAAGTTTCTAACCTCACACTAGTTAAGTTTTTGGTTAATGGTGATGCCTAACATGTCAATTATTGGGAATTCTGTGATGGCAAAACTGAGAACATCAAGAAGCGATGGTTATTTCTTTGGTTGGAGATGGACATTGTCTGACACTTGTGTTGTATGAGCATCACTAGAAACTTATCAGTCCAGACCCAAATGCTGCCCTACTTAAGTATCTGAGGAGTCACAAAGTCCACTGAAAAATGTGGAATCACCAGTGATTATCCCTACCTCTGAGTTTATAATGTAGGAAAGTCATTGATGAAGCAACACAAAATGATTAGGCCTACCACACTGCCCTATGGAACTCCTGCAGCTATATCTTGGAGTCAACCTGACAACCACAACCATCTCCTTTTGCACTAGATACAATCATATGTAGTGGAGTGTCTTCCCCCGATTCCTGTCAATTCCAGTTTTACTAGGGCTCCTGGATACCATGCTTTATTAAATGCTGCCTCAATGTTGGGGACAGTGACATTCACCTCACCTTTTGACTAATGTGGACTTTCTAGAATGTAAATTGAATGTCAGTGAGATGAATGCTGTGAAAGTAGTGCTGCTTAACTGGACTGTCAAAAACATGTTCTGTCACTTTGTTGATGACACTGGAGTGGTAGCTGGTCCAGCTGGACTTGTTCAGCATTTTGACAACACAATGCACCTGGATGATTTTTCACATTGTAAAGTAGATATCAGTGTTCTAGCAGTTCTGGAATAGTTTGGCTAGAGGCACGGTTAGTTCTGAAGTATGAATCTTTAATCCTACAGCTAAAATATTGTCAGTGCCAATGGCCTTTGTTGTGGTCAGTGGCTTGAACAGAATGATTAAGCCGAGAGGAGGTAATGCCAATTGTATGAACCATGCTTCAGAATCGTAGCTACTTTGCTCTTGCTATGGGGAAACACTGTACTCAACATAGCTCAACTTCATTAGATAGCACAAAATTCTTCACAATGTTCTCCACTTGTAAGCATTCCCCAGCAAATGGCTTGTTTTTTTTTCTGTATGAGACAAATTAGAACAAATCTGCAGTCTTTTCAATAAAGGGACCATCACAATTAATCCCATCCTCATCTGTCAATGGAATACCATTAGAAGTCAAAGTGCCTGTTCTATGCCCACATGCGAGTTAGAGGGATGAAGAGATGTTTGTGGACTTGATAATGGTGGCTCTTACCATGGACAGAAATTAACTCTGGATTCCAATGGTCATTTCTTTTAGCAGCAGAGACCAGGAGGACTATTATAACCTACTGCTGCAGTATTCGGAGGCTGTTCAAAGCAAACTCAGAAATAGCCAATAGTTTGGAGGTGAAGGTGGGAAGGAAAATGCAAACCTGAGATATGTCCCCAACCCTCCACTTTGTATCTGAATCAGCCAATTAGGGATCTTTATTAAACTACTACTTAATTTCCACAAACGCTATTTATCACAACTTGGGGAAGGAGGCAGCTAAATGTTCTCCCAAATCAATGGCATCTTGAAACTGAGCTTGGCTCTCTCAATTTTCACTTCCTTGAATCAACTGTTGTAGCCCTTTCCACTAGCTATCCCATATAACAGCTGAATGCCTGATGGGAACTAGCTAATGAGGTGTTTACAATTCTATTTTAATCTCGGTTTAGTGCAGGATTGTTGTCGTTTATCGTTGAAGATTTCCTTGGGACTTCTACACTATTGCTGTCACTTTGGCATTAGACTATTTTCCCTTACAGACGGGGTTTCCATTGAACTTAACGCTAATAGGAGATACTCTAGAGAAAATTGCTGATGTGTTTAACCGAACCATTTTGTCCCCGAGGGCTGCAGATTGCAATCCCAACCAAAGCCAACACTGTACCCCCCCCCCCCCCCAAAAAAAATTATTTTCTCCCTTGACCTCATTCTGTCGTCCTATCCGAGACGCGAGGGAACCACCGTGGAATTATAAATTCACAAATCTAGGTTATTTCACCCCGAGGGAACTAGTGATCATTTCCGGGCAGTCAGTACCGACAGATTCTTACACTTCGCTTGGAGATGATACTCTAATACAATCCACTCGTCATTCCGACCCTTACACACACAAACACGTTCAGATGGGATGAGATGAGTGAGTGATGATCTGGAACAGGGGGCTCATGAGGTTGAAATGAATTGCATCGTTCCCCGGCCCGCCCACCCAATTTGAGCTGATTCAGCAGAGGCCTGGAGAGCTTTGAGTGTCCCTGTCGGTTGGAATTTTATCTGCAGACATTGTTTCTGGCCTCTCGAACACATTTCCTTCCACACCAGTTTGCTGCATCCACCCGCACTTTCAGGGAAGACTTGCAGAGACCCTCAGGAAAATGGTTACAATGATCTCCCCACCCTTTTTGCAAATCAAGGAAGCAAGCGGTATCAAGGAATGATTCAGAAATCACAAGTGCCACTCCTGGGGCTATTAGGAAAGTTAAAGTCCATCAGGTTGGGATATTCCTGTCTCCGCAGGGATACGTGTTGGCCTCAGCATTGGGTCCCTATAATGCAAATGCTCATTTTCTCCTCTGCTTAGTCCGTCCTGGAGAATAAGTCAAACTTCTTTCATCGATCAGGCGGTTAGCAACGATGAGAGTTCACCACCATTTTCTGTTCATCAATTAGAGAAATCATTTCCACTTGAAAGACACCTAGGACCTTTGTCTCAATTAGAGGGCCGGCTTGTCTAAAATTAACGAAACCAATTACTGTATTTTCCAACCGAGAACCAGCGGTTCTGTGTTGGTGTGGTTTCACCAGACTCGCTTATTAAGAAAATTAATTCCCCAGGGACCGCACAAATCAAGTGACCAACTTCAGGCATCCCTGCGCTCGTTAGGCTCTGGTTAAACCGATAACCCTGACTTTTGGCGGCAGTGCTCCTGATCTGACATCATAAGATCGACAAAACTCCCCAGAACTCAAAAACAAAACACCTTTCTCTTTCTGAGCAATCGATGGGAAGGTTTTTCGGAATCAGAGTTCAGAAACACCAACTTTTGATTTAATTTTAATTAAACGTTTGATTTGATCACGATTTCGAGCAATGCATCTTGTTTCTCCATCTCATACTGGGTAGGCAGCGCCGTCTAGATTGGAACGATTTGCTGATGAGAGCATGGTGCTTAAACTTCAAGGTGCAAGTCAACTCAAACCTGGGGTTGGGGAGTACAAGTGAGTCCATCCCCAATCCATTACCAACCCTCTGTATTGGGCAGTATTCAATCTCACTCTGAGCTGCTGACACCCTGCCTCACTCGAACATACTTCCAGCTACAGGAGAGCACTAATTCACACAAAAAAACAAGATCCCCAAGCACGTCCGTTTAAAATTGACTCAGGTGTGGCTTCTCTTGTACATGTTTAGGTGTTTTTTTAAATGATACTGTTTTGTTTCTTAAAAGCCATAGTTTCTAGAAAGCTGGATATTTTTTAAAAATTCCTTGCAGTGTGGTTGATCTAGATCTGCAGGACATACACAGACTGGGCAAGGAAGTACGCGAGGGACAAGACTCGTTCAAGATGGTTTGGGGGAAATGGACATGAGGCCAGACATTGAAGCATCCACGCCAGGGGACGTCCGAACGGTTTGCTCCGGACCAACTCCTTCAATATCTCGGTGGGGCTTACCACTGAATATCTGCCGTTCCTTATCAAGAGCTGTGTACTGGAAAATAAACAAAAAAACAGGAAAGAGAGAATGAGCGAGCGTACAAAACATAGAGTGAGCTTAATGTACTTAACATGGATCATGGTGGAACTACAAAACAAAAGGTCAGCAGAGAGAGAGAGAAAGACAATCGCCGTCGTGAGGCTAAGTTCCTGAAATCTCCTCTCCAGATTACAGATGGTGTGACTTAAGGGAAACGTGCTTAATTCAATATAGTTGAAACCAGCTAGATGTGTCTTCGGCGAGAGAATAAGAAGTTGTCTGACGAGTGTCACAGTGTTGGGTAACAATCACAGCATTCAAGGCAAAAGTGAGGACTGCAGATGCTGGAAACCAGAGTTTAGATCAGAGTGGTGCTGGAAAAGCACAGCAGGTCAGGATGGGAGGGTGGGTTGTTGGGGGGCGTGGACCTGAACACATTCGTCCATCTAATGTACTCTTTGCTACCTTCTCCCTAGCCCCACCCCCCATCCCTATTTATCTCTCCACCCTTGAGGCACCCTGCCTCTATTCCTGATGAAGGGCTTTTGCCCGAAACGTTGATTTTCCTGCTTCTGGGATGCTGCCTGACCTGCTGTGCTTTTCCAGCACCACTCTGATCCACAAATTACAGCATTCTGGCTGTTTCTGAACAAACCCCACACTGGGGTATTCTCACTGCCTGGGTGCATTACTTTAAGATATTGTCATTCGAATGTTAAACATGTTTGGTTTATATTAGGTAAAGTGTAACAGTTTTCCATGACGGGTTTAATGCACAAGTTGCTTGCCAGCATGGAAGGAAATAAAAACATATGTGATTACTCACCACGCTGTACCAATCGGTCAGGAACAGGCCAACAATGGAGCAGCAAGTTCTGAATAGAAGAGTTTTGCCTTCATGAAAGAAATTATATCTGGAAAAAGCTGTAGGAATGGATTGGAGTGATGGTATGGAATGATTATTTATGAGAATTTGAATTCAGTTTGCTGGGTCATAGGAAGGACCAGGGTGATGGACATACAATATTTTGTACACAGTCATTCTGAAGTAGTTATGATATTTCCAATGGATACAAGATGGTGGTTGCAGAAGGGGCAGGGGCGTTGGGAGGTCAGATTTTACTGTTATAAATTACAGTAATGAAAATCCTGCCAGCAGTAAAAGAGAGATATGGATAAAAGGCAGATCTTTTTTGTGATGTTGGATAGAGTTCCACGCGTGGAGACATAGCAGTGATTGGTACCAATGTAATGGAACCTAGGGTACAAAACATAACAAAGGCTGCTAGCTTCCTTGTAAATCTCTAGTGAAATGCTAGGGTATCCAAAGATTGTAGTTTCTCTGGAATCTGCAGTCAGCAATTTATGTAGTTTCTTAGACTAGTTACCAGAAGTGGTACTACCTGTCCAACCATATATAACCTGAAAAAGAATTGGTCATATTCTCATTCTATCATGATACAGGAGACCTTGGTGAATGTGAGGATTCATAAATGACTTCTCCCTGGAATGGTACATCACCCACATGTGGGATCAAAGCCAACTCAACAACTGAGCGATCAAACACATTTCAATTCATATCAAGACTATAACATACAGTATCTCCTCCTGCACATTAACTGCTCCTCATTTTCTCTCATTCGATGGAAAAGTATTCTATCCTACTGCCAGGTAATAATGGCACTGAAATTTGTGAACTTAGTTTATTTCTGGATTGGCTCTATCAAGCAGACATTCTATGGTTAGAAACCAGGCTTAACATCGAGGTCTGAACCTCTTAACAACAGAACTATAGAAAGCCATCTGCCAATTCATCTTCTGGATGGCACTGAAAGCTGTGTTGGATAGGGAAGACTGTATGGGGAATATTTCTGAGGTCTGTTGGTGGTGGCGGCATTGAAGTTTAATTCAATAATGCTGGTATTAATTCCAAATATGTGGTGTTAAGGCACAAGTATCTCAACCAGTATAGTTCCCAAGAAAACTTTTCACAATTTAAATTTTCTTTTCTAATTTCACCCTCTCCTGAAAAGTTGGAACAGTGGTAGATGGACAAGTTTCTGCATTCAGTGGAACATATAACCTGTGGCAGTCCAAAATTTGCATTTCTGCAAAGCAGAGTTTTTAGAGAGCTCAGGCCCAGAAGAGAAAACTCAATTGATTTGTTTGATTGACACATGATTTTATCACAGTATGATCACATGACAACAAAAGAGATACAACTCCTAATGACTATTGTAGATTTCTATTAAACAGAGAGTAACAGCTTCGGTGGTTCTCAGTCGAAACTCTTTCAGAGTTGGTGTCTGTGTGGCAGCTTTGGTGATCTGCCCACTGTATTTGTAGCCAGTGACTGAGAGAAGGTGGAGTGAGGGATGGAGCAAGTGATGGAGTGCCAGAGTTATTTGAATGCTACTGTTTCCCTCAGGCCTAACAGTCCAATCTAAAATGCTAAGATATTTAAACATACAGACAAAGGCACTTTTTTTCACACAGCCTTTCTATGGATCTCTCAATATGGAGTTAGTAATGCTCCAAGTAACAACAAGATTAATTCCTAGTGCATGGCCAACAGTTGGAGTCCAACTAGAAATCATCCTACCTTGTACCTTTTAGTACAAGAATCTAACAGTACATAACATTGTAGCTTCACGATGAATCACAGTTTCTCAATTCATTTGTATTATTATTTGTATGATTGCCAAAGTGGTACAGTTTTCAAGAAAAATAGCCAACAATTTTTCTTTTAATTTGTGGATAGCAACTTGTAGAATCATACATCATTTTCATGACAGAGTTATCACACATTCAAATGATGCATTTTGATGGAACGTGTGCTTTCATTGTGACCTTGTAAATGATCAAAAAGGATTGTCAGATATTGCTTGAATAAGATGTTCCTTTTAAAACTTTGCCCCGTTATTTTAGCATGAATTGAGTGGATCATTCATGTCATATAGAAAACTTCTTGAACACAAAAGAGTTCAAAGATTAAAATGATGTCAAATCGCATGATTGTCAAACTTCACTTGTTCTTATACTGTACAGAGGTTCAGGATTAGTTGGATTTCTAAATGAAACACATCTTGCACAATGCTGTTCCATGTCAAAATTAAGACTATAAAAAACAGGATTCACTCACTTAGTCAAAACACTGACAAATCTAAATGTTAAATTAGTTGTATGGGGAAAACATGCAGGGCAAATATCAGTAATTCCAAACAGTTTTCCCTTTGTCCCTACATTTGCAGTTGTTTATAAAAGGGGAGAACCGTGTTCTGAGAGCAGTGCTGATGCAGTTAGTACGTGCCGTGCCACAGGCATTTAAACAATGGAGCAATGCAGGTGTAGGAAGAAGCATGGCAATAAATTCGTCACAGTTCAGACACATTTATATTTGTATATCTTCAAGAAAACACACCACAAACGTGGCTGCAAATTACTTTTTCAAATCAATTCATCGTACAACTTGTCGATTATGGATTCCAACTCAGACATTTCAATGAATACATAAACCTCGACGTATTTCTACTGTTGGTAGCAAAACTGGAGTGGGAAAGTTACCCAATTTTGGTCATGTTTTGTTTTGTACTTACATCGTGCCAATTATTCGCACAGATTTTATTTTAGAAGATTTGTCGATGGAAACAGGCAGCCGTTTAAAACATTTTAAGTGATTCTGGGTGAAGCAGCCCCTCCTGAAGTATCTGACTCTCTTCTGTGCTGTACTAAAGGACAATTATTACAGCTCATATCTTGTTGCAACATGCAAAATACTTGGCTCTCAAGAACTGTGCTTTAATGAAGATGGAGTGCAATTATATTTACTAGCTAATAGATAAACCTGCAATTAAAAAAAAATCACTGATCACATAATCATATCTTAGAGAACCAAGCATCACATGAACATAATACATAATGCAAAAGCACTCTAACAATCAGGGCTAAATTAAACATTTATGAAATAAGGGTCATAGGTTTAGTGGAAAGCAAAGAATCTTTAGCAAAGCTTTTGACATAGCATCTGTAGCAATTCAGCTTTGCTAACACCAGATGGCACTCAAAGATCACTCTGCCCACGAAATAATGTCAGGTTGTCTTCCTTTTTTGGAAGTTCTTGGTTTCTTCTGTTATTTCTGAAGAATTTTAATACCGGTGCTTATCTTAAAACCAATTCTTGTCCATGTACAGTTATGAAGTATGCTTTTGGCTTTCAAATCAAGAGCATGAGGTCTATTATGTAGTAGATTTTTTCAGATGTTCCTGTCAAGTATTCAGCAGTCCAGAAATTTTGATTCTTGAGTGAGTCTGAGGTGAACTTAATCCAGTACAAGCAACAGACAAGAAAAATGTGTGCTCTCCCTTAAATAGCAGCATCAGCCTGAATCCACACCATGAAAAGTTCTGCCTTGTGTGAGCTGAGAAAGCTTTAAAAAGAGCTGTGAGGCACAAGGCAACAGGCCATGCAAATTCGAACCGGCTGGGAGTTAGTGAATGATCACCCTGCTAGGGAACTGCGTTCTACACCATGGTGTCGTTCCAGGTTAGTCCATTGTCTCAGTATGAGGACTGGAGCTCCTCACCCTCTCCCTCTTATACTTCAAACTGTCAAAAAAAGGGAACATACAAAAACAAAACAGACATCAAGGCCAGAAGAAAATGCTGGTTAGGACTCCAATCAATTCCAAATCTGCTTTTTTGGTTTTTTTTCACTCCCACTCAAAGACTTATTCAAACTAATTTGCTTGCCCTCTTCCCTGTCTAAGCTGCCCCTTACCTCATACAATGAATTGCTTGCCAGTCTGAGACTCCAGCCAAAGGCTGAATGGGAAAACTCTGCAAGAAGTGTACTGCTACTTCAGTGTGCGAATCCACTGGGTCAACTCACTGCAGGGTTCAATATGTTGTTCATCATGGCTTTATCCAAAAATGGAAAAATTGGAATATTTGGTATTTCCATGAGTTCTCCTGCCTTAACTTTGGTAGAAATCCTAACTCTCCAAAAATCAGGAGAACCACCCATGCCCACTTATTATTTTACTCCTGTGCCAACCTCTTCCTCCTCCTCACCACCACCACCTTCCTCCACCACCAACCCCAGATATCACAGGTGCAACACTAGCGTGGCATTGCCAGCTGAAGCCAGTGTTCCAGGTTTCAGCCTCACCATCAAGCAGGAAAACAGTAAATAGAGACAGGATTTCTTTTTAAACATCGTCCGGGTTATTTATCCATTATAGGAGTTTATAAAGTTATGAGGGACATGGAAAGCATAAACAAATTCTTTTCCCTGGGGTTGGGGAGTCCAGAACTAGAAGGCATAGTTTTAGGGTGAGAGGGGAAAGATATAAAAGGGACCTAAGGGGCAACTTTTTCATGCAGAGGGTGGTACGTGTATGGAATGAGCTGCCAGAGGAAGTAGTGGAGGCTGGTACAATTGCAACATCTAAGAGGCATTTGGATGGGTACATGAATAGGAAGGGTTTGGAGGGATATGGGCCGGGTGCTGGCAGGTGGGACTAGATTGGGTTGGGATATCTGGTCGGCATGGACGGGTTGGACCGAAGGGTCTGTTTCCATGCTGAACATCTCCATGACTATGACTCTAGTCACGCTAAGTTTCAGTTGGCGATGGTCTTGAGCAAATGAGAAACTCGAGGAGAGGAGAGTCTATCAGATCACTCTCACTCTTACAGCTTTCATGGACTTTTAGTCCAGACCAGTGTCCTGTTCTCATTTTATGCCTTAAAGGATTGAAAGTGGAAGAGTTGGTTGAGTGAAATAATAGAGTCTGGCCACCGTGCTGTCCTCCTAATGTCTGGATGTGGACACTAGGAAGGGAAAACCTACCCCTTGGGTGGCAGTGGAAGACTTTGTTGGGGACATAGCAACAGGCTTCGCTGTTTCTACCAGAATCAGACCTGATCTTGACTGAGATAGTGGAGGAAAGATCAAACCGTGGAACGCATCCACTTCACCAGAAGGGAGCTGGAGGTGAAATTGTAAAGGTTCCAAAACTACTTCAAAAATAAATAATTCATAGTTATCCTGTTTTCGAATAAACTGGGAGAACTGAGAGCTGCATTAATGAGTTCAGAGCCAGGAAAAGGAAATGTGTAAAGCAGCCTGTAAAGAGTTCTACCAAAGCCATGCAGAACCCACATATCTTACATAACATTCAGTAACGTCATTGGACATCAAGAATTCATAATATTTACATAACTACTGACCAAAAAACACTTAACACAGGTGTACAGACCAGAAGGTCTTAAATCTTGATTTCAAATCTAAGTTAGTTACTTTTTGACACAGCGCTCCTTGTAAGGAGAGGATATTCATCCAAAGTTGTTGCTCCTGACAACTACACAGTAACCCCTGCTGGAAGTGCATTGATTGAGCAGTGTTAGAGTGCAGTTTGTGATGTAGCTTGTGATTCAATAGCTTACTGACACTCAAAGGCTGATACATGAAGATTGTATGTTTGGTTCAGGCACTCAGGGGTAACTGGGAGCTGAGCATCTGCAAACATAAGGTCAAAACTAAATGAATAAGTTCACTTAATCATTTTCTATATTCTCCTCCTATCATAGTTCCTTTATCTTTCACGAGACTACAGGTATCCAAACAGAGGGTAGGAACCTCAATATGGGTGGATTAAAACCTGAAACGGTAGGGTGAGGGGAGTTGGGTGATATGGTGGGACTTTACTATTGGGACATATGATTACATCCAAATCATAAAAAGGGACTGGAAGTCACATCACTAATGGTTGTAATTTAAAAGCCAATACAAAGCACAACATGCGATGACAGTAAAGAGATCTCAGGCTGTCAAGAACTTAAAAGTAAAAATTCTAGACAGCAGTGCATTTGTATAAAGGACTGGTCTAGATCTCGTGCAGAACTGCCTCCTTCTCCTCATTATAGTGGGGTATCTGAGAGTAGGAGAGGATGCAGCATATAACAAATAGCTTAAACAGAGAAGGTATTGATGTGGTGTTAATTCCCAGGCTCATGCTCTAGGTCATGGGTTCAAGTGCCATTATAGTAACTGGTTAGAATTTAAATTCAGTTAAAGGTCAGGAATTGAAATTAGTCTTTACAATAATGAGCATGAAGTCACTGTCAATTGTAAAAACCCATCTGGTTCACCAATATCCTTACCTGATTTAGCCCAATGATTCCAGATCTGCACCAAATAAAGTAAGATCTTAAATAGGCACCTCAGCTATGCAGAACAAAAGGCTCTAGTAACTGGGAATGCTTGTACTGAGTAGTCTTATTGAAGTGTTTAAAAATCTAATGGGTATGGACAGGTTAAACCCAAATAATATTTTTAACACAATCACAAACTACAACACTATATCCTCAAGCTCAGTTGAGTTATTTGCTATCACTTGACCACAAAGGAAGGTGAATACATGAAGCAAACTCCTCGGAACCAATGGCCAGAGGGAACTGCAAATCGGTCAAGAGAAAAAAAATAAGGAACATGAGGGATACACCAGTTTTCAATTTAGAGACCAGTCAAAGAAAACACCAATGGTGTTGTCCATTTGTTCCTAAACACTGGGGGATCTTCCATTTCTGTCTTCAATGTGTCCATGTAACTCTCTGAAGAGAGGTACAATTTTCAATGAGCAATCATCTGTCTGCAGAACTCTCATAAAACTTGGCTGGTAACAGGTTCAAATGTAAGATCTGAACTTGGAGAGTCCCTTGGCTAGGATCACTGGAGCTACCAGACTACATGTGCTGCTTTTTGTTTTAATGAGATCTGGCCTAAAAACAATCAGGGCAGTGGTACTGCAGTGGATCCCAAAAAAGTGAACAAACAATATATTTTTTTCCATCATTTGTCTATATCTTCAACATTTTGATTCCATACTGATGTAGCACCTAACAGAAGAAAACAGCATTATCCCTTCCAGTGCCATCAATTCCCAACTCAGACCTACCTTATGATCTTCTAGTGTCCATAAAGGATATTAATCATTGCACTGCACTTCTTGCTGCATCTAGATAATCAAAAAAAAGGGCTGACGCCTGTCTTTTTAAAAACAGTGATACATGGCAATCTTGTAAAATAGCAATTTCAAAACTACTATTTAAAATATATGATCTGCCATTCTATCAGTAAATCAGAATGAGAAGCATTGATTTTTGTCTCTCGCTTACTGAGTAGATGCAGACGCTCACACTAACTTGGGGAAATATTATCCATTATTCCGAGAATCTGCAGCATCTTTTCTGATGTCCGCCTCTAATTCTGGAAATGTTCAATGGAAAAATAGCTGCTGTGTGGTAGCACACTGAGTCTCTGATGATGACATATGGAAATGGTGACATAGAGGTGACAGAGAGAAAGCTTGTGGAAGTTCTACTTCAACATGTTTGTCTACAGCATGTAATCGGAAATATTGAAAGGAACAGGTTTTGCCTCCTCTCATTTATTTTTTCAATGAATTGTTGAGTTAATCAAATGAAAGCTGAGTATTGTGGGCTCAGTCAGACTGTAAATTACCCTCAGTTCCTCCAACAGCGTTTTTTTCCAGATTTTTCTGAGTTTCACTCACCTCTGGGTTTGGAATTCTCTTCCTAATTCCCTCCAACTTTGCACTCAAAATCCTGACAAAAATCCTTTGTTTCCAACCATTTCTGACATTTTTTCCGACCCAAGACCAGCTCTTAGCCTCCCAAAGTGTAAGTGTTGTAGGTCCACTTGCTGCATGCGAGGGAAACACTATACAAACATTCATTATTATTGGATGAGGAACTCTCACACTGAGGACACCCACAGCTGCATTTTTCTCTGCTGCATGTGCTGGGCTTTTCTTTGGGGGAGGGGGAGGAGGAGAAAGATGGAAATAAACTCCAAGACAGTTTCCCGGACTGTGAATGTCTTCAGGGATGGTGTGAAATCAGAGTCGGTCACCATCCCACACATGGATGAATGGCCAATTATGACAGAGAAGAATTCTGCCTTGACTTGCTGCCTTAAGGGAGCCCTTCACTCTCACTGGGAGCTCCAGCCACTTGGGGCCCAGTGGTTAGTACTGCTGCCTCAGCACCAGGGACCTACCCTCAACTCTACCCTTGGGAGATGAGTGAAATTCACACGTTCTCCCGGTATCTGCGTAGGGGTGCTGTGTTAGGTGCTGTGAATTCCTCCTAAAGTCCAAAGGTGTGCCGGTTAGGTGGATTGGGCATAGGAAATCAGGGTTACAGAGACAGATAGGGGGACGGGTCTAGGTGGGATGTTCTTCAGAGGTCAGTGTCAACTCAATGGGCTGAATGGCCTGCTCCCACACTGTTGGGATTCTATGATTCCCTATGGTGAGCTGGGGGGTTGGGGCATTAAAACCAGAAGCCCAATTGCTAAGGAGGAGGTTTTGAACATGGAAGGTCTCACGCACAATCTGAATTATTCCACCAGTGGAGTTTCCACTGCTCAATTCAGGATCCACCAACTTTGGTGTTCATCATTTTTAAATTTCACAAATGCCTCGGAGAGCACCCGTATAGAGACACCACGGCAGCTCCAATCCTGCCTCTGCCAGTACGCTGGCCGCGGTTCCAGAACGGCATCTCTGTGATCGAGCCCCTCCATCACATGAAGACAGCCCCTTTTCTCTGCAGGCCAGTGTGGAATCAGGAACCCTGTCTGGCCCTGATCCTGGGCTCCGGAAAACTTGCACAATTCCAGCCTACACTCTCAGTATTACGTAGTTCCAGGTTCATTGGGTAAATGAAAATCTTCTTTCACCCTCCGCCAACTACGATGCCTCAAATCCAACCCGAGAAGAGAATCCGTCAATGCAGCACCTCCTCATTCTAACTTGCTAACATACCCATCCCTACTGAACGGCAGGTGCTGATTGTGCTCAAACTGTCTATGTTTCATATTAGGGATCCACACTCACTTATTACCAGGCTACTCAAATCCAGCAGGAAGGAAAGGTCACTTTTACTCAGACCTGATGTGATTTGGCAAAAAAATGATCCAGAAATAACAACTTAAAGATAATTCATAGTTAAGCATAGTGAGAGATAGTCAAGGAACAGAGAGTGAAGGTTCAGAACAAAAGTTTTCCTTCAAATAAAAAGGGCAGGATTCCCAAGCCTTGGCAACCCCCTGAGTATCAAAGAAGATATAGAACAGGAAAAGGCAAAAATGAAAAGCCTGTGCCTGGTATAATGAGCTTAATCCTAAAGGACAGCCTAATACCAGTGCAGGGTGAAGTTAAAGAGGAAATTCGTTCACAAAACAAGGGCTTGAAAATAAAAATTGGCAAGTGATATTAAGGAAACCCAAATACGTTTTATCAATACATAAAGAACAAGAGGAAAGGAAAGGGATTCTGACCAGATATGAAGAAATATTAAATTAGTATTGCAGAAAGTGGGTAAGACCAGATGAAATATAAATCAGAATCCTGAGAGACATAAGGAAGATACTAATGGAGTCATAGGCCTGGGGCCAGAGGACTAATTGAAAGGCCAGTGGATTGTCCTAAATTGTTCTTGATTTTAGTGCGTTGGGACAACCTCTAAATTGTCAACACAATCAGGCCAAGTTTATTTTACTTGGACAGGCTGGGCCCATATCTACTGAAGTTTATAAAGATGAAAAGCGATCTTTCATGAAAACGATCAACTCTGAGGCAACTGGGGATGGAGTGGATGTGACGATGATGGTTCCCTTTTGGGGGAGGGGAGGTTGACTAGAACTTGGGGACAGTTTAAAATAAAGGGTATCCCATTAAAGACAGAGATGAAGAAAATTGTTTTTATCTGTGAGGGTTATTAGTCTGTGGAATTCTCTTGCCCTGAGCATAGCAGAGGCAGGGTCATCCAATATTTTTTAATGTTTTCTTTAACAGGGGAATGAAAGGTTATGGGTTGGGGTTGGGGAGGGGGGGAAAGCAGGAAAGTAGAGCCACAGTTATGGTCCATGATTTTGTGAACTGACCAAACATGCTCAAGGGGCAAAATGGCGTGTTACTGCTCCAAATTCACATGTGTACTTGTACGTCTAAGAGTGACAGCATGGCGTCTACAGCAAGATTCCCTCTCAGCTGCTGGTCAGCATTCCCAGCACTGACTTCTGGTTTTGGAAGTGACTGCAGTGCATGGACCTTGGAGAAGGAAACAATGTTAGTGGGAACACTGGACAGCAGTGGCCTGCAGTATTGATGCAGAAAAGCAAGAAAGCACTCCTACTCCTCTAACTCCACGTTACCTGTCAGTTTCCAGGGCAATCTACAGGAATCCCATTGGGACAATTGACTACATGACTTGTAAAAAGCGAAAACAGTCAGAGCTTGTGAAATAACTAGTGTTTCCCAGAATGGGCACTGGGTACTTGCTCCAATATTAAATCGACGTCTAGGCTCATTTCAGGAAGGTGGTATGTAATGTAGTTGGTGGTGGTTTGACTCCAGATACATGAGCCATGGCTCATTTAAAGTTATCAGTTGTGTCATTTTCCAAAGAGAAAGGCCGTTTGGCCCATTAAGTGGGTGCTGGTCATAAACAAGCAATTAACTGTTTTAAATCCCAATTTCCATCACTTGGCCCATTGCCAATATTCCTTAAATGTTATAGAACATAGAACATAGAAGGTTACAGCGCAGTACAGGCCCTTCGGCCCTCGATGTTGCGCCGACCGAATCCTACCTAACCTATACTAGCCCAATAACTTCCAAATGCCTATCCAATGCCCGCTTAAATGACCATAAAGAAGGAGAGTTCACCACTGATACGGGCAGGGCATTCCATGAACTCACAACCCGCTGTGTGAAGAATCTACCCCTAACATCTGTCCTATACCTACCACCCCTTAATTTAAAGCTATGTCCCCTAGTAACACCTGACTCCATTAGCGGTAAAAGGTTCTTAGTATCTACCCTATCTAAACCCCTAATCATCCTATACACTTCTATCAGATCTCCCCTAAACCTTCTCTTCTCCAATGAGAACAGCCCCAAGTGCCTCAGCCTTTCCTCATAAGATTTTCCTACCATTCCAGGCAACATCCTGGTAAACCTCCTCTGCACTCGTTCTAAAGCTTCCACATCCTTCCTATAGTATGGCGACCAAAACTGCACACAATACTCCAGATGAGGCCGCACCAGAGTCTTATATAACTGCAACATGACCTCAGGACTCCGGAACTCAATTCCTCTACCAATAAAGCCCAGTACACCATATGCCTTCCTCACAGCACTATTTACCTGGGTGGCAACTTTCAGAGATCTGTGTACATGGACACCAAGATCCCTCTGCTCATCCACACTACCAAGTAGCCTACCATTAGCCCAGTAATCCATCATCTTGTTATTCCTACCAAAGTGAACGACTTCGCACTTAGCTACATTGAATTCCATTTGCCACATTTCCGCCCAGCTCTGCAACTTATCTATATCCCGCTGTAACCTACCACTTCCTTCCTCACTATCCACAACTCCACCGACTTTCGTGTCATCCGCAAACTTGCTTACCCAGCTTTCAAGTCCTTCCTCTAGATCATTTATAAAGATAACAAAAAGCAATGGTCCCAAAACAGATCCTTGTGGTACACCGCTAGTAACTGCGCTCCAAGATGAACATAATCCATCAACTACTACCCTCTGTCTCCTTCCAGCCAGCCAATTCCTAATCCAAACCTCTAATGTATCCTCAATGCCATACCTCCGAAGTTTTAGCATTAGCCTACCATGGGGAACCTTATCGAACGCCTTACTAAAATCCATATACACAACATCTACTGCTTTACCCTCATCCACTTATGAGGGTTTCTGCTTCCAGCAGTCTTACAGGCAGAGAGTCTAGATTCCCATCACCCTCCAGGTGAAAAACGTTTTCCTCATATCCCAGCGAAACCTCTTAGCTTACCCTGTGCTTTTGAACAATTTATGTTTTTTGCCTCTTCTGAATATCAGATATTGGGCCCCATGTTCGTAGGGAGAGAATTCCAATGTACAACAACCAAAACATCTTACATTTGTACAGTATCTTGTAAAGATGCTTCACAGGGACAACGTAAAATAAAGTATAACACTGCGACACATTGGGAAATATGAACACCCGCTGATCAAAAGCTTTATCACAAATGATAGGTTTGAAGGAGAAGACGTCAGAATTTGTGGCCTTGGTAACTGAGGCATATCCAACAGTGGTGGAGGATTAAAATCACAGCAATTAAAAAGACCAGAATTCTATGTATGCAGCAATTTTAAATGTTTGTGAGGTTTGAGGACACATGCGTGTGATATATATTTCAGTTGTAGATGAGGTGACTGCTACTTATATACTTTTTGGCAGAGTCATTGGATAATGTCAGGAGTGAGAACTCTGGCTGATATGTTTTCCTGAAATTGTTTGTGCATGTAGAGCTATTAGTTATTCTCCATTGGTGCTGGGCACATTCGGCCTGAGAGGAGCTAATTTTATGGCCTTATTTCATTTCCTGACACAGAAGTAATTGCAACATTATGACAAAGGGAATTATGCAATTTTATTTTTTAAATCAACAACACAATTTGCTATGGGAGATAATTCCATCTCATTCCCAAAAAAAGAGAATGGCAGATGTCAGACCATAGTGTCCTTTGGTTGGTATCATCGCCAGTTCTAGTCTGTCCCTAAATTGTCAGAAATCACAACTGCCGTTGGTGGGATGTATTTTCTGACAGAAACTGTCCCTGCATGAACACTTCGCTGCTTGCAGTAACTGTGCAGTTTCCAACAGTGACTTTATAGTGGGGAATCAACAGGGCGCCGATCCAAAAGGTATGTGCAGAACCGGCCTCAGTTCAATCTCACGTTGCAAGTGGGTGAATCTTATTGCTGACAGAACAAAGCCAAAATGTACACTTCTTAAAAACTCATTTAGGAGGTAACTATGTACTGCCGTGCTATCCCTGGGGTAAAATATCAGTTGTTAGGCTGAGTCCAGAATCGAACTGATTTAGATACTATTAATTTTAAAATGTTGTTTCTTATGATGCCACTAAAACACAGAAAATGGAAGTGGACATACCTAATGGATAGTTTTCTTTTAACTCCAACCTGATACATTTAATAATTTTATCTGGAATACAGCTTACTCAACACACATGGCCCACCTTTACTCAACTACGTCCATTAGAGTTCTGAACATTTCCGTCTGTTCCTGAAATCTTTCTGAAATAATATTAACGTAAACTGTCCAAGTTACAACCAGAACACTGAAGGGATTGAAATGTTACCTTTTCCCTTCTTATCCAACTTTACAATCCACTTACTTCAAGGCAAGAAGGTGGAAGGGGAAAAGAGAGATGCAGGATGGAGGATGATGAGGAGAAATGGAAGGGAAGAAAGGAGGCTTAAAGAAAAGGAAGAGGACTGAATTTTTGAGAATTTACATTGAAGAGACAAGTCACTTGACCTGTTCTGTCTTGGTGGTTATGTCCCACATAAGCCTCCTTCTGACCGAGCTCTCCTAAACTCAAGTATAAATCCTTCTACAAGTCCCTTGAAGGGGAGGGGTCAAAAGGGGGGAGATGAGAAACTGGGCATGCAGAAGGAAGAAAGAAAAGGTGAGAAAAGAGCCAGAGCAGGATAATGGGAAAAAAAATGAGGAAGATTAGAAAGGGGGAATAAGAAAAAGATGGAAACAAATGAAAATAGAGAAAACAAATAAAGAAGGGAAGTAAATACAATTAAGAGACGAAAATACAGAATTTTCATTCCACCAACAAATGTTATTTGCCTTTTCATTTCTTCCTCTGGCTGGACATTTTCTCCTTCTAGAGTTTATCCTTGATGTCAAGTCTCGACAATTGTTAATCAAGAGGCAGCTATTGCACTAAGGACACATTATTCGTTCCCCAAATGGACTTAATGTGGGAAATCACAGGCATGAATTTGTACCTCAACAATCTGAGGTGCAGCATGCACCTACAGCCTTTGGTCAAGACACTGTTTAGGAGGATGGACATGAAGAGAATGTTAGTCACACTGCTGAAACACATGAAGGTTTAAGGTGGAGATTGTCCTTAATTGATAAGAGATTGATGTGTGCATTGTCCAACTCACCATTATAACACTGACCCCAGCAGGACTGTTGCTCTGCTTTGCCACAGGGTTAAAGTGCTTTCTCAATTTTCCAGTTACAGCTACCTGCATGTCTCGCTCTTGTGCTGTATCATCCTGCGGGAAGGAAGCAGGAAACTGATAAAATCTCCCAGAGAATCTGCTAATATAACTGATGATGGACAGAATAGCAGCAGTCTATATATTTGAGCAAAACATTACACTCAATATGCTGCTTCTAAACAGCAGCATTGTCATCAGGGAGGATAATACAAAATGCAGCATGCTGAACAAGAACTGTACTATACAAAGATCTGTATAATTATAATCTTAATCCCACATCATCATAATAGGCACTTACAAAATAATCATATTAAAAACAAAGAATAATTTTGACTTTGAACAGTACAGTTGCAGTTCGGAGACCCCTGGTTAACTTTCCCCAAACAATAACATATCTCTTCTAACCACTACTTCCTCTCTACTTCCCAACCAGTTTCCTATCAAAGCACGACTGTTGATTCTACCCGATCCCCTGAAAAGAAGCAAAGTTAACGCTGTCTGCTGATAACCACCTTTTAACTTCACAGCCTAACTATCATTTTGCTACGTTAACATATATTGGCAATTATGATATTTTAAGTTTCCAAATTTACAGATAAATTAACCCAGTGAGCTTTTGCAGAGAGTTACAAATTTTTTTAATAATGGTGATGGCAGTTTTCAAGGCCAAATAACTACAAGTGATCTATCAGATTTTACAGTTCAAGGTTATGTCTACTGCCATTAAATTTTGACTAAAATCTTCCCCTTCCAGCGACCTGGCTTAACCATTCAGGCCATCTTTATCTCCTGAGACAAAGTGCTGGCAATATGGAAGTTACATCCAAGCACTTCATTCTGATGTAGAAGATCCAGTCTAGGCATTAAAAAAAGGAACAGAAAATGATTTTTTTAATATAAATTGCTTCTTAAAGCACTCAAAGGGAAACTATGTGCGAAATTTGAGGGAGATAAAAAAAATTACATTACAAAGCATATCAGTTTATTAGAAAATGTTTTGGAAAAGAATAAATTGAACAGCAACAAACTTACCAGCCTAACGATATTCTTATTTGAATTTGGGATTATTTTGAAATAAAAAAAATTTTGGCACAATTTAGCAGTTTACTTTTGAGAAAATAAAATGCTATCTAAAGTACAGAAGTACTTCTACCTTGTATGATTTCTGTGAAAATATTGTACTTGACAGTTGAGCTCTTGCGTGAAACAGAACATAACTAAAGGTTGTCCCATTTAAATTCAGGACAGAGATAGGAAAAGAAATGGAAAGAATTGACTTGGGTAATTTAATGAAATCAATCTGTGTTTAGTGTGTGTCCTTGAGAAGGGACTAAATAAAACTAGTAACTTAATATGTTTCTGTTGAACATGTTCACCTTTCCACGTGGACATTTCTTTAAAAAGAATTTACACTTGGTAACCCAGTCACTACCTGCAAGTTTTGGACCAGGCATAAGATAAGCATAAAGCTTTGGACAGACACACCTTCTGAAATTATCGGAGTAAACAGTTAAAAAACTTGAGAGAGAAAAGGATCACTTTGGGCAATCAACAGGATATTCAAAGTGATCAATCCTGGCTTCAGTCCTCGTTGGTAGGGGCAGCTCAGGAAGGAACTTCCTCACCACCATCCAATTTGCCCAACACTAACCCTGTCAGCTCGAAAGGATAGAGAACAAACAAAAACAAGGCTGCAAACCGAGCAGAAAAGAGAATGCCAAGAAAAATGTTCTCGGCTCTCACTGGCTGCATGTGTCTCCTGACTATTCATCTTATAATCTCCTTAATAAACAACATAAAAATTGTAAACTTGACCAGCGTTTTTGGGTATTTTTTGACTCCTGTACTTTAGGACTTGCACCAGGAGTGCTGTAAATCTCACCTCCTGCTCCTATTCAGACTGACTTGTGAACATGGATCAAGCTCAGGACTGTCTCTCGTAATTACATTGAAGCAATGACTCAAGAAGAGTTCCTGTTTATTATTACCAAATCTGACTCGTTTCCAGCTGTGTTTTCCCAGTTTTTGGATCAGGTTGATAGGAGTCACAGATTAAACTTGCTTTTCTGTCCTCACATACTCTCCTGATCTTTTTATAGGGAATACTATTGTCTCCTTATATTAATTTGACAGCTATATAGAGTACTCTTAAGTATCAGCTACAGTTTTTCACATCAGAGACAGTTAATTAAAGCAGATCATTTCATTGCTTTCTATTTCTTAAACTTCCAACTTTTAGGGTCTGGTCATGGAAACAACTTTCCTTAATACAAACAAGGGATGTCAAATGCTGCGAAATTCTGTTTCATTTTTTTTCTAACCCCTATATACCCTGAAGATGACAGTTTTTACCATCCTCTTGATCAAGCCTTGTATCTAATATCCCCTCCTTCCACAAATCACACATTTCAAGATCTTAGTTAAATGAATCAGTTACAATTTGATTTTGAGTTCAACAATTCAATGATGCCCTTGCGGTAACCACTCCCACCGCCCACATTTCTAATTCAGTGTAGCCTTTTCAGACACAGCTTTGTTTCTCTCTCTCCATATAATTGTGATACTCACAGCCACCCATGGATGAGTCAGAACCTTCTCAGCTGTGAACCGGGCTTCAATGTTCACCTGCAACATTCGGCTAATCAATTCCTGCAAAGAAATTACACACTGAAGCCAGAGATATTAAATGTCAAGAACACAGACTCGAAGGGCAGAATAACCCCTTCCCTGAAAGGGAAAATAATTGGGTGGGTTTTCCCTGATGAGACACTCGGTTGATGGGGTGGTGAGAAGGAAGTAAGTTCTGAGTGAGATGGTTCTCCAGGGACTAACTAACAACTATATGTGGTCAATTATTAGCCATTGAAGGGCCTCAACTCTTCACCGCCCCGATAAGGTGAGATAGGTGGCTAGTTACCCGCCTGAGAAACCAGAGCAAATGGCTTACTGTTTTCTTGGGTTTGCCCTGCAACCACCTCTCAGGATAACTGGAGGAATAAGAATGTGACCTCCGACCCTGTGACAGGAAAATAAGAAACCCTTACCTTGTCACTGGTGGAACCTGAGGAGTAGGCCTAGACGGGTGGCCGTTTGACCTTTGACACCTGGCAGCTTCTGGAAACCTGGGGCCCCAGAGTCAAGGCTTGTGACAGGCCAAGGAACACCCCCTAGCTCAGCTATCAGCTGTTCACAAGTTGACTCGCACATTGCTAGAGCACTTTGGGAGGGTTTAGACTAGTTTGGCAGGAGGATGGGAACCAGAGCTACAGATCAGAGGAGAAGGTAGTTGTTGAATGGGCAGAAATGGAATGCAGAGTCTGTCAGGAAGGATACACAATTGGTAGGGCAAAGGGGTAGGTTAACGTATGTCTGTTTTAGTGCAAGGAGTGTCAGAAATAGGAGTGATAAACTTAGAGCATGGATCAGTACTTGGAACTACAACATTGTGGCCATAATGGAGATATGGATTTCACAGGGACAGGAACGGTTGCTGGGTCTTCCAGGGTTTAGATCATTTAACAAGAACGGGGGGGGGGGGGGTAAAAGAGGAAGGGGGAGCAGCATTGTTAATTAGAGAGTGTATCATAGCTGCAGAAAAGGAGGTTGTTGAGGAGGGTTTGTTTACTGAGTCAGTGTGGGTGGAAGTCAGTAACAGGAAAGGAGCAGTCACTTTATTGGGTGTTTTCTAATGTGCTTCCCTCCCCATTCCAGCCAATCCAAGAGAGATAGAGAAACAAATTGGATAGCAGATCTTGGAAAGGTGCAGATGTAACAGAGTTGTTGTTATGGGTGATTTCAACTTCCCAGTATTAACTGAAACCTCCTTACTGCAGATGTTCTGGACTGAGCCAGTTTTGTCAGGTGCATCCAGGAAGGATTCCTGACTCCATATGTAGACAGGCTGACTGGGGGGAAGCTGTATTTGATGCTAGGCAACGAGCCAGGCCAGGTGTCAGATCTCTTGGTGGGAGAGCATTTCGATGACAATGATCACAACTGCTTCACCGTTACCATAGCCATGGAGAGGGACAGCAGCAGACAGTATGGGGTGGTATTTAATTGGGTTGGGGAAATTATACTGCTATTAGACAGGAGCTGTGGAGTATAAAGTGGGAACAACTGCTGTATGGAAAATGCACAACTGAAATGTGGAGGCTGTTTAAAGAGCATTTATTGCTCGTCTCGGATAACTTTGTCTCACTGAGACAGGCAAGGAACGGTGAGATGAAGGAGCCTTGGATGACAAGAGGAAGAAGGAAGCTCACTTCCTTCAGGTTAAGGAAGCAAGGTTCAGGCACCGCGTTAGAGGATTATGGGGTAGCTAGGAAAGAACTCAAAAGTGGACTGAGGAGAGCGAGGAAAGGGCACGAAAAAGCCTGAGCAGGACGGAAAACCCAAACATGTTCTAAACTTACATGAGGAATAAGAGAATGATCAGAGAGAGGGTAGGGCCGATAGTAGAGGGAACTTGTGCCTGGAGTCTCAAGAGGTAGGGAAGGCCCTAAATGAGTTTTTTTCCTTCAGTATTCACTAGAGAGAGGGACCTTGTTGATAGTGAGAACACCGTGGATCAGGTTAATACACATGAACAGATTGATATTAAGAAAGTGGATGTGCTGGAAATTCTGGGAAGCATCAAGACAGATAAGTCCTCAGGGCTGGACCCAGTATATCCAAGGTTACTGTGGGAAGTGAGGAATGAGAATGCTGCACCTCTGGTGATAATCTTTGCATCCTCACTCTCCGCAGGAGTAGTAGCGGATGATTGGAGGGAGGTGAGCGTTGCTCTGTGTTCAAGGAAGGGATTAGGGAAATCCCTGGGAATTACAGACCAGTCAGTCTTTTGTCTATGGTAAGCAGTGCACTGGAAAGGATTCTGAGAGGGAGGATTTCTGACTATTTAGAAAAACATAGTTTGATTAAAGATGGTCACCATGGCTTTGTGAGGGGCAGGAGAAAGTGAGGACTGCAGATGTTGGAGATTAGAGCTGAAAATGTGTTGCTGGAAAAGCGCAGCAGGTCAGGCAGCATCCAAGGAGCAGGAGAATCGACGCTTTGTGAGGGGCAGGTCATGCTTCACAAGCCTTACTGAGATCTTTGAGGATGTGACGAGACAAGTTGCTGAAGGATGAGCAGTGGATTACAGTAAGGCACTTGATAAGTTTCCTCATAGTAGGCTCATTCAGAAAGTCAGGAGGGATGGGTTACTGGGAGGTTTGACTGTTTGGATACAGAACTGACTGGCCAAAAGATGACAGCGAGTGGCAGTAGATGGAAAGTATTCTGCCAGTGTTGTCTCACATGGATTTGTTCTTGGGCCTCTGCTCTTTGTCATTTTTATAAATGACTTGGACAAAGAAGTAGACGGGTGGGTTAGTAAGTTTGTCAATGATACAAAGGTCAGTGGTTTCATAGACAGTGTCAAGGCTGAAAATGTGTTGCTGGAAAAGCGCAGCAGGTCAGGCAGCATCCAAGGAATAGGAAATTCGGCGTTATGGGCATAAGCCCTTCATCAGGATAGTGTCAAGGGCTGTTTCAGGCTACAACAAGACATTGACAGGATGCAGAGCTGGGCTGAGAAGTGTCAGATGGAGTTCAACCTGGATAAATGCAAAGTGATTCATTTTGGAAGATCAAATTTGAATGCTGAATACATGGTTAAAGACAGGAGTCTTGGTATTGTGGAGGAACAGCGAGATCTTGGGGCCCATGTACATAGATCCCTCAAAGCTGTCACTCAAGTTGATCGGGTTGTTAAGAAGGGACATGGTGTTTTGGCTGTCATTAACAGGGGGACTGAGTTTAAGAGCTGCGGGGTTATGCTGCAGCTCTATAAAATCCTGGTTAGACCATACTTGGAATATTGTGTCCAGTTCTGGTTGCCTCATTATAGGAAGGATGTAGATACTTTGGAAAGGGTGCAGAGGAGATTTACCAGGATGCTGCCTGGATTGGAGGGCTTGGCTTATGAGTAGAGGTTGAGTGAGCTAGGGCTTTTCACACTGGACAGAAGGAAGAGAGGTGACTTGATAGAGGTGTACAAGGTAATGAGTGGTATAGATAGAGGAGATAGCCAGAGAATTTTTCCCAAGGCTGAAATGGCTGTCACAAAGAGTCATAATTTTAAGGTGATTGGAGGAAGGTATAGGGGAGATGTCAGAGACAGGTCCTTTACACAAAGAGTGGTGGGTGTGTGGAATGCACTGTCAGTGGTGGTACTGGAGTCAGAGACATTAGGGACATTTAAGCAACTACTGGACAAGCACATGGGCAGCAGTAAATTGAGGCTTGTGTAGGTTAGGTTGGTCTTAGATTAAGATAAATGCTCAGCACAACATTGTGGGCCGAAGGGCCTGTACTGTGCTGTACTGTTCTATGTTCTATGATAAACTGAGATATTCCAGCATTGGGGGGCCAGGCATGTTAGTGACATAGAAGAACCATATTTTGGAAATGGAAATATTGCACCAAATTTATGCCCAAATAACCATTTGTAGTTTCTGAATCATTTTGCCAGAGTACGGATTTATTTTTCCATCAATTAGAAGATGTCATTGCGTCTCTTCCCTACTCCCATTCTGAATGAGATGTGGCTGTCTTGTATTTCTGCCACACAGTCAGAACACACATACACATGTAAACCTTACAAATACTGACCATCTATTTCAGAATATCCTAAAACCTCAAAAGCAGTTGTGTGATGTGCAGTAATACTAAAACTGCAGCTCACATCAGAGATAATAAATCCGTCAGAGCCTCCAAATCATTTTTCAAGTCTTTACTGTTCTCTGACATGAAACGACACCCATCAGTCTCCTTACAGCATGCCATCACTGTCAACCTCCAATCTGTCACTCTCCATCAATATTGCCAGTCGCCCTTCATCCAAACTTCATAATCTCCCATTCACACCATTAATTCATTAACAAAACTGATCCTCCCAATTAACAAACCAATCTCTCCCATTATTACTGTAGCCTTTATATTGACACTGTGAATCCCAATTACCACCTCCCCCCCCCCATTAACACTCCCAGCCCCATCTCTCAAAAACACGGCCTACTAACGTTCCCTCTAAGCTCCACACATGCGCAGCTGTTCCAACATTCCATACCTGGCAATTGGCATTGGCTTACCCATAGCAACATTGACTCTCTGGTTGCCCGGAAGTCACTGCCACATGTGGACCACAGCAGCCTGCGCAACTGGATAGAACATTAGAGGGAATGGTGCTGCCAACATCCTCAATGAGCACCGCTAATCCTTTAGAAACTGCACCAGTGAGAAAGAAAAGGAAATACTAGCTGCCCATTCTAATCTCATTTCCCAACATCTGGCTGTAGCAGGGTACAGCACGTCAGTTGCAGATCCCGGTTCCTTTTATTAACGAGTTCAGGATTTCTGCCTCCACCATCAATGTGGGCAGTGAATTTCACACACCCACCATCCTCCAGGTGACCCTAAGACTATAAGAAATAGGAATAGATCATTTGGCCCCTCCAGCTTTCTCCCCCATTCAATAGGATAACTACTGTTTACTCAGTCCTCATTCTTATGTCTACTCTCTTGGGTTTTCCCCATAACCACCAATTCTCTCCTTTATCAAGAATCTAACCATCTCTTCTTAAACGTATGCAGGATCTCTGCCCCCACAGCTCTCTGTGATTCACAACCCTCAGTGAAAAAAAAAATTCCTCCTCATCTCAGTCTTAATTCCTTGATTCGGACACTGCGCCCTCTGGTCCTGGGTTTCCTATGAAAGGCAGCACCCTCTCAGCATTTACTCTGTCAAGTCCCTGAAAAGTCCTGTATATTTCAATGAGATCACCTGTTTAGCCTTTGCTCATAAGACAGTCCTCCATACCAGGGATCATCCTAGCCAACCTTCTCGGAACTGCCTTATCTTTCCTTAAGTTAAGGGACTAAAACTGCTCACAATATTCCAGATGTGGTTCCACCAGTACCTTGTTCAATTGCAGAGGTCACATGACAACCAGGTTGTAGTCCAACAGAGTTATTTGAAATCATAAGCTTTCAGAACGCTGCTTCTTTATCAGGTGAAGTGGAGGGAAGGGCACAGAATTATAGGTGGAGAGATAATGGCAAGATAACTCCAGGTAATTAAGAATGTCAACAGATGAGTACAAATAATGTCAGTGGAGTGTCGACAAGTTGAATAGCAAATGAAGGGATGACCTACAAACCAATTAATTAAGGCTTAGTGAGATAATTACAAAAGTTCAAAAATAAGACGGTGCTAGAGTCAAACCAAATGGCTGGATGACCATGACAGATATTGGAGTCACATGATGAAGGTCTAAACAAAGTAATAAGTAATCCAAAACTGTCCAAACTAATAACAAGTTATCAAGGTGATGGTGTCAAAACAGAACAGTAAGGGAGATTGTGGGCGGCGCAGTGGCACAGTGGTTAGCACTGCTGCCTCACAGCACCTGAGACCCGGGTTCAATTCCCAACTCAGGCGACTGACTGTGTGGAGTTTGCACGTTCTCCCCGTGTCTGCGTGGGTTTCCTCCCACAGTCCAAAGATGTGCGGGTCAGGTGAATTGGCCATGCTAAATTGCCTGTAGTGTTAGGTAAGGGGTAAATGTAGGGGTATGGGTGGGTTGCGCTTTGGCGGGTCGGTGTGGACTTGTTGGGCCGAAGGGCCTGTTTCCACACTGTAAGTAATCTAATCTAATTTTACAAACACAACAGTGTGGTGGGGTTACATGTAGTTCAGTTTTGCTTAAATTTTAAATAAATGAAAATAATTTTTGTTAAGCTGGTGAATTTAAGATGAAAACTGAAGTACTAGAAGACTCAAATTATTTTGGTATGATCTTCATTCTTTGCTGTACATCTTCACTGGGAGTGTGTGTAATCTTCACTGGGAGTCAAACAGGTGATTGAAGGAAACAGTATTCACTTAGAGGAACATTTATCCCTCCTTCGTTGTGAAAGGGGATTCTCTTATGAGTGCAGCAACTTCAGCTCAGTTGTGTTAATATTAGAAAACACTTTATTTCCTTGCTTTTGTAAATAATGTATGTAGTGTTCTATTTTTGAGGTTGAAACGATATTTGAAAACTTTTTAAAAACAATTGGAGGTATATTTTATGTAGGTTTTGAGTTGATAAAAACCACTGGCCTGAAGTTCAAAAGTAAACAAAAAACAGAAACAAAACTTGTGTTTGTAAAATCTTCCTTAACTGACCTTGATAACTTGTTATTATCTCTCTATCTTAATTAGTTTCTTGAAGTTTGGATTATTTGTACCTTTGGTTAGACACTCATCGTGTGACTCACAGACACCTTTCATGCTATTCCAGTCACTTGGTTTGTCTCTAGCACCACCTTATTTTTTATGATTTTATAATGATCTCTCTGCTTTAATTAATCAGTTGGTAGGTCAGCCCTTCACTTGTTATCCAGCCTGTCGACACTCCATTTATACTCATCGGATGGCATTCCTAAATACCTGGAATTATCTTGCCATGATCTCTCTGCTTATATATTCTGTGCCTGTGCACTTCCCTCCACTTCAGCTGACAAAGGAGTAGAGCTCTGAAAGATTGTGATTTCACATAAACCTGTTGGATTATAGCCTGGTACTGTGTGACTTCTGACTTTGTCCACCCCAGTCCAACACCAGCGCCTCCATATCACTGTACAACTGCATTAAGACTTCCCTACTGTTTATACTCTGACCACCTTGAAATGAGGGCCAACATTCCATTAGCCTTCCTGATTACCTTCTGCACCTATGTGCTGGCTTTCTGTGTTTCATGCACAAAAATACCTGAAGTGCCTTTGTTTTGCAGCTTTCTACAGGTTTTCTCCATTTAAATAATATTCTGTACTTGTGTTCTCCCTTCCAAAATGAACAACTTCACGTGTCCCTAGATCAGTCCCTTTGCCAACTTTCAGTCCATTACTTAACCTATCAAGATCACTCTGCAAACTATCTGCAATCCTCTCACAACTTGCCTTTCCATCTATTTCATGTCATCTGCAACTTTAGCTATAGTACATTTAGAGTCATAGAGAAGCACAGCATGGAAACAGACCCTTCAGTCCAACCCATCCAGATACCCCAACCCAATCTAGTCCCACCTGCCAGCACCCGGCCCATATCCCTCCAAACCCTTCCTATTCATATATCCATCCAAATGCCTCTTAAATTTCGCAATTGTACCAGCCTCCACCATTTCCTCTGGCAGCTCATTCCATACACGTACCACCCTCTGTGTGAAAAAGTTGCCCCTTGGGTCCCTTTTATATCTTTCCCCTCTCACCCTAAATCTATGCCCTCTAGTTCTGGATTCCCCGATCCCAGGGAACAGACTTTGTCTATTTATCCTATCCATGCACCTCACGATTTTGTAAACCTCTATAAGGTCACCCCTCCGCCTCCAACGCTCCAGGGAAAACAGACCCAGCATGTTCAGCCTCTCCCTATAGCTCAAATCCTCCAACCCTGGCAACATCCTTGTTGCTTAATATATATTGTGGACAGTTGTCATTAATATATATTGTAAACAGTTGTGGTTTTAACACTGACCCCCCGTGAAACCCCACAGGTTATAGGTTAAGAAAGAACCCTTTTCCACACTTGCTGATTCCAGCCCACCAGCCTATTTTCTATCCAAGTCAATATACTACGTCCAACATGATGGGCTCTTATGAGCTGATCTTTTGTGAGGTGCCTTGTCCAATGCCTTCTGGATGTTCAAATACAATGTATTTGTTGGTTCCCTTCTATCCACTCTGATCGAGACTTGCGCGAAAAACTCTAATAAATTAGTCAGACATGACTGCTCTTTCATGAAGCTGTGGTGACTCTGCTCAATTAGATTATGACTTTCCAAATATTCTGTTATTATGGCTTAACGAATGATCCAGCATTTTTGCAACAACAGACATGAGGCTAATTGCCCTCTAGTTACCCACTTTTCCCCTCCCTCCCTTTTTCAATCAGGGTGTCAGATTGGCAGTTTTCCAATCTCTGGTACTTTGCCAGAATCCAAGGAATTTTGAAAATTACAACCAACACATCCAACATATAATTTACGACTGAGATAAGGAAGAATTTCTCCTCCTGGGGGGTTGAGTATCTGCGGAACTCCTTGTCACAAAGAGCTGAGGGGACAGAATCCTTCTGTATATATTAGGCTGAGGTAGATTGATTCTTGATCACTGGTGGGAAAAGGCAGGAAAATGGGCATTAGGAATTTCGGATCAGCCACGACCCTACTGAATGGCAGATCAGACTTAAAGAGCTGAAAAGCCATATAGTTTAATCTATGCTTTTCTGAATAATAGCTTATTCTGTCTCTCAGAACTGATTGTAATAATTTTCCCACCATCAAAATAAAATTGACTGGCTGATAATTGTTTGTCTTAGCTCTTCCATCTTTTAAGCAATGGTACAATATTTGTAGACATCCAGTCCTTTGGTACCTCACCTGTAATCCCATTAACAATGCCAACCTCCCCCATTAGCAATTATAATCTCTCCCCCAATAACAGTGCCAACCTCCCCCATTTACATATTCCCAAACCCTCTATTTACACTCCTACTCTTCATCTCCTTCGTTAACATACTCCCTCTCCCCTGCCATCTTGCCAAACCTTCTTTAACATGCCAATAAACATTCTTCCCCATTAACACTCGTAATCCCACACTGACTAAACCCTTTTTCTACTGTGTTCAATCTCCTTTCTTTCTCAACACACTTTAAGATTGTCCAATTTGTATCCTTGTTTCACTCAGCAATCTCTTTCCTTTCCCCTCTGATCGTATACATTCCATGCTTTCTTTTCAATTACTCCACCCACTTTCCCTCTCTCTAATTTATCATTCACAACTCCTACTGTGGATATGGAGAGTTTGTAATGTATCATTTCACAAAGCTTTCACGAGAATGTCCATTCACCGTGTGTAACAGAACTCCCAATATAAAAAGGAGATATAGAATCATAAAAAGATTACAGCACAGAGGGAGTTTGTTTGGTAGATTAGATTCGATTACTTACAGTGTGGAAACAGGCCCTTCGGTCCAACAAGTCCACACCGACCCGCTGAAGCGCACCCACCCAGACCTATTCTCCTACACTTACCCTTTCACCTAACACTACAGGCAATTTAGCATGGCCAATTCACCTGACCTGCACATTTTTGGACTGTGGGAGGAAACCGGAGCACCCGGAGGAAACCCACGCAGACACGGGGAGAATGTGCAAACTCCACACAGACAGTCACCCGAGGCGGGAACTGAACCCGGGTCTCTGGCGCTGCAAGGCTACGGGGGAAGAGCAAGGGAGTGGCTTTGGGCATGTTACTCCTGAAGAGGGCTAGCAGGAATACTTCATACCAAACAAACTCCTCCTGTGCTGTAATCTTTTTATAATTCTATATCTCCTTTTCTGTTGGGTGTTCTGTTACACATGGTGAATGGAAATTCTTGTGAAAACTTTGCAATGCCTTTCCCCTCATGTTTTTGTCCAATTCCATCTTGAAAATCAGAAAATAAATCCTCCTCCAACACAATCTCATACTGTCCTTGCGCCACACAAAAACACATTTCCCTCATTTTTGTCTTTAATTCCTTGCCATTCACCCTATATTGGCGCAGTCTGCTTCTCAACTGCTAAAATAGTATAAATCGTTAATAGTACAGTACAAAACATACCATAATAAATAACTGCACTAATGGAAATAAAGCTTGGAAAGCTTTGAGAGGCTAAAGGAAAATAGGACTGAAGTCATGAACGAGCTTTGAGAAGATTTGTAGCTCAGGTTGAGGTTCTGGATGTAGGTTTGCTCGCTGAGCTGGAAGGCTCATGTTTAGACGTTTCGTCATCCTATTAGGTAACATCTTCAGTTGGCCTCCAGACAAAGCACTGCTGATGATTTCTGCTTTCTATTTATATGTTGGGGCTTCTTTGGGTTGGTGATGTCATTTCCTGTGTTCTTCTCAGGGGTTGGTAGATGGAGTCTAACTCGATGTGTTTGTTGATAGAGTTCCAGTTGGAATGCCACGCATGATAATTCCTAGAAGCATGGCATTCTTACTGGAACTCAATCAACAAACACATCGAATTAGACCCCATCTACCACCCCCTGAGAAAAAGCACAGGAAATAATATCACCACAGGAAATGACATCACCAACCCAAAGAAACTCAAACATATAAATAGAAAGTGGGAATCATGAACAGTGCTGTGCCTGGAGGCCATTGATGATGTTACCTAGTAGGGTGATGAAATGTCTGGGAATGAACCTTCCAACTCAGTGAGCAAACCTACATCCAGAACTGAAATCATTAAGTCAGATTTTTGTTTTGTGTAAACATGGCTGCAAAGAGGTAACTTTGTAATAAATGGGACTGGGACATGATGTGTTTGCTTCACTTTTCAGCCCAGTAATAAGTAGTGCATGGTGCTCCTTGCTCTGATTGCATTACCCCAGTTACGGTTTCAACAGGCATGAGTAACCCAGAGGGAAAAAAGTGCAGTCAAAAGCCAACAGTACTTGGACATGAACACACTGGGTATACTATAACTCCATCCGAGGCATTCAAGATGAAGAGGACCAGTATATTTCATTCACAAGTTTTATCATTTCTTTTCCTTCTGTGAAATGTTTGCCAAATATTTGAAGGTTTATGAAGGTAATCCCACTTTAAAATTCTGCTGTAACTCGATCATTCCTGGCTCTAAATAACTCAGAACTCTGTACATACTTTCGCAGAGTTGGTGATACTATCCCAGTAAGGAGAGGGAAATTCCAGTCGTCCAACAAGAATCTGGTCAAACAAGTCTTCCTGGACATTGTTCTCACTAGAGAAACACAAAAACAGGGTTATTACAGAAGAATGTGGAAATGACTTGAATCGATCCATTTAACGTACCTGTTTCTGGATTCTTGAGACTCTCAGTAAATACAGAAAAATAATTTGAGCAAAGGAGATGGCTTCTTGTGTCCATAGACAGATAGATGAAATGTGTCAAATACACTGTTGAGAGTCTGGTGCTGGAAAAACACAGCAGGTCAGGCAGCAACCATGGAGCAGGAGAATCAACGTTTTGGGCAAAAGCCCTTCATCAGCTTTTCCAGCACCACACTCTCAAACTCTAACCTCCAGCATCTGCAGTCCTCACTTTCAGCAAATAGACTGTCGTCAGGGCTTTCAACCTGCAGACTAACCAGTTCTGTCAGCGATACGGAAATTATCAATGTGTCTTCTGAATAGAGTTTTCAAGGAAAATGAATGTAACAGCTCAATCCTAATGTGCACTGCAGTTAGCATGCATTCTGTGGCACAAACAATGGTGAATTGATTAGTGCACACCATTAATAAAGCAGTAATTTTGGTGTCTGAATGTGTGGAGTTAAATGTGAGAAACAGGAAGGTGTACAATGCTCCCTGTTCCTCCACAAGTTGCACTAGTTTGGTACCTTGCTAAGGAACCAGCTGCAGCGTGATAAAGTTTACTTACATTCAATGTCTCTGACATTGAACAATTAACTTTTAATTGTTCAGAGTTACAATTTTTTCAGATTTTAATTACTCTTGGCAATTTAATAAAAACCAACTTTTAATTTTATCTTTGTCGTTTCTCTCTGCTCTCTGTACATGATTTAACGTTGAATTAAATATTTTAGTTTACACTTGCTGTTTAGACCTAAATGCCTCAGGAAGAATTCTTTAATCTGATCAGTCGAAGACCCATCTCAATTGTATGGCCCATCCCTACTGGTCCCAAATTCCTATACAGAGGAACCTTGATTATCCGAATATCAATAATCCGAATATCGAATTATCTGAAGGGGATCTCAAGGTCCCGATAGTAACATTACGTCAAAGAGCTATTTCAACCCTGATCATGATATTTGTTCACAGGTACAATGAATAAAAGCGAACTCAGCTCACTGAAATGCTTCTGAGAACAGTCCTGGACAGTCCAGACACCGTCTCTAAATGTATAGAGGTTTACAAAATTATGAGGGGCATGGATAGGGGTAAATAGGCAAAGTCTTTCCCTGGGGTCGGGGTAGTCCAGAACTAGAGGGCATAGGTTTAGGGTGAGAGGGGAAAGATATAAAAGAGACCTAAGGGGCAACTTTTTCACGCAGAGGGTGGTACGTGTATGGAATGAGCTGCCAGAGGAAGTGGTGGAGGCTGACACAATTACAACATTTAAAAGGCATCTGGATGGGTATATGAATAGGAAGGGTTTGGAGGGATATGGGCCGGGTGCCTGGCAGGTGGAACTAGATTGGGTTGGGATATCTGGTCGGCATGGACAGGTTGGACCGAAGGGTCTGTTTCCATGCTGTACATCTCTATGACTCTATGACTGACCTGCCACCCTCTCTCTCTCCTCGGAGTTCTACAGAGGGGTGTACCCTAAACCCCCCCCTTCCCCAGATAATCTCTCCAACATTGTCCTGTACAGGGCAGAGGTGGAACTTGTCAAAAAGTCAAAATTAAAGGGTGTGTGTGCGTTTGTGTGTGAACGTGCGTGCTGTTTGGAGACTCACACCCCAAGGAAACAGGAATCTTACTGCTGATGTTCAGTCCAGCTGCCTGAGGAGGTGGGATGGTGTATCGGATCAGGTTAGGGGGTGGGTGGGGGAGCAGTGCTGGACGGGGTTGTGGGGCGTACAGGCGCGGGGTGGGAACGGACGGGGTAGGGGGGGGCCTGCTGCCCAGGAAAGAATAAAGATGTTCTTGAGCATCTCTGTTCCATTAATTGCTGCCACATTAACAACAGTATTTAAACTCAGCAGGAGCTGGTAACGTGGGAATACTGAATTTTCACAACCTCCACGTGAGCTTTTGTATCTCCAGTTTTTGTTCTTAGAACCTGCAATGAACTTGGAACTTTGGCAGCTTTTAGAGTAACAGTTTACTTCTAGTTAGTTAATGTTCTGTCACCAAATGCAAGAGCACGTGTTCCTCACACGAGCTGCACACTCTCAGGATAAACGTGCTTGTTTGTACTAGGGTAGGAAAGAAGACAATTCCTGACTTTGAGAAGCTTGAAGCAGATTACCTGCGGAATGGGGGGAAGCCACACAGGAGGATGTATGTAATGACTCCTGCTGCCCAAATGTCAACCTTTAATCCATATCTGTAAAAATAATTAATAATATAGGAATGTTAAAATAACAGAAATAAAGCAACTAGTTCCAATCCAACCATTCCCTGTCTACAGGTTAAGCTTCAGATATCTTTCTTCCATCAATTCCATTTTATCCCTTGTCTCCACAGAAATGCACTTAATTTTCTTTAAGCCGACTATACTGCTGGGCTTCCTTTGTAAATAATTCTATAATCTTATCTCTTTTGAGGAAGGTGATATGGCAGGGGGAAGACAGGAATGGGGCTAGTTGTCAACTAATCTCAGCAAGAAAAGTTAAGTCCAGAAACGATCAGCATTATGACGATGATTACCAACTCACCTTTATTATCCAGAAAGTCAAGAATTGTAAAAGGATCATCATTCCTCTTAGCTGTGAAACTTTTTTAAGAAATTTTAAAAATGTAAATGCGAAAAAAACTTACTTTCTGCTTCAGTTTTTTCATTTGCTCTTCCCCTCTCCCTTGTTTCTCTCACTGTACGTGAATTAGACTCATAGAGATGTACAACTCAGAAACAAACCCTTCGGTCCAACTCGTCCATGTCGACCCGATATCCTGACCTAATCTAGTCCCATTTGCCAGCACTTGGTCCATATCCCTCGAAACCCTTCCTATTCATATACTCAACCGGATACTTCTTAAATGCTGTAACTGTACCACCTCCACCACTCCCTCTGGCAACTCATTCCATACACGTACCACCCTCTGTATGAAAAAGTTGCCCCTTAGGTCCCTTTTATATCTTTCCCCTCTCACCTTAAACCTAAGCCCTCTAGTTCTGGACTCCCCCAACCAAGGGAAAAGACCTTGTCAATTTATCCTATCCACGCCTTTCACGACTTTATAAACCTTTATAAGGTCATGCCTCAGCCTCCAACAATCAGGGAAAACAGCCCCAGCCTGTTCAGCCTCTCCCTATAGGTCAAATCCTCCAACCCTGGCAACATCCTTGTAAATCTTTTCTGAACCCTTTCAAGTTTCACAACATCTTTCCAATAGGAAGGAGACCACAATATTCCAACAGTGGCCTAACCAATACATGACCTCTCAACTCCTATTTTCAATGCTCTGACCAATAAAGGAAAGCATGCCAAACACCTTCTTCACTATCTTACCTACCTATTTTCAAGGAACAATGAACAAATGTACTCCCATGTCTTTTTGTTCAGCAACACTGCCTGGGACCCTATCATTAATTGCATAAGTCCTGCTCTGATTTGCTTTTCCAAACTGCAGCACCTCACATTTATCTAAATTAAACTCCATCTGCCACTCCTCAGCCCACTGGCCCATCTGATCAAGATCCCGTTGGACTCTGACATAACCTTATTTGGCCTCCACTACACCTCCAATTTTGGTGTTATCTGCAAACCTACTGACTATATCTCCAAATGTTCACATCCAAATAATTTATATAAATGATGAAAAGTAGTGGAACTAGCACCGATCCTTGTGGCACTCCCCTGCTCACAGGCCTCCAATCTGAAAAGGAACCCTCCACCATCACCCTCTGTCTTCTACCTTTGAGCCAGTTCTGTATCTAAATGGCTAGTTCTCCCTGTATACCGTGAGATCTAACCTTGCTAATCAGACTCCTGTGGGGAACCTTGTCGAACGCCTTACTGAAGTCCACAAGATCACGGCTACAGCTCTGCCCTCATCAATCCTCTTTATACTTCTCCTAAAAACTCAATCAAGTTTGTGAGACATGATTTCCCATGCATAAAGCCATGTTGACTAATCCTAATCAGTTCCTAACTTTCCAAATACATGTATATCCTGTCCCTCAGGATTCCCTCCAACAACTTGCCCACCACTGAGGTCAGGTTCACTGGTCTATAGTTCCCTGGCTTGTCCTTACCACCCTTCTTAAACAGTGACACCATGTTAGCCAACCTCCAGTCTTCCGGCACCTCACCTGTGACTATTGATGATACAAATATCTCAGCAAGAGGCCCAGCAATCACTTCCCTAGCTTCCCACAGAGTTCTAGAGTACACCTGATCGGGTCCTGGGAATTTATCCACTTTTATGTATTTCAAGACATCCAGAATCTCTTCCTCTGTAATCTGGACATTTTTCAAGATGTCACCATCTAATTCCCTACAGTCTATATCTTCCATGTCCTTCTCCACAGTAAACACTGATGTAAAATACTTGTTTAGTATATCTCCCCCATCTCCTGCGGCTCCACACAAAGGCTGCCTTGCTGATATTTGAGGGGCCCTAGTCTCTCCCTAGTTGACCTTTTGTCCTTAATGTATTTGTGAAAACCCTTTGGATTCTCGTTAGCCCTATTTGCCAAAGTTATTTCATGTCCCCTTTTTGCCTTTCTGATTTCCCTCTAAAGAATACTCCTACTGCCTTTGTACTCTTCTAAAGATTCTCTCTATCTCTGCTGTCTATACCTGACATATGCTTCCTTCTCTTCTTGACCAAGTCCTCAATTTCTCTTATCATCCAGCATTCCCTATACCTACCAGCCTTTCCTTTCACCTTAACAAGTATATACTGTCTCTGGACTCTCGTAATCTCATTTCTGAAGGCTTCCCATTTTCCAACCGTCCCTTTACCTGCGAACATGTGCCCCACATAATCAGCTTTTGAAAGTTCGAGCCTAATACCATGATATTGGCCTTCCTCCACAATTTAGAACTTCAACTTTTAGATCTGGTCTATCTTTTTCCATCACTATTTTCTAACTAATAAAATTATGGTCGCTGGCCCCAAAGTGCTCCCCCACTGACACATCAGTCACCTGCCCTGCCTTATTTCCCATTAGTAGGTCAAGTTTTGCACCTTCTCTAGTAGGTACATCCACATACTGAATCAGAAAATTGTCTTGCACACACTTAGCAAATTCCTCTCCATCTAAACCCTTAACACTATGGCAGTCCCAATCGATGTTTGAATAGTTAAAATTCCCTACCACAACCACCCTATTATTCTTACAGATAGCTGAAATCTCCTTACAAATTTGTTTCCCAATTTCCCTCTGACTATTAGGGGGCCTATAATACAATCCCAACAAGGTGATAATCCCTTTCTCATTTCTCAGTTCTACCCAAATAACTTCCCTGGACGTATTTCCGGGAATATTCTCCCTCAGCACAGCTGTATTGCTATTCCTTATCAAAAATGCCACTCCCCCTCCTCTCTTGCCTCCCTTTCTATCCTTCCTGTAGCATTTGTATCCTGGAACATTAAGCTGCCAGTCCTGCCCATCCCTGAGCCATGTTTCTGTAATTGCTATGATATCCCAATCCCATGTTCCTCACCATGCCCTGAGTTCATCTGCCTTCCCTGTTTGGCCCCTTGCATTGAAATAAATGTAATTTATCACCTACCTTGTTCTTTGCTTTGTTGCTGCCTCTCCTGACTGTTTGACTTGCTTCTTTTCCCAACTGTACCAATCTCAGATTGATCGCTTCCCTTACTAGTTCCCTGGACCCCACCCCCATTCCCCCCAATTTACTAGTTTAAATCCTCCCGAGCAACTCCTGCAAATCTTCCTGACAGTATATTAGTCCCCTTCCAATTTAGGTGCAATCTGTCCTTCTTGTACAGGTCACTTCTACCCCAGAAGAGATTGCAATGATCCAAAAACGTGAACCCTTCTTCCCTGCACCAGCTCCTCAGACATGCATTCATCTGCTCTATCCTCCTATTCCTACCCTCACTTGTAACACAGGGAGGAATCCAGATATTACTACCCTTGAGGACCTCCTTTTTAAAACTCATGCCTAACTTCCTATATTTTTCCTTCAGAATCTCAACCTTTTCCCTTCCTATGTTGTTAGTTCTAATGTGTACAGTCACCTCGTGCTGGCTTCTCTCCCCCAGGAGAACTTTCCGCACCCTCTCTGAACATCCTTGACCCTGGCACCAGGGAGGCAACCCACCATTCTGATTTTTCGCTGCTGGCCACAGAAACGTCTGTTTGTACCTCTGACTAGACACTCCCCTAACACAATCAATCACTTGGAACCCAACATACCCTTCATAAGTTTAAAGCCAGTCCCGATACCAGAAACTTGGCTGTTCACGCTACATTCCTCTGAGAGTCCATCATCCACTACATCTTCCAAAACAGCATACTTGTTTGCAATGGGAATAGCCACAGGAGAGTCCTGCACTACCTGCCTTATCTTTCCTGGAGTTAACCCATGTACCTGACTGTATCTGCAGCTTTTCTCCCTTCCTATAACTTCTATCCATCATACCCCATAGCTCTTGTAAATTCCTCATTACCTCTAACCGCCGTTCCAACCGATCCATATGACCGTGTAGTGTTTGCAACCAAAGACCCTTCCTGCAGACTTAATCATTAGTAACATGGAAACCCTTCGTAAACTCCCACATCCAACAGGAAGAGCATATCACTCTACTTAAGGCCATCTTTGCTCCTTCACAATCTTCAAAACCAGAATATAGCACCGTCTTATTACTCTTTAAAAAAAAAGCAGTGCTCCAGGATAGATTAGATTAGATTACTTACAGTGTGGAAACAGGCCCTTCGGCCCAACAAGTCCACACTGACCCGCCGAAGCGCAACCCACCCATAGCCCTACATTTACCCCCTACCTAACACTACAGGCAATTTGGCATGGCCAGTTCACCTGACCTGCACATCTTTGGACTGTGGGAGGAAACTGGAGCACCCGGAGGAAACCCACGCAGACACGGGGAGAACGTGCAAACTCCACACAGTCAGTCGCCTGAGCGGGGAATTGAACTCGGGTCTCTGGCGCTGTGAGGCAGCAGTGCTAACCACTGTGCCACTGTGCTGATAACTTACGAGAAAGTGAGTACTGCAGATGCTGGAGCTCAGAGTGGGAGAGTGTGGTGCTGGAAAAACACAGCCGGTCAGGCAGCATCCGAAGAGCAGCAGAGTCAATGTTTCAGGCATGAGCCATTCATCAGGAATGAGGGGGAAGGGCTTATACTTGAAATGTCAATTCTCTTGCTCCTCGGATGCTGCCAGACTGGCTGTACCTTTCCAGCACCACACTCTCTGACTCCAGCTAACTTAGTACTTAGAGTTTATATTTTTATAATTTAATTAAGAGGAAGATCTCAATAAAATATAATTAAGACTGAACTCAATCTACTCACTACTGTAGACTTACAGCAAGGTTATACGCTAAAAACTATGCACTTATCTGTTCCTGTGCTGCAAGCTCTCCCACACAGGTTCCTCCAAGGTATATTTCACTGTTTATTCATTTTTCGTGCATGCACTCCAATGTGCAGAGATCCATGAACTCAAACAGCAATGGCAGTATCTATGCAGATTCACTGCAGTGTCAGTTAGCAGTATAGATTTCTTTCTCTCTCTCCCTTGCTGACCATGGGACGCTGCCTTTTGTCTATCATCCTCCTTTGAAAAGTGCCATTGTTTTGATCCTTTTTCCCCAAAGTTCCAAAACAATGCAACAGCATATAAGACAGTAATTGCTGCTCCTGGGATTCGAGGAAATCACCACCAACACCTAAAATACCTCAATAAAGGAGTAACTCTTACAGGCACAATTTCTTCTCACTCTGTATCTTGGATGACCCAGAATCTTTCTTGACACTGAATTCAGTCATTCGAATTTACTCTCTAGCTCAGATCATGTATGTCTCATCCTTTTAATCACATTGATTAAAGAGAAACAACATTATTCATCGAGGTCCCTGCTTCATTGCACCATTATTAGCTCACACTTGTGGCAAAACAAAGGCAAAAAAAATTCGAAGCTTAAACGTGCACCAACATGTCTAACTAATGGGACATGCTGAGAGTTACCCCACTTCAGCCAAAACATGCCCAGCCAAAGGGTGTCTGGTCACGGCGTACCCGCTCTCTGCGATGATCTCTGGAGCGACGTATGTTGGTGTACCACACACTGTGTACAGGGGCCCATCCACCACAGTTGCCAGACCAAAGTCACCCAGTTTCAAGGACTTAGTTCCATCTGCATATTCACAAACCTATTGGAGACAAAACAAAAACTGCTGATTAACAAAGCATGCAAGTAGGCACATTTGAAATTACTCACTGTATTTGCTTTATTTTCAATAGCTATAATAAAGTCCAATTAATCATTTTTCCCAAAATAATTTCAAACACCGTCATTCTTCAAGATTATATCTATGTCTTTTGGCTACATAGAAGTCCAATGTAATGTCACTTAATTCCGATGCAGCTCTTGCATTCCTTTGGAACCTAACATGTGAATCACAGCTGCCATATTTCATACTAAATGATGACAGAAAGAATAAAAACAGGAAGTTGTTACATTTCCGTTTCCTCACAAAAAGCATTCTTCCTGTTGAGGACAAGATCAGCTCCTACAGGTAAGCATTCTAGTTGCCTATAATACAAACTTATAACTTAGGAAGAACATAATGCCTTTGTTAAAAATGGATCTGTTTATAAATTGAATTTCAATTGCATATTCTCCTCAATTTAAATGACATCAAATATGTTCATATAAGTCTAAAGTATCAAATAGATTTTTTTTTGAAATAGAACATTTTAAAATAGAGCACGTACATCCAGTTAGTCAAAATTGCCTAACCATCTCAGAAGGTGACATCTTACCACTGTGTTTGGTCAATAGTACAGAAAAGAACAGAAAAATTGAAACTTTATATTTCTTATATTTCATGCATTCCTGTCTTATACAGAAACAAACTGTCAAAGATCTGTAGGAGTGAGGATTTGGACATGCTATAGTGAAGTGAGAAGAATTACCATTTTACACACAGACCTTCTGTCTCGACCTGACAAAGGGTCTACACTCAAGACATTAATTATCTCCAGAAACTCTCCTCTTTTGTCCAACAACATGGGATTTTGTCACCTTATTCTACTTTTACACATCCAGTCTTAGAGAATCACTTCCCACTTTTACATCTGGTGACCGATTCTCCCTGTAAATCTTTTTATTTGTATATGGAACTCTGAGGTGGTGACTTCTGAAAATGGAAGTTAATATGTTTGCATGCTGATCACTCCAATCAATGTGTGTAGGAACTCAGTGTCCCAAGGATGTGAGTGGGAGAGTTTACTGGGAGGAGGAGGAGGATGGTATAAAAGGCATATTTTCCTCTCTAATATCACTACCTGCAAGTTCTCCTCCAACTCACAGCATCCTGACTTAGATGGAGACTCCAGCTGTGTCTTCAATGCTGTTGGATTAAAATCTTGGAACTCCTTTTTGAACAACACTGTGGTGTACCTACAGCTATTGGAATGCAGCAGTTCAACTCATCACCTACTTCTCAAGGGTTATTAAGGAGGGACAACAGATGCTGGCGTTGTCAATTGCATCCAAGTTCTGTTAAAAATATTAGAAATCAGGAAGTCAGTCTACATTGCCACTGAATTATTTTTTGCTGAATATGGCTGCTTGTGCAGCACGGTGGCTCAGTGGTTAGCACTGCTGTCTCACAGCGACAGGGACCCAGGTTCAATTCCTACTTCAGATGACTGTCCGTGTGAAGTTTGCACATTCTCCTTGTCTCTGTGTGGGTTTCCTCCCACAATCCAAAGATGTGCAGGTTAGGTGAATTGGCCATGGGAAATTGCCCATAGTGTTCAGGGATATGTTGGCTAGGTGCATTAATCAGGGGTAAATGCAGAGTAATAGGGTAGGGGAATGGGTCTGGGAGGGTTACTCTTCGGAGGGTCAGTGTGGACCGGTTGGGCCAAATGGCCTGTTTCCACACTGTAGGGGTTCTATGAGATTGAAATTCCATCATCAATGTCATCATTAAATCCTTTTGATTCAGTAAGAGGAATGCCGAACAAATGTTAATGTATTTTTAGCCAGCTCCATAAGAATTCAAGAAAACCTACTCCAAAATCAACTTTTGTCAGATTGACCACGATGTCCAGATAACCGAAAACCATCTTCCCCCACCGGGTTCTGCATTCTCAGCTCTCAAATGGCCAACTTGTTTTTAAATCCATTCACGGGACGTGGGCTTTGTGGGCGAAGCCAGTATATTGCCCATCCCTTACTGTCCAGAATGCAGGCTAGAGTCACACCAGCTGTGGTTCTGGAGTCCCATGTAGGCCAGACCAAGTAAGGATGGCTGATTTTCTTCTCTAAAGGAGATCTGAGAACCAGATGGGGTTTTTTGGGGGGATTACATGATTGCCATTAGGGCTTACTTTTCATTCTGCTTTTCAAAGAAAGAAAAAGACTGTCTGAAGCTCTCCTGGAAGTGCAGCAGCTTTGACATTATTGACTGGGTAAGGTTTGCTAACAATTATTCAGAATGGTGATACTTTGTCCTTCAAGCTACCTCATGCTTTGAGTCATAATGTGTTAAAGATTAGGCAAAGCAGAGACACAGAAGGAAAGAAAAGGAAGCAAATTCTGCACCTCACTGTCTTGTGGGATCTCTTGCCTCATAAGCCCAAAGACACACAGGTCTATAAGCGGCCTTTTCAGTTCATCAAGAACCATGACAGAAACTCATGACCCTGAGTAACTGCTGTGCTAATATCAAAGGATGGTCACCACCGATGAGTCCTGTACCCAGATGTGTAGCAGGCTACTTAAGATCAAGTCTCTCAGCGTTTCTTTATTTTATATTTGTATAATTAGTGACTAAAGCTTTGCACTGAGTGATTTTATTTAGAAACAAGGCTCGTCTGGTGAATATCACTGATTTCACATCAGGCCCTACAGGTGTTTTAAGCTTTCAGGGTGTTGAGAAAACATGACAAGCAGATGCAACCATTTAACAAAAGACGCTGATAGGGCTGGCCTCCTACCACAACCTCAAAGTGAGCTATAATAGTGGTAATCGCAAAAGGATTAGTAATGTTCCTGACCAAGCAAGATATTTATTTCATCTGATAGCACCCCAGCTGTTCATGCACTCAACTCATCTAGCATAATTAATAATGAATAAAATAAATTAAAAGCATGTTAACATTTTTTAAAACTTCATTGAAAGGCTTTTGATTGTCTGGAGAAATGGTAATTAATTAACTTACAAAAGACTCATCTTTGGGTAAGGGTTTGCATTTTCTTAAAGAAACAGAAAGGACACAATGGTATGATGCTGCCTGCATTGGGTAACAGAGGTGGGCAGGCCGCTCATCAATCCAAATAGCTCTTTGGTGTTGGTTTAATTTGTTCTGAGGGAGACTCTTGCTGAATATCCTGCATAACAGCAAATAAAACACTACCCCCTGTGTTGGTATGTCAATGGCTTCAAGTAGCTTGGTCCCATGTTGGTTGATGGTACTGCCAATGAAAGGAAGGCATAAAATTACATCATCTTCCTACCTCCACAGTCACCTCTTGACAGCTTTTCCTATCTCTCAATTTGGAGAAGCAAACTGCAAGTGTTAGGTAGATAAACATCTCACAGCATCACTGGGCAGCAAGTATTCCAATACAGCTATATTCTGATAAAAATGTTGACTTGTGTGCCTCTTCCAAACCAACAAATAAAAATCAGTCAAGTCTGATAAGAAAGTCAACAGTTTGTCATGCGTTACAAATAAAGTAACCAGAATAGAGAGTTCTGGCCACCTGGGGAAAATTGTTGTCTAAATTTTTTGACAACTTGAAGCCATTTTAATAAAAAAAAACACTGGCCTGAAGGAAATAAAGTATAAAAATGTGAAGGATCAGGGCAAAGCATTTCAATCCAACTTCAGGAAGCAACCAGGTACCAAGATTGCTTCCATGATTTTCACACCAAATTCCTGTTGAATTCCCTTTGAAGATTACTGATGTAACCTCTCTCAATTTCTTCCAAAGCAATGTATTCCAAACAAAAATCCCCTTTTATATGAAGTAGTTTTACCTGCTGGGTGAAACAATATTCCCTTATCTGAGCTTTACCCTGTCCTTCCTTGTTAACATTGTTGTTCGCCAGATCTTGGTAGGTACAAGACCATTAGAAATGGCTGGATGGGTGCAGCTCTAATAACAGTCAAGAAAATTGACACCATCCAAGACAAGGCAATCCACATGTTCGGAACCATCGTTCACATTCTCTGCCTCCCCACCCATGCACAATAGTAATAGTATGTTCTATCTGCAAGATGAACTGCAGTAACTCACAAAGGGCCATTTGACAGCACCTTCTAAACACAGGACATCTACTATCAAGAACATCAAGAGTAGCAGATACGTGCTGACACCACCACTGACAAGTTCCCCTCTAAGCCACACACACCATCCTGTCTTGGAACTATATTCACATCCCTTCCCTATCATTGCGTCAAAGTCCTTTCCTTATAGTCAAAAGAGCAAAGAAGGAAGAGAACAAACAAAATTACAGCACAGGAACAGACCCTTCAGCCCTCCAAGTCTGAGCCGATCCAGTTCCTCTATCTAAAGCCATCGCCTGTTTTCCAAGGATCTGTATCCCTGTGTTCCCTGCCCATTCATGTATCTGTCTAGATACATCTTAAATGACGCTATCGTGACTGCCTTGACCACCCCTGCTGGCAACACATTCCAGGCACCCACCACCCTCTGCGTAAAGCACTTCCAATGAATATCTCCTTTAAATATCTCACTTTGAACTCGTGATCCCCAGTAATTGTGTCCCCACTCTGGGAAAAAGTTTCTTGCTATCCACTGTCTATAAATCTCATGATTTTGTAGACCTCAATCAGGTCCCCCCTCAACAGCTGTCTTTCTAATGAAAATAATCATAAATTACTCAACCTCTCTTCATAGCTAGTGCCCTCCATACCAGGCAACATCCTGGTGAACCTCCTCTGCATCCTCTCCAAAACATCTACATCCTTTTGGTAATGTGATCACCAGAACCGTACACAGTATTCCAAATGTGGCTGAACCAAAGTCCTACACAACTGTAACATAACCTGCCAACTCTTGTACTCAATACCCTGTTCACTGAAGGAAATCATGCCATACACCTTCTTGACCACTCTACTGACCTGCGTTGACACCTTCAGGGAACAATGGACCTGAACACCCAGATCTCTCTGTACATCAATTTTCCACAGGGCTTTTCCATTTACCGTATAGTTTGCTCTAGAATTGGATTTTCCAATCCTCACTTTGCATTTTCCTGGATCAAACTCCATCTGCAATTTCTCTGCCCAACTCTCCAGTCTATCTATATTCTGCTGCATTTTCTGTCAGTCCCCTTCACTACCTGCTACTCCACCAATCTTAGTGTCATCTGCAAACTTGCTAATCTGACCACCCTATACCTTCCTCCAGATCATTTATAAATATCACAAACAACAGTGGTCCCAACACAGATCCCTGTGGAACATCACTGGTCTCAGGTCTCCATTTTGAGAAACTCTCTTCCACTATTAGTCTCTGTCTCCTGTTTCCCAGCTAGATTTCTATCTATCTAGCAAGTACACCCTGGACCCCTTGCAACTTCAGTTTCTCCATCAGCCTACCATGGGGAACCTTATCAAACACCTTACTAAGTCCAGTTAAATGACATCTACAGCCCTTCCTTCCTCAATCAGCTTTGGCACTTCCTCAAAGAATTCTATTAAGTTGGTAAGACATGATCTTCCCTCCGCAAAACCATGCTGCCTATCACTGATTAGCCCATTTTCTTCCAAATGTAAATATATCCTGGCCCTCAGCATCTTCCCTACCACTGTTGTCAGGCTCATGGTCTATGATTACCTGCATTATCCTTGCTAACCTTCTTAAACATTAGCAATTCTCCAATCCTCTGGGACCTCACCTGTATTCAAGAATGCGGCAAAGATATCTGTTAAGGTCCCAGCTATTTCCTGTCTTGCTTCCCTCAGTAACCTGGGATAGATCCCATCTGGACCCAGGGACTTGTCCATCTTAATGCCTTTTAGAATAACCAACACTTCCTCCATCCTTATGCCATCTTGACCTACAGTATCTATGCCGAACCTCAACTGGTTCTCTCATGTCCCTCTCCTCAGTGTTTACTGACACAAAGTACTCAGTGAGAATCTCACCCATTTTCTCTGACTCCACGCATAACTTCCCTCCCTTGTCCTTGAGTGGGCCAACCCTTTCTCTGGTGACCCTTTTGTTCCTTGTATACGAATAAAAGGCTTTGTGATTTTCCTTAACCCTATTTGCCGCAGATATTTCATGGCACCTTTTAGCCCTTTTAATTCCTCATTTCACATTGGCCCTATTTTCCCAATGTTCTCCCAAAGCTTCAGCAGCTTTCAGTTGCGTGGACCTTATGTATGCTTCCTTTTTCCTCATAGCAAGTCTCACAATTTTACCTGTCAACCATGGTTCCCTAATCTTGCCATTTCTATCCCTCATTTTCACAGGAACGTGTCTGTCCTGCACTCTAATCAACCTCTCTTTAAAAGCCACCCACACATCAAATGTGGATTTACCCTCCACAGCTGCTCCCAATCCACATTCCCCAGCTCCTGCCAAATTTTGCATTGGTTGGCCTTCCCCCAATTTAGCACTCTTCCTTTAGGATCACTCTCATCTTTGTTCATGAGTATTCTAACATTTACTATATTATGATCACTATTCCCAAAGTAATCCCCTACTGAAGCTTCAACCACCTGGCCGGGCTCATTCCCCAACACCAGGTTCAAATGACCCCTTCCCCTTTTATAGACTGCTCTATAAAACCCTCCTGGATGCTCCTTACAAATTCTGCTCCATCTAGACCTCAAACATTAAGTGAATCCCAGTCAATGTTGGGAAAATTAAAATCTCCCATCCCCACCACACTGTTGCTCCTACATCTTCCCATAATCAGTCTACATATGTGTCCCCCGATCTCACTCTTGTTGGGAGGTCTGTAGTACAGCCCCAACATTGTTACCACACTCTTCCTATTTCTGAGCTCTGCCTATATTGCCTCACTGTTCGAGTCCTCCATAGTGCCCTCCTTCACAACAGCTGTGATATCCTCCCTGACCAGTAATGCGACTCCTATACTCCTTTTACCTCCCTCTCTAACCCACCTGAAGCATCTATATCCTGGGATATTTATTTGCCAATCTTGTCCTTCCCTTAACAAAGTCTCAGTAATATCAATAACATAATTCTCCAGGTACAAATATACAAATACAAATTTAAAAAAATAAAGTACAAATATACAAACATATCCCAAGCCCTAAGTTCATCTGCCTTACCTACTACACCACTTGCATTAAAACAAATGCAACTCAGATCACGAGTCCTTTTGCATTCATCATCTGCTCCCTGCCTCCTCTTCCCCTTACTCACACTGACTTCATTATCTAGTTCCTTACAGGCTTTGAACACTACTTCCTTACTGTCCACTAACCTCCTCATGTTGTTTCCCTTTCCCCTGCCACATTAGTTTAAACCCTCCCCAACAGCATTAGCAAAAGTACCCCCAAGGACATCGGTTCCAGTCCGGCCCAAGTGTCGGCTGTCTAATTTACAATTGCCCCACCTCCCTCAGAACCAGTCCCAATGTCCCAAAAATCTGAACCCCTCCCTCCGGCACCATCTCTCAAGCCAGGCATTCATCCTGCCTATTCTTTCATTTCCACTCTGACTAGCACATGGCACTGGTAGCAATCCTGAGATTACTATCTCTGAGGTCCTACTTTGTAAACTTGGCTCCTAACTCCCTAAATTCTGCTTGTAAAATTCTCCATTTTTTACGGACATCATTGGTGCCTATACGCACCATGATAACTGCTGCTCACCCTCCCCCTTCAGCATGTTCTGCAGCCGATCTGAGACATTCCTGGGAGTCTTGTTTTTGACCACAAAACTGCCTACTACTCCCCTTACTATTGAATCTCCTATTACTATAGCACTTCCACTCTTTAACCTGCCCTTCTGTACAGCAGAGTCAGCCATGGTGCCATGAGCCTGGCTCCTGCTGCCTTGCCCTGGTGAGCCATCTTCCTCCAACAGTATCCAAAACGGTATACCTGACCACAGGGGACACCTGCACTACCTTGCTGCTCTCTCTCTCTCTCTCTCTGCCTTTTGGTCACCCATACCCGTTCTCCCTTAGCAATCCTAATCTGCAGTGTGACCAATTCGCTGAATGTGCTATCCATGACCTCCTCAGCATCGCTCCAAGGTCAGTCCATCCACAGCTCCAGATCTGTCATGTGGTCTAACAAGAGTTGCAACTGGACACACTTCCTGCACAGGGACACCAGCTGCACCCCTGAGATCCCACATTGAGCAAGAGGAGCATAACGTGGGTGTGGGATCTTTTGCCATTTTCACTCTTAAGCTTAATTTAGTCCAACTACAATACCAAATAAATGAAATAAACTTGTTTTTTTTACCCAATCATCACTACTTATGAGCACACAATAAAAAAGAAAATGAAAACTTTACTTTATCAACACACCAGTGTCTTTTTTTGTTTGGTTAGAGGAGGACGGGTGGGAGACACTACATGTGTAGTGAAGGGTCACTGCCCAAAAGTAGCAATTCACTCACCATCCCGCAGCGCAAGTTGGCCGCTCCCACTACTCCATAATGGATGTCACTGATTCCACAAGGTATGTACTTACATGGGAAATTTCCCTTCCCAGCAGTCTCCACCCACCCACCCCACCCACCCCACCCCCAGTCCTCGCTCTCACTGTTGCTGCTAAATGGAGTCGTGGTTATTGCCTTTTTTTTGTGATTTATACACAAGAACACACGGGTATCTTTGTACAACCGCACTCTGAAACCCCCGTTCCACTTAAATAATAGTTTTTATTCCTCATATTTACTTATATTCTATCCAGTCTACCTAATATTTGCCCATTCACTTCACCTATCCATTCCCTTTGCAGACTTATTGTGCAGTCTTGCTTCCACACCTACCTTTGCATCATCAGGAAATTTAGCTTAAAAATAGACACCATCTTCTCATGTCAGAAACTAAGAGATTGTAAACCACTGAAGCCCTAGCCATGATCTCTGCAGCAGTCCTCTAGCTACAAATGCCAACTTGAAAATAACTCATTTAACATAACGCAATTTACCCACCTCCATTGCAGCAAAAACAGTGGAAAAGTCAGAATCCCAAGTACGGTCCCTGAACTCGGCATTTCTCATTTTAATGGAAGCAAGATTGGGACGGGAAGCATTTCATTCATGTGTGCCAGTTAAATGGCCACTTGTCTCCACTCAAATTGGATTCTGCAATCATTGGTGTCTGGAATCCAGAGTGTGGAGATTAGACCACGTACAATCAGGATTGTATGCAGCTTAATTCTTTTACATATCCCTTTTGAGGACTGAGATACTCATGCAGATATGAATTAGAATTCGAATCCCTACAGTATGGAAACAGGCCCTTCGGCCCAACAAGTCCACACTGAATCTCCAAAGAGTAACTCACCCAGACCCATTCACCCCTGACTAATGTACCTACCTTACATAGCCCTGAACATTATGAGCAATTTAGCATGGCCAATTCACCTGACCTGCACATCTTTGGACTGTGGGAGCACCCGGAGGAAACTCATGCAGACATGGGGAGAATGTGCAAACTCCACACAGACAGACAAACACCTGAGGCTGGAATTGAACCTGGGTCCTTGGCTCTGTGAGGTAGCAGTGCTAACCACTGAGCCACCGTGCCGCCCTCCACTGAACCACTGTACCACTCCACAGTCCCTGACCACCTTTGGAATTGGGGGTTAGAGTTTGATTGGGGAGGGGATCTATCAGGCGCCCTTTGCGACTGTTAACCGTACAGAGAATTGTATGTGAAAGGCACACAAACCCTTTGGGACTTTGCAACTTGTCAAGTCCTGTCCAAAACTGTCAAGAAGTGTGTTGACATGTCAACATGTTAAGTGTCAAGGATGTGAACCAGCATCAAGATTTGCCAAGAAGAATAAAAATGCATTCTTTTATGAATGCTTTCCCTGTAGCATGCACTCTGCAATGCTGAATGTTAATTTTTTCACTTGTGTACATGGGTACTTGTGAATACTCAATGTGTTAAATGGTAGGTGATGGCAGAAGACACTGAGTTGAAACAGGGATATGAGGGAGCATGGAAAAGGAGTACAGATCATTCGATTGGATGGAGCAAATTACTGAAGCTGCTGGAGATCACAGTGGGTCAGAGCCACATCCTTGTAGAGAAAGCAACCTAATATTACAAGTCTGGAAGACTCTTCATCAGGGATCAAGTGAAGTGCTGAGGGGAAACATTTATGTGATAGTTGGTGAAGCAGCATTGGAGTGCTGGGGGAGAGAAGATGTTGACAGTTCAGATTACGTGATCAGAATGTGAGAATAGCAGAACAATGTTGTGTCTAACCGCCAGACTGCAAAGGACAGACAGTCCCACTGGGGTGGGGCAAGGGGGGGAGAGGACATGGTGACAGAGAATGTAACAAGCAAAACTAAAAGAAAGGGAGGGAATGGGTTCCCAATTTGAAGGTACTGAAGTCAGCATTGAGCCCAGAAGGTTACAAACTGCCTCATTTGAAGATGTGATGTGCTCCTCCAGTTTGCACTGTGATTCGCTGGAGCATTGCAGTATGCTGAGGACAGACAAGTGGGCATACAAACAGGACCCTGTGCTCAAATGACTGGCTATGGGAAGGTTTGTGCGCGTATGGATTGGAGAGGTTCTGCAAAATGGTCACCCAGTCTGTGTTTGGTTCCTCCAGTGTAGAGTAGGCTACATTGGGTGCTGCTTCAACTGTTTAGGCCTCCTCCAATCTTATTTAGTGTATTCGCTGCACCCAATGTGGTCTACTCTACATTGCAGAAATTAAATGCAGACTGGCTGACCTCTTTTACAGAACACTCTAGTCTGTGTGCAAGCACGACCCCACCTTCTCCTAGCAACAGGCCATTTTAACACAGAGTACTGCTCGCATGCCCACTTATCTGTCCTTGACATGCTGATACCATCTACCATGCCCCCAGGCCGTGGGGGGGGGAATGTGTCGATGAGCAAAGGGTGGCACAGGGACTCTGAAGGGCTATGTCAAATTGGAAATGGACACAGCTATGAGGGGCGATGGGGAATGGGCAATGGGCGTGGGGAGGCAGAGATTCTATGGAGGCCCATTGTGAATGGATAAAGAGTAGTACACAGAGTAGTACAGGGAGAATGAAGGACTGTGGGTATAGGTCAATGTGCATACAGTGGCACGGGGATTTGAGGGGCCATGGGAAGTGGTGGATGGGCTTAGGGTGGCAGGACTGGGACATCGGGAGTGCGTGGAGGTGAAGGGGAGTGTAGGGGAGAATGAGTAAGGAGGAAGGAGGTTTTATGTTTTAATCTTTATTTTAAAAAATTGACCACAGTCCTAGAGCTCGGAGGTAGACTCTCTTCCCAGCCAGCTTCAGGAACTGGCAAAGTCTTGAGCTCTATTCAACTCCCAATTCATCCCACACCTTTGGACTGGAAATGTGAAGTCCAGTGCCTGGTTTTCCAGTTTAGGTTTGCAAAGCTGAGATTTCTCCTGCCTCTTGCGGCCTGTTTCCTGTTAGTTAGCCAGTCCCCTACCAATGCTAAAATTGACCCCCAGCATCATGGTTTGGTAGATACATTTTACGTGGCGCCCGAGTAAATTTTTTTTAAAGAAATGAAACATGTTATATCCAGAGGTTCCTCTTTAACCATTTTGCTTGCTACATCTTTCTCAATACACGATTTTATTCTTCTAAAACTACATTAATGATTGCATTGTGATTTTCTTAATTACTTGTCACTACTTGCTCAGTAAGTCCAGCATTTTCCCAATGGCAGTTGGTGGGAACTCGAGTATATTTTCCTGCTTTCTGCCTTTCTTCCTTCTTGATCAAGGTCTTACATTTGCAGGGCTTTCTTACACAGCTATGATCAAATCTATCATCTCAAATATGGGACTTCCTCCCTCTGCATTGAGAAACATGGTGATCACATTCCCAGACAGGGAAACCCAAGCACTCTGCTGTGCTTTTCATATTAAATCAACAATGCATTATGAGTGTACATTTTTCTGGAATGTATAGATGATCTTCCCCCTTTAAGATTTCAAGAAACAATATTCTGTAATGGCTAGTATTCAAGTAAATCACCTGCATCTGGATTTGGGATTTTTCAGTCCTGATTTGGGACCATGTGGCGTTGGATGGGAGAACAAGTGGCAGGTAGGGAGTGGATGTGGTGGACCCACCCCCATTTCTATCTCTGGCCATTTCCAGCAGCACAAAATCCTGCCAGCAGGCACTCTGGGATAGAATTGGGATAGCAATGTTGGAAAACCCCCAATTCCTGGTTCCCACCTCCATCATGAAAATCTGGCTGAAGTATACCAAACAGTTGGGAGGTTTGTGAGATAGCTCCGAATGGATCCGATTTACCCTGATAGCAAATAGATAAATTATACGCTAATATTACTTTCAAGTTACGAATAAAAATCTTCAATGGTGACTAGCCCATTATTTTTCCCTGTGCTACATTCTAGAGCCAAATAGCCTGGTCCCTTCGCTAATGACATCACTTTTCAGTTGTCTATAATAAAAGCCATTTTGCCAGGTCTCACTTTAGCTTCCTAACCCCAACCTACTTAGGTTCCTTCACACAAGACAACACCTTCTTCATTGTTACAAACTTCATCTCCCACTGTCCTGTCTGCACCACTGTACAACATAGCGTCACAGGGAAATTTAAACAGCTTTATTTCCCGTTGCACTCCTGCATCACTGATAAAAAGTCTAACAGCAAAATGAATAAACTGAATAGCACTGCTCTTTGGAATAACCTGTTCCTGGCACCAACTCATAGATGTCTCTGAATAACCATCCTTTACCTTGTTTGACACAGTTTCTAATGCTCTCCAAAGCTGACCTCAATACATGCTTATCTCCCTTTTGCTAGATCCAAAAAAACTGCAGATGCTGGATTCCAAGGTCAGAATCCAAAGCAGGAGGCTGGAAGAACACAGCAAGCTAAGCAGCATCAGGAGGCAGAGAAGTCAATGCTTTAGGTGATGGGTATGGGAGGAGCTGGAGATAAAGGGTGTGGGGCAGGGTGACAAAGTGGCGATAGGTGAAGACAGGTAGAGGTTACGACCTGGTCGGTCAATGGGAGGAATGAATCTGGTCAGTGGCTAGAAGGGTCGGTCAGAGCAATGGGAGGGGGGAGGGGCTGGGAAGGGAGGTTATTTGAAATTAGAGAACTCAATGTTGAGTCCTCCAGGCTGTAGGCTACCCAGACAGAAAATAAGGTGTTGTTCCTCCAATTTGTTTTTTGATTCGTTGTGGCAATGGAGGAGGCCGAGGTCATGTTGGAAAGAGGTGGGAAGGGGAATTAAAATGGGCGGTGACTGGGAGGTCAGGTAGGCCCCAGAGGGCCCGGCTGAGATACTGAGCGAAACATTCCCTTAGTTTATGTTTGGACTCCCGAGGTAGAGAAGACTACTTCCTTTCCCTTCTCACTCCCTTTCTGACATGACCATCCTTGGCCTCCTCCACTGCCACAAGGAGTCAAACCGCAACTTGGAGGAACACCACCTATCTTCCACCTGGGCAGCCTACACCCTGGAGGACTCAACACTGAGTTGTCCAATAACCTTGCTTCCTCTGACTGACCCTTCCTTCTCTGCCACCAACCGGATTCATTCCTCCCATTGACCAACCAGGTCGTACCCTCTGCCTATCTTCACTGATCCCTTCACCAACCTGCCCCTGCCACCCCCTTTATCTGCAGCTCCCCCTACACCCAACCCCAGCCCTGAAGAAGGATTACACCCGAAACGTTGACTTCTCCCCCTCCTGATGCTGCCTGGCTTGTTGTGTTCTTCCAGCCTCCTGCCTGTCTACCCTTTGCACCAGGCTTTGATAGTTTGCAGCAAAACTCCTGTTCCAGTCTAGGTAAAGGATGTCTATGGAACTCTTTTCTTCACAAACTTCAATGTCATCTCAAAGGATGCAAACAGATTTGTCATGTGCAGTCCTCTCTGGAAACCTATATTGACCTGTCCTGACGACACAACTGCTCTGGGAGGTTGAATGAGAGGCAGCAGTTTCTTGCACAGACACTAAATATAGATGGCCTTCAGCAGATAGCACAACTCTGCAAGCACCCTTGAGTTGACCTGTGTCCGATAGTTTGGGCAGAATCAGCAAAAATCCCACAGAAAGGTGGAAACTGCCACTGCTGAGGTTCTAGGTAAAAACAATGACTGCAGATGCTGGAAACCAGATTCTGGATCAGTGGTGCTGGAAGAGCACAGCAGTTCAGGCAATTAGATACTGCCTGAACTGCTGTGCTCTTCCAGCATCACTGATCCAGAAACTGCTGAGGTTCTGTCAGGCCACTGTCACTGCCCAACCAGACTTGCAGAAATTATACCCTGTAATTTCGAAGTTTTCTAATTACGATCTGATCAAGATTTGGAAACATTTCCTTCAATCTTAAAAGATTATTCTGAAAGAGAATTTAAAATATACTTGCTCGTACTGTACTCTTATACTGTGTGTGCACTCTGCTTAATCAACAGAATCAGTGCAGCTTGCAGCAACTGACTGAAACTGGAACCAACATGAATATATTCAGTGTTCAACGCGGTGGGAGAAATAATGGGCACAGCTGCTGACTTTGTTAAAATGAAAGGAACTAGGATAGTTATGCTCGCAGGACTCTCACAGAATACAGCTGGGATTTTGCTAATGTCAAGACATCTTAAAGTTTAGCTGCTGCCAAAAGAATCCTGCAATTATTTTCTAGAATGATCTTAGATCTCTGCAGCTGCGTCATCCATATAACGGTGCAGTGACTGGGCAGAAAATCAATGACAGCCGCCGTCAGCAGGGACATTGGTTTATAGTGATTGAAAAAGGTAAAAATTTAATGAGTTTCTGAGACCTTTGCTGGTGCTTTGGGATCATAATCTATAATTCTATCAGAAAAAAACAAATCCAATCCTGGGATTCAGGCAATGCTCTTTCTGAAATTGAAACAAAGGTTCAATAGAGCACATGTACCTCAAATTCAGTCTGCAAGCAATTGCCTGATGGTCTCAGCACAGATTACCACGAGGTTTCTGAATGCCTGCAAGCTGCCAGTATTAAACTCGTTTCTTCCTTACCCCAGGCTGTGAATGGAGCACCTCCCCTGGGTGTGGTTGAAGACAAGAGCAAAGCCATTAAAAGGACAGTTTATATCAGATGTCCAAATGTTCAAAATGTCAGATAGCTCAGGTGAGTATAGAAAGTTAAAATAAAATTGAGAGAGCAAAGAGGGGCCATGAAACTATATTGGCAATAAAATACATAAAGAGCAAGTGCGTACATAAAGAGTAAGTATGGTCAGAGATCAAAAGGTGACATTTTTGCATGGATGTGTAAGATTCAGGCATGCTTGATTGTTTCTGTTTTCACAAAGCAGAGGGACAAAACAATGTAATCAAGGAAGGGAGTATGAAAAATCTAACATAAAAAAGGCCAAGAAATATTACGCTGTGTAGCATCCTTGATAATTTTACAAGTCACCTGCCTCAGACAGAGTGTGTTTCAGGCTGCTACAGAAGAAATGGCAGTGGCTCTGACCATTATTTTTTAATCTCACTGGCTGCATGCAAGGTGCTAGAAGACAGAAGAGCTACTCACATTTTCTGCAAAGGGAGAAGAGTGAACAAGAGAGAATCTAACCACTGCCTCTTGACATTCAATAGCATTACCATTTCTGAATCCTCCAGACTAACCGCTTGGAGCTTGCCACTGACTCAAAACTGAACTGGACTGGCCACTTCATACTGTAGCTACAACAGCAGATCAGAGGAGGAATTCTTTAGTGACCCATTTCATGTCTCCCCAGTGTATTTCCACAAGGTACAGTTAGGGTTCTAATGGAATACTCAGCAGTTACCTGGATGAATGAATCTCCATCAACTTTCAAGAAGTTCAACACCATCCAGAACAAATAACACTTGGCTGGCACCCCACCCACTACCTTCCACATACATTTGCTTTACCAATGCACAATGGCAGCAGCGTGGTTCATCTACAATGACCCAAGGTTCCTTTGACAGAACCTTCTAAACCCATGACTCCTTCTACCCCTGAGAACGACAAGGGCATGGTAATACCAATGCCCACAAGTTCTCCTCCAAGCCATATACCATCCTGACTTATAACTATATCATTGTTTCTTCACTGTCGCTGGCTCAGAATCCTGGGACTCCCTTCCTTACAGTATTGTGGGTGCAGCGACACCCCAAGGTCTTCAGTAATTCCAGAAAGCAGCTCACCACCACTTTCTCAGGGAAATTAAAGTTGTGCAATAAGGCTAGCTACAGGTGCCAATGTCTCATGACAAATATGAAAAGAACAGTATATAATGGGCAATTACAGGCCAGTCAGCTTAATCTCAGTGGTGGGAAAATTATTGGAAACAGTTCTGAGAGGCAGTATAAATATAGACACATGAAATAATCAAAGACAGTCAGAATGGATTTGTTAATGGAAGGTGATGCCCGACTAACTCATTACATTTTCTTGAAAAGGTAACAAGGGTCAATGAAGGCAATATCTTTGATGTAATTTACATGGATTTCAGCAAGGTTTTTGATAAAGTCCCAGAAGGCATTCTGGGCTGCAAATTAATAGCCCATGGTAGTGGCAAGTTAGATTGATAACTCAGATACTACAAGATACAAAGAGTATTGGTTAAGAGATGATTTCTTGAGATTGGAAGCCTGTTTTTGGTGGGATTCCACAGGGCTCACTACAGGCAATGTCCAGGATTTAGACTTAAATGCAGGAGTCATAAATAATTTTGCATGACACAAGAATCGGTTGTGGTGAGGAAGAAAGATGTAATCCATACAGACTGCTACCAATGGATTGATCGAGCGAGCAGAAAATTAGCAAATGGAATTCAATTCAATGTAAAGCAATGCATTTGAGGAGCTTAGACAAGGCAAAGAGTTCACAATAAATAGTCAGATTCTGAAAAGGTAGAGGGACAAAGGGACTTTACAGTGTGTGTTTACAGTCTTTGGAGGAAGCTAGACAGCTAGAAGAGGTGATCAAAATGGACTACAATATTACTAAGAGGGAGTAACGTCTGGGGCAGCAGTTAGGGTGCAGAAAGATCAGGGGTGGGGCGTTGTGTGTGGCTGGAACTAGGAGGGCAGTAGGGTGGATTGAAAGGGACATGCTGAATGAGGAGAAGGGTCCTCAGCTAGAGTTGGTCAAGGCAACATAAGGGAAAAGCTGGAAACTGAAATAATAGATTCAGGTCCAGAATAGCAAAACACATACATGAACTCCGAAAACTCACGATACTTAGGACTGGTTACAGAAAAGTGAGGAAACAGAAAACCTGATGGTGAATAGAAAATGGGAGCTATTAGGAAGAAATCCAGAATTAAAATCAAAGATCCTCTGTGGGATAATGACAACATTGGCAGGATAGAGTCACCTCAGTTTTAGTGCAGTAACAATTTGTTGTTGATGGTTAGAGATTGCAGAGCTGTCTATTTAAAGGTGACAAATAACCTTCAATGAGACAGTTGGAGACCTCCCCTGGCTTCAAAGGAGTGTCGAGCTGCAGCGAAAGCTAACTGACAAAGCACTTTATTTAAATACACTAAAAATGCAAAAAGCAGCCAGCAATCATGGTGAGGGGGTGGGGGCTGGAGGTGATCCGCAATACAGACCCTCTTACACCTGTATCTCTCCCCATGCAGAAATATGCGTAGGCCCTCAACCTTCCTAGAAAATCCATATCTTTAAAAAGGTTCTTAATAAATCTGATTGGCTGCCTGCTTCATTGGACAGCCAGTCCTGCTGGTTTTGAAACCATCTCAGGAATGGGCTTGGGAAACAGCCTGATTGGTTGTTACCTGCTCTGTTACCTCTCTGGTAGCTCTGCTGTTGGTGATATTTGTGAATGATATGGAGCCAAACATTTGTAATAGTATTATTTTATTTTTCACTCAGGTCAGGGGGCAGGTCCAAATGCTTGGGTATGGGCAGGGTGGTGCCAGGGGCAGCACTGAGGCCTGTGATTTCTGACACTAGCCCTGCTGAACAAAACTGTGGTTGATTTAAGCAGTTCCAGGCTCTTTAGGTGGCTGATAGAGTCATAGAGTTATACAACATGGATCCTTTGATCTACCTCATCCATTCCAAGTACCATTCACCAGAGTTTGGCCCATATCCCTCTAGCCCTTTCCTATCACGTACTCAAGCAGATGTCTTTTAAATATTGTAATTGTACCTGCCCCACCATTTCCTCTGGCAGCTCATTCCATACCCTCTTCGTGAAAAAGTCACCCCTTAGGTCCTTTTTACATCTTTCCCCTGTCACTTTAAGCCTATGCCCTCTAGTTTTAGTATCCCCTACCCAGGGAAAAAGACCTTGGCTATTCACTTTATCCATGCCCTTTATGATTTTATAAACCTCTATTAGGTCACCCTTCAGCTTTTGATACTCCAGGGAAAACAACCCCAGTCTATTCAGCCTCTCCCTATAGCTCAAGCCCTCCAACCCTGGCAACATCCTTGAAATCTTTTTGGAACCCTTTCAAGTTTAACATCTTTCCTATTGTAGGGTGACCAGATTTGATTAATTTTAATATTGACAAACGTGCAATAATACACAAACAGAAAAGAAGGAGCTGTATTTTCAGAACAAGTCCCGTGTCTTCAAGACATCCCAGGTGCTCTAACATAAAGAAGACATTCGATGATTGAATCACTGTAACCAATACAAATAGGCCTCATGTACATGAATAAATTGGGAATAATATTACTTGCAGCTGCCTGTCATAACAGCACACTAGTAACCTGATAATGCTGGTAAGTTACTTAGCACAATATCAGTGTGGTAGGAACTTCTGGATGAGACAGTAGGGAAACCTGCTTATTCCAGGCAGGAAGCAACCTGTAATATGCAAATCAGGGTCATAAAACATGGTCAAACTACAATTTAAAGTCTAATGAGCTTGACAGATGTACTGCCCATTTTCACAAGCTCGGAGCGGCCTCATCAATGGTCTTTAAAGAGAACGCTTCAACTGGTTTCCCATTCACAGCTGTTCTCCCACCCAGCAAACGCTCCTCAGGGGCACCTTCTTCCTGCCCAGGAGACAGCGAGGTCTACAGATGCTGGAGATCAGAGTCGAGTATGTGGTGCTGGAAAAGCACAGCAAGTCAGGCAGCATCCAAGAAGCAGGAGAATCGACGTTTCGGGTTGGAGCCCTACATCAGGAATGTCGATTCTCCTGCTCCTCGGATGCTGCCTGGACTGATGTTCTTTTCCAGCACCACACTCTTGACTTCTTCCTTCCCAGGCCCAAGCTGTCTTCTGCTCCCATGTAGGGTGGAAAGGTTTGGCACAACGAACTTGTTAGGTCCTTACAAATGAGGTCCAGGCTGTAAGCTGATACAGACTTCATAGCACCAACACACGATGGACGGTGGTGGGGAAGACAGAAGTAAAAGGTAAAGTTGTTGTAAGCCCAAGATCCCCATCAGGCTGCTCTCTCATTAGAGAGAGAGAGAGAGAGAGAGAGACACACAAGTGGTGGTGAGAGCATAACCTGAAGGTCACCATAGCTGAAGGAAAGGATGAGGTTGAGAAGGCAATCTCAGCCAGTGCAGGAACTGAACCCACTCCATTGACATCACTCTGCACTCATCACACTGAACCAGACGTTCAGCCAACTAAGCATTCTCTGGCCACAAGGCACTTTTGTAATACGTGCTCAAATCATTTGGAATCTTTGTTAACTTCAATGGTGACAATGTCAAATCGATAACTTTGTAAAGGAGATTTGATTTGGGTGTTTCCCATTCATATATTTGTAACATGGCTAAAATTCAATCATTCATTCACTGTGTCTGATACAGGTGAAATCAGTATTAATACTGTGCTGGTCAACTCTACAGGACTAAAATAATTGGTGGTATATTCACTCCCAAGCTCAAAACATACCAACAAGTTTTCCGGCTTGATGTCCCTGTGTACAATGTTCAGGCTGTGCAGATATTTGAGTGCAGAAACGAGGTTGTACACCATGGCACTAGCATCCCGTTCTGTGTACTTAGTTGATGATGTAATGGCATCAAACAGGTCTCCACCCTGTCAGGAAAGACATTAACAACAGACAAGAAATGAGCCATGTACGATAGTAGGGAACAGTGCAAAATACCCTTTGGTTGTTGTACACTGACATCGCACCTTCAGCACAAATCCACAGGAAAGTTTTAGACTTGGAATTAAATTTGTCCTGTCCTGAATTTGCAAGGTAATTTGTACGTGTTTTTGACAGGGGTGCAGCCTCTACCAAATCAGAGCAAAGTGAACGTGTGTGAGACCCAGAGATGAACACCAACTAGCCACAAAACGACACTACCAGCTAATCCTTAGTAACCACACACGCAGATGACAAGCAACATGAATTCGACTGGGACAACACTACTATTATAGGACAAGCCAAACAGAGAACAGCCAGGGAATTCCTAGAGGCATGGCACTCATCCACAGATTCTATCAACAAGCACATCGACCTGGACCCAATATACCGGCCACTGCAGCGGACAGCTGGAACTGACAACCGGAAGCGGCAGAGACAAATCACTACAAATGCTGGAGGAAAGATCACAGAAGCGCTTCACAGGAGGCTCCCAAGCACTGAGGATGTCACCTAGACAGGGGACGAAATGTTTGCAACACAAATTCCCAGCTCGGCGAACAGAACCACAACACCCAGAAGTGGGAATAGCATAGTCAAGAATACTTTATGATCCTGTCAGATCAGGACGATATTGGGGAAGTGATCAGTAAGCCCAGAAGGAAGATGCATTACCTTCTTCAGGAATATCAGCTTTAAAGGCCATCTTTGTAGCGGAGGCCTGAGTCATAGAGATGTACAGCATGGAAACAGACCCTTCGGTCCAACCCGTCCATGCCGACCAGATATCCCAACCCAATCTAGTCTCACCTGCCAGCACCCGGCCCATATCCCTCTAAACCCTTCCTATTCATATACCCATCCAAATGCCTCTTAAATGTTACAAATGTACCAGCCTCCACCACATCCTCTGGCAGCTTATTCCATACACGTACCACCCTCTGCTTGAAAAAGTTGCCCCTTAGGTCCCTTTTATATCTTTCCCCTCTCACCCTAAACCTATGCCCTTTAATTCTGGACTCCCCCAACCTCAGGAAAAAGACTTTGTCTATTTATCCTATCCATGTCCCTCATAATTTTGTAAACCTCCATAAGGTCACCCCTCAGCCTCCGACGCTCCAGGGAAAACAGCCCCAGCCTGTTCAGCCTCTCCCTATAGCTCAAATCCTCCAACCCTGGCAACATCCTTGTAAATCCTTTCTGAACCCTTTCAAGTTTCATAGCATCTTTCCAATAGGAAGGAGACCAGAATTGCATGCAATATTCCAACAGTGGCCTAACCAATGCTCTGTAGAGCCACAACATGACCTTCTAACTCCTGTACTCAATACTCTGACCAATAAAGGAAAGCATACCAAACGCCTTCTTCACTATTCTATCTACCTTTGACTCCACTTTCAAGGAGCTATGAACCTGTACTTCAAGGTCTCTTTGTTCAGCAACACTCCCTAGGACCTTACTATTAAGTGTATAAGTCCTGTTAAAATTTGCTTTCCCAAAATGCAGCACCTCGTACTTATCTAAATTAAATTCCATCTGCCACTTCTCAGCCCATTGGCCCATTTGTTCTGGAAAGCTGGAATTATGTGTACCCCAGTCGAGCTATGATTTTATCTTCATGGAAGGATTTCAAAATAGATTGCCCCACAGTTCCCTGGGATGGGCAGTTTCCCTTGATGTTCCCCTGTGAGAGCAAACAACTGTAGAGTAACAGGACACTAAAAACAAGGTGGAATTGTTATTGCTGTCAATCATAAGACATGCCTGATATTGAAGTCAATGAAATTGAATATCGCTTAACTGCGCCTATATTTATTCAGCACCACTAACAGAACAGCACTGTCATCACTGATCAATACCAGAAACCAGATGCATGATCATGGGGCTGAATCTCCTTCAGCCTCCTCAATCTTCCTGACAGCAATTCACATCCACCACTCGCCACACCAACCAAGCTATCATTACCATGTAGCGGGGGGGGAGGGGGGGGGGGGAATCCGCAACAGGGATATTCATGTACAAATTCCCTTGCAAATTCAGGCTATACAAACATCTAACATACCTTTGTTAGTGGTGACAATTGTCCTGATCAATCAAAGTGATTGGTTGCTGCAACATCAATTATTGCTCATACCACCTTCCTTCCCATGAGCAGATTCCCGATTGGCTGAGGCTTCCTGTCACTCTCTAACTCGCAGACAGATTGGTTGCTGCCTCCACAACTGTCAAGCTGAGATGGACTCCAACTGAAAGGAAGGAGACCTGTCGAGAGTTTCCACATCCTGGTGGGTTGAATGTCTGGGATCTTTGAACAGTGTCTTGTCTTTAAATTCAGTGTCCAGGATGTTTCCCCAGAGGGTGCAGATGCAGAATGGATTGGCCCAAAACTGAACAGAGCTCAAACTGCACACAAGGGCTGGCTTAAAGAGGAGGGCACTCAGTGGAACTGCAAACCCAGACAGTTCAGCAATTGGATCAAACTGTCAGGACACCACATCATTTGGGACTGTTCCAACCAAAAGTTGAGAGATGGTGAGACAGTGTTATTTAGCTAACATTTGATAATTAATGTTGTGCCTTTTGATAAAGTTGCTCGTCAACATTTAACAAGTGACTGATGGGATGTCACCAGTCTTTCAACGTGATCACATTGAAACTCACTCTGTAACATTCCCTTGATTCCAGTGACCCTAGATAATGTCATTACAGGAAATGTCAGCTAGCACACAGGAACGTGGACCTTGCTGATTTTCAGCCTCTTGTATAAAAGCTTGATTGGTTAAATTATTTGTGAATATCAGATTAAAAACTACTCATGAGTGCAAACTGAAAGAATAATTTTGATTTCCAAATGTTTTGAACAGCACCACTGAGTGATGTGCTTGAAGGAATGAGCTTCATTTGAACTTAGATTACAAAGTATTGCAGGTCTCATTCAAATTCCAGTTCCGATCTCAGATGTATCTTAGTCAGAAAATGAATCTAAATTTGAATATTAGATCTGGGCTTCAGTAATAGTATTGATAACTGAAATCCCAACTACGCCTGTAGATCCTGCCTTGAGATGCTGTTGAATTCTATGCAACATGAAGGTTGTTTGGAGTGAGCAGTGAGCTGAATTCAATGGGTACCTGCTTTGATTTCCATGTCTAGTTTTCTTGATGTCTAGCTTGCTTCATAAGATGTGAAGCTAAATATTAATGAGACAACTTGGGTCATTAACAAGATGTTTAACAAGCACTAATCCTCTTCCATTGGCAACCCGCCTCTGTCAAGTAAGAAACTCACTATTCTGCAGGTCGAAGTGTTCCCAGCATCAATGTGGGCCTTCTTGGACTTCATTTCTGTTTCTGTTATAAATCTCACAAAAGTCCATATTGCTCAGACCCTTATAAGATTCCACCCAATCTTTCAATATCATTTTGGCATGGCATATAGCCCCTGCTGAATTAGTGACTGTAACCTGCTCTTGATGTTACAACCTATCCTTTCCACTTCCCTTCTCATTCTCAATGCCTTCACAGAGTCGTAGAGATGTACAAAGCACGGAAACAGACTCTTCAATCCAACAAATCCATGCTGACCAGATATCCCAACCTAATCTAGTCCCCTTTGCCAGCACCTGGCCCATATCCCTCTAAACCTTCATATTCATATACCCATGCTGATGCCTCTCAAACGTTTAATTGTAACAGCTTCCACCACTTCCCCAGGCTGCTCATTCCATACACGTACCACCCTCTGCGTGAAAACGTTTCCCTTAGGTCTCTTTTATATCTTTCCCCTCTCACCCTAAACCTATGCCCTCTAGTTCTGGATTCCCCCCACCCCAGAAAAAAGACGTCTATTTATCCTATCCATGCCCCTCATGATCTTATAATCAAATGCATCTTGAATCTTGATCATATACTCTTGGTATCATTTCAAAGAAGCTGAAGTCTTAAGATTTCGTGGTCATTTTCGCTTGTCAATATTAAGAGTTTGATTCCACCAGACAGCACAGCTCCGTCACTACCTCCTGGTGAGTCAGAGCTAGCAAAGACATTCTCAAGTATACATCGTCCCGGGTGACTCGCAAGGGGAAAGCTAGACACTGACAATCCATCACTGATGGAAGCAAAACTGCCTCACATGCATCCTTTACATCTATCTTAAGATCTCAAGTAATCAGGGACGGGAAAAAAAGATGCATCGGTGATTACTCAACTCTGCAAGCCTGAAAACACTGTTACCTGTTTTTTGGTCATTGAACCTGGGCAGTCAGTCTACAACACACCCCTGATGAAAACAGTGGGAAGTCTTGCTTTTGTGTAACACCCCTTCCTTCACACAAGCCTTATGGATTCTCAGACATTTTATAGATGGGTATTACGACTGACTGTTAAAATCTATCTTCAACTCAGTGGCTCTATAACTGTGAAACTCTATTTTTGACCGAGTTGTGCTGTATTGAAATACAGTATGGAAATTAAGACATGGGCACCAGTCCACAATTTTAACAAAAATTATGATTTTCAGATTTGGAGCTGTGGCTCTATACTGGGATAGAGATTGTCTCATATAATATGGAACTGGATTAATATGCGCTGTTAAATGTAATCAGTTCCATGAACTGGGATTAATTGCGTGAAGGGGTTGAAGAGGAATTTTGCGTATTTATTGGCCCCAAGGTATTTTTTCTGATTTCCTTTTGCCTTCCCATGTCCTTTGCCCTGGAGCATGTATCCATTTTCCTTCGTTACAAGGAGTGGCAGGGAAAGATTAATGTCCAATAATTAGATATTGTATTTTGCTTTGTGATTTTAAGTTTGGAACCATAAACCCTCCACATGAAATTGTGAAAAGATTGCTTTTTAAAGATGCACAGCAGTGTGTACTTCGAAGCTGAACATTTAAAGTGAAAATATAATTATATCCATCAATCAAACAGCATCAGTAACAATAGAACAGCAATCCAACAGTACCTGAGGGAACATCATCACTGCTAACTGACAGCAATTCTGTATATCTCATTAAGGATAACTATTAAAAAAAAAAGTGTTATAAATATGATAGTTGTTCATATGTTGAAATTTTAAGTGTGCTGCCCTCCAGATCTAATACTTATAAGTTCAATTATATGCTTAGACTTTTACTGCTCACCTCAATTGCCATCACAAGAGAATTTAAGATATTATTCTCAGTTTGCATAGTAATGAAAATGAGCACCAGCCTCGTGAATAACTTATTCAGTATCTAATTTCAATTATTAATGAATGAAATTGTATGACTGCAATGAGAAAACGGCATTTGAAAACATTCTCATGTCTTTTAGATTAGATTACTTAGATTAGATTACTTACAGTGTGGAAACAGGCCCTTCGGCCCAACAAGTCCACACCGACCTGCCGAAGCGCAACCCACCCACACCCCTACATTTACCCCTTACCTAACCTATTTAGCATGGCCAATTCACCTGACCCGCACATCTTTGGACTGTGGGAGGAAACCGGAGCACCCGGAGGAAACCCACGCAGACACTGGGAGAACGTGCAAACTCCACACAGTCTGTCGCCAGAGTCGGGAATTGAACCCGGGTCTCCGGTGCTGTGAGGCAGCAGTGCTAACCACTGTGCCACCGTGCTGCCCACTTGTCATGCAGGACTTGAACCTGTATGAATTACATTGCCTGGCCAACCCTGCTCACTGATCCAGAAGTTCCAGTTGCCTCCTACTGCACAGAAGAAAGATTTAATCCAACTGAATAATGCTGGCTGAATCCAGTTTATTTAACGGGATTCAGTTGATTCTACATTTAGAAATCAGAAATCTGATTACGAGAGATCTAATGTTTGCATCATAAACACACTCTGACCTCAGTACACCAAAAGGATCATGTGCTGGTTGTTTACTTCTCACTTTTTCAAGTACTTCTGCAGCCCAACCAGTGTCAGAGGAAGTGCTGCATACTGCCGTTACGGTTATTTCCTTTTGATTTTCAACTCCCTTGAAGTGGAGTCGGGAGTAGGAACAGTTACTTGCCTCACAACAAAACTGCAGACTGCTGCAAGTCAGTGCTTATACCCTTCCATTGCATCCAACCTATTCTCAGCACCCCCTGAACTGCTGGTGTTATAACTCACCCAAATGGGCCTGGAGTGGTTAATACCTGTTGCTTTGCGAAGGTGAGAAACAAGGCCTCACCTGGGATGAGCTTTGGGCCTAGACATCTGGTGCATGTGCCAAATGTGTCACCAATCCTGTGTCTGAAATTAAGCTCAAACCAATTTCTTACCAGATTTTCACTTCAGCACCAGCTTGAACACTAATTGGGCATATCTGTTCAGGGAGAAAGAGAGGTCTGCAGATGCTGGAGATCAGAGCTGAAAATGTGTTGCTGGAAAAACGCAGCAGGTCAGGCAGCATCCAAGGAACAGGAGATTCGACATTTCGGGCATAAGCCTGAAGAAGGGTTTATGCCCGAAACGTCGAATCTCCTGTTCCTTGGATGCTGTCTGACCTGCTGCGCTTTTCCAGCAACACATTTTCAGCTCATATCTGTTCAGGATTGACCAGAAGGCCATAAAAAATAGGAGCTGAATTAGGCCATTCATGCCATTGAGGCTGCTCCACCATTTGATCCTGCCTGATACGTTTCTCAGAGTAAAAAGTGAGGTCTGCAGATGCTGGAGATCAGAGCTGAAAATGTGTTGCTGGTTAAAGCACAGCAGGTTAGGCAGCATCCAAGGAACAGGAAATTTGACGTTTTGGGCCAGAGCCCTTCATCCTGATGAAGGGCTCTGGCCCGAAATGTCGAATTTCCTGTTCCTTGGATGCTGCCTAACCTGCTGTGCTTTAACCAGCAACACATTTTCAGCTCTGATACGTTTCTCAACCCATCTCCTCCCTTCTCCCCATAACCCTTACTAATCAAGAACCTATCTCCATCTTAAACCCACATAATGCCTTGGCCTCCACAGACTCTGCAGCAATGAGCTCCACAGATTCACCATCCTGTGGCTGAAGAAGTTCCTTCTCATCTCAGTTCTAAAGGCTCATCCCTTCACTGAGGTTTGGCTCCTAGTATCTCCTAGTAGTGGAAACATCATCTCCAGTCCACTGTATCCACGCCCCTCAATACTCTGTAAGCTTCAATCAGATCCCCCTCGTTCCCCAAAACTCCAGGTACAGACCCAGACACCTCAACTGTTAGTCACATGACAAGCCCTTCATCCCCAGGATCTTTCTGCTAGACTTCCTCCAATGCCAGCACATCCTTCTTTCGATAATGTGTCCAAAACTGTGCACAGTATTTCAAATTCCATTACAGACCATTGTTCCTGTTTTAGGGACTGGGTAAGCTTTGCAGTGCTCATAATCTGCATGTTGGGACAAGAACATCTGGCTTTGGGTAGCAATCAAGAGTCTTTAATAAGTGAATGGAAATTTATTTTACCCGCAACTGACTCATTTCCAACTTCTTTAAGTCCTCTTACCTTGACTAACTCCATTACTAGGTACAACTCTGTCGGTGTGTCTACTTCTTCAATTAACATGATGATGTTGGGATGTTTAACCCTCCTCAGCACTGCCACCTCATTCTCAATTAAGTGCTCCTAATAATAAAGAAAAGCACAGTAGAAATATCATTTATAACAACAAAGTGGCCTTAGTTCTAACCAATAGCAACTACACGCCAATTAGGGCAAAGCAGTAAGGACTCCACATTCAATTTACATCATGGTGAAACTCCTTTTGTTTCAAATCGATTGACAACTGATAATTAAAATAATTATCTAATCACTTTAGAATATGTAAATGGTCCTTCATTTCGGAGTTATCCTGAGTTGCTCTAACTTATTCAAAGTTAAAAATCACACAACACCAGGTTATAGTCCAACAGGTTTAATTGGAAGCACACTAGCTTTCGGAGCGACGCTCCTTCATCAGGTGATAGTGGAGGGCTCAATCCTAACATGCAGAATTTATAGCCCTCCACTATCACCTGATGAAGGAGCGTCGCTCCGAAAGCTAGTGTGCTTCCAATTAAACCTGTTGGACTATAACCTGGTGTTGTGTGATTTTTAACTTTGTACACCCCAGTCCAACACTGGCACCTCCAAATCATAACTTATTCAATTAAGCTTTGAACATTCAGTTGTTCAGGTTCACGATATTAGTTCACAGATGAAAAATGGTGAACTTGGCTCCCATGGACAAACACAATCACATGGCTGAGCATTCATAAGTGGGGACATACTAAAAACCAATAAGGAACTCAGATGTCCCAAAAAGAAAGGTGAGAAAATCATAAAGAGAATTGGATGTTCAGCTTCTGTCTGCTCAAATTCCTCAGCTGTCTTAACAGAACCTGCTGCCTTTGTAACAGCTTCCACAGTGGCACTGTTGTCTGTTGTTGCAACACAAGATGCTGTATATCTTAGTTCCATTGGCTGAGCACTTAAAGTGTTGGGTGGGTATGCTTTTCTACGGCTTTTAGTTTTGGATGTTAGGAGGGCTGAGCAATTATCCACGAGTGTCAGGATCTTGCTTCTCTGGAACTGCAAGCGCTGTTCAAATCTCTGAACCCAATGAATTAAAAATTGTACATTTCATCTCGGCCTTCTGGTTTGTTTCAGAGATGACTGGGAAATAGTTGCTGTTGTTTATGCCAGTTGGCTTTTTGAACCTGCAGATGGATAATAAACCATGTCTTTTCAGTTTTGGTCAGGTTTGCGGCAATAAGATCTATTGGTTGCTTACTATCAACTGCAGGCTGTTCCTTGGCAGTGTAAGTTTTATCTAGTGTGCATTCATAGAATAGGGTAATTTTGTCCACATTAAAGATCTCCATTGGGTTATATTCTTGAACAATTTCTTGAACATACTTATGCGAATCATTCTGAAGTGTCGACAAATGAACCTTTCCCTCAGAGCTGTGTGTGGATGCGATTATGTCACCATTTAAAAAGAAACAGCCATTGCTAGGAGTAAAATTGTCAACATCAATTTTATCTGCAACACTTTAAACTTGCTCGAGAAAAGGGTTTCTTTTGTTAGCCCTTCGCTTGGGTTGACTGTAATTGTATCTTTGTACCAAGTGAAGAGTGCCTTCTTCAATCTCAGATATTTTGCAAGTTGCATCTTTTTGATTAAAAACCACACAGCACCAGGTTATAGTTTATTTGGAAACACTAGCTTTCAGAGTGCGCCAAAGCTAGCATGCCTCCAATTAAACCTGTTGGACTATAACCTGGTGTTGTGTGATTTTTAACTTTGTACACTCCAGTCCAACACCGGCATCTCCAAATCATCTTTTTGGTGTTAGTATTCCATTCTCTAATAATTCTCTTTAATCTTTTCAGCATTTTTTTTTATCTGACCGCTCACTCTATTGTGTTTGACAATGAATTCAGATTGAATTTTTTTTGCATATCTTTCCTTCATTCAGTGCTTTCAATGCCTGGCACTTGATTTCAAGTTCTTGAAAGTTATCTTCTTTCTTCACCACAGATCTTCAATAGTCATAACTGAAACATGTGCTTCCTTAAACTGCAGCATGTGCTTCAGACTTAATAGGATTATGCCCCTTTTTATTTTCTGTCTTTTAAATTATGTTTAATTTGAAGCATTAAACATCAAACATGCGGGTTGATTCAAAGATAAGGCAATAGATCAGGATAACCTCATTTCATCAGGTTATCCTTCTATGTTGACACTAAGTTCGAATCATGGAATCATAAAATCCCCACAATGTGGAAAGAGGCCATTCAGCCCATCGAGTCTGCACCTACCCTCTGAGGAACATCTCATCCAGACGCAGCCACCTCCCCCCCCCCCCCCCACCACCCCCCACCCCGTGCTATCCCCGTAATCCTGCATTTACTATGGCTAACCCACCAGGCCTCCACATCCCTGGGCACTATGGGGCAATCTACCTTATCTACACATCTTTGGACTGTAGGAGGAAACCCAAGCAGACAGGGAAAATATGCAAACTTCGATGCAAGCCACTGATGCACTGTGCCACCCCGCAAAGAGTTAATGAGGTTGAAATTACAAAGACAAAGAGAAAAACAGATTGGCACCATATTGTGTGGTCAACAAAGGCAGGATGTTGACTTGTATAGTGTTGAACTAAGTGGGTAGCTCTGTAATCACACTGAGAGCAATCTGACTGCTGGAATGTTTCTGTCATTGGGACCAAAGTGAAACACACACTTGAGCACATTTTCAAATAATTCCAACAAATTGTTAGGTGTGACTTCCCTGTGACAAAGCCATGCTGACTATCCCTAGTTGGCCCATGCCTTTCCAAGTGGGTATTAATGCTCTCCTTCGGAACTTTCTCTAATAGTTTCCCTACCACTGATGTGAGATTCATCAGCCTGTAATTTCCTGGCCATCTCTACCACCCTTCCTGAAAAGCTATCCTCCAGTCCGTTGGCACTTCCCCTGTGGCCAGACAGGAATTAAAAATTTGTTGCAGAGCCCCCCACAACTTCCTGCCTTGCCTCCCAGAGCAGCCTGGGATGCGGTTCATCTGGGGCAAGGGATTTGTTTGTTTTTAAGCCTGACAGAGCGTCCAAGATCTCCCCATTTCCTACACCAAATTGCACAAGTGCCTCACAACCCATTTTCCTGAATTCCGTACTGACGTTCTCCTTTTCCAGAGTGAAGACTGAAGAGAAGTATTCATTTAGCACCTTTCCAATATCCTGCGGCTTCACACAGACAACGCCCTCTTGGTCCCAAATGGGCCATATTCCTTCCCTGCTTAACCTGCTCCCTTTAATGTACTTACAAAATATCTTAGGATTCTCCCTAATCCTGCTCGCAAGTTCATGTCCATTTTTGCTCTTCTGATTGTGTTCTTATGTTTCCTCCTCACTTCCTGTATTCCTCTCGGGCTGATGCTGAAATGCTGCTCTCTTTGCACGTGCTGAGAGCTTTTTTATTCTTCCTCATGCAGTCCTCGTCGTTCAGAGTTCTCTGAATGTTCTGCTCCTATATTTCCCTCGAAAGAATATCTGTTGGATCTGTATTCTCCCCAGCTCCTTTTCGAATGTCCCCCACTGCTCTGCTGTAGACTTCAAGCCGTATCCCAGAAGTTAGTCAAACACTGAAGAAAAATAATGCTGAACAGGAAATTTTCTTACCTTCCCACTGCACTTGGCCTTGTCAATTATTTTCAGTGCATACTCCTTGCCACTGGATCTAAGCAAAAAACAGATAAAGAAAAAAACTTTTGTGGTATCAATATCATGTTCACTCCCCAAAAATAGTTTCAAATGATTCTTTTTTTCTCTCTCACCTCCTCTTCCTCAAGCATATATTCATATTATTTTGACCTGAGATACAAACAGTACCAAACATTTTCATGTTACTTTTTGCAGTTCTGATCTGGTCGATTGGAAACTAACAGTTAATGATCCTTGTTAGCTTATCTCTGGGGTGTTGTATTATTTTACAGGTGGTTTCTACTTAAAGCAATTCTATGAAAAATTCAGGCTGCTCCAATGCTCTGTTTATTTGTCCACAGAAATACTGATAATTTGTGAACAGTTTATTGCTAAGCAGGTGCCACTCAGTCAATAACCTCTTCCATTACTTCACTGATGATCAACAGTGGACCGATGGGGCAGTAATTGACTAAGGCGGATTTGTCCTGATTTTTGTCGATAGGATATTACTGTGCAACTTTCCACATTATCTGGTAGATGTCAGTACTGTACTGGGACAGCGTGACTAAGTCTGGCTCATGCTGATGCATCAGTCTTCCATACTATTGATGCAATGTAATCAGGGCCCATAGCCTTTGGAGAGTATCATGTCTTCTGTCATTTTCAGTTTGCAAATTGTCTGAAGACTGTCATCTATGAAGATGTAGATCTCAGGAGGAGGCCAAGATGGGTCTAACGATTCCGCTTTGTTTTTTACCTTGATGTGTTGGGTTGACTCATTATTGAGGTTGGGGATGTTTGCGGAGTCTTCCCATTTGTTTTTAGTTGATTAATTGCTCACCATCATTCAGAGTTAGATGCATAGGACTGCAGAGTTTAGATCTCACATGTTGGTTGCGGGAGCACTTAGAGTCACAGATGTACAGCATGGAAACAGACCCTTTGGTACAACTCATCCATTCCGACCAGATATCCTAAATAAGCCCCTAGTCCCATTTGCCAGCACCCGGCCCATATCCCTCAAAACCCTTCCTATTCATATACCCATCCAGATGCCTTTTAAATGTTGTAATTGTGCCAGCCTCCACCATTTCCTCTGGCAACTCATTCCATGCATGTATCACCCTCTGCATGAAAACGTTGCCCCTTAGGTCTCTTTTATATCTTTCCCCTCTCACCCTAAACCTATGCCCACTAGTTCTGGACTCCCCGACCCCAGGGAAAAGACCTTGTCTATTTATCCTATCCAAGCTTCTCATGATTTTATAAACGTCTATAAGGTCACCCCTCAGCCTCCAATGCTCCAGGGAAAACAGCCCCAAGCTGTTCAGCCTCTCTTTATAGCTCAAATCCTCCAGCCCTGGCAACATCCTTATAAATCATTTCTGAACCCTTTCAAGTTTCACAACATCTTTCCTGTAGCAGAGAGACCAGAACGGCATGCAGTATTCCAAAAGTGGCTTAACCAATGTCCTGTACATCTGTAACCAAGACCGCCCAACTCCTATATTCAATACTCTGACCAATTGTCTACTGTCAGGGAGCTATGAACCTGAACTCCAAGGTCTCTTTGTTCAGCAACACTCCCTAGGATCTTACCATTAAGTATATAAATCCTGCCCTGATTTGCCTTTCCTTAGTGCAGCGCCTCACATTTATCTAAATTAAACTCTGTCAGTCACTCCTTGGCCCTTTTGTCCATCTGATCAAGATCCCGTTTTACTCTGAGGTAACCTTCTTCGCTGTCAGCTTCACTGCCAATTTTGGTGTCATCTGCAAACTTACCAACCATACCTCCTATATTCACACCCAAATCAGTTATGTAAATGACAAAAAGCAGTGGACACAGCACTAAACCTTGTGGCACTCCACTGGTCACAGGCCTCCAGTCTGAAAAGCAACTGTTACCCACCATCTTGTGTCTTCTACCTTTGAGCCAGTTCTGTATCCAAATGGCTAGTTCTCCTTGTATTCCATGAGATCTAACCTTGCTAACCACGAGGAACCTTGTCGAACTCCTTACTGAAGTGCAATGAGATTACATCCACTGCTCTGCCCTCATTAATCCTCTTCATTACTTCTTCAAAAAACTCAACCAAGTTAGTTAGCCTAGCCAATTTCATACTGCCTCTGCTGTTTGCTATGCAAATATTTCAGTGCTGTAGCTTCACTGGGCTGCTATCTCATATTTCAGCAAGCTTGACATGACTCTTGGCATGGCCTTCCGCACTTTTCATTAAACCAGGTTTGACCTCACTTTCTGGTAATCACGCATTAGCCGGTACATGAAGTCACAGATTGTGACTGAATACAATTCTGCTGCTGCCAATGAGATATAGTGCCTCACAGTTATCTAGTTTTGAGTTGCTAGATCCGTTTGATATCCACTCATTTAGTGCTGTGATAGGACCATACAACATGATAAAACTAGACTTTATTTCTACAAGTGTGGTTTGGTGCTCAGGATGACCTGTTTTCTTGAGGATGCAGCTGCAATAAGTAGATTGATGGGGATAATGTCAAGCAGATTTTTTTCCAGTTTTTTTTGGTTCCACACCATTTAGTGCAGATTGAGTCAAACAGCTATGTATTTTCAGATTTGGCCAGTTTGGTCAGTAGCGAAGCTACTAAGTCCCTCTTGGAAATGGCATCAATGAATTCGAACAAAACTGAAGTCCATGGGAAGCTTGGGAAAACTCTGGCTGGTTGGTATCACGTCTAGCACAAAGAAAGATGATTATGGTTGCTGCTCAATCATCTCAGCCCTATGACATTATGGCAGGACTTCCTCAGGGAGTGTCCCATATATAGACCCATATGCTATAAAGAGTTCTTCAAATACCTTTCCTTCAACTTCCAGTCAGGAGCTGGATGTTCAATGATGATAGCACAGTGCTAAACACCATTCATGAGCAATCAGATTGTAAAGACTGTCTCCGTATAGTTTTTGTACTTTTGATTGCAAACTGAAATCTGAAAAATGGACTGTTACAAAACAAAAGGCATGGGAAGGAATTGCTGCGCTTCTAAAATCCGGTTACTGCAGCTCATTGGGAGTGGTGTTTACACTGTTGCTTTGTTCAAGCAGCACTGAAGCTGTTTTGTAGATGGTATGGCACTATGCAGGTGTTTGCAGAATGAGAGCTGACCAACAACAGCAGTTGATTGGTTACTCCAATTATGACCAGTTGTGGATGCTAAAGATCAGCCTGATGGCAATTCTGATTGGTTTCTAGGAGGCTGAACGTCATATGGTGGGATCAATACCATGAGAAGCCTTTGAATTGCTGGAAGAATCACAATCATAGAGATTGTACCGCATGGAAACACTCCCTTTGATCCAATTTGTCCATTCTGACCAGATATCCTAATCTAATCCAGCCCCACTTGCCAGCAACCAGCCCATATCCCTCCAAACCCTTCCTATTCATATACCCATCGAAATGCCTTTTAAATGTTGTAATTGTACCAAACTCTACCATACCCTCTGCAGCTCATTCCATGCACATACCACCCTCTGTGTGAAAATGTTGCCCCTTATGTCTTTTTTATATCTTTCCCCTCTCACCCTAAACCTGTGTCCTCTAGTTCTGGGCTCCCCCACCACAGGGAAAATACTTTGTCTATTTATCTTATCCATGCCCCTTGTGATTTTATAGATCTCTATAAGGTCACCCCTCAGTCTCCGACGCCCCAGGGAAAACAGCCCTAGCCTATTCAATGTCTCCCTATAGCTCAAATCCTTTAACCCTAGCAACATCCTTGTAAATCTTTTCTGAACCATTTCAAGTTTCACAACATCCTTCCAATAGGAAGGAGACCAGAATTGCACGCAATATTCCAACAGTGGCCTAACCAATGTCCTGTACAGCCGCAACATGACCTCCCAACTCCTGTCTTCAAAACTCTGATCAAGAAAGGAAAGCATAGTAAACATTTTCTTCACTATCCTATCTACCTGCAACTCCACTTTCAAGGAGCTATGAACCTGCACTCCAAGGTCTCTTTGTTCAGCACCACTCCCTAGGACCTTACCATTAAGTGTATAAGTCCTGCTCTGAATTGCTTTCCCAAAATGCAGCACCTTGCATTTATCTAAAATAAACTCCGCTGCCATTCCTGATTGGCCCATCTGATCAAGATCCCGTTGTAATCTGAGGTAACCTTCTTCGCTGTCCACTCCACCTCCAATTTTGGTGCCATCTGCAAACTTACTAACTGTACCTCTTATGCTCGCATCAAAATCATTTATATAAACGATGAAAAGTAGTGAACCCAGCACCAATCCTAGTGGCACTCCACTGGTCACAGGCTTCCAGTCTGAAAAATGACCGTCCACCACCACCTTCTGTCTTCTACCTTCAAGCCAGTTCTGTATCTCAATGGCTAGTTCTCCCTGTATTCCATGCTAATCAGTCTCCCCTAGGGAACCTTGTTGACCACCTTACTGAAGTCCATACAATGAGCAGGTGGTGTCTCTCTCACTCTGCAGTAAAAATGTCTGAGGCCAAAAGAAAATCTGATTTATAGTCATACAGTTATACAGAAACAGATGTTATCCATGCTGACCAAATGCCTCTAAACCTTTCCTATTCATATGCCAATCCCCAAGTGTCTTTTGACTGTTGTAAGTGTATCTGCATCCATGATTTCTTCTGGAAGTTCATTCACATATGAAGCACCCTCTGTATGAAAAGTTGCCCCTCAGGTCCCTTTCAAATCTTTCTTCACTCACCTTAAAAATATGCTTCCTAGTTTTGGACTCCCCAACCCTAGGGAAAAGACCTTTGCTATTCACCTTATCTCTGCCCCTTAAGATTTTATAAACTTCTACAAGAACACTCCTCAACCTCCTATGTTCCAGTGAAAGAACTCCCAGCCTATCCACCTTTTCCTTATAAATCAAACTCTCTGGTCCCAGCATCATCCTGGTAAATCTCCCAAAAGTTGCTTTCTGCAGTTGCCTTTAACCAGTAACTAAAAAATTGTTGTACCAGTCACCCTGTGCCTCCTGCAGAGAGGTCAAAAGAACCTGAAAGAAGGAGAATGAAGAACAGAAAGTCCTAGCAAACAAAAGGATCATCTCAATGAATGCTATGGACTGGTGCTAGTGAACTGTGGATCCCAGATCGGTTTTCCCCTCCACCCATAACATGAATGTTTTTCATTTTCCTGTCTGTCTGTCTATGGGTATAATAGGGGTTTTAAAAGTTGGTTAGAGTTTAACCAGTAGAGCCATCTACTGATAGCTCATAACTGCTTACTTGTGATTAGAATTCACTTGCTTGTAATAAATAGTGGGTCTTGTTAAATACAGGAACCTGGTCAGTGTTTCACATTGACTCGATTCCAACTGAAAGGTAAGTCAGGAGCTTTGCATGCTGTGATCAGATCATTGATGTTCTGTGGTAACCCAGGCAGCTGGAGGCCTTGAGAACCAGTGCATTTTCCCAAGTGGATTGTATCAAAATTTTCATTGAATCACAGAATCGCTACAGTGTGGAAGCAGGCCATTCGGCCCAGCGAGTCCATACCAACTCTCCGAAGAGTATCCCACTCAGATCTATCCCCTTTACCCTATCTCTGTAATTCTGCATTTCGTCTGTCAAGTCCACCTAGCCTGCATATTCTTGGACACTGTGGGCAATTTAGCAGGGCCAATCCACCTAATCTGCAGTTCTTTGGACTGTGGGAGGAAGCTGGACGAAAGCCATGCAGACACGGGGAGAATGTGCAAACTCCACCCAAACAGTCACTTGAGGCTGGAATCAAGCTCGGGTCCCTGGCACTGTCAGGCATTAGTGCTAACAACTGAGCCACTGTGCCATACCCATATCCATATGCAGCATGGCTTGGACAAGGACTGAAAAGTAACATTTGTAACATACAAGGAAATGACCATCTCTAACCAGAGAATCTAACCATCTCCCCAAGACATTCAATGGTGTTACGATTGCTGAATCCTTTATCATCAACATCCTGAGGATTACCATTGCTGAGAAACTGAACTCCTCCCAGCCATATAAATGTGTGACTGCATAAAAAGGTCAGAGGCCTGGAATTTGGAGGCAAATAATTCACTTAACTCCTGAAACCCTGTCAAACAGCTACTCAGTGACAGAACACTCCCCACTTGCAGCGTATATCCAACCACATCCAAGAAACTGAACACCAGCCAAAGCAAAGTGACCAGCTTAATTGACACCCTATCCAACACCTCCAGCATTCACTCCCTTCAATGCACCACTGCAGCAGCACGTACTCTCTACCTAATGCACCATCCCAACTCACCAAAGTTCGCTCCACTGCATCACCCAAGCCCAGCTGCTCTATCAGCTAAAAGAACAAGGATAGCCAATGCACAAGAACATCATCCAAGTTCCTTTCCAAGCCATAAGCCATCCTGACATGGAAATATATTATCGTCCCTTCGCTGTCACAAGATCAAAATCCCGGAGCTCCATCCCAAACAGTCTCGTCAAGCCCTGCAGTGGTTCCACATCGGCAAAGGCAATTCAGAATGGACAACAAATACTGGCTTAACCAGCAACATTCACATCATGTGAATGAATAAAAAAAATCTTCTGATTTTCTCTGACTTCAGTGTCAAAGCGGATTTAAATGGTTGCCCTTGTAACAAATGCCAAAAGATACCTCAGCGTTTTACTGTGGCAGCAGATCCCTGGAAGGAACCAGGGCTAACCAAATCTTGGGCTGTGGTGACCCTGACAGTTCTCCAGTTGTCTGGGAAAGAGGTCTTATTCAAAAGGCTGTAGATGTCAGCAAAGACCTTCCCTGGAAGTCTGAATGTCTTGAAGCACACTGCTGCAAAGAACATGCCTGCAGACCCTGTGCTGGGAATGTCAGTACCCTTGTGCTGGAGTTCTGTGTCCATCCCCTCTGTCTGTGGAGAGACGTACCCAGGAGGAGGAAGCAGCTGCAATTAATCTGCTTCTTTTGGTTTTTGGAGTCGTTGTTTCTCTTGTTGCTTACGATCAACATTGGCTGCTTATGTTGCTCCAATATGCAGTGAAAGATTAAAATGGAGGATGAATCAAAGACAAGTGAAATTATATGCAAAAAGTTGGAACTCATTCACGAACTAGTGAAACCGGGTCCTCTGCACAAGTGCTGTTACTCCAGGACGTTCACAAAGGCAGGATAGTTGATCTTCAGTTTTGCTGTTTAAAGGCTTCCCAGCCTGTCAATGTCATTGAACAAGGGCTCACTTTACTGATCCTTGCAAGTTCCACGTAGATCAGGAACCTATACTCTATTTGGGATAGACACATTTTTGTTAAGCAAAGGTATTAGGGTTTTGGGCCAAAGACAGGTATGTGGAGTTAACCATAGATCAGCCATGATCTCATTGAATGTCGGAACAGGCTCAAGGGTTTAATGTTGACAGTGCCTTGCTGGAAAAGCACAACAGATCAGGCAGCATCCGAGGAGCAGGAAAATCGACATTTTGGGCCGGAACCCTTCCTTATGAAGGGCTTTTGCCTGAAATGTGGATTTTCCTGCTCCTCAGATGCTGCCTGACCTGCTGTGCTTTTCCAGCAACACACTCTCAAATCTGATCTCCAGCATCTGCAGACCTCATTGTCTCATCAAGGGTTTAATGGCCTACACCCGTTCCTACGCTACCTAAAACCAGAGGGATAAACACAGTTAACCGCTTGCTTGAATATTTAAATTACTAACCTGACAGTTCTTCAAGAGACCTTTGCTCACTTTGTAACGAATTTTGGAAAAACCTGGAATTTGTTGGTGGTTCTCTCGGGTTTCTGAGATGGAGATATTTTCAGGTCTTTTTACCCCTTCCTGTCCCCCGAGATCACCCTTCTCCTATTGACAATTCTGTCCTATGTACGGACTTGGTATGAGAGGCACAAGGGATGAGAAGCTTTGAATGTGCAAGAACTCCCAACTTACAGTTGCTGCATTTAAATCAATGTGAACCTCAGACAGTTGGGTCACTGTGTGATCAGAAGCTGAAATCCTAATCATCAATTGACAGGTAATATGTAGTGAGTTCAGCTTAAAATATGGCATACAAGGAGTGATTCTTTGACGATACAGTTTGAAGCTACATTTGTAAAGTACAGAAGCTTAGTGCTGTTCTTCCCACGCGTGCAGCTTCCACTGGGCTCACTGACAGGACTCCAATGGTAGATATAATCTTCCTGTGCACTGGTAACATATTGCATCCTAACAACAGGAATATTGGAAGATTTCAGGAACTCCTGCACTCACCATCTAATCACACAGTTTCAAATCAAATAATCTTGTCAGACATCTAAGGTTGCAAGTCCTTCTCTAGATGAGCATTAACAACCCAGTGGATTTTTACATGAAGCACCTCAAAATAGCAAAATGGAGAGTAAAGGCATGCATAGCCCCTTCTCTTCTAAAAATGTTCTTGACTGACAGCAAATTATAGCACAGCACTGAAAAAGCTTGAAACCAGATTTATAAGCAATAGGAGTGAATAAGATGTCTTGATGATAGTATTTGGAAATCTAACAGCTGTTCCATGCAGAACTGCTCTCACCTTCATTATAAGAAGGAATGATCATGACTGCTTATGCGCTGTGGATTGGATGCATACACACAAAACATTTCCATTTAATTTTCTGATTGAGGTCACATGGGGCTGGTGGGTGGAAGTGCGGTGAGTCATGATGCTTAAGGCATCACGAATGTGGGGGAGACAGGTTTAATGGAACAACTGCTTTTTTTGTAACCCATCATTTTCATACTTTTATACATGAAGTCAAAGAAAACATGTCAGAGCACGACCAGTCCTCTGCAATGTTTTTCTTTAGTAAATCGATAAATAAGGCTGGATTCACAGGACAACAATGAAAAGAACAACTCAAATCTCTCTCTAGCAAACAGCAAAATTTACAACAGCAATTTCACTTTTTAATTGTCTATTTGTTAAATAAAATACCAAACTGCCAGAGACCCTTACGTCCACAGGCAATCTTTTTCTCAGTCAGTTGTGTGTTTTTCTCATCGATAATGTATATTACGAACTCTAACATTGAGCATGTGTGTCTGTCAGTGTCATTATCATGGACATGGAGACCATTGATGTCAGTAATACATCAATGCTGTTATATATTTCATTTTAACATCTTCATTTGATAACTTGTTTTTAAAAGCTGTAATTCTATCATGGGGCAAAAGATTATTGAGCTTGTAAAAGTTCAACGTCATGAAGCCTTGTGTATGTGCCAGGTTGTTTGAGCTGTTGGGAATACATATTTATACTTAAAGACTAGCTGGACCTTTTTAACAGTTTGCACATTCTCCAAATTCAAATTGATTTTACGTGTGATTTCTTGGAAATGAATAAATGCTCACGGTGCTTTTCCTGTTTTGAACTGGAAATCAAGTGATTTTGGGGAAACAGCAAAGCAAAGGTTTCAAGGAAATAAGAAAATGAGGTTTATTTCCTGAGTTACTGGCTTTGAGGGAGTTAGGCTCCCTTTGCTAATGACTGCCTTGCAGTCCTCTATGGATTTAGAATTCTGTTATACAGACCCAAGAGTCAGATTAAAGAAAACATTCTTGAAGCTGCAAAACTCCTGAAAACCTGTTCTCATTAAAAGCCCCTGAAACCCGGATCAGAGTTTCCAAAAACCGATATTTGTGTCTCCTCCATAATACCTGAAATGATGGACTGTGACCAACATTCAGGAACTTGAATGAAATTGGTTGGAACTGGACATGTACGCCACTGTACGACTATCAGTAATTCAGCGAGTACAATTTGTGGAGGTGTTGCAAGTATGGAGCATCAAGGGTGGGTCCAAATTTGGAGGGTTTAAAGCGTTCTTGTAAGCCTTGAGGAATGAGGTGGTTGCAAAGGCAGCAGCTGAGGAACATCACATGATTGTAGTTTGTCAGTAATTCAGTTTCATCAAAGGGAAATCCAATGATGTCAGAAGTTATCATATTCCATTCTTTATTCCAGATCTTTGATCCACTAGGATTGCTTTGTCCCCTTGGACTTACAAAGAAAATCTTGAGAGAAACCTTTCTTTTAGTGCTGTGACAGTTGGTGTGTGGGAGTTAAGGAGACATAGTCTAATTCCAGATCATAGTTTAGATGTTGATCATATTTAGCACTTGCTTCAAGAATAAACACTTTGTTCATAATAAACAGATTATTTTGAGTTTATTGAAGCCTGGGGACATTTCTATTTTCTATAGTGGTACAAAAAGAAGCACTGGTTAATTTGGTAACTGAGTGGACACATATATACTAATGGTGTGACTGGTGGAGTGGTAGGGTTTGTTTAACATGAACTGCTTTTGCAACAGTTGAGAAGCACCACTGAAGGAATAATTAGGGGTAATTATGCCAGATAGAAACAGGCACTGTGACATGATGGGCATCTACCCAGAGTGTGGGTGGGACAGCAGCAGGAGGGTGGGATAACTCCTTCTAAGGTTAGTTGTAACTTCAAGATGAAACAGCATTCTGAAAGAGCCCTGTAAAAGGAGGTACGTCAGGCTAAATTCCAGAAAGGTCACTGGACTCAAAACATCTCCACAAGTGGGCGGCATGGTGGCTCAGTGGTTAGCACAGCTGCCTCACAGCACCAGGGTCCCAGGTTTGATTCCAGCCTTGGGTGACTGTCTGTGTGGAGTTTGCACGTTCTCCCCGTGTCTGCGTGGGTTTCCTCCGGGTGCTCTGGTTTCCTCCCACAGTCTGAAGATGTGCAGGGCAGGTGAATTGGCCATGCTAATTGCCCATAGTATTAGGTGCACTAGTCAGAGGGAAATGGGTCTGGGTGGGTTGCTCTTCAGAGTGGACTTGTTGGGCCTGTTCCCACACTGTAGGGAATCTAATCTAATCAGATGCCGCCAGAAGTGCTGAGTTTCAAATTACAGACCAAAGTCTTCAGAAATCCAGAGCAAGGACCAATCCCAGGATTCCCAGGTGAGGTCCACATACATAATCCTAGGAAGTCAGGATATCTGGTTCTCTGGCACCACTCCCCACCGATTCCTCCGCTACACTGATGATGGTATCAGCGCCACCTCGTGTTCCCACAAGGAGGTTGAGCAATTCATGAACTTCACAAACACATTCCACCCTGACCTTAAATTCACATGGACCATCTCTGACACCTCCCTCCCCTTCCTGGACCTCTCCATCTCCAATGACGACCGACTTGAGACTGACATTTTTTTACAAACCCACCGACTCCCACAGCTACCTGGATTACACCTCTTCCCACCCTACCTCCTGCAAAAATGCCATTCCGTATTCCCAATTCCTCCACCTCCACCATATCTGCTCCCAGGAGGACCAGATGGCATCCTTCTTTAAAGACCGTGGCCCGACATTTCAACTCGCCCTCACACTGCCGAGGACATGCAGGTCTTGGGCCTGCCCCATTGTTACTCCTTCACCACCCGATGCCTGGAGGAAGAACGCCTCATCTTCTACCTTGGAACACTTCAACCCCAGGGCATCAATGTGGTCTTCACCAGTTTCCTAAGTTCCCCTCCCCCCACCTTACCCCAGTTCCAACCTTCAGCTCAGCACCATCCTCATGACCTGTCCCACCTGTCAATCTTCCTTCCCACCTATCCACTCCACCCTCCTCTCTGACCTATCACCTTCATTCCAGCCCCCAACCCACCTATTGTATTCTTTGCTACATTCTCCTCAGCCCCACCCCCCTCCCATTTAATTCTCCACCCCAGAGGCTCCCTGCCTTCATTCCTGAAGAAGGGCTTTTGCCCGAAACGCCGATTTTCCTGCTCCTCGGATGCTGCCTGACCTGCTGTGCTTTTCTGGCACCACTCTAATGTAGACTCTGATCTCCAGCATCTGCAGACCTCACTTTTGCCTATTGAATAGAGGCTGCCTGGTGCAAAACCTATACTTGAGCTGTGCTAGTAACTCACCACTGCAGTCACAGCCTCTTTTTCTGATGTATGGGTACACATCTATGGAAGATTGCAGATTGTGCCATAAAATAGAAACGTGTAACAGTACATCACAGTACTGATCTAAGTCACAGGCCTGATTGGACTTGAAGGAAAGCAACAGATGACTCGAGGATTTTTGAGCTCACTTAATTAATTTAAACAATCCAAATTATGAGACCGCAGTTAGGTAAGATGGGAAAATTTGAAGAAAGCCCTGAACCTGACTCCATTCAGTCACTTTCCAAGATTAATAGAGCTGGAGGGAGGATGATTCCATGAGGTGAATTAGCCATTTAAATAATATAAAGACACTGGGAGCATCACACATAAAATTGGTTTTTAACTCAGAAACTTATCTATCACGTGACAGTTTATCTTCTTTGACATCACAGTATGTTCTCAAATGCTTTATAGTCAATTAGGTACTTTGGTAATGGAGTGACTGCCGTCATGTAGGGAAAATGGCTGTCAAATTGGGGTGAAGCAATATTCTGCATAATGACCACATAATCTGTTTTACAAATATAGGGAATAAACCTTACCCAGGTCACTGGGGATAATCCTTTCTCTGCAGGAAATAGTGGCATGTTCTTCTGAAACACAACATGTCTGACATCACAGTATTCCTACGTACTGCAATGGACTGTTCATCTAGACTTTTACATAGATTAGATTAGACTTACAGCGTGGAAACAGGCCCTTCGGCCCAACAAGTCCACACCGACCCGCCGAAGCGAAACCCACCCATACCCCTACATTTACCCCTTACCTCACACTACGGGCAATTTAGCATGGCCAATTCACCTGACCCACACATCTTTGGACTGTGGGAGGAAACCGGAGTACCCGGAGGAAACCCACGCAGACATGGGGAGAACGTGCAAACTCCACACAGTCAGTCGCCTGAGTCGGGAATTGAACCCAGGTCTCAGGCGCTGTGAGGCAGCAGTGCTAACCACTGTGCCACCGTGCCGCCCAAAACGGGTTTTGAAATAATACAAGATTTTTGATTCCTACATCAGATGTAGGTGTCTTTGGCTAAACCAACATTTAGTGCTAAAATGCGCATTGCGCTGGAGAAGGTGGTACAGTCATAGAGATGTACAGCACAGAAACAGACCCTTTGGTCCAACTCGTCCATGCTGATCAGATAATCTGAATTAATCTAATCCCATTTGTCAGCACTTGACCCATATCCCTTCCTATTCATATATCCTTTTCAATGTTGCAATTGTACAGCCTCCACCACTTCCTCTGACAGTTCATTCCATACACACACCACCATCTGCGTGAACAAGTTGCCCCTTAGGTCCCTTCTAAATCGTTCCACTCTAACCTTAAACCCATGCCCTCTAGTTCTGGACTCCCCCACCCCAGGGAAAAGACCTAGTCTATTTACCCTATCCCTGCCCCTCAAACCTCTATAAGGACACCCCTAACCACACCAGTACTTGGGGCATAGAGACATTCACAGTGCTGTTAGTCACAGAGTTCTTTATTTTGACGCAGATACAGGGAACGAATAGTGAAATAATTCCTAGTCAGGATGGTGTGTGGCTGGGAAGAGGAATTTGCAAATAATGCTGTTCCCTTGCATCTGTTGCCAGTCTTCTCCTAGATGGCAGAGGTCACAGGTTTGCAAGGAGCCTTGGTAAGGGAATGCAATGCATTTTCTACATGTCATGCTTGCTGCCACATTGTGTCAATGGAAAATAAGTCAATTTGAAAGTGGTGAATGGGATTCCAACGAAGTGGGCAGCTTTGCCTTGGATGGTGTTAAGCTTCTTGAATGTTGTTGGAGCTGCAATCATCCAGGCAAGTGGGGAGTATTCCATCACACTCATGACTTGTGCCTTGTGGAGAGTGGACAGGCTTTTGGGAGATGGGGTGAGTTACCCCTTCAAGATTCTTAGCCTTTTATTTGGTCTTGCAGCCACTGTATTTGTACCGCTGGTCTAGTTCAGTTTCTGGTCATTGATAACAGCCAGGATGTTGATTGCAAGGCATTCAATGATGATAATGCATTTGAATGGCAAGGAATGATGATAAGATTCTCTCTTGTCAAAAGACATTGCCTGACACGTGTGTGGTACAAATCAGCACCTCAGGAATTGCAAATGGTATTGAGCATTTTTCAATCATCAGCAAACAGTCTCACCTCTGACCTTATGATGGAGAAAAAGTCATTGATGAAGCAACTGAAATGGTTGGGCTGAGGACACTACCCTGAGGAACTCCTGCAGAGATGTCCTGGAACCAAGCTGACTGATCTCCAACAACCACAATCTTCTTCCTTTATGCAAAGTATGACTCCATCCAGCAGAGAATTTTCCCCTGGTTCCCACCAACTCCAGTTTTGCTAAGACTTTCTGATGCCACATTCAGTCTAACATTGCCTTTGATGTCAAGGGCAATCAATCTCAACTCAACTCTGGAGTTCAGCTCTATTGTTCATGTTTTGGTCAAGACTGTAACAAAGTCAGGAGCTGAATGACCCTGATGGAAACCCAAACTTAGCATCACTGAGCAAGTTACACCTTTACCAGTGCAGCCGATAGCACTGTCAAAGTCCACTTATACCATTCTAGTGATCATCGGGAACAGATAGATTGATCACTAATTGACCAATTGGATTTGTCCTGCTTTTTGATGAACAGGACATATCTGGCAATTTTCCACATCTTAGATAGACGCTAGTAGCTGTATAGGAACAGCCTGCTACATGCCCAAGTAGCTTTGCTAGAATGTTCTCACTTGGAGATGAGTATGCTATGAATGAGCCACAGCTGACCCCGTGGCAACTTTAGCTTACTACATGCTGTAGGAAAAAGCATTTCACTACAATTCTGCAGAAAAAATTTCAGTCATGTGTAAAATGCAAAACAGTCTGTTAAATAAATCACATTCGCGGTGTTCCCTTAAATATAAGTAAAGGTTTCAGAGGTATCATTATGTTGACTTACCGTTCCACACATTCTTTAACAACGGCAAAATTCCCATCTCCAATCACCTTCCCAACTTTATATTTATCAAGAATAGTTGAAGCTGACAAGGATCTATTTCCATTCAAACCTGTGGGTGATCAAAGAAAACTTGGGTCATCATTTTCAGATCTAACTGTACCGGTATCTCCACATTAACGGAGAGGGAGAAAAGTCATTGATTCTTTTTGTGAGCCTTTCTAAAGAAATAACTTGTTTTTGTTTGATAACTCTACCAGAACATTTTGACATAATTCTTTACTCAACAGCATTTCCTTGCACCCATTTGCGATGATCTGCATTCCAAAATGTTCAGTCATCGACTGAGAGCTAACAGTGATCGATTGAAACACATAGCCCTGAAAGTAAATCACACGGCTTTGAACCACATCAATTGCAAGCCTTATGCTTTTAAAGCAGTCAGCAGCATTCAACTGCAATCATTGGAAAGCAACTCACAAAGAATGAAACTTAAACAAAAGCACCAGGGAACTGAGCAAGGCATCGTTAGCCCAGACATGATCAAGGCAAAAATTCTTAGCTAGAGATCACAAAGTTTTAGACATGCTTCTAGGTCCCAGCTGTAATGCCATGTAGTATGCAATTGTTTAACTCAGATGAATTACTACAGAGATCATTATCGTGTTATCTGGTATTCTTAATGTGTGTTATTATAGTCCTCCTCCCTTCGATTTACATTCCCTCCCACACCACCCCTCTTTTACCCCCTCCCTCTCCACATTCCTATCCCCTTTCCTCCACCCTGTCCACCTTCCCTACACAACGCTCTCAACCACTTCCCTGTCCTCATCTCCTTCCTTCTTCTCTCCTCCACCTCCCTTAGCTCACCTCCTGCTCCTGTGGTGGGCGGGGAGAAACAGTTGGAAGGGAAGATCTTGAGCCTGGGGCAAGGAAGGAAGTGGGTCAAGTCTGAAGAAGAGGGGAGAGTCCCAAAGCTGGAAGAGGAGAGGAAATATCTCAAATCTGGAGTGCACGGGAGGTAGGATCCATAGGGATAGGGTGGGCGTGAAGGGATAGTCCCAAGCCTGGGTTATTCGGGGAAGGTTGTAGTCCTGAATGTGGGAGCTGGCTAGTTATACTCCTGAGACAGGAGAAGGAGTGGGAATTGGAGTCTGGAGACCAGAGGCATGCAGGACAGCTTAGTCCTGAGACTCTAGTAGGCTTGAAGAGGCTTTTAGCCTTAGAGGCATGAGGAGCTGACTTCTGGTGGGCTAGGGGGTTCAGTAGAGTATTGGAAGTGTGGTATGAACTGCAAGATTCTTTGCCACTTATTGGACGATAAAGGTTTCCTTTAAAACATTTTCAGGATGGTGAGCTGTAACTAGTTGAATGCCGGTTCAGGGATTACAATTATTTACAATATATATTAATGATTTGGAAGATTGAAAATGAATGTACTACAGACATGTTTGAGGACGACAGAGGCACGTTAAGTAAGTGGGCAAAAGCTTGGCAGAAGGAATATAAAATAGGAAATTGTGAGGTTATGCATTTTGGCAGGAAGAATAGAGGAAGGAGGAGAGAAGGAGAGAGATGAGGAGGGGGAAGTGGTTGAGAGAAAGTTGTGTACAGAAGGTGGACAGAGTGGAGCAAAGGGGATAGGAATGTGGGAGAGGGAGGGGGTTAGAGGAATTGTTGGAGGGAGTGGAAATGTAGGAATATTATCACACAGAAGATTTGGGAATCCTTGGGCATAAATCAATCAAAGCAAACATCAAAATTCAACTGGTAATAGGAAAAGCAAATGGAATGTTGGCCTTTATTTCAAATGGAACAGAGTATAAGAATATACATCACACTAGGGTGAAGATACCAAGGCTTTTTTGGTCTTTTTTTTAAATGAAGAGAAGTTGAGATAGAGGTGCCAAGCGTCGATTCAAAACCAATAAAGTAAACAAATCGTAATGCTTTTTTAATTGGAACAATGGAAGCAGGGTGAATGGATGGGGTCAGGCTCCCACAGAATCCAGGGTTTTAGTTTAGCTTTCAGCAGTGCTAGGGCTTTGAGGCTGGGTCTGGAAGGTCTCTCTCTCTCTCTCTGTTACAGCTAAAGGCTGGAGTTTTCTCTGTTGCTTGAATTGCTTGTGAGATAATCTATTTTATTGAATTTGCCTTCGCCAAAGGTGTGTTTATGGGATGTTATTGTATTGGAACAGTTGATGATTAGTTTTTAAATAATCTATTATTCTGTTAAGTTTTCCAATAAAGTTAAGGTTGGCTAATTCTTCTATCTTTTGTTTGCTTTTTAGCTGTAGAGTAAGAATAAAGTGTGTTTTGCTTAAAACCGACTTGCGTAACCAATCAAATTACATTTGGACACGGCACCTTACAATTGCCTTTAAATAAGGAAGATTTAGGGTCTAGGCTATATCCTGGATATATTTGAAGGGGTTTAGTCTGAACCATAATATTAATCAGACCTCAACAGGTATACTGTGAACAATTTCGGTACCCTTAACCAAGGAAAGCTGAACTAGCTTTGGAGACAGCGAGTTTTGAGAAGATTTGTGGCTCAGGTTGACGTTCTGGATGTGAGTTTGCTTGCTGAGCTGGAAGGTTTGTTTTGTCACCATACTAGGTAATATCATCAGTGAGCCTCCAGTGAAGCACTGTGTTTGTTGATAGAGTTCTGGTTGGAATGCCATGCCTCTCGGAATTCTCACACCTGTCTTAGTTTGGCTTGTCCTAGGATGGATGTGTTGTCCCCAGTCAAACTGATGTCCTTTCTTATCTGTGTGTAAGGGAACACCTTGACTTGGGCCCCACTTACCACCCGCTGAGAAAAAGAACAGGAAATAACATCACCAGAGAAAATGATGTCACCAACCCTAAGGAAACCTAAACACAAAGAGAAAGCGAGTCATGAACACCAGTGCTTCACTGAAGGCTCACTGATGATGTTATCTAGTACGGTGATGCAACATCTGAAAACGAACATTCCACCTCAGCAATCAAACTTATATCCAAAGCCTTGGTAGGTTGATAGCATGTATGGCTGGACTGTATTAGGAGGAGAGGTTGAGTTGGTTAGGTATTTACACATTTAAGCTCAGAAGAATAATTGAAACATAAGATTCTTAGCAGACTTGACAGGGTAGATACAAAAAAGTTGTTTCCCCTTGTGGGGAGAGACTAGGAGTATCGGGCATATTCTCAGAATAAGGGGCTGCTCATTTAAGATACAGATAAGGAGGCATTTAATTTCTCAAAACATTATAAGTCTGTGAAATTCATTATCACAGAGAACTGTGGTGATTAGATTAGATTACTTACAGTGCGGAAACAGGCCCTTCGGCCCAACAAGTCCACACTGACCCGCCGAAGCGCAACCCACCCATACCCCTACATTTACCCCTTACCTAACACCACGGGCAATTTAGCATGGCCAATTCACCTGACCTGCACATCTTTGGACTGTGGGAGGAAACCGGAGCACCCGGAGGAAACCCACGCAGACACGGGGAGAATGTGCAAACTCCACACAGTCAGTCGCCTGAGTCAGGAATTGAACCCAGGTCTCTGGCGCTGTGAGGCAGCAGTGCTAACCACTGTGCCACCGTGCCTTCCCGTGGCTGTGTCATTAAGTGCAGGTAATATTCAAGGATGAGATAGCTTTTAATCAATAAGGGAATCAAGGGTTACGGGCTGAGGATTATCAGATGAGCTATGATCTTGTTAAGTGTTGGAGTGGACTCAATGGGCGAGATGGCTTACTTTTTGTTGCTATGTCTTATGGCCTTGTCAACTACAAAAATGTTTTATTCACAATATGTTTTAACCCTTTACTAATCTTGTCCCTATAAGAGTAAACCTTGAAGGGATGTCCAGTTTCCTTGGCTGTAGTGAAGCCTGGATGTTGGAGAGAATCATGCCCTGGTCTACAAACAGAGACGGACTGCAAGGGAGTACTAGGAGTTTCACTCAGAGGAAGTGAGGTAACAGTGATGTCGTTCCAAGTCAGGCTAGTGTCTGGCTTGAAGGTTAATTGCAGGTAGGGGTAGTGCTCTCTGGCATCTCTTGGTTTCTGATCTTCCAGATAGCAGAGGATGTGAGTTTGCATCGTGCTGTCAAAGGAGTCTTGGCAGGTTGGTGAGTTGCTGGCTTTCATTTCTCATTATATACATTCAAACCTATTTCCACTGTCTTTTACATCTCCTAATGTTAATGCACTTATGTTGTACTTATGACGTTGACTTTTGTTATCACCTTCCCACCTCCGCTCCTCATCAGAGTTGATAACTCTGGCACAGTGGCTACCCTGGCAGAGTCCACCCTGACAGAGTGGCACAGAGGCTACCCTGGCAGAGTCCACCCTGACAGATGGGGTCAGAGAACGACCAGTTGGAAGTGCAGCCTGCCAGTTGAAATGGAAGGTGTGAAAGAAGCTCTTAGAAAAAATGTTGAAAGAAGGGGAAAAGTTTTGTACACAGTTATTCAGATCACTCCATGGAGGAAGCTGCATTTGGTAACTCATGCCCACTTCCATCAATATGACAAGCTCTGGGTCAGTTTTGAATGTATGACTCTGGACCATAATGCTAAATGCTATTTATCTGTGATTGAGATTTGCTCCAAATTACGCCTTCCGATTTTAAACGATATACTGATCCATTTAAACTGTCATCAAATGTAGATGCTACGTCAATGTTTTCTGATTGGGTACATTCCTTTATCCAAAGTATTGATGAAAAGGGTGGTGGAAAAGGCAGATTGATATTTTAAGCATCAGAAATGAATAATGGTTGTTTCAAGCGAGCAGAAAACTGATGCCTTGTCACAATACCATTTTAGATTTTTTAGTTATTTACTGTCCTCTGTAGTCATATTACCTCCTTTATAAGTATCCTCACAGCACACAACACATTACCTCAGGGGACAATGATGGTGTTCAGTTGGATCTCCCTGTCCTGATTCATGTAAATTGAGAATGGATTAGAAATCTATCCTGAGCAAAGAAAAAGTAATTTGGCCAATCAGGGCTGGTTCATGCACGGTCTATGATTTATTGTACTGTCATTTATTTCTTCCCTAAGCCACGTGTTACTCTTCTGAAGTTAGTGAACACTAATTTCCTTCTCTTAACTCCTCTGAGATTTAAAGTGCTCCTCAACAACTACTGACCAAGCTTCTTTTGACCAACTGAAACAGGAGCAAGAGTAGACTAATCACTGAGCTCAGTCCAACATTCCGTTTGATCATGGCTGACCTGTCCCTCAACGTGCATTTACCCACTTCAGCTCCATCTCCCTGACAACCATACTAAATAAAAATATACCATACACAGACAGCTTTGTGATTTCACCCCTGAACAGCCCGGCTCTAATTTTAAAGTATGTCCTCTTGTTTTTGATTTCCCCAACAGATGAAATACTTTATTGTACCTATCATACTGAATTGTCATACATTTAAAACAAAAATGATCAGATCACCCTTCAATCTTCAATACTTTGAGCCATGTTTAAGCCTTCAAACCTCAAACCTGTAAGTGCCAGCATCATTATAAGGAACTTGTGTTACACCTCCTTGGCAGCTAGTAGATCTTTCCTGAAGTATATGGTGCCAAGACTACTTCAGATGGGACATCACCAAGGCTTTATACAATTGAAACATTATTTCAAATCATCTACATTCAATGACAAAACAAAGACACACATTCCAGTCGGCCTTTGGGTGTGATTTGTCGCTGTCTACCAACTTGAATAGACTTGTGCGCTTGGTCTCTCAAATCCATTTACCTACAGTGTCTGATATCTCACAGTTAACAACATACTCTGATTTATCTTTGAAATCTTCACATATGAAATTTCCCCTACCTCCAATTCCATGCACTCTCAAACATTTTGGCAACGACTTCTTGCATGGAACCTAATGTATTAGCCATGGAGCCAACTTCCACCTTAAACCCTTTGTCTCCCTCACAAATGATCTCCTCAAAACATTCACCTTGATTTGGCTTTCAAGACTGACCTTTATAAATATAGTGCTGGCTTTGTCTGATCAGCATATAGTTTATTCCAGTTTTGTCCTTAAATGATTTTAATACCTCCCCCAAAATAGACATCAAATTGAGAGGTCCATAGCCACTTGGTTTTGTACTCCGACCCTCCTTAAATAATGGAATAATGTTAGCAAATTTCCAGTCTAACTGCACAATTTCAAAATCAAGAAAGTTTTGAAAGATTACTGCTAATGCTAAAACCAATTTGAGTCATAGAGTCATAGAGATGTACAGTTTGGAAACAGACCCTTCAGTCCAACCCATCCATGTTGGCCAGATATCCCAACCCAATCTAGTCCCACCTGCCAGCACCCAGCCCATATCCCTCCAAACCCTTCCTATTCATATACCCATCCAAATGCCTCTTAAATGTCGCAATTGTATCAGCCTCCACTACTTCCTCTGGCAGCTCATTCCATACACATATCACCCTCTGTGTGAAAAAGTTGCCCCTTAGGTCTCTTTTATGTCTTTCCCCTCTCACCTTAAACCTATGCTCTCTAGTTCTGGACTCTCCGACCCCAGGGAAAAGACTTTGCCTATTTACTCTATCCATGCCCCTGATAATTTTGTAAACCTCTCTAAGGTCACCCCTCAGCCTCCGACACTCCAGGGAAAACAGCCCCAGCCTGTTCAGCTTCTCCCAATAGCTCAAATCCTGCAACCCTGGCAACATCCTTGTAAATCTTTTCTGAACCCTTTCAAATTTCACAACATCTTGCCTTTTCCAAAAATAAAATCAGCTCCACTTATTCTTTAACCTATTAGAAGAAAACATTTTCCCAAACTTGAACAATGCGTGACACATGGCAACGTTACAGTTGTGTGCTCTTGTTTCAGTCTCCATTTCCCTCAATGGAAGAATTTAAAATTATACATGGGCTTATCACAATCGATTCCTGATGATGGACTCTGGCCCGAAACGTTGAATTTCCTGTTCCTTGGATGCTGCCTAACCTGCTGTGCTTTAACCAGCAACACATTTTCAGCTTATCACAATCAGGCAGCTTGATGGCAACAGATCTTTGCCTCAAAGCAGTTGAAAGTCTCAGGAGGTCTTAATGAAGTAAATCCTATTGAGATATTTCAAGAAAAGCGTTGACTGAAAATTGCTTTGTCCTTCTAGTATTCAATGTTGAAGACGAGCAAAGCTAACACATTAAAAGAAAGTGTTTCCAGCAAGCAGCTGTCCCTGTCAGGACTCTGCATCATAAAACTTCAGCATATGTGAGTTTCCAAATTGTAGTCATGGAGAACAAGGGTGCCAAAGTGGGAGCAGGATGCTGTAAAATCAGCCTATGGGCTGTAGATCTGCAAGATGTTTTGAAATAACAATTTAACTGCATTTGCTCCTTCAAAGAAAATGCACAGCATTCCTGAACTATCAAAGAGCCACGACAAACAATGGCCATTTCCATAAACAAGGCAAATTCCTAAAATTGGCCTTATGGATTTGTGTATGCTTGCAATATTTCACCAAATCTCTAAAGAAATGAGTTCTCAGAAAACGTTAGCAAATAGTGAAGTTGTGACATCCTTAAAGAAGAACTAATGGGTCAAATAATAAACTTCCAGAGAGAAATATAACCCACTGGAAAGTAATAATGTGTATGCTTCTCTACACATGGGCATTTTGCCACACTAGCTATAACTGCTGTGTAAAAATTGGATATGAGGACGATGATTTTGATAAATGCTTATCTGCTGAAGAATATCAATAACATTTAACTGCACAAATGAGACACAACAGAAAGAGGTAAAAAAAACGACTTCCATTTCAAAAAGGCAGGTTTGGTTTCAGATTTTCATTTTGGAAACTTCCGGAGAGACCACTAAAACATCAGCAGCTTATTCAAAATTGAAGAAATTGAATAGATATCTTGAGGAAGTATTTCATGATGTTATTGCATTCTTAACATTCTCATGGTTGTAGAAGACAAAGTTAATAAATCTTAAAAATGGGAATGATATATAAGGGCTGTTGGTAAGCAGGAGTCTATGAGAATTATTAACATCATAGAGGGACTGAACTTTGTCAAAATTTTGTTTCATGTTTATTATTCACATTTACTTGAAAAATGTGCACCACTGGAAAATAAAATGGAGCTGTTCAACAGAAAAAGAAGCAATATTTCAGTCCTTTGGCGGGTTCATAAGAATTTAGTTATTTAACATCTGCACCTTTTCACTAATTGAAATATGGAAACATCAATATGGAGATTGGGATATGTTTTCCATATTTGACACCCAACATCAACATGAGTGTTCCCTGGTTAAGTACAGAAAAGAGCAAATGCGCAATAAAATTTACTCTAATTCTCCAAGGCAAAATACAAAATGATAGTAAAAATGAAAAAGAGTAAGAGGCAGCCTCAATACTTAAAAATGACACCATTTCAATGATAAAAGTAGTATAATGAAAGATCTAAGCGGGCAGTGAAGACATTAGGAGCAGAATATGTTTTAAATTTAAGACTGTATTGGAGAGTTGTGTACAGCCCAACCCTTCCAACCTTAGCTGTACCTATGAAGTGGTGCAGTTGTAGAGACTGGATTAGCATGCAGTAAAGACAGGATGGCTTCAGTGTGCAATTTAAGATGTATTATAGATTGGGATAAGCAGACTGGCTCTTTCTTGTATGTCTTCAGGATAATTTTCTCCAACAATATATTCTAGAACCAAATAAGAGAATAGCTATATTCAATTTGGACATTAATGTGATGAGACACAGACTGTTCATAGGAAACTGTGTAAATCTGTGAAAAGATAATGATCATGTAGAATTTCATGTCATACGGAAATTACTTGTATCCATCAGGGCAAAAGTTCTAATTGCCAACAAAAGGCATGTTAGACTAAAGGGGTAAAAAAATTACTACAAAAAGTAAAAAAAATAGCACATACCAGGCAATGGAGGTATTAAAAGAACAATGAAAGATGAACAACCAAATTATAAGAGCTATGAAAAAAAAGAGTACAATAAGAAATATGCAAGCAACATCAGAATCACCAAAATAAATTTCTATAATTCTATCAGGAAAGAGTGCAATATGGGCCCCTTACAAATAACATTATTGAAATTAAAGAAATAGTGTGCATGTTGAACAATTACTTTGTTTACATCAGTGATAACATTAGGTATTTAAGAAAATAACTCTTAAGTGGTGGAAAATTGCCAAATCACGAAACAAAATAGGCTGATGACAGGAGACAATGAGCAGAGATAATGGGAAGGTACACTGATACACAGAATATGTCTAGTGCAGGTCTGCATGACAATGGTGGGGCATTAGCTACTTATGGAAATTAACAATAACTCAGTCACGAGGTACAAGGCCGTACATTCAAATTTTCCAATGAAACAACAATAGGCAGCATTATAAGCAGTGTAAATGGTAGCATAAAATTACAAAGAGATATTAACAGGTTAACGAAATGACATTACAGGATTATGGAGATAACTAGTTTGCTTTTGTTTTTACAGAGGTCAATGAAACTTTTTTAAAACAATACATTTCTTGAAAATCTCATGTCTCGTGGTAACGGCTTGTTTATTGCAGACTCTTGCCTAGGTTTACCACTGAAAATGTGTTGCTGGAAAAGCGCAGCAGGTCAGGCAGCATCCAAGGAGCAGAAGAATCGACGTTTCGGGCATGAGCCCTTCTTCAGGAAACTTCTGCTTTCTGCTTTGATGATTGTTTGTTTTCTTCAGCTTGGTGGCCAGTCTGGTTCACCGTTCTAACTCTCTTGTTCCTGAAAACCATCCTATTGTGGACAAGGTCAGAAGTCACAAACACCAGGTTACAGTTCACCAGGTTTATTCAAAGTCACAAGCTTTTGGAGCCTTGCTCCATCATCAGATAAAGTGAAGAGCAGCACACAGGCACAGAATTTACAGGCAGAGTGATCGAAAAATCATATAAATGGTGTGAGTGGAGTGTCAACAGCTGGATACCAAGTGAAGGGATGACCTATAATCTGATTAGTTGAGGCAGAGAGCTAATTACAAAAAATTAAAAATAAGGTGGTGCTAGAGACAAACATACCTGGTATGTTACATAGTATGATGTTGTTTAGTATGGTGACAAAACGTCTAACAACAAACTTTCCAACTGAGTGAGCAAACTTACATCCAGAACCTCAATCTGAGCTACAAATGTTTTCAAAAATCGCTAACAAACTAACCAGCTGGAATAACACGAGAGACATCTCTCTGTAGGCACGGTGGCTCAGTGGTTACCACTGCTACCTCACAGCGCCAGGGACCCAGGTTCGATTCCAGCCTCGGGCGGCTGGTTTGTGTAGAGTTTTCACATTCTTTCCATGACTGGATGGGCTTCCTCCGGGTGCTCCGGTGCACTTTAGGTGATTTGGTCATGCTAAATTGCCCACAGTGTTCAGGAATGTGTACGTTAGGTGCATTAGTCATGGGAAATGTAGAGTAATAGGGTTGGGGAATGTATCTGAGTGGGATACTCTTTCAAGGGTCAGTGTGGACTTGTTGGGCGAAATGGCCTATTTCCACTCTGTAGGGATTCTATGATAGATGAGAGTCACATGCCAAGGATCTAATCAAAGTAACAAGTAATCCAAAACTGTACAAATAGACTAATTGAACCTTCCTCAACACAATGAATGTTTCAACACTATACCAGTACCTGCTACAACAATGGGATTGCTGCTGCAGCCTCAGTACTCAATACCAACACACAATCTCCAGGCATCATCCTACAACTCATCCACTTCATCCTCGACCACAGCAGCTTCACCCTTTACAACCAGTTCTTCATCCAGACACAGAGCAGCCATAGTGACCAAATGTGCACCCCAATATGCCAACATTTTCATGCACAAGTTCGAGAAAAACTTCTTTGATGCGCAGGACCTGATACAAATGCTATACACTAGGTACATCAACAGTTTTTCCTCTGGACTCATGGTGAGGAATCACTGAAATGCCTACACAAGGATATCAACAAGTTTCATCTCACCATTAGACTTACCATGGACTACTCTTCAGAATCAGTCTCATTCTTGGACACACACATCTCCATCAAAGACAGACACCCCAGTACCTCACTTTATCGCAAGCCCATGGATAATCTCAGGATGCTGCACTTCTCCAGCTTCCAACCGTAAACACTTTAAAGAAGCCATCCCCTATGGACATGTCCTGCTCATAAACAGGATCTGCTCAGATGAGGAGGAACATGACAGACACCCTCATAAGAACATGATACAATTCTCAACTCATCGATCACCAGTTCCGACGTGCCACAGCGAACAACCACAATGACCTCTGCAGAAGACAGGCACAGGACATGACCAATAGAGTACCCTGCATCACCCAGTACTTCCCTGGAACGGAGAAATTAAGCCATGTTCTTTGCAGCCTTCAATATGTCAGCACTGATAACGAACATCTCGCCAAGATCATCCCTACACCCGTACTTCTCGCCTTCAAACAACTGCCAAACTTTAAACAAACCATCATTCACAGTAACCTACCCAGCCTTCAGGAGAACATCAAATACAACACCACACAACCCTGCCATGGCAACCTCTGCAAGACATGTTAGATCAACAACATGGATACCATTACCACATGTGGGAGCATCACTCACCACACATATGGCAGATACTCATGTGACTCAACTAATGTTGTCTACCTCATACGTACAGGCAAGGATGCCCAGAGGCATGGTATATTGGCAAGACCACGCAGACGCTACAACAGATGAATGGACAGACAGGATTATTCCCTCCCACTCGGGGAATATTACAGCAGTGAAGGATATTCAGCCACCAAGACAGCCTTTGAAATACACAACAATGCAGAAACGCTGAGCAGAAACTGACAGTCAAGTTCCATACCCATGAAGATGGCCTCAACCATGGTCTCGGGTTCACGTTGTGCTACATTACACCCCGCCATTGTTTTGACACCATCAATTTGATAACTTGTTATGATCCCTCTACCTCAATTAGCTTGTAACAGTTTTGGATAACTTGTTAGTTTGGTTTGGCCCTCAGCTTGTGACTCATATCACCCATATTATTCCAGCTATTTGGTTTGTCTCCAGCACCACCTTATTTTTTAATTTTTTGTAATTAACTCTCTGCCTCAATTAATCAGATTACAGGTCATTCCCTTCAGTTGTCAATCAGCCGTTGACACTTTACTCACACCGTCTGACACTTTTGATCACCTGCAGAGACTTATTATTCAGCCTAGCGACACTCCACTCACACCATTTTTATGATTTTTGATCTCTTTGTCTTTAAATTCTGTGCCTGTGTGCTTTCTTCACTTCACATAACGAAGGACCAGTGCTCTGAAAGCCTGTGATTTTGAATAAACCTGTTGAACTATAACCCGGTGATGGGTGCCTTCTGACCTTGACCACCCCAGTCCAAGACTGGCACCTCCACCTCCTGTTGTGAATCCAGCATAGTATCTGGAGCGCTGGTCCAGGCTCAACCCTGATGTTCTCTTTGAGAGATTCTGGAAGAATCCTCTATGCTGTGCTTCCTGAGAAAGCTGCATTGGATCCATCCCAGAGACACCTGTCTATGTTTTGGTGTGTTAGAACCCTTGCTGCATTATGTTTAAACAAATAGCAGAAGTCGACTATTAATGATGCCAGTACTTAGATATTCATTCTAGAAATCTGGTAAGATGGTATTCTCAAACAGATTGTGAATGGCTGATGAGACTGCATGGAGGAGGTGGTCAGTCTGTCAGGGAGTGGTCAGAGTTTGAACTTAGTTTTTGGATTGTGTTTCCTGCGGGGAAAACTAATCTGGCTATTGTTGGTACAACAGAGATTCAAATGCTCCCTGCCTAAACTTCTTAATCAGCTCCTGAAAGCTCAGTGTTTATTTGTGTGCGTGTTTTAGTTTATTCAGAGGGATAAACATTTGTATAATTATATTACAAACTGCATGTGTTACCAAATTCTGCACCTTCAAGGAATAGTTTTTTATATACTAATATAATAATGGTAAATCTTTACCAACTGGTCTGAAGAGTCATATCAGACTTGAAGTAGTTTTACTCTGTTTCTCTCACCACTGATGCTCCAAACCTGCTGAATTTCTGGAGCATTTTCTGATCTGGCAGGTAATCCAAAATCTGCGAAACACTGAGATCTGCCACAACCATAGTCCTGGGAGAATGCACTCTCAAAACTTTTGCTTTTGCAGGTTTTGGACATTGAATCTGTATTTGAAACAATGCTCCACAAGCAGCATTGATGCTAGGTCTGAGATTGATGGAACTTTGCTAACCAATTGCATTAGGAATATAGGACAAGTTCAGCCACACAGAATTGGGTCAGGGACTAAGGTTCAGGACTCTAAGGCTCCTGATTCCAAAGCCTTACATCTCCACTGCATCTTTAGAAGCAATTAACAGTCAATGCTCCAAAGCATAACCACTTACCTTCTGGACTGATGCCATTGGCTTGTTGAGATACTCCATTCACATTGGTGGACAAACCTATCTGGTGAATAATCTGTAAATAATACAATGTAAAGCATTATATAGTTTCAGAGATCTCAAAATTTTCACTTTAGAGAGCCCTTGGCCATAGGATGTAAGACCAAGGATTGCACAGTAACATGACAATATATTTTGGGCAGGAAAAGGCAATCTGGTGGGACCTTTCATTATTTCTTGGATTACTATCACAGTTAAAGTCAATTCAAACACAGAACCATACGGGTATGGCTGCAGCATTTTTGTTAGAAAAATAGCAAGAAGATGGGAACAATTTATCAAAATACATTTGTGTAATAAAAACACTTCACATAAAGCTGAAAGCATTTGCCATTGACTGTTGGAATTAAGTTTACAGAAAAGATCAGTATTTAATTGTGAATTTTAATAATCTAACCTAATGGCAGTTTTGTGACTGGTGCACCTGCACAATAACTGGTCGATATATGACCACGTAGTCTGTAATTTAACATTTGTTCTGTAGGGCTTATTTTCAAATTCATACTTTTTGAGCACGATCAGAAAAATATAGGTGTGCTTCAAATAGTAGAAGCAATAATCATGGGCAGGAGTCTGAATTTTAATAGTCATATATTCCAGGATGTTTAAGATCTTACATGTCTGGGAAGTTGTAACATGTGAATAGCTAAACTCTCAGTTAAGACAAAGTGAATTCCCTCAGCATGTTAGCACAGTGGGTAGCTATCCAGCAAGATTCCCATGTCACCCCATTTATAGGAATGTGATTTACTGCCTGAAATCTTGAAATTGAATTCAATGCCAGAAGGTTAAAAAGGAGCAGAAACACTAATGTCCCGAATTTTTAAACCAAATTTCTGCAGTCTCTGAGTTAACCAATGCTGTGATTTGAACCATGGGGGATATTTTGACCTTGGACAATAGTGCAAGGTGTCTATAATGGATACGATTAGGTCTGCCATCCATTCTATTTCCCCTGATATTTATATCTCTTGACGTCAATGGAAATGAGAATTGGACAGACCCATAATAAATGGCTGCTCTGTCACTGCGCATATAGTGCCTTTGCCAAAGTCAAACCTCCCCATGGAATTTTATAGTCCAAAAGGAAACCAGAACTGCCGGAAATACACAGCAGGTTAGGAAGCACCTATGGACAGAGGAACAGTGCTAACCTTTCAAGTCAATGACTATGCGTGAGCTCTGATGAAAGGGTGTTGACCTGAAATGAAGAAAAACATTTTTGTGCAGCAACAGGTTAAGATTTGGAATGCATTGCCTGACAGCATGATGTAGAAATGTGCAATTGAGGCATTCAAGAGGACAGCTATCTATAAAATAACATTGTGTACAGCTATCAGGAGAACAGTCAAATGGCAATAAATAATTGTTCCAATGGAGAACTGGCAGTGACACAGCTGTTTTAACTTGCTTTACAATGTTGTGGATTCTGCTACTGTAGCAACATTGGCCACAGCTGTCACAACGTGTGCAGAGGTTTCAGAGCAGAGTGTAGGATGTGGATTGGAGCCTTGAGTCTATTCTGTAAGGATGGACACACTTTATAAAAATGTCTTCTGCAACTTTGTTGGTACAGTTCCTTAAGGAAGAGTTGCATAGTTGTAGTAATGTTGGGTTAGCAAATTCTGACAGAGGTTTGCACTCTGTGTTCACTCTTCAGTTGGTTTCTTTTGCATTACATCCCCTTGAGTTTTCATATGCCTTTTATAAATTCAAATTGCTTGACTCACTTGAGAAAACTCAGTTATTGCTGCTATTCCTGCTGAGCTCTTATCCATCATTAGCTATTGTTTGAAAGATTGCACGAATATTTCCCAGAAAGAAACACCGGAACTCACTCTAATTTTCAGGTTATGTCCCATTGTTCAGAACTTTCTCACAAGAGGGTTATCCATCTTAGCAAATCCTTTAGTCACCTTAAATATATCATATAAAAATTACTTTTTCATCTTTTATATGCTAGGGAATATGAGCCAATTCTATGTAACCAGTCCTCATGATTTGATCCTTTTATCCATAGTGTCCTCCTGGTGAACTTTTACACTCCCTCAAAGCCAAATTAATCTTGTGTTACAGTGCCCAGAATGGAAAGCAGTACTCTAACTAGAATCTAGCCAGAGTTTTATATAGCTATAAGATCACTTTCACTTCTTTGTATTCTAGTCCTCTTGAAATAAAAGCCAACATTTTAAAAATATTTTTTGTAATTGTCCTCTAGCTTTTAATGGTTTCTGTAGTTGGACCCTTAAGAACTTATACCACAGTTTCTAGCTTTTTAACCATTTAAAAATGCAGTGATCTATCTTTTTTGGCTTTGAAGTAAATGACTTCACACTGTTTCTGCATTAAACTTCATCTGCCAATGTTCTGCCCACATATCAGCGTCCCTTTGTCCCCGGCTGTTTCTATCTACTACTCTCAATTCGACCTAACTTTGTGCTGTGAGCAAATTAAGATACACTACTCTCCAGTTCAACATCAATTGTGAAAAGCTGAGGTTCTAGTTCAAATCCCGAATTCCAGAACTCGTAAACGTCCAGTCATTTGAGTACACGCTGGTTTTAAAGTGGGATTTTATATAAAATAGCTAACTACCTGAAGCAGGAAGGAGACCAAAGCTGCGCAGGAAGGCTTCAAAAGATAGATGTCAGTCTGAGAAAGGATTGGGAGCCTTGCCTTAAAGCAATTAATGTTACTTCCATTGATAACTTGTCTTGGGACAGCTGTCTGGTTGATGGGTAGGGTCCTCCCCAGTGTTTCAGACAGGAGTGCAGGGACTGTGCTTCTTTTAAATCCCAATCCCTGCCCCAGGAATCAAAATTCCTTTCTTGTCTTTGTTCTTTCATGGGTTGTGAGCATTGTTGACGCGGTCAGCAGCAGTTACCCAGCTGTTACCCAGGGTGCCAGCTGTTACGCAGGGTGCCAGCTGCTGCAGACTCCCTGCCTCTATTCCTGATGAAGGGCTTTTGCCCGAAACATCGATTTTCCTGCTCCTCAGATGCTGCCTGAACTGCTGTGCTTTTCCAGCACCACTCTGATCTAGACTCTGGTTTCCAGCATCTGCAGTCCTTGTTTTTACCGAGCTGTTACCCATCCCTAACTTGAGAAGCTGATGTATTGGGAACTGCCTTTTTAAATAAGGGCAGACCCACAGCACTGATGGGGAAGATTCAGATCCTGTGACAGTGAAGGAACAGCCATATAATTCCAAGTTAGCATAGTGTGAGACTTGATGGAAGCTTAAAGACGATACAAGTCTCAAGCATCCCTACCTTTGCTTTTCTGGAATCATGGTTTTGGGAGGTGCAGGCATAGCAGGTTTGATGTTTTGCTGCAGTCCACCTTGTAGCTGACCCATATATTAGTCTTTGTACAAAAGGGATTGAACATTTAAGGTGGTAGAAGGGTGTCAATCAGTAGGAGAAAGTGAGGTCTGCAGATGCTGGAGTATCAGAGCTGAAAATGTGTTGCTGGAAAAGCGCAGCAGGTCAGGCAGCATCCAAGGAACAGGAAATTCAACGTTTCGGGCATAAGCCCTTTATCATGAATCTGTCAATCAGTAGATTGTTTTGTCTCTAATTTCCTTAAACTTTCACTGCTATAATCTGTTATGTATGCTTAAAATTTCATGTTTGAACCAATATAGACTGCATAAATTTAAAAAAAACTGCTCTTCCCAATTCAGCACTAGCTTTGGAACTAATCCATAGCTGCTCCTTCAGCTAACACATGCAAACAAACATACAAATAATCATGAGTCCTGACAATCATGCAAGAATATCGATTGCATTTTCTTTATAAGCTGTTCAGAGATGGCACAATGCACCTCAGAAGCAAGTGGGGCTTGAACCAGGTCTCCTGGCCCAGAGGCAGGGACATTAACGTTGCACTAGGGAAGCCCAAGAATATCTACTGTCGATATTTTCTAATCAATCTGCTCAGTAATGTTATTACACTCCTCTGGAGCAGGTGGAATTTGATCTTGGGCCTCCTGGCTGAGAGGGAGGGGCACTACTATTATGCCACAAGAGGCCATGAATATCTATTGTATAGTCAGGGCAATAATTGGGAGCTGTGTCCGGGCAGTATGACTGAGAAGTTTAAGCTCAATTACGTCCCTACTTAGCTCAATATTTTTATGATCACTTCTCTTTTGTTTCTTCCTAACTAGGAAGGATTTAGAGTTATAGCCCACATGCTGGCAAATAGGACGAGGTCAGATTGGGATGTGTGCTTGGCACAGATGAGTTGGACCAATGGCTCTGTTTTCATGCTGCATGACTCTACATGTAGTCTGTAGTATTCTTGCTGAAGATAAGTGGAGAAGTGACATCAGTAATGAGAGATACAATTAATAATAGAATTGATCACTTCGTTACAATAAGCGCAGTGGAATTATCACTTAATAATTAAAGAGGAGAGTTTTCACAGTGCGCTGGTGCAATAATAAGAGTCAGGAGACCAATGTTTAAGTGCCACCTGTTGCAGCCCTATGACCAGATTGATTCGAAATAAAAGGAGGGGTTTCAATGGGCTGCTTTGCCAGCCAAGTACTGGACACTCTTATGGCAAGTTCTAAGACAGCTACTGTCAAAGAAAAGAGTTCAAGAGGGGTTACACTTTGATGGATTGATAGCCTGTATGAAGTTGCAAATCATTGAGTTAAAAGCATACATTTACTCCTTTAATCAACTTCACTGAAACTTCCTATTCATTTCAGTAAAATGGCTGAAAAAGCTACAGAGAACAAGACGGAAAACATAAATCTTTAAAAAGGTTGTCTAGACCCACACAAAGCATGGTCATTTAAGTTAGAAAGCATAGGGCAGACCAGTGTCAAGTACCTCAGAATAAATCAGAGCCTTCAAAAGATGGGAAGTGAAACTGGTAAATGAATTATTTGGATACTGACATTTTCACCAATTTCAATATCTTATTTTGGACTGCTCTATTGGAGATGTAATTTTATTGTGAGCTGTTACTGGTACCTGAGTTACACCAGTGCCTGTCTTTATAAAAGTCCCCTCTTTATTCATTCATAGGATGTGAGCATTGTTTGGCTAGGCTCGCATTTATTCCCTATTCCTAAGTGCCTCTGAAAAAGTGGTCATAAGCTGTCTTGGAGAGGAACATCCAGTATATGGTGCCCCCATGTATCAGATGGCCTTGTCCTTCTGGGTGGTAAAGGGTTGGGCTTGGAAGATGCTATTGCAGGAGCTTTGGAGAGTTGTTGCAGGACGGCTTATAGCTTCTACACACTGTAGCAGTGATGGAGGGTGAGGCAGTAGCATAATGGTATAATCACTTGACCAAAACGTCCCATGGCCTCAAATCCCACCATAGCAGACAGTGAAATGTAAAATCAATTAGTGGATGTCTGAAATTAAAAGCTAAAAGGATGGTGATAAGCTTTGGGATATCCTGACGTGTTGAAAAAAAAACTGATAAAAAGGTTATTTCCGCACCAATCCATGATCACTAATGAATAATGGTAGAATAAGGTTATACTTCGTTCCTACAGTTTCCTCTGGTTGTGAATTGTCACATGAGCCTTGAGAGCAATGAGAATCCACTGTGACTAGTGCATTCTAACGTGGCGTTTGGTTTTGGAATCTTTGCCAATGGTGCACGTGGATATTATTGGTGGCTTCAAAGAATTCTCAGATGGTTGACACTTCCAATACACAAATCTGCAAACTCCACAACCTGCAGGACAAGTGCTACTTCAAGGGCTGGATAGATGAGCTCGCTGAAGGTTTCTGAGATTCCCTCCAATATCTCCACTTTTGCTTCTGGATGAAGTCTCTCAACGTGCATGTACCCTCCCATATACAAGGCTTGCTTGGTCACAAGCCAGGGGTCTCACCTGAGTTGGCAATCATATTAGAACTCTTCCAGCAGTTCCAATGTTTGGCTTTGATGGAGGACATCTTGGACAGATTCACAGTCACCAATCTTTCTCATTGGTATTACTCTAAGCTACTGATACTATGCAGGAAGGATGTTCACAGAAGATGGCTTAATCTTGTGAACAGTAACTAGGTTTCTTGTCTTGTGGGACATCAAACTTAACAGAAAGTTCACATTGCGACTTTAGCTACTTTCTGTTAACATGACAAACAACTGGGGAATCACCTGGTTCCTCCCAGGAACAGCTGTTATATCCTGATGGGCAGACATTATCTGGTGATTTCAGTGAGCCCTTATAAAACAAGGAGTGCTTTGAAGACCTCCGTTAAGCATTTCTGCTGTCCTCTGGGGAACACCCCTGCTGTGATTTGTTCTGAGTAAGATTTGCTTTGGGCATTTAGAATACAAACCACCTTTTCCAGCCAGCACAATGGCATTGACTGGTTAGTGCCTTGATTTTGTAACAAGATTAGAGTGGTGCTAGAAAAGCACAGCAGGTCAGGCAGCATCCGAGGAGCAGGAAAATCAATGCTTTGGGCAAAAGCCCTTCATCAGGAATGAGGTACAACCTGTCGGGGAGAGGATGCTACTGTAGCACTATCTTCCTTGGCAGTAAAGTTGGAGGATTCTGCAAAGGAATTTTGGTGATACTGTCTTCCAGTGCTTTGAGGTATCTGCTGCCCAAAGCATATAGGAGCACAGAGACCATAGTTCCATGAAATATTTCTTCACTTGTTGATCAAAACAGTGAGTTTTTTTGAGCACTAAAATAAGGATGTAAATAAGGATATTTATGGTAAAGACAAAGTCATTAGTATTGACATTAGTATTTATCTCGTGGGCATGAGATCAGCTTCCTCCTAGCTTACAGGCTGAAAATAGACATCAATTCTTCCATCAATTTTGCTGATTATCTTACACAACTTCAATGATTTTTGTCCTTGGTTTGTATATCTCACTGTTACTTGACAGTTTCCTTGCCTCGCATTAATAGTTTTTTTTTGTATGACTAACCATAATACATCATCATCAGAGGTGGCCTAATAAATCCTAACAATTTATCTTATGTTCAAAATGTTGACATTTCTGTTTTTATTTTAAAATGATAAAGGTGATTTAAACTGAATTGAAAGACATTAAAAATTGCAAATAGGTACTGAGACCGCGGGATTTTGTTGAACCAACGAGCAATCCCCGTCTGATTGTAACACAGTCCGTCTTGCAGGACACAGGTATTGGAAAATTTTGAATAGGCTGTCCATTCAAAATTCAAACTCAAAAAAAAAGATGCTTTCATTCCACTGTATTTTGTTGAAGCAAAATGGATCTATCCATATGCTATGCATGGTTACTCAAAGGATATTTATTTATGCTCCGAAATACACAGTGTTTTAAGAAACTAATGCTGCTCTAGACCACTATAGGAGAATTAATCATATTTTCAGGTTCAACCTCAATGATCATGGGTGCATTTATATTGAAATTTAAAATCAGTGGCCTTAAATACACTTTCGTTTTGTTAACAATGCAGTTAGTTTTTATCTCTTCAATTTTTTTTAAAAAACCAACTCTGCAGAGGAAATCTTCAAGTAGGAAGGTGATAGATAGTTAAAAACCTTGAATAGCAACAGTGGGACCTGGGTGAACACATGTAACTTTGGAAGGATGATCCTGGGGTTCAGAAATGAGGAGCACTGAGTCTGAAATAATGACACATAATGGGATTAGGAGTGTCATGTTCACTGGAGAGATAGGTTAATGTAGTTGGGAGCACTGGGAAAAACATGGGTCTGGAATGAGCAGTGAAAGAGTTACTTCATTTAACCCACCTTGTATCTCTAAATACCACAAAAATGGCAGCAAATCCACATTGCAATCTCAGCAAACCAGAGATGGAAAGGTTGTTGTGATCACTGCTGCCAGTGTGGGAGAGAAACTAATAAATCTAAACTCCACTGCAATGGATTGCCTTCATGAAAATTATCTGTTGGAAAGTCGTCATGCCACATCTTATTTATGTCATAGTGCAGTGTACCGTCGCTTGTAAAAGAAGGAAAAATGATCTTCACTTTACATTGTCTATGGAAGTGCAGTCAGTGTGGTAATGTAGGAAACACTGTGTGGATAATAGGCACACACCAAGCTCACAAAGAGCAGTGTAACCAAATAACCTGCTTTTTTATTTTACAAGTGGTTTGTTTAAGGAATAAATGTTCATGAGTGCATGGGGAACAGTGATGGACCCTGACTCCAAATAGAAAGTCAGTCCTGATGAAGGGCTTATGCCCAAAACGTCATTTCTCCTGCTCCTCGGATGCTGCTTGACCTGCTGTGCTTTTCCAGCACCACACTCTTGACCGGACTCCAACGTAAGCCCACTTTTTTGGATAGGCCTGGCAGGAAGATCCAAGTGAGTGGACGAATGGATGGGGAAACGGGGTTCGACAAGGTGGGGGAGATTGGTGAGGTGAGCGAGGACTAAAGAAAAGGTTAGCAGGAGCTCCAGAAGAAGACTCTCTTCCCTTCTCACTTAGTTTTCTGAGGAGGCCCCTTAGCTTTCTGACACGATCTTTGCAAGGCAGGAGGAAGGACGCGTTCTTGCCTTGTTACCTGTAGTACATCAGCACAGGTGCAATGAAGCTCTTAACTGGCCATTAATTGGTCACTCAAGACCCTCAGTCAGCCCAGTTAGGCTTCCAAGTGCCTGACCTATCCACTGTAATTTGAAGACAGAAAGGGCGAATGGGAAGGACAGCCACTTTATTTTATGAGACCCTTGCTTTCAAATTCACTGATGGCGTGCTATAGAATGCAGGACCATCTCAAAAGGAGGACGGAGAAATCAAATGCTGTTAACAGAGACGGTGTGGACACCCTCCAAATTGCAGGTCTTCCTTTTCTGTAGAGAAATTGAGAACCATTTTGAGAGGCAGTATGTTTTGACTCCGTTTTATAAATTGGTTCTGGGTCTACAGTAAGTAGCACTTCCCTTTGGAAATTTCAGGTTCAGCACTTCTCTAATGTAAAGCAGACAACCTTCAATACTTTCCTGGCAGATAACATTCTTCCAAAAAAAGCACTGTCACTATGACTAAGTAAGAGGCATTCCACTCCACTTCCCAACATTGACAAATGAGAAGACACTGTTATAGGTAAATTAAACAACTTGAAAATTCACATCCTGATGCTTTTATTAACAGTATTTTAAAATTTACAGTTCACCCAGAGTTTAGAAATTAATCACATTTCCAGGTAAAATCCTTTCACGGAAATAAACTGCAGAACTCTTTAAAGCCCAGAAACACGACTTTTTCACACAGAGGGTGGTACGTGTATGGAACGAGCTGCCAGAGGAAGTGGTGGAGTCATAGAGATGTACAGCACGGAAACAGACCCTTTGGTCCAACCTGTCCATGCCGACAGATATCCCAACCCAATCTAGTCCCACCTGCCAGTGCCCAGCCCATATCCCTCCAAACCCTTCCTATTCATATACCCATCCAAATGCCTCTTAAATGTTGCAATTGTACCAGCCTCCACCACTTCCTCTGGCAGCTCATTCCATACATGTACCACCCTCTAAGTGAAAAAGTTGCCCCTTAGGTCTCTTTTATATCTTTCCCCTCTCACCCTTAACCTATGACCTCTAGTTCTGGACTCCCCGACCCCAGGGAAAAGACTTTGCCTATTTATCCTATCCATGCCCCTCATAATTTTGTAAACCTCCATAAGGTCACCAATGCTCCAGGGAAAACAGCCCCAGCCAGTTCAGTCTCTCCCTAGGCTGGTACAATTGCAATGTTTAAGAGGCATTTGGATGGGTATATGAATGGGAAGGTTTCGAGGGATATGGGCCGGGTACTGGCAGGTTGGACTAGATTGGGTTGGGATATCTGGTCGGCATGGACGGGTTGGACCGAAGGGTCTATTTCCATGCTGTACATCTCTATGACTCAGTTCAGAACCCAAGCCATATAAATGATGCCGAGACTTGGCACTTGCTAGTGATTTTTTTAAAATCACAAAACTGGCTGAGCTTGAAGCTTTAACAATATTTGACTATACATCTCTAGATTGAAAGGACCATAAATGCTGTAAAACTAGGCCACCTTCTTCAAACTGCTGATCCTCTGACAGCATTCCTGCATTAAAATTAACATGATTACACGCAAGTTGAAGAACGCTAATCATAGAAATTACAACACAAAATGAAAACATTTAGCCCATCATGTCTGTAGCAGCTATGACGATAATCCCTCGTTTGCTCTCCCCTAGTGGCGGTCCTCCACTTCATATCTTTTTCTGATTTTTTTATAAAAGCAAGTAAGAGTCTCATCCCTCTACCTTGACATTCCATGCTCACTAATCCTTTGTGTAAAGAAATGTCTCCTCACTTCTTTCCTTAGTGAGGATTTTAAATTGATGACTCCCTCGTCACTAACTCAAAACAAAAAGAAACTCCTCATGTCCGATATGTTCTGTCAAATTCCTTCATTTTAAAATGCTCTGTAATATCTCTTGTTTCTTCTCTACTGCAATGGAAATCACAACAATGAGCTGGGATTTCACCAAGAAACAAGCATCCAGTAAAGGGCTGGTTTCTGCTGCTTTGTCCGTGTTCACAAAGATTGTTTTTGAACTCTCCTTAAAGCTACACATGAGATCATGGCAGTTTTTCACAGGAATCAACACCAGTATCTCAAACCCTTCCACCACAAACTTTTGTTTCTCCATTCTTAGCATCTTAAAAGCAAAATAACTGCCTTGTTAAAAGTATTAGATTAGATTACTTACAGTGTGGAAACAGGCCCTTCGGCCCAACAAGTCCACACCGACCCACCGAAGCGCAACCCACCCATACCCCTACCCCTACATATACCCCTTACCTAACACTATGGGCAATTTTAGCATGGCCAATTCACCTGACCCGCACATTTTTGGACTGTGGGAGGAAACCCACGCAGACACGGGGAGAACGTGCAAACTCCACACAGTCAGTCGCCTGAGGTGGGAATTGAACCCAGATCCCTGGCGCTGTGAGGCAGCAGTGCTAACCACTGTGCCACCGTGCCGCCCTGCTGTGCCACCGTGCCGCCCTATCATCGCCTGAGCGTATATCACCGCTCTTTTATTTACCTGTTTAAAAACAATGCAGGTATCCAAAACACTTCAACAGAAGGAAACAAAAAATATTAAATATGAAGCTACTGGAAAAGTATAAATAGATGGACGTTATTTATTGCTGCTGAATTTTAAATTTATTCACTTTTGGATAATGAGCGATAATCAGAAAATGAAAGCTCTGTATCATTTTTTTAGTCACTGCAGAATACATAGATCTACACATCCTAAGTACTGTCTCACAGATCCTGTTTAAATTCTCCTTCTGAAGAACAGGACACCTGGATAATCCTAAAGGTGCTTCTGTAAAAAGAAAAGTGACAATTATTCAGGAACCTAGCATCTGTGCTTTGACATTTCACATTTGTACTGATAATTGAGTTGCTTTATTCTGGCAACAGAATTGCAGAAATTTGAAGTCAATAATATAAATGTGCTTTGAGATTGCTGGCTCGAAAGCCAGAATCCATTTGGTTGGATTTCTTTGTTGCCATAAATTTAATTCTTTCTGAGCTGGGACTGATTTTATAAACTCACACATGTTGTGCAATGTGAAATTCAGTGTTACCTTCTCAGCAATCAAACTAGATTAGTTAGTACAGTGATTTGAAGTGTTAATTAGATATTGAAGCGAGGGATGTCGCATATTATCGCAAATTTTTCTTCACAATGTTGGATTGCACAAGGCTGTAACAACTCTGAACGTGCCCTGCTGAAAACACCCAGCAAAAGTCCCAAGAGTGATCAATAACAAAGGACAAAGAAACTTTACAGCCCAGCAACAGGCCCTTCGGCCCTCCAAGCCTTAGCCAATCCAAATGTACTGTCTAAATCTGTCAGTCAATTCCTAAGCATCTGTATCCCTCTGCTCCCCACCTACTCATGCATCTGTCCAGATGCATCTTAACTGAAGCTACCATGCCTGCCTCTACCACCTCTGCTGGTAACACGATCCAGACACCCACCACCCTCTGTGTAAAGTATTTGCCGTGTGTATCCCCCTTAAACTTTCCATCTCTCACCTTGAAAGTGTGACCTCTCGTTATGGAATCCTTCACCCTGGGAAAAAGCTTGTCTCTATTCACCCTGTCTATACCCTTTATGATTTTGTAAACCTCAATCAGGTCCCCCCTCAATCTCCTTTTTTCTAATGAAAATAAACCTAACCTACTCAATCTCTCTTCATAGCTAGCACCTTCCATACCAGGCAACATCCTCGTAAACCTTCTCCGCACCCTCTCCAAAGCGTCCACATCCTTTTGGTAATGTAGCGACCAGAACTGTACACAGTATTCCAAATGCGGCCAAACCAACGTCCTGTACAATTTTAACATGACTTGCCAGCTCTTATACTCAATACACTATCCAATGCAGGCAAGCATACTATATGCCTTCTTGACCACTCTATCCACCTGTGCAGCAACCTTCAGGGTACAATGGACCTGCACTCCCAGATCTCTGTGCCCATCAACCTTTCCCAAGGCTCTTCCGTTCATTGTATAATTCACTCTAGAATTAGTCTTGCCTAAATGTATCACCTCACAATTACCTGGATTGAACTCCATCTGCCACTTTTCTGCCCAACTCTCCAGTCTATCTATACCCTCCTGTATTCTCTGACAGTCCCTTATGCTTTCTGCTACTCCACCAATCTTCGTGTCATCTGCAAACTTGCTGATCATACCAACAATGCCCTCTTCCAGATCATTTATGTATATCACAAACAACAGTGGCCCCAGCACTGATCCCTGTGGAACGCCACTGGTCACCTTTCTCCATTTCGAGAAACTCCCTTCAACTCTCTGTCTCCTGTTGCTGAACCAGTTCTTTATCCACCTGCTAGAACACCCGCACACCATGTGACTTCACTTTCTCCATTAGTCTACAATGGGGAACCTTATCAAATGCCTTACTAAAGTCCATGTATATAACATCAACAGCCCTTCCTTCATCTATCAACTTGGTCACTACCTCGAAGAACTCTACTAAGTTAGTAAAGCACGATCTCGCCTGCACAAAACCATGTTGTCTATCACTGATAAGCCCATTCTTTTCTAAATATAAATAGATCCCATCCCTCAGTACCCTCTCCAGCAACTTCCCCACCGCCAACGTCAGGCTCAGTGGTCTGTAGTTACCCAGAATATCCCTACTGCCCTTCTTGTACAGGAGGACAACATGAGCAACCCTCCAGCCCTCCGGCACCTCACCTGTATTTAAGGATGCCACAAAGATATCTGTCAGGGCCCCAGCTATTTCCTCTCTCGCCTCCCTCAGCAACTTGGGATAGGTCCCATCCAGTCCTGGGGATTTGTCCACCTTAATAACCTATAGCCTACCAAACACACCTTCCCTACTTATGCCAATGTGATCCAGACTAATCAAACTTCTATCTCTAATTTCAACATTCATCATGTTCCTCTCCTCAGTGAATACTGATGCAAAGTAATCATTCAGAATCTCACCCAATCTCAGGTTTGACACACAGCCTTCCTTAGTTATCCTTTAGTGGACCAATCCTTTCTCTAATTCCCTGCTTGCTTCTTATATAAAAATAAAATGCTTTGGGAGTCTCCTTAATTCTGCTTGCTAAAGCTATTTCATGACCCCTTTTAGCCCACTTGATTCCTCATTTAAGACTTGTCCTACTCTTCCGATATTCCTCCAGGGCCCGTTCTGTTCTTAGCCGCCTGGACCTTCTGTACGCTTCCCTTTTCCTCTTGGCTAGTCGTACAATTTCTCCTGTCACCCACGGTTCACGAATCTTGCCCTTCCTATCCTTTGCCTTCAACGGGACATGCCTATCCTGCACTATCTTTAACCTATCTTTGAAAGCCTCCCACGTATCAAATGTGGACTTCCCTTCAAATAGCTGTGTCCAATCCACATTTCCGAGCTCCTGCCTAATTTTGATATAATTGGCATTGGGCCGGTTTAGTACTCTTCCCTTAGGACCACTCTCATCTTTGTCTATGAGTATTCTAAAACTTACAGAATTGTGCTCACTGTTCCCAAAGAAATCCCCCACCGCAACTTCTACCACGTGTCCTGGCTTGTTCCCCAATACCAGGTCCAATATGGCTCCTTCCCTCATCGGACTAGTGACATACTGCTCTAGAAAACTCTCCTGGACACTTCTTACAAATTCTACCCTCTCCAGACCTCTGAAGCTAAGTGTTTCCCAATCAATGTTGGGAAAATTAAAATCTCCCATCACCACTACCCTGCTGCCTCTAAATCTTTCCATAATCTGTTCTACCTCACGATCCCTGTTGGGAGATCTGTAATACAGCCCCAACAATGTAACTGCACCCTGCTTATTTCTCAGCTCCATCCATAATGCCTCCAAGACCTCCACAGTGTCCTCCTTTAGCACAGCCGTGACATTGTCCTTGACGAGCAATGCAACACCACCCCACCTTTTACTTCCCTCCCTGTCCTGTCTGAAGCATCTATATCCTGGAACATTTAGTTGCCAATCATCATGCTCTTCCTTCAACCAAGTCTCTGTGATTGCATTAATACAACAACTTGCATTGATATAGCACCATTTAATAATATCCCAAGGCATTAATCAGGACAATATTACTAAAAAAAGAGAGACACCAAGCTATACAGAAATTAGGCCATGATTGATCAGTAGGTTAGTTGAAGTGAGAGGATTTGAGTTGCATCTTAATGGAATAAAGAGAGACTGAGAAATGGAGAAGTTTCAAGAGTATTCCAGAGCTTCAAGCAAGTGAAGTTGAAACAAATATAGAAATTGTTGGAAGAGAGCTTACCAGGTCTGGCAGCATCTGTGGACAGACATCAGAGTCAACCTTTCGGGTTTCTGATTTACAGCTTCCTCAGTTCTTTCCGTTTTTATTGAGTGAACTTGGAAAGCATGGCAACCAACGACGGAGCAATTAAAATGGGGACTGCTCAAAAGACCCAAGTTGGAGGAGGACAGATTTGCCAGAGGGCTGTACAGTTACAGAAGGTACCACAGATTTAGAGGTTCGTGGCCTGATGGGAATTTCAAGTTTGAGATTTTGCTTAGCCAGGATTCAATGCAGATCAGCGAGAGAGGGTACTGGTCACAGGAAGCACAGCTCAGGATGACCTCCCATGTAGATGGATGTGAACTGAATATAGTAACTGCCTTGCGATGAAACTGCAGGGCCTGTTGTTCGAGAAGATCAATTCTGCAGCTTTAAGCACTGCAGCCCACACATTTGTATTAAAAGTTCTACCATTTCTGCATAAGTAATTTTTCAAATACCATGAAAAATCAGCAGTGTTGAGACTATGGTATTGAAATAAAAACTATTCAGCACCCGCAGGATACATTCAGAATGTCAGGCTCCTAGATAACTCATTAAATCTCAATCCTTCCACCACCTCTTCCTCATCAGACTCCCTGAAGAATTGCCAAGTAGTAGCTAAGCTCAGCAAATGAGGTTGTCATCTTCCTGCCAGTGATCATTGAGCAATCTAACAAGAGATAAATGTTTAGATTATTAGGCACTGGACACCAAGGCTTGAAAGTCCAGGTATACAGCTTGCTAGATCGACATCTAAATTAAGTGTCACCTCAAATGTCACTGCACTGCTTTGCTAAGGTTCTGTCTCTAGTGTTGCAAAGGATGGGCCTGACCACACTCCGCTGAGTTTTGCTGCACCTGTTCTCATGGAAAACAGAGTGGTCACAAGCAGTGTCCTTGAAGCATTGCAGAAAAAGGGAGATGGTGGGTAGATTGTTAAAGGCAACTTAGCAAAATGCCTCAGCCCCATAATTATGAACCCACCCAAAATTGTAGCTTGGCTGAGAAGGACTTCCTCATCAGATACTTTGGGCATACCCAGAGTGTAACCACCAACACTCAATGCCCTCAAGGCAGCTGTAGGAGAAAAGAGACCATGACTTACTTCTTCAAAGAAAGGAAAGAAATGCAGCAGTTGTTATTGAAGTAGTTCTATCATTCAGAACCCATGCTTTCTGGGATTTTCCCAATGACTGACATCAAAAGAAACATCAAATGCTGCTGGAGGATAATGAAAGATACTCTTTAGACTTCCCAAAACCTGCTCATCTTCCAGTACAAATGCTTTTAATGACTGAGTGTTGTAGACTGTCACAATCCAAGGTGTATTTCATGCTGAGGTAGTTGGTGCAAAGGCTCAACAGAGAATGGTCACTGACTAAGGTCCTCCCCCTCTCCCCCATACTTAAACTAAGAGGTTGGAACTTGTGTAAAATCCATCAAGTGGGTTGCATCAGAGAATGACGTGAAGTAAAAACAAAGCTAATGTTTCCAGTCCAGTGACGCTTCTTCAGAACAGACCCATAATCTGAAACGGTAACTCTGCGTTCTCTCCCTAGATGCTGCTAGGCCTAAGTTTCTCAAGCAACTTCTGCTTTTGTTTCAGATTTCCAGCACCCACAGTTCTTTGTTTTACTTTTGCATTGGAGAATGTTGACAATAAATGTCAATATAACCTGTATTTCTAAGTGTAATGAGATATCCTACAAGATATATTGATATACTGATCTGCACTGCATGTTCACGAATCTTTACAAAACAAATAGCCTACATTAACCATAAAAATGTAGGCATCTTACATCCATCTCCTCTGAATTCATACAACATTTTTTTTCCACTTGTCCAGTGGCCATGAAAAGCACTATACAACTCAAAAGTACTTTACAGCCAATGAAATAGTTCTGAAGTGTAAGCAAGTGAAAAATGAAAAGCTTTGAAAAGAGAAACTGATGTCACTAAGCTGGCACTTATAAGAACAAAGCCAAATTTAGAAACTTAGTGAACACTGCTAAGATAAACCACTCTGCTTTAAAATGTGAGCCTCTCTTACATGTGCACATTACTGGTTAAAAAGTGAATTGCTTCTAAAGGACAGAGGGTAAAGGTAGTTGTTAATTGTTCACTCAACTCAAATCTAGACAGCTAATGATTTTTTACTCTCAAACGCAATGTAGAAGGTGTTTCATTAGGCGTGTTAAGATTGATTCAGTACTAAAGCAGATTCTTTCTCTCTCACATTTAATTGAAGTTGTTAGTTTTTTGTGCTGCCATAAATGAGATGTGATAATTAATCTCAGTCTCAGTTGTACAGTGACTCCTCAGTGATGCTGCTACAATGTTCATCACATACTCTGCCGCTGTATGGAAATCAGGGAATAAACATTTTAAATCTGTGGAATTTTAAACAGCAACTATTTCACCAAACTGCTATGAAGCAGTTTATGGTTGCAACAAGAATAAGATGAATGCAAAGTACTACAGATGCCGAATATTTGAAATAATACATAGGAGTTGGGAGGTCATGTTGCGGCTCAGAGGATGTTGGTTAGGCCACTTTTGGAATGCTGTGCGCAATTCCTTTCTCGCTGTTATAGGAAAGATGTTATAAACTTTAAAGGATTCAGGAAAAATTTAGAAGGATGTTGCCAGGTTTGGAGGGTTTTAGCTATGAGGAGAGGCTGAAAATGCTATTTTCACTGGAGCGTTGGAGGCTGAGGGGTGACCTCATAGAGGTTATAAAATCAGTAGGGACATGGAGAGGGTAAATAGACAAGACCTTTTCCCTGGGGGTGAGCAAGTCCAAAATGAGTGGGTATAGGTTTAAGGTGAGAGGAGAAAGATTTAAAAGGGACCTGGGGTAACTTTTTCACACAGAAGGTGGTGCATGTATGGAATGAGCTGCCGCAGGAAGTGGTGGAGACTGGTACAATTGCAACGCTTAGAAGGCATTTGGATGGGTACATAAATAGGAAGGGTTTACAGGGATATAGACCAGGTGCTGGCAAGCGGACGAGATTTCTTTAGGCTATCTGGCCAGCGTGGAAGTACTTGGTTGGTACCACATCCAGAAGGTCAGAGTTGATAAAGTGTGGCTCTGGAAAAACAACAGGTCAGGCAGCATCACAGGATCAGGAGATTCGATATTTCGGGCAGGACTGATGTTGTATCAGTGCAGCTTATCAAGATGGGTGAATGGGATGATGCAAAAGGTTACAGTCACGATTGATTTAACAAGATTCAAGCAACAGTGCCCCATTGTAAAGTTATCTTAGGTTCTATATTGTTATTATTACAGAACTGCACCCTGAAGTGCTTCTGCAATATGAAAGCAGTTTTTTTTTCCCAAGATCTCTCTAGATTAGATTACTTACAGTGTGCAAACAGGCCCTTCAGCCCAACAAGTCCACACCGACCCGCCAAAGCGCAACCCACCCATACGCCTACATTTACTCCTAGCACTACAGGCAATTTAGCATGGCCAATTCACCTGACCCGCACATCTTTGGACAGTGGGAGGAAACTGGAGCACCTGGAGGAAACCCACGCAGACACGGGGAGAACGTGCAAACTCCACACAGTCAGTTGCCTGAGGCGGAATTGAACCCGGGTCTCTGGCACTGTGAGGCAGCAGTGCTAACCACTGTAACACCGTGCCGCCCACAGTTAATCATAATTCAGTCCTCATAGTATCTCAGGAGATATTAAAGTGATAGAGTCAGTTCTACAATAGCTGCAGCAATAAAAAGATAATTACGGAAGTTTAAATTAGACTTTCACCTGATATCTTAATTTCAATACTTTGCTCAAGTTATAATCCAAGGCAATTACTGATGCAATAAAATTTGCACAGTCTTAGTACAAAAATGCATTGGCACAAAGATTGGAATTTCAGTGGGGTGAAACAAAATATCAGTTTGAAAATGCATATACTTAGAACTCTGAAAGCACCAATGGCATGAAATTTAGATTGGCAGCACCATCAGTCGGGCATTATAGCTTATTGTACCCTGTACCAAGTGGCAATGGGGATTATGGGCAAAATTTGAGGCATGTCAGTTTGAAAGCCATGTTTTAGAGGCACTGAATGGCTGCTTGAAGTGTGTAGAGCAGACCAGTTGTAATGTCAGTCTTCTTCTTCTGTTTATTTGACACCAGAGATGTCCTTTTAGAGCTCAATGCATTAGCCAATGGCTCCTCTTTAACAAATGAACAACTGCTAAGCAGCAACAAAAGATATTCCAATGTGTTAACTCAAGGGGTCATCAACTACCTAGAAGTTGGCTGCTGATTCATTTCTTCTGGCTGTTTGTCATTTTATAACATGTGCTTTTTATAGTTTTTGAAAGATTAAAGTTGACAGGAAATGGTGTGACATATTTAAGGAGATCCCTGATTTTAAAAGTTGTACACAATGCAATGGCTCATCAGCATGGATATATTGCCAAGCATTGCTTTTAAGGGGTGGGGGAGAGAGGGGAGTAGTACTCTCAGCAGAAGGATATATTTATGCAGGATGTTCAGGGAGCAACTCTCCACTTGATCACTGAGGGACTGTGCACACAATATTTGTGCTCCAGTTGGGGCATCTTCACTGAGATCTGTAATGTGCTGCATTTACATCTGCAACCCCAGAACATACCAAGCACATCACTGTCAATGGTTATGAGGGTGACTGTGGTCATGACCTTTTATGCAGGTAGTTCCTAGGTTAGCTGGAGATGGAGATACTTGCAATATCTTTCCATTAATTCTTGTTTGAGAGAGATCATTGAGCCTTTCTTTTCATGAAGAGCTAGCTAAATTTCATTCTTCCTTGCCAGAGACAAACAGTAGGCAAACCATGTGATTTGTTGCTAGGTTTGCACACGCCCCCACAGCGCACGGTGCCACTGACTGCATATGCATTACTTTGCAGGCACTGCATGTCAATTCTACCCTGTACTGAATTGAAATACATTTCCTCACTGTGTAGATGGTGAGTGCCCATACAGAGAGTATTGTACAGGTCAATGCCAAACATCCTGGCAGTGGTCATGATGCCTTAGTTCTCCTGCAGCCTTCTGGTCCATCTGCACTTGCCTGAGCACCATTACTCACTGGTAGCTGGTGTCTCCAAGATTCATCTGCTAAACATATAGTTGATGATTTCAGTGGTCAAACCATGCACACATGTAACATACACAGAATGAAAGCCATGTTGCCAAATGCAATGCAACTGAGCAGATCACTGGGATGCTGAAACAACATTTCCCTCCCTGAGTTACTCACCAGTGCAAAACAGAGACATTAGCAATAGTCTACTGCACACTAATTATGTGGTGATGTTATTTTAAACATATGCTATACATTCATAATTAAAGAACTAACCACCAGGCAGTTAGTGTACTGTTGCTGGAGTTGCAGCTGTTGCTTTGAGCTTTAGTGGGTATTGAATTCCTGGAGGCAATATGAAACAGTAAATCTTACAAAGGACGGGACTGGTCTTCATCACCTCTATCTTCTTGGGTATCCCTGCACTGCCTGGTCAGGGCACACATCTCAGGTGTCCAAACTTGCTTAGGCCATCTGCAGCTTGCAAATCAGACGTTTCTCTGTGGTGACGGGAAAATGGGATCCAAGGAGAAGTAAACGTGAGGATACCATTGTCTTTGATGGTTTCAGTACTTCCACTGACCACTACTTCAGCAATGGATGCTCTAATAATATCCAATACCATTTTATTGATTGATTCAAAATACAGAGTTGTGCTTTACCCCTCCAATAAATGTCTGTACCAAGATAAAGGCAAATACGCCAGTATGTGTCCTGCCATATGTTTGCATGATACGGCTGTTGGATAGCTGGCAGAATATGCAAGTTGGGAACATAGGTTCCAGGCTCATGGCAGTGAAAGGTATGCAAGGGTCAAGCACATCAGTGACAGGTATGAGGCCTGACTGACAGAAAGTATTGGTACAGGAGTGTGATAAATTGATGTTTGATAATACTGTTGCAATCGTTTTGGTAAGACATTTGAAAACATATTCAATGACGTTGCTCACTTCTGTCCAGATCCTCGGGAATGGACTTCTGGCACTGACCTCCACTATCTGTTTCTGAGCAGAATGTTTCGAGAGTCCTCCAGACCTTGCTACCAATTATGGAGCAAAAGAGTGTAATTCCTTCCGGGACAGTAAGTAGGTTGGTTAGAGTCCATTACAATGTAAAATGAGGAAGAAAATTCAAGATCAGTGTTGAAACAATCTCAATATTGCAGACAATGCCAATATTGTTCCTGGTCATTTAATCCATTACAGTCAATAATGTCTTCTGGGTCGTTGTATTATAAAGTTATCACACACTATCATTCACCTGCTGGAAGGTTGATCTGAAATTTACCAACTTTACCTTTATTCTTTTTACTGAAGTTCTCAAGAAAGGTCATTGCACTCAAAACATTAACTCTGGTTTCTCTACACAGCTGGTGCCAGGTCTGCTGAGATTTTCCAGCAATTTCTGTTTTGTTTTGATTTCCAGTATCTGCAGTTCTTTCAGTTTCTTTTTTTAATCCAGTTCTGTTTTAACAAAACAGTTTCTTAAAGACACGGTAAACACTGGAACCAAATAAGATACCATGCTGCCGCGCCTTAAAAATGAACTAAAGGATCATCAGCTTGTTGAATGTCAATACTAATGAATGCTCGGAATGATAATAACATGTTTGCAGTTTTCTGAGCTGTCAGTTTCTAGACTTGCATTTCACATCCAATTGTTTTCAGTGAAATGGATGTTACTCTTGAAAGGAACACCACACACTATAATAAGTAGTTGTACTACAGTGTAATACATGTTGAAGAGCAGTTGAATTTGACAATTTCCCTGTTGGTTTCAACATGAACTATATAAACACTGGATCATTTGCTATTTGCAGCTACCATCCCCAGTGCTGATGCAAGTGACAGCACAGATTTTGTTTACATGTTAATGATGTAATACTGCTGCTTTTGGAACTAAACTCCTCTGGAAGCAGCAGCACTGAGTAAATGTTACACTCAGGCACAAGGGTTCTCCTGGTAGCCATCCCTGATCAGCAAGAAGGGAGAGCTGACGGCTTCACTTTGAAGAGAACGATAAACAACCAAAACATTTTGTACATATTCTAATAAGAGAGCTTGCCAGTTCATGGTTTACTGCCCGATATAGTTATGATAAGCTATAAATTCACAGGCTTCTGAGCTCAGAAGAGGAAAATTGTGGATTCATTTCTCTATTTTCTCGAAGGGGTGAAGCTATAAAGTAAATATATATTACTGACATTCTTTCTTAACATTACATGCCAAAATTTCCATATTGATTAGCATTTAGTTCATAAAAATATCTAACCTATTGGGTCACATAACTGATATCCTGCAACACATAATATTTCTAGTTGACACCATGAGCTCTCTAGAGAACAATCAATGACAGCAAGCTTTATACAGGTACTGAGTTATCAATGGGGAGCAATCTCAATTGTAGCACATTAGAGGGGGCACAGAGCTCAAGAAGTATATTCATTAACAGTATGGAGGTTTTCACTTGTAGGTCCCTGCAAGATAAGTTCCAAATCTTTATTGTGCTGTCAAGGAGACGACATGTCCAGGGAAGGGCAATAAAACTGATGAAACATCATCATGCTACTTTTAAGCATCTCTCAAGTTTGAAAAAGGTTGCCAGTTCACCCTGTTAGCTGCAGAAAGATACAATGAAGAATGGGAAATATCTGTATCCTCTTGTCCATATACAATTTGTTACATATAATTACCAATAAATCTTTGTTTTTTATTGAATAATCAGCTTACTAGTTTTGCCAGTTTCAATCATGTGAAGAACAATTTATCTGACCTACGTTTTCATTCATCTTGCAATGCAATAACTAAAACTCTTTGGTCATTACTGACTAGTCATTAAGCATTGCCGCAAAGGAGGGAAGGAAGGGAAACCTGGAGGGAAGACGTTCTCACAGTTAAATAATTTTCACCCGTTCACTGTCACAGTGGATAACATCAAATGAGTTCTGTTCTCTATTTGTGATCCTCCACACCATGTCTTCCCATGTTTGTTTGACCCAGCCAGTAAGAAGGCATAAAATAGATTTCATATTATTTTAGCAAAACTCTTTCCTCTCACCATTTCACCAATCACAGGGTGAGAACTCCTGAAACTTACACTCTATCCACTTGTTATTAATAATTCTAATTTGTGCATTTTCCACAGAACAATTTCAGTCCAATAATTTATTTTCAGAATTAAAATGGATTGGCACTAGTGATGGAAAAATAATGTAATCTATAGAAACCAGAACTTGTTTAGAGATTAAAGTTTTATGTTTGCAAAAGTGCAACTTTGTCAATGATCTGATGCACAAACTGTGTATACAAGTTTTAAATATATATACAAAGAAAGAGACAGGCAAAAGTGAAATTAGATTCGAGTGTGTGGTGCTGGAAAAACACAGCAAGTCAAGCAGCAACTGAGGAGCAGGAAAATCGACGTTTCGGGCATATGCCCTTCATCAGGAATGAGGCTGGTGGGCCGGAGGGCTGAACACTCCCCTCCCATTTATCTCTCAGCCCTCCGGCCGACCAGCCTCATTCCTGATGAAGGGCTTATGCCCGAAACGCAGATTTTCCTGCTCCTCGGATGCTGCCTGACCTGCTGTGCTTTTCCAGCCCCACACTCTCGACTCTGATCTCCAGCATCTGCAGACCTCACTTTCACAAAAAGTGAAACTAGGCCCCTTAGAGGATGAGGCTGGGGAAATAATAATAGGGAACTGGGAAATGGCATTGGAATTTAATAAATATTTTGCATCAGTCTTCACATTAGAAGACACTAATAGCATTCCAAACTTACTGAGTAATGGAGGGGCGAAAGAGAAGAGGAAATAAATACATCTGCTATCGCTACAGAACCATTTGGATCTAGAGACTAACACATTCAAGAGTCTACAGGAATTTGACATTTAGATGCAAAAAGGTTGTTTTCCCTTCAAGGAGAGTCTTGGTGCAGAGGGCATAATCTCAGAATAAGGGCTAATAATTTAAAATGAAAACGAGGAGGGACTTCTCTGAGGGCAGTGAATCTGTGAGATTCTTTACTGCAGAAGATTGTGGATGCTAACTTATTGTATATTCAAAACTGAGATAGACAGATTTTTAATCAGTAAGAGAAATAAGTCTGACAAGGGATAGTCAGCATGCTGGGAAATCATGTCTCACAAACTTGATTGAGCTTTACGAAGAAGCAACAAAGAGGATGAGGGCAGAGCGGTAGACGTAATCTATATGGACTTCAGTAAGGCTTTTGGCAAGGCTCCCCATGTTAGCAAGGTTAGATCTCACTGAATACAGGGAGAACTAGCCATTTGGAAACAGAACTGGCTCAAACATGGTGTAGGATTGCTTTTCAGACTGGAGGCCTGTGACCAGCGGAATGCCACATGGATTGGTGCTGGGTCCACTGCTTTTCATCATTTACATAAGTGATTTGGATGTGAACAAAGGAGGTGCAGTTAGTAAGTTTTCAGATGACACCAAAATTGGAGCTGTAGTGGACAGCAAAGAAGATTACCTCAGAGTACAACGGGATCTTAATGAGATGGGCCAATGGGCTGAGAAGTGGCAGATGGAATTTAATTTAGATAAATGTGAGGTGCTGCATTTTGGAAAAGCAAATCTGAGCAGGACTTATACATTTAATGGTAAGGTCCCAGGGAGTGTTGCTGAACAAAGAGACCTTGGAGTGCAGGTTCATAGCTCCTTGAAAGTGGAGTTGCAGATAGATAGGATAGTGAAGATGATGTTTGGTATGCTTTCCTTTACTGGTCAGAGTATTGAGTACAGGAGCTGGGAGGTAATGTGGCAGCTGTACAGGACATCAGTTAGGCCACTTTTGGAACATTGCATGCAATTCTGGTCTCCCTATCGGATAGATGTTGTGAAACTTGAAAAGGTTCAGAAAAGCTTTACAAGGATGTTGCCAGGGTTGGAGGATTTGAGCTATAGGGACTGTTTTCCCTGGAGGTCAGAGGTTGAGGGGTGACCTTATAGAGGTTTACAAAATTATGAGGGGCATGGATAGGCTAAATAGACAAAGTCTTTTCCCTCGGGTGGGGGGGGGTCCAGAATTAGAGGGCATAAGTTTAGGGTGAGAGGGGAAAGATATAAAAAGGACCTAAGGGGTCACCTTTTCATGCAGAAGGTGGTGCATGTATGGAATGAGCTGCCAAAGGAAGTGGTGGAGTCTGGTACAATTACAACATTTAAAAGGCATCTGGATGGGTATATGAACAGGAAGGGTTTAGAGGGATGTGGACCGAGTGCTGGCAGGTGGGACTTGATTAGGTGAGGCTATCTGGTCGGCATGGATAATTGGACCGAAATGTCTGTTTCTGTGCTGTACATCTCTGTGACTCTAAGTGTCACCAAGGAAAGTGGAGTTGAAGGTTATCAAATCAGTCATGATCGCATTGAACAGTGAGGCAGACTCAATGGGGCTGAATGGTCTACTTCTGCTCCTGTGTCTTCTGGTCTGTTGAAATTTAAAGAATATACTGAGATTGTGGAGTTAAATACTTCAGTGTATGTAATGTTCAAGTATCACTCGAGTGTAAGAATGGAAGAAATGGGGGAACGAGTATGGTCATTTGGCCCCTCAAGTCTTTCCCACTGTTTAATAAGTATATAGTTGATTAGCTGCAGGCCTCAGCTCCTCTTTGTTGCCAGGTTCTTGTAGCCTTCATCTCAAAACTACTCCAAAAATCTATCGACCTCCTCTTTAAAGTCAGTGATCTAGTCTCCACAATTTTCATGGGTTGAAAATCTGACCATCACAAAAGTTATTCCAATGTGTCTCAGTTTTTACTAAGCGTCTCCTTATTCTGTAAGTATGTTCCCTGTGTCCCCCACCAGTGCAAACAATTTCTCAACATCTATCTGTCAAAACCCAACAGAACCTTGCATGTTTCAATACATCACCCCCGATTCTTCTGAACTCTCATGAATAAAAACCTGCTCGGCTGTTCTTGAACAGTCAAGCCTTTCCTCACAAGTTCAGCTGGTGAGTTTAGAAAAAAAAACTGCCAGAATGTCCTTTCTTAAGGATATACTTAAGGATCTTAAGATCTATATGCAGTACTCCAGATGAGGCCTCACCAACATCATGTACACTTGTAACAACATCATGTAGACTTTTACACTCCAACAATAAAGGCCAATATTCCATTGACCTTCATAATTATTTGGTGTAACTGCATGGTTTTGGTGATTGATGGTCAAGAGTACCCAGATCCCACCACACTGCACATTTTTGGAATTTCTCTCCATTTAAATGATAGTCTGACCTTTTATTCTTCCTACCAAAGTACATGGTCTCACACTTTCCTACATTAAACTTAATCTCTCAAACATTTTCCCGTTCACTCTATCTGTATCCCCTTGAAGACTCCATGGTCTTCATTACAACATGCTCTGTATCTATTTTTACACCAGCAAATTTGGATACATTATCTTTGTCTTCACTATGGGGACTAATGCAAAGTAGTTTTTTTTAAATTAGCTGCCATTTCCCTGTTCCTCAATGTTAATTCTCCAGTTGCATCCTCCAGGGCTTCCACACTTTCTTTAGCTTCTCTCTTTCTTTTTACCCCTTAGAAGCTCTTGCTGTTTGTCTTCATGTTTCCTGCTAATTTACTTTCATAATGAATTTTGTCCATCGCATGCCTTTGTTTTCGATTCATTACTCTGCTTTGTTAACCATGGGTGGTTTGACCTGCTTATCGAGTCATTCTTTTTGACTGGAATAATTCGTTGTTGAGCGTTATGAAATATCAGCTGAAATAGCTGCCACTGATTAATCACTAGCTAGCCCTTTGGTTCATTTTCCCAAACCAGTTTATTCAACTCTTTCTTCACACCTCGCTAATTACCCTTTCTAATTTAAGGACACGGCTTTGTCACCCAAATTGCTCTCCCACTGAATTTGAAATTCTACCATATTGTGATTACTACCTCAACCAAAATCCTTTCCATAGTACTGGTGATACTGCTCCCTACCAATCATTGAGCCATGCAGTTAGCTCTCAAATCTTATTTGCTCTTTGCCAATTTGCATTTGGTGCAGATAATAATCTAGATCGTATTACCATTGTCATTCTGCCTTAGCTCCTTGCAATCCCTCAGCAGAATTTCTTTCCTGGTCCAACCCATGTTGTTGGCACCTTCCTTGACCACAACAACGAGACCTTCCGCTCCTGCAGCAAGTTCCTCTCCAGCGCAAAAGGAGATAACCCGAAACTCAGCACCAAGTAAGTAACACAGCCTTCAGGATTTTCTGCTTTTGCTAGAGAAAACAATATATATTCTTCCAACAATGATAACCCTTATTACTACATTTCTGTTTTCTCCATTCACTTGAAAGCAGCTCTGGAGCTAGGTGCTTGGTCCTTGGTCAATTTACTCACCTGTCCTACAACTTGTGCCCTCACCCACTCTGTCAGCAAAAACCTCAAACCTCTCAAACAAGTGCACTTTCCGAGGTTCCTCCAAAGCTAATTTCTGGATCACCATGCCGTGCTCATTTATAGTCATAACCTCTTATTCCTGACCATGGTCCAAATTTGACTAATTTATCCAAGGGGTTTGATTGTCTTCTGAATCAGCGTCCAGGTCTCTCCACGTCTCGCTGATGTGTCAGTGTCCATAGCTCAGACTCCAACTCAGTAATGTTGGTGTGAAGTTCCTTCGATGGCAGGAGCTGTGGTCAGCATGGATTAGACTGCTATCCACCAGCTCTCACATGTTACAGCTGCAACACATCACCTGCCTAACCATCTTTCTTTTGTTCAACTAATTAATTTGGTGTTAAAGATTTTAAAAGTGAACTCCTTAACTTTACTCTTCGGCTATGATAACATCTTTTGATTTTGATTTGGCCAATCAAAAGATAAATGGAAGAAATACCCAGCAATCACATACACGTTTTCCCAAGATCAGGCAACATCAGCTGTGACTGGTAAAAGCAGGGTGAAGGGAGTCTCTGTCTACAGTTTTCATCTCCCACTGCTGCTGCCCTCCTCACCCAAGTCCAATCTTCTCTTTATGAGGCTCCTGTCCTTGGTCTCTCACACACTTTATGAAGTTGATATCCCTGCTCTGACCCAATTTACATTGTATTATTTGCTGTAATCTTCACAAAATCTCGAACTGAAATTAAGTACATTTCTTTTGACTTACAGTAATCAGAACTCTGATCAAAGTCACATTAGAACATAGATCGATACAGCGCAGTACAAGCCCTCTAGCCGTCCATGTTATGCTGACCTGTGAAATGAATCTGATGCCCATCTAGCCCACACCATTCCATTATTATCCACATGTATGTCCAATGCCCATTTAAATGCCCTTAACATCAGTGAGTCTACTACTGTTGCAGGCAGGCCTCTACTATTCTCTGAGTAAAGAAACTATCCCTGATATCTGTCCTAAATCGATCACCCCTCAATTTAAAGCTATGGCCTCTTGTGTTAGTCTTCACCATCTGAGGAAAAAGACTCTCACTGTCCACCCTATCTAACCATCTGATTACCTTATGTCTCAATTAAGTCACCTCTCAACCTCTTTCTCTCTAACGAAAACAGCCTCATGTCCCTCATCTTTTCGACATAAGATCTTCCCTCCATACCAGGCAACATCCTAGTAAATCTCCTCTGAACCCTTTCCAAAGCTTCCACATCCTTCCTATAATGCGGTGATCAGAACTGTACACAATACTCCATGTGCAGCCTTACCAGTGTCTTGTACAGCTGAAGCATGACCTCGTGGCTCTGAAACTCAGTCCCCCTACCAATACCTGCCAACACACCATATGCCTTCTTAACAACCCTATCAACCTGGGTGGCAACTTTCAGGGATTTATGCACCTGGACACCATGATCTCTCTGTTCGCCCACTGCCAAGAAACTTACCATTAGCCTAGTGGTCTGCATTCCTGTTATTTCTTCCAAAATGAACTACCTCACACATTTCTGCATTAAACTCCATTGGTCACTTCTCCGCTCAGCTTTGCAGCTTATCTATATTCCTCAGTAACCCACAACATCTTTCTGCACGATCCACAACTCTGCCTACCTTAGTGTCATCTACAAATTTACTAACCCATCTTTCTATGCCCACATCAAGATCATTTATAAAAATGAAAAAATGCAGTGGCCCCAAAACACATCCTTGCAGCAAACCACTGGTAACTGAGCTCCAGGATGAACATTTCCCATCAACCACCACCTTCTCTCTTCTTTCAGCTAGCCAATTCCTGATCCAATTTGTTAAATCACCATTAATCCCGAAACTCCGTATTTTGTGCAATAGCCTACCATGTGGAACCTTATCAAATGCCTTATTGAAGTCCACGTACACCACATCAACCGCTTTACCTTCACCCACCTGTTTTGACACCTTCTCGAAGAACTCAATAAGGTTAGTTAGGCATGACCTACCATTCACAAAACCGTGTTGACTATCTCTAATCAAATTATTCCTTTCCAGATGATCATAAATCCTATCTCTTATAACATTTTCCAACACCTTACCCACAACTAAAGTAAGGCTCACTGACCTATAATTACCAGGGTTGTCTCTACTCCCCTTCTTGAACAAGGGGACAACATTTGCTAGTCTTCCAGCACTACTACTGTTGACAACGATGACATAAAGATCAAAGCCAAAGGCTCTGCAATCTCCTTCCTGGCTTCCCAGAGAATCCTAGGATAAATCCCATCTGGCCCAGATTTCTTATCTATTTTCAGATCTTACAAACTTGCTAAAACCTCCTCATTGTCAACCGCAATCCCATCTAATCTAGTAGCCTGTATCTCTGTATTCTCACTAACATTGCCCTTTTTCAATGCGAATACTGATGAAAAGTATTCATTAAACCCTTGCCCTATGTCTCAGATTCCACACACAACTTTCCACTATTATCTTTGATTGGCCCTAATCTTACTCTAGTCATTTTTTAATTCCTGATATACCCACAGAAGGTCTTAGGGTTTTCCTTGATCCTATCCGCCAACAACTTCTCATGTGCCCTCCTGGCTCTTCTGAGCTCTCTCTTTAGGTCTTTCCTGGCTACCTTGTAACCCTCAAGCCCCCTAACTGAGCCTTTGCGCTTCATCCTCACGTAAGCCTTCTTTTTCCTCTTGACAAGAGCTTCAACTTTGTTAGTAAACCATGGCTCCCTCTCTTGACAATTACCTCCCTGCCTGATAGGTATATACTTATCAAGGATATACAGTAGCTGTTCCTTGAATAAGCTCCACATGTCAATTGTCCGTCCCCTGCAGTTTCCTTTCCCATTCTATGCATCCTAAATCTTGCCTAATTGCATCATAATTGCCTTTCCCCCAGTTATACCTCTTTCCCTGCGGTATGTACCTATCCCTTTCCATGACGAAAATAAACATAACTGAATTGTGATCACTATTGCCAAAGTGATCACTTACCTCCAAATCTAACACCTGGCTGGGTTCATTCCCCAGTACCAAATCCAATATGGCCTGTCTATATACTGTGCCAGAAAACCCTCCTGCACAGATTGAACAAAAACTGATCCATCTAAGCTATTTGAACTATAGTATTCCAGTCAATGTTGGGGAAGTTAAAGACCCCATAACAACTATCCTGTTATGCTTGCTCCTTTCGAGAATCATCTTTGCTATCCCTTCCTTTACATCACTGGAACAATTCGGGGGCCTACAGAAAACTCCCAACAGGGTGACCTCTCCTTTCCTAACATTATCTCAGCTGCTGCAATACTTCCCTTGATTAACAATGCCACCCCACCATCCCCCTCTTTTACCATCTTCTCTGTTCTTGCTGAAATATCTAAATCCCAGAATCTGCACAACCATTCCTGTTCCTCTTCCAGCCATGCCACTGAAATGGCCACAACATCGAAATCCAAGGTGCCAACCCATGCTGCAAATTCATCCACCTGATTCCGGATGCTCCTGGCATTGAAGTGCACACATTTCAAACCAACACCCTGATTGCCAGTGCCCTCTCGCAGCCTTGTAAACCTGTCCCTGACCTACCAGCAACCTCCTGTACACTGGAACTACAATTCAGGGTCCCATCAGCGCGCAACACTTGTTTAAATTGCAGTTTTAATTTCTTGTTCTTGGTTTAAATTTTTAAAATGCTTTCATGATCACACCCTCACCAATATTTATTTATCTAAAGCTAGAATGGATTAGCAGCTGACAGTGAAGAAGAGGCCATAATGATTAGGGAGAGGGACAAGGGAGGATAATGACTTGACAGAAGTGATTATGCTACAGCTGATGATTGAAGATACAATCCTTGGAGCATCCTCAGCTGGTTTTGAAAGGCTCTGCAAAAATAGGATAGCAGCACTGTGGTGGCAGGATGCTGGTCCATGGTCACAGTCTCCCAAAGTTTCTAGTCTCAGACAAGTCAACAGTCAAAGATATAAAAGAAGTGGGTAGTTAGAGAACAGGCCACTCATGGCTTGCAGACCCAGTCACCTTTTGAAAGCTAGTGATGAAGAGGAGATCTTTTGAGGACTGGAACATTGTTACAACTTCTCCCGTTAAAAGAATTTGTAAGACAAAAGAAACGTGAAAATTAGGAAACCCAGGCTCCCAAGATGCAGTGAACTACAGTGCCTGCACATTCACATGTTCAAAGCTGCACCCTATATGCTTGATAGCTCTTTGAAATCACACCTTATTCAAGAGTTCTCCCATTTGTTGCTGTTTTTGGTCAGTGTAGAGGTTTTCAGCAAAAGTCAACCTTTTGTGAGTACATGAACAGATTTTTTTATTTACCTTGTGAGCTCTTAAGCTGCCAGGGCTGGTTGGGGAGGAGCTCGATGACTTTGTGGATTTGGGTGTTGACAGCTGACTGCTTGGAGTTCCATTCACTGTGCACAAGAAAATAAATATTTAAATGACGTGAAAATCTAAAAAGCACAGATTGATAGACAATCTTTTTAAAAAAAACCCCAAAAATTTCATATTGTTACATAATGCAAAATAACCTTTTCTTTACATGGGACATTTATATCTACCCTGCTGATTTCCAACATGTAAAACAATGTGATTATCAAGATTTATTTTGAAGAAGTAAGCAGTGTCTTTTGTTTGTTTATTTTAAATAACATTGAAAAGGAATTGGTGTTTGCCTGTAGCACAAATTTGGTTCATTGCAAATTGGCAGCCCAATTTATGCCAGACGCAAATTCCTTTTGCGCCAACTTCAACAGGTGTGGGAATAAAAAGGATTCAGCATAAAATGACTTCCAATTTGCTCCAAGCTTACTGTAGAAGACCACTGACTTTCTAGCACATTTAATTTTAAAGTTACGGCATTAATATAAGGACTGGCAAGTTTTATTTATTGGCTATGTTGGGGCAATATATATCTTTCTATTTCCATAACTTCTTTTGTCTTTGTTGTAAAGTTAATGGAAATTTGTTGAGTAGTGCAGAGGAAAGACTATGAATTTAGAGGGACTGTGTTTGGTGAAAGGAAGATGAATGACAGACTAAAATACTCTTAATCTCCCTGCTTGCCTGCTTCGTCATAATTACAGCGTAATTTTTTTTAATGTATCCTCCTCAGTTGGAATCTTGGAGGATGGGAGAGTGTAGGGAGAGAGAGCTACCCCTATTTTGAAGAAAAGTCATCAGACTCAAAACATAACTCTGCTTTCCTCCCACAGATGCTGTCACACCTGCTGGGTTTTGTCAGCCATTTCTGTTTTTGTTTCTCATCTATCCTTGGACTGTGATCCCTGGGTCCTGGACCCTCTCATCATTGGGAACACCATTTCTAGCCTGGTTAGAAGTTTATTTGTGTGCGTGTATGTGTGGTTGTGTGTGTGCAGAAGAATTTAGTTAGCATTTTAACTAGTACAGCTGTATGTTGACAGTTCATGATCATTTACCTACTTATTTGCAATAAGTAGACATTCTTGTTAACCACAGAAATCTAGTCCATGTTCAACCTGGCCTCAAAAGACAGATAAATAGAAGAATTTTGCACAACTTCACAAATTTTTCGTGACAACTCTGGGCATAGCTCAATTTCCATCCCAGTGACATGAAAAAGCTGTAGATTGAGCAGATTGAATAACTAGAATATTGGACTAACTGAGATGATAGGTCTCTGCCCATGCATTCCTTTAAACAAATTTGCCTCATAAAATGGTATTTTTCATCAGTAATATGAATTGTAGAATTAGTGTCTGTTTCATTTACTAAGTTGGTCAACAGTGTAGGTTCAAAAGTCTGAAAGTTGACATCAAACATGCAATCTAGTAATTTGCACTGCAAAGATTATGATTACATTTTTAATAAGTTAAAATAGACAACAGATAATAAACATCGAAAAAAAAGACTTCACAGTAACCACAGTTGATTCAGTCAAATCAAAATATGGAATTTTCTGTTTTAATAGTTTTTATCAATTAACTTATTACCACAGAGAATGAAAACCTGATTTCTACTCAGTCCCATCTGCCCACAATGATCTTGAAAGCGATAGACTTTGTTACATTTTGCAGGCTTTAAGTTGTCAAATTGATTTCAATACCATGAAGACTCCTGTAATATCAGTGCCTTTCCCAGCTGAAGTAAATTATTCTATGACGCCATTGAATAATAACAATAAATACGGCTGTATAAAAGAGAAAATATCAGTCATGATGTTGATGGGTTTTAAAGAATATTAAAGGGCTTTTTTTTTCAGATTTATTAATGTTGAACACATTGCTCTTTTCACACTCTATATTCACTTTCTTTCTATTTTGCCTTCCTCTGCCTTTGTCACACAACATTGCCAAGAATGAAACCTTCACCTCTGCATCAAACAATGTTACTTTCTAACATGTCATTAATATCTCAAACTCGTCGTGAGATGTAATGAGTAGTAAGTGTCAAGAGCTTGGGAGAAACAGGCGACTTTGGAGCTACTGTGTGAAATTTTAAACTTACTCAAAATCCATTCACGAAGTTAAAATCAAGCCCCATCCAATGTTTCCAAAGCTTTCCATCACTGGTGTGCCTTTCCTCAGTTGATGTTTGTGTCTGCTGTAGACTAATTGATGGAGATTGAGTGCTATCTTGTCAATAACTCAATTATCATTGCATCATGCAGCAACGAGGATGACAGAAGACAAACTAAATGGACCCTGATCTTTTCCCACCTAGCAAGTCTTCAGTTCCTTTGAGAACAATAATGAATACTCATCAGATTTTCCCCCCCTCCTTTCCGGAAAGTGTGTCGATTTCACTTGGCATTTCCTCATCTGTCTCATTACAATAATGTGACATCCTGCTGGTTTGATTGAGTCAAAGATTGGATTTTACATTTATCACAATCTAAAGAGGTCTCTGAGCACAGACCAGTCAATCAAGCAGCTTCACAGACACAATACAGTATAGGTAAATTAGGAACTGGAGTAGAAAATTGAGCCCCTTGGGCCTGCTCCACCATTCAATTAGAACAAGGCTGACCTGCCCCTCACCTCCATTTTACTGCCTTTGCTTGATGGTTGTTGAATCCCTTATCTGACAAAAATCTTATGAACTCAAATTTCATAGCAATGATTGACACAGAACTCACAGAGACTATTCCAAATGTCCACTACCCTTCCTGTGACAAAGTACTTCCTAATTTTGGTGGTGAATGGCCTACCTCTAACTTTAGGATGGCATTCTCTTGTTCTTCACTTCCCCCACCACAGAAAATAGTATCTCAATTTTTGAACTGAACTGTTCTGTATTTTCTAGTTCTGGAATCACTGGATCCAAAATGTTGACTCTGCTTCTCTTCACAGACCTGCTGAGCTTCTCCAGTGATTTCTGTTTCTGCAATATTCTGGGGACATGGGTTTGAATCACAGATGATGAATGATGATGAAATTTGAATTCAATAAAAATCCAGAATTAAACGCTAGTCTAATGGCAATGATGTAGCCACTGTTCATTGCTATAACAACCCATCTGGTTCACTAACATCCTTTGGGCGACACAGTGGCTCAGAGTGGTTAGCTCTGCTGCCTCACAGCACCAGGGACTCGGGTTCAATTTCATCTTTGGGCAATTGTCTGTGTGGAGTTTGCACCCCGTGTCTGCGTGGGTTTCCTCCCGCAATCCTAAAATGTGCAGATTAAGTGGATTGGCCATGCTAAATTGCCCTGTAGTGTTTAGGAATGTGCAGGTTAACCATAATTAATTTTTAAAAATGTGGGATTGTTGTGGAGGGAATAGGTCTGGGTAGGTTGATGGGACAAATGGCCTCTTTCAAAGGGATTCAATGACTTATGAAAGGAAATCTATAATCTTTTCCTGGTCTGGCTGACATGTGACTTCAAACTCACAGCAATATAGTTGACTCTTAGTTGGGAAATTAGGCGTTGGCAATAAATGTTCATTCTCAATATCTCTGGTCTGTGGATATACACATACACGTATCTGCATTTGTTAGGTAGGGGGCTGCTGCTTCTTTTGCACTGCATTACTCTTACTTATATCTACAAACTACATTATTAAGTACAGCTCTAAGATTTTTCTCTTTACATTCTCATTCTAGGCTCCTGCCTTCTCTAAGTGCTATTAGAGTCACATCAACACGGTGGCTCAGTGGTTAGCACTGCTGCCTCACAGCACCAGGGACCCGGATTCAATTCCTGCCTTGGGCAACTGACTGTGTGGAGTTGGCACGTTCTCTCCATGTCCTTCCTTCCTGGTGCTCCAGTTTCCTCCCACGTTCCAAAGTTGTGTAGGTTAGGTGAATTCACCATGCTAAATTTCCCGTAGTGTTAGGTGCATGAGTCAGGGGTAAATATAGGGGAATGGGTCTGGGTGGGTTGCTCTTTGGAAGGTCAGTGTGGACTTGTTGGACTGAAGGGCCTGTTTCCACACTCTAATAATTTACATTATAATTTGCATACATCATTATACTATACCCTGGGGGCATCAGAGGTGCACAGGCCTCAAAGATGCACCCCATTTTGAGCTTCCCACCCTGTCTTCCTTTCCAAGGGTGCAAGATACCTGTGGGCCTGGGCCCTTCCTGGTTCTGGACACTAGTGATGCGTCATGGACCTGCTGCAAGCCTCAGCAACACTCAGCGCTGCTGAGGTGGCTGGAGCTGCCACCAATGAGGAGCAGAGTAAGTCTCACCCTTACTCACACCACTAGCAGTGCATTATTGGGGCAGAGTAGCCATCTTTCAGTTATTCAGCTCATGTTCAACTTCTGTGCACCCTAGCCCCTGTAAAATTCATCCTTATAATTCTAAGTCACTGGATCAGTTGAATACTAATTCAATCAGAAGGCAGCAGCACGGGAGACCAGTGGTCTCACAGCGCCAGGGGGCGACTGTCTGCGGGGGTTTCCTCCGGGTGCTCTGGTTTCCTCCCACAGTCCAAAGATGTGCAGGTCAGGTAGATTGGCCATGCTAAATTTGCCATAAGTGTCCAGGGATGAGCAGGCTAGGTAGATTAACCATGGGAAATGCAGGATCACTGGGATAGGGTAGGGGTCTGGGGGAGATGCTGCTCGGAGGGTCGGTGTGGACTCAATGGACTGACTGGACATCTTCCACAATGTAGGGATTCTATGATGATTGAAATGATATTTAGTTGTTTCAGCAAGCAATGACAGTCAAGAAAATCCCTGACAACATAATTTCTTCAGCTTACTATAAATTTACAACAACCCTTTGTCCATCCCAGTGACTCCCTTGTTTTACGATGTTACATTCTAATGGTTCTGTAATAGTGGCAGTCCCTGAATTCCTTAAATAAATGAGCTATAACAAAAGATGAACAACATATGACAGAGAGAGAGCCACAGTCATAAATAAACTTAAATTGGCCTAATGGTTCTGAGAAAGGCAACAGGTTGGATTTTCTGGTAATGAGCCTCCTGGCTGTGACACTCACCCTTTGATAATCAATACAGTGAGTGGATCAGCACCTTGCTACGTGATAAATCGATTAAAACATTCACACATTGTGACACATCCAAGAATACAATAATATCTACAGTTGAGAGGTGGATTCTCCCATAGGAATGAGAATATAAGTGATATAGTTAACTTAATATTATCCAACGCCCAGCTGCTGAAACTCAGACTTACTTCAGTTTTAAGACAAACATCGAATGATAAAAAAAGAGGTTCCCAGCTCATCATTTATCTCAGTATGCTGCTTTTCAGCTGGTATATACATAATTCATCCTCCAGCTTTATTCCCCTTTTCCGTTGAAGTCCTGGAAATACATTTAGCATTGTAGAAAAACAGCACAGCCAAAGTGAACTAGTCAGCAAATGAGGAGCTGAGAGTACAAGTGATGAAATGGGGCAATTTGATTGTCAGCTCACTTGGAATCAGCATCAGACTTCCATGAAACCTTTACCTACGGGTTGTGCATGAACTGCAAATTAATGGAACGGAATCCAAGATAAAATGCAAAGTTGACAAACGCTTCTGGTTGGTTGGTGTCTGTCATGTTTGTGTAGTCACACCTAAACTGTGCAACTCCTGGTGCACACTCTAGTCTTCTCTCAACAGGGAATGGCTACATACAACCCAGCTCTGGAAAGCTGTCCATTTGCCACATGCACTTCGGTAAAATTGACCCAATAAGATCTTCTGATTATTAATCAGAACAATTTCAGTTTACTTAGCTGAATGGTTACCCAGGAAATGTTAGACAGCTTAAAACTGTATCTAACTCTTGGAAGTAGATACAATTGAGCAATTCCCATTACTCCTGAATTCTCCATGGCCCCCTGTCAACCTGACTTAATAGTCCCAACACTTGACACCCAAAACCAAACCTATAGTCAGATTATACTGAGGGCAGAGCAGGCTCAATAAGCTGAGTTGCTTTCTCTTGTTCTAGTTTCTTATGTTCTTATGTTCGAACGCCATTGCTTGATTATTTATTTTCATTTAGAGTTTGGCAATTTGGGTTAAGTAGGCTTCTTGAATGTTGTTGGCAATATACATTAACCAATAAAATAAGCTTTCTTCCCACAGTTTTCCATCACCCTCACTCCCTCCTGAACTGAAACAATCAAAGATGGAATTTATATAGTTACTCCACACACTGGCTGGGTGTCTTAGGAAACTGCAGCTACGTCCCATTAATTGATGTAAACCACAGGCTGCATTTCCATTTCCTAAGCTTTGCTGCATGTGATTACAACTCACACTTGGAGCACAGAGAAGGTCTTCTCTACATCGGTGAGACCAAATGTAAAACTCAGGGCACATTTCGCCAAGCACCTCAACTGGGCTCGCAGGGGTCGATCTGACCTCCCAGTCACCAGCCATTTTAATTCCCCTTCCCGCTCCCTTTCCCACATGACCATCCTTGGCCTCCTCCATTGCTACAGTGAACCAGACTGCAAATTGGAGGAACCACACCTCGTCTTCTGCCTGGCCAGCCTACACCCAGAGGACTCAACATTGAGTTCTCCAATTTCAAATAACCTCCTTTTCCATCCCCTCTCCCTCCCTTCCATTCCTGTGACTGACCCTTCCTTCCAGCTACCAACCGGATTCATTCCTCCCATCAACCAGTCAGGTGGTACTCTCTGTGTTTAAAAAGGGTGGCAACAGTGCAGCCACACGATAGCCAGGAACACTTTCCTTTCTGCTTGGAACCTTTTCCTAGTACCTCAGTTTTACCCCACCCTCACATCCATTTTCCTGCCCTTCCCCATAACCCTCGATTCCCCTACTGATGAAGTATCTATCTCAAACTGAAATAAGTAGAAGGACTCTGCCCCCATGGCTCTTTGTGACAAGGAGTTCCAAAGACTCTCAACCCTCTGGGAAGAGGAATTTCTCCTCTTCTTAGTCTTAAATGGGTACTGCTTTATTAAGTAAGCGTACCATCTGGGATTGCTTCAGGAGCACAGCTATGGTCCCTCATTCAAAGGCATTCACTGTCTGAAGCCCCACTCTCTCCAGAACTACCATGTGGCCTGGGATCTGGTTAAAACCATAGGCAGAGCTCAAATTACCCAGTTACAGCAGGTGAACACACCCTTGAAATCCAAAAACAGTCAGGGGAATTCACTCACAGGGTCAACCAATCAGTGAAAAAGTCACCCTGAACAGCAAATGGAATGACCGAAAGAGGAGGGGGTCCCAGGAAGACATCAAAGGCAGAGGCTGGGCAGTGAGGCTTGACAATGAAGCTTGTGTCTGGGGGAAACAAGACCAGGAGCTGCGGAGCAATGTGAAGGGCCTGAGGAATGAAGCTTAGGATTGAGGTCAGGGCCCTGTCAGTGAGGCCAAGGGCCTCAGGAGTGACATTGGGAAGCGTGGTTGTAAATGATGGGAACTAGATGAAGGAACTGAAGAGTGAGGCTTTGGAATGAAGTCAAGGAATAAGTTCTCCCCTTTCACCTCCGTCCAAGGCTCCAAAGGAGCTTTCCACATCCATCAAAGTTTTACCCACACTTCGACACATATCATTTACTGTATCCACTGCTCTCAATGCAGTCTCCTCTATTTTGAGGAGACAGGACGTCATCTCACAGATCGCTTCAGAGAACATCTCCGGGACACTTGCACCAACCAACCCCACCGCCCCATGCCTGAACACTTCAACTCCTCTCCCCCCACCCCCACTCGGCTGAGGACATGCAGGTCCTGGGCCGCCTCCATCACCACTCCCTCACCACCCGACGCCTGGAGGACAAATGCCTCATCTTCCGCCTCAGGTCCCTACAGCCCCAGGGCATCAATGTGGATTTGGCCAGTTTCCTCATTTCCTCCCACCACCCCCCCTCCCCCCCCACCCCCCCCCACCCCAGTTCCAACCTTCCAGCTCAGCACCATCCTCATGACCTGTCCCACCTGTCAATCTTCCTTCCCACCTATCCGCTCCATCCTCCTCTCTGATCTATCACCTTTCCCCCCACCTCCATCCACCTATTGCACTCTCAGCTACCTTCCCCCCAGCCCCACACCCCTCTCATTTATCTCTCCACCCCCGAGGCTACCAGCCTCATTCCTGATGAAGGGCTTTTGCCCGAAATGTCAACTCTCCTGCCCATCGGATGCTGCCTGTCCTGCTGTGCTTTTCCAGCACCACACTCTCGACTCTGATCTCCAGCATCTGCAGTCCTCACTTTCTCCTCAGGGAAGCACAGATGAGGGTGTAGGTAGCAAGAGGGAGTGATGATAAAGAGTGAAGAGAAAGGAACTTTGCGGGGCATTGAGGGATGAGGATCAAGAAGAACTGTAGAGAGGGATGGGGGAGTGCAAAGTGGGGAGAGGATTTGCAGAAGATAGTGAAGCACGATAAAAAGGGAATTTGATGATAGAGAGTCCACAAAAGGGGAAGACTGAGTGTGGCTGATGCAAGGGGTCTGAAAGGAGGGAGTGAGAATGCAATGGAGTGAAAACAGTTTAAAATTTTTTCAACCAAGGAAAACTCACCCCCCACTGGTGACGAGAAAACTGAGGTAATGTATTCCTTGCAAATTAATGTGGGGCTTTTAGGTTAAAGTTACAAGGGTTTACAACCTATTATAATGAGTAGTGGGTGCTATTGTAATGAACAGAGTGAATTGTATCCAAACAGGATGCTGCCTGACCTGCTGTGCTTTAACCAGCAACACATTTTCAGCTCTGATCTCCAGCATCTGCAGACCTCACTTTTTACTCGAATAACTCAGCAAGTCTGGCAGCATCTGCAGAGATAAAGTTTCAAGTCAACCCTCCTTTCTCTCTACAGATGGTGCTGGGCCTGCTGAACTTTTCCTGCAATTTCTATTTTTGTTTCTGGTTTCCAACATCCACAGTACTTTATTTTTAAGCCAATTGTATAACTTAACATTGAACACTTTTACTTCATAAAGTTTTGTCTGTTAGCACCTCACAAAGCAGCTTACATACTGTGAATTACTTAAGCTCAGTAGCTGTGTTAGAGACAAGTATGTCATGTTGTAGTGTAATGTCATCAAACTGGAAGCACACACATTGTAATGGCTTTTTGTATATAGAAAAGGTGTCATTTTTTAAAAAAATGCATTTGCTGCCACCTTATGTCCATTATTTTACATCAACTGACTACAATAGTGTCCACAAAATCAATTGGAACTAATGCAGAGTTAGCACATGTAGCCCAGTTCCAATGAAGAGTCACTGATCTTGATACATTAACTTTGCTTGCCCCTCCTCCAACCTCCCCACCCCCCCCACCCCACCAACAGATGTGCTGAGTTTCACCAGCAGTTTGTTTTAGTTTCAGATCTCCAGTTCTGTGTTTTATCTCTCTCAAAATCAATACTTTGCTTAGGTGGTGTAGTTTTCCATTTAATAGAGCTGCAATGATTATTGGGGATATTAGTGAATTCTTCTAATTCTGCTTCTGTGCAAATCCAACTCTCTCACACATCACCATTTCATGGCCCATGCTTTCACAGAGCAGCTTATTTTCATCTTTGTTGACTTCGGTGGGGTTTAAGTTACCGTTCTTCTTATCCTAAAGCCCAAAAAAGTCATTCCATCCCCAGAAAGTTTCAAGTAGCAAATGAGGTCAACACGCCAAAAGCTACTTTGCTGTTATTTCTGTCAGTCATTCATAATTATACTAGGTACAGATAAGGTCATGTGATCAAGCCACCAGGCCCAGTACAGTCCTCATCCTTCCAGTTCCTCATCAACTGCTGAGATGGGGAAAACTCGAGCTCTTTGTGAATATTACCGTTGTAGAAACAAACCTGCCTTGAGGATGGTAACAAAGTATGAGATGGGATTGTATGAAAAGAGGGGCTCACCTGGGGATTTGACTGGAGAGAAAGCTGTGTAGTAACCTCCTCTTTTAACTGCACTCATTCAGTTAACACACAAACAGAAGGAAAAAACATTAAGGAGAGATGTTACCACACAATCATAAATAGAAGAGATTCAAATCCAAAACATAAGAAGGGTTAAAGACAAAGACAATTACAGACAACATTTAGCTTTGTAACAAAGACTAATGTAAGGAGGTGAAGACATTAGAGATCACAAATATATAACTACATACAGGGTACAGAATTACAGGTGGGGGAGACACAATTTTCTGAATCTGGAAAAACAGATCTCTGAAGCACATTTTTGAAAAATAATGACTACAAAACAACTATGTGGAAATCAGGTTGTGCGGTTCTATTCAAAAACTCTGACCTTCACATTGAACATATATTTGTTCTATTACATGTGTAAGTTCAAACACCCAGGTGTCTTTTTTGTTCACGCATTATTACAGTTTATATTTGCAGCTGTCTTATAAATAAAGCAGGAACAAGTTTAACTTGGGGAAATGGTATAAAATTGAAACATCAAATTGGCCTCCCATTTCAGAGTTTGGTTAACCTTCCTTTGCCAATCCAAGATGAGTGCAGCCTAGTACATAAGTGGCAGCTAATCTGAAATCAGCTTTGTTACACTGCATAAAGTTAAAATGACCTCCAGATGTAAAAATTTGAAGAATCGCACCCAAAGTGTTTCCTGTTGGCAAAATAAACCATGCGTTATTTGAGAAACGTGAAACAAAGAAGACCCTAAAGTGCCGTAAGTGCGAAACTTCCCAGGGTAAGTGTCCAACAAAGTCATAATAAGCATTATTCACCCCTTGAATCTGGATTTTTTCTGCCAGACAGGGTGCAGAACACTTATTTACAATGGCTACTTTTAAAGCAACATTCAAAAGCGTTTGGTGATGTAAACATCAAGTGAAAGTCTGACATGGATAAGGGTAAGGGATAAAGGTCAGGAATAGTCACATGAGAACAGCTTCAAAAGAAGCTAATACTGTGAGTGAACCTGCAGCTCAGGACTGCAGCAGTTTAAGGTGGTAACTCACAACCACTCTTCTCAAGGGCAATAAATGCAATGGCCACACTGCACAAAGTCATTTAAAAACAGATTGGAAGCGAATTTTGTGGGTCCACAGGCAAAGTATCTTTCTGACAATGCATTCTCGCACACAATTTCCTCAGCAGGTTGCTAAGATCAGTTTATCACTTCACTTGATGGCTTTACTTGTGTGGCCATTCTTTTTTAAAAAAGTACCTGATGCAGGAGATCTGCTTCGGCGAGTTAGCCCGGGACTTCTTGATCCAGAATGTCGTGAGGCGCTACCAGAACGCGAGTACGATGATTTCATCACCCGACACTCTGGATCAGAAAAGAGTTACATCACTATATCTTTCACATATCACACTTTATTCCTGCATTTCATGCCATTATTGATTACAAAATGTGCATTAACTATATTATGGTGCAGTTCCATATTAGTGTTCTACCATTGTGCCCTTAACACCGACATACAGTTTCCGATCTGCAGCGCAATTGACAGCATTAGCTGTAGCGTAAGAGATAAAATTACATAAGACCTCAGTGGAAGAAACTGATAGTGTTTAGTTGTTATCTTTATTTACAAATTTTCAAGGGACTGCATATCAACTGGGCCCTTATGGTAATGACATCCCTGAAAAGTTAAATGACCCAGTCTTATTTACAATAGAGTCTCGGTATTCTTCTGTTGTTTGTGCCACAGGGTAACGAACAGATGGGTGTCATGCATCAAGCAGCAAACCAAAACTAAAATTCTTGGCTTTCAGAAGATCTGCACTCCATACAACTTGCAGTAAGCAATAGTGAGGACTGCAGATGCTGGAGATCAGAGTCTACATTAGAGTGGTGCTGGAAAAGCACAGCAGGTCAGGCAGCATCCGAGGAGCAGGAAAATAGACATTACGGGCAAAAGCCCTTCATCAGGAATGAAGGCAGGGAGCCTCCAGGGTGGAGAGATAAATGGGAGGGGGTGGGGCTGGGGGGAAGGTAGCCAAGAGTACATTAGGTGGATGGAGGTGGGGATGAAGGTGATAGGTCAGAGAAGAGGGTGGACCGGATAGGTGGGAAGGAAGATTGACAGGTAGGACAGGTCATGAGGATGGTGCTGAGCTGGAAGTTTGGAACTGGGGTAAGGTGGGGGGAGGGGAAATGTGGAAAGTCCACATTGATGCCCTGGGGTTGAAGTGTTCTGAGGCAGAAGATGAGGCTTTCTTCCTCCAGGTGTCGGGTGGTGAGGGAGTGGAGGTGGAGGAGGCCCAGGACCTGCATGTCCTCAGCAGAGTTGCAGGGGGAGTTGAAATGTTGGGCCATGAGGTGGTGGGGTTGATTGGTGCGGGTGTCCCGGATTTGTTCCCTAAAGACAACTTGCAGTAGTTTGGGCAACATACACTTCTAATACCCAAAGTCGAAACTTTCCAGGTCATGTGCAGAAATGCTGAAGGTGGAACGGGGGTAAACTTGCACATCGGAGCCTCAGGTTAGTGGACCAATGTGCTTTCATCTCCAGTAAATGGTAAATAAACAACATTAGCAGCCCCATGCCCAGGAGCAGCAAATAGTCAATAGTTTCCAATGAGGATGATAAAGAGAGGGACTTGGTTGGGATTTTGCTGGCATTGAAGTGGCCTCCAAGAATGCCAAGCTTGTTGGCAGGTCTCTCTCTCTCTCTCCCCCCCCCCCCCTCCCCCTCACCCTCCACCCACCACTCCTTTCACCCCCACCTCCCTAGTTGCAGCTTGCTGTTTGACCCCTCTTGTCATTAATTATAACATCATCAATAAATATAAACAGGTTCTTTGGAAACAGCCAAGCAGAGGTCAAATGTTCCTAGTGACAAACTCATTGGTCTAAGGAAGTACAGGTGTTGCCTTGCTACCAGATCAAACTGTACCTCCATTCCATGCAGGAACCCTATAAAAACATAGCAGAGTTCCTACCTTTTAGTGACGCAAAGGTTTCATTTCAACAACATCAAGACTACTAAGTTGACTTGGTGTAAATTCGATCACCCACAAACTGATCTCTACCTCGATCTTTTAATCCCAAGAGTAGTGAAGCGGAGATGTTTGCTACTATTGTGTATCGCAGTAGGAGCTGATTTATTCCTGAACCTGGAACATTGGATATGCCAAAATTGGTTCTGTGGGAGACCATGCTGATGGGCCCCATTACATTTTGTTGTAATGACTGTCCAGAGTTGGGAACCAATTGGTCAGGACTGGATTGTGCTTTAAAATGCTCCAGCAGGCTAAGACCTGTACTGAATGGTCAGGATACATGTGACACAACATTGGCCCGATGTAGCTCAGTAACTGACAGCACCACAAACTGCTGAGTCAGAGAGGTCTAACCTTTCCAAACCCAAAGAGTGATTATTTCTAATACCTAGGAGCCAACATACAACAGGAAGGTATTTAGTATATCTGTAAACATGTAAACCAAGCTGTTTGCCCTACACTTTATACATTGGTTACAGAAAGCTCTTAACAGGTGTAAAGCTTACCTCAGGAAGCACAGTTTGAAGTAAGTCAGGTGGAAATATCCAAAAGCTTCAATGCTAAGACAACTCAACACTAATCACCCCAGCAACCTCCTTACTCACCCTCCCAATATTGTTCCCTTTCCCAGTGTCCTCTTTACCCACAGCCCAACACTGCTCCCTCTCCCAGCCTCCTCTTTATCCACAACCCCAACACTGTTCTCTCTCCCAGCCTCCTCTTTACCCATCCTCTTAATGTTCTCCTTCCTCATCCTCCCAACATTGCTCCCTCACCTAGCATTCTCCCATGCCCTCCCAAGTGGTAATAGGGAGTACAGGGTTGAGGGTTTTGGGTGGGGAACAGGAGGAGAGAAAGAGAACCTAACAAAGACAGGTCTATTTACAATAGTATATCGTGAACCTATGACCCATCAAATGGGCCATGATTTTAGTCTGTGATGGGAAAGGGTGTCAGTGGAATTGTGCTTTGTCACAAAACCCCCAACTCTCATTGCTCCTGCTCTGCCACTGAGGAGAAAATCCAGGCCTTTATATTTTAATCCATTCCTGTCTTTTTTCCCCATATTTTTGTTTGCTCTTGGAACTACCTTTGATTTTTTTTGCCTGCATCATCTATATATCCCATTTACTTCCTAACCTCATCTAGCCGGAGAACCCTCTGACAATTCAGTGTTTCTCCAACTTTGCCTACTTACAGTGCCTCCCTGTTCCTTGCCCCAGCATTGTCTTCAATTGTCCAGGCCCTACGTTCTTGAACTACCACTGCAAAGTTACACACTCCTCCCCCTTTAATATGCTTTTTTTTAAAAAAACTACTTCTTTAACTAGACATTTGCCCTTTTCATTCAACTGAGCACCAATTGTTTGGTGACTCTTCAGTCAAGTACAGTGGGATATTCTTAAGATGCTGGATGAATTCACATTGCCATTGTCTTCAACAGGCTCAACATACTCTCAGGAACTCTGAAGGAAACAGAAATGAACATTAACTTCCACAGAACACATTACAAATGGATAATGGTAATGTTCACAGATGGCAAAGCACTCTCTCTTGCCAGTATTTTCCCATTTCTCATGAAAATACTGAGGCAGAATTTCCAACGGGGATCCTTCAATCTCCTGCTGTAACACTGCCAAATGATTCATGAAAACCCCAAATTCATAATTAGCCATATAATCCACAAGGCATTTTTCTGTTCATTGTAGTTCCTCCTTTCATCAAGATGATGTCTAACCATCCTGTCCTTCTCCAAACTGGCACATTCTTTCCTAATGTTTCACATCTATTGTCACCGAGATGATCTAACCATCTCCCCTGGACATTTAATGGCATCACCAAATACCCTGCTGTCAAACTCCTGTGGATTACCATAGACCAGAATTTAAAGTGGACTAGTCATGTAAATATTTGGCTACCAGAGCAGCTAAGAGACTAGGTATACTGTAGCGATTAACTCACCTCCTGTTTCCTATCCACTATGCACTAAGCGCAAGAGTGTGATAAAATACACTGCACTTGCCTGGACAAATGTAGCTCCAATAGCACTCAAGAAGCTTGACATCATCTAGGACAAAGCAGCCCACTTGATTGGGACTACATCCACAAACATTCACTCCCTTGGCCTTTTATACTCAGTAGCTATAGTGTACCATCTACAAGATGCACTGTAACAATTTACCAAGACTCTTCAGATAGCATCTTCCAAATCCACTGCCTCTTCCATCCTGAAGGATAGTATAGCAAAATTATGGGAAAGCTACAATCTGCAGATATCTCTTCAACCCACACACCATCCTGACTTTGAAATAATTCACTGTTCGGTCAATGTTGCTCGGTCAAATCCTGCAACTCCCACCCTAACAGCATTGGGGATTGTCCTACACCAATTGGACAATAACAGGGTTCAAGAATGCAGCCCACTACCAACTGCTTAAGGGTGTCTAGATTGGGCATTAAATGCTAGCCAAGCTAACAACACCCTCAGCTCCTGAGTGAATGAAAAAAACATTTCTCAACTCTCACCCCCATTTGTTCTAGTGGTCAGACCTACTTATTTCCACTCCAGTTAAATGGTGCACGTGAATATTTATATTATATTCCGAGAATTGTGGCCAAAGCTCCTTCAAAGTTGTGAATTGTGCATCTGTCATGTTCCATGAGTTGAGGCCTTATCAGTGTAGGGTAATGGATCCCCTGGTATAATTGAAAGGAGGGAAGGGAGCTTTCTTCCTCTTCTGGTCAGGTTAGACCACCATCGTGCTGGTTACCTACTTGTTCATTTCAGTTGTTTTTTGTGGACATTGTGAGTGTACATTTGCTGTAACACAAGCTTCAGAGTGGTTCAAAACACTGTGTGACGAAGCTGCTCCTTTAACAAAGGTTATTCTGTCCTTGGTGTTTTTTCCAGAGAGGTTATAAATGACACAGGTTCCGAAGAGTCTGAGTTTGGATGGACTTAAGGGCCAATTTGTTTACAGCTAACAGATACTGCCTCGGGAAGAAGGCTTTCAAGTATTAAAAATAAAACCACTTGTATAATAAAAGGGAAGTGGCCAGTCCTCAAAGCTCTTCTCTGGTTTGGTTTTAATGCACCAGAGTGTGTGTGTGTGTGTGTGTGTGTGTGTGTGTGTGTGTGTGTGTGTGTGTGTGTGTGTGTATAGAAAGGCTGCTAGACCCTCTCTCTCTTGGACTTCTCTCCTGTTAGAACTTGTTTGATTCTTCCTTTTGTGCTAAGGGGTGTTTATGGGGATTGCTGTGAGTATTTTGGAAGTTGGGATAGTCTGTTGGGTTTTCAGATAGGATAGGTTATTCGGTAATCTGCTTTCTGTTCTTTGTGTTTCATTTGGTAATCTTGTAAATAAATTCTCCTGGAATATCCACTGTACACTTGCTTAAAATCAAATAACAAAGTTAGTCTGGGCTACCTTCTTGAAATGTATTGAGGGGTCTGGCTTGGTCCATAACAATTGTGAAGATATAAACTGCATCTAGATAGCAATATTATTAGAGAGATGGCAGCACTCCCACTTCTGATTGTAAAGGATGCGGATTTATCCCACACCTCAGCAACTGGAACATGCCGCTCTGAGTGCCATGCTGCTGGAGGTGTCAATTATTTGACAAGAGGCTATACTCTTGTTGTATTTAAAAAGATCAGTTACCACACCTTCAAGAAGAACGAGAGGGGTCATTTTCGCCTCACTTGTCCCATTGCAGTTTAAATGTTCTACCTACCTGCATTAACAACTTGGTTAAGAAACAGAAGATTTACTTAATGTAAAATAGCCACCTGAGAGAAAAATAAAGTTCTGATCCCTTAATGATCTACAATCCATTTTCAGAGGTCCAGCTTTCCCTTTAATATCCATCCTGATTCACGTTTCCCAGTTAATTATGCTGGCTAAGACGTACGCACAAATCCTAGAGTGAAATATTAATGCTCCGTATTCAACTTAAAATGTTGGACTCTTGCATATCCCCACAGCCCAGAAAGTGTCACGATGAAAATCCCAAATGTGAGCCCAGGACGATGAGAACAGAACATGGTGTAACGATGCAAATAGACTGGAATTTTGAATCACATTTGACTTGCATTAGAATCTTGCTTGAAAATGGAACAAGTACCTCACCAATCTCAGGAAAACTCAATTTCTAAACAAGAAAATTGCATAGTTTTAATATGAGAGAAAAATTGACTAGTTTTATTATAAATAGTGCTTTATGCTGTTACACTGCAGATCTTAAAAAAAAACTTCCATTTTATGTGTTGTCTTTCAGAACTTCAGGACTTCCAAACGTACTTTTACAGCCAATGCAGTACTTTTGATGTGCCTTCTCAGTTTTAATGTAGGCAATGTTATCATCAACTTCTGCAGAGCAAGGTCCTAAAAGCACCATAGTGATATTCACAAGGTCCTCTGTTTCAGTGGTGTTGCTTGAGTGGTAACAACTGACCAGGAAATTAGGGAGAATGTAAACTACTCCTCTTCAAAACGGTGCTACAGAATCATAAATATCCATCAGAGAGAACAGATTGGGCTCTGCTTATTGTCTGAGCTATAAGACAGCATCTCTCCCTCATTCCTGGGTGGTGTGTTACGCTTGTTTTCTGATTATATGAAGAGCTGGGATGAGACCTGTATCCACAACCTTCTGACTCAAAAGCAAGCCTGCTTTATGCTGACGTCTCAATACAATTGACCAATGACATCTACAGGATTTAATAAATCCAAGGAGAAAAGTTTATGCGTGACAGGTTAAAAAAAGTATTAAATCTTATTAAAATGTATTACTCATTCTAATATCAATGTGAATTTGACTTCAGGTTCTTTAGATTTAGATTAGTGTTGAAACAGGCCCTTCAGCCCAAAAAGTCCACACTACCCCCCCTATGTTTACCCCTGACTGATCCACCTAACACTACGGGCAATTTAGCACAGCCAATTCACCTAACCTGCACATCTTTGGATTGTGGGAGGAAACCAAAGCACCCAGAGGAAACCTATGCAGACACGGGGAGAATGTGCAAACTCCACAATTCCCACTCCGAGGTGGGAATTGAACTCAGGTTCCTGGTGCTGTGAGGCAGCAGTGCTAACCACTAAGCCACCGTGCCGCCTGTCTACCCTTTTGCTCTTTATAATTTGCAATCACAGTTTTTCAACCAACTTAGGCAGAATGATGTAGAATATTTGATCTCAACTTTTTGAATAAGCTGCATAACTCAGCTAACATGATCTGCTCAATTCTCAAATTTAAATTGTAGACAACAAATAGAGTCACGCTGCCATTTTATCCAGTAGGAAGTGCATGAATACAGTGGCAGCCTAATTACATCATGCCTGAGATCACAGGCAGAGATAGTAATGAACAATTTTCCTGTGTCCATTGGCTGCAATAGAGGAAACACATCAACTTCATGATACCAGCTCATCTGAGTGGCTGCAGTGTGCAGCCTGCGTTAACAAGCTTGTTAATGGATTGAACGTGTCAGCACCAGCCTTGGTGCTAGTTCGAGATGCATGTACCTCTAAGCCAGGGATGTGCGACGTGGCAATCTTGTAGAAATCAATCTGACTCTGAAACAGTGAATATTAGCACAACATGGGAGCCAAAGGACCGTAAGGTTCCAACCTGACCCTATGCTGGAGGGTTTGGTGAAGGAGGTGAAAAGGAGTGGAGAGGGGGAGGGGGAGGGTGAAACAGAGGAAGGTGAAACGGAGGGGGGGGGGGGTGAAACAGTGGAAGGTGAAATGGAGGGGAGGTATCCTGTAACTATAGAAACCCAGGACACCTTCTGGGCATATGCTTTGTAGATAGTAAGATCAATGAATGCATCTTCAAATGCAACAACCATAACAGCAGTCTAAATAGTATTCAAATCATCATAATCCCAATGTTTGTCCAATAATTTCCATCAGACAGGTCTTACGTCCAACAATCATATATATTTCCGCTCACCATCATGTACTCAGTTTCACTGCAAATAGCATAACCACAGCTGACAGTGTGAACAACTGTTTAACCTCGACTGCCATATCAGCCCCACTCATAGACACTTTCTTCTCTCTTGCAGAAGGATACATCATCCAACCCGAGGCAACGCAGATCAAACTGACATGGCAAAAGGCACTTCAGTATTTGCTAACCCCTGTGCTGTCAGCAAGCTTTGTTCAGCTGAAGGGTTACAAATCTGAAGCATTAACACCCTCTCTCCTCACAGGGTCTGCCTGAGCAGTAAAGTATTTCCAGCATTTTCTGCTTTTATTTAACATTCCCAGCCGCTGTAATATTTTGCTTTTGCCTGCCATGATTTAGATTCCCATTTACGTACAATGTAGCTGTACCCGTGAAAGCTCATTGTGGCCAAGTGTACAGAACTTTCACCTTTAACCTTCTCACTATTCTCACCAGGCTCTGATGGGATTCTGTCCACAGGATGACAATGTAATTACAGATTAGATTCCCCACAGTGCAGAAACAGGCCCTTCGGCCCAACAAGTCCACACCAACCCTCCGAAGAGCAACCCACCAGGACCCATTCACCTACTCCCTACTAATGCACCTATCACTATGGGGCATTTTAGCATGGACAATTCACCTGGCCTGCACATCTTTGGACTGTGGGAGGAAACCGGAGCACCCGGAGGAAACCCACGCAGACACAGGGAGAACGTGCAAACTCCACACAGACAGTCGCCTGAGGCTGGAATCGAACCCAGATCCCTGGTGTTGTGAAGCAACAGTGCTAACCACTGAGCCACTGTGCTGCCCACAGTGGGGGGTTGCTGCTACAACGGCTGGAGCCCAGCAATCCCAAGACCAACCCTTCAAATCAGGCTCAGAGTTTCAGTAAGCACCATTCAACATTTTCAGTAATCTACTTATTTGAAACTTTTTTTAAAATCAGGGAATCTAATGTCTAATCCAATTCACGCTCACCATCACATCAAATCAGTCAATTTTAAAACCAAGCTTGAATAGATTTTTGGAAATAAATCTGCTGCTTACTGGTACTGTTTAAATGGAAAATAAAAAAAAAACTGAAGAACTGCAGATGCTATAATCCAAAAACAAAAGCAAAAATCACTCCAAAGGTTCAGCAGGTCTGGCAGCATTTGTGAAGAGAAATCACAGATGACATTTCACATCCTGTGAACCTAATTAAGACCTGATGGTAGCTAGGAAAATGCCAGTTTACATACAGAAGATAGGTTGGGAGAGAGGGTAAGGAGGAACCAATAGGTGGAAAGAGAATCCAAAGAGAGAAAAAGATCTGTTGGATAAAGGAGTGGGCAACTATCGGGCTAAGAGAGTGAACAGCTGTAAGTGGACTGTTAGCAGCTAACAATACATTGTGTGTAATGGCAGACTATGTGATAACAAGACCTGGTGTGCGGGGTTGGGGGCTAGGACATGGGAGAGTTACTGAACTTGATATCGAGTCCGGGGGTGGGGGCGGCGCAACAAGCAGAAAGTGGGGTGTTGTTCTTTCAGCTTGTGCTGAGCTTCATGGTATACTGCAGCAAGCCTGAGACAGAGATATTGGCCAGGGAACAGGGTGGGGTGTTAACGTGACAGGCATCTGGAGACTCAGGATCATTTTTGCAGGCAGAACGTAGGTATTCTGCAAAGTGGTCACCCAGTCTAATTGTAGGTAAAGTGCTGCTTCACCTGGAATGCATATTTGGACTCTTGGAGACTGAGGAGGGAGGAAGGTAAGTGGGCAGGTGTGGGCACCTTCAGCAGTTGCAGAGGGAGGGCCCCGAGGCTGTGTTCAGAGTGAAAGAACAGTGAACCAGGGTAGCCTGGAGGGAACAGTCCCTGTGAAGTGTGGACAAAGGAGGGAAAGTTGTTTGGTGGTGGCATCTTGCTGGAGGAGGTGGAAATGTCAGCTGACGATCTTCTGGATGTAGACACTGGTGGGATGGTAGGTAAGGACAAAGGGAACCCTATCACCGTTGTGGGTGGGAAGAGACGGGGTTAGGGCAGACATGTGGGTGGTGGGTCGGACTCAGTTGAGAGCCCTGTCAACAACGGTGCTGGGAAACCTTTGGTTGAGGATGTAGTTGGATGTTTTGGAGGCTCCCTTGTAAAAATGGCATAACGTGACGTTGAATTCTTCTTCTAGCCTCTTCACCACCTTGAACATTTCTTTAAGCAAGAGTCCTCCTCCTGTCCCACAGAATCCTTCACTCAGTTCGAACACTCTCCCTCCACCTGGACCCTTCCCTCTGGCCTTTTACCTGTGCTCCATCTGTTCATTGAGAACTATTGACATAACATTGGTGACCTCAATTTCTCTGCCCACCCCCCCACCCAAACCAAACTGTCTTCCTCGAACTGGCTGCACTCCAGGGCTTAGATCCAACCTTGACTTGTCATTCAGCCTGCCTGTAAAGCTGGTGCTGCTTTATTGGGCTCTACACTGCAGAGGCTGAGCAGCAGCTCTCAGATAACCTCCTCCTATCTCCCCGGACCATGAGCCCACCATGGAACATCAGGCCAATGTGTCAACTGTGGGTCACTGACCTCACTTTATCTGGTGATCTCCCCACCACTACCTCCAAACTGAGAGGGCTCACTTCTAACTCCTTCCAAAAATCCACAAACAGGATTCCCTTTGCAGACCCAATGTTTCTGCCTGCTCCTGCCCCACAGAGCTCATCTCTCCCTACCTTGACTCAGTCTTTTCTCCCGCCAGTCCAGTCCCTGCCCACTTATATCTACAATTTGTCTGATGCTTTAGCCGGTTTCAGAATTTCCAGTTTTCAGGTTGCGGTTGGTTTCTCTTTACTATGGATGTGCAATCCCTTCACATATCCATGGAAATAGCTGGAAGTGGCTTCCTTTTCTGATCAAGCTTCTCCTCCCCACTCTGCATCAGTTAAAGGAATCAACTCCTTGCTTCAGTAAAGTTTTACAAGGGTGTTGTTCATTGTACCTCACACAAGTGGGTGCTGTCCATTCAGCCAAGCAAGACGATGATATCCCCAACAAGCTGGGGCAATGGATAAAGGTCAAAGTAAGGAACCCTGGCTGTCTTCCTTCAAACAACCAGCAGTGATATAGTAACCCTGTTTGCAGCACAAGGATCAGCGTCTGGGTATTAATCACAGCACCGACTTTAACAATTTCAGAGGCAAGATTTGTGCTCCACATGTCTCATTCAAACAAACAAAGTAAGCTTGACAGTTGTAAAGAGATTCATTTAAAGGTGTTGTAACAGTAAGACTCGTCGGCTGACCTATTAAAGGTAATTTTCAGTTATTAATGGCCAGCTTGATTGAAGGCAAGCACAATTCCGAATGGAACAATTCAAAAAGGCTAGTGAACTTTCAAATAAGAACAATCAAAATCACGACTTGGAGCCAAATGGGAATTTCCTTCCTTCTTTAACCTCATTCATAGAAGAGGGAGATTGAATTTGAATCACACACAGACTGCTCCACAGAATCTTACCACTGCTGTCCAGTAAAAAGTCATCCTGGGCATAGCGATACTTTTCCGGACCACATGCAACAAAGACATCATCGTCCCCAAAAAAATCCTGGAGGCAAACGATCTGAAAGAGAAAATAGCGATGGTAATCACTTGATGAACAAATTATTTAAATCAAATAATAGTAGAGCATTCTAATACTCTATGTTAATAATATGCCTTTATACATCTGAATTGAATAGTAAAGATTGAAATTCGGGAACACTCTTATTGACCGTTTCAGTTGTGAGCATGTCAGTCTCAGGCAAGATGCCAAATACAGTTCCAAAGACAACAGGCTCTACTCATCTCAATTTAATCACAAACCATGAGAACAGAGTAGTCCCTCAGCCACTCAAGCCTGTCCCACTATTCAATGAGATCATGGCTGATCTGTGGTCTTTTGGCCCATATCCCTTAAAACCTTTGCTTAACAAAAAATGATTTGTCTCAGCTTTAAAATAAACACTCGATCCAGCATCCAAACAGCCAAGTCAAACCTGGGAGCAGCAAATGGAGCCATGGTGGTCAAAGCCTCTCACCTGAACCCCTTTTATGTATTTTTCTTTTTTATATTAAATCCAGTTGTGCACTCACACTAAAAACTGAAAAGTTTATTTTCCCCATCACCAAATCACCCATGGTTCCTGAAACCCTTTGATCTACTTTCCATTACAAATGTGTACACTTCTACTCAGCAAGTTGGTGCATGACAAGAACTGACATCTATATGACAGACTTAATACAGTAAAACATTCCACAATATCACTTAAAGAGGCAGGTGACCCAGCAGGAAAAACAATGAAGGTCAGGAGGAGTTACCAAAAGTGTGGTCACAGAAGACTGACTTAAAAAAGACAAGAGAGAGGAGGTTCCAGACTTCACAATTTTGGGACTAATTTTGGTTTTGGGACTAATGGTGGGACAAAGGGAATGTGATGCATAATAGTTCAAATTCAGAAGGGCAGTTGGAAGTCATCTGGGTCTGAGCTGAAGACAGATTATGGACAGTTGTACAGGAAATAAAGATCTTGAAGTCAACTTGTTAGAGGGTGGGGTAGAGGTTATGAGGGCAGAGTTGATGGATAAGCAAAACTTTGTGAAGTGAAGATACTGGGAACATTTCTAGGTAAATTATTGCTCAGGTAGGTCTTTCCTGTCTCAAGTAATTACAATTTAACAGGTTATAGTCCATTCTGTCACACTGGGCCAGGCCATGCACTTACATTTTGCAGCATATTTTGATGTTCAGTACACCATACAACGGGAAGCTTCATGGGGTAGAATTTGAGAAGGCCCAAAATATACAAGGGAATCATGATGCACGATTAACCTCAATCAACTTGTGATATTGCAGGCAGCATCCAATCACATGCAGTCCAGCACGTAATACTGAATGGCTGTGATAATCAGGACAAGTCCCAAGTTCCTGAGAGATGAGCATCACTTAAAGCCTGGCTGCATCTCAAGGGCAGGCACATGTTTGCTCTGGCAGGTGTTAGAGGGGCTGAATAAGAGTCTTTGAGTAGTAATAAGTGTGAATGGTGTAACAGGTCAGACAGCAAGGTCCAGGGTTCTGTGACATAAAACTGGTGCCTTCTGTACAGGAAATGCATAGGAAGAGTGATGTCCTCAATAAAATGTCTACAGATGTGCTGGTTTGGTGGACTGACCAAATTAAATTATCCATAATGTCCAGGGGTGAGCAGGCTAGGTGGATTAGCCATGGGAAATGCAGGGTTACAGGGATAGGGTGGAATGCTTTTCAGAGGGTTGGTGTGGACTCGATGGGCCAAATGGTCTGCTTCCACATAGTAGGGACTCTATGAGTCTATAAAAAAGGGAGCCAAGGGGCACTCTAGGCAAATACTGAGACAACAGGAGCATATAGTCATCAAAGTATTTGTTAGTAGTCTGGTTCCAATAACTTAGATGCAACATAAGATGAAAGCTAATGAGCTTTCACAAAGGAACCATCAGCATTTCTCACTGCTCCATTCACCACTACCCTCCTGATCAAACATGATTCATACCCAACATTCATAGCTCACCTCAACCTCACGCCCACAGCACTGCTCCAAGCCTCACAATCACAATTCATACTTTATACAGAGATATTCAACAAGGATTCTGGGTAATCCAAGATGGAGGACGGGAAACATTTCTGGCTAAAACAGGCTGCTCCTTTTCTGAGCTATTTCACATGTTGGAGGTGATTTCCTCGAATTTCAGGAGCAGCAATTGCTGTTTCATACGCTGTTGCATTGTTTTGGAACTTGGAGAAAAAGAATCAAAACAATGGCACTTTTAAAAAGGAGAGGAACAGACAAAGTCAGCACATGGTGAGGTCAGTGAGGGGGAGAGAGAGGGAGAAAGAAATCCACACTGCTTCCTGACAGAGCAGTGAACCTGCGCAGTTACTGCCTTTGCTGTTTGAATTCATGTATCAGTGGACATCGGAGTGCATCTAGGAAAAGACGATGCCTGAAAAAGGGCTTATGCCCGAAACGTCGATACTCCTGTTCCGTTGATGCTGCCTGACCTACTGCGCTTTTCCAGCAACACATTTTTAAGCTAGGAAAATTAACAGTAAAATTCACAACTGATCTTGAGGAACCTGTTTGGGAGACATCACAGCACACAAACAGGTAAGTGAATAGTTTTAAGTGTGGCCTTGCTGTAAGTCTGCAATAGTGAGCAGAGTGGGTTCTTTCTTGATTATATGTCTTATTGAGATATGTCTCTTGATTAAACTTAAAAATATAAGCCATAAATATTAAGTTAGCCTGGAGCAGTGTTTTGTGGAGGAATAAGACGGTGCTATTTTCTGGGTCTGTGGATTGGAAGAAGCAAAAATGGCCCTTAATAGAGTGATATGCTGCTCTTGTCAAATGTGGGAGTTTAGAGAGAGTTTACGTTTTACTGAGGATTATATCTGCAATAAATGCTGTTGGTTGCGAATCCTATCAGACCAAATGGAGCGACAGTTAGAGGCAATGAGGAATTTACAAGAGCAAAGGGATGTGATGGATGGTAGTTATAGGAAAGGAGAAAAGTTGCAGATACAGTCACCTAGATGTGTTAACTCCAGGAAAGGGAAGAGAGGTAGGCAGGTAGTGCAGGGGTCTTCTGTGGCTATCCCCATTTCAAGCAGGTATGCTGTTTTGGAAAATGTAAAGGGTGATAGATTCTCAGGGGAATGTAGCACGAACAGCCAAGTTTCTGGTATCGAAACTGGCTCTAATGTAATGAGGGGTACACTAGGTTCCAAGCCATCGATTTTGTTAGGGGACTCTCTATTCAGAGGCACAGACAGATGTTTCTGCTAGCAACGAAAAAGCAGAATGGTGTGTTGTTTCCCTGGTGCCAGGATCAAGGATGTCTCAGAGAGGGTGCAGAATGTTCTCACAGGGGAGAGGGGCCAGCAGGAGGTCATTGTCCACATTGGAACCAACGACATAGGAAGGGAAAAGGATGAGATTCTGAAGGGAGATTACAGAGAGTTAGGCAGGAATTTAAAAAGGAGGTCCTCAAGAGTAGTAATATCTGGATTACTCCCAGTGCTACGAGCTAATGAGGGCAGGAATAGGAGGATAGAGCAGATGAATGCATGGCTGAGGAGCTGGTGTATGGGAGAAGGATTCTCATTTTTGGATCATTGGAATCTCTTTTGGGGTAGAAGTGACCTATACAAGAAGGACGGATTGCACTTAAATTGGAAGGGGACGAAGATACTGGCAGGAAGATTTGCTAGAGCTGCTCAGGAGAATATAAACTAATAAGGTGGGGAGAGGGGCTGGAGCCAGGGAGATAGTGAGGAAAGTTTTCAATCTGAGACTAGAACAGTTGAGAAAAAAAAAGTGAGTCAAACAGTCAGGGCAGGCAGGGACAAAGCAGAGAACAAGGTAGGACTGATAAATTAAACTGCATTTATTTCAATGCAAGAGGTCTAACAGGGAAGGCAGATGAACTCAGGGCATGATGAGGAACATGGGACTGCAATATCAATAAAAAGGAGGGGTGTCCTGTCTTCACTTGATCCCACTCTACTGCAAAAGGTTTCCCTGAGGGACATTATGCATTTCTATACAAGGCTGAATCCAATGACCTCAGAAAAAAAATGTGCAACTTAGTCAGATCAGGGAAATTTATTAGCACAGTGGCTAGTTGCTTGTTCTTGGAGCTGCTTGGAAGGTTTGGGGTAATGAACACCTCTCTCTGAGCATAAAGAGCATTAGTTACCTCCCTTGGATGGTGAACTGGGAGCTGTGCAGATGTCACCTGCTTCAGGGTCCCTACATACAGAAATTCAGAGTTACAGGTAATACGCCCAATCACTGGAAAAACTGTCCCCACCTTACTCTGAAGTTGTAGTTCTGCCCAAAGAGATGGTAGATTTCCATAAAACACAGTCAGCATTACCACCATTGATTACTTGGGTTGAAGGAAGATGAATGCTCGCGGAAAGTTCTGCCTTTATGAGTCCTTGTCACCCTGCAATCCTTCTGCCAACTATTAGGCATTTTCCATACTCCCTCTGCTCCAATGGCCTTTCATGCTGCAGTGCAAAGGCATTAGTAACATCACAATTGGGAGTACACTGCAAAGTTATCACTGCAAAGTTTCTGGTGAAACAAAGGACTTCACAGCATCACTCCCTCAACAATTTAGAATAATTCAGCAAACCACTGAACCCTCCGACAAATTTACATCAGGTCAGTGGGAATTAATCGTAGTTGGTAATCCTTTAATGGTGGAAGGAGTTCTTCCTGTGGTGAACACATGCTCAGCTGTGCTTCTTTAAGAAAGGGTGTTGGCTGGAATGACAAAGTTAGAAATTGCAGCACTCGGGTCAAATCAGCAATATACATTAACCGAAATCACAACCTGCCTAGTCTGCATACATCTGGTACATGATTCTAACACTGAAACATGGACAACCAGATGTATGCTCACTGGAAGGGTGTATGGGGCTGGTTGTCCTTTTGGGATCAAAACAGCAACAGAAGCCATAAAAACTATAGTTGAAACCATAAAGTCGAACTTTGTAACTAGTAGCTACTATTTAAGGGGTTTCCTTTAAACCTCTGTTCATTTAATATTCCATACCCAGTGCACCATATAACCTCGTTTAACCGTTACAATGTTAACAAGCCTTCTACAGTTCAAACAAAAGATTTATTGGGCACTACCTCAACCTATTATGAACATACTGTTGTCAAAAATAAGGCGGCTTTGTCCTTCGAAGAAATGAAATCTAACATTCAAATGGAGGTGGGAAGGGGACGTTAGTCTTCAGGCATCATGAATACCTGTCTGTAGTCAGTGGCTGACAGGATTTAGACAGTATAGATAGACAGTCCCCAAAATACAGAACATCAACAGGGTTAGGTGGGGAGGGAGAGGTGTGAGTGAGAGGATCCAGGGAAATGGACTGAACATCAGCCTGAGAGAGGAACAAATGCGACTTCAAAACCATTGCTTTGTTTCCTCCATTCTGCAAGACAATTTTGGTATTGGGAAAGCATTTCATCAGTCATGGTGTTATATTTTCTTTGCCTAATTAACTGATGGTTTATATCTAAACTGCTGTTTCTTAATGAATTCTCTTAATAAACTTGGAGGGAAGGCAATGGCCTAATGATAATATCACAGTGGTGAATCCAAAAATTCCAGGTAATGTTCTGGGATTCAAATTCTGCCACAGCAGATTGTGGAACTTGAATTCAATAAAAATCTAGAATTAAGAGTCTAATGATAAACATGAAATCATTGCCTGACTGTTGGAAAAACCCATCTGATCCACTAATGTCCTTTAGAGAGGAAATTATCATCCCTACCTGGTCTGGATGACATGTGATTCCAGACCCATAGCAAGGCAGTTGACTCTTAACTGCTCTCTGGGCAAGTGGCGATGGGTAATAAATATTGGCTTGCCCAGTGATGCCCTCATCCAGTGAATGAGTAATTTAAAAAATTCAATAAACCATCAGAAAATTGTTACAAGCAGTCAACTGCACATATCAGGTAACTGTGATCACTAACCCATCTGGTGTTAGTCCAGTTCGGTGTCTGGTCAATGATAACCCCAAGACATTGACAGTGGAAGATTCAATGATGGTAAACACTCATGAATATCAAGAGGCAATGATTAGATTCTCTCATGTTGGAAATTGTTATTGTCAGGCACTTAATGTGGTGTAAATGTTACTTACCTGCCTATGTCTGGATATTGTCCAGATCTTGTGGCATTTGGACACGGACTATTTCAGTTATGAATGATACCAAGCACTGCACAGTCATCAGTAAACATCTCCACTTCTGATCTAATGATGGTGGGAAGGTCATTGATGATTATTAAAATTCTTTCTGATCAAGGTTTGTTCAAAATCCCTCCTGATGCTTTTGTTTACCTTTTGTCCAAATTTCTTCTACAAATTGCAGAGGGATGGTTTCTTAGGTTAAAGGTGCTACAAGATGCAGGTTCCTGTATTAGTTAAATAAAACTATAACTAAATTAAAGGATTCAGATAGAATTCATAAATCACCAGAAGGCTTAAGGCATTTTTTTTGTGTCAGTATTAGTGTAAAATCCCTGGTTACTAAGGCTAGACTCCCACTCCCCCACTCAATATCTCTTGGGATTAGTGCTTCAATTAACCTGAGAAGAGGTTCCTAATTGTTCCCTGCCACAGAGGCCATTAGAAAACTCATCTCATCCCCAGTCTGGAACCGATTATTACAAAATTCAGTCCTGCAAAGTTCGTTTATAGGGATGATTACAGCCAGAATTGTTATATTAGTCACTTTTATCACTTGCAACTGCAAGAAAGCAGGTTTCCTGTTTTGTGCAAATTGTTTCCAGCTGGTGTAACATTTTTATTGGCCTCCAGCTCAATGATAGGCAGAGGTTTTATTAACCAATCAGAGTCTGCCTCTACCACTCTCAAGTCGAGAATAGATTGCAGCTGTGTTAATGATATTGAAATGAGATTAGTTGCTGCAGGCTCCTGACAGACTGGTGCTGTGAATGTAATTTAGAGGGAACGAGAGGGGGAAAAAAAATTCTATTGTGGCAAACTCTCCTCACCCTTTGCAAAGAATATACAGCAACAAAGAAAGGTAGAGGTATTACTGAAGAATGTTCATGAGCTGAATTTGCTGCAACAGGGCATCAGTAAAGGTTGACATTTTCCTACAGGCTTCAATTCAACTCAAAAACATTTTGTCCTGTATTTTGCTGGAAAGGTCGTCTGATAATGGCAACGAGAGAGCAACAGACTATCTATGATTTAGTTGAACATTGGAAGTGACAGCAAATCTATTTAGCCAATGGGACTTGAAGTTTGAGGAAGACTTTAGAAGGCAAAAACAAGGATTAAGTTTTGGGTTGAGAGGCAGGAGACAGAAAATTAAATTTGGGATTTTTAAAATCATTGCCCATAATTTTACAACCTAAAAGAATGAGACTCTACACTTTCTAGGCCAGTGGGTTTAATGGTCACTTATCAGTTATTACATTGTGGTAAGTTTTGTGGCTTATCCTGTTTAAATATAGCAAGTGCATAAAAATCAGAGGGTGTGTAAGGTGAAATGTCACATTTGCAAAGTTGTTGATACAATAATACAATCTACCAGTAACTTGTGGCATTGTAATCATCTCTTTCTCACTGAGATGATGACTGATTGAACACCAATACCTGAGTTTAGTTGCCATGCACTGCTATTTCTTTCAGCAAGTTCAGATTCAGTGTTTGTCAATATGCATTTGAAAAAATATTAATAAATGTTAGAAAATAATGACTACTGTACAGAACGCATGATGAAGAGGCAACCAAACTCAAAGTTAACTCTACTTTCTCTTCATAATCGCCATCAGGCCTGAATTTTGCCCACAATTTCAGTTCTCATTCTAGATCTCCACCTTCCTCAGTTCTTTGTTTTATTAGAGAAATGACAATGCAGCAATGAATGGCACCTTATTGTGGAAAATTCTGGATGTGAAAGTTCAAACAATATTTGAATCCAATGATCTTTAGTTTCTATAATCACTATTTTCCACCTTTGCACAGTCTAATTCTTTTCCATAGTAGTATTTATTGTAAGGCAATACAGGAACATGATAAATATCATTGGACTAGTAATCCAGGTAATGTTCTGGGACCCAAGTTCAAGTTCCACCATGGCAGATGGTGGAATCTGAAATCAATTAAACATCTTTCATTAAAAGTCTAAAGATAACCATGAAACCAGTATTAATTGTCAGAAAGCACCTATCTGGTTCACTAATGTTGGCCTTACCTGGCCTGGCTTACATGCGACTCCAGACTGGTTGACTGAAATAGTCTCACAAACCATTCAGTTGTATCGAAAGAAGAGGGAAAAAAAAGGAAGGACACGAGGCAGATTCCCGGCATTAATGAAGGTATTGGATAGAATCACAGCAAACATGACCCTGTTGTCCCTGGGGTAAGTGTTATATTGGGAGTACTATCTCACAGACTGGTCTAGCTTGATATAGTCATTCTCACAGAATCATGCATAGAATTAGCACTCAAGGTCCCAAACAACACAATAACCATGCAGCAGAGGTGGCAGTCCACTGATGTATAGTCAGGAGGACAACAACGACTCTGCGCTCTATGAACTCTCATGGCACCAGGTCAAACATTGGCAGGGAAATTTCCGGGTGAATGCCACATCCCCAGCTAAATCAGCACTCCTCAATGCTGATCAGCATTTCCAGGAAGGACCAATCCTTGTGAGGATCCACCACTAATTACAGGTTGCCAGCTTGAAAAAGCCCCTTCCCCTCAACTCTGTTTTTTAATGAGTTAGTCAATTCTCTCCTCATGCTAATATCCAACCTCCACCACCAAGGGCACTTATCTTTAGTGGCCTAATGTGTCGTACATTATCAATATGCCTTCTGAAAATCCAAATATATTGCATTGACTGATTTCCCCCTTATCAAACCTGTCTGTTATCTCTTCAGAGAATTCGAGTAAATTTGTCAGGCATTATTACCCTTTCCTGAAACCATACTGACTCTGCTACTCTGCTTGATCATATTATGCACATCCTTAATTGAATACTCCAACATTGTCCCAATAACAGAGATTAAACAAACTAGTTTATAGCTGCCTAAACTTTGTCTCCTCTTTTTAAAATCAAGGTGTTACATTGATAATTTTCCAAACCTCTGGGACTTTTTCAGAAGCCAGATTATAACCAGTGCATCCACTGTCTCTGTAGTTACTCTCTTTAATATCCAAGGATCCATCCTGTTAGGTCCAGGAGACCTATCAGTCTTTAGCCCTATTAGTTTCCTTGGCACTCTTTCTCCACTGATAATTATACTTTATAAATTTTCTGCGACATGATTACATTATAAATTATTTGCTTTTCCTTTTTCATTTCATTTATATTGTACTCTGTTACTAATTTTCTATGCTATATATACTAAAGAATGTTAGCAGATTAAGTTCTTTCTACAGAGCTGGATTTAATATTCCAATATACCAAACTGATCAAATATTGTTCCTCTCTTGCTGTGAATACTTACTCCACATATAGTGGGTTCCTGCAATGCACTGAGAAGCATTCCTGTCTCTGCGCCAAAAGCTCAGAGAGTTTGAGTACCACTCCAGGAATTGATACCCAAGGAAGGTACATTCAGAGTGGAACCAAACAGCTTGAGTATGATCCCACGTATTCGTCAACACCACACCAAAAACTGGCAGGAGAAGAGGGAAAGATTCCTGGGCAGCCAATAGGATGGAATGAAAAATCGGAGCTTCTACCACTACCAGACATAACTCTAGATTACATCACGCTGAATACAAAAGTCCATTTTCATGGAATCCCTACAGTATGGAAACAGGCCAGGAGGCCCAACAAGTGCATACTGACCCTCCGAAGAGCATCCCACCCAGACCCATTCCCCTACCCTATTACTCTATATTCCCCCTGACTAATGCACCTAACCTGCACATCCCTGAACACTGTGGGCAATTTAGCATGGCCAATTCACCTGACCTGCACATCTTTGGACTGTGGGAGGAAACCGGAGCACCTAGAAGAAACCCACGCAGACACAGGAAGAATGTGTAAGCTCCATACAGTTGCTCAAGGCTGGAATTGAACCCAGGTCCCCAGTTCTGCGAGGCAGCAGTGCTAACCACTGAGCCACCATGCTGCCTATTTTGTTAAAGAAATCCAACTCTAAGTGAACTGCAACATACTACATAAAGCAAAATGGTTCTAGTATAACATGACAATAATCCTTCCTCTTTTCAATGGATAAAGTGCCAATGTTAAAGTATTCTCTATTATAACAGTATAATTTCATCTAAAGACTTGAAAGCACACAACTGATATTCTCCTCTAACTGCTATGAAAACAAAAACATATTCTGCCTACCAATAAATGAGTAATGTGGTTTATGAATTTCAGTGCTGGTGTGATAACAAGTACACAGGCTGTATGTCTCTCACTTGTTCACAATTGTGTCAAGAAACACATCTTTTCCATTTTCCACAATGGGCCACACACTGACTGTGCTAAAGCAATCTGTGCTGGAAAAACATTGGACATGGTATCGAACATTCGGTGGAATTCTGTTTTGGACAATATTTAGTAAATAACTCTAACTGCACTAAAAATTAAACTGAAAACCGATACCAGACGTGATGAATTTGCACATGCTAGAAGCTTTATTTACTCATACGACAGGCCTGTTCTTTGCAAACAAAAGGAATATGTCCATGCACCTTTTTTCACTAATTAAGAACTATGGAGACAACTAATGCTGACTACATCCCTACAGTAATGTGTTGGCTGATTAGGGTTCACCTGCCTGGTACGAGTTAATTTAATACAAAGAACAAAGCACATTACAGCACAGGAACAGGCCCTTCGGCCCTCCAAGCCTGTGCTGATCCAGATCCTTTATCTAAACTCAACACTTATTTTCTAAAGAACAAAGAATATTACAGCACAGGAAAGGCCCTCCAGTCTGACAAGTCTACACCGTCCCACTGAAGAGTAACTCACCCAGACCCATTCGCCTACATTTACTCCTGATTAATGTACCGGACCTACATATCTATGTGCAATTGAGCATGGCAAATTCACCTAACCTGCACATCTTAAGATTGTGGGAGGAAACCAGAGCACCCAGAAGAAACCCACACAGACACTGGAGAATGTGCAAACTCCACACAGTCACCCCAAGGCTAGAATTGGCGTCAGACCCCTGGCACTGAGGGGCAGCAGTGCTAGCCACAGAGCCACCGTGCCACCATACACTTAATCCGTAACTAGGACAGTCGACAGTTCTGGTGGTATCTCCATGCCAACCACAGTACAACCTGTTAGCACCCTCTTTTTGTGCTATCTCAATTGTCACTTTCTTTCTAAAGTTTTGTTTTCTTGTGTTTCAGTTCTGCTGAGTGCAAGACAAAACGCTTCAACTTAACATCCTTTTAGGTATGTCTCATGTTTTTTTATTATTAAGCAGCTAGATACAAAAGTCTTCCATTGACGACAAATAATTCTAGCATTCTCATTATCGCTCATACCAGTAAATCCCTCCTTCCACAAGGAACATTATTAAAGAGATTTCAAAAATCATACATTTTGCAATTGTAGTAATCCATGAAATATGTGGCAGGGTTTTGCAGTAAAAATAATTTAATGGGACAAGCACTGTCCACTTTATTAATGTGGAAATCAGTTAGCAGCGTTTTGAAACCACACAAGTGCAGCTAATTGAGGAAATAAGGAGACTGCTATCTAAGATGCCTTGCTTGGCATGAAATAGATTTGTGATAGATATGCATTCAACTTTTGCAATGTATGAACCTCCCAACTTAGCCAACACAAGGGATGAGCAGATGAAGTGTTTAGGTAAAGATAAGGGCTGCAGATGCTGGAAACTAGAGTCTAGATTAGAGTGGTGCTGGAAAAGCACAGCAGATCAGGCAGCATCTGAGGTATTCCTGATGAAGGGCTTTTGCCCGAAATGTCGATTTTCCTGCTCCTCGGATGCTGCCTGAACTGCTGTGCTTTTCCAGCACCATTCTAATCTAGATGAAGTGTTTAGCTTAGTCCTGAGCAAAGGACACTACTGAAACCCATTATTGTTTGATTTGGTGCAAATAATTCCACAGTTATCTACTGTGAAACACAACTGTTTCTTACAAGGAACATCGAAAATGACCTCATTGGCGAAGTGGTTCAACCTGAAATCCCAATCACATGATTGAAACTGCTGGTTTGTTCAAATCATCTTTGACTTGACTTTTGTTTCAGAGTCTGCTTGTAACACGGGAACAGCAAGCAGTCCCAGGCTTGACTAAAGACTTGTTTCTGACCTCAATACCTTCCAAAAAGAATAATTTCTATAAAGAAACCTGTCTTTCGTCTGCACAGTTTACCAATTTGCAGCTTACAACCACTAAACATTCATAAGCAATTCAATTGTATCAGCGCTCCTGTACACTGAGAATTCTGTGCACCACCAACTGAAGGAACCTCAACTGGACAAGGACTTACTGGACTCCCTAGTGTATGTGAACTAATTCTGACCTCTTTGATTTCAAGCAAATTGTGCTATCTCGATTTGACTTTCATTTTTCAGTCTTTCTTATCTGCAAATCTGTTAAGTATGTGCCCAAGCTTTGAAGACAGTAAACAAACACTATTCTGTTTCAAAACTAAAGAGCTTACTGCATGTCATTTTAAAATTACCTTTCCCTCCTCTCTTGCCTCCCCTTTTATCTTTCCTGTACCATTCGTTTCTGGGACATTCAGCTGCCAGTCCTGTCTCCCTCTTCCGTGTTTCTGTAATTGCAATGATATCCCAATCCAGCGTTCCCGTTCATGCCCTGAGTCCATCTGCCTTAACTGTCAATTTATTTCATCAGTCTTTCCTCATTCTTTATGATTGTGCCTGCCTTGTCTATTTAACTTGTTGTCTTTGACTTGTGTACAGGCCCCAACCTTCTCTCGCTGCACTACTGTTTAGGGTCCCACCACCCTGCCAGACTAGCTTAAATCCTGCTGAGTAGCTCTAGCAAACAGGATATCGATTCCCCTCCAGTTCAGGTACAATCCATCCCTCTGGTACAGGTCACTTCTGCCCCAGAAGAGATCCCAATGATCCAAAAATCTGAACCCTCCCCATTGTACCACCTCCTCAGCCACACATTGATCTGTCCTATCCTCCCATTCCTACTCTGCGTAGCATGCAGCACCAGGAATAACCCAGAGATTACTACCCTTTAACCTCCTGACTAACTCGCTACATTCACTCTGCAGGAAAGTGTATTGGAAAAGCATAAAAGTGCTGAAATATTCCTTGGATTATTCAGATTATATTTTTAAAAATCTTTGCTGCTGTCCAGGATTTTTTCCTCCTCTGTTGTGCTGCACTCCAATACTTCAAGCTTCTGATGTCGACTGTAATATCTGATTTTTTTTGGCAGAAATACTTTGGAAACAGTCAGTTTGAGAAGATTTTTATTTCTTTTTAGTATCTTCACTAGCTGACTTAGTCGCTTTGCAAAATTAAGTAAGCATTGACCCCTCCTGAGTTAAATTTGAAACCTGTAACTTGACTGAGAAATGCTGTCTTTAGATTTTGAAAAGTTTTAACCCAAAATATTAATAATACAGGAAGCAATATATTCAAAAGCAACACCACAAACAATTTGACCTTTATATGTGGCTGATGTTAAGTACATTGGGATGCATTAAAAAGAATGCATCGAGAGGTAGAAAAAAACATTCATTTTAAAAATGTGTCACAGTTTGCAGGTCCATCCTTAAAGAACCCAAATGCTGAATAAGTATGGTCAATATCTGCTTCTAGAAAGAAAACTTTCCCTCATTATTCACCTTTCCAGCATCTGAAAGAGAAAGTCAAATAGAAAGTAGTGACCAGAATTTGAGTTGTGCCTTAAATATAGTTTATTAGGCTTAAACAATCAGGCACATCATCCAAGCTGTCAGTGAAACTAATGGAAGAAATCTGTATTGTACTCATACTGACAGTGTACTCAAGAATGAGGCTTAATTAAAAACAGTTGACAGAGTTTGGATCCAAATCTGAGCAGAGTTGTCAGATTGTCAAACAAGGCTGTCAAAGTTTTACCAATTGCTACAACTAACCTTTTGTGAAAGAGGATTTACCTCTCTGGAAAAAGAATCAACTTGTGTCTTAAGTTATGACCTGTCAATTCAATTCAGTACCATTAAAAATTGTTGCTGTTGCATGTGTGTTATAATATGACCATTTAAATGATGCCTGGGCCGTAACATGTTTCAATATCAGACCTATATGCTGCCAGGGGTATTCAGGCTGGTAACTTTGAAACTGAGTAGACAATAAATAGTTTGGGAATCTCAACTGTGTATTTAAATGTCAAGAGCAAAACTACATTGGCGACATCTGCGTGCAATTGCAGTTTTTCACCAACAAATGTCACTCTAGAGCATCCTAAAGGTCTGAGCCTCCAGCACATCAGGAATACACCCTTTTGAGAAAGGCAAAGCAAAAGGCAGAAGAAATTTCTATGTCTGGTCAATATCCCATTCTAACACACTCTTCCTTCAGAGCCTCTGCTTCCAATTGCAGTGCATTCAGAATACTGTCCCCCTATCCTGCTGGGTTCTGAATTCAGATGCTCCAGCACACCATTACTCCAGTTGCCCTGCTATAATCTACTGGAGCCCATACTGCTGAAAGCTGGGTTACAACCTGTCAGTCTATTCAGTATCTGACTTCACACTTTCAAAGGCCTGTGCCCTGACCAACCTCTCTGCTTGCATGTTCTTCTTTTCCCAAGAATGTCTTTCACATTGTAGTAATTCTTGGCCTAAACATATATTGTTCCTCTCCCAATGTGAAGGATTTAGCAGGCTCAGCCCTTCGTGCCAGACTATAAATACCAACGATACTGCCCCTCATAGGGAGCAACATTTTGACTCTAAATGTGCCCATCCTTCCCTGTCCTCAGAGCTTGCTTCTGAGACGTATCAAAGGATGCCCTGAATGCCTAAAGGTTGCGGTACATCCAGGAGAACAGATGAAATATATGTTGTTGCAATGAATTCCTCTAATGTCCAACATCACTTTCAATTTCAGTTAGGCAGGAAGGGTGACAATGTCCCTGGACAAGTAATCTCAAGGTTAGGGCTAATACTGAGAGAACACAGGATCAAACCTCACCATTGTAGCTGGTAGAATTAAAATTCAATAACTGATTCTATACAACATTTAAAAGATGGGTATATGAATAGGAAGGGTTTAGAAAGATATGGGCCAAATACTGGCAAATGGGACTCAGTCAAATTGGAATGTCTGGTCAGCACAGATGAGTTGGACTGTCTGTTTCTGTTTCTGTGCTGTATGATTCTGTAACGTAATTTGGAATATAAAAGTGGCCCTGTAATGGTAACTGTGAAAACCATCATCAGTTGGTGTAAGAACCCATTTGGTTCACTCACATCCTCCAGCAAGCGAAGAATGCCATCATTTCCTGGTCTGGACAACATGTGAATCCAGACTTGACTTTCAACTGCCCACAGCATTGACACGGCATGGCACTCAAGTCAAGGGCAACCCAGGACAGGAAATAAATGCCAGCCTTGAAAGTGACAACCTCATGAAAGTAAAACAAAACACCAACTTTCTCATGATCATAAGAATTACTTGAAACCCATTAAACTGCTTACTGGGGGCACGCATGGTATATCATAAACAATCTTCAGATGAACAAAAGTCCAAAACTTAGAACGTTGACAACACTCTCTTCAAATTCTCCGTGCTGTCCTCTCTCATGAAAGCAAACAATTGTTTCTTTCTACTCCATTTCAAATTTCAATTTATCAAACTGGAAAATCAAATAACTTGTAATGAGAGCCTGAATGCAATGGTGGCTCAGATGGGAAAATATTTTATAAAGAAGCATTATGTTCACCACACTGCAGACTTCCAGTTCTGTAAATTAATGGTATTGCGATTTTCGGATGACTAATTAGTGGCCCAGGATTAAAAGTAAACAAGACACAGCTTTACCTCACCATTGCTCAGCTGCTTTCAAATGGAGCCTTCCTTTTTGTTTCAGCAAATATCAAGGACCTGCTTTACTAGAGAACAAAGTTGTTGCATGATGCATCATTTGGTGACACCACGTCTTAACATTTTGAATAGACCGAATGTCATTGAATCAAGCTATTATTTTGCTTTGTAACACAACGGCCCTTTGCAACGGTTCCTACTTAATCGTTTTCTCAAGATAATATAAATCTAATCAAGGGCAGCAACAAATGCCTGCTAATAACTGACAAGACTAGGATTCAACTGAAGAACTGAGGTTACATCACCAACTGCAAAGTATAAGTCATTCAGAGTCGAGAGTGTGGCACTGGAAAAGCACAGCAGGTCAGGCAGAGATGATGGCCTCATAGTTTGTGAGAAGATTTGTAGTTCGGGTGCTCGTTGTTGTGGTTCTGTTCGCCGAGCTGGGAATTTGTGTTGCAGACGTATCGTCCCCTGTCTAGGTGACATCCTCAGTGCTTGGGAGCCTCCTGTGAAGCACTTTGTGGATCTTTCTTCTGGTATTTGTAGTGGTTTGTCTCTGCCGCTTCCGGTTGTCAGTTCCAGCTGTCTGCTGCAGTGGCTGGTATATTGGGTCCAGGTCGATGTGCTTTTTGATTGAATCTGTGGATGAGTGCCATGCCTCTTGGAATTCCCTGGCTGTTCTGTGTTTGGCTTGTCCTATAATAGTAGTGTTGTCCCAGTCGAACTCATGTTGTTTGTCATCTGTGTGTGTGGCTACTAAGGATAGCTGGTCGTGTCATTTCGTGGCTAGTTGGTGTTCATGGATGCGGATCATTAGCTGTCTTCCTGTTTGTCCTATGTAGTGTTTTGTGCAGTCCTTGCATGGGATTTTGTACACTACGTTGGTTTTGCTCATGCTGGGTATTGGGTCCTTCGTTCTGGTGAGTTGTTGTCTGAGAGTGGCAGTTGGTTTGTGTGCTGTTGTGAGTCCTAGTGGTCGCAATAGTCTGGCTGTCAGTTCAGAAATGCTCTTGATGTATGGGAGTGTGGCTAGTCCTTTGGGTTGTGGCATGTCCTCGTTCCATTGTCTTTCCCTTAGGCATCTGTTGATGAAATTGCGCGGGTATCCATTTTTGGCGAATACATTGTATAGGTGTTCTTCTTCCTCTTTTTGCAGTTCCGGTGTACTGCAGTGTGTTGTGGCCCTTTTGAATAGTGTCCTGATGCAACTTCTTTTGTGTGTGTTGGGGTGGTTGCTTTCATAGTTCAGGACTTGGTCTGTGTGTGTGGCTTTCCTGTATACCTTTGTGGTGAATTCTCAATTCAGTGTTCTCTGTACCATCACGTCTAGGAATGGGAGTTGGTTGTCCTATTCTTCCTCTCTAGTGAATCAGATTCCTGTGAGTGTGGCGTTTATGATCTGGTGTGTGTTCTCTATCTGTGTTTTTAATGATTACAAAGGTGTCACCACATATCTGACCCAGAGTTTGTCTCTGCCGCTTCCGATTGTTAGTTCTAGTTATCAGTTGCAGTGACCGGTATATTGGGTCCAGGTCGATGTGCTTATTGATTGAATCTGTGGATGAGTGCCATGCCTCTAGGAATTCCCTGGCTGTTCTCTGTTTGGCTTGTCCTATAATAGTAGTGTTGTCCCAGTCGAATTCATGTTGCTTGTCATCTGCGTGTGTGGCTACTAAGGATAGCTGGAACAACACTAACCAGGGAATTCCTAGATCCACAAATTTAATCAATAAGCACATCGATCTGGACCCAATATACCGACCACTGCAGCGGACAGCTGGAACTGACAACCAGAAGCGGCAGAGACAAACCACTACAAATACCGGAGGAAACATCACAGAAGCGCTTCAGAGGAGGCTCAAGCACTGAGGATGTCACCTAGGCAGGGGACGAAACATCTGCGACACAAATTCCCAGCTCGGCGAACAGAACCACAACAATGATGGCCTCATTCCTGATATAGGGCTTTTGCCAGAAATGCTGATTCTCCTCCTCCTCCTCGGATTCTGCCTGACCTGTTGTACTTTTCCAGCAACACACTCTCGACTCTAATCTTCAGCACCAGCAGTCCTCACTTTCACACCAGTCATTTATAACCAATCAACAGTTTTTCACAATTTGACGAGTTGTTTTTCTTACAAATTCCTCCATATTCCAGCTGTAATCATGCCTCGCCTGACACTGAATATTATGCCTTTTATGTGTGATGCCAATCTCAAATGACATATTAATAATACTTGAAATCCACAAAACGATTCAGCGAGGCAAACCCACAAGATAAAAGAAAGCAGAGAAGTATCAAAGCTCAATCAAACACAGTAGGTTTTAAGAACAATCTTAACTTAAGAACTTGAAGTATTGAATTAGGGAGACGTAAAGAGGGTGTTCAGAACTTAGGACCAAGACCCCCAAGTCCCTCCTCCCTACCTTTTATCTTAGCCTGCCTGGCACCCTCTCCTCATTCCTGATGAAGGGCTTATGCCCGAAACGTCGAATTTCCTATTCCTTGGAGGCTGCCTAACCTGCTGTGCTTTAACCAGCGACACATTTTCAACCAAGACAAGTAAAGCCAGCCTCACCAATGATACAGCAATTAAAGACAGAGAGATGCACAAGAGATCAGAATTAGTGGAGCACGGCTACCTCATGGGATTCTGGAGCTGGAGAAGATTACAGAGATTGGGAGGGGCAAGGCCATCAAGCAATTCAAAAAGAAGGAAGAGAATTTCCTTCCAAAACTTATTTCCAATCTAATCTGACATAAATAAATCATTTCTAATCAGAAAGGAAACTGCTTTGATTGCATACTTTACATTTTTTTATGGCTCTTCAGTGTCTCAGTATTTCTGTGCCAATGTGTGTAGTTGTAATTGGAGCTACTGACAAACTCAGCCCTACTTTTTAAAACTCAGTTCCTTCAACTGTCCACTTACTTATTTCTCTCCCAGTCTTTAAAAGCATTTTCAAAACCTATCCTTTTGACCTTAATTTTGCTCATTTCTCCTGCTAATGTTTGTACCCCCCATTTTTGCCTATGCAAAGCACATTAAAAATGCAATATCAATGTAAATTAACGGCAAATCTCTGCATTTGTACAACTCTGTAGTGCTCCTGGTTGCAGGGGCTCTCTGTTTTGTTTTCCATTCCTGTGCAGAGACAGCAGCTTTACTGCAATATATGATTGATGAAACTTGGCACCTCTGAATTAAATAAGTACTGCAAGTGGTGGGAACCATGGTACCAGAAAAAAGGCCAGTTTTGTTCCAAATAAAAGAGGCTGGGAAATCTCATCAGAAAATATGAGCCAGAGAAGCTTCTAGCTGTGTTAATTCTTTGATAAGCTAACAGAGGCAAAGTACAGAGAATACCCTGTAATGGAGACTACTGCACACAAAGAAGAGCGACTTCAGTGTTCATGCTGTCGTGGGGAGCCTCACCCATCAGACACCATTACTGAGAAACTACCGTATGGCATGTAATATTCTTTCCATTATAATGGGACACTGAGCCCAGCATGGCGATAATTTCCTGATACCTGCAGTCAGCAAAGAGAAACAACCCAGTGTTGGCATAAACAAGGAAATCAGATCCCTTAACAAAGTGAAAATCTGACACAAAAGTCGTGTGGTGATAACTAACTTGTATACACCCTGGTAGAACTCCCAATATGAAGGGTAAGTAAATTGCTATTCCTTATATTGTCCAGATGGTCCCCCAAATCATGTTTCTTTTAACTGCCTGCAGAACTTGCTAAATTGCAGCTCAGAGACTACAAATCACACAACACATGGCAAATGCTGAAACTCATCGGCTTTCCCACAGGAAATTTTGCCACAAGCCATTTGCACTGCTATTTTTTTTTTTGGTTTTCTTTATTTCAAAAATATACTTTAATCATAAAATTACAAATATCGATCTATTTTATATTTCCTTTACGTAGTCACCAAAGTAGTTTGGATCTGTGCTGCAGCACATGAAGAAACATTTGTTTGTTGGCTAAAGTCAAAGGCATTTCTTACTTCTTCACGACTATATTTACATATATTTCTGTGGGTTGTGTGGTCTGGGACCCTCATTTAACTTCGACTGAAAGACTTTAGACAGTGGTCTTTCCCCACTGTGCTTTGGCAGCAGCTGCCTCAACCTTTATTGCATCCTTCAGCACGTAGTCCTGGACCTTAGAACATGCCAGTCTGTAATACTAAGTTGAGGTCAATGTCCTTGCTCTGGAAGACTAACCAATTTCAGGCCTACCAAAGAGCACAGTTTACCGAGCTACGGGTCCTCCAGGGGCAGTCAATGTTTGGTTCAGTGTGTGTCCCAGAGAATAGCCCATATGACACAGAGCCCTGTGTCATGCAGCTGCTCGGGATGAATCTCTAGAAAGCCAACTGTATCTTTCTCCAAACCTCCTTGCCCTGCTGCTAAATGTGATAGTGAAAGATTAACAACTACAACAAGACAAGAAACAACTCAATTATTGGGAAGTACCCAACTCCTTCAAATCAGGTACACCAAACAAAATTAAAAATCAGTAATAAGATTAAAGATGCACTTTTAGGGCAGTGTTTTAGACAATATGAGTAGACATTGGAAATTTGAGCATGGCAATCACTGAACCCACAGCATTCTATCCTATTAATTTGAATAAATGCAAAATTCTTCATGCCAACTAATCTCTTTGCTGAAATTCCTGATTCACTCTCTTGACACATGTAGCTACCCTACTTTGTGGACTTGTTTTTATAAGCACTGTGGTCGGAAATGTCAAAGGGAAGAATTTTCCCAGTGCCTGAACAATGTGGACAAATGCAAGGAATGGGAAATGTGGCCAGCATGTTGAAAGAAAATGGAGAAAGAACAAGTTGGATTTTCCTCTTAAGGTTTCTGTGGCTGCAACAGAACCTTCCATAGAGAGCGGGAAGACCTCCATTTGCACCGATTTACATTTCATTATCATGCAAAAAGCAGGCAGCTCTTCTCCCACAACTGGCCTCCGCTGGTGAGAAACCAGACAGCATCAACTCCCAACATGAAGGTCAGAGCAATAGCCTGGCAGCTTCAGGTCACTGTCTTCTCCAGGCTTCCATGTTGGTCAGCATTCCCGAATACCTCAGGACACACCAGCATGGCAGCTACCATCTGTACTCCCTATTCTCTGAAATTGCCAATGGCAAAACACCAGCCTTACCACATCACTATGGCACGTCTCAGACAAACTTATAATACAGTTCAGCCCTTTACTTTCAAGTTCACTAAAACCTGACTGAGGAACTAGCCTCCTGATTGACCAGGATCCCCACTTTTACTGCACTTACAGGCATGGCCATTTGGTTGAAACTCACATAATATATTTTCTATGTAAGCTACTGGCACATACTGTAAATGTGACATTGATGTAGCAGAGTTCGCCAAAGTAATATGCCTACTCCCTGCATGACTACACAGCATTACTGCTGCCAAGTGGCTTTGCCCACTGGGGCTAGTACCCATCTTGTTCATTGGAACAGTGTCAATCTTAGGGCTGTTAACTTGCTTTCTTAGCACTCACTCTACTTGGATGAATGCTCACAGCATCTCTGCCTTATTTTTCAATATATATGAAAGCTAGGCAGCAATGAGCAGTCCAGTGGGGGTAGACCGGTCAGTGTACTGACTTCTGTGATATCACACCTACAGCATGTCCCAATAGCTAACATGGCAATCACACCACATGTGCTGCAACCAAATGGCCATGTCTGAACGTCCATGGTCTTTAGTCCAGTTAAAAAAAAACTAAGATGAGTTAGGGAGCTGGTCCATTCCTCATTAGGAAATACTGAATGTCATTTATAAACGAGCTCCCAAGTAGGGCCAAACCAACTAAAGTCTGTCTGTGTGTAAATTATGTTCAAGTCGCTTACAATCATATGGTCTCCAATTGTGATCAACAGTGAATTATCCAATCATTTCCAATCTGGTCAGGACTAGTGCTGTCCTGGCAACAATATATGCAGCTTGTTGTGTTACCTTTTTCAGAGATTTTATTGGCTGGCATATGGGATACAGATCATTGTCTGGTATGCAATATGTCACTTAAGTATGTGAGTCTGGGAACACAAAACAAGAGAAAAATTTATTCAACGTAGTTGTCTGCTCTGTTCCAAAACTGAGAAATGGTGTGATGGCCAAGATCTTCTGATCAGAAACCCTATTTCTGTTGCCATGGGTCAAAAAATAAACAATTATCTTTAGAGTAATTCTCTGTGCGCACCAGAAACCTTCTCAGCTGAAGTAGTTCAGTCCAGGCCAGGCCATTCCTGATGAAGGGCTCTTAACTGTAACATTGATTCTCCTGCTCTTCGGAGACGGTTGTGGACAACGTCGATGAACTGCTCCAGTTCAGTCTGGGTGCAGGTTGCTGCACCAATGCAGTCAATGTAATGCGGAAGTGGTAGGACACAGTGCCTGTGGAGGTACTGAAGGGGGACTGTTCTATATAGCCGACAAAGAGGCAGGTGTAGCTGGGGCCTGAACGGGTGCCCGTGGCCAACCCCTTGATTTAGAAGAAATGGGAGGAGTTAAAGGAAAAGTTGTTGAGGATGAAAACCAGTTTGTTGAGTGGAGGATGGAATTGGTGGAGGGGGACAGGATGGGTCTGTTGGACAGGAAGTAGCGGAAGGGCATGGAGGCCATCCTTGTGAGTTATGGACGTGTATAAGGACTGCACGTCCATAGTGAAGATAAAGCACTGGGGGCTGGGGAACTGGAAGTTGCTGAAGAGATGAAGGGTGTAGTTGGTATTGTGGATGTAGGTGGGAAGTGCCTGAATGGAAGTGGGAGAGGATGGAGTTGAGGTAGGACAAGATGAACTTGTGGGTTTAGGAGCATGCTGAGACGATAGGTCCCCTGCAACCAGAAAAGACGCAAAACCTGTCGGTACACCACGCCCCTCAGCTCCATCCAGGGCCCCAACCAGATGAGACAGAGGTTCACCTGCCTCTCCTCCAACCTCGTTTACTGCATCAGGTGCTCCCGATGCGATCTTCTCCATATCGGGGAGACCATACGTAAACTTAGGGAATGGTTCACCGAGCATCACAGGGGCTGACGAACCTCCCAGACACCACCCATTTCTATCCCCACCAACCATTCCCTTTCCAACATGACCATCCTTGGCCTGCTCCATTTCCACAACAAGCCACATTGCAAATTGGAGGAACAATGGCTCATCTTTCACCTGGGCTGCCTACAGCCCAGAGGACTCAACACTGAGTTCTTCAGTTTCAAATAAGCTCCCTTCCCATCCACTGACTCCCCTCCCCATCCCTTCCACTGTAGGCAGGAGAGATGGAGAGTATAAAGTCAGTAGGAGCATATTTAAGAGGGAAATCAGGAGGGAAAAAAGGGACATGAGGTAGCTTTAGCAAATGGGGTAATTAAGGACTAAAGGGCAATTAAGAAGAGAGTAGGACCCCTCAAAGATCAGCAAGGCAGCTTATGTGTGGAACCACAGGAGATGGGGGAGATAATAAACGAACACTTCGCATTAGTGTTTACTGTGGACAATGACATGGAAGATATAGAATGTAGAAAAATGAATGGTGACATCTTGAAAAATGTCCATATTACAGACGTGGTGGTGCTGGATGTCTTGAAATGCACAAAGGTGGATAAATCCCCAGGACCTGATCAGGTGTACCCTAGAACTCTGTGAGAAGCTAGAGAAGTGATTGCTGGGCTCCTTGCTGAGATATTTGTAAGAAAGATGGTAAAGACAAGCCAGGGAACTATAAACCAGTGAGCCTGACCTCAGTGGTGGGCAAGTTGTTGGAGGGAATCCTGAGGGACATGGTGTACATATATTTGGAAAGGCAAAGACTGATTAGGAATAGTCAACATGGCTTTGTGTGTGGGAAATCATGTCTCACAAACTTGATTGAGTTTTGTGAAGAAGTAACAAAGAAGACTGATGAGGGCAGAGCAGTAGATGTGATCTATATGGACTTCAGTAAGGCGCTTCACAAGGTTCCCCATGGGAGACTTATTAGTAAGGTTAGATCTCACGGAATACAGGGAGAACTAGCCATTTGGATACAGAACTGACTCAAAGGTAGAAGACAGAGGATGGTGGTGGAAACTGTGACAGCAACTCTCATTCCTGAAGAAGGGCTTATGCCCGAAATGTCAATTCTCCTGCTCCTCGGATGCTGCCTGGCCTGCTGTGTTTTTCCAGCACCATATTTTTCAACTCTGGTCTCCAGCATCTGCAGTCCTCACTTTCGCCATACCAGGTAATGGCCAGCCTAACCAGTATCTCTTAATTTCGACAAAAGGTCTGTCATTTTTTTTTGTGTAGTTGGAGGGGTCTTTTTGTGAGAGGGCCAAGAGTGCAAGACCCCCTCAAGTTCCCAGAAATACTGCAGCCTGCGGATGGCTGTTCATGACCATCTCCAAAAGTCAACTTCCAACTCTCTGTGTTCCTTCCTTCAACTCCATGCTGGAGTGGAGCACCAGTTTGGTTCTTTCATCTCTGATGAGGACTAAATAAAGCCTGGACCTCAAGGTTGTTCAGCTGGGGATATTGTAACTCCTTGGCCAACTTCCTGCCTGTTCCATAAGGAAATGAACCTCCTCCCACTCCCAATCATTGCTCACTGTAGCTACACATTGATTTGTTTCTTTCTGATCGAGCTCCACTTTTAAATTACACACACACACACACACACACCTAATGCTTGACTGGAATTAGAAAGTGGAAACTGTGATAGCAAGTCTCATTTTCCATCTTTCCCAGTGGAGGCTGAGGATGTACTGCTTATCCTTTCACTATGAGGTTACGTGTGTGGCGAGGGACTCATTATGGGATGTTGAACGTGTTAGTCAATGATTCGGCACTCTCATTGGAAAGCACTGGATCTTGGAAATGTGTGAATCCACTGTGAATTTTAGTCCATGACAATTAACCTGTTTGTTGTGGAATTACCCCTCATATACCAGATCTGCAAAATGAGGTGGCTGAATCCATTTTCACTGTATTCCTAAGGTGAATTCCTCATTATCATCCACAGTCTTGGTTACTCCTAATTTTAGATACTTTGTATAATCAACGGTTATGAGGGAATCAATAATTCAAAGAATGTTGCTCCATTTTTCTACATAGTCCAAGCCAAAATTAAGTATGTGTCTCCATTAATAACTCAACAAAGGAAAGAAAATCCAGATTCTTGTCTCTACCTCATGTCCCTTGTTCTGCCTTGGCTGCAGATGGAGCTATTTGTCAAACTACACTGCACACATGATTGGCCTTAAATTGCAAACCAGACTTAAGGAATTTGAAATAAATCTGGATTTCATTTCTTATGAATTCCTGAATTTCCCAGGAAATTCATTTGAAACGATAAAGCTGTCAGAACGCACAATATTGGAAGAATACTCATTATGGACGTGTTCACTTTGTCACAGGCATTTGGGAGTACTGTACTATTTGTTTCTAATCTAACAATTCTGATGTTACATGGATTTGGGGAGGTTTTGCGCTGGTCACTGCATTAGAATTATTGCAAACACAGCCGAAAGATTGGTTTTCCATGCACCTTCTAACAAACTTTTAAATTTGTTTTAGAAAAGATTATTTCTAGCAAAATTGTAAACAATGGAAGTTCCCTGTTGATGTTTACAGTGTCATTTCTCCCAATATTATCCACATGGAAATCTAGGATGAAATGGAAAACAAATGCGAATTAATAATGCTGTGACTTATCCACGTTTGAGTTATCGACGGTCATTAAACTATTTGGGCAGCACGATGACTCAGTGGTTAATACTATTGTCTCTCAGCGCCACAGACCCAGGTTCGATTCCCGCCTCGGGCAACTGTCTGTGTGGAGTTTGCACATTCTCCCCGTGTCTGCGTGGGTTTCTTCCAGGTGCTCCGGTTTCCTCCCACAGTCCAAAAGATGTGCAGATTAGGTGAATTGGCCATGCTAAATTGCCCGTAGTGTTCAGGGATGTATAGGTTAAGTGCATTAGTCAGGGGTAAATATAGAGTAATAGGGTAGATAATGGGTCTGGGTAGGTTACTCTTCGGAGGGTCGGTGGGGACTTGTTGGACCCAAGGGTCTTCCACACGGTAGGGATTCTATGATTCTACTTTTGATAATAACCTTACATAACCTAATATGACACACCAGCTATTAAATAGAAAATGTAATAAATATAAGAAGACAAATTTCTTCCAAGTTACTGAGTGCAGACCATCCTTCTGTGGTAGAAAAACATGTTTCCTTGTTCAAGTCCATGTAAGGCTTCTAAAAATATTCTGTCAGGACAATGATACAGAACTGAAACACTGCACCCGTAAATCTTTACAGCTTAAAACACCGCTCTGTTTACATGAAAGAAAATATTTACTTACTTCCAGCTGTACAAGAGAGCAAAAGCAGACAGCATGATCATTATTTTTTATGCATGTGCTATATCATGTTGCCATGCCATCTAAACCTTTTGCAGTTCATGAAAATCATTATTGAACTCCATTATAGAACTGAATCCAGTTCAGCCAATTAGTGCTCCATTTGCCTCTCAAGAGGTCAGTAAAATGGTGGAAGGTGCCATTGATAGTGCTACTTGCACAGCAATAAAAACTTGGTCATAGACCCTCAGTTAGTGTTTTGCCAGGGTGACTTGGTTCCTGACCTCATTTCAGCCTTGATTGAAACATGGACAGGAAAAGCTAAAATCCAGAAGTTTGATGAGAGTTACTGTTCTTGACATCAAGGTAGTTGTTTGAGTATAGCTTCAAGGAGCCGTAGCAAAACTGAAGCCAGTGATAGCAGTCTGACCTTGCAGTTAGGAAGATGATTGTGGTTGTTGAAAGGAAACCATCTCAGTCCCAGGACATCAAGGCAGGAGATTCTCAGCTGCTTCATTAATGGCTCGCCTTCCAAAATAATGTCAGAAATGGGAACATTTGCACAATTTTCCTTAAATTCCGAAGTCCACAGCCACATAAGGGGCAAGTGTGCTACATAAGAGCCAGGCATTGACTTTCTTCAACAAAAATGAGCTTACTGTCCTTGACAATCAATGTCATTACCAACACTGAATTCCCACTATCAACACACTTCACTGGCATCTCATCACAAACCTAACCATTAATTCACTTCACTATTGATAGGCAGTAATAGTGATGTGAACTTTATACAAAACACATAGCAGCAACTCTCCAAGGCTCCTTCAACAACACTTTCTAAACTTGTGACCTCGACTGTTTAGAAGAACAACGACTAGCAGATGCTGGGGACATCACCACCTGCAAGCTCCTATCTAAGACAGGCATCACCCTGACCTGGAAATCTACTGATGTTCCTTCACTGTTGCTGAATCAAATCATGGAATAACCCTCCTGATAGGTTTGCAGGTGTACCTGCACCACATGAACTGCAGTGGTATAAACAGACAGCTCATCACCACATTCTAAGGGGCTGCATTATGTTTCCATGTTGATACTGAATATTTGACCCAAAATTTCCAATTTCCCAATCTAATTCCAATTTTCACTGGGAAATGAGAATCTGGACTCTGTGTGGAACATGATGTTCTTTTATTGGCCTGCTCTCTCTTGGATTTGCTTCACATTAGAAATTTCTTTCCAAAACAGCTCTTTCTGTACTTACCCTGTCCCACAGGATCAGTTTTATTTATTTCCGAGTATCTCCGTTTTAAAAAATATTCCCTTCTTTACTTTTGAACAATACAAAACAAAAATGGCAAATTTCCTTGCCACAATGTTTATGGTCTGTCTACATTTTTGAATTATAGGACATCAAACAAGATCTAACTCCCTTGTTGTTCATTTACTGTGAATGCTGAAGTATTAAGTTCTCCCACTGTCTGTGCAAAAGGTTTACTGCAGCTCAAAGCGGCTAAATATAGTGCTTAGCTATGGATCTTATCAGTAAATTTAAGCTGTCAGTCAGAAATGTTAATAAATAGTAAATCCTCATACACACAAAATCACAACTCATGAATTTGCCTATCCACGGCAAAAAAACCCAACCAAAAATTAACATGCATGGGCAAAACCCCACTTATCCGTGATATTTGTAACCTATCTTTAGTGAGGTCTGCATGTCTGCATCACGGATGTCATCAATTGCAGAGGTTTTCCAGAATGGAACCCTCGCAGATACAGAGGAATAATTGTCACCGTTTTAAAAATAGCTGCATTTTCAAATATTTATATTTGTTTTTGGCTATCAGAAGATTTTAGTCCATTGAAAAGCAAAGATTCTATTGTTTATGAAGAGTAGTCTAGAAATTACTTTTGTTGGTAATAGCAGTTGAAAATTCAGCACATCTCACGAAGCATCTAGCCTGCTCTTTTTAACGGAGATGATCTACTTGGAACAGAACGACTACTGGCTGCCCACTGAAACTGGCTCAATGTAGAAGCTGCAAAAGAAAAACAAAATGGGGGCATAAGGAAAGGAGGAGGTTCATAGGTTTAAGTGCAAGTATAATGTGCCTGAAAGGGAGCAGAAATTGTGCAGCCTATTCAGTTGGTGACCTCAGAGATTAATTCATGCTTTGGCCCCAAGGAGCTTGGAGCAGTCTCACCTCACCCAGGTGGGCACAGTCAGTGAATACACCTTCACATGACATCTCCTATCCACTTGTCTCTTGTGCTGCTCAATACATGACAGCCCACCACACACTCATCAGAAATACTTCCTGGTTCTCAGGACTTACCTCCAACTACCCTTCAGTGTACAAACCAATGATGTCAGCCTCACAATCGGCTATTGCTGTTTCCGCTTACTTCCAACTATTTGGCTGTGGTAGGCATGTCACCCAAACTCAGCTGAGCTGGTGATAGACATGGACATCTCACCCGAGCCCGAGAGAAAACAGGCCTTAGCAACATGGGGCTGACTGCTGAGCAAATTCAGGATGACAGAATGCTGCTGTTGGTTTGCTCCTACTTAAGACCCACTCTCTCTCATCCTGCTACCTAATGTGAACAGCAACCTGTACATCATCCAACCATGGAGCGCCTACTTTGCAACCCACTACCCCTTTCTTCACCCCATCTTGATTTCTTACTTTCAGAGACACAAGCTCAATGCCTATCCAACACAGCAAAGCATGAAGAGGAGAAGAAACTACAAAATTAATGATGAACAAGCGTCATCGTTTGATATGACACTTCATCACCAGCTCTGATCCAGGCACTGCATATACCAGCGAGGCTGGTATAGATTTGGATTTGCACTTGCTGAGACATGCAGACTTCAGGGTGCAATAGTCAGATCAAGGGAGAGGACCAATGGTGCTGCAAATCCAAATTTCACACTGTAGATTCCAACTGTTCAGTTCCCAGCAAGAACCCATCTTAATTGTTTTTATTAAATTATCAATGCAGGAATTTCATCCACCAGAAGGCTGAAACTTTCATCTTGGCAAATCCATCTCCAGCTAGCGCTGTCACATTTTACCAACTGATGATCTTAAGCACTTTGTTTAAAGCACATTTCTGTCACATTTAAATTTTAAATGATGCCCAATTCACCACTATCCTATAATAATCACTGGGAAAGATTGTGCTGCTGGAAATTTGACCCCTTTTAGTGACGCTTGAGTTGTTGTTTTACCATTTAACTTACTTTTCTTTATAGAAGATACTTCAGAATATAAGGAATAAGAGGGTAACTAGGGAAAGGGTTGGCCCACTCAAGGACAACGGAGGGGAGTTATGCATGGAATCAGAGAATATGAGTGAGATTCTTAATGATGACTTTGCATCACTATTCACCGAGGTTCGGGATAGAGGTTTGACTAGTCTAGGTGAAGTCGGCATAAGGAGGAAGTGTTGGGTATTCTAAAAGGCATTAAGGTGGACAGGTCCCCAGGTTGGGATGGGATCTATCCCAGGTTACTGAGGGAAGGAAGACAGGAAATAGCTGGGACCCTAACAAGTATCTTTGCAGCATCCCTGAACACAGGTGAGGTCTTGGAGGACTAGAGAACTGCTCATGTTGTCCCCTTGTTTAAGAAGGTTAGCAGAGATAATCCAGGTAACTGTAGACCAGTGAGCATGACATCAGTGGTAGGGAAGCTGCTGAGGGCTAGGATATATTTACATTTGGAAGAAAATGGGCTAATCAGTGATAGGCAGCATGATTTTGTGCAGGGAAAATAATGTCTTACCAAGTTAATAGAATTCTTTGAGGAAGTGACAAAGCTGATTGATGAAGGAAGGGCTGTAGATGTCACATACATGGGCTTCAGTAAGGTGTTTGACAACGTTCCTCATGGTAGGCTGATGAAGAAAGTCAAGTTGCATGGGCTCCAGGGTGTAGTAGCTAGATGGATAGAGAACTGGCTGGGCAACAGGAGACAGAGAGAGTTAATAGAACGGAGTTTCTCAAAAGGCAGAACTGAGACCAGTGGTGTTCAACAGGGATCCATGTTGGGACCATTGTTGTTTGTGATAGTCATAAATGATCTGAAGAAAGATATAGGAGGTCTGAATAGCAAGTCTGCAGGTGACACTAAGATTGGTGGAGTAACAGATAGTGAAGGGGACTGTCAGAGAATGCAGCAGAATATAGATAGATTGGAGAGTTGGGCAGAGAAATGATAGATGGAGTTTGATCCAGGCAAATGTGAGGTGATGCATTTTGGAAGATCCAATCCTGGAGCGAAATATACAATAAATGGAAAAGTCCTTGGGAAAATTGATGTAGAGAGATCTGGGTGTTCATGTCCATTACTCCCTGAAGGTGGCAACACAGGTCGATAAAGTGGTCAAGATGGCATACGGCATGCTTTCCTTCATCGGATGGGGTGTTGCGTTCAAGGGTTGGCTGGTCATGTTACAGTTGAATATGACTTTGGTTCAGCCACATGATGGGGACAAACTATTTCGAATACTGTGTACAGTTCTGGTCTCCACGTTACCAGAAGGATGTTAATGCTTCGGAGAGGAGGTCCACCAGGATGTTGCCTGGTATGGAGGGCACTAGCTATGAAGAGAGGTTGAGTAATTTAGGATTATTTTCAGTAGAAAGACAGCGGTTGAGGGGGGACCTGATTGAGGTCTACAAAATCATGAGATTTATAGACAGTGGATAGCAAGAAACATTTTCCCCAGAATGGGGGACTCAATTACAAGAGGGCATGAGTTCAAGGTGAGAGGGAAGAAGTTTAAGGGAGAAACGTGTGGAAAGGTCTTTACGTAGAGGGTGGTGGGTGCCTGGAACACATTGCCAGTGGAGGTGGTCAAGGCAGGCACTTTTAATATGTGTCTAGACAGAGACATGAATGGACAGGGAGCAGAGGGACACAGATCCTTGGAAAATAGGCGACAGGTTTAGACAGAGGATCTGTATCAGTGCAGGCTTGGAGTGCCAAAGGGTCAGTTCCTGTACTGTAATTTTCTTTGCTCTTTGTTCTCGTCATGACATCAATATCCTATTCAAATTACTAATGGAGCAATATGCCTAATAAAATAGATCAGGGAGAAAGCAAGGCCTTTTTACATACTTTTGTATAATCACAACCAAACCTACAATGGACACTGTAGCTCTGCGAGTTTCATAATCACTTTCAAGTTCAATTAGATCCTGATAAATTGCCTCCAAATCCTGCTAATATATATGCAGTCTGGATCTCGGGGAAATAAATAGCAACATCTTGAAAAATATCCATATTACAGAGGAGGAGGTGCTCGAGGTCTTAAACACTAAGGATAAATCCCTGGAAACTGATCAAATGTACCCCAGAACTTTGTGGGAATTTAGGGAAGTGATTGCTGGGCTCCCGGTTTGTGATATTTGTATCATTGATAGCCATAGGTAAGGTGCCAGTAGTTGGCTAATGTGGTGCCACTATTTAAGAAAGGTGGTAAGGAAAAGCCAGGGTACTGTAGACCAGTGAGCCTGACATCAGTGGTGGGCAAATTATTGGAGGGGCTGCTGAGGGACAGGACTTACACGGATTTGGAAAGGCAAGGACTAATTAGGGATAGTCAACAGGACTTTTTGTGTGGGAAATCATGTCTCACAAATTTGACTGAGCTTTTTGAGAAAGTAACCAAGAGGATTGATGAGGGCAGAGCAGTGGATGTGATCGATATGGACTTCAGGAAGTCTGGTTGGCAAGGTTAGATCTCATGGAACACAGGGAGAACTAACCATTTGGATACAGAACTGGCTTGAAGCTAGGAAACAGAGGGTGGTGGTAGAGGGTTGGTTTTCAGATTGGAGGCCTGTGACCAGTGGTGTGCCACAAGGATCAGTGTTAGATCCATTACTTTTCATCATTTATGAAAATGATTTCGATGTGAACATATGAGATATGAGTTGGTAAGTTTGCAGATGACACCAAAGGTGGTAGAGTAGTGGACAGCCAAAAAGGTTACCTCAGAGTACAACAAGACCTTGGTCAGATGGACCAGTGGGGCAAGGAAGTACAGATGGAATTTAGTTTAGATAAATTTCAGGCGCTGCATTTTGGAAAAGAAAATCAAGGCAAGACTTATACACTTAATGGTAAGGTCCTAGTGAGTGTTGCTGAACAAAGAGACCTTGGAGTGCAGGTTCATAGCTCCTTGAAAGTAGAGTCGCCGGTAGATAGGATAGTGAAGGAGGTGGTTGGGATGCTTTCCTTTATTCTCAGTGTATTGAGTACAGGAGTTGGAAGGTCATGTTGCAGCTGTACATGCAACTGGAAAACTACATGCAATTCTGGTCTACCTATAACAGAAGGATGTTGTGAAACTTGAAAGGGTTCAGAAAAGATTTACAAGGATGTTGCCAGGGTTGGAGCGATAGGCAGAAGCTGAATAGGCTGGAGCTATTTTCCCTACAGCATTCGAGGCTGAGGTATGGCCTTATGGAAGATGATAAAATCATGAGGGGCACAGATAGGGTGACTAGCCAAGGTCTTTCCCATTTGGGAAACAGAGTCCAAACTGGAGGGCACAGGTTCAAGGTGAGAGGGGAAGAATTTACAATGAGCTAAGGAGTAACCTTATCACACAGAGGGTGGTGTGTGTATGGAATGAGCTGCCAGAGGAAGTGGTAGAGGCTGGTACAATTACAACATTTAAAAGGCATCTGGATGGGTATATGAATAGGAAGGGTTTGGAGGGATATGGGCCAAATGCAGGCAAATGGGACGAGATTAGGTTAGGATATCTGGTCAGCATGGATGAGTTGGATAGAAGATCTGTTTCCATGCTGTACACCTCTATGACTCTCTCACGGAGTCTTCCTACCATTTTTGAAATTGTTTCAGTGTTTTCAGACTCCATGGAAATACAGGCCAATATTTCAAGTTAAGAATCTTCCATTAAGTGGTTTTGGCAAGATAGGTTTCCAACAAAACTGAACAGACCACTCACATCAATCCAGGAATCAAAAACAACAGGAAATTCAGACCTGTTGATGTTGCAAAGTCGTCCTTCCCAACACCTGGGGTTGATGCCAAAGATATGCAATGAATGTTCCCAATGCATCCTTGCATCTCTCCCACACTTCATGGCATTTATCAGAGATTCAATGTTCTGGGCACCTAAGTTTGAATTTGAATTTAAGAACTAAATTTAAAAATCTAATGATGACCTTTGTCAATTGTTGTAAATGCCCATCTGGTTCACTAATATCCTTTGGAGAATGAAATCAGCTATCCTTCCCTGGTCTGGCCTACCTGTAATTCCAAATACACAACAATATGGTTAGCTCTTAACTGTCCTCTGAAATGGCCCTGCATGCCATCTTGTTGTTTGAAAACCACTAAAATGTTTGAAAGTAACAAAACTGAACAGACCACTGATCCAGGAATCAGAAACAACAAATTCAGCCCCTTATTGATCCTGTAAAGTCCTCCCTACAAACACCTGGGGTTAGTGCCAAAATCCAGAGAGTTGTGCCATTTCCTAACAGTCACACTCGCAGAATGATACCATCCAAACATTCCCAGACACTGCTATCACCGTCCTCAGGTATGGCCTGTTCAGGACAAACCCGGCAGAACAATGTATATCGTCAGAAGCAAGTCGACTTGGGAATTCTCAATATTGACCATGGACCTCAGAATGTTCATGACATCATGTCAAAGATAGGCAAGGAAACTTCCTACTGATTTCTACATAGTGGACCCAATTGGATGATGAATCAGTGCACCTCCACGTTTAACACCTCATGGAGGAAGCACGGAGGGTGGCAAGGATGCAGAATATACTCTGAGTGAAGGGCTTCAATGTCCACCATCATGAGTGGCTCAGCAGCAACACTAATTACAAAGCTGGTCATGTCCTAAAGGACACAGCTACTGGACTGGACCTGCAGCAGGTGGTGAGAGAACCAATGAAAGGGAAAATGTGTGCTTTATTTACTGTCCATCCCTAATCGCCCACAAAGGGGAGTTAAGAATGAACTACATTACTGTCGGTCTGAAATTACATATAGGCCAGACCAGGCAAGAATGGAGGATATCCTTCCCTATAGAACATATGGAACCAGATAATCAACAGTCATGGTCACCATTCGACTAGCTTTCATAAGGATATAAGTAGTCGGATCAGGAGTAGGCCATCTGGGCCATTGAGCCCACTCTGCCTTCCAGTCAGACCATGGCTAATCTTTTCATGGATTCAACTCTACTTGCTCGCCTGCTTAGCCCAATTCCCTTACTGTTCAAAAATCTATGCTATTTCAGATTCTTATTTAATATAAAATTCACCATCTTGCGTGGTGGGATTCAAACTAACGTTCTTAGAAAATTAGCCTGGGATTCTGGATTATCAGAGCTGAAAATGTGTTGCTGGAAAAGCGCAGCAGGTCAAGCAGCATCCAAGGAGCAGGAGAGTCGACGTTTCGGGCTTGAGCCCTTCTTCAGGATTATCAGTCCAGTGACATTACCGCTAAAGCCCATTTAATCTCATCCTTACCAAACTACCTGTTGCAAATATGTCTGTTCACGACAGTATTGTCAGAAGTCCATCCTTATGGAGACATTAAGTCTCGCCCTCATATTGAGGCACTGTGGGAGGAATCTCACCTTTATACCGAGTTAATGTTACAAGTCTGAAGGGAATTCATTTAGCTGGATAATGTGTTCTCCCTCAAAGTCAGTATTCCTTTAACAGACATACTCATGATATCATCATTCCATCATAGCATGCGAACTAAGGTTACAAAGATTGTGTATGCCATCTCAAAGACCTCTTGAAGCATGACATTCCTGCTTAAAACTACTAGCTTAACATTAGCCCAGACACCTTGGTGTGTGAGGATTGTAATGTCATGCATAATAGCTGGTCATGATATCTATTGGGTTCATCAATAAGCATGATGGCCATGCACAGTCTTTGATGTTATGGGAGATAACATAAGCAAACTCACATCAGATAATCTCCACAGATAATCTAAACAAAAGGAAAAAAAGAAAACCAAATGCTTATATGTTTCAGCGAGGAAGTTGCAAAGTAGTAATTTTTTGTTTGTTACATGGTGTAGCCAGTTAACCACAGCCAGTGTTCAAATTGCTCATTTTGCTGCTCTTTTCCTTCTTCTCCCACTGTTTGACAAGATTACAGATCCTGCGAAATAGGGGCAGGAGACATCATGGAGACATCAGGAGATATCCTATTTCGCGTACTGTGCACGGGTATGCTCTTTCACAAGGCTTTTGTTATTATGAGTTTGAATGGGTCGCAATGGAGTTCCAGAGATGGCCATTATAATTGTAATTTTGAACAGGCACTACATAAATGCACAAAATACGTGTGCTGTTTTAATGGCTGTCACTATTCGCTCATTTTGTAGGGCAGGTTGATGGCACTTACATTTTCTAAAGACAAAATAAGTTCTTACTAGTTCGGTTTGAAACAGTGAACATCCACCTCTCGTGATGGTAACAAATATGAAAGATGTTCACTTGAAGTCTCAAGTTTCATTTCTTGCCATGCACATGGCGTGTTGTGATCAGGCAAAAGTAGGGGAGGCCCCTACTGACATGGCATCATGCATGCAAAACTCTACCCTCATCAACCTCTGCTTCTGATGGCTCACCCTCTGACCTGACCAATGTTGGCAGCACTATGACTAGGGGTTAGCACTACTGCCTCACAGTACAAGGGACCCAGGCTTGATTCTGGACTCGGGTGATTGTACAAACTCCGCACAGCCATTCTCCCCATGTCTGCGGGAGAATCCTTCGGCTGCTGTGATTTCCTCCCACAGCCCACGGAGGTGTGGATTAGGTGGGTCGGCTGTGCTAAGTTGCCCATAGTGTCCTGGGCTAGGCGGATAGTCCTTGGGAGGTGCAGAGATGTGCATGTGGCTCTTCGGAGAAGTGGTATGGATTCCAAGGGCCGAATGGCCTTCTTCCATACTGTTAGGATTCTGTGATGAATGAAAGCATGGGCCTTCCATTAGCATGTACCTACTCAAGATGAACTCACTTCTCTTGTTAATAGTCTGCAGTAGGTACAAACAACCACTATCCAGAGACTTTGATTGGTGAATATTACATGGTCCCTCTGGAATGATCCAGACAGTGAAAGCACATTATAATTTTATTTTCCTCTGAAACTCATCCATGGGTGAAAACCTCTATAGAGGCTATTGAGAGATCTTGACCTGAATTTATAATTCCACAGGGCAGGATACTAAGCAGGGAAAGATATAAATAAAGTTAGATGTCATGGCAGCAGTGCCCTGTCCAGCTACTGCCATTCATTACCCATTATTTACTCAGGATCAGGGACATCTGTGAGACTTACTTGCCTATGGAATAGTTGAGGCCTTTTTAACATTAATGCTACCTCTAAAATTATAAGGTAATGTGTGAAATTTGTGGAGCTTTTTTTATTGAACCAGAGCATGGGAATGTGATTATCAAATTTATCAAAGGTCTTGAGAAGATTTCAACTAGTTAAGGTCGGCACTGTGGCTCAGTGGTTAGCACTGCTGCCTCACAGCGCCAGGGACCAGGGTTTGATTCCAGCCTCAGGCGACTAGCTGTTGAGTTTGTACATTCTCCCTGTGTCTGTATGGGTTTCTTCCAGGTGCTCCAGTTTAGTCAGTGGGAAATGGGTCTGGGTGGGGTAGTCTTCGGAGGGTTGGTGTGGTCTTGTTGGGCTGAAGGGCCCGTTTCCACACTGTAGGGAATCTTATCTAGATTCCAAACCCAGGCAACTATCTGCATGGAGTTTGCACATTCTCCCCGTGTCTGCATGGGTTTCCTCCAGGTGCTCCAATTTCCTTCCACAGTCCAAAGATTGCAGGTCGGGTGAATTGGCCAGGCTAAATTGCCCATAACGTTCAGGGATGTGTAGGTTTGGTACATTAGTCAGGGGTAAATGAAGAATAGCATGGTAGGGGGAATGGGTCTGGGAGGGTTACTCATCGGAAGGTGGGTGTGGATTTGTTGGGCCAAAGGACCTGTTTCCACATTGTCGGGAGTCAGTGATTCTAGTTCATGAATCAGTGAAAGGGGCACATACTGAGATCAATTCAGAGAACAAAAAGGTAGAAGTTATCAAAAATGAGTTTTACATAGAGCATTCGCAACAAATTTAATGTTTATTACAGGTGAAGGACACAAAAGAAGGCAGACAGGATTACAGTTAATTGTCCCAGCAGAAAACCTCACACAGGCACTGCCATAATAGCTTCCTCCTGTGCTATAATTTCTGAGTCTATAGTTGAAGACTGAGCACAAAGTCGAGAGTTATTACAAACTGATAATCAGCCTTAGAGATTTATTTGGCAGCTGAGGCTTTCACCTCTCAGTTGACAGAAATGGGGCACTGAGACAGTAATTAGCAATGACAACAAAGACAGTCCCAGTTAATAAGATCTACATCATGTCTATTTCAACTCTTTAATACTTAGGGAAGAAGGATTGTAAAAGGAAACATATATATTTTTGAAAAACATGAGCTTGCGAGTGGCATCAAAAATGGTCAAATAACCAGTCAAGGCCAAAGATACAAAGGTCAAGACATTAATGGCACAACCTCTAACAACTCTAGTAGTTTACAGCTCTGCTTATTATCGGGCAACTGATGAAAAGCACAGTAACCTGGAGGGAACACAAGGACTATGGAGCTGTAATTAGAGACTCCTAGGACCAGTCCCCGTCAATCAGGAGGGAGGTGAAGCAATCAAAAGATGGGGCAATGGGGAAATGGAGATTGAGACTACGGTGGGAGAGATTGACAAACAAGGCTTATTGAGGGCCAGTAGGGAGAACCTCTGCTCTAAGCTCCTGGCCTACCCAGGAGGACTGAAAGAAGCATCCATCATGAGGGATCAGCAGTTCCTACTTCACATTCACTGCTCAGTTTGCTAACCACTTGAAACCTGTACAGCAGTAAGTTTCAATCATGCTCCCAAGTGTAATGTTGGAACCTGATTTAACTATGTTAATAAGAAACTTGTCTATATACAATTGGCCATTCACACTTCCCAACAGATATCATGTTGCAGTGGTGTGTTTGGCAGTGCATGCCACAAATTTCACATTTTAATCTGCCCCTTCTTCCTTTCAGGCATTGTTAATATGGAGGCCTGAAGAGCTTCCTTATTACTGAAAATAACAACTACCTTATTTTTCACATTTATCTGTTGGTAGAAGCCTGTTAAACCTAAGAGAACACAGCTGAAAGCTGTGAAAAAATGCCACTCAGTGGTAATAAGGAACTTCTACACATAGCTGGAGGTTCACACTCAGTGATGAGGGGTCTACAGAATCCGAGTTCAAACAATATCATAGTCAAGAATACTGGGACTACAAACAATTTAAGGACGTGGACATGACTGATGACACATATTAGATTAGATTAGATTACTTACAGTGTGGAAACAGGCCCAACAAGTCCACACCGACCCGCCGAAGCGAAACCCACCCATACCCCTACATTTACCCCTTACCTCACACTACGGGCAATTTTGCATGGCCAATTCACCTGACCCGCACATCTTTGGACTGTGGGAGGAAACTGGAGCACCCAGAGGAAACCCACGCAGACACAGGGAGAATGTGCAAACTCCACACAGTCAGTCGCCTGAGTCGGGAATTGAACCCGGATCTCAGGCGCTGTGAGGCAGCAGCGCTAACCACTGTGCCACCATGCCGCCCCATATTAGGCCTGTTTTGAATTGTATAGTCCTGCTTCTTTAAATAAACTTCTGAGCATCAGCCTGCTCAACATTAACCACTGCTGAGTATCTTTCAGTATCAGGTCACGTGTGTGATTGGCAGTTCTGTGGTGAATTTAATACTAATGTCCAATGAGGAATAGCCAAAAGTAAAAACAATTTACAAGCTGTCACTTCTTTTGTGGCCTCGAAGTATAGCTGTTAGTCAACTGACAGTATCTTGGCATCACTCTGTAGAAATAGCAGTAATTTTTACATGGTGTTACCATCAGGTACACAGTAGGTACACCTCAAATTTCCACATTAAGCCAGTGTAGTTGGCAGATTTCCTGACAATGGTGGTTCCTACAACAAAGTGGAGTGTCTAAGAGGAATGTTAGAGAAACTTACAATGCATTAACCCTGACCATCCACAGATTCTTCTTATTCATAGAATCCCTACAGTGTGGAAACACTCGGCCCAACAAGACCATACCAACCCTCTGAAGAGCAGCCCACCCAGACCCATTCCCCTATTTACCACCCCACCCCTGCCCTCCCTCCCACCAATGCACCTGACCCGCACATCCCTGAACACTATAAACAATTTAACATAGCCAATTCACCCTAACCTATATATTTTGGATTATGGGAGGAAACCAGAGCAAACCCACGCAGACACGGGGAGAATGGGCAAACTCCACACAGACAGCCACCTGAGGCTGGAATTGAACCCGGGTCCCTAGCGCTGAGGCAGTAGTGCTAATCACTGAGCCACCCATGATTCATCATTTGCTTTGCATGCCAGCCTTCTTTTGTTTGATATTTGTTATTTGTCCATACCTCCAAAAATGTTAAGGATTTGAAAAGTTTAATATAATATGGCTCCACAAAGTAGTGAAGCCTTCTAAAGGACTGTCCTCTCAATCAGATCAATTCTATCACAGAATGTCCCCAATGGGAAGGCGCTGGCCTACATGCATCATTGCTCAACTCTTAAACCAGAGACCCCTGTAATGTTCTGGGGGATCTAGGTTCAAATCTTGCCATTCCAGATGATGGAATCTGAACTCAAAAACCTGAAATCCTGAGTCCATTGATGACCGTGAGACCACGATCAGGTGTCAGGAAAAACCCATCTGGTTCACTAACGTCCTTCAGGGATGGAAACTGCTGTCCTTTCCTGGTCTGACTGACATGTGACTCCAGACCCACAGCAATGCAGTTCACTCTTAACTGCTCTCTGGGCAATAAATGCTGGCTTAGCCAGTGACGCCCACACCCGACGGATGAATTTTTTTTAAAAACCTACTCAAAAACCCCTTTGAAGAGAATGTTATACAATAGGCTGGTGATCAAGTTGAGCTTCATGATGCAATCTTCCATTAAAGAGTGGATATTTGCCAGATATTGTCTGATTTCATTAACAGGATAATTGCTGAGCACCATATGTTAACAGACTGAACTGCGATTTAAAAACTCTCGTTTTGTTGACTGATTTAGCACATCTCTCAGTTTTACTTATCTCTGAATTGAATTCATCCTTGTGCAAGCTATTCACAGTTTCAGCAATTTATACAATCCCAACATGACCATGCAATCCCATGATCTCTCTGTCAGAGGCCAGCTACACCACTGTTATTATATCACCCAGCTTCACTCCAAACTCCGCAGACTTCCACTAAAACCCATCATCTTCAGTCTCAGTGATTTCAAAGCCCTGTTTCCACTCTCCACAAACGTTAACTCATCCAAAACTCTGATTCCTGCATGTAAACCCAAAGTAAATACTTCTTACAATGATCCTTGTCCTAAATGACATTCATTTACACTGGTTCCAGATGCAAACTTAATATTCCGTCTCAACTGTAAATTCCTTCTTGATCTCAGTCATCCCGAACTCCAGCTCTACAATCCCTCCTGAACCTGCAATTGTTCTAGCAGAACTTTATGATCCTCTCTCCTCCCTCTAACATTGGCAGCTGAAGCACTCAACCTCCACAATTTCGAAACACTCTGCCTCTCCACCTCCTGCACCTTTTATAACATCATCCCTAAACCTCATGATTTTTCTTTGCTACCCCTTCTATTATTATATTTTTGGTGTTACATGTTTTTCCAAATAAAGTCACATCTTTGTGAAATGCCTTCGGATATTCGACTGCATCAGAGTGCTAGACAAAAGCACATTGCTATTGCACTAGTTATGGTCCTTGGAAGGTATTTCCTCACAATACAGTTCCACAAAGAATATGATTGCTGGTTCAGGGAAAACCAGAACGATTCCTAATCTTCTATTAATTGGCATCATGGATGGTATTTAGTGGAGACATTGGAGGCATTTTGCTGAAGAGCCAGCAAAACCCCCCAGCGTCTCCGTTTATGAAATCCAACCAAACCAAGTGCTAATCAGACACTTAACTAGGCAGTGGCCGGACACAAGAGAGATCAAGGACCATTGGGAGGATGGAAATCCCATACTCCTGCTGGTCACTCAGAGGCCAGCAGTCCATCTGTTTCTGAGTGAGAAATCATCTTCTGTCTACTGCTGGGTGAATACCTGTGTTGGTCGGATAAAGCCCTTAATTGCCACTTTCCACTGGGTTGGAGAAGGGGAGCCATTCATGAACTTTCTTAACATGGCCTTAATTGGGGCAGAGGCGGGTAGGCAGATAAGAAACCACCAATTGTCATTAAATGTGTACCCATCAAAAAAATTTGCCTTAGGGGTCAAGTATTCCAGTCACTAGTTCCTGTAAGCTGTGTGCACAGCTTTCGTGGGTGGTACGGAGGCCTGTCAGTCTTACTGCATTTACGATAATATTTCAGCGCGTGGTGACCTGTATCAGGAAACAGCTCATAGAGATCCCCATCAGTATTCCACAGGCCTGTGTTGTAGATGCTGCAAAATGCACCAGGTTAATACTGATCCCTGTAGTGAGGGCAGAGGTGTTGTTGTTGCACAGAGACCCCGAGGGATACAGGTACATAGTTTTTTGAAAGTGGCCATCAAGTTACAGCTGTATAATACTTTGGTGAGGCCACATTTGGAGCACTGTATACAATTCTGGTCACCCAGCTATAGGAAGGCTATTATTAAACTGAAAAGAGTGCAAAAGAGAATCACAAGGACATTACCAAGACTGGAGGGTTGGAATCATGTACAAGGAAAGGCTGGATAGGCTTGGAGTTTTTTCCTTGGAACGTAGGAGGCTGAGGGATGACCTTGCTGAAGTTTAGAAAATTGTGGGGGGCATAGATAAAGGTAAATAGCCAAGGTCGTTTCCCCAACATAGGGGAAGCCAAAACTCAAGCACATAGGTTTAAGGTGAGAAAGGAAAGATTTAAGAATGACCTCTTTGTCACGCGGAGAATGGTGCCTACATGGAATGAGCTGCCAGAGGAAGTGGAAGACGCTGATACAATTAAAACATTTAAAAGACATTTGGACAGGCACGTGGATAGGAAGGGTACAGAGGAATATGGGCCAAACACAGGGAAATGGGACTAGTTCAGTTTAGGAAAGCTGTTTGGCATAGACGAGTTGGGCTGAAGGGTCTGTTGTGCTACATGACTCTATTAATTTCTACCATTGGTGTTGTTTCAAATTCCCGAAATATGCAGTCTTGGTCCAGAGGATGTACTAGGGGAAAGGTGAGGACTGAAGATGCTGGAGATCAGAGTCAAAAAGTGTGGGGCTGGAAAAGCACAGCTGGTCAGGCAGTATCCGAGGAGCAGGAGAATCTGCGTTTCAAGCATAAGCCCTTCATCAGGAATGTGTAGGGGGGGCCCCAAGGGGGCAGAGAGATAAATGGGAGGGGTTGATAGGCTGAGGGGAAGGTAGCTAGGAATGCGATAGGAAGATGAAGTTGGAGGCTGGTGGTGATAGGTCAGAGAGGAGGGTGGAGTGGATAGATGGGAAGGAAGATGGATAAGTAAGACAGCGGAGTGGGAGGGGGAGTTGAAGTGGTTGGCCACAGGGTAGTGGGGTTGTTTCGTGCAAATGTTCCAGAGATGTTCTCTGAAACATTCCTCACGTTGGCATCCTGTGTCCCCGATGTAGGGGAGATCACACTGAGAGCAACAGGCATCATTCCTCTGCCTCCGCCACATCTGCTCCCAGGAGGACCAATTCCACTCTCGAACATCCTAAATTACCTCCTATTTCAAGGACCGCAATTGCCCCTCCCACATGGTCAACAATGCCCTCTGGCGTATCTCCTCACTTCCTGCATCTCCACCCCTGTATCCCACCCCTCCAACCATAACAAGGACAGAATCCCCACCTTGGTCCTCAACTTCCATCCCATAACCTCTGGCTACAATGCATCATCCTCCATCATTTCTGCCACCTAGAAACACACCCCACCACCAGAGATATATTTCCCTCCCTACCCCTTTTCACAGAGACCATTCCCTCAGCAACTCCCTCATTAGGTCCATGCCCACCACCAAACCACCCTCCACTATTGATACCTTTCCTTGCCACTATAAGAGGTGTAAAACCTGCGCCCACACCTCCCCTCTCACCTCCATCCAAGGTCCCAAAGGATCCTTCCACATCAAACACCTCATCTACTGTGTTTGTTGCTCTTGTTGTGGTCTCCTCTATGTTGGGGAGACAGGATGCCAACTGGTGGAACGTTTCAGAGAACATCTCTGGGACACACACACTAAACAGCCCAACGCCCTGTGGCCAACCACGTCAACTCCCCCTCCCACTCTGCCAAGGACATGCAAATACCGAGCCTCCTCCACCGCCAAATCCAAGCCACCCGACACCTGGAGGAAGAACACCTCATCAAGAACACCTTCCCCCTCCCCCCCAAACCCCCACATTCCCAATGAAGGGCTTATGCTCAAAATGTCAACTCTCCTGATACTCGGATGCTGTCTGACCAACTGTGCTTTTCCAGCCCCACACTTTCTGACATCCAGAAGATGTACATCCAGCAATGTCTTCTAATTTATAGATTCAAGTTGATAAGTGTAGTAATAAATATCATTGAATAATTAGTAGAAAGGTTAAAAAAGCCATTAAAAACAGTAATGGAGCTCTTCAGCCAGGAGGCAGAAATCTAAGAGAGGCTGTATTTTGTTCATATGAAATAGTTTTTAATTTGGATCCCACGGCCATTAAACAAAGGGATCAACCTCAGTTCAAAGGAAAGTGCAGGATGGCATAGTAGGAGCAGCACCAGGCATTACTAAAAAGGAGGTGCCAGCGTGCTGAAGCTACATAGGGTTAGCTTGTCGACCGAACAACATAAGCAGAAAGTGATAAGACAGAGCTAAGTAGTTCTGCAATCACAGGGTCAGACCCAAGCTCTGCAATCCTGCCACATCCAGTCATGAATGGTGGCGGACAACTAAACAACTCACTGGAGGAGAGGGCTCCACAAATACCCACTGCATTCAATTAGAAGTATCCAGAGGGAAAATATATATATATATAGTGAAAATCTCGCTCCTTATTCTCATTGAGCTATAATGGTGAGAATCTCGCTCCCAGTCCTCACTGAGCTATAATGGTGAGAATCTCGCTCCCAGTCCTCACTGAGATATAATGGTGAGAATCTCGCTCCTTATTCTCACTGTGCTATAATGGTGAGAATCCCGCTCCGTCTCCACACTGAGCTAGAATGGTGAGAATCTCGCTCCTTATTCTCACTGAGCTAGAATGGTGAGAATCTCACTCCTTATTCTCTGAGTTATAATGGTGAGAATCTCGCTCCCAGTCCTCACTGAGCTATAATGGTGAGAATCTCGCTCCTTATCCTCGCTGAGTTATAATGGTGAGAATCTTGCTCCCAGTCCTCACTGAGCTATAATGGTGAGGATCTCACTCCTTATTCTTCCTGAGCTTTAATGCTGAGAATCTTGCTCCTTAGTCTCACTGAGCTATAATGGTGAGAATCACACTCCCCGTCCTCCCTGAGGTATAATGCTAAGAATCACGCTCCCCATTCTCGCTGAACTATAATGGTGAGAATCTTTTTGAGCTTCCTATTTCCCAATTCAGTAAAAATACAGCCAAGTCTTGATCACATGATCAGGATCTGACATACACATGTTAGAAAAGATCCACTGCCTTCAGATCTTGGCATGAGGAAAGAATTAAAATTAATTCCCACTGAGAATGCACACAACTAAAACGCGTATTTTTTTAAAAAGACCAAAGTTGACAGTTCTAATGGAACTAAACACGATAAAAGTTTACGATTGTTCCATTGTCATGTACAGAGGAACCTCGATTATCCGGCATTTGTTTAACAAAATTTCTAATGATCTTAACAAGATCGCGAGGTCTAGATGCTTGACTAACTATGTTATCCAGCATTCAATTATCCGAACAAAATACTCTCCGGCCGTTCCCTTCAGAGAATCGAAGTTTCTTTGTACCTCCATTCTTATAATAATGACCATTACATTTTATAGCCACGCTCTAATCTTCTCATGGTTAGATGTCTTCTCTTAATGAAAACCCATTTAAGGTCACAATCATTGCCTCAACATAAAAAAAGGACTCGTGCACTAAACTGCAAGAATTAAGTAAGTGCTCATTTTAATGGAGATTTGCATATGTTGAAATATAAACCTCAGCAAAAACTTGTATTTCTGTGATTTGCAATATTCCACGTCACAAATAACAAGATTATTTCATGATTTCAATTACAGAGTTTAATAATGGAATATGAAAAAATAATCATAAGGATTAGATTTCCCTGTATTCAGCAAGCATTTGAAAAAGTGTGGGCTATACAGCCTTGCCAATCAGGTTTCAATACTTCTCCACTCTCAGCATCAAGCTGCACACCATCGCGACTTGGAAGTGTGTTGCTACTCCATCACTGGCACTGGGTCACAATCCTTCCGCTCCCTTCCTAATACCACTGTCGATGGACCTACACAAAATGAACTGCAGTGGTTCAAGAAGGTGGAGAACTGTCACACTTTTCAGTGTCTTTATAGATGGGTAATAAAACCCAGCCAAGCTTGCAATTCTCCCAACCCAGGCACAAATAAAAGCTGTATTAAATATTCAGCAGGAAGAGCTGTACATGTCAGCAAACTGACATCATCACGAATTTGTGTTATTTAGGAGTGAGCCATTAAAGCTCACAGCTTATGTATCCACTTCAATTTTAATCTGTGAATGTAATGGCCCATAAATTGCTGCAGTATCTCAGAATAATTATAGTAATCTTTGACTTCAAAATTAAATCTATGTATAGAGTAAGAGGAGGTGGGCAATGAATTGTGACGATCTGTTATATAAAAAAAAGACATGAACATTAAAAATGTCAAAAAAAAAGAGAATTCCAGAAATACCGTGAAGATTCTAGTCATAAAATACAAGTATTCAAGAGAAAAATTACATCACATAATGAATTGAGACATACAGAATGGAGTTTGCTAAAACAAAAATAATTTTTCATGCTATTGTGGGGGGAGGGGGGGAATGACAAGAATGTGAACACAGTGAATTCAGTTGTTAAACATACCAAGCATGTTTGAATGAACAGATGAATATTAATAATGCAGCTATTTTCAAATTGATCGCTTAAAGCAGGGCTACCAGCACGTTTCCTTCCTGTTGTACTGAAAAGTATGTTCGAGGAGCAGCACATTGATATGCTATTAATATTAATTAGCATCACTGAGCGACTTAAAATTTTCACTTCAAATGCCTCGTTACGCCTTTCATGCACCTGCAGTCGTTGCAGCTTCATTAGTGAGGTTTATTCTTGAAGGGCTTGTTAAAATGTTTATGGCATTTCAATGCAGTCAATCAGCGGCACAGCTGAGTGGCTCCAGCCAGCACCTACAGAGGCCCTGTACTGTCAGCTGTGCTGAGGAAGTGGGTCAGCTTCCAGCTCATGTGTTATTCCCACTTCACGGTGAGAGAGAAAAAAAAATCCGAATGTTGCCATGGCAACAGGATCTTGTCAAATGCTGCAAGGTCACCAAAGGGCAATGCAGAAAGGTTTTGTGAAATAAAACGAAGGAGAAAGCATTACGCTACACTGAAATAGCTCATGAAAAGAAAATCTTTAGGCACATGAGTGAAAGAAAACCAATTTTTTGAGCTAAATTTTGTTGCAAAAACATGTGTCAAAACATTTTGGAGTGTTAAATCAATCACACCCCACCCAAGTACTGTATTTACATTTAATACATTATTACACATGATCCTGCCTTTCCAAATTTCCATTTAGATGATACAAAGCTTTTGGCGGTGACAAATTAATTACTCATACTGATATTTTACTGGGACAACAATGGTTAGTAACAGGGATTGTATTTTTCAGCAAAGGTGCAGTATTCAATTACAGAAGTTCAATGATAATGCGTTTGACAGTGTTACTAGAGTAAGGGAAGTTAAAATACCTCAAATTACTTCACAATCACATTTAATCTTCAGAATTAAGTGATATTTTAAAAGGTGAGATCTGAGGTAGATCCTTTCCCTCTGAAGTCCTCATTTTAAGCATCGATACCAAACAGAAAGGAACATACAGCTCTCAGCTCAAGGGCAATTAGAAATATGCCTTGCTAGAGATGCACACATAATTAAGTAATGAATTTTAAAAATTCAGTTTTCAATGATGGCTAATTTTGAAATGAAGATAACACATCTTCTGAAAGGGGGAAACCATCTCTCACATATTCTCCCTTGATTGGTCACACTGTAGGCTTGCTCAGATGAAAGCATTGTTACCTTTCCCCATTGCACCATTCTATCTTGTGAATATTCATTACTTAACGATCTAACAATATCTAGTTATCACCAGATGCTTGATAAAGAATTTATTGTCCTCAGTCTCAACTGCTTTTCTCTGACGTTTCTATTGTTTCCTAGTTTTTCCTTCAGGCAAATATGAAGCACTCGTTTTTTTTCTCTGTCAAATGTATCCACGTTTGCAGATTAACTCCCTCCTCTTCTTACACCCCAGGAATGAGATTTCGGAGCATTGTTGAGAAAGACATATTGTGTCCATGCCTTTTTGTTTTGTAATGTATAGATGTTGCTTTCCCTTCACTTTGGAATTTCTTGTGAATTATCCTGAAGTGTGCAGTTATTTTTTGGTAGGGTTTTTTAAAAAAAAACTTTATTAAAGTCATCAACACTTCTCATGCTTTTAGGAGCTGCCGTGTCATTCCTAACACTTGCCTGTACAAGAAGTTGCAGTTCACATGTTGTAGAGTAGAATAAAAAGTGTACATCTACAGTAATCTGGGGAGTATTGTATACAAAAAATATGCACTCTGGCAGTTACTCCTCCTTTTCAGTTATATTGGCTGTACAAAAATGACTGAAAAACATTACTATCATTCCTGATGTGATTAAAACTCATTGTTAATTGGATGTTTATTCCCCCATCAGAGCCATCAGGTTACTCATGTCCCTCTACATATTAACAGCACAGAGGTGGAACGAGTGGAGAGTAAGCTTTTTACTGTGTATCGGTACACGTGACAATAAATTCAATTCAAAGGCTGGAGTGTGATCAGCATGGGATATGTAGTGTGCCAGTACTCCAACTCCATCCTGCACCTCAGACACTATGTTGGACACAGGAAGTATGTTGGGAATGATGGTAAACCAGGACCATCCACACACAAACAGCAACTAGCCAACTAGCTACAGAAGCCTGTTAACAGAGGCCAACTGTTTTCAGTCAGCCTCCCGTTATCAGCGGCTTGCAGAAAACCATGTCACTGCCTGAAGACAGAGTCTCCAACCAGCATAGTAAGGGGCCAGGCCTACCAGCAGGGCCCAGCCTGTCTGCTTGCGTGTACCAGCAGTCACCGGCTGCCTTGTTGAGGCTTTCCATTGGTGTGGCTGTCTTCAATGGCCGCTTTTAATTTAAATTTTGAAGAGCCCACTCTCGAGTTGCAATTTTCATTTTGAGACCAGGTACAGAGTTGGGTGTAGTGGCAGTGAGAAAGACTCATGCTCAGGGATAAGTTGGGTTTTCTCGCATGAATGCGTCCCTTCTTAGTTCATTTCATATGCACAAGGAAGTCAAAGGCCCAAGTGTCTTCCCAGAATCCAACAACCAAACACCATATTTAAAAGGTACCCAGACAACACTTTAGTCTCTGCAAACCAAACTTCTGCTCATCACCTCCACCCATCCCTGGAGATGTCCGAAAACAGGTAAAACACGCAGCACCAGTTTTAGTGATGTCCCTGAGAGGTTCACCTGAAGGCTATTCAGGAGAGAGCAGACATTCTTTTCCCTCTGGATAGCAAGAAAATGACATCCCAACCAATGAATACAGCCTAGGCAGAGGTGCCTGTAGAGGTTAAGGCCCAAGTACAGACCCAGTGAACCTGGCTCCAGTGCACCAGGAAGACGTGTGATCTGCTGCACTGTCAGTTCTGCCAACATTATCTCAGCAAAATCTAAGCCAGTTGTTTTTCGCTTTTCCCACTTTGCTGTCCCAGAAGGCTTCAAATATTTCATTTTTAAAGGTGCATTACCTTCGTTAAAGACAAATACTTCTAAAAAGTGTTAGGAAGGTTTTATTCAATCCTCATTGAAAAACATCACTTACTTGTAACATAATTAAGAAAATTGACCAAAAATGTTCAATAAGCCAGGATGCCTTCAACAATTCCACAGTACTAATTTTGTGAATGACACTAATTTGTTAGTGTAAGATTAAAAATCCACAACAAAGAACATGTTCGTACCAACTGAGTAATAAAAGATTTTAATATTAAAGACATTAATGTGGTCAACAGGTAGTATAGTAGTGTCTTCCATTTTATTACACAGTTGTTGGTGTTTGCTGTGCAACATTAAAAAAATGCTTCCCCTCTCACCTTCTATACTACAACCAGAAATGTATTAATAAAAAAGGCTTTTTTTTTCTAACTCATCTCCATCATGCCACTGATGGATAGTAGCTGCTCCTCTGCCAAGCTCTCCTGCCCAGTCCTTTTGGTGTTCTATACCTGTTTTTCACCAATTGCCAAAAAAAAAACAAAATTAGCACAGCACTGAAGTCAAAAAACATCTCCTAAAGAACTCTACATGTTGCCAATAACTCAAATGGAACAGCTTACAAGGCTACTGTGCAGCTAATTTGTTACAACAGCTGCGAACCATTGTGTAGAGGCTGCACAGGAAGCAAAGGGTGGTGACTGCAGTGATTACCTCTGAACTGTGTTTCAATAGGACAGTGTTGCACCATTATCAGTCAGAAACCAGTTAATTGAAGAATTCTTGCCCCTTCCATGCTGTGAAGAATAAGCGTCAGCCTGGTCCTGAACACATCTTGCAAAACAAAATGCAACTCCATCAAAACTGCACGTAATGTCTCAATTGCCCTTTATGTTACACTGCTATTCAAAATCGCTGTTCCTGACTCAGAACGCCATTGTAGGTTGCTTTCAACTCTGCATTACAATGGTCACTCTGGAAAGCAAAATACAGCTCAGTTTACCATGTTCAGCCAATAAGCAGAAGCATGTCTTTAATTTAGAAACACAACCCCAAAGTGCTTCATTAATGTTCAAGAGAAAAATAATCAAACCATCCATTATAATGTTCAGGACCATTGCAGATATTTGAATTATTGTATTGGTGTACAATAAAAAAGAGCAACCAATTTCAGTCCAGGTAATTCATTTGCTCTGCCATTTGTGATCATTCTCTCTGACAGTGAAGATGGCCTGGATAAGAGGGTCAACCAAGTCAGTGCATTCGTGATCAATCCATGTGAGGTCGTCTTTTGAGATTTGTAGTTTCTTTTTTTCCATGTTTTAAAGGAGCATCGTTTTTGTAAAATTATTTGCAATGCATTTCTTCATTAGTTTAAAATACATTATGATTCACTGACACATGAAACATGATTCACTGACACATTTTGACACAAGAACTTGATCATTGACTTAGTCCACTGCAACAAAATTTGTTACTTTCTTTTCATTAAGACAGGAGTGAAAAGAACCTTTGATGAGATGACAAAATGGACAACCGTGAATCTGTCATTTGCTTTATAGCACACTAGATTTTATTTTCAGTTCAGAAGTACTTAAATATAAAGGTTCCAACTGGTGAAGACTTGCATGCCAAACAGCAGAAGCAGCATGCACTAGGCGCGGCTCAGGGGTCCCACAGCTGAAGAATCACATCTAATTTCTGAAACCAAAAGAGAAAATACTGGAAAATCTCAGCAGCTCTGGCAGCATCTGTAAGGAGAGAAAAGAGCTGACCTGTCAGTTAGACTCGAAACGTCAGCTCTTTTCTCTCCTTAGAGATGCTGTCAGACCTGCTGAGATTTTCCAGCATTTTCTCTTTTGGTTTCAGATTCCAGCATCCGCAGTAATTTGCTTTTTTACGTCTAATTTCTGAAGTTGACCCACATCCAAATGTGAGTGCTAGTGAACAAATAAACAACTAACAGAAGCTGGGGATTCTACAAAAAACCTCATCCTCAATTACTGGAGAACCCAATGTTGTTTAAGGTAATGGTTTAATGTTTATGTTACATTAAGATTCACCCAACCTGGTGATGTTACATAGTCTTTGAGGTCAACAATGATTTTGCACGTGTATGCAACTGTCCTCTGTAATTATACCTAAGTTGTTAAAGTAAATTTTACCTATCATAGAAACATGGAATAAATTACCTTGTTTATGTCAGACAGTGTCTATTCCATTTAGATGCACTAGTGATCTATCTTCAGCCACTAATAAATAGTCAGGCTATAGACTCAGTTCAGAGAAAGGATTGGTGGCATCAACCTACTCTAACCAGGATATCAGATGCTGGAATTGGTGGTATCTGAAAGTGGAAGCTAGGGGCTGGATTGCTCGTTATGATGCAATGACACCAACAGTGTGGGTTCAATTTTTACATTGGCTTAGGTTAACATGAAGGACTGTCCTTCTCAACCTCTCCCCTCATATGAAGCATGGTGACCATCAGGTTAAACCACCCCTAGTCACTACTCTCTAAGAAGAGAGCAGCCTTGGAGTCTACTAAAACTATGATGACTTTAACTTACCTGAAAGTACAACGCTCAACAAGTCAGTGCAAAGACAAAGCCGAAACATTTGCAGCAATTTGCAGAAATACCAAGTGGATAATCCATCTCAGCCTTTTCCAAAAGTCCCCAGCATCACAGATACCAGCTTTAAACCAACCCACTCCACTCCAGGTGATCGCAAGATACAGCTGAGAGATTGGATTTTGCAAAGACTATGGACAATATCCCCAGGACAAGTTGTGCCCTAAGCCAAGCTGTTCCAGTGCAGGCACAACACTAGCAGCTACCCAACAAAGTGGAAAATTACCCAGCTATATCCCAGCTGCAAAACAGAACAAATGCACCCAGGACAATTACTGTCCTGTCAGCCTAACTTTGATTATCAAAGTTACGGAAGGAAATGTCAACATTATTTTCAAGCAGCATTTGCAAAGGAAAAACCTGCTCATTGATTTGGTTTGGGAACCATGAGGGCCACTTGGCTCCTGACGTCATTCCAGCCTTGGTCTGTCAGGTTCCCTTCTTGAGATATGCCAACTTCTGGGAACAGCCACGGTTTATTTCAGCAAGTACCAGCTTTTGGAGGATCACATAACACTCTTTGTGATGCTTGGAAGCATGTCAAATGAGGATCCCTGAACAAGGGAACCGTCCTCCCTTTATACACGGTTATAAATCACAGTCAGTTATGTGCACAAAACACAACCACATGTCGTTCCCCACAGTCACGTGCCCCCCCAACAACAATGTAATGCGATTAGATTATTTCCAGAAACAATGTGATATTAGGTTATTCCTTAAAACAGTATGTGATTAGGCTATTCTTTAAAACAATAGGTGATTACGCTATTCCTTAATATGCAGCATTTACAGATTATGATTAGATTGTTCCATCCTGTCTGCAAGACAGAAAAACACACCTCCCAGAACATCCAATGTCTTACATGTCAGCAGACCAATGAGTTGGTAGAAAGTGAGGACTGCAGAAGCTGGAGATCAGAGTCAAGGGTGTGGTGCTGGAAAAGCACAGCCTGTCAGGCAGCATCTGAGGACCCTTTAACACCTCAGGTTCAAATATGGGGAAAATAATTGAACTGCAGAGGTAAGGTGAGAGTGACAACCTTTGACATCAGGCTACATTTGACCAAGTGTGGCAGCAAGAAGCCCTAGCAAAATACAGTTAATGGGAATCAAGTGAGATATCTTTCAGTTGGTTGGAGTCATACCTAGTGCAAAGGAAAATGGCTGCTGGTGTTCAATACTCCAAAACATCTCTGCAGGTGTTCTTCACAGTCATTTCTTAGACCCAAACATTTTCAGCTGCTTCATCAATGACCTTCCATCCATCAAATGGTCAGAAGTGGGGATGTTCTCTGAACGTACAATGTTCAGCATAGATACTGAAACAGTACAGATTCATACACAGGAAGCTGTAAATAACATCCAGACATCAGGTGATAAGTGGCATACAAGTACCATGGATTGATCACTTCCAAGAAAATAAAATGCTTACTCAATGGAAAGCAGAAATCAGTAAAATGTAGAGCACTGAAATGCACAATGTAAACAAATAAATCTGTGAAAGATAAACAGAGCTCTGGTCAAATCACACCTTGAAGACGACAGACTTTTCTAGTCTGCAAGACACAAGGTTGATGTGAAAGCACTTGATGTGGTGCCAATAAGAATCTTGAAGGTACTAGAATTAGAATTAGTTTTATTGCCACACGTACTTAAATGAGTACAGTGGCAAGTTTACAGTCACCACTTACTGCATTATCTCAGATACAAAGGTACCCAGGTACAGATTCTTCAATCCAAGGTTGTGGGGGAAAAAAATTCCAAAATTATGAAATGAAAAGTCCAGCATTGTGGATTGTAGGAATAAATTAGAAAATAGAGAAATAACAAGTTCAAAACAACAATCCTTCCAACCTAGTCCAACCTGGCACCTAGCCTCCAGTCCATGCCAGGCCTTGACTCCAGGCATGCACTCGGCTTCACCTCAAACACAACCCTAGTCATCAAACTTCAACAAATGTTTCACACTGGTTTTCTGAAGAGTGCACGCCTGATTTACTGAGGGCCCAATACATACATTCCTGATGAAGGGCTCATGCCCGAAACGTCGATTCTCCTGCTCCTCGGATGCTGCCTGACCTGCTGTGCTTTTCCAGCACCACACACTTGCCTCTGATCTCCAGCTTCTGCAGTCCTCACTTTCTCCTACCCAATACATTTCTGTCGGATTCAAAGCTATGATTCCAATATATTACACATTCATAGAGTTGACCTTAAAACCATGACGCACTCAAAATGCTATTAAATGCTTTAAGTGACAGCTTTCCATTCAGCAATTATGCGTCAGATCTTGTGGGAGATTCTACATCAAGGGATCACAGTTTCATAATAAGGAGTCGTCCATTTGAGATAGAGACAGAGAGAAACTCTTTCTTACAGTCAATCACGAGCCTTTGTGATCATTTCTTCACAAGGCAAGTGAGCAGTCTTCAAATAATTCTGAGAGGTAGATAGATTCTGGATAAGTGAGTGGGTAAAGGGTTTTTAAGGGGTAGATGGGAATTCACACAACCAGATCAGCCATGACCTCACTGAATGGTAGAGGACGCTCGAATTGCCAGAGCCAGAATCACTTTTAGAATGACTTCCAGTACCTGCTCCACAGTACCCCCCCTCTTGAAGGCTGACTTTAGATCTGGGTATTTGAAGTGATGGTAAATTTTTCATGATTTTGAGCTGCCCAATTCACCACAGAACCACTCAAAAGCCCAGTCAGCACTGGCTACACGCAATTATGTTAATTCACAGGAACCACAGAGGTCTGTACTGCACAGTGCTGCCTGCACTGGAAACCATCAGACCGAGTATTTCTGTGTTGCAAACCCCACTTTGTTTTGGTAGACCAGTGGATTTTAACCCCTTAAACTCTTACTTTGATTGCTATATAGATCCACTACCTCCAGCTACCTTTCTCCAGCTGTTTAATCGCATGTCAGAAATAAGAAAAATCACCTATGTAGACAAAATCAAGGCCAATGATAAAACTTGGTTCAAAATTTAATGTTAAGTTTTGTAAGGCTAGTTTGTAAGGCATGGGTTGGGACCTGGGACTTTGATGTTGTGGCCATTTTGGGGACAGGATAGAGCAGGGACAGGAATGGCTGTTGCAGGTTTTGGGGTTCAGATGTTTCAGTAAAAATAGGGAAGGTGGTTAGAAAAAAGGGTGAGATGTGGCATTGTTAGTCAAGGACAGTATTACCATGGCAAAAAGGACATTTGGAGGACTCGTCTACTCAGGTAGTTTGGGCTGAGGTTAGAAACAGGAAAGGAGAGGTCACCCTGTTGCGAGTTTTCTATGGGCCTCCAAATAGCCTCCAGAGATGTAGAAGAAAGGATAGCAAAGATAATTCTGGATAGGCGTGAGAGTAACAGGGTAGCTGTTATGGGGGACTTTAATTTTCCAAATATTGACTGGGAATACTATAGTTCGAGTACTTTAGATGGCCCAGTTTTTGTCTAATGTGTGCCAGCAATGGATGAAGCCACACTGGATTTGGTATTGGGTAATGAACCCGGCCAGGTGTTAGATTTGGAGGTAGATGGGCATTTTGGTGATGGTGATCACAATTCAGTTACGTTTATTCTAGCAATGGAAAGGGATAGGTATATACTGCAGGGCAAGAGTTATTGCTGGAGGAAAGGCAATTATGATGTGATTAGGCAAGATTTAGGATGCATAGGATGGGGAAGGAAACAGCAGGGGATGGGCACAATTGGAATGTGGAGCTTATTCAAGTAACAGATACTGCGGGTCTTTGATAAGTATGTGCTGGTCAGGCAGTCAAAGAAGTGGTCGAGCGCGGGAGCTGTGGTTTACTAAAGAAGTTAAATTGCGGCTTATCTTAGAATGAGATGTGAAGGCTCAGTTAGGGTGCTTGAGAGTTACAAGTTAGCCAGAAAGGACCTAAAGAGAGAGCTAAGAAAAGCCAGGAGGGGACATGAGAAATCGTTGGTAGATAGGATCAAGGAAAACCCTAAAGCTTTCCATCGGTATGTCAGTAATAAAAGAATGACTAGAGTAAGCTTAGAGTCGAGAGCATGGGGCTAGAAAAGCACAGATCATGCAGCATCCGAGCAGCAGGAGAATCAACATTTTGGGCTAAAGCCCTTCATCAGGAATGAGGCTTGTGAGCCAAGGGCTGAGATAAATGGGAGTGGGGTGGGGTGGGGGGTATGGAGGGAAAGTAGCTGAGAATGCAATAGGGAGATGAAGATGGGGGAGAAGGTGACAGGTCAGAGAGGAGGATGAAGTAGATAGATGGGAAAGTTGATGGACAGGCCAAGAAGGCAGTGCTGAGTTGGAGACTTCAGACTGGAATAATGTGGAGGGAGGGAAAATGAGGAAACTGGTGAAATCCACACTGATCCCATGTGGTTGTAGGGTCTCAAGGTGGAAGATGAAGCATTCTTCCTCTAGGTGTCAGGTGGCTAAGTTTTGGTGATGGAGGAGGTCCAGGATCTGCTTTTCCAGCACCACACTCTCTACTCTGATCTCCAGCATCTGTAGTCCTCACTTTCTCCTACAGTCAGATTAGAGCCAATCAAGGACAGTAGTGGGAAGTTGTGCATGGAGTCCAAAGATTAGATTACTTACAGTGTCCAACAAGTCCACACTGACCCTCCAAAGAGAAACCCACCCAGACCCATTCCCGTACATTTACCCCTTCACCTAACACTATGGGTAATTTAGCATGGCCAATTCACCTGACCTGCACATTTTTGGACTGTGGGAGAAACTGGAGCGCCCGGAGGAAACCCACACAGACACGGGGAGAATGTGCAAACTCCACACGTACAGTTGCCTGAGTCGGGAATTGAACCCAGGTCTCTGGCGCTGTGAGGCAGCAGTGCTAACCACTGTGCCACTGTGCTGCCCACTAAAGAGATAGGAGAAGTGCTAAATGAATATTATTTGTCAGTATTCACACCAGAAAAAGACAATGTTGTCCTGCACAATGCCAAGATACAGGCTACTACATGAGACAGGATTGAGGTTCACAAGGAGGTGGTGTTAGAAATTCTGGAAAATGCGAAAATAGGTAAGTCCCTGGGCCCAATGGGATTTATCCTAGAATTCTCTGGGAAGCTAGAGAGGAGATTGCAGAGCCTTTGACTTTGATCTTTATGTCATCATTGTCTACCGCAATAGTTCCAGAAGACTAGAAAATGTTGTCCCCTTGTTCAAGGAGAGTAGAGACAAGCCTGGTAATTATAGACAAGAGAGCCTTACTTCAGCTGTGGGTAAAGTGTTGGAAAGGGTTATAAGAGACAGGATTTATAATCATTTAGAAAGGAATAATTGATTAGGGATAGTCAACACGATTTTGTCACAAACTCAAATTGAGTTTTTTGAGAAGGTGACCAAACAGGTGGATGAGGATAAACCAGTTGATGTCGTGTATATGGATTTCAGTAAAGTGTGTGTTCGGATTCCCCACAGTAGGCTATTGTACAAAATACAGAGGCATGGGGACTGAGGGTGATTTGGCGGTTTAGATCAGAAATTGGGAAGCTGAAAGAGGACAAGAGGGTGGTGGTTGATGGGAAATATTCATCCTGGAGTTCAGTTACTAGTGGTGTACTGCAAGAATCTGTTTTGTGGCCACTGCTATTTGTTATTTTTATAAATGATCTGGTTGAGGGCGTAGAAGAATGGGTTAGTAAATTTGCAGATGACATTAAGGTTGGTGGAGTCGTGGATAGTGCCAAAGGGTGTTGCAGGTTACAGTGGGACATACATAAGCTACAGAGCTGGGCTGAGAGGTGGCAAATGGAGTTTAATGCAGAAAAGTGTGAGGTGATTCACTTTGGAAGGAGTAACACGAATGCAGAGTGCTGGGCTAATGGTAAGATTCTTGGTAGTGTAGATGAGCAGAGAGATCTCAGTGTCCATGTACATTGATCCCTGAAAGTTGCCACCCAGGTTTATAGGGTTGTTAAGAAGGCATGCGGTGTGTTAGCTTTCATTGGTAGAGGGATTGAGTTTTGGAGCCATGAGGTCATGCTGCAGCTGTACAAAACTCTGGTGCAGCCGCACTTGGAGTGTTGCATACAGTTCTGGTCACTGCATTATAGGAAGGATATGGAAGTTTTGGAAAGGGTTCAGAGGAGATTTACTGGATATTGCCTGGTATGGAGGGAATGTCTTATGATGAAAAGCTGAGGGAAATGAGGCTGTTTTCATTAGAGAGAGGAAGGTTGAGAGGTGACCTAATTGATACATGAGATAATCAGAGGGTTAGATAGGGTGGACAGCGAGAACCTTTTTCCTCAGGTGGTGATGTTTAGTACAAAAGGACATAACTTTAAATTGAGCGGTAACAGATATCGGACAGAAGTCAGAGGTAGTATCTTTACTCAGAAAGTAGTAGGGATGTGCAGTGCACTGCCTGCAACAGTAGTAGACTTGTCAATGTTACGAGCATTTAAGTGGCCATTGGGTAAATATATGGATGAGAATGGAATAGTGTAGGTTAGATGGGGTTCAGATTGGTTTCACAGGTTGGCACAACATCAAGGGTTAAAGAGCCTGTACTGTGCTGTAATGTTCTATGATTAAAAATTAGTCTATCTCTGCCTTGAATAAAAGTCCCAGTCTTGACACAGCTCTGTGATAAAGAATTCCACAGACATATGACCCTTCAAGAAAAAATTCTTCCTCATCTTTATCTTAAATGGGTGACCCCCTTACTCTCAGATTATTCCCTCTGGTCCCTATTAAAAGGGAAAATAACTTCTCCACATCTACCCTGCCAAGCCCCCAAAGAATTTTATACATTTCAATAAGGTCTCCTCTCATTGTTCTAAACTCCAATGAGTACAGGCCCAGTCTACACTACCTCTCCGCATAACAGACTCCCTCCATACAGGATCAGTCTAGTAAATCTTCAACGCAGGGCCGCCAATGGCAGAATTTCTTTCCTTAAACAATAGGATCAGAACTGATCACAGTATTCCAACTGTGGTCTGATTATTGCCTTGCATAATTTTAGTAATACCTCCCTATTACTATACTCCATTCCCTTCGAAATAAAGACCACATTTCCTACTGATTAGCCAATGAATTAGGATGCTGTATTTTTTATAATTCATTCACGATGACCCTAAAATCCCTCTGGGCTGCTATCTTTCTCCATTCAAATTTTCAGTTCCTCTTGCCAAAGTGCACAATTTCATATTTTTCCATGTTATATTCTGCTGAATTCCTGCCCACTCACTTCACCTGTCTATCTCCATCTGGAGACTCCTTGCTTCATCCCCACTACCTGCCTTCCCACCTATTTTTGTGCCATCTGCATCTTGGCTATAGTATTATCCAAATCATTCATGTACTGTATATTGTAAATAATTGTGGCCCGAGCATTGATACCAGCGGCACTTAATTAATTACAGGTTGCCATCCTGAAAATACCCCTTTTATCCCAACTCTCTGAATTCTATCAGTCAGTCAATCCTCTATCCTGGAGTAAAAAGTGAGGTCTGCAGATGCTGGAGATCACAGCTGAAAATGTGTTGCTGGTTAAAGCACAGCAGGTCAGGCAGCATCCAAGGAACAGGAAATTCGACGTTTCGGGCCACAGCCCATGAAGGGCTCTGGCCCAAAACGTCGAATTTCCTGTTCCTTGGATGCTGCCTAACCTGCTGTGCTTTAACCAGCAACACATTTTCAGCTCCAGTCCTCTATCCCGGCCAGTATACTACCCCAAGGCCATGGGCTCATCTTACGAAGTAGCCTTATGTGCTGAACCTTATGTATTGAACGCCTTTTGGAAATTCAAACACAATACATCCATCTTTTCCCCTTTATCTGTCATTCTTGTTACTTCCTCAAGGAATGTTAATACATCATGATTTTCCTCTCGTGAACCTATACCTCAGTTTGATCACATTATGTAAAGCTAAATGCTCTGCTGTTATCTCCCTTTTCATAGACTCTAACATTTTACCAAGACAGATGTGAGCTAACTGGAAAATAGTTAACTACTTTGTGTCTTCCTCCCTTTTTTTGAATAAGGGTGTTGTTACATTGGAAGTATTCCAATCCTCTGGGACTTCCAGAATATTAGCATTTGCAGGCAATCATTGCCAGTGCATCCATTATCTCTGCTGCTTTTTCTTTTAAAATTATAGTTTGCAACTGATGAGGTCCAGGGGAGTTATTGGCCTCTCACCCCATTCGTTTCCCTGGGACTTTTCCTGCAATGACAGTTGCTATATTTACACCCTTCCCATCCACCCACCCTTTATCCCTGAAACAACTGAATATCAGCAGTCCTCTGGGACAGACCATTCCAATGACTCGCCACCCTCAAAGGGAAACAAATCCCGGATCAGAGTCTGAAATGGCTTGCCCTGAACTCTGAGACTGTGCTCGCTGGCTTTAGAATCCAGCAAGGGAAACATCCTTCCTGCGTCTATCCTGTCAATATCTGCAATAATTCTGTATGTTTGAATGAGATTACACCTCATTTTTCTAAACTGCAGAGAATAAAGGTGTAATCAATTTAATCTTTCCTTATGGGACAATCCATTCATTCCAAGAATTAATTTAACAAACATTTAGCATACTCCCTTTATGACAATTATATCTTTCCTTGGGTAAGGAGTTCAGGTTTGCATACAACACGTGGAAAGATGGTTTCACCGAAGTTCGTATTTATTTGCAGGAAGATATTTTTACTCCTTTCCTTCCCAATGTTTCACTGAAGCAATCGATCTATCAAGCAGAATCTTCTACCCTCCCTGGTGGTGTGTTTGGAGATTGGGAGGATGTTTAATTAAGTGGTGAGCAACTAGTCACCTTTCTGCCACTACCATGATAGGATCCAATGGGATAATTGATGCAACTAATAATTGGCCAATTGCTGACCACTTTGGGGCATCATTCTATTGCCACTAATATGAGACCAACTGTGGGCAGGGTGATCACCACGCAGTGTGGGCAGGGTGAGGGGCAGGGTGATCACCACGCAGTGTGGGCAGGGTGATCACCACGCAGTGTGGGCAGTGTGATCACCATGCAGTGTGGGGCAGGGTGAGGGGCAGGGTGATCACCAAGCAGTGAGGGGCAGGGTGATCACCACGCAGTGTGGGGCAGGGTGATCACCAAGCAGTGAGGGGCAGGGTGATCACCACGCAGTGTGGGGCAGGGTGATCACCAAGCAGTGAGGGGCAGGGTGATCACCATGCAGTGTGGGCAGGGTGAGGAGCAGGGTGATCACCAAGCAGTGAGGGGCAGGGTGATCACCATGCAGTGTGGGGCAGGGTGATCACCACGCAGTGTGGGGCAGGGTGATCACCACGCAGTGTGGGCAGGGTGTGGGGCAGGGTGATCACCATGCAGTGTGGGGCTGGGTGATCACCATGCAGTGTGGGGCAGGGTGATCACCACGCAGTGTGGGGCAGGGTGATCACCACGCAGTGTGGGGCAGGGTGATCACCACGCAGTGTGGGCAGTGTGATCACCACGCAGTGTGGGCAGGGTGAGGGGCAGGGTGATCATCACGCAGTGTGGGGCAGGGTGATCACCACGCAGTGTGGGGCAGGGTGAGGGGCAGGGTGATCACCACGCAGTGTGGGGCAGGGTGAGGGGCAGGGTGATCACCACGCAGTGTGGGGCAGGGTGAGGGGCAGGGTGATCATCACGCAGTGTGGGGCAGGGTGATCACCACGCAGTGTGGGCAGGGTGATCACCACGCAGTGTGGGGCAGGGTGAGGGGCAGGGTGATCACCATGCAGTGTGGGGCAGGGTGATCACCATGCAGTGTGGGGCAGGGCGAGGGGCAGGGTGATCATCATGCAGTGTGGGGCTGGGTGATCACCAAACAGTGTGGGGCTGGGTGATCACCAAACAGTGTGGGGCAGGATGATCACCAAACAGTGTGGGGCAGGATGATCACCATGCAGTGTGGGCAGGGTGTGGGGCAGGGTGTGGGGCAGGGTGATCACCATGCGGTGTGGGCAGGGTGTGGGGCAGGGTGATCACCATGCAGTGTGGGCAGGGTGTGGGGCAGGGTGATCACCATGCAGTGTGGGGCAGGGTGATCACCATGCAGTGTGGGGCAGGGTGATCACCATGCAGTGTGAGGATGGCCTCCTATCCTAGACACACTATACACTACCTAACTGATAAACCTCACTCCATTAAGATCCCTCCTGACATCTGGACATGAATAGAAATGTTTAGAAGATTATGGGTGAAATGTATGCAAATAGACTAATTTAGTTTTGGGAAACTTTGCCACCATGGAGGAGTTGGACTGAAGTGTCCGTTTCTGTGCTGTCTGACTTTATTTATTTAGGATATGGTTCACTGTTTGAGACTGGACCAGAGGGAGCAGCAGCCATCATCTTCCCTGGTGACATGGGAGAGCAAAGGAGCTTCCAGTTCCTGATTAGCCAGAGACCTCCTCAATCAACTCTCAACTCTACAAGATTCTTCCTGCAAACTCCATAACATCTCACATCACTGCCACTCACAGACACAAGTAGTGAACGCACACCATCAGCTATGGACAGCAATTGTACAAAATCTGTTCCAGAGAGTTGGTACTGAACTGAAGTTATCCTTGCTGAGTCGCTCACTGTTTTGACAATGCCCTGGAATGGTGAAGCAAAAACAGAAATGTGTGGAAATCTGAGCAAGTCTAATAGCACCTGTGGTGAGAAAGTGGAATTAATGTTTTGGGTCCGGTGATCCTTCTTCACTGTTTTGAAGGTGGTCAGAAATCACATGACACCAGGTGACAAAGGAGCTTGCGATTTCAAATAAACCTGATGGACGATAACCTGGTGACTTCTGACGTTGCCCACCCACGCCTCCACATCACATTCTGAAGGAGGGTCACTGGACCTGAAACTTTAACTCTGTTTTATCTCCACAGTTGCTGCCAAACCTGCTGAGTATTTTCAACATCTGCAGTGCTATGGAAGGGTGAGTTTCCTGTCATGTATGTACCCACTGGAGTTTTCATTCATATCAATCCTGTGGAAAGCAGGTGCCACTATCTGGGAATTTCCTAATTTTCATAGAGGAGCATAGGACAGAAGATCCAAGAGACTAAGATGAAATTGCGTAAAGCATGGATGGGGTCTTACGTACAGGTAAGATTCTTGTGGTAGAGAACTAGAATTATGGGGAATGCATAAAATAGATTCAGTGGAGGGACTGGAAACTAGCTATAAGGTGAAACATTTCACTGAGACAAAGAAAAGATTAAAGGAGGTTTATGTTTCTTGGGAATAGAATGGTTTTTATAGGGAATGGGGAAAGGCTATTTCCTCTGGGACACCACTGGCAAGGGATAAATGATTAGATTAGATTACTTACAGTGTGGAAACAGGCCCTTCGGCCCAACAAGTCTACACCGACCCGCAACCCACCCATACCCCTATATTTACCCCATTACCTAACACTACAGGCAACTTAGCATGGCCAATTCACCCTGACCTGCACATCTTTGGACTGTGGGAGGAAACCAGAGCACCCGGAGGAAACCCCCGCAGACACGGGGAGAACGTGCAAACTCCACACAGTCAGTCGCCTGAGTCGGGAATTGAACCCGGGTCTCTGGCGCTGTGAGGCAGCAGTGCTAACCACTGTGCCACCGAATGAGGTTGAGAGTTTAGGAATTACAAGAGATTATTTACAAAGTGAGCAGTTGGAGTGTGCAATGCTTTGTCAGAGAGTGCAGTTGCGACAAAGAATAGATTAAAAACTTAAGGAACAGGAAGATTAAGAGATATGAGGAGATAGGATTCACTCCACGTTCCTTTAGTGTGAACAAGAGCTTAATGTCCTCCCTCTGTACTGAGAGCTTCCAAGCTTTAAAAATGTAATGCTTTACAATGTTAGTGATGGCTTATTATTTTACAAACCGAATGTTGCTGCATTTTATGGCTTTAATTAAAATCTTAACACGAGCTCCCTCCACAAAATGAAACAAAGAAATGGAGCCCTTTGGCTGATCAGGCGATTGCTTTTGATAATTGCCCTTTCAAAATAAATGACACAAGGCTCTCATTAGCAAAGCAAAAGGGAGAACAAAACATTGCAAACTCAGCTCAGTTTTTCTTCTTGAATGATGATGTGCTCTTGCAGTTTAATGAAAACAGCACAACAATCAGGCTGGACTAGTTAATATCAACACAGTCTGGAGAAGACTGCAGTGTGGACACATTTAGTAAAAACAAGGTCTGAAAGATAACAGTAAAGCAGTCAAATGAACCCATTGCCTACGCTCTGCCAAGATACCTTTATGGGGGTATATTTTCTTCTGTTCACTTCTTTGAACAAATAAAAGTAGTGATGAGACAGCCAAAGCTCGTGAAAAGTGATTATTCTAAAAATATTTTAGTTCAAACATTGCAGCCATTTCAGAAACACAGGTGCAACATTGATGTTGTTGTTGCTCTTTCACTTGCCCCTCGGACTTGACTACAAATGTCCTAGCTGTCCATAATGAGATACTTCAATTGATTGCCTCCCGGCTGAGAGGACCATGATGAGATGCTCAGTAAAATGCACCTGTAGAGTGGAATTCTATGGTCTCTCTTGGCGAGTTTGGAGGTGAGAATGTGAAGCAATGATGCAGAAAGTTAATTACAGTCTGGATTTTGTGGAAACATCAGGGGTCTAGGCTAGGCTTATAGCCAGCCAGCCGGCGATGTGTGTTGCCTCCTCTGGCTAAGTGCCACATGGTTAATTAAAAAGCCATTGGTGGGCAATTCCTGGGAATAGGAACTGGAGGACAGAGGTCCCCACCTCCTGAGAGGTGCGGGCCAGTCAGAGGCTTGCAACCCGTTTAAACGGTAGCACCAGCAGAACAATGAGCACAGCTGATCCAGCATTGAGAAGTGGGAGGGTTGTACTGGGGAGAGGCTGCAGGGAAGCAGATAGGAGGTGGCAGAAAGGGAAGGATGGCAGCTCTCAGGATACACATGCAAACCACCCACAGTGTTGGATCTCATGATTGTGCGTGCCTTTGAATGAAAGACCCCAAGCTCAATACAGCCTGCACACTGCAAGCTGGCTGCACAGAGGCAATGGGGTTTAGGCGTGCCGCCATTCCGCTTAATCAACTGCCTCTCTCACTCTAAACCTTCTCAAAGGCCTGTTGGCATACTAGTACTTTTGGATTCACATGATCACTTTAAACTGGACACTGAACATTATTCTTCAGGACCACGCTCCATTTTATGCTCAGTTTAGAACGCTGATGTTTTCTATCCAACATGAGACCCTCAGAAACAAGAACAGAGAAACTCAGCAGCTCTGACAGCATCTGAGGGGAGAAAGCAAAGTTAACATTTCAATTCCAGTGGCCCTTCTTCAGAACTGCCAGGAATATTGCCAACTGGAGACTAAAATTTGAAAACAGTATAAATATAAAAACAATGAAGTCATAGACATACTGTAGGAACAAGAAAGGAGATTTCCAGCTGGTTTCAATTTCATGTATATATCTGCCATGGAGTATCTGTAGCCTCAGGAGTAGGTATTGAAAATATGTAACATTTATTCTTTATTAAATCTGCAAGTGTTTTCAATATGGTGTGTATACCATTCCTTTAACACAATATAATGTCCCAAGATGCTCTCTAGGAGCTCTGGAAAATAAGATAGTGTACCAAACTATAGAGGAGATATTACATCACCTCACAAAAAGTTTGGTCAAAGTGTTGGGTTTTATGCAGTATCTAGCAGAAGTAAAGCAACTGGAAGTACAGAGGCAGAGGGAGAGAATTCCAGAGCTTGGGGTCCCTGTATCGAAAGACACAGCTGTCAATGTTGAAGGTGATAGTCCAGTGGTGGCACGATGGCGCAGTGGTTAGCACTGCTGCCTCACAGCACCTGAGAGCTGGGTTCAATTCCTGCCTCAGGCGACTGACTGTGTGGAGTTTGCACGTTCTCCCCGTGTCTGCGTGGGTTTCCTCCGGGTGCTCCAGTTTCCTCCCACAGTCCAAAGATGTGCGGGTCAGGTGAATTGGCCATGTTAAATTGCCCGTAGTGTTAGGTTAGGGGTATGGGTGGGTTGCGGGTCAGTGTGGACTTGTTGGGCCGAAGGGCCTGTTTCCACACTGTAATGTAATGTAATCTAATCTAAAAACTATTAATCCAGCGACCCAGGCAATGTCCTGGGGATCCAGGTTCACATTGAGTCATGGCTGAATTTTTAATTTGAATTCAATGAAAAGTTGGGATTAAGAGTCTAATGATAATTATGAAACCATTGCCAATTGTCGGAACAAAGCCACCTGCTTCATAAACATCCTTTAGGAAAGGAAATCTGCCACTCTTACCTGGTGTGGCCTATATATGACTTCAGACCTTACCCAGTGCGGCCTATCTATCTGTGACTACAGACCTACAGTAATGTGGTTGACTCTCAATTGCTAACTGGGCAATTGGGATGAGGAATAAATACTAGCCTGGCCAGCAACATCCACATCCTGCAAATGAAGTTTTTTAAAAAAACCAGAATCTGTAAAAGGTGAAAATTAAAGTCATACAAATGGACTGGAGTTTGTGGACTTGAAAAGGTTGTAGAATTGGAGCAGCCAAATGAGGACACAAAAATAATTTTGAGTCTTGTGAAATCAAGGTGTTACTCGACGGGGAGTCAACATAGGTGAGCAGTGTGTGAGGGGAACGGGGCACGGTGCCAGAGTTTTGGATGACGTCAGGAAGCAGAATGAGAGACCCCAAATAGGAATGCATTGAAAGCCTAAAAGCAACGATGACACAAATGAGAGCTTCAGCAGCTGTTGAGCTGGAACAAGGGGAAAATGGAACAAACTTACGAGGTGGCCAAAGCAGTTTCAGAGGCTGCATTAACGATTTTGAAATCTTATCTCAGGATCCAATATGACACCCAGATTGCAATCAGATTGGCTTAATTTCAGACTGTTATCAGGAACACGGATGGAGTCAGTGTTTAGGGAATGAAGTTTGGAGTGGGGTCTGAAAACAATGGCTTCAATCGCATCAATATTTAACTGAAGGAAATTTCTCCTCATCCAGTACTGAATATTAGATAAGTCGTTTGATAATTTAGCAACAGTGGAGCCCTCAAAGGAGGTGGGGAGTTCGAGCTGGGTGCTGTTGATGTATAATTGTAAACTAATGGTGTGCCTTTAGATGAATTTGTCAAAGGACGGCATATAGATGGGCAGCAGGTCGGGACTAAGCTAAGATCCTCAGCATACATCAGAGGTAACAGTAGTGGGGCAGGAAGAGAAACCATTACAAATTATTCTCTGACTAAGATTAGAAAAATAAGAATGGAACCAAGTGAAAGCAGTCATAGAATCATAAAATGCCTATAGTGTGGAAACAGGCCCTTCGGCCCAACATTTCTACACTGATCCTCTGAACAGTGATCCACCCAGACCCATTCCCCTACCCCATTACTCTACATTTACTCCTGACTAATGCACTTAACCTACACATCCCTGAACATTATGGACAATTTAGCTAGGTTAATTCTCCTAACTTGCACATCTTTGGATTGTGGGAAGAAACCGGAGCAACCCCATGCAGACACAGGGAGAATGTGCAAACGCCACAAAGACAGTCGCCCAAAGCTAGATTTGCACCCAGGTTCCTGGCGTCGTGAGGCAGCACTGCTAACCACTGAGCCACCGTGCCACCCTTCCCAGCTGGACAGCAGCACAGATTAGAGTGGTGCTGGAAGAGCACAGCAGGTCAGGCAGCATCCAAGGAGCAGGAAAATCGGCGTTTTGGGCAAAAGCTCTTCATCAGGACTGAAGAAAGGCTTCTGCCCAAAACATCGATTTTCCTGCTCCTTGGATGCTGCCTGACCTGCTGTGCTCTTCCAGCACCACTCTAATCTAGATTGATTTCCAGCATCTGTAGTCCTCACTTTTACCTGGACAACAGTATAGAGCTACTGGAGGAGGATGGTGTAGAAAACTATGAAAAGCTGTAGAAATGTTAAGAAACAAACATTAGGATTGTCACAGCAAAATAGGGTGTACTTTATGACTTCGATAAGAGTCATTTTGGTACTGTCAAAGGCAGAAACCTGAATGGAAGGATCTAACTGTCAATTCCAGGCAAGTCGGCAAAAAGACTTGAGAGTTGACAACACTTTGGAGAGGAAAGGGAAGGTGATGGCTTGCAAAGGTGTAAAGATTAAAGGTTGTTAACTGTGGGTGATAGCAGCAGATTTAAAGGAAAGAGGAACAGTATCTGAAAGGAGAGATCAGTTTAGAGTATCAGTGAACATGGGGACCAGCAGAAAAATCTGGTCACCCGCAGTTTCATGGCAATGAAATCCAAGTCACAGGAAGTGAGTCTCATGGGCAAGATGAACTCAGGAGACCATGAAGGTGATAGGAGAGGAACCAGAAAAAGCTGAGAGTTCAGGGCTAGGACATGGAGGGGGAATAAAAAGAGGTTTGGTCTGGAGGGAAATGGTGGATGCAGCAATCAGACAGCTTTGATCTTAGTGACAAAGATATCCACAAGCTCATCACATTTGTTGTTGGAGGTGAGAGCACAGGGAAGAAAGGATGGGTGGTTTATTTATATTCAGGATGATCCTGGATTAGCAAGCATCTGAGCAGATGAGAGTGGAATCCATTACTATTTTCAGGTTCACCTGGATCTGGAATTTTGAGACAACAACACAAACAGTGACACCTATCAGCAACATCCCTTACATCCCCACAATCATTGCTGGCAATGTACCCATCCTACAGATGACATGGACTCAAAACAGGGGGAATACAATGGTATCCCATTGGACAAGTGTGACCCTGGGATTTCTGTAAAATCTCATTATACCAGGTCAAAGAAAACCGAGGAATGTTTCTGTTCATTAACTACACCCACCTGCATTCCTAAACATTTTTTCCATTTAATCTTGGGATACAAAAATCACTGGCAAGGCCAGTACTTACTGCACATCCCTAACTGCCCTTGAGCCAATGTTGTAGATACGTGCCCTTGCGGTGTTGTTGTGGGTCAAGCGATGCAGAAGACTTGCCCCCTTTCCCCAAGAATATTCTCTCATAATCAAATCAATCAATCAATCTCCCACTCTTCACCTTCCAATACAAAAATCCCTCACCTCTGTGGGATTGGGAGTCGGTGCTCACACCGAACTCAAAGTCAAGCTTGTTACCCAAGCTGACTTTTGCTGGGGAAGGTGTCACAGCCAAGGGACTCATTGTAACCTCTTCTTACAGCACAATTCAGACTCTCTCGCCTGAACCTCCACGTAACAACATAACTACATACATTACCCTCATTTGTTACTATCCAGGCCACTGTGTCTCCATTTCACAGAGCGTATATGAGCCGGGTATATCAAGTGGCTGCCCTGAATAATTGCTGAATTACTGGGGGGATTATTTAGGCCCTTACAAAGGTGAATGGGTCATTCATTGGGACTTAGCACTCAAGGATGGTTGTGGGCAGATTTTTATTTGCACTGAAAAGCACATTTTCAAGCCCCAAGGGCTTGATGATGGTGGATTCAGATGTTTGAAATAATAAAAGGATTGAACAAGACCATTTGGGAATAATCTTTAATCCAATAAAGGAACCCAGGCCAGACTAACATGTAGAATATGCTACTTTTGAAGATCACAGATGAAGAATGAGCACGACATTCAGAAGATAGCAAGGGAACTATGCATTAAGTCATGAGAAGCTATGGCAGAAAAATGAGAGATGATGCTAGTTTTGCTACCAAAATAGCAGGTAAGTTCGATGAGCTGGATGGCCTATTCATTTTCCTCATACTCTGAACAGATGACAGTAAATCTATTTACAGGTTGATAATAGCTTCTTGTGGAGATATCATACAGGGATGATTTAACGTTTTACTATATTTTCATTTACTAGAAACAGTTGTGAAAGTCACAATGGAAAACATATGGTCATTTAAAGTACATGAAGACTGGCAGCACTTGATGTTTAAAGTCTGGACAGATGAAACTGATTGCTGAGTTTTGTGACTGCTTCATTCTGTCTGACAGGATGAAGCAGCAGTTGCTTCATCTGTACATCCAGGTCTGTGAAAAATTAGCCCCATGGGAAGGTGAGAAGATATAAAATATAGATTACTTGGTCCGTCTGACTCACAGAAACTAGAAGCATTGGCCAGACCCTGATTTAGTATTTTGTTTCTCCAACTGAATACCAGAAACATCATTACGAGAGCATAGCGGATAGTTAGTGCATATATTCTGTCAAACAACTCAGCAAATATTAAACACAGACATGACACAATAGCACATTACCACAAACTAGAGACTTAGTTCTGGATGAATAAAACAACATTTAGAATGCAGGAAGTTTGAAATAAAAGCAGAATATGGAATGAACTGCCAGAGGAAGTGGTGGAGGCTGGTTCCACTATAACACTTAAAAGGCATCTGGATGAGCACATGAATAGGAAGGTTTAGAGGGATATGGGCCAAATACTAGCAAATGGGACTAGATTAATTCAGGATATCTGGTCAGCATGGACAAGTTGGGCTGAAGGGTCTGTTTCTGTGCCGTACATCTCTATGACTCTATGTGGGAATACATGGTAAGCGCAAAAGATAAAGGGAGATTATGTTTAGATACCTTAGAAATCATGACCCAGTTTGGATAGTGCATCTATTAACAATTGAACAATAGACCCAGCATTAAGCCAGCAGAAGATCAAGTACTGAGCAGTCACCTATAAATTACATCAAATTATATTCCAATTGTTCTAGTGTCAAATACTGAACATTGAGCAGTCATAAATTTATAGCAACTGGTGATTTGTACCTAGCTGTGTGTCTTCTATCCTGTAGGTTTTAATCAGCCTGCTCAGATAACCTAATGACAAATGTCTGGAGCAGGTGGGACTTGAACACAGGCCTTCTGGCTTAGAGGTGGGAACACTACCACTGCAATTTCATCTATTCTGCAAGTATCCTAAATCTGAGGGTTTTCAGCTGTATCCACCTCACCACCTTATTGGCATTGTCCTAGAGATAAACAGCATTCAAATCCGATCAATTTAAATCAATTTTTGACAGCATTCTTCATTTCCCAGACACCACACTTGGTGCAAAACCATCGAATCATAACTGAGCAGTCTTTAAAAACTGCCCAAAAAGACAAAGGACACCAATCAATCTCCATTCAGAATGAAATCCTGTGACTCCCCAAACATGGAGAAACATTTAAAGCAACCACTACCAGCAAAACCCTCTGACTGGCCTCAAGACGACAAACCTCTTCCTTTCTATGAGCATTTGAATATAGATTATAAAGCAGAGGGTTAGCAACTAAACCTTTCATGCTCCACACTTTCAACTTGTAACAAGCAATTTTATGTAAAGTCAGTTACAATTTTTTTTTAAAAGCAGATACAAGTAATTTTATTTCAAATATAAAGTGCTACATATCATCTCCATTGGAAACAGTTATGAAGGCACGAATTTCGAAGAACTTCCAATTTCCACTTTAGCGAAATAAGACACAACCACAGAAGTGCTTGTGACTTTCTGGTGCACATAATACTGCACCATAACCCATGTAAGTCATTAAAATGTTTTGAAAATTAACTTGTGTGAAGAATTTTGAGATGTTTAAATATCATAAGATGCTGTATAGCTGCAAGTACCGCTGCTGTTTCTATTATCACAACTGAGTGGAATGTGTGCTCACTGAACTGTAATAACTTAGAAACCTTGAAATTAAACCACACTACAATCATGGAACACTTCACAATACCACAGCCTGACATAATGTAAAAGCCCTGAAGGACTTACAATGCATATAAGGAGCTGTGCACATTATTACTGCATTAAAGACAAATATTAAGCAGATTCTCTGGCATTATAAAGTCAACATTGACCAAATCTTAATATGAACGTAGGTTTGCTCACTGAGCTGGATGGTTCATTTCCAGATGTTTCATCACCTTGCTCGGTAACATCTTCAGAGGCCTCCAGGCAAAGCACTGTTCATGATTCCTGCTCTCTATTTATATGTTTGGGTAGCTTTGGGTTGGTGATGTCATTTCCTGTTCTTTTTCTTCGGGGGTGGGGGGTGGGTAGATGGGGTCTAACTCAATGTGTTTGTTGATAGAGTTCCGGTTGGAATGCCATGCTTCTAGGAATTCTCGTGTGTGTCTCACTTTGGCTTGTTCTAGGGTGAATGTGTTATCCCAGTCAAAACGGTATCCTTCCTCATCTGTATGTAAGGATACTAGTGAGACAGGGTCATGTCATTTTTTTGGACATGTATCCTGGTGGCTAGTTTTCTGCCTGTTTGTCCAATATAGTGTCTGTTACAGTTCTTGCACGGTATTTTGTAAATGACATTAATTTTGCTTCTTGTCTGTATCGGGTCTTTCAAGTTCATTTTAGTTTTAGTGTGTTGGTGGGTTTGTGGACTATCACGATGCCAAGGGGTCTGAGTAGTCTAGCAGTCATTTCCGAGATGTCTTTGTGGTTAGGGTTTCTGGACTTGTTTTGTCTGCTTGTTTGGGTTTGCTGCTGAGAAATCGGAGGACTGTGTTCATTGGATACCCATTCTTTTTGAATACACGATATAGGTGATGAATATGAATTTTACTTACAAACTATTCCTCTCAAGTAGGTTATGAAGTAATTGTTAAAAATAGATTCTTCCTCAATCATTTTTTCTCACTTGCTAATGCTTTTTTCTGTAATATTTATTTTATCTTGACAACAAACCTTATTGAGTTTTCTTTAATTTCAATTGTGATTTTCTAGTATAACTACAGCCCTGTTTCATGAGGTGCGTTTTGACTAGATACATATCAGGGAATACTAGTATGGTCCCTATACATAAAAATTACAATCCTGAGAAAGGAAAGCTGAAGACTGCAATTCTCCCATTGAGTTTCTTGCTGAACATGAACAGGATGACAAGTCTATTAACACAGAAAATAGGTTCATTTATGTAATAACGTGATGAAGCAAGCTCATCCGTCAGCAACAAACTGCAGATCAAGATAGCAGGATATAGTATAGGCTTTCAGACCGTGAGTAAAATTATTAAATGAATGAGAAAACCACACAAAATAATAATGAAATGTAAATGGATTGAACAGGAAAAAAATAAATGTCTTTACATTTTCAATTGAAATAACTCTGATGCTGTGCTTCCAGGCTTAATTAGAAATTCATGGATGGCAGTTTTGTTTCCTAGTATCTAACAAGCTGACCCTGGGAGCATTGTTCTACACTGGGCAGGGGAGACATGGGATCACAGGATAACCAGATCAATAACTTATGGACTATATTATTAATAATAATTCAGCTAAAGTAATCAGAAAGAAATGGGATTTAGTTTTGATTATTGGGAAGCTAAGGGGGAAGTTACTCCAGAGGTAGTAGATTGCAGTAGCAAGGAAGTGGAAAATATCAGATCACGTTTCAAAATAGGAATTGCTGACGAAGTGAGTGGGCTGATTGGATTGAGTGGACTTTTCGAATGCCTCTGTTCTCATGCTCCTATGAAAGTATTTCAATTGAAGTTGAGAAATTGGGCAAGTCTACTGTTGAACTCATGGGGAATGAAGAGGGCTTTATTATAATGTGTTCAGCCTAGCCAACTGCATCACTGGTGAAGATTAGTGAACACCCAGTCTGTTGCTAGCATGGCTACTAGTCTTGGCTAATAAATCAAAAGAAACTAAGGTCAAAAGGGAATGAAGAGTGAGTAATGATCTTTTTAATCCTGCTTCCCTGGAAGCAGGGCAAGTTAAGGGGTTGGATATGATCATAGTAAAGTACCGTTGGTTCTGCCTTAACATCCATTTCTTCAATGTGAATTGGCTATAACACATTCTGAAAAATGTAGACCATAATTCGTAGAACGAGAACTTTCCAAAGCTGTATTGGCTATAATGCGATCCCTGTCCCATTAGTTTAAGTGGTGCTGCTGTTACGCGATTGTCTTATAATGGAGGATCACACAGGAACTGAACAATCGACTGTAGTGTGGAGTGCAACACATTGAGCAGAGTTCCAATTTACTCGTTCCTGACCTTGTGAGTACAAAGTCAGTGAAGTGATGTTGTACTTGTACAAGACACTTTTTAGAGCTCAGATTAAGTATTGTGTACAGTATGGCCAGCACATTTATCAAAAAGGTGTAATGCATTGGAGACACTACAGAAGCAATTAACAAGAATGGTTCAAAGAATGAGAAAGTTCAGTTATGAGGATAGACTGAAGAAGTTGGGACTATTCTCCTTGGAGAGAGGTAGGCTGAGATGAGATATGATGTTGGTTTTCAAAATCATGAGCAGATTGTATAGAAAAGATAGGGAGAAGCAATTTCTGCTCATAAAAAGGAACAAGAATGAGAGGGCATAGATTTAAAGTGATCGCAAAAGTAAGGGTGATGTGAGGAAAAGCTTTTTCACACAACTCCGTTTGGAATGTACTGCCTGGAGATACGGTGAGACAGCTTCAACTGAGGTATTCAAGTGGGAAATGGATGATTATTCGCATTGATATATAGTGCAAGGCTATGGGGCAAAAGCAGGAAATAGGCACATGATAATGATGCTCGTCTGAAGAGCTGGTACAGACATGATGGGTTGAATGGCCTCTTTCCATGCTGTAACTATTCCGTGATTCTGTAATTTAGGGAAGGAAATCTGCTGTCCCTTCTTGGTCTAACAAACATGTGACCCACAGCAATGTGATTTAGTCTTAATCTCCGAAATGGCATAGCAAGCCATGTAGCTGTAACAAACCACTAAACATACCAGGTGGACAACCTTGCATTGACTTGAGCAGTGGAAATGTTAATGGCAAACTCAGCCCTCTCAACCTTTCCAAGTTCTACATGCCACCAACTGGGGAGCTACTGCCAAAATTAAGAGAGCTGCCTGACAGACTAGTCAAGCAAAAACCTGACACAGTCACGCCTTTCAAACAATGTCCCAAAATAACAGCATCATCACCATGCCTGGCTATGTCCCAGCAGAAGTGGTAATACCATCAGAAGGGTGTTACATTGGAAGCCCTCAGCACTGACTCCAAACCTCATGAGGTCTCAAGGCATCAAGTCAAACATGTGCAGTGAAACCTTCTGCTTATTACCACGTCGCCATCCTGCACTCTCCACTACCTGAGATGACTAATTTCAGGTTCCTTTTCTAGCCCTTTGCATCACAGATGCCAACCATCAGCCAAAGTTAAAAATCACACAACACCAGGTTATAGTTCAACAGGTTTATTTGGAAGCACTAGCTTTCAGAGTGCTGCTCCTTCGTCAGGTAGTTTTGGAAGAGGATTATAAGCTACAGAATTTATAGCAAAAGATTACAGTGTCATGCAACTGAAATGATATATTGAACAAACCTAGATTGCTGTTCAGTCTTCCATCCTTTAGAATGGATTGCAGGTTTAAGTTAATTAATATTTAAATCCCAGAACTTCTTTTAAGTCACATTCTCTAGATAACGTAAGGCTTTATTTTTAAAAAGGTGACATCTCAGCTCAGATAATGCATTAAAGATGTCTGTCTGTATCCCAATCTTGAAATTCAAGATGTGTGCAATGCTGCCTAATCAGTTCCACAGACACCCTGCCAACTTACCTTTGGTGACATTGCTATCCTGTAGAGAAATGTTGCTCATCTTGACCTGATGCGCTGGATGAAGCTAACAGCATACAATACTATCACCAGTCTAATAGAAAATTGATGCATTCAAATATTGCATTACCATAATGTTCTGCAAATGGCAGAAGCAATATTTATCCAATTGAAGCTTTGCTCCATACAATGTTTCTGAAATGTGTGTTCCCTTTTCACCACTCATACCCTTCATAACCTAGGCTGTCACTTTAGGATGGATTACTGCATCGTTAGAGATACCATTTCCAAAGCTCTATGTTGCAGTTCAAGAGGATGCTAAAATATCCAGTATTTTATTCAGAATGTTGTACAACATTTTCTGAATTGAGTAACCAGTGTTCCTCATCCAACCAACACTAAAATTAGATTAACAGCTTGTTTAGTTATATTGCTGTTCATGGGATTTGTTGTGTGCACACTGCTTGCTGAAACTGCCGATGTGAAGAAATGTACTGGATATCCTGAGGGTACGGTAACACGTGAAGAAATGTACTGGATACCCTGAGGACACGGTAACACGTGAAGAAATGTATTGGATATCCTGAGGACACGGTAACACGTGCAGAAATGTATTGGATATCCTGAGGACACGGTAACATGTGAAGAAATGTATTGGATATCCTGAGGGTACGGTAACACGTGAAGAAATGTACTGGATACCCTGAGGACACGGTAACACGTGAAGAAATGTATTGGATATCCTGAGGACACGGTAACACGTGCAGAAATGTATTGGATATCCTGAGGACACGGTAACACGTGAAGAAATGTATTGGATACCCTGAGGACACGGTAACACATGAAGAGATGTATTGGATATCCTGAGGACATGATAAAATTCATTCCCTTCTTTCATGCAGTTTGTTCAACCAGGCTCATATTTAAACAGCTTTTGTCATCACAGATGTTGCTTCTAAGGTTTTGCTTGTGTCAGCATTACAGAATAAATCCACATTACTCCAATATTTATAACAGTTAGCACTAAGTAACCCAAGCATAGACTGCTAATGGTAGTCTGAATGATGAAAGATTTACAAATCAAAATAATTTACATATAAGACCAGAACATTTTAAGTGCTGGAGCTGTGAATATTCCTTCTTCTGAATCTTCACAATTGTGGGATCATCCTTGGGAAGAACGATTGTTGATGTATGGACTTAGAAACAAATGGCCTTTGTACTCTGTATGCATGGTTACCTCATGTTTCGTAACTACAGAGCAGTAGCAGGTACTTGCTTCTGTCAATTCTTATTTGTCCATGCCATTTTTTTTGAAAATCTCAAATAATCAGTCTGTTATTCTTCCCTTCTAGTGATTCTAGTTTTTAGTGATTCCCATTCTAATTCGTTGATCAAAAGTACTAGTGTATTTCATGCACTGAGTCATGTGGCATGTCCTTGGATTGCTTGAATCTTACTTATATCACTCATCATAAAAAAAATCCCAGATATAATGTGCATACACTCTGATTGGATAAACAAATGCTTGAAAAGGTATTACTCTGGTATTGCATTAAAAATAGCATGGATTCCTCCTCAGAAGTAAGAAAAATCTGTTGCTTTGGATGTTGTCTGCTGAATATGGGATTCCCAATGAACTGTTTCAAAAATGAACTTCCAGGTACAGGTGTGTACCAAAAACACATTACTGGAGAAACTCAGCATGTCTGGCAGCATCTGTAGAGAGAAAGCAGGTTAGCATTTCTTCAGAACTGAGGAAAGCTCATTGGACCCAAAATGTTAAGTCTGTTTTCTCTCTGCTGCCAAACCTGCTGAGTTTTTCCAGCAATTCCGGTTTTTGTTTTGTTTTTTCAGCATCCACAGTTCTTTGTTTGATTATCATAGTTGTGCATCTACTTGTTGGTGAATTTGCTTGCAAACCTTTTTAAAGAATGTGTGCTCATCTGATGAAGGAAGGTTGAACAGGTTGGTTTGTATCCATTGGAATTTAGAAGAATGAGAGGTGTTCCTATTGGAAAATGTAAGATCTAAAGGGGACTTGACAAGGTGGGTCTCAGGAGGATGTTTCTTCTTGTAGAAGAAACTAGAATAGGGTCCAAGGTTTAAGAATCTTCTTTTAGGACAAGATTGGGAGAATTTGTTTCTCTCTCTGGGTTGTTGGTCTGTGCACTCATTGGACTCTTGTTGATAAAGAAGTGCAGAAGGGTGGCAGGTGAGATGTAGATCATCACTTTTCTAAACATTAACTTGCACAGGAGTGGGAAGGAAGGTGGCACATTTCTTTTGGCTGGGTTATTGGCACCCCCGCAAAACCACAACTGATGTTTTTACAACACACACACGTCAAAGCCAACCTATCTCAACCCACTCATTGGTCCTCGCAATACGTTTCAATAAAAGGCTGATATCACTCAATGTATTTATATAGGTTTGGGTTCTCATGCCACAGTGGCAGTGGCCTTACCTTTGAACAGGATTTTAAAATAACTACTCCTGTAGGTAATACTAAGCAAATGCAGATAATCATCATTCATAGCGCACTTCTGAGTGGTGAAGGTTAGAGAAAAAAAGCAAATATCTGTACTTTGCAAAGGGGAAAAAAGGGGTCAACTATTATGTAGGAAATCAAGTTGAGGACTCAGTGGGATGGAAAAGGTTGATGGGGACTTACTGTGCACTGAATGCAAATGAAAGCTTGAATGCCAAAAGAACCATCCGCTAATACATTTGCATGCACATTGTCAAAGCACAAGAACAGGCCAGAAGTACTGGCCTCCCTCTGCAGCCCTATCTTTTGTCCTTCATGAACAGCACTGTAAATGTGTCACAGAAGTAGGCTTGTACTGTTTATCTGCTGCATAATGTGTGCTGATTGCTAAAGCACTTTCTTTTCCCTAAACATCTGAATCCTGAAGCTTACAGAACTAAAATCATATGGAGAAAGGACAATTTAACAAGGAGGAACAGTAATGGGCTTGTTTCACTTTCCCATGGGAATGTTACAATTTGAAATGTGCAGTCATATCCTGCCAAACGGGTTGTAATTGTTTCAAGACAGTACACTGCTCCATTGTTGCTGTAACAGCATAAGTTGTGTCAAGCCAATTTCAAACTCAATGTGAGTAATGTGTCCAAATGCCACATGCGTTGATATATATGACAGTTTCAAGCTGTAATATTAAAAATGACACTCACCCTCATTTAAAATGCAAAGGTTTATCCAACAGACCAAAGTGACATCAGTAGGATAAAGCCAATAAATACTGATGTTTACTTGGCAATGTGATATGACAGCAAACATCTCCTTAACAGAACATGCATTCCATTAAAGAGGGCAATAGAATAAGTCTCAGTGTTAAAAGGGATCCTGTGAAAAGCTGCATCCATTATAATTCCATCCCTGTACTTTACAGAACAGGAATGCATTTCATAAGGAAGCAAGTGTCATCTGAAAGAACAGGAAACAGAACATATTAGATAGGACTAGAGATTAACGAAAAGAAAATGTGGGGTTGTTTTTCTTTTCCAGACCAAATTGTGCTACTATTGCTAAACATCAGGTAACTTTTAGCTTGTTATGGCTATGAAAGTATCAATGCTATAAGCTGTGCCTCTTCCAGTCCCCACTATTCATAGCGAAAATATATGCAACATAATACTGCTGCTAACAGATAGAAATAAGTTTAAATCTGTGTAAAGTCACTGGATTTGAAATTAATTGCAGTGGTGTGTATATCCCCAGAATGAATATTGAAAAACTGTGTGTGAAAACAGAGATGTTAAAAATTAGGCTCGTGCTCATAACAAGGTCAGATTGGTCGTTCAAATTAAGACTTCGTTCTTAATGCAATATTTATTCTTAGGTCTAAATATTTTAAAACGTATCCAGCAGATGCTGAACTTATGAAAACAGCACGGGTTATATTTTTACAGTAATTGAATGGGTCAATTGCCACTGACTAGCATATGTATGGTGGTGCTGGAATTTAAAATAACAAATTGCAACATCTTTAAACTCACATTAATGGATCTGCAAATAAAACTAATAATCACAACCCACTACTCAGTATGTTTTCAGGATATTGGATGGTATTTGACATGATGCACAGATAGATCTGCCCTCTGCACCCCACAAGAGAAAAGTCAGAGGTCAGCCAAGTGCACAGTTAGAAGATAATCCCACCTCCGTTAAACGCTGCAGGAGCAGCAAACAAGCTCATAGTGGGACTTCCATCCCTCACTGGGAGGAGGTTCTACTCACTGGAGCCAACGGTGAATCAGATTAGTCAGTAGCTTCAACAGTCCATAATGGGCACTGCTGGGACTGGAGGAGGTTCCCAACATTTTGCATTGAGTCTCCGGTCAGTGTGCCTTAAAGAGAAAAGGTCATGATATCATCACTATCAAAGCAGGAGTCTCATACTCCATCTTTGCATTAATTGAACCAGAACCCAAATAAAAGCATGCTCCTCTATTGTAAACTAATAGGTAATGTTACCTCAAACACTGTACCCTCTGTCATGCAATGCTTGTAATAAATCTCTGTTGGATGCTTCTATACCATGATAGCCACACCCAGTTTCTTATGAGATGGGAGATAACATAAGCATTGCTGCATCAGGGCAAACACATGACTGGAAGCAAGCTCACTCCATGATCAGTTCTGGATCGAGGTAAATCAGGAGGTTTGGAGAGGTTTTTTTTGACAATGCAAAGTTGGAGTGAGAGTATTTTGGAGGTGGTTTTGAAAGCAGGTGTTGAAGCAGTGCCACCTTTTTAGAGAGTGCCTCTGATGGAAAGGGTCAGCCAGGTCAGGAGACCAATGTGTGAACAATGATTCAATGCAGTCTGCACTCTTATTGTGTATTGGTGAAAATGGAGGGCATTAGGATTAGGGTCAGAATTCCAGAGTGGAATGGCCTCACTGCATGAAAACCTGGTCCAATAAGTCTTCAGACCCCAGCTTCCTTTCTCCCTACACACTCTTAAAAATGATGTATTTAAGCAGATATTGTCTCTCCATCTCCCTCTTGCCAAAATATATCATCTCACAGTTCTTTGCATTAAATTCTCTCTACCATTAGACTATCATTTCTATCAGTGTATCTGTATCATGTTTTAATGGTTCAGATTCTTGTCCTGATCATAAACCACAAACCAACAAATTTACCAAACAACTACCCCCACCGCAAGTGAAATATTTACCAACAAGACTTCTTTTTTTTTTTGCAGCTTTTACTTCTACACAAATCAGAATGAACTTGTATTAAATGTAAGTTAATAGACAAATCATAGTTGGCAAAGCTGGAACAGCTGATACATCAATGACTATCTCTCTGACTTAGTCAGTGGGCATCATCATTTATAGGTGCCCTTTTCGGGTACACAGATCTTAAAACCAAATTCCAATTCCTTTCCTTCCAAGAGCTAGCAGAATCTCTGCAGGCACAGCAGAAACAAAGTTCTGATTTGGAACCTTCTCAACTACTCTTCAGCTTCTTATTTTTGCCTGCATTTGTATAATTACCACCTTCTACCTCCTGTCTTGCTGCCCTGTTTTTGTGTCTAACACATGGCTTCCATCTTCCTGTTGCGGTAGTGCTTCTTAGTTAAGCACATGAACCGTATCTCTTTATATCTCAAAATGATCATTAATCCGTCTACAATGGATAGAAACTCTCAAGAGTTGTATTCAAATATTTTGAAAACAATTACAGGTTCAAATATTTTAAAGAGGTTCTAATTTTTTCCTTGCTGAACTGCTTCGAGGTTACAAGTTATGATACCACTGGCTGCCAGACCTCCTAGCACTCAACTTTGGAGAACACCACTGTTTACCATTTCCTACTCCAAAATAAATTACCACAAGTATCATAAAACAAAGAACTGTGGCTGCTGGAAAACTAAAATAAAAACAGAAACTGATGTAGAAAATCAGTAGGTCAGGCAGTATCTGTTGAGAGTAAACAGAATGAATGTTTCAAGTTCAGAACGGATGAATATTTACCAGAATTAGCTGTTCTGGCCTCAATCAATATTTGTTTTTCCCCAAGTTAACATTCACCTCATGTATATTCCATGAGATTCAATTTTCTTAGACTACCCTTTATATCATACTTTGTCAACTGCTTTCTTAAAATTAATATAGACAATATTTACTGCATTTCTTTAAAGCAACCTTCCTCGTCATTTCATTAAAACTCATTTAGCTTAGTCAAACCTGATCTGTGCCACATTTGTTATAAGACCACGCAACATTAAAGACGCTGATTCACTTCTGGATATATACCTAATAGGGCTCATGCAAATTAGTATGAAAGTAAAGCCAAACAAAGTGATCAAAGAAAAATCTGCAAAGTGATTCAAGCTGTAGAGTGAAAGACATTTGTAATCATTTACAGATCTGGAATTTCCAGCCTTTGGGAGAACAAATCTCATTTAATCTTACCAAAGAATTTCACATAACCTAATATCAGTCAATATGACGACGCACTGGGATAGTTTATTCAACTGAAGTTTGAACAAACAGCAACCTAACAGTCTCGGTGCAGAAGTATTTTCATCAGCATCAATTAAATGTACTATTTTACAACAACTTATTTAAACTGTTACTTAACAAACACAAAAATCAACATTTTATAACAACATTACTTGAAATAGTAGCAATACAAGCAGGTAAAAAACATTGACAGAAACCTCTATCAATATATAGGTATTAAGATATGTTGATGCATGCAAAGGAATCTATACTGAAGATAAATGACATGTCCTTAGCCTAATTTAAAATGTTCCTTTTTTTGTTTAAATTAAATATTTGTTAGTGCAACTTATTTTGGGATTTGAAAAGGAAAGGAAAAATAGAAGACATGACTGACACAAGTGGAAAATTTAATCCGTAGAGCGAGTAAATGATTACCCTTTATGCACCTGCTCGCTGCAAACTGTCTTCCAGGTTTAATTATTTCAACAGCCCAAAGTCAGGCAGACCTGTGTTAATAGATCTTTTTTTTAAAAAATTCCCAGTATATCTAAACTAGTTCTCAACTAATGCCATATTTTGACATTTGTAAACATCTAGAGAACATAAAAATTTGTATCTCCCAGACTTGATTCCATCATGTAAGCAAAAAGTCAAATATGATTTGAACCTCATTAATGTTGACTAATCATCCAACTTTAGTTTCAGCCTGGAGAATAAGTGATCCTACATTAATACCAGAGATTCAAATATTAATCAAAGAACACTATACAATAAACAGAGCTTTAACAACACAGAGTAACTCCCATGTGTGAATTTTCTTTACAACTGTCAAGACCGTCCACAATCTGTCAGTAATAAAATGTAATTAAAAGAGTTTACATGCAGATTAATAATAGGGTAATAACCTGAATTATAATCAATAACAGGCCAGACCATAACGGTGGTAGACCATGTCCTCAGTATAATTATGGGTTGCTGGATGTTGTGTTCTTGATGTAAATTTGTTCAGAGCAGATAAAAACTAGTTGAGCTAAGTGCCAGTTTATTTAGGACATTGTGTTTTTTGGGTATGGTTATATCAATCAGGAAAATACCTTTCTACTGTTAATAATTCATCCCAGACGTACTCAACCAAGTTCAGTTGCTTTGAGGTAATGGTGGAGAAATATATGAAACACACCACTGTTACATTCTAACAACTACACGAGAGACAGGTTAGGGATCACAACACTCATCCAACTTTCTTGGGAACACTAACGTGTTTTTTAGAAGCGTGCGGTCTTTGGGTCCATGGGCCTTTTAAATCTTTCCATGTGGCCACGCACCACAATTACTTAAGGGACATAATTTGCTTGCTGTGTGTGTGGGAACTCGCAGATTTCTGTGCAGCTGTACAGCTTACAGTATCATCAGTGGACAGAGATTGATACATCGCAATGATAAGAACTTGAACCTATTTAACTATCATAACTTGTATTTTAATAGCTCTTTTTATGGACTAAAATGATTGAAAGCACTTCAAAGAATCATTATCAAACAAAATTTGACACAAAATGACCCAAGGAGATATTATGGCAGATGAAGGGGAGATTGGCCAAAGAGATAACTTTTAAAGGGAGTGTAAAAGGAGGAAAGAGTGGGCGGGAGGAAGAAAGATTTACGGAGGGAATTCCAGAGCTCAGTTTTGACATCTAGAAGCAGTACCACCAATAGTGGAATGAGTTAAATTAGATATGCTCAGATGGCCAGAATTGGAGGTGTGAGATCTCTGGAAGGCAGACAGAGGTGGAGAAAATTGAGATGGGTTTTGGAAAGATTTGAAAACATGGAGAATTTTAAAATCAAGGTTTTATCTGTCTGGGTGAACGAGGCTTGATGTGAGTTGGGACATGGCTGACAGACACTTTTTTTTAAAACATGGTGCTTTTGCAGAATAAATGTTGCAACACATTTGTTACCCATAAACCTGCAGGTATTAATTTTTTTTTGAGTAAAGTTCTCTATATTAGATAATTATTCATACTGACAGAACTAGTTTATTTGTTATTATGGCTGAAAATGTGGATCAGAACAACAGACAATCATATTCAAAACAGGATTGCCGTAGATTGTACATATTTTACCACAGCTCCTGACCTCAGCATTCTTTGCTGTCTGTGGTGGTTTTCCAGCCTAAAATTAGAGAAAGTGTTTTTCTCAGGACAGCTAACTGTGATGGAAGCTGAAGGGCCCTACACCGTGGGCGGCACGGTGGCACAGTGGTTAGCACTGCTGCCTCACAGCGCCTGAGACCCGGGTTCAATTCCCGACTCAGGCGACCGACTGCGTGGGTTTCCTCCGGGTGCTCCGGTTTCCTCCCACAGTCCAAAGATGTGCTGGTCAGGTCAATTGGCCATGATAAATTGCCCGTAGTGTTAGGTAGGGGTAAATGTAGGAGGATGGGTGGGTTACGTTTCGGTGGGTTGGTGTGGACTTGTTGGGCCGGAGGGCCTGTTTCCACACTGTAAGTCTAATCTAATTCTTCAGATGATTTGGCCCTTCCATCGATACCCTGCATCCATTCGAAGTATAGTAAATGACAGGCTATAATGTTGGCTCTCCAAACTTATGCTTAGCAAATCCGAATGAGAAATTTACAACACAGACATTCCCAGACTCAGCTAACACTGGCGGAGTTTTTCAGCCCAAAGACTAATAGAAATTGGTCTTGTCATGACTGCAGCTGGGAATAATAATTTTCAGTAATTCTTTTGTTGGAATTTAGCCTGGACAGAACCGAATTTTAATCTGACATTCAAACCCCCTGTGACATAGCAGCTGCAGCATTCCATTTAGATACCATGGGAAAAAAAAAGGCAGGAGAGGATGGATGAAAAGGCAGCAAAAAGGATGTACTCACCAAAATATTACTGCCACCTAACCAAAAGAATTTCAAGATGATAAGTCCGATTAAAATTTTAGGAAATGTGTATTGGGCAGAATTTAACAGGGAGATAACAGAGGAGCAGTGCCAGAAAATATCTGTATTTTGAGCTGATATTACAGGAAATGATTTAATTTAAATTCATTCTTTTTTTTATTTGTTTAATGTGGACACATGTAGTTAACCCCAAAAATGACTTTCTCACAATTTGCTGAAAATGTGTTGCTGGTTAAAGCGCAGCAGGTCAGACAGCATCCAAGGAACAGGAAATTCGACGTTTCGGGCATAAGCCCTTCATCAGGAATCACAATTTACCTAACATACGAATTTTTACCAAAGTAGTTATTTTGATAATCAAAAGCTAAAAAGACAGATACAGAGAATGAGAGGCAGAGCTTGTAACTAAGCAGAGGAATTGGCAGAACCAGAGGGCACCAACTGGGCAATGGCTTCTGTAGCCTGAATGCAAGACAGTGGCATTCACCAAGAGACCTGATTGACCTCAGGATTGACCTCAGGAAGATAAGATTTTTTCTGACAATTGAAAGGTCCAAAAATACTTCGCACATTTAAAAAATAAATAGAAGGCAGATAGTTCAAATTAAAAACATTTAACACAAAATACACAAAGAAAACTGTGGTGATTGGTAATGACAACTGGTTCAGTTTCTAAAGGGTGTGACTGCATTCTGCAGCAAACTATTAAGTATGGAGCATGGGCGGAGCTCCACATCAAGGAAGAAATCAGCAGAAAAGTTAGTGATGCTGAACAAAATCCCCAATGACATCAGCATCCTTTGAGGATTTCCTGCAGCCCAAACTCCAGTATGAATAATATTTATTTTAAAGCAGAAGTAACAAATCGAAACTAGATGGCCTTCATTTAATATTTATGACAAGTGCGAGCTGTATGACCTGCTCTTCTCTGTCTCTGTGCAGCTTGGGTGTTTTACCAAGTCCTTGATGTAAATCAGTGGCTGGCTATGAAAGACTCACCTCATTTGGGAGAGACAGCAAGGATTTGAAGCTGCTTGTATTGAGATGGCTGATATTTCAACGAATAAATGATGCAACATTATCCCAAGCCAGCCTCTGTATGCTGCCTCACAGAAAACTGCCTGAGAAGAGGAGGTGTGGGCTGAAAATACCATAAAGAATACAGATGAATGCGATTAGTTCATTATTGCCTGACTCCAGACAGTGCTCAGTGGTAAGCGCACAATGTCCGCATGACTCTTTGAGGTCAAATATCAGCACCTGGTTATAACGTGCGTGATTTCTTCAAACAGTGGCTTGTTCAAGTGCAACAAAAAAAAAAGGAGCAGTTTAGTCACATACAGGCTGGTAAACGATGACAAGTTTTCAGAACAGGAAGCCAGCAGCAGGATTTGAAACAGGAACAGCAACAAAAAAAAAGACCATGTGAAACGGCCTTTTGTCAAACCTGGCATAGCTGACTTGGCTGTGAACAGAGCTACACAGTCACACTGTCAGTACTTTTGTTTAATATTCAAAACATTGGTTGACCTGTACAATGGGAAGAAGGTATAAAAGCCAGATTATGAGGAATCTGTTCCTAGCTTCCAAAAGTTTATGCTTTTCAGATCTCACCTAATTTACTATTCACATCCAAGGCTAGACATTTCTTATGTCACAAAGATAGTTAGGATTACATCAATATCACACCACACACTCAGAGTAAGGGCAGTTTTCACTAGATTGCACTTTTTTTTGCCCCAAAATCTTTGCAAAGGTGCAGAATGTTAAATACAAATTAGAATAAGAGCAAACTGACTTTTCACAAGCCTCTGTCCTTGTTTTGAAGAACTTGGATTGGGCTTTTCTTTGGGAGACAGACTGAAGGTTGATTCAGCAAACCCATCTCCTATAAAAATACCCAGCATGCCATATTTTTGTATTGAAGAGGCAAGGGTGGGATGGAATCAGGAACCATACCCCAGGAAGTCTAGCTCTGTTTACTGGGACATCAACCTAATTTTAATGATGCATGCCAGCTCCTCAAATACTTATTCCTCAACTCTCACCAACACTCCACATTCTCCAGTTTCTCAATGTCCCAATGCTTCCTTATATTATCCATACCACCTCCATGCCTCCTTCTGTCCTCCATTTCCACTCATCCAACATGGCCAGGCTACAGGATGTGTGCCTTTGGTACAGTAATTAAGAGAAAGTTCTTGAACAATTGAATAAACTATACTCTCAAACATAACTCATACTGAAAAAATTGAATTCATAAAATCAAGTTAAGTTAATCTCAAGTGGTCAATCAGCAAAAACAACAATCAACTTCACATTTGGGGTGACATGGTGGTTAGCACTGCTGCCTCACAGCACCAGGGTCCCAGGTTCGATTCCAGCCTCAGGCGACTGTCTGTGTGGAGTGTGCACATTCTCCCCGTATCTGCGTGGGTTTCCTCTGGGTGCTCTGGTTTCCTCCCACAGTCCAAAGATGTGCACAGGTCAGGTGAATTGGCCATGTTAAATTGCTTATATAGTGTTAGGTGCATTAGTCAGAGGGAGATGGGCCTGGGTGGGTTACTCTTCGGAGGGTCGGTGTGGACTGGTTGGGCCAAAGGGCCTGTTTCCACACTGTAGGGAACCTAATCTAATCAAGAATGACTAATCTTTTAATAACTTCTTAAAACTGGCCATATCTCTGTAACAATCAGTGCTGAGAAAGGAGGGCATGTGTCTATTTAAACTCAGCTACACACTTACAAAAAGATTAACTTTCATAACAAAACAGTCCAATTCTCAAACAATGGTCCCTAATCAAAATTGCCAAAACAGAGATAAGATAATTCTGAGCGACACTGAAAAGTGCTGAAGCACTTTTTCTCACTTGTAAAGGGCTGTCCGCCTTTAACACAATTCAAAATGTTGCACTTTAGTTTCCAAGCATCAATGCCTTCTGTTTTGAGTGGATGAGTACTTTTTGCCAGTTGAAAAAAGACACTTTGGCGTCTCAACACTTGAATAAACGTTGTGAATGCAATGATCAATTTACCTTTACAGGATTGATTGATTAATCAAGGTAGTTAAAACACACCTAACGTATAATACAACATCTAATCATTGAAATGAAATATAGCTTTTCTCCCCCAAAGCTTGTTGTCAAAGGTATTTCAGCAGCAGGGGACTGTGCTGTTCCTCACCTGTGACTCATGATCCCCCATGGTGCATGGTTACTCTGAGGTGCTGTGAACTATGTCTCCCTACAGACCAGGTCCATGACGATAGCAGAGGGTCAAAAATCCCCCCTACCTGCAACAGAATAAGCAAAGGTGGTATTACTGAGTCCAAGCTCAGTACCTGCCCCAGGAACCATGAAAATCACAGACATACAACAGGAATCGAGGCATTCTCTTCCAGTATTGATGAAGGCATGACACAAAACTGGCCATGTGCCAGATCAACGTAAAAGTCAATTGGCACTTCCCTAAATTCCACTCGTTTGCAGGCCTTCGAGGAAGCTGTAAGAATTAACTTTGCTCTTTTGGGTGTAGGAAAAGCTATATAATCAAAAAGCTATTCGTGTAATTCTTTCGCTAACTAAAAAAACTGCCTAAAATGATTCTGTTGTTGTTTTTAACCCCTTCCCCGGTGACTTTTTTTGGAGAAAATGTTTCATTTTCAGACGAATTTTTGTATTGCTTTATTTTATAGTATTTTTAATGCTTGCACTCTCATCTGATGTATCCATGCTTCTAATAGAAGGTTCATACTCATTGTCATCTGCTGAGCTCGACATCTGGGTGTAATTTGTAAAAAAAAACAGAAAAAAACCGAATGACAGCGTGTGCCCAAAAGCAGTGCGTCGACACTTCTTGCGATGCCTGAGGCGGAAGAGAGACAGTTATCAGACGTATGAGTCACTGAGTATACTTGTTTCTAGCTGAGAAGGGCCCAGAAATGCTGAGAAATGACGTATAAACACGTCTGTGGCTGTTTTTGAAATTAAATGTTTTGGACGAGTTTACTCGTCGCACTCTGAAAAAGACACATTGGGTGAGCACAAGTTAACTCGTCTTTGCTGGGTAAGGGGTTAAAGTAATTCAGCAACTTAAAACTGGGTTACACAATGTTGATGGTGGCTTGGTTTGGTACTGTAACTGAAAAGCTGTTTTTGTGTTGGGATACATCTATTTTCAGTGGTACTGATAAAACAGCTCCAGTTTTCATTCTTAAAGATTTCGAGGAATGTGCTTTAAAACTTTTTTATTTTAAATGCTTTAAATCACTGCTCAGGTATACTGACTTAGAATTTGCGACTGGTTCTACAAGAATTAGTTTGAATGGAAACCCCGGAGCAAAACCCACTTCTGAAACGTGTTCCACCTGTAGCCAAATCAGTGATTGTACCAAAAATAAAAACTTGCCCCATGGTGTGTACTTCCCTCAATGTAAATCCCCAAGCAGCTGTTCACCTCTTGAACTTTTAAAATTTTGATCATTGCTCCAGCTTCCTTTACATCCCAACTCTCTTTGGAGAAATGTTATGTAGCTTCCCCAATCTCGCATCATAACTTTGGTGTGAATCCCAAAAAACCACTACAAACTGCAATATTCCAATACCCTTCCGTTTCTGGGGTTTCAGCTGACCACCCACCAAACTGACAGCAGAAGATCGTGGAAATCCAGGTCTTTGACATTAAAGACATGAGAATAACATTGTCAACAAATTAAAAACTCCCAGCCAAAGGACTAACCCATTTACTTGCATTATCATCAACACCCACCGTCAGGCAGAAGAAAGTGGGAACCCTGCAAAGCAATAAGTGTCTGGATTTCTTGTGGACATCCAAGGGAGTGTGGCTATGGTTTGTTCAATGCCCATTGAGTACTATCATGTGCCCTTGCTGCTGATGCCCTTCCTCAACAATCATGTGATCCCAGTCCTGCCCCAACTCATCCACGTTGGTGTCTATGCTGATTCTCAAGCTTAGGTGAGTATAATACTGGCAAAAGCCACCGGACCCTACTGAGCCATTAATAGCAACTTCTGCCTTTGGGTTTGTTGATTCTGAGGAAGGCCTGCTACTTCCTATACTGGCACTAAATTTCTTGAAAAGAGACCCCTAACAACTTCCATTAAACATCATCTACTAATTCCATTGTTAATAAAACTGGTCACATATTCACATCACTCCAGCACTGTTGATCCATATAAACCTAATAGGGCCCTGCCACAAATACTAATACAGAAGCCAAGTGATCAGGAAACATCAAGTTAGGAATATTTCTGTGGGCCTCTGGATCTTATCGGCTCTAGTGGGATTTAGAAGCTCAAATCTGGGTGCGTTGATTTTTTTTTGGTGGGGTGGGTGGATTTCATGGAGCTCATAAGAGAGGGAAAAACATGCTGTGCGAGGTGACTTTATGAGACTCGCCGAAAAACCTCAATTTCCTGAAAATCCATGGCATTGTTTCTTGCAGAATAGAGGAAGTGTCTGTAAATTCTCCTGGGGCCACCAAGGCACGCCAGCATATTTAACTCTCTGACCAAGCTCAACAAGTAACAATTATATGGATAAAGTTAAACCATTGAATTGCAAAGTATTTACAAGTGAACATTAATTTTGAAAAACACCCGCTGCCACTTTGCGTTCTCATGACGAATCAAAATGCAAACCCCTCCCCCCCACCCCCCCCCAGCTCAATTATATCATTTCGGGTCAGACATCATTTTAACCTCAAGCAGTGCAAACTAGCACAGCATCAAATCATCAGTGTGGCTCCCGTCTGCTGATCTTAATGTCATCAGTTGGGAAAGACAGATTTCCGAAGTTAAAATGAAGTTCAAGAATTAAAATGCAGTGTAAATGTCAAGGGGAATAATGCAAATAAAATCATGAATTATTATTAATTCAGTATTATGCTCAGAATGTCTCATGATAACATATAAAACATTACATTTCATAATGAGTCAGCTTCAGGGGTTGCAAATAATTTTGTCATTTTGGATAAATTTCCAAATTCCAAGTTTGCACCTCACTACCGAACTAGCATTAGGCCCAACCTAGATTAATAGCTGGCCTGATGTAACAAGGTGCACAGCCATTCAGGTAATTACCCCTCCATTAATGACGTTAGCTTGTAATTATATAGCACCTTAAAACACAGTAAAACATCAAAGATGTTTACTGGGGAGTTCAGGGATATTTCTTTCATTATGTAAGAAACACTGTAATGTATTGTTGATCAGGAAGTTGAAAGTTTGTATCCGCCTAACTAAGCTACCCCACACACTACGTTTATCATTCTTACAGGGTCTATAAACCCACACCCCTCCTCTGCCCCACCCCAGCAGCATCTGACACCTATTTAAGCCTGCTGGGTTCAGAATTAGCCAATATAATTTGAGGTACTGCAGCTGAAAGGATATTCACCGGTAGAGAAATGAAAATCCAAGATGTGTAAGAGGCCAGATCTGGAGTTAGAGAGAAATTGCACAAGACTGCAGAGCAGAAGAGATGAGCAAGATGAGGAGGAACAAGACAACACGGAGGTTTGAATACATGGATGGGAACCATAAAATTTGTAATTTTGAGTTTAAATGTAATTTTAAATACAACAACACCTTCTGTCAGTTTTGGATTCTGTATAGCAATTAAATATAAATAGAACTATTTTCTTGCATGTTGTATGATGGGTGAGTTAGATAGATGGTGAACATATACATTCTCATTGCCACATAACACTGACCAACTAACTGATAGCCAAAAAAAACTCTCTGTAAACTTCTAAAATAGAGGGTAGCAGGGACTTAACACTTCACGGACCACTTCAAATACAATATATGGTGTGGAACGTAACACACTAATTTCATTGAGTCAAAGAAACCCAAATTTAAATCTGATATTATTCATAATGACATATAGACTGTACAAGCCCTCAAGCTGACAAGGAATGAATTGTAACGTGTCACTTTTGGACCTGGGTCATTCTGAGCATAATACTGAATTAACAAATGGTTCATGATTGATGAGAGACTGGAATATTTTCTTTGTTAAATTGATAGCAATTTTTAAAACTAGCAATTTATAAGAAGACTAAAATTGCAAATAAGAATGCTCCATTTTAAATCAATTCCATATTTACATTTATTCGGATGCATCAAGTATGGCTGACCTAATGCAGAATAATAAAAGATATGACGAATATGATAATAAAATATACTATAGGTTGCTCTATTGAAGAAATGACTCAGCATGAACATGATCAACCAAGTTCCGGTGCTGCTACATCCTATGATTCTCTTCAGATATTTAATCAGAGGTAAGGATGGAACAAAATAAAAAGACAAGTTCCTACTGTGTCATCATTTTCCCTGTCTGGCCCAAGCACATTGCTATTTAAGAATCCCAACTGCAAGTACAGTGGACACTCCACACAGCGAAAGAGGCCTGAAAATCAAAGTGCCACATACTTCATAAGAATACTGAGCACTGCAGCCTCTCCAGGAACCCATGCAGAATATACTGCATTTACAACTGTCTGACCTCTGAACCTGAAGGTTCAGTTGACCTTTGGAGACCTGAGATCACACTGGGTTTCAATATTCATTTCACTTTAATAATTATGAATGAAGCTCAATCCTCCAAGTGGGCTGGGTCTCCTGATGGTACCACCTGGCATCTGGCTGATAATTAAAATCTAACATTTTGGTTTCATAAAACTCAGTTGTGCAAAGTAAAATGTGGAACTGTGTGGAATCCAAATGTCTGAAAATTTCAAAACTCTTCAAGCACCCAATGCTTAAAACATGAAAGTGAAAATGTTCCTGCTTACCACTCGGTTTTAATAAATTTGTTACAGTATTTTGTAATGTGAGATAGTGCTTTCATTGGTCTGGGCCCACTGCCAACGAGACAGCTTTGAATCCAGTAAGTTCAGACTATGGCTCACTACACTTGGGCTGTGAGTCATGAGTCATCAAGACGCTGGCCAAACATCATGAAAACCTTCTAGATGGTGGAGTCGGTCTGTTAACAGAAATCTGTGAGTTTCTGCAGTACATCTTGTAGAAGGTACACACTGTGCATTGACAGTGAAGGGAATTAATGTTGAAGGTGGTGGATGTGGTGGCAGTCAAGTGGGACTGCTTTATCCTGGATAGTGATATTAGAGTTATCCTCTCCAGGAAAGCACAGAGTATTCCATCACCCTCCTGACTTGTGCCTTGTAGATGGAGAGCCACTGGGGAGGCAGGTCGTGAGGTACTTGCTACAGCCTCTGGCTTGCTCTTACAGCTACAGTATTTACATGGCTAATCTAGTTCAGCTTCTGGTCAATGGTTATACCCATGATGTTAATAATGGAGGTTTCAATTATGGCAGTGCCATTGAACATTTAATGGCTAGATTCTCTGTTATAGGAGATGGTCATTTCCTGACATTTGTGTGGCACAAACATTACATCTCACTTGTCAATCTAAGCCCAGATGTTGGTCAGGTTTGTTGCAAATGTACATGGACTGCTTCAGTAAGCGAGGAGTCACAAATCTTACTGAACACTGTGCAATTATCATAGATCATCACCATTCTGACTTTAGGATGGAGAGACTATTATTGATGAAGCAACTGGTCAGGTCTAGATTGCTACCCTGAAGTGATATGCTGGAGTCAATATGACTGACCTTCAACAACCACAACCATCTTCCTTTTTTCTACATAAGACTCTGACCATCAGGCAGTTTTCCCCTCAATTTCCATTGACTCCAGTTTTACTGGGGCTCTAAGAGAGTGTTGGCCTAGTGATATTATCACTAAACTTTTAATCCAGAAATTTAGCACATATTGTGGGGACTTGGGTTTGAATCCTGCCACAGATTTTGAATTCAATATATAAAAAGAAATCTTGAATTAAAAATCTACCTATGACCATGAAACTTTTGTCTCTTCTTGGGGGGAAAACAATCCCATCTGGCTCACTCGTGGAAGGTAATCAGCCAACCTCACAGGCCCACATCAATGCAGTTGACTTTCAACTGATTTCTGAAATTGCCAACATGCCACTCAGTTTTATCAAACTCAAAAAAAAAGTAGGCACCAGAAATGGCAAAACCCACCCTGTTGGCTCTGCAAAGTACTCCAAACTAACATTGGGGGCTAGTGCCAAAATTGGGAGAGCTATCTCACAGACTAGTCAAGCAACAGCCTGACACAGTCATACCTTGCAGACAATATCCCAGACAACACCAATCAGAGATACATCCTGTCCCACCAGTAGGGAAGACCCAGCAAAGGTAGTGGCAAGTGGTATATACAGTTGGAAGTTGCCCTTGCATTAACTCCAGACCCCAAGAAATCTGACGGCTTCAGGTTCAAGCGCCTGCTGATTATGACGTACCCTCCACCTTGAACAAAAGCTGAAGGAAGCACTGAGAGTAACGAGGACTCAAATGTACTCTGGGTGGGTCTTTCAATGTCTACCACAAATGTAGTTCAGCACCAGTACTGCTGACCAAGCTGGTCATGTACTAGAAGACATAGCTACTAGACTGGGTTTGCAGCAAGTGGTGAGGGAACCAATATGAGAGAAAAACATACTTACTGCAGATATAACTGTCCATATCAAATCAGTAAAAGTGAACATCTCACAGATCTTGTGGAGACAAAACTCCCCCTCTTAACGCTGAGTATATCCTCTATCATGTTGTGTAACACTATCACCTTGCTAAATTGCACAGACTTCAAACAGATCTAGCGACTTAAGACTATGCATTCATGAGGGGCTGTAGGCCATCAGCAACAGCAGAATTATACTCCAAACTAAATCAATGGGAATCAGAGGGCAAACTCTCTGCTGGCTGGAGTCATACCAAACACTTGTGGAGGTCAGCCATCTCAGCTCCAGGACATTTCTGCTGGAGCTCCTCAGGCTAGTGTCCTAGACCCAACTATCTTCAGCTGCTTCATCAATGACCTTCCCTACCACCATAAGGTCAGAAGTGGAATTGTTCACTTATGATTCACAATATTCAGTGATTCCTCAGACACTTCAGTAGTCCATGTTCAAATGCAACAAGATCTGGACAATACCCTGGCTTGGGCTGACAATTGTCAAATTACACTGATGCCATAAAAAGGCTAGGCAATAACTAATTCCAATAAGATACAATCTAATCACTGCCCCTTGACATTCAATGGAGTGATTACTATCACTGAATCCCCCACTAACATCCTGGGGATTACCATTAACCAGAAACTCAACTAAACCCTCTACACAAATGCTGTGGTTACAAGAGCAGACAGAGACTAGGAACACTGCAGTAAGGAACCCACCTCCTGATGCACAAAGCCTACCTACTATCTCCAAGGCAGGACTGTGATGGAATACTCCCCACTTGTCTGGATAGGTGCAGCTCCAACAACACTCAAGCAGCTTGACACCATCCAGGACAAAGCAGCAGCCTGCTCATGGCACCACACCCACAAGCATCCACCCCCAGTGTTCAAGAGCAGCAGTGTGTATTATCCACAAGATGTACTGGCCAATTTGTCAATCTTAAAATTAATGAAGTGTCCGTTGACATAAACAGTTTTAGTCAAACTCAAGTCGGTTGGATTACTAGTTTTCTGTTGGGATGCATTGGATATCTTTTCCAATGTTAGTAGTTCCACTACATTAATATTTTTGGATGAGTAGTCATTGAACCACTGTGTTCTGTTTCAACATATGTCCTCCAAGTGACTTACAGTTTTACAGAGAATGTTTTTTCCAAGGCCTGGACTAAATTTGTGTCTATGAGCTTCCTTATTCCACAGAACTGTCACTATATCTCTTAGTGTCCTCTGCCTGGCTTGCTCTGTGGGTTTTCTTGTCATGTGTGTCTTTAAGGTTTTCATATCTTATACACTTAATGGATTATGTTGTTCTCCTGTGACAAAGTTAACCTTCTCTTGGCAGGATTTCTCCCTGTTTGGTTGAGAGTTTATCTTAAAAGACCCATGTCATTCTCTGCAGGATTACCACAACACTGTCTTGGACATGACTCTTCAATATTTGGAATTCCAGGCCAGTCTTGGGAGTTTGGAGGTTCCTTATAACTCCAATCCAAGGAAACTTGGGTCCATTGTCAAAGAGTTCCACAAAATTGCATTTGGCTATAAAAGATAAAACCTGACTGAATTACTCCTCGCAAAGCGACATGACAGACTAAATGGTTGTCTTCTGTCACAACTTTATATCTCTGAAAATGATTCCATCTGAGGTACTGTGTGATTCACTACATTTGGAAGCTGTCTGGACTGTGTTGCCACTCCAGTAAGAAAATGCCACAGTGCAGCACAATTCAACATCAAATTAAGGATCTAAGCTAGTCAGTCATATGGGTGGTTGAGATGGAAAACAGAAACATTACATTGAGACTTGGTTCAAAGCACTTTATAGCATACAGCAGAAATTCTCTCTCCACCTGGCAGTGGTTAATGCTGACTGTGAAAATTCAGAAATAAAGCTCCATTTCAGAGCACTGGCATAACTTACATTTAACATAAAAGTTCGTCAAAAGGTATACATTTAAAAAAACAAATACTCTGGGTATAATTATGGGTTTACAATTAATGACTCTCAGCAGGGAGAAAGGTCCTCGCAAACAGAATTGGCAACTGACCATTTAAACTGCTGCCAATTTCATTCCACTGCCTTCATCAGTTCATTCGATAACTTCCTTTATGAGCAATATGCCAGGACTGAATGAAAAAGTGTTACAGAAAGGTAAGCATACATCGGTCAGACAAAGGGAGAACTTTGTTCAAAGTTAAAATCAGCTAAACTAACCTCGTGTGTTCAGACTCAACAGAGAGGAATGCCGCATGATGAAGAAATTACAGTTGGAAGAGGGTCAAATAAAGAAGAAACATTTCCTGTATGCTCTGCAGATAGCAGTCACACAGCAACAAGGAATAGATTAGATTACTTACAGTGTGGAAATAGGCTCTTCGGCCCAACAAGTCCACACCGACCCGCCGAAGCGCAACCCACCCAGACCCATTCCCCGACATTTACCCCTTCACCTAACACTGCAGGCAGTTTAGCACGGCCAATTCACCTAACCTGCACATTTTTGGATTGTGGGAGGAAACCGGAGCACCCGGGGGAAACCCACGCAGACACAGGGAGAATGTGCAAACTGCACACAGTGAGTCACCTGAGGCGGGAATTGAACCCAGGTCTTTGGCGCTGTGAGGCAGCTGTGCTAACCACTGTGCCACCCACTAATATCTTATGGATGAGATAAACAGGTCACACACAAACAGCAAACCCTTTTATGTAGGAAAGGTTTGGAGGGCTTTGGACTAGGAGCAGGGAAGTGTGATGTTTAATTTGGGATGATGTTCAGCATGGACTGGATGGACCGAAGGGTCTAATTCTGTCTTGAGTGACTCTTGACTTTTTGACTATGAGCATTTAGCCACTAATCTAAAGGAACCACATAAGCAAAAATAAGCCACACACAATAAAGGGAAATTAAAGGGAATATTGGTGGGGGCTTGGGGGTATGATTTAAATGGTTAAAAATGAGAGACCAATTCCAACTCACCACAAAGGTGCCAGATTTGGGATTGGCCATGGCAGATTTGGAGAGGCAAGTCAGTCATTTTAGTCTGTCATAACTTACAGCAGTGTAGACAAAGCAGGAGGCTGGAAAAACACAACAAGCCAGGCAGCATCATCAGCCTTACTTAAAATTCCCACTGCCCGCTGAATTTCTGTATTGTCTTCAGTGAAATTTGCTGTAAATTAGAGGTCCCAAGAGCATCAGGGCAAGCAATTCTGTGTCTGAATAATCAGACTGAAGGCTGTCAATGGGCAGTACAGAGTTAATCAAAAAATTCAGCAAGATATTGATTTTCTGCATCAAATCAGGAAAAGGAAGATGGGAAGATAGAAAGAGAGGAAAAGAAAGAGGAAAAGTATGGGAAAATTCCGTTTTGAAAATCTTCAATAATGATTAAAATCAGAAGGAGCAAGATGTCATAACTGTTCAAGTTGCTTTGACTGTCAGAGTGATCGTTTAGTATTAACTTAGAGTTGCCACACCATTAAGAAGAGGACACTTAGACTGAACTGACCAAATCTTTGTGTGAATTCTAGCTCATATCCACAGCATTGTTACAAATACTTCGCACCACTAAACACATTGGATAGGGGAGCCATGTAACAAAGTGCCTTTTTTAATGCACTTTACTGACATACTTCAGCCAACTTCCTAACTCTCACATTTGACTGCGTATATCTGCACTTTCCTGAAATTACTCTCCTTTTTGTGCATAAGTAATGGAGAGCACAGACCATTATTTTTACAGTAAATGCTGGTCCATGGAGGTGAATGAGAAGGTGCTCTTGGATTTCAGTAACAAATTAAATCTAATGTGCCTGATGTTCTATGGTGAAGAAAATGCAGCAACTGAAGGGAGGCAGCTGCTGAAAGATATGTAACAAAGCAACAGGGAAAATGAACTTGCAACCCAAAGACAGCTGTTCAAATTCCACCATGACAGCTGGGGAACTGAAAATTAGGAACCTAACTAAAACTTCAATAAAAGGTTAGTTTCATAATAATGATCACTAAGTTACCCGATTACCATAAAACCCATCAAGCTCACTAATGTCAACCAGAAGGAGAAACGTGCCATCCTACCTGGTTTTCTCCATATGTAACAGAAGAGCCACAGCGATATGATGACCCTGAAGTGCCCTCTGAAGTGCCTGAGCAAACCATTCACTTTTGTCAAAAGCAAAACAAAAATCCACAATTCAACACTGAGGCAGTGCATTCTTCACACACCGTCAATATCTATTTGAGAAAATACCTCAGCACCACGTGCAATGGGGGATAAATGCTGGCCTCGCCACTGACAAATACATCCGAACAACGCATGAAAGCAAACAGGCAATGGTTTCTCCAGCTGTGCGTGCGCCAGGAGCGCCAGGGTCCTCTACAACCTGCTGCATCTGTTCTTGCCCCAATTTCCACAACTGTCCCAGTGATCTCCAGACACCATTCTCTTCCCTTCTCTGTCCAAACTCAGCAGTGTAACTCCAGAGTCAAGCATTCCTTTCAAGCTGAGTGGTTGTACAAAAACACAAAGGTTTCCATGTGGACCATGTACCAGTACCTTTAGGTTATCATAAATGTGCTGCTCTTTCCAAAAATTTAAAGAGAACATTAATTTGAACAAATTTCTAGTACATGTCAAAACAGAATTAAAGAGAACAGTGTGGTTGACCCTGCCTGCAACCTACAGATAACATCCTTACAGTTAATAGCCTTGTCATCAGTCTCCAGGCAATATCTGAGCAACAGGCTAACACTGGCTGAAAGATCTAGAGCCACTATGATGGTCAGAGCTTCCTGTTTTTATCCTCAGGCCATTCCACCTCTACCTCCAGACCTTTCCCACTAAAGGTAGCCTTATAAAGACATCAGGTCATGAGTAGATTTCCTCCGGTAATAAATTATTGAATGAATCATACACATTGGGAAGAATGTTATGGAGATAATGGGTGTTTGACTGCTGACTGGAAAACCAACAAGCAGCCCATATTACATGGTTAATGGAAAGCGTGCCTTATTCCTTGCCAAGCAGGCAGTTGAGTGGTCGTTGGTGGGCCTTCATGGGATCAGAACTGACCCCTTTCACTCTGAGGGCTACTGGCCAATCAGAAGCAACAACACTTTTACCTGTCAATGACACAGGAGAGGCAGTCATTGCTGCTGGAAAGTCATCCACTCTCAGCTTTGTTGGATGCCTGACCTCAGTGAATAGTGATAGGAGGAGATAATTTCTAATGAATGTCTTTCCTTGTCCTGCCATTACTGGAGTGTTCTCTACCTGTTTGAAGTAGATGATGTTGACATAAGTACGGTTTGTAGTTGACTCATTTGGCAAAGGTAACTAGGAAGCCCATCAGCATTCCAACCTCTGCATATGGGTCAAGTCCAAGATGGCAGCAGGCCTCCTGTGCTCTGTCTGATTCCTTTCTTCTTTCTCTTTCCACATTTTTGTTCCTGTCTACTTACTTCAGATGACATCAGTGGCGATGAGTTAAGACAGCACAGCCTTGAGGTAGAGTCTAGTATAGACTCATCTGCTTTGTCCTTTATTTTTTTCTCTCTCTTTCTCTGCTTTAGAAGGACGGTATTGCTGATCTTTTAACTTTATTTCTTTACTTTTCTAATTTATACCTAAGATTTTGTATGTGGGCTCCTTTGGACTCAAGGTGCACTGGAAATGGTGACTTTGTACATTTTTCACTGTACTCATGTATTCCTCTACTTGAGTTCAAGTAGGGGCGGCACGGTGGCACAGTGGTTAGCACTGCTGCCTCACAGCGCCAGGGACCTGGGTTCACTTCCCACCTCAGGCGACTGACTGTGTGGAGTTTGCACGTTCTCCCCGTGTCTGCGTGGGTTTCCTCCGGATGCTCCGGTTTCCTCCCACAGTCCAAAGATGTGCGGGTCAGGTGAATTGGCTATGCTAAATTGCCCGTAGTGTTAGGTAAGGGGTATATGTAGGGGTATGGGTGGGTTGCGCTTCGGCGGGTCGGTGTGGACTTGTTGGGCCGAAGGGCCTGTTTCCACACTGTAAGTAATCTAATCTAATCTAAGATAGTAAAACCTAATTCTAATATGGCTTGCTGTATAGAGAAGGTACCCCCTCTATGAGGCTCAAATATTGTGATCAACAGTCTGTGGTCCGTTAGTTGGGTTAATTCTTGGCCAAGCATCGACAGAATCCTCTAATGCCAAAAATGATTTATAAAGCTTCTTTCCCTATCTGTGCATAGTTCAATTCTCCACTTACTTAAAATGATCTCGATTCAAAAGGCGTTTCCTTCTCTTCACCACCGGGTAATGTATGTGAAATGATTGCTCCCACTCCATTCCGTGATGCATCACTTGCTTGTTGCAATGACAACTTTGGGTCAAAGGGATTTGAACTTGTGACTTTAATAAAGCTCTTTCACATTCATCCTCCCATTTCCAAACCTTGTTTTGTCATAAATTGTGCAACAGCTTCAGAAATAGATGCGCAATTTGGAATAGACCTGCCATAGTAATCTAGCAGACACAAAAATGATTGTTAGTTGGTTTACATTTTTAGGTATCAGTGCCTCAGTTATGGTTTTTATTTTTGAATATAACTTGTATAGTTCCTTAGCTTCAATGACATGACCTAAATATTTAATGGAAAATTTAAAAAGTTCACATTTGTCTTTCCTCACTTTAGGGCATAACCATCAAGTCTCTACAGCTTAGTAACTAAAAATTGTGGAGGTGCGCTTTTTCATTTTTTCCCATGAATAAAATATTATCGAGGTAATATTGGACTCCTTCCAATCCACTTAAAATCTGATCCAATGCACGTTGGAACAATGCAGGTACAAATGTGATTGTGTATGTCATAATCAAGTATTTCTGTAATTCAGGATAAATTGATCTGCAGATTTTCAGTTTACTTAAAAATGACCTTCTGCTAGTTCAGCAAATTGGTCATCGATTAAAGGCAACTGATACTACTAAAAACATCATTCATCATTAATAATGACCTTAAAATCACCACAGATGTGTACTGATCCATCTGTCTTCATTATTGGTACAATAGATGTGCGCAATCACTCACATTTAAGTGTTCAAGGACTCCCATCTTGTTCAACCGTCCTAATTCTGCCTCGACCTTTGGTCCGATTGTCTAAGGCACTGATCGAGCCTGACAATATTTTGCTCAATTCTTAATGTCGGTTTTCCATTTGACAAAGATCGTTCCCATGCTTCCCAGATCTAAATTATAAGCAATGGCATACTTCATTACAATTCATGATAGATCATGCTCAGAATCTGACACGTCATTTAGTTAGTGGTTAGTGGTAACTCATTGGTGAGTGAGTTAAGATGACCTGTAACACGATATCTCATAACACAACATCTCACGTGACTGAACTATTCTGATACACACTTTCAGGTAACACTAATGTGATGAACACCTCCATAGTTTCTGATTTGCCATTTAGTAAGGGAGTGAACCAATCGGTTGGTATCGCCAACAACAGCCACTATGTTCATAGCAACTCCTCTTCAGACTGAAAGAACATGAGCAAAGTTCAAACTCTATCTATTCATGTAGATTTTCTTGAGTTTCTGTATTTTCACTGCATGTTGTTCATGGTTTGTCCTCAAGCAGACCTCTTTGATTTGCCCTTCTTTTGCCGCAACTTCTGCATACAACGTGACTATCCCATGGGTCTGCGGCTGTGCGGCCAGATTTTCCACTCCGATGGCAGTTTTGAGTATGCATCGGTGCTTGTCTCTCAACCACCATTTTGTGAACTCTCAAACTTGAGCTTACCTATTCAACCACCTTGGTTGCTAGTCCTAGTATTTTCATTAAGTTTCGGCTCCTTTCCATCAGTAATCTCTTATGGGGACCTTAAATCACAAACTAATCTGTCCCTGATAGCATCATTTAAGCAGTCTCCGAATTCATAAAATTCTGCTAACTTTTTTTCAAAATTGCTACAAACTGGGAAATAGATACAACCGACACGCTGATTACATTTGTGGAATCTGAACCTTCCAACAAGTTCTGCAGGATTCTCGTTACTTCTTCCCAAGTTTTGGAATGCAGTTTCTCTGGCTGCACCAAGTGCCTCAGGATGGTAAAACATTTCCCCTACAATACTCAGGATGACAAGGATGACTATATCTGCTTCAAGTTTGTTGGCTTGAGTGAAGCAAGGGAATCTTCCAGTGTAGGAGTTTCAGCTTTTGGTATTTTTCATCATACAGTTCCATGGAGCAAAACTTACCCCCTTTGTGTTTGCAAATGGAATTAACTGTGTAGCAATGTACCATGAAAATTTTAGCACTATCTTGCTTTATCTCACTTTTACCCATTTAAAACAAGATGTTTCTAAGGTAGCCTGTTCTTTTTTCCCCTGAGACTATACCCCGAACTCAAAACATTTCCCTCCGGGTAGGGTACTCAATCCTCGCAGTGTCCTTCCCAAGTGGGGTAAGTTACAAGCTGCTCCGGCACCGATCACCTTTTCCCTGGGGTGAACTCCTTTTGAATGAGTCCTCGCTTTGGTGCGGCAATGATGCTTTTGATTTCTATTTTACTGAAGAGCCTCCATGATCTGCAGTGGGGACTGTGATTCTAGTTCATTTCTTTTTAATGGATCAGTGGATTCACCCAATAGATCCTGAATCAGTTTTTACCCTTGTCGCCAGTTTTCTGTGTGTTATGTTTCAGGTAGAACAAGGAAACCAAAAGGAGCTCTGTTATATGAGGTGCAAGTTAGACTGAACTGCTTCCCTCCAAAATACCCAAGGATACTTTTTAAATAACAATCCTCCAATACTTAGCAAATACATGCGGTCTTAAGATTGCACTTTATAAAACATAAAGCAACCACTAAGAGACTTAGAAAAAAAAATAGTAGAACATTACAGCGTAGTTCAAGCCCTTCAGCCCTCGATGTTGCACCGACCTGTGGCACCAATCTGAGACCCATCTAACCTCCACTATTCCATTCTCGTCCATATGCCTATCCACTGACCACTTAAATGCTCTTAACGTTGGCAAGTCTACTACTGTTGCAGGCAGTACATTCCACACCCCTACTACGCAGTAAAGAAACTACTTCTGACATCGGACCTATATCCATCACCCCTCAATTTAAAGCTACATCCCCTCGTGCTAGCCACCACCATCAGAGGAAAAAGGCTCTTACTGTTCACCCTATTTAACCCTCTGAATATCCGATATGTCTCAATTAAGTCACCTCTCAACCTTCTTCAACATAAAAAAAAGCCTCAAATCTCTCAGTGCCATAAGACCTTCCCTCCATACCAGGCAACATCCTACTAAATCGCCTCTGAGCCCTTCCTGTGTAATGTGTAATCTAACAACTGTTAAGAAGGTATCTTTTAAAATTCCCTTGTTAAGTATGATCCACCATGTAGAGTGAACAAAGTATCTTAACCTCAGCACAAATCAATTGGACTAAAGTTGAGGTCATTTGAAGATCAACTGGCTGTTGGGAGCACAACTCAGTCACTATCTCTAATCAAGTCCAAGCATCAAAGGCAGGACTTGTTCAGGCAACTTAGGTGCTATTGGCATTGTCTGGATACTTGGAACCTGGGGTTTCACCTTGAGGAAGACAATTTGTTGAGGTGCCTTTAAATGAAGGTGAATTTTGAGAAAAAAGCCTTCCTCATCCAGATTGTGGAATTCTACTGAACTACCAGTGGGAATGCTCTCCTCCCACCTCAATTCTGCACCTCACATTTGTGACCAGAAAAGCCAGGAGAGGTGTCTGTTGCAAAAATGCAGGTTGTAACAAACTGACCCACAAACAAAAGATACCAGAGATGCACAGAATGTACAGTTAAAGTTCAGAATCCTCCTGTTTATGCAGACACCTGCTGGATTAAATGCAGGTACCAACAACTCAAGAGACGCTGTCAACGTGCAGACAATTTCTGCATAGCAAGTTGTCCTGTGCTTACATATTGCATAAGTCATGGGATGAGATCAAATGTCATGGAATCAAATGTCACGTGACCAATTCTCCCAAAAAATATGCCAAACACAGGTTAGAACTCTTCAGTACAACATATCTCAGTAGAAATGTTCAGCAACCGGAAATTGCATTGAAATCACAAACCATAAATTTTACAACTTAGCTTTGACAAAATCTCAAAAAAGAGGCTAGACCCGCTCTTGATAGATTTTATACAAAGGAATCAGACGGAAATCAGGAGGGCAAAAAGGGGACATGAGATAACTTTGGCAAATAGGATTAAGGAGAATTGAAAGAGTTTTTTACAAATACTTTAAGGTCAAAAGGGTAACTAGGGAGAGAATAGGGCCCTCAAAGATCAGCAAGGCAGCCTTTGTGTGGAGCTGCAGGAGATGGGGGAGATATTAAACAAGTATTTTGCATCAGTATTTACTGTGGAGAAGGACATGGAAGATATAGAATGTGGGGAAATAGATGGTGGCACCTTGAAAAATGTCCATGTTACGGAGGATGTCATGAAACACATAAAAGTGGGTAAATCCCCAGGACCTGATCAGGTATACCCTAGAACTTTGTGGGAAGCTGGGCCTCTTGCTAAGATATTTGTACCATCAATACTCACAGGTGAGATGCCAGAAGACTGGAGGTTGGCTAACTTGAGACCATTATTTCAGGTAGGCGGTAAAGACAAGCCAGGGAACTATAGACTAGTGAGCCTGACGTCCATAGTGGGCAAGATGTTGAAGAGAATCGTGAGGGACAGGATGTACATGTATTTGGAAAGGCAAGGACTGATTAGGGATAATCAACATGGCTTTGTGCGTGGGAAATCATGTCTCACAAACTTGACTGAGTTTTTTTGAAGAAGTAACAAAGAGGATTGATGAGGGCAGAGCAGTTGCTGTGATCTATATGAACTTCAGTAAGGCATTCTATAAGGTTCCCCAGGGGAGACTGGTTGGCAAGGTTAGATCTCATGGAACACAGGGAGAATTAAACATTTGGATACAGAACTGGCTCGAAGGTCGAAGTCAGAGGCTGGTGGTGAAGGGATATTTTTCAGACTGGAGGCCTGTGACCAGTGATGTGCCACAAGGATCGGTGCTGGGTCCTCTACCTCTTATCATTTATACAAATGATTTGGATGCGAACATAGGAGGTGTAGTTAATAAGTTTGCAGGTGACACCAAATAGGTGGTGTAGTGGACAGCGAAAAATGTGACCTCAGAGTACAACGGATGAGATAGGTCAATGGGCTGAGGATTGGCAGATGGAGTTTAATTTCGATAAATGCAAAGTGCTATGTTTTAGAAAAGCAAATCTTAGCAGGACTTATACACTTAATGGTAAGGTCCTAGGGAGTGTTGTTGAACAAAGAGACCTTGGAGTGCAGGTTCATAGTTTCTTGAAATTGGAGTCACAGGTAGATAGGAAAGTGAAGGCGGTGTTTGGTATGCTTTCCTTTATTGGTCAGGGTATTGAGTAGAGATGTACCGCATGGAAACAGACCCTTCGGTCCAACCTGCCCATGCCGACCAGATATCCCAACTCAATCTAGTCCCACCTGCCAGCACCTGGCCCATATCCCTCCAAACCTTTCCTACTCATATACCCATCCAAATGCCTCTTAAATGTTGCAATTGTACCAGCCCCCACCACATCCTCTGGCAGCTCATTCCATACATGTACCACACTCTGTGTGAAAAGGTTGCCCCTTAGGTCTCTTTTATATCTTTCCCATCTCACCCTAAACCTATGCCCTCTAGTTCTGGACTCCCCAACCCCAGGGAAAAGACTTTGTCTGTTTATCCTATCCATGCCCCTCTTAATTTTGCAAACCTCTATAAGGTCACCCCTCAGCCTCCGACGCTCCAGGGAAAACAGCCTCAGCCTGTTCAGCCTCTCCCTGTAGCTCAGATCCTCCAACCCTGGCAATATCCTTGTAAATCTTTTCTGAACCCTTTCAAGTTGCACAACAACTTTGCGATAGGAAGGAGACCAGAATTGCACGCAATATTCCAACAGTGGCCTAACCAATGTCCTGTACAGCCGCAACATAACCTCCCAACTCCTGTACTCAATACAGGATTTGAATTGTAGGGAGAGGTTGATAGGCTGGAGCTGTTTTCCCTGGAGTATCAGAGGCTGAGGAGTGAGAGGTTTATAAAATCATGAGGGGCATGGATAGGATAAACAGGCAAAGTCTTTTCCTGGGGTAAGGGAGTCCAGACCTAGAGGGCATAGGTTTAGGGTGAGATGGGAAAGATATGAAAGGATCCTAAGGGGCAACTTTTTCACTCAGAGGGTGGTACGTGTATGGAATGAGCTGCTAGAGGAAGTGGTGGAGGCTGATACAATTACAACATTTAAGAGGCATCTGGATGGGTAAATTAATAGGAAGGGTTTGGAGGGGTATGGGCCAGGTGCTGGCAAATGGGACTAGATTAGATTGGGATATCTGGTCGGCATAGACAAGTTGGACCAAAGGGTCTATTTCTGTCCTGTACATCTCTATGACTCTATGAATAGTACAAGGAGAGTTACCTCATCTGACCTTCACATAGCCAAGTTAAAAGAATTTTAATATATGTGAACAAGGAGGTTATCAAACCTGCATCTGCACACCAAAATTTCTCATGAAAACGTCAGAATGAATACGTCAGGTTAAGGTCATTTTGACGCCACATACAAATTAATTAAAAAGGTGTTAGAAATTGTGTTCAGCCTTGACAAAACATAACAGATTGTACCATCAGAAACAGCTAGAAATTCAGACAACAAGGGCAGACACGGTGTTACAAAGTTTAACCATGGTACCTGTACAAATATGTACTCTTACTCTCTGTAAATGTTGTATGATCAAGGAGTTAGATCAGAGCATTTCCTACCTGCTTTCCATCAAGTGTGTATAGCCTTCTGACTGCTCCAGAATCTAACTTGATGGCGTCTGTAATGTCATTTAACACCTGCTCGAATGAATGCGCTGTCTTCTTATTGAGAAGAATCCTCACAGCTTTCCGTGGTTTTACACCACTGCGGATAACGGTCACCAGCTTGGGCCTGATAAAATCCTTCGATTCTTTCCCTTCACCTCTTGATGTCAGTGATGAAAGAGAGCGGGATGTTCCTGCTTTGATATTGACTGACCAGTTTGGATTAACGTTCTTCGCATAGTCTACTTTCCGAAATGGCTCATTGGATGCACAAACATAGCTTTCTCCTGTTTGAAAAGAAAAGATGCCCTTGTAAAAGATAGATTCACTTTCCAAAGGATTGTATTTCTGATTTTATCTTTACCATATCTACTGGGTACTCATTAGAACAGACAGTTATATCCCATTGCTTTCACTAAACAAAAGTGTCACTATAGGAAATATGATGGCATTTTTACATCAGTAACTTGATACAATAAGAACTCTTTTGAAGAAAATTAGTGAAATACTCTAAACTTGTGAAGCAGATTGATCTTTCTGTAGAATGTAGCAGTTCAGCCTCTTCACAAAGTCTGGCCAAAAATAGCTATGGGAATGGTCACAAGGTATAACTTACAAATGTTGTTTAAAAGGTTAAATTAATAACATCACAACAAACAGTTTAACCATGTGATGCTCGTAAAGTATATATTTGTTGAAGTAGCATGGAGGCCAGCTCAATGGAATCCAGCTTCTCCAGAGTATTTAACTCAGAACGTCATGCCGAAATCTGGCATTATGAGGGAAGAAGTGCTGTTCTGCCTTCACAAGACAGGAGTGGTCTGAGACAAGGAGTGAGAAAGGGAGGCTGAAGTGCTGAGGTCCGGAGTTCTCAATTAGCTGAGTAGGTCAGGGATTAATTACTCACCCCAATGGCTTTCTTGTCTCAAAATTAGGATCAGGAAGATTGTCAGGTTAAATTGCTCAATACAACTAAAAATGATCACAGTGTGATTTTAGAATTTCATTTTGTTTTTGTTTTCCATCATGGGATGTGGAGATCACTGATTAAGTCAGCATTTCTTACTTTCCCCTGATTGCCCTTGAGAAAGTGAGTTGTCCACTTAAACTGTTGTAGCCCATAAGGTACAGGGACACCGAAAATGCTGTTCAGGAGGGAGTTCAGGATTTTCACCCAACAGTGAAGTAATGGCAATACAGTTTCACTTCAGGATGATGGGTGGCTTGGAGAAAACTTACAGGTGGTGTCCCCTTGCATCTGTTGCCCTTGTCCGTCCAGGAGTTAGAGGCTGCAAGTTTGGAATGAGCTGCTGAAGATGGACTGTACAGATGACACACACTGCTGCCTCTGTGCATCAGTGGTGAAGGAAACAAAGTTTAAAAGATGGTGGATGTTAATTAAGAGCAAATGTTTGGTCCTTGACAGTATTAAGTTGGAGTGTTTTTGGGGGCTCCAAATTAGTGAGAAATGACCAGGTGGCAACTACAGTGGAGACCTCAGCTACATCAATATTTCCTGGATACATGCTGGGACCTGCACTCTTGTGGCTCAAGCCATGCCTTGGGATCTGTTTGATGGGGACATCACTCTGGAAGTGGCAGAAATGACAGAGAATGGCATGTTAAACACAAAACTAGAGGGGTGGAGGATGAGGGCACAAGAAGCTACTGTCATAGCTTGGGGAGTAGGGCAAGGGATGGAAACAAAAGCATGGGCCTAGGACAGACATGTTCAAAAGCTCTGCCCTTTGAGGCTCGGTCCATCAGCTTCCATCCAACATCCTCCTCCTCGCCTGGCTGAATTTGTTCTCACATTGAGCAACTTCCCCTTTAATTTCACTCACTTCTCCAAACAGAATAGGTCACTGAGTATCACCACCTCCCTTTTTGTTGCATATACAAAACATTCCTTGTTCCCATCCAACTCAGGACATCCTTCATCTTTTCATGGAATAGTAATGACTGGAGTGGCACTGCTTACTGCAATTGCTCAAAACCAAAATCACAATCCTCAGCTGACTTCCAATTTCCATTTTCTCTCACCGTCACATGGACTTTCTCCCAGATGTTCCTTCCCTTCCATGATTTCTCCATTTCTGGGATAGGCTGTAAATGAATATTCACTGTAAGCCCTTCAATTCCCAAAGCTACCTCGACCACATATTCTCAAAACTTGCTTCCTAAGACTTAATTCCGTTCCTCCAGTTTTTCCAACATTGTTGCATCTAATCTATGAAACCAACATTCATTCCAAAATTTCTGATATATCATCCTTAACTAAGGATTCTCCCCACAGTTGACTGGTTCTTCACAATGTCTATCCCCTTCCCCGAATTCTGGTCCCACCTTTTCCTTCCCGTGACTTCATCTTGATACCCCAGGACATTCTATCGATCATAGTTCTTCATTTTTGCCACCATGAAACACATCGTTCCCTCCTTTAACCTTCCACAGAAATGGTTCCCTCCACAACCTTCTAGCCCACTTCTCAGTTACCCTCAAAACCTCCAACTCTTCCATGCATGCACAATAAATGAACATCTATCATTTCATATTCTTCCATCTCACTGTTGGAAGCCACAAATACCCCTTCCAAGTGATCAGCAATTTACATGTACTTCTTTCAACGTAGCATATCATGTCTGCTGCTTAGAACACTGTCTAGCCTACACTGCGGAGACAAAATGCAGATTACACAATTGCTGCACAAAATATTACCATTCAGTCCTCAAGCGTGACCCTGAGCTTTCAGTTGCTGGTCATTTTAATTCTTCACTTCTCACCTTGAGTTGACCTCCGCCTCTTACAATGAGATTCAACATAAACTTGAGGAAGCGCACTTCATATTTCAATTTTACGGTCTTCCAAACTCAACATGGGAGTCCAACATTTTCAGAGCATAACCCTTCTCCCCAAATTGTTATTCTTTTTTACTTTTTCCACAGTTTTTAGTTTTATTCAGAGAGCTGCTGTTCCTTATTCTGCTGTTCCTGCCTCCTGTAGCCAGTATACAATTTCTTTATTTCTGCCATTTTCACTCACTTTGGCTCTGTACTGAAAATAAATTTTGTCATTTCATGTCACCTGACTTCCATCCTGTCGCATATCTTCTTGTTTGTTTGTTTCCCATCCTCCCTTTCACAGGCTGAAAATCTATTACAGTCCTTAATTTATCTCAGTTCTCATGACACGACGTATCGGAGTCTACCCTGTTTCTCCTTCCACATGCTGACTGACCGCCTGTGTATTTCCAGTATTTTGCATTTTTAAGCTGACACAACTCATACTACTGATGTCAAACATCCGAAATACAAACAGAAAATACTGGATATACTCCGAAGGTCAGACAACACCTCTGGAGAGTTAAACAGCTCGTGGATGACACCTGAATGACATTTATGCAGAATGATGTAAGTATTCATTTCACATATTTTCTGAACAGGGTCCCATCGGAATTTAACATGATCTTCTTGTTTTTCCTTCTTGTACATCTTGACTGGGATTCTGATACGTCGCGACCTTGCCAAAGGCCTACTCGAGCTGCTACACTTAGCAACGTAACCAGTTATATTGCTTTACTTCAGTATCTCCTTGCCACTCTACACCAGTTACTTAGCCTTCCACAGTCACTTTCTTTTATCATTTATCAATATAGACCATCCCCTTCCTTTCCTAAATTTCACTTGTTAACTGTCTACCAAACCTCATGCTTGTTTATGCCTCCCACATGACTTGCTTTAGTCTGTATCATCTGCAGACTGAGCTCACCACTATTACTGTCAAGTGAACAATGAAGGCCAATCACTTTGGAAATTGCAGCTCTCAGAACACACTGTCACTTTGCATAAGTACTCTGTGAACTCCCCGGACACATTAACGTCACTCTGTACAGGTAATCTGTGTTCATAACTACCAGCAATTCTCTTATACTTGACAGCTAGACAGACCTGCAAAACACACAGGCCCTGGCGTTTCTTTTATTCAAGGGGATGAGGTAGCAGTAGAATAAATAACCCAGAACTCATTAATAGAAACAGTTAGATAAGTAATGCTCAACAGGGAGACTAGGAGGTTATTTTAGATTAGATTCCCTACAATGTGGAAACAGGCCCTTCAGCCCAACAAGTCCACACTGACCCTCTGAAGAGTGACCCACCCAGACCCATTTCCCTCTGACTAATGCACCTAGCACTGTGGGCAATTTAGCATGGCCAATTCACCTGACCTGCACATCTTTGGACTGTGAGAGGAAACTGGAGCCCCCGGAGGAAACTCACGCAGCCATGGGAAGAATGTGCAAACTCCACACAGTCGCCCAAGGCTGGGATCAAACCTGAGTCCCTGGCTCTGTGAGGCAGCAGTGCTAACCACTGAGCCACTGTGCCGCCCAAAGGTTATGCAGAAGCACATGTTCCAGCTCTCCTGCATCTCAAAGCCTGGCTGGAGCTTGCACAGGAAAGGTGCACCCAGCAGAATGATGATTTGATTGTTAGTATTGCAGTTGGCTACAAGCAAAAATCAAATAAATGGAGTATCAGGGAAAAGACACGCCTTTGATATATATAGGTGCAGTGTTGGGGGTCTTAACCGTGGATATCAACAGGAAGGTACAGGCCATCTCTCCACGGGGTGAAGAGCCCCTCAGGAAATGCTCAAAGAAAACACAACAGTCATGTAGGAAGTTGTTCAATGACCTTGTGTGTGATCAACATCATTAGTTGTGTACCACTGCTCTGCAATTTCTCAGGCTGTTCAATATGTCACATATCCCACTCACTCATCAACAGTCCCTAGTCAGGACATGTACATAAGATTCCATCTTACCAACACGCACAAACAAAATTTATTACTAACCATACACTGCCTCTCCGCACCCATAGATTTTCGGTTCCAGCAGGCGGATCACCAAGAACGCAGTACCCTTCATATTATAAGTTTGCTCACTGAGCTGGTAGGTTTGTCACTATGAGAGGTGACACCATCAGTGAGCCTCCAGACTGATGATGTTAGCTCACATGGTGATGAAACTTCTGAAAACAAACCTGGCAGCTCAGCGAGCAAACTTACAACCTGAACCTCGATTTGAGCTACTAATCTTCTCAAAACAAGAGTACACTAATATCATTCATAGTTGTTCAAGTCTCTTGCAGGACAAGGTCACAATCAGTCACAGGGAACAGGGTCAAAAAGCCTTATAGCTCTGAGAACTGTCAAGGAGGTGATATACTACCAACTGTGATAAAGCCCATGGCACTCAATCATCAAAACAAAATGTTGAGTGTGTCCTGCCTATGCCCCTGCTCAACTCCAAGAGCATCCTTACTGCAATTTGGTATGCAGTACAAACTGCTAATAGTGGTAACATTGACTTTTTAAAACATTCTGTCATGCAACAGGTGCACAGTACTTACTGCCCATCGCTAACTGGTTCTGAGAAAATCAGAACATGACAAACTCCAAATGTGAAGCACAGCCGTCCATCTGTGGCAGATACTCCCAGACTGCGGTTAGGAAGAGAGTTCTAGGACTTTGACCCAGTGACAGTGAAGTGATGGCAATATATTTCCAGGGGACATGCAGGTGGTGATGTTTTTCACTTCACCCTCCTTCCCTCAAGCCCAACCTTCCCACTCTGAATTGCTGCTGAGGGTTCACGGGAAGAATGAGAACAGTACTATCCCCATTTGTTTTCCATAACACTCTCAGCTAACAGCTCACCAATTCCTGAGCAGCTGGGCATAGGTAGACTGGATCAGTGAATGCACCAGCTCACAAGACAGTCAGGTTGCATGCAATTTCCACGATCAAATACTCAAACGAGGACTCTGATTGGGAACCATACATAGCAATGCTGCTGAGCGCATCAAGGACGGCAGGCCTGCCAGACAACCTCCTGACACAGTCAAGAACTAATGAAGAGTCTGCCTCCAATCAACAAAAAGATATCTGATGGTATCATGCAGAGTCTGGACTACATCTGTTCTCCAGCCAACTCCAATGTGAAAATGGCAGAGACACTAACCACATTTTCTGGTTATCTTCATAATTGAAGATGCAGATTACACAGCAGAAATAGCAGGTAACAATGGTGTGAGTAAGAGTGAGGAACCTAAAATAATTAATAATTGCAACAAAAGCATAATGGAGAAGTCTAAGAGTCATACAGCATAGAAAAAGACCTTAGCGAGTTTTGAGAAGATTTGTAGCTCAGGTTGAGGTTCTGGATATAGGTTTGCTCACTGAGCTGCAAGGTTCATTTCCAGATGTTTTATCACCCTCATAAGTAACATCTTCAGTGGGCCTCAGGTGAAGCACTGCTGAAAATTCCTGCTTTCTATTTATATGTTTGGGTTTCTTTGGGTTGATGATGTCATTTGCTGTGGTGAAGTCACTTCCTGTTCCTTTTCTCAGGGGGTGGTAGATAGGGTCTAACTCGATGTGTTTGTTGGTAAGAGTTCTGGTTGGAATGCCGTGCTTCAAGGAATTCTCATGCATGTCTCTGTTTGGTTTGTCCTAGGATGGATGTATTGTCCCATCAAAGTGGTGTCCTTCCTCATCTGTATGTAAGGATACTAGGGAGAGTGGGTCGTGTCTGTGTGGGTAGTTGATGCTCATGTATCATGGTGACTAGTTTTCAGGCTGTTTGTCCGATGCAGTGTTTGTTACAGTTCTTGCATGGTATTTTGTAAATTACATTAGTTTTGCTTCCTGTCTGTATTGGGTCTTTCAAGTTCATTAGCTGCTGTTTCAGTGTGTTGGTGGGTTTGTGGGCTACCCTGATGCCAAGGGGTCTGAGTAGTCTGGCAGTCATTTCCAAGATGTCTTTGATGTAGGGGAGAGTGGCTAGGGTTTCTGGATATGTTTTGCCTACTTGTTTGGGTTTGTTGCTGAGAAATCGGCGGTGTGTGTTCATTCTTTTTGAATACACTGTATAGGTGATTTTCCTCTGCTCTGTGTAGTCTCTCTGTGCTGCAGTGTGTAGTGGCTCATTGAAATAATGTTCTGATGCAGCTTCATTTGTGGGTGTTGGGATGGTTGCTTCTGTAGTTCAATATTTGGTCTGTAAGTGTTGTTTTTCTGTAGACGCTGGTTTGAAGTTCCCTATTGCCTGTTCGCTCTAGGAATGGCAGCTTGTTGTTGTTTTCCTCCTCTTCAAAAAGAACGGGTATCCAATGAACATAGTCCACCAGTTTCTCAGCAACAAACCCAAACGAGCAGACAAAACGCAGCCAGAAACCCTAGCCACTCTCTCCTACATCAAAGACATCTCGGAAATGACTGCCAGACCACTCAGACCCGTTGGTATCATGGTAGCCCACAAACCCACCAACACACTAAAACAGCAGCTAATGAACTTGAAAGACCCGATACAGACAACAAGCAGAACTAACATCATTTACAAAATACCGTGCAAGAACTGTAACAAACACTACATCGGACAAACAGCCTGAAAACTAGTCACCATGATCCATGAGCATCAACTAGCCACAAAATGACATGACCCACTCTCACTAGTATCCTCACATACAGATGAGGAAGGACACCACTTTGATTGGGACAATACATCCATCCTAGGACAAGCCAAACAAAGACACGCACGAGAATTCCTAGAAGCATGGCATTCCATGGCATGGAACTCTATCAACAAACACATTGAGTTAGACCCCATCTATCACCCCCTATAAAAAAGAACAGGAAGTAACTTCACCACAGGAAATAACATCAGCACAGGAAATGACATCACCAACCCAAGAAACCCCAAACATATAAATAGAAAGCAGGAATTTTCAGCAGTGCTTCGCCTGAGGCCCACTGAAGATGTTACCTAGGAGAGTAACAAAACATCTGGAAATGAACCAGCTCAGCAAGCAAACCCACATCCATAGAAACAGACCTTCAGTCCAACCAGACTATGCTGACCATATTCCAAAGCTAAACTAGTCCCACCTGCCTGTGCTTGGCCCATAACCCTCCAAACCTTTCCAATTCACAGACTTGACCAAATGACTTTTAAACAGTGCATCTGTACCTGCATCCATGATTTCTCTGCAAGTTCATTCTACACACGAACCACTCTGTGCAAAAAAAATTGCCCTCATGTCCTTTTTTAAAATCTTTCTCCTCTCACCTAAAAAATACACCACTTTGTTTCAAACTCCCTCACCATAGGGAAAAGGAGCAATTAAGGCAAATGTGCTAAATGCTTTCTTAACCACCCTGTCTACCTGTGATGCTAATTTCAAAGAATCATGTACCTGAATCCTTAGTCCTCTCTATTTGACAACGCTACCCAGGACCCGACTATTAAGTCTTGCCATTGTTTGTTCTACCAAAATGCAATACCTCACATTTATCCAAATTAAACTTCAACCGCCACTCATCAGTCCATTGACCCAACTGATCAAGATCTCTTTATAATCTTAGGTAACATTCTTCACTGACGACTTTACCATCAATTTTGGTGTCATCTGCAAACTGACTCACCATGCCTCCTATATTCTCATCAAAATCAGTTGTATAAATGACCAACAAAAGTGGACCCAGTACCGATCCCTGTGGAATACAAGCCTCCAATCCAGAGAACAACCCTCCATCATCACCCTCTGTTTCCTACAGTTAAGCTAATTTTGTGTTCAACTGGCTCACCCTGAATCCCATGTGATCTAACTTAGTCAACCACACCAGAATCTTGTCAAAGGCTTTATTGAAGTCCAAGTAAACAAATGTCAACTGCACTGCCCTCAATTGTTTTGGTTATTTCACTTTAAAAATACTCAAGTCAACCAAAGTTATGAGGCATGATTTTCCTCACATTAAATCATGCTGATTATCCCTAATCAATCCTTGCCTCTCCAAATGCATGGAAATCCTATCTGTCAGAATCACCTCCAACAACTTACCTACCACCAATGTCAGTCTCAGAAGTCTATAATTCCCAGGTTTCTCCTTACAGCCTTTCTTAACTAATGGCACCACATTAGCTACACTCCAGTCCTCCAGTGCTTCACCCACGTTTATAGATGATACAAATATTTCTGCTGAGGGCCCTGCAATTTCCTCCCTAATTTCCCACATCCTGGAATACACTTGATCAGGTCCTGGAGATTTATTTACCTTTATGTTTCTAAGACCTCTAGCACTTCGTCTTCTTTACTGTGAACGATTTTCAATACATCAACATTCATTGCCCTGAATTTTCTAGCCTCTATTCCTTTATCGACTGATGCAAATTATTTATTTAATATCTCTCATCTCTGGAGGTTCAACACAACGATGACCTTGTTGATCTTTAAGGGGTCCGACTCTCTCTCACCAGTTGCTCTCCTGATCTTAATGTATTTGGAGAATCTTTTTGAATTATCTTTAGGGATTGAAAATGACCAAATCTCCAGGTTCCCAGATTGCCTAAACTGTAAAGACTTGGAAGAAGCAATTGCAGAGTCAGTAGTCACTGGTTACAATTTTCTAAAATTTTCTAAATTAATGGATTGGAAATTTGCCACTAACCAGGAATAGGAGAGAGAGTTGACATACAAACCAATTAGCAGTCATTGGGAAACGCTGGCATGTGTCATTAAGGAGGTTTTACTTCTGTACTTAGAAAATCACAGTATGAACAGACAAAATCAAAATGATTTTTTGATAGATAACTGTCACATTTGACAAATTGATTACAGTTTTTCAAGCATGCAACTAATAAGGTGAATGAATGGAGCCAGTGGATGCATTACCTTTAGAATTTTCACAAGGTACCACACAAAAGGCAAAATACACAGAGTGAGGCTCACGGGTTGTGGTAACGTACCAGTAAGGAAGAAGGATGGGTTGATAATAGAAAGCAGAAAGTAGGGATAAGCAGAATGTTGTTCAAGTAGGCAGGCTTTGATAAGTAGAATGCCTCAAGGATCAGTACTGGTGCCTCAGAGATTTACAAAGCATATTAAACACTTGAAAAACAATTACAAAGTAAAGATCATGTCTTCTTATTTTCTGTATGTTTAACTATGGCCTGAAATAAGAAAAGGGCGGTTTTAAAAATCAAGGATTACAGAAAGGGTCGCTGCACTTTTAAAAGGAGTTACTGACACTCATTGTTAATGTTATTTATACTGTCTGTAACTGCTGTTACACTGCCAAGTAAAACTGGCTTTGCTGAATCACGTTTTATTTTGCTCAAAAATTGCATTAGGCCATGTAAAACTCTGTAAAACTATGCAGAGGGTTTGTCAGTCTGCCATAGCATTGGGACACAGACAGTCTTCACACCTATTGTTTAAAAAGCTGAGCTATCCTGAGAATGTAAGTTTAAAGAAGTTCTGGGATTCACATATCAAAGAACAGAAACCAGTATACTGTATCCCATTCTAAAAGATAAATATTTTCATCTAAAACTGTTTACTGTAACACATCTCCATGACATTAGAACATAGAACAATACAGCACAGAACAGGCCCTTTGGCCCTCGATGTTGCACCGACCTGTGAACTATTCTCAGCTCGTCCCCCTACACTATCCCAAAATCATCCATGTGCTTATCTAAGGATTGTTTAAATCTCCCTAATGTGGCTGAGTTAACTACATTAGCAGGTAGGGCATTCCACGCCCTTACCACTCTCTGTGTAAAGAACCTGCCTCTGACATCGGTCTTAAATCTATCACCCCTCAATTTGTATTTATGGCCCCTTGTACAAGCTCATGTCATCACCCTAGGAAAAAGACTTTCACTGTATAACTTATCTAATTCTCTGATCATCTTGTATGTCTCTATCAAATCCCCTCTTAGCTGCCTTCTTTCCAATGAGAAAAGACCCAAGTGTCTCAGCCTGTCCTCATAAGACCTTCCCTCCAGACCAGACAACATCCTGGTAAATCTCCTCTGCACCTTTTCCAATGCTTCCACATCCTTCCCAAAATATGGAGACCAGAACTGTACACAATATTCCAAGTGTGGCCGCGCCAGCATTTTGTATAGTTGCAGCATGATATTGCGGAGAAAGTGAGGACTGCAGATGCTGGAGATCAGAGCTGAAAATGTGTTGCTGGAAAAGCGCAGCAGGTCAGGCAGCATCCAAGGAACAGGAGATTCGACGTTTCAGGTATAAGCCCTTCTTCAGGCCTTATGCCTCTACAAATGAAACCTAACACACCGTATACCTTCTTAACTGCACTATCCACCTGAGTGGCAATTTTCAGGGATCTATGTACATGGACTTCAAGATCCCTCTGCACATCCACACTACCAAGAATCGTTCCATTGACCCAGTATTCTGCCTTCCTGTTATTCTTCCCAAAGTGCATCACTTCACATTTACCTGCATTGAACTCCATTTGCCACCTCTCAGCCCAATTCTACAGTTTATCCAAGTCCCCCTGCAAACTGTAACATTCTTCCACACTGTTCACTACTCCACCGACTTTAGTGTCATCTGCAAACTTACTAATCCATCCACCAATGCCTGCGTATAAGTTATTTATAAAAATGACAAACAGCAGTGGTCCCAAAACAGATCCTTGTGGTACACCACTAATAACCGGACTCCAGGCTGAATATTTTCCATCAACCACCACTCGCTGCCTTCTTTCAGAAAGCCAGTTTCTAATCCAAACTGCTAATTCACTTTCAATTCCATGCCTCTGCATTTTCTCCAACAGCCTACCATGTGGAACCTTATCAAAGGCTTTACTGATGTCTATGCAGACCACGTCAACTGCCCTACCCTCATCTACATGTTTGGTCACCTTCTCAAAAAAACTCAGGTTTGTGAGACATGGCCCGCCCTTGACAAAACCATGTTGACTATCTGAAATCAAATTGTTGCTTGTTAGATGGTTATAGATCTTATCTCTCATAATCCTTTCCAAAACTTTTCCTACAACAGAAGTAAGGCTCACTGATCTATAATTACCTGGTCATCTCTACTGCCCTTCTTGAACAAGGGCACATTTGCAACCCTCCAGTCCTCTGGTACCAAACCTGTAGACAATGACGACTCAAATATCAAAGCCAAAGGCTCTGCTATCTCCTCCCTAGCATCCCAGAGAATTCGCATATAAATCCCATTCGGCCCAGGGGATTTGTCTACGTCCATTCCTTCTAGAATTGGTAACGCCTGTTCAGAACTAACCACGATCCTTTCTAGTCTAATATCTCGTACCTCACTCTTCTCCTCAACAATAATCTCCTTTTCCTGAGCGAAAACTGATGAGAAATGTTAGTTTTGCACCTCTCCGATCTCCACAGGGTCCACACTCTTCCCACTTCTGTCTTTGACTGGCCCTACTCCTACTCTAATCATCCTTTTATTCCTCACATACCTATAGAAAGCTTTAGGGTTCTCCTTTATTCTATTTGCTAAAGACTGCTTGTGTCCTCTCTTTGCTCCTCTTAACTCTCTCTTTAAATCCTTCCAAGCTGATCTGTAATTCTCCATCACCTCATCTGAACCATCTTGCCTCATCAACACATAAGCCTCCTTCTTCTTCGTAACAAGTGATGTAATTTCTATTGTAAATCACGGTTCCCTTACTTTAATCACTTCCTGCCTGCCTGACGGGGACATACCTATCAAGGACGTGCAATATTTGTTCCTTAAATCAGCTCCACATTTCCATTGGCTGCATCTCCTGCATTTTGCTACCCCATTCTATGCATCCTAATTCTTGCTTAATCGCACTATAATTGCTCTTGCTCCATCGATAACTCTTGACCTGTGGCATGTACTTATCCCTTTCCATCGCTAAACTAAACATAATTGAATTATGGTCACTCTCTCCAAAGTGCTCACCTAGAACTAAATCAAACACCAGGCCTGGTTCATTACCAAGCACCAGATCCAGCGTGGCCTCCCCTCTTGTCAGCCCTTCGACATACTGTGTCAGGAAACCCTCCTGTACACACTGGACAAAAACTGATCGATCCAAAGTACTAGAGTTATAGCATTTCCAGTCAATGTTGGGTAAGTTAAAGTCCCCCAATAATGACCACACTGTTCCTTTTACTCCTACCCAGAATAATTTTGCTAATCGTCTCTTCCACCTCCCTGGAACTCTGCTGATGCCTATAAAAAACTCCAAATAGTGTGACCCCTCCTCTCCTGTTTCTAACCTCAGCCCACAATACCTCAGTAGACAAGTTCTCATCAAAAGTTCTCTCAGCCACCGTTATACTTCCTTGACTAACAAGGCCACGCTTCCCCCTCTTTTATTGCCTACTTAATGAAAGTTCTAAACCCTGGAACCTGCAACATCCATTCCTCACCCTGATCTATCCATGTCTCCGAAATGGCCACAACACCCAAGTCCCAGGTACCCATCCATGCTGCAAGCTCACCTACCTTATTTTGGATACTTCTGGTGTTGAAGTAGACACACTTCAAACCACCTCGCTGTCTGACAGCACATTTCTGTGACCCTGAAATCTTGTCCCTGTCCTTCCTACTCTCATCCTCCTGTGCACTGGAACTACACCTCCAGTTCCCATCCCCCTGCTGAGCTGGTTTAAACCCACCCGAATAGCACCAGCAAATTTCCCCCCCAGGATATTAGTGCCCCTCTGGTTCAAGTGAAGACCGTCCTGTTTGTACAAGTCCCACCTTCCCCAGAATGAGCCCCAATTATCCAAGAACCTGAAACCCTCCCTCCTGCACCATCCTTGCAGCCACGTGTTCAGCTGATATCTCTCTCTATTCCTTGCCTCGCTATCACGTGGCATGGGTAACAAACCAAAGATGATAACTCTGTTTGTGCTAGCTCTCAGCTTGTACCCTAGCTCCCTGAACTCCTGTCTTACATCCCTATCCCTCTTTCTCCCATGTCGTTGGTACCTACATGAATATGACTTGAGGCTGGTCACCCTCTCCCTTCAGGACCCCAAAGGTACGATCTGAGACATCACAGACCCTGGTACCTAGGACGCAACACACCAGCCGCGAGTCTCGCTCGTTCCCAACAAACCTTCTATCTGAGTCTCTAACTAAGGAGTTCCCAATGACTAACACTCTCCTCCTTTCCCTCCTTCACTCCTGTGCAACAGGGACAGGCTCTGTGCCAGAGACTTGGGCCCCACTGCTTGCCCCTGGTAAGTCGTCCCCCTCAACAGTATCTAAAACAGTATACATGTTTTTCAGGGGAACGAACACATGGGATTACTCCACTGACTGTCTTTTTCCCCTTTCGAACAGTCACCCAGCTTTCTTCGTGCCAAGGAGTAACTACCTCCCTGTAACTCCTATCTATCTCAGCCTCTGCCTCCCAAATGATCCAAATGAGAAAACACTGACTTATACAGCTGGACGGAACTAAAAATAAGAAGTCCCTCCTTTCCCAGAAACCCCTGTTCTCTGACTTCAAATACAAAAGCTCAAATCAGGGATTCACTGCTCCCGCTCGGCCCCTGGTACAAGCTCCCACCCTTCGAGTTGCTGCTGCTGCTGACAAACAGAAATGGAGGACTCCTAGGCTCAGTGGACTCCTTTGGCTATAAACTCTGTGAGCATGATCTTCACCTCCACAACCACCTGATGAAGGAGCAGCGCTCTGAAAGCTAGCGCTTCCAAATAAATCTATTGGACGATAAATCAGTGTTATGTGATTTTTAACTTTGCCCAAAAAAGAATGTTCCACAGTGACACCATTGAGGGGGCAGCATTCAATCCTGGACTATGTCTACAGTCAAAGAAACATCCGTGCACTCTCTGACCACATTTCCATTCGCTCTCGTCCCCATCCCACCCCTTCCACCATTGCAGCTGAGCCGGTCGCAGTGCCACAAGTTTGACTCTAACTACATTCGTCCGATAAACCATCGACTTCACCAGTGTCCAAAATGAAAAACTGGGGCGTGAGTGAAATAAGCCCAGGAGCTCCTGTACTATCTACCAGGTCATTCCATACTGTCTAGCAGTTAGCCAACCTGCCTCTATCTACACGGTATTACACAGCAGGTCAGGCAGCATCCGAGGAGCAGGAGAATTGACGTTTCGGGCAAAAGTGCTTCATTCCCAAAACATCGATTCTCCTGTTCCTGAGCTGCTGCCTGACATGCTGTGCTTTTCCAGCACCTCACTCTTGACTCTAATCTCTAGCATCTGCAGTCCTCACTTTCACTTCCTTAACCTGCAGTGTGATCACTTTGATAAACATACTATCCACGTAGTTCTCAGTCTTCTGCAGCACTGAGTTCCACAGATTAACCATCGTCTGAACGAAGAAATTGCTCCTCATCTCATTTCTAAAGGGTTTCCCAAGACTCTGCATCTGTACCCTCAGGTGCCAGTCCCTCCTACTAGTGGAAACATCTTCTCCATTCTATCCAGGCATCTCCGTACTCTAAGTTTCAGTAAGATCCCCCATATGCTTCTAAATTCCATTGAGTAAAGACACAAGAATCTACAACTGCTCCTTATATAACAAGCCCTTCACCCCAGGATTATGCTTCTGAATTTCCCCGGACTCCCTCCAAGGCCGGAGCATCCTTCCTGAGTCAGCTGGACAAAAACTGCTCACAATCTTCCAAATGCATTTCTGATCAGAGCTTTATTCAGCCTCAGCAGACCTCTGCTGTCATAATCTTGAAATAAATGCTAACGTTGCATTTGCTTTCTGAACCGCCAACTGAACCTGCATGTTAACCTTGAGAATCCCGCACAAGGACACCCAAGACCCTTTGTGGTTCAGACTGTCAAAGCCTTTTGTTGTTTAGAAAATAGTCTATGCCTCTATTCGTCCTACCAAAGTGCATAACCTCACACTTCCCTTCTGCCATTTCTTTGTCCACACTCCTAGCTGTCCAAGTCCTTCTGCAGTCTCCTCATCTCGTCAACACTACCTGTACCTTATTGTTATCTACAAACTTAGCAACAATTCCTTCAGTTCCGTCATCCTGATCATCAGTGTACATCATGAATAGTTCTGGTCCCATCACAGACCCTTGCAGAACTCCATTAATCACCAGCTGCCATCTGAAAAAGAGCCCTACAATCCCCACCCTCTGCCTTCTGCTTGTCAGACAATCATTTATCTATGCCAGTACCTTACCCCTATCACAATAGGTTTTTATTTAATTGAGCAGCCTCCTGGGCGGTACCTTGTCAAACACATTGTGGAACTCCAAATAGATCACATCCACCATCTCTCCTTGTCTCACTTGCTCATTACCTCCTCAAAAGAATTCTAAAAAAATTGTCAGGCATGGCTGCCCCTTGATGAAGCCATGCTGAGTCAGTCCTATTTTACCTTCCACTTACAAGTAGCCTGCAATCTCATCCTTAATAATAAGACCATAAGACCATAAGACATAGGAGTGGAAGTAAGGCCATTCAGCCCATCGAGTCCACTCCGCCATTCAATCATGGCTGATGGGCATTTCAACTCCACTTACCAGCGTTCTCCCCGTAGCCCTTAATTCCTCGAGACAACAAGAATCTATCAATCTCGGCCTTGAAGACATTTAGCGTCCCGGCCTCCACTGCACTCCGCGGCAATGAATTCCACAGGCCCACCACCCTCTGGCTGAAGAAATGTCTCCGCATTTCTGTTCAGAATTGACCCCCTCTAATTCTAAGGCTGTGTCCATGGGTCCTAGTCTCTTCGCCTAACAGAAACAATTTCCTAGTGTCCACCCTTTCCAAGCCATGTATTATCTTGTACGTCTCTATTAAGTCTCCCTTTAATCTTCTAAACTCCAATGAATACAATCCCAGGATCCTCAGCCGTTCCTCGTATGTTAGACCTGCCATTCCAGGGATCATCCGTGTGAATCTCCACTGGACACGTTCCAGTGCCAGTATGTCCTTCCTGAGGTGTGGGGACCAAAACTGGACACAGTACTCCAAATGGGGCCTAACCAGAGCTTTATAAAGGCTCAGTAGCACATCGCTGCTTTTATATTCTCTTGAGATAAGAGACAACATTGCATTCGCTTTCTTAATCACGGACTCAACCTGCATGTTTACCTTTAGAGAACCCTCGACTAGCACTCCCAGATCCCTTTGTACTTTGGCTTTACTAATTTTCTCACCATTTAGAAAGTAGTCTATGCTTTTATTCTTTTTGCCAAAGTGCAAGACCTCACACTTGCTCACGTTAAATTCCATCAGCCATTTCCTGGACCACTCTCCCAACCTGTCTAGATCCTTCTGTAGCCTCCCCACTTCCTCAGTACTACCTGCCTGTCCACCTAACTTCGTATCATCTGCAAACTTCGCTAGGATGCCCCCAGTCCCCTCATCCAAATCATTAATATATAATGCGAATAGCTGTGGCCCCAACACTGAACCCTGTGGGACACCGCTTGTCACCGGCTGCCATTCTGAAAAAGAACCTTTTATCCCAACTCTCTGCCTTCTGTCAGACAGCCAATCCTCAATCCATTCCAGCAGCTCACCTCAAACACCATGGGCCCTCACCTTGCTCAGCAGCCTCCTGTGTGGCACCTTATCAAAGGCCTTTTGAAAGTCTAGATAGACTACATCCACTAGGTTTCCCTGGTCTAACCTACTTGTTACCTCTTCAAAAAATTCCAAAAGGTTTGTCAGGCATGACCTCCCCTTACTAAATCCATGTTGACTTGTTCTAATCAGACTCTGCTCTTCTAAGAATTTAGAAACCTCATCCTTAATGATGGATTCTAGAATTTTACCAACAACTGAGGGTAAGATAATTGGCCTATAATTTTCCATCTTTTGTCTTGATCCTTTCTTGAACAAGGGGGTTACAACAGCCATCTTCCAATCATCCGGGACCTTTCCTGACTCCAGTGACTCTTGAAAGATCTCAACTAATGCCTCTGCTATTTCCTCAGCCACCTCTCTCAGAACTCTAAGGTGTATCCCATCGGGGCCAGGAGATTTATCAATTTTAAGACTTTTTAACTTTTCTAGCACCATCTCTTTCGTAACGGCAACCATACTGAACTCAGCCCCATGACTCCCTTTAATTTTTGGGATATTACTCATATCTTCCACTGTGAAAACTGACGCAAAGTACTTGTTAAGTTCTCCTGCTATTTCCTTATCTCCCATCATTAGGCTTCCTGCATCAGTTTGAAGTGGGTAAAAAATGAGGTCTGCAGATGCTGGAGATCACAGCTGCAAATGTGTTGCTGGTCAAAGCACAGCAGGTTAGGCAGCATCTCAGGAATAGAGAATTCAACGTTTCGAGCCCAATGTCTACTTTTGCCCGTCGTTTGTTTCTTATGTATTGAAAGAAACTTTTACTACCATTTCTAATATTACTGGCTAACCTACCTTCATATTTGATCCTCTCATTTCTTATTACACTCTTTGTTATCCTCTGTTTGTTTTTGTAGCCTTCCCAATCTTCTGATTTCCCACTGTTCTTAGCCACTTTATAGGATCTCTCTTTTTCTTTAATACATTTCCTGACTTCCTTTGTCAGCCATGGTTGTCTAATCCCTCCCTGGATAATCTTTCTTTTCTTGGGGATGAACCTCTGTACAGTGCCCTCAATTATACCCACAAACTCCTGCCATTTTTGCTCTACTGTCTTCCCAGTTAGCCTCTGCTTCCAGTCTATTTTTGTCAGTTCCTCTCTCATGCCCTCATAATTACCTTTATTTAACTGTAACACCATTACATCCGATTTTGCCTTCTCTCTTTCAAACTGCAGACTGAACTCTACCATATTATGATCGCTGCTTCCTAAAGGTTCCCTTACTTTAAGATCTTTTATAGAATCTATTATAATGGACTATTCCCAACAACTAAAGCCAGGCTAATAGGCCTACAATTTCCTTTCTTAGATTAGCCATTTTTTATCCTCTGGGAACATCCCTCACTCCAATGATTCCGTAAAGATCACCACCAATGCTTCTGCAATCTCCTCAGCTATCCCCTTCAGAACTCTGTGCTATAGTCCATCTGATCTGGGTGATTTCATCCACCTTCAGACCTTTCAGCTTCCCCAGCACCTTCTCCTTCATGATGGCTACTGCACTCACTTCTGCCTCTTGATTCACATGAAGTTTTGGTATTCTATTGGTGTCTTTCATTGTGAAAACTGATGCAAAGTACCTATTCAGTTCCTCTGCCATTTCTTTGGTCCACATCACTATTTCTCCAACCTCATTTCCCAGACGCTCAATGTTCACTTTTGCCTCTCGCTTATCTTTTAGCTATCTATCTAAAGATCTCCTGCAATTTTCTTTGATGTTACAAGCTAGCTTATTCTCATGTTTCATCTTCTTCCCTCTTATTGGGTTTTTAGTTCCCTGCTGTTTTTTTTTAAGGTTTCTCAATCCTCTGACTTCCTATTCATCTTCATCACATTGTATGCCTTAGTTTTTGCTTTTGCTGTCCGTGACTTCCCTCACCAGCCTTGTCCACCCTTTAGTATGTTTCTTCTTTCTTGGGATGCATTTCTGCTGTGCCTCCCAAATTACCTCAGAAACCCTTGCTGTTTCTCCTCCATGATCTTCCCTGCTAAGCTCCCCATCTAATCAACTCTGGCCAGCTCCCCCTCATGTCTTTGTAGTTACCTTTACTCAATTGTTAAACTGTTATGTCTGATTCCAGCTTCTCCCTCTCAACAGGATGAATTTGATCATACTATCTATATGATCTATTGTCTATATATTACCTATACCACTTCCTGTTATCAACTTAGTTTCATTTTGTACTGACAAGGCATCTCTGCTCCCTTCGCCCATCTGCCTTTCTTTTCAATAGCGTGCGTCTCCTTGGATGTAAAATTCCCAGCCCTAATCCCCCTTGCAGCCATGTCTCTGTCTTCCCCACAACATCTTACCAGCCAATTTCAATCTGCACTACAAGGTCATTTAGAGTCATAGAGCTATACAGCATGGAAACAGACTCTTCAGTCCAACCCATCCATGCCAACCAGATATCCTAAATAAATCATGTCCCACTTATCACTTTAAACTGTCCCTATTCATATACCCACCCAAATGCCTTTAAATATTGTAATTTACCAGCCTCCACCACTTCCCTCTGGCAGCTCATTCCATACACACATCACCTTTTCAGCGTGAAAGCCCTGAGGTCCCTTTGAATCTTTCCCCACTCACCTTCAACCTATGCTCTCTAGTTTTAGATCCCTCGACCCAGGGAAAGGCCTTGTCTACTCACCTCATCTATTTTATAAACCTCTATAGGGCTTTGTGTACTGCATGCATTGAAGTACACCCTCAGCGTTGACCCACCCCTTCTCATTTGTCCCCTCATCTCCTGTGACTGCGAATAGATTCCTGACCCTTTCCAATATTCTCTGCCCTGCTATTCATTTTAGAAACTTTAATTACCTTGGATGAGCCTCCCCCACTCTAACCTTTTCTATAAATTTCCATGCACTGAACTCCCTAGCTGCTCATATTCCCTCAACAGAATCTCTTGCCTCTCTCCCGATAACACTGGTACCTACGTGGCCTTCAATCTTTCACCTCCCTTGTCACATTCCTCTGCAGCCCAGATGAAGTATCCTGAACCCAGGCACCAGGTAGGTAACACGAGCCTTCAGGACTCTCTATCCTGGCCACAGAGAACAGCGTCTATTCCCCTAACTACATTATTACTGATTATAACCACACCAGTCTTTTCTCTGCTCTCTTGAATGGCTCCCTGTACCATCTTGCAAAACTATCTGCAATTCACCACCATCCCCTCAAGTGACAGTCAACAGTCTTTCAGCAGCCATTCTGCAGCCATAAGGGTGGCACTGCATTGGAAAATATGAACAGCATTCAAGGAATGCACAAAGGTAAAGAGTTCATTGTGTATTGCAGGATGACGATGTTATGCTAAGAACCTGTTGATGACCGTAGAATTCTGGTCAAGTGGACACTATGTTGGGATATTGCAATGGATGGGAAAGTGGAAAATAATGAAGAAATTATACACCTTTCCTGCAGCCCACTCGTCACCTCTCGCCCACTCCAGGATCCCTCTGGGTTGCCTTTTATTTTTTACCTGCTAACCTTTCTCACCAACGCTCCCTCTTTACTTCTCCTTTCCACTCTCAACCTCTCCAACTCACCACTTCCCTCCCACCCCAGCACTTCTGCTCATTGTTTCTCTCCCAGCTGCAGACCCTCCTCCCCCAGCTCCCAGACACTGCCTCGTCCCTAACTGACAACCCTCCTGCTTGCCACCATCCTCACTCACTTTTCTCACCACCCGCCCCCCCCTCGCTCCCACTTGCCCTCCTCTTGCTCATTATTTCTCTGATTCACCACACCCTTCCTGGTCCTTTTGCTCAGCGCTTCTCTCTCACTCACTGGGTCACTCATTCATTCTCTCGGAGGAAGAGATATAGAGAAAAGGAAAGAGGCAGAAAATACAAAAACTTAAACACACGTACCAACAGATTCAAGAGCAGCTTCTTCCCCACTGTTATGAGACATCCGAATGGACCTCTCAGAATTTCTAAATTCTAATGCTGATCTTGCTCTTTGTGCATCTTCTCTACAGTCACAACGTTACATTCTTCACTCTGTTCCATTAGCCGAATGCCCTTCGTATGGTATGATCTACCTGGACTGCATGTAAACGGAACTGTTCACTGCAACTACATACATGTGACAATAACAAATTAAATCAGAGAGGAAAGGAAGAGTGGGCGGGCACGGAGAGCGGGTGGAGGGAGACAGGGGAGGGGGGAGTGGGAGGAGGGAGAGCAGCAGGAGGGAGAGTGGGGGGGGGGAGGGAGGGAGACGGGGAGGGGAGAGCAGGAGAGGGAGACTAGGGGAGGGAGAGTGGGGGGAGGGGAAAGCAGGGAAGGAAGACGAGGAGGGGGAGCAGGGGGAGGGAGATGGGGGAGGGAGACGGGGGAGAGAGGGCGGGGGGAGGTGGAGCAGGGGGAGGGGGAGGAGGAGCAGGGGAGGAAGACGGGAAGGGGGAGCAGGGGGAGGGGGAGACGGGGCGAGGGAGGGAGGGCGGGGGGAGGTGGAGCAGGGGGAGGGAAAGAGGGCAGGGGGAGGGGGAGCGGGGCGAGGGAGAAAGAGCGGGGGTGAAGACGGGGGAGGGGGAGCGGGGGGGGTGAAGGGAGAATGGGAGGAGAGAGCGGGGGAGCCAGGGAAAGGACAGGAGAGAGAGCGGGGGAGTGGGGGGGGGGGGCGGGGGGGGGGGGGGGGGGGGGGAGAGGAGAGGAGAGGAGAGGAGGAAGAAAATACAGAAAAACAGTAAGAAAGAAATCATAATTTGGTATTATGATGCATGTAATTTCAAGGCCGAATGTATAATAAGTGCTTTGAGTAAAGAACTGCTTGCTGTAACCATACTAGAATTGTAAAGCTTGATACAGTAACTGAGTTCTTCAAGTGACTGGTGAACTCAGTAAAACTACATAGCCATATAATCATATGGAATTAAACCACACGATTTAATAGTGCACACATGTTGGATTGTGTAACATGACCTTGTTAAAGACACAGATCTGATCTTGGATATTACAACTGATGACTGCTTGAAATAACAAGGCAGAATACTGATGTTTATAAAAATGGATCTGTGCTAAACTAAACTGTTGAAAGAGCAGTGAGCCTTCAGCAGTTTCTCCAGCCAGACAGGTTCAAGGTGAAACCTGGAGACAGCAGTATCTCCGACTGACACAACTCAAACTCTGAAGGAAATGAATCGAATGGAAAGCACACCGAGAGTGAATCCATCAGCTACATTCAGAGAGAGTGTAATGGATTAAGAATTGTGTCAAAGGCAAAATGCAAGGAATAAATTGAAGTTTGGAGAAGGCAATGTGTGAGATTTGCAGCATGAACTGATCAGATCAGTCTCTTCCCAATTCCACTGTCCACCTAAACATCCTACCACACTGCATCAATGCTGAAGTAGCACTCATGTTCTCTGGAATAGTTTATGACTGACATGCCATTCATCTCACAGCAGTAACTTAACATGAATATTTCAGATAGTCAGGATATTGCTTTTTTGTTACCAAAACACTGCATAATGACAACAGGTCGACTAAAGGGTCAAAGTCCCACCCTTCACAGAAGCCTTGGGAATGAATCTACACCTTACAGGAATTACTTACTCCTTCATGTCTTTGACAAGTTCTGCAAAGCACTAAAAACTGAAGTTACTAATGCAATGGCCCTCCGCATTTTTAATATAATCAGATTCAAAAGTCTGATTTTCTTTACTATCAATGGCCATTTGTTAGCGAGATTGGAATTGTCTATAGAAAGGGAAATAGCTGATAATTGCTCACATCTTGTAAAGTTTGAAACTGGAAGCAGGTGCTGAGTATGAATTGCTGGGTCCTGGCTGATGAAAGAGTTGCTTGATGCTGTCATTGGGGGGGGGGGTTATGACAGCATTTCACCATTCAAGTCACATCCCCATTTCTTTCTTCGTCTGTTCTTTCTTCTCCCAAGTGGGCATTTAAAAGCCATCTTAGAGAATGGAATCAAAGCATTGCTTTTCAGAATATTCTTGTTAAGAGAGAATTCAAAGTCAGCGCAGTTAAACTCCCAGAACTGAGCTAACTGCTGTAAACTTTAGCCATACTTCTGTAATTCTTTTTTAATTTCAAAAATATGCTTTATTCATAAAACACCTTTATATACATATCTAGTCCCTAAAGCAGTTTGATTCTGTACAGTAACATATGAAGAAACAAATATTAGACTTTGGCTCTATCCAACAAACAAACCAAAGGCATTTCTTATTTGTATATGACTATATTTCCATATTTGAGACATGGTCAAGTAACTGAACACACCTCAATTTAACTTTGGCAGAAAGGCCTTAGACAGTGGTCTTTCCCCACTGTGCCTCAGTGGCAGCTAGCCCAAGCTTTAGGGTGATCCTCAGCCTGTAGTCCTGGACCTTGGAATGTGCCAGTCTGTAATCCCTTGTTCTGGGAGACCTGCAGGTTTTGGGCTGACCAAACAGCATCTTTCACAGAGTCGATGGTCCTTCAGGAACCGTTGATGTTGGCCAACCAGGGAACAGACCGTGCAGCACAGAGTCCCACATAACAGAGCTGCTCAGGATGAACCTCGACAAAAATCACAGCAGACTTCCTTGGCAAAGGCACATTCCGACAGGAGATGTGTGACAGGCCAGACCTGTATCACATACAGCACAGAGAGAGATTCAGCCTCACACCTGAGGACCAGGAAGGGAGAGGGAGTGGTGCTCCTAAAAGCCCAGTCCTTGCCCCACCTTGGCGATGCACTCCTTGCAAGTTTTTATGCATGTTGTGGCCCCTCTGATCCATACTTCTAGCACCTTCCGTTAATCTGCCCTGATGGTGAAGGGGATAAAGGATGGTCAGCTCAGTTCTCAAAGCACACAGCCTCACTCTTGCCTTCATTTATCTTGGCTATCAAGGCCAGTTCAAATTGGTCACACATGCTCATGGGTCTTTGCACTGAGAGCAAATCTGAGCAGAAAGCAGTGATGTCATCCATATACATGGAGGCTTTGATCTGCAGGTCTCCACTGCCTGGAACAGTCACCCCTCTCAGGCTCACATCCTTCCTGATGGACTCAGCAAAAAGCTCTATATAACACACTAAGAAAAAAGGGAGAGAGTGGACAGCCCTGCCTGACCAGGAAGCTTTCCGATTACCACCCAACAATTGAGAGTGCACTAACAATGTTGGTGTTGAGCAGTCAGATGCAATTGCAGATTCCTTCCCCAAAGCCCATTCTGGAAAGCACATCCCACATACAGGCGGTATCTATCGAAGGCCTTTTCTTGGTCAAATGTGATGAGGCAGGCATCCATCCCTCCACCCCATCCTGCCCCTAGGTGATCATATTCCAGAGGAACACGAGGGTCTCAAACATCATCCTGCCCAATACAACACAGTCACGGCAAATCACCAATCACTGAACACACCTGGCCCAGTTGGCGATGACCTTAGACAGGATTTTGGAATCCGCATTCAGCACAGAATATGGTCACCAATTTCTGATTTCCTCCCTCTCCACTTGTAGATGAGGGTGATGAGACCTTTCCTCATGGATTTGCACATGCTCTCTGCCGGAAGCATACTTTCATGTATCTCCAGCAGATCCTGGCGAATCGAGCCCCACAGAGTAGAATACAAGTTAGTCAGTAAGCCAGGAGCTTTATTCTTTTCTAAGGACTTGAGGGCCTTTGTCAGCTCCTCTGGCTGGTCCAACCTCTCCTGCTTGTTAAGGATAGGAATAACTGGGAGGAGTGCCGCCTGTGAGCATCATGTCATGAAGTCCGGCATAAAAGCATTTGCGATTCTTCAGGAGGTCAGACTGAGACGATATTACTGAACTGCCATCTTCTTTCAGGCTGCTGAGCACAGAGCTCTCCCTGTGTACCTTTCAGAAGAAGAAATGTGAGCACATCGCATCCTGCTCCATGGCGCAGACCCTGGACTAGAAGGTTATCTTGGAGACCTCAGAGGCAAAACAGTGAGGCTTGCTGGCTCTTTACCTCCTGGAGATCCTCTATGACATTGGCCCCTATTGTCTGCAGCTGGAGTAGGTTCTGCATACTTTTCTGGACTTTGGACAGTTTTCTCTCTCTCAGTTTCTGAACACCTTTAGAGGATAAAGAACCTCTTGACGTTCTTCTTGACTGTTTCCCACCAGTCTGATGGAGACCTGACGTTTATGATTCAATGCAAGTCTAGCCAACTAAAAAAAAACACCAACAGCCTGCTTTCATTTTCAATCCAAGAAGTCGAGTCCCATAGAGATAAACAACTCTGCTGTACTTATTAGTGAATAATTTCCTCGCTACTCAATTTAACAGAGGGAAAAAAAAAATCACAGGAAGAAAAATGGGATTCTAACGCTGGGGTACCAATTTAAGTCAACTGAAGGTTTGCATCAATAATTTATACTTGTGGGATCTGGTTCACAAACAAAATAGCTTGCCATTTCAAGAAACCACCTTGCTTCACGCTACCATTTCCATCCTTGTCCTGTAAGAACATTACAATGCTACAAGTATGTCACTAAAGCAAGCTAGAGGAACACCACCTCCTCCTTAGGGACTTTATTGCAATGAGACAAAATATTGATTTTCACAACTTCAGCGTATGACATTTGCCTTTTATTGTTCTTACCTTCCCGCCGGCCCCTGGGGTCTCTGGTTTGTCTTGTTGGCTTTTCTCTCAGTGGAACGGAGGCTTCTCATCTTCACAGCTAACATTTCCACATCTATCACTCCCTTACCACCATTGCACTGCCCTTGCTGTGACCATCCTCACAATCTGATCCACTCGGACATCCTTTGCCTGTGTCTATTACATTGAAAAAAAAACACCATTCTCCAACTCCATACAAGAATCGCACAGGATCGAAACATTAATTGTTTCTCTCTACGCAGATGATGTTGGAATTGCTGAGTTTCTCCAGCACTTTATGTTTTTATTTTATATGAAAGACAGTGGCATCTGACAAATTAAGGTGTTTGTTTGTATAGTGACTTTTTTTTAAAAATGGATAATAATTATTGTGGGTATTTGTGGATTCTTCTAATTCTGCTTCTGTGCAAGTCCAAATGTCTTGTGTGTCAACACGAATACACAACATAATGTTGCCTGAATCACCTCATAAAGAAGTCAGTGAGAATGAAAAGTAAATCCTGAAAACTAAAAACTCACCTTTAAAAATTAAACAGCAGCCCTAATAGGAATTGTCATGTAAATAAGATGAAGCATTTTATGACCTGGTAAGAGTTCTTGAGGCAGCTTGCTGCCATTAGGCCTTTGTGTTTTATCACGTGATCAGTGGTAGAGAGTACATCTGTGTAACAGGCACTGTTCTTAGGTAACAAGAAAGTTTATTGCATGGTTTAAAAAAAAGTATGATTACACCTGGTCAAATATAACTATTAGGGCACTGGGGAGCTGTTACAGATCCATCTGTCCCCTCTGAAATCTCCAGGAGACCTCCTTGTTTCCAGCTACAGACTGTGTGTTACATCAGTCAAACGAGTGAAGCCATTGCCATGAACATTAAACTCTTCAGAACCATTACACTACATCATGAAAAGAGTTGTCCCAAGCATGTTCAATCACCCTGGCAGAAACCTTGAAGAAATAGCGCCAACTGCATTTATACCATTTCTCTCAAGATTCTGTGGATGCTCCTAAATTGGAAGAGATAACTGGGGAAAAAAAACCCAAAAACACAAGTTGTTGTAAACTCAACAGATCTGACAGCATCTGTGGAGAGAAATTAGAGTTAACGTTTCGGCTCGAGTGATCCCTCCTCAGACCTGCTGAACTTTTCCAGCAATTTCTGTTTTTGTTTCTGACTTACAACAGCTGCAGTTCTTTCATGTTTTATTTGGGAAAAACATGTTAATTCAGTATGGAATTGGCAAAAGGTTATTCATATCAAAGTGAACGACACAAAGGATTTCACTGCTGGGAGCAAACTGCTCTGACTGAGTCTGATCATCAGATTTCAGTAACAGCCATCCCAATAAACCCCAGAAGGTGCAGCAATAGCTCAAAGTCATGTTTCTGCTATGGCTCAGGTTTAACATTCAAGTCCACAGAGGGATAGAACCAATTTTGCATCTTTTCTTATGGGTCACCTTGAAAGCAATTATTGTGAACGAGGCTATCTATCTATCCCTTTAGATAATATATGATGGATAGTATTAGGATCAGAGGGACAGGAATTAACTGACTTGGAGGCCCAGTCAGTCAGTCAGTCATTCTTACACACTTACTAGGCCAGACGTTTAAACAAAACAAACTTCCATTGGATGCATCAATTCGCAGTCTTGGGGTAGCAGGTTATAGCAAATACCAGTGCCAAATTTAGTTTAAATCACTTCGTTTTATTAAAAGGATGTCATAATATTTTTCCCCCACGAGTATACTTGTAAATTAGCTCATTTTACATAAAAGGAACTTGACAAATGCTAATCTGGCAGCAGTTAAATGAAGCTTTATAGATAAAAGCAACCTTCTTTAGCCTGAAAGCATCAACACATTCAATGTCACGATTATGAACTTCAAAGCTCAGTGTCACAGGCTTGGCAATATGCATAAGCAAATCTATTCCTAGATCAACAACTCTTCAGTGTGCTGCACACTGCAAAATGCATCACATTCACTTTCAAGCCATAGAATGGTTAACCATTTAGCATCTCTTGTCAACAGAGTCAATGATGCACTAGAAAACAAAATATAAATGTCACCTCAAAGCAAGGTAGAAAGAAACAGTTTTTATCTGTACAGGTAGTTCTTTTATAGAGTCATAGAGATGTACAGCATGGAAACAGACCCTTCCAGTTCTATTTGTCCATGCCAACCAAATATCCTAACCTAATCTAGTTCCATTTGCCAGCACTTGGCCCGTATCTTCTAAACCCTTCCTGTTCATATACTCATCCAGATGCCTTTTAAATGTTGCAATTGTGCCAAACTCCACCACATCCTCTGGCAGCTCATTCTAAACATGCACCACCCTCTGCATGAAAAAGTTGCCCCTTAGGTCTCTTTTATATCTTTCCACTTTCACCCTAAAGCTATGCCCTCTAGTTCTGGATTCTCCCCACCCCAGGGAAAAGAACCTGTCTATTTACCCTATCCATGCCCCTCATGACTTTATAAACCTCTATAAAGTCACTCCTCAGCCTCCAACACTCCAGGGAAAACAGCCCCAGCCTATTCAGCCTCTCCATGTAGCTCAAATCCTCCAACCCTGGCAACATCCATGTAAATCTTTTCTGAACCCTTTCAAGTCTCACAACATCCATCCGATAGGAAGGAGACCAGAATTGCGCGCAATATTCCAACAGTGGCCTAACCATTATCCTGTACAGCCGCAACATGACCTCCCAACTCCTGTACTCAATACTCTGACCAATAAAAGAAAGCATACCAAACACCGCCTTCACTATCCTATCTACCTGCAACTGGACTTCTATAACACGATGGTTGCATTCTTGTGCAATACCACATTATAGAAAAATCACACTCCAGAAACAATGCTTAAAGTGTTGGTGATGTAATCTCATTAAAGCCAACATACATTTTAACAATTCACACTTGAGAAACAGTGTCCCCAATTCATCAATTGCATTACTGTGAATTCTCATTAACGAAACACACGTTATAGCAGAACGACCTGTATCGGTAAAATTGCTCCAGCTGTCCACATTTCCAGATAAGATTTAATATTGTTGACATCTCAATTTTACAGTTAAGTCATGCCCAAAAACATGGAGAGATCAAGAGAATGATTTTCCAAAAACAAATCCTCTTTTTAAAACATGGACTCTTTCCAGACTTGCAATAGCTGTTACCAACAGATGTTTTTTACAGAAATTTCCAGTGAACAAAATCTAGCTCATCAGCCTCCTGGAATTTCACACTTTGCATTTCAGTCAAACCAATTGGGAGGACCATGCTCCAAATGTCGACTCTCCTGCTCCTCGGATGCTGTCTGACCAGCTCTGCTTTTCTGGCGCTACACTTATTGACTCAGGCAATGAGCTATCAATCTCAGCTCCAAACAAACTCATTATGCCTCAGATGGTGCCAATTGTTATCTCCCATAACAATAAGAGATACCAAAATCATCTTGTGAACTGAATTGACTCAAGAGGACATTTGATTGAAACTGTTGATTTTTGAATAACTTTAGTATACAGTTTTGAGCTGTTTCCTCAGACTATTTTTTAACACTAGAACAGGGAAGCAGCAGCTCCAAGCTCAGCTAAAAGCCTGTCTCAAATCTTGACTTCTCTCAAAACCCAAATTCCAAACAAAATTCAGTGTTTCACCTGAAACATGAACTAATTCCCATATTGTTATACATTCAACTGCATCTGAGAAACTACGAAAGAAAATTCCGCCAGAACAGCCAACTGCAGAAACTTTCACTGGACAACAACTTACTGATCTCTCAGTCACGTGAATTCATGCTTTTTTTTAAAGACTGTTATTCACCATTGTAACTTCCGTTCGTTTCTCGTATGCTGGGGTGCATTCTGTGTTTCTTCATAAACACGGAAAGAAATAAAAAGTAAGAAACAAATTCAAAACTAATCTCGGTTACGGGCAAAAAGGGAAGGTCCATAAAATAATTAAATTAACCCCTCCCTCTTTCACATGACAGACATCCAATCAGAGACAGTTAGACAAACATTTCTGAAAGTAACAGAGGACAGTATTCCAAAGTGGACCCAGAGGGAAATAATCCTAGAAAATGCGACAAAATTAGCTGAGATTATAGAAATACAATTAAGTCTGAAAGAAAAGTGTGTAATATCCTGTCACCAATTACTTTGCTTACATTTCTTGATTTCTTCCTTAAGAATGATCAGATTCTCTCCTGAAAGGCTTGCAGTTCCAATTATTTCAGAATTTCTCACATGTTTTCACATTCATTTGCACTCTCTCATGCTTCTCTTTTGCACCTCAAGTTTATTTACATTTTCACAGTATCACAGAAACCCTACCATGTGGAAGCAGGCCATTCAGTCCATCGAGTCCACATTGACCCTCTGAAGAACATCCCACCAAGACCCATCCCCCTCCCCGACCCCTGCATTTCCCATTGCTAATCTACTTAGCCTGCACATCCTTGGACACTATGGGCATTTCAGCCTGGCTAATCTACCCAACCTGCACATCTTTGGACTGTGGGAGGGAACTAAAGTCCTTGCAGGAGACGCACGCAGACACAGGGAGAGTATGCAAACTCCACACAGACAGTCACCTAAGAGTGCGTCCCTGGCACTCTGAGGCAGCTGAGCGAACCACTAAATCACTGTGCTGTCTTTGATTTTCTGAGAACAAAAGGTGACATCAAACACTTATTTTCAGATGCATTTTCAAAAGTACCAACTGTTAATTGCATTTTTTAAATATTCATAATTTGCCACAGCATGAAAGTGACTAAATTAGCATATTCTCTAGTCACAGAGATTGGTGGTTCAACCAGAACTTCTATTTCTCTACTTTTCTAATTTACTCTTATGATCTGTAAACCTGGACTTTTCACTTCTTTATTTTCCAAAATTGATTTCCCTAAGAACTTGTACTGAAGTATCTGTACCTAGGTACCTTGTACCTCAGATGGCATCGTTAGTGACAACTTGTAAACTTTTCACTGTACACATTTGAGGACATGTGACAATAAATCTAATTCAATACAATTCAACTTATGGCACGTTGTATGGACAGCTCTTCAATATAGCAGGAGTGCTACTTTGTTGGGTGTGCTGCTTTGCAAAGAGATGTTAAACTTTCTGGTTATTTTGATGAATGCAAAAGGTCCCATGCTATTTAAAGAAGAGCTTGAAATTCTCCCAGGACCCTCGACAACATTCAATTCTCAAACAAAGTAAATAAATCGGTAATTTCCCTCCTATGCTGTAAGTGGGACCTTGCTCTATACAAACTAGCTGTCACATTGGCCCAAACAAAATACTGACTACAGTTTATAAATATCGCATCAGGTATGAACTGCTTTAGAACATTCTGATGAGGTGAAAGGCTCTACTTAAATGGAAAATATTACACTGTAAAGGCTAAACGAGTGTGCAAATGAATTTTTCTGTTGGAAAAGAAAGAATATACACGTTGGGAGGAAGAACAGAGAAGAATAGCAATTAAACTGAAATAGACTGCAGCCTTATCTGGTGCACAGGGTCCGAGTGTCCTTTACATAAATCACAAAATGTTAACAAGCATCTGGAAGGAAAGGGGCTGCTGATGCATAAGAACACTACCATTTGTAATTCCATATCCAAGCAAAACACAATCCTGACTGAAAAATACAACCATTCCTTCACAGTCACTGGATCGAAACCTGGAACTTCCATCCTCACAGTTGTGGATATACCTACATGAAATAAACTACAGGTGACTGAAGAAGGACATTCACCTCCACCTCCTCAAAGGTGATTAGGGACGAGTAACAAATGCTGCCCTAGCCAGTAATAGCTACATCCTATAAAAGAAGTACAGCGAATATTTGAAAGGCAAATGAGTTGCTGGGCCTGACAGCAAGGGGTGTGAAATATAAAAGTGGGAGTGTGTTTTGCAATAACTGCGTACAGCATCGTTGACACGGTGCTTAAAGTACTGTGCGCAGCTTTGACCTCCTTATTTAAAAAGGAGGGATATTCACCCATTAGAGGTAAAACTGGAGAAGGTTTCCTGAGTTGATGGTGGGCTATGCTGTTGTGTGATTTTTAAACTTTGTCCACCCCAGTCCAACACTGGAACCTCCGTATGATGTCTGGAATGAAAGAGTTTTTCTTATGGGGAAAAAAGTGTTGAGCAGTTTGGGCCGACACGCACTGGATATTAGAAGAGTCAAAGGTGATCTTATTGAAAGAAAAGAGATAGTGAGGGGACCTAGGGTAGTTGCTGAAAAAAACGTTCCCCTCATGGAAGACTAGAACTGAGAGCAGAGTTTCACACTAAGAGGCCTGATTTTAGCTACCAGATTGATAGCTCCATGATTCATCAGACTTGCCATGGCTGAAAGGTACTTGCGATTTTCATGCAATCGAAGGTTGGAGGATCTGAGCTATAGGGAGAGGCTGACTGGTCTGGGGCTGTTTTCCCTGGAGCGTCGGAGGCTGAGGGATGACCTTATAAAGGTTTATAAAATCATGAGGGGCATGGATAGGATAAATAGACAAAATCTTTTCCCTGAGGTGGGGAATCCAGAACTAGAGGGCATAGGTTCAGGGTGAGAGGGGAAAGATATAAAAGGGGCCTAAGGGGCAACGTTTTCTCACAGAGGGTGGTACGTGTATGGAATGAGCTGCCAGAGGAAGTGGTGGAGGCTGGTACAATTGCAACATTTAAAAGGCATGTGGATGGGTATATGAATAGGAAGGGTTTTTGCAAGGTCTGTGAAGGTTTGTAGCTCAGGTTGAGGTTTAGGGTGTAGGTTTGCTCACTGAGCTGTAGGTTTGATATTCAGACGTTTCATTACCTGGCTAGGTAACATCATCAGTGGTGACCTCCAAGTGAAGCGAAGCTGTTGTCTCCTGCTTTCTATTTATATCTTTCTCCTGGATGGGGTTCCTGGGGTTTGTGATGATGTCATTTCCTGTTCGTTTTCTGAGGGATTGATAGATGGCATCTAGATCTATGCGTTTGTTCATGGCGTTGTGGGTGGAATGCCAAGCCTCTAGGAATTCTCTGGCATGTCTTTGCTTAGCCTGTCCCAGGATAGATATGTTGTCCCAGTCAAAATGGTGGCTTTTTCATCCGTGTGTAGGGCTACGAGGGAGAGGGGGTCGTGAAGGGGTTAGAGGAATATGGGCCAAGTGCTGGCAAATGAGACTAGATTAATTTAGGATATCTGGTCAGCATGGATGAGTAGGAACAAAGTATCTGTTTCTGTGCTATACATCTCTATGAGTCTATGACTGAGTACTGATAGCATTCGGCCCACTGATCCCAGTAGCTCCAAACAGATAGTCAGAGGTGGACAAGTGCCAAGGAAGGATGTTGAGAAGGACCTACTTTGGTTCTCATTTTGGAACCTCATTCCAATAATTTTAGAATGTGTTATGCCCTTTAGTCCTCTCACCCCTCATGCTTCACTCATCCTCATTCACCAAGATGATGCATCAGAGATTCCACGCCATTCCCATAGCCACTAACCTCACATTCACCAGGGGCACACCTGAAGAGCCATGGGAGATGGGAAAAAAACCAACATTCCAATAGAGCTCACATTCCTACACACCACATGGCAAAAGAAATTCCCATTCATTCAATCCACTCAGAGCTTTTAGATCTCAGGTGGTTAATCTCTGGAAACAAACAAACAAATTTCTATTCAGAATCAACCACTTTAAACTGTCAATCAAATAATGATCCAGAATCCCTTTCTGGCATAATTGTGGCTTTTGAAACTCAGCTAAGCATTCTGAATATTATTAGCCCATCTGTAAATGTCAACAAAGGGCTCTGTAGAAATTATAGTAATTATTTTTATTTCTAATTTCTGCCTGTTAATCAAAGTAGTACAAGAGGTCTTTTTAAGCTCTCACTTGTAACAGCTGTACATGCATTTAAAAATGTAATAAACAGGCATTTACAAAGTCTTCAGATCATATCAGACAGGCAGATATTATCCTCAATAATCAAGAACGTTTACATTCACTCATGGCTCCCAAACTACTGCTTAAGACTTCTCAATCAGCCCAAATGGTTCAAATGGTCCTACTGAGAGTGCATTTCCTGTCTGTGAAACAATTCCCTGTTCACAGAGAGGGTGGGACTTCTGAATATGGGTCATGCCCAGCATTTTTAAAGGTCTGTGCAGTCTTCCCAATTTTGAGATAATCCATTTAAGTTGAAGGTTAGGAGGAATATCTTCACTTGACGCATTGCTCATCTTTCAAACTCTCTCCCCATGACAGCCACCTGCAGGCTGGCCCTATGAATATATTCAAGCCTGAGTTAGACAGACATTTGATCGACAAGTGAACCAGAAGCTGTGGGGACCACCAGGAGGTAATGCTGAGGCCACAAACAGAGCAGCCACGACTTAATGGAACGGTCCAAACAGTTGACTCCTGTTCCTAATTCTTATGTTCTTATTACTGAGGCAAGCCAAATGTACTTTTGATGCAGAATTCTAAAGTCATCAATGTAACGTGTTAAATTTTGAATTTTCAGAAGATTCTCAAGGCCTCAAACTGACAACATCGGTAGAATTTTAGCAGCTGTGTGACTACAGTGGCCAAGGTAAGCTGGAGTGAGAATGGTAATTCCTTTGATTACACATGACTCACAATCACTGGTAACCTTCCTACATGAAACATGTGGGTAGACGACATCCACAAATGAGAAACTACACACAAAGGAATAACAATCAGTTTATGATACTCCATGTTAGTTAATCTCTAGAATGATCACAGCCAAAAACTAATGGGTTTCATGTAACTCAGACACCAGCTGTGGTGTAATTTGGCTGCCCCATTTATATATAGTTCTTCTAAATATTAGGCTGTTTTTAGAGCAATTAAATTAAATTTTAAAATATAGCCAACAGGCTATCGACAATGTGACTCTATTTATATTTAGCAAAGTATGCTTTATAATCTATTTCCTTAAATGGACTTAGAAAACTAACACTACACAGCACACATAAAGATGGTCTATGTGGACAGTATGGCTGCATCTTGCATGCCAGCTGTCTAAGAATTACAATACCATTTATTATAGAACACTATGTTACAGCTTCATGAAATAATATTTCCAGAACTGATTTATACAGTATGAAAGCAAATATATGGACTGTGAACAAACCAATGTTTCCAAATATTCAAGTTAACTCACATGCTGCCAACAATTTTTTTCCTCTGTGAACGCCAAGAGATTTTTAGGCCCAAGGTCTATTTTTAAAGGTTTGCAGTTTAGATAGCAAGGGAACTAATTCTTATCCTAGTTTAATGACTGTCTCACAGACAGCTACTGTTTAGAACAGTATCCGAGTAAAGTACATGAAACTGAAGAGAAAGTTAAGTTACTGCAATGGAAAATGAACCAGCTTTTGTACTGCGTAAGAGCAAACTCCATTGGGAGCTGCAGTGTTTGTCTTACATTTGGGAATGACTCTATCCCCAGTAGTGTTAGGATCTGCTCATCATCCAGCCAAATGATGAAATATTTATTTCAGTCTTGAGATCCAGCACTTCTATCCGTTGGTATCAACGGATTTGTTGAGCATTTTGGAATTTTCTTTTTGAGATTTCCTGTAGTTCTCTTTATGAGGAAGACCCTGCTTAGGGTGGGTCGTGAAAGGATGAACTGATTGACCTTGCAACCTAAGGTAGTGCTTATTTTGGAGACTAAGAATGAGAAGAATTTAAATAATCTGAGCTCACACTTGTCCAAACAGCATATGTGAAATTAATTCAAGTAAATTTGTCCGTTCTAAGACCTAACAATTACTCCATTGTCAAAATAAAAGATTATGATTCAATGGCAGTCTTAAATGGCCCTTACAGTCAATGATGATGAATATAATTTACAAACTGAGCTCTGTTGTAATATTTGGGTGGAACATCTAACCTGAGGAAGCCGGATGGAGCACTCAATCGTGTAGTCTTCAAAAGGTAAGGCACTGAATTGTACAAAGAGACAGCTTGGATGGTGGACAGTCAGCCCATCTGAAAGAGTGATCCAATTGGTCCACTGCTCCTTTTCTTTCCTAATGGCCCTAAGCAGGAGATAATGGCATTTTCCTTTCCTTCTCATTTATCCAAGTTCATTTTGAAAGTTATTATCAAATCTATGTCACTGTCATTTCATGCAATGTATTCCAGTTCAAAACAACTAGCTTTTTCTCTCATGTCCCCTCTAGCTCTTTTGTTAATTAACTTAAATTTATGTCCTCTGATTATCACTGCTTCCACTGCATATGACTTTAAAGGCAGGATTCAAATATACGTTTTCATTGTTGTTGATACGCCTTGAAGACTACCATCTGCATAAATTCTTCAAGGCAAAATCTGGTGAATTTTCAGCAGCTTCTTTCAGACAACTCACTGGAAATGGAGGGGTCACAAACAGTCCCATCCTCAACGATGGAAGAACCCAGTGCATCAGCGCAGAAGATAAAGTTGAAACATTCACAACAATTTTCAGCTCGAAGTGCCGAGTGAATGATCCACACAGTCTCCTCCAATAGGCCCAGCATCACAGATGCCAGGTTTCAGTCAATTTGCATCACTCCGCGTGACATCAAGAAGTAGCTGGAGGCACAGGATACTGCAAAGGCTGCAGGCTCTGACAAGATTCCAGCAACAATACTGAAGACATGCTCCAGAACTTTCCGCTCTCCTGGCCAAGCTACAACACTGACACCTACCTGATGATGTCAAAAATTGCCCATGTATGTTCTGTACACAAGAAGCAGGACAAATCCAACCTGACCAATTACCGCCTCATCAATCTACTCTCGATCATCTGTAAAGGGGTCATTAACAGTGCTGTCAAGCAGTATCATCTCAGCAATAACCTGCCCAGTGACACCTAGTTTGGATCCGACCAGGGCCACTCAGCTCCTGATCTCATTTTGGTTCAAACATGGAGAAAAGAGCTGAATTCTAGAGGTGAGGTGAGAGTGACAGCCCTTAATATCAAAGCCTCACATGACCAAGTATGGCATAAAGGGGCCCTAGCAAAACTTAATCAATGGGAATCAGTGAGCAGACTCACCCCTGGTGGAGTCATACCATGCACATAGGCAGATGGTTCTGAGTGTTTGTGGTCAGTTATCTCAGGTCCAGGACATCTCTGCAGAAGCTCCTCAGGGCAGTGTCCTCGGCCCAACCATCTTCAGCTGCTTCATCAATGACCTTCCCTCCATCATAAGGCCAGAAGTGGGGATGTTCATCGATGACTGCACAATGTTCAGCAGCAATCGCGACTCCTCAGACACTGAAGCAGTGTTCAAAAGCAATAAAATCCGGACAGTGGCAAGTAACATTTGTGCTACACAAATGCCAGGCTATGACCATCACCAATAAGGGACAATCTAACCAACACACCTTGACATTCAATTGTATTACCATTAATGAATTTCCCACAATCAACTTTCTGGGGGGTTATCACTGATCATGAAGCCAATTCACCATAGAAATACGGTAGCTACAAGAGCAGGTCGGAGGCTAATGATGCCAGCAGAGAGAAACTCCTGATTCCCGAAAGCCTGCCCACCACTAAGGCACAAGTCAGGACTGTGATAGAATTACCCCCAACTCTAGAAGCTTGACACAAGCAGCTTACTTGACTGGCACCACATCCACAAACATCTACTCTCTCCTCTACCAATGCTCAGGTGCAGCAGTGTGTACTCTTTACAAGATGCACTGCAGAAATGAACCAAACGATATTAGACAGCATCTTCCAAACCCTCAACCACTTCCATTTCGAAGATTAAGGGCAGTAGATACACCACTACCTGCAACTTTTGCATCAATGTTTACTGTGGAGAAGGATATGGAAGATAAAAAATGTAGGGAAATAAATAACAGCATCTTGAAAAATGCCCATATTACAGAGACTCTGAGTGTCTTAAAATGCATAAAGGTGGATGAATCCCTGGGACGTAGTCAGGTGTACCCTAGAACTCTGTGGGAAGCTAGGGAAGTGATTGCTTGGCCCCTTACTGAGATATTTGTATCATCGATAGTCACAAGTGAGGTACCAGAAGACTGGAGGTTGGCTAACGTGGTGCCATTATTTAAGAAAGGTGGTAAGGAAAAGCCAGGGAACTATATACTGGTGAGTCTGACATTGGTGGTGGGCAAGTTGTTGGAGGGAATCCTGCGGGACATGTATCTGGAAAGGCAAGGACTGAATAGGGATAGTTAACAAGGCCTTATGCATGGCAAATCATGTCTCACAAACTTGATTGAATTTTTTGAAGAAGTAACAAAGAGGATTGATGAGGGCAGAGCAGAGCACATGATCTACACGGAGTTCAGTAAGACTGGAGGCCTGTGACCATCAGTGTACCACAAGGATCAGTGCTGTGTGCACTGCTTTTCATCATTTATATAAACTATTTAGATGTGAACGTAGGAGGTTTAGTTGGTAAGTTTGCAGATGACACCAGAATTGAAGGTGTAGTGGACAGCCAAGAAGGTTACATCAGAGTACAATAGGACCTTCATCAGATGGGCCAATGGGCTGAGGAGTGATAGATGGAGTCTAATTTACATAAATATGAGGTGCTGCACTTTGTTAAGGCAAATCAGAGCAAGACATATACACTTAATGGTAAGGTCCCAAGATTGTTGTTGAACAGAGACCTTGGAGTACAGGTTCATAGCTCCAGGTAAACAGGGTAGTGAAGGCAGCATTTGGTATGCTTTCCTTTGTTGGTCAGAGTATTGAGTACAGGAGTTGGGAGGTCTTGTTGGTTAGGCACCTTTTGGAATATTGCGTGCAATTCTGGTGTCCCTGCTATAGGAAGGATGCTGTGAAACTTGAAAGGGTTCAGAAAAGATTTACAAGGGTGTTGCCAGGGTTACAGGGTTTGCGCTTTAGGGAGAGGCTGAATAAGTTGGGGCTGTTTTCCCTGGAGCGTTGGAGGCTGAGGGGTGAACTTAAAGAGTTCAGATATAAAATCACGGATCAGGTGAATACTCAAGGTCTTTTCCCCAGGTTGGGGGCGTCCAGCACTAGAGGGCATAGGTTTAGGGTGAGACGCGAAAGATATAAAAGAGACCTAAGGGGCAACTTTTTCTTGCAAATGAAATGAAGTGGTGGAGGCTGGTATAATTACAACATTTCAAAGGCATCTGGATGGATATATGAATAAGAAGGGTGTGGAGGGATACGGGCTAAATGGGACTAGATTAATTTAGGATATCTGGTCAGCGCAGACAAGTTGGATCAATGGGTCTGTTGTCATGCTGTACAGCTCTATGACTAAGTATCCCTTCAAGATGCCCACCACCCTGACTTGGAAGTATATTATGCTCTTTCACTAACACGGAGTCAAAATTCTGGAATTCCTTCCCTCAGGGCTTTGTGGGTCAATCTACAGCACATGGTCTACTGCAGGTCAAGTAGACAGTTCACTACCCCCTTCTCAAGGGCAACATCGAAGTAAGCAACATGGGAGGAACATGATATCCATCTGAGCATTGACAGACTATAGCCTGTTCCTAGTGTGGAATGTGTGGTGCTGGAGAAGCATAGCAGGTCAGGCAGCATCCAAGGAGCAGGAGAACGGACGTTTCGAGCAAAAGCCCTTCATCAGGAATGGTTACCATTGACCATAAACTCAATTCACTATAGAAATATAGTAGCTACAAGAGCAGGTCAGAGGCTATGAAACTTGCAGCAACTAACTCCACTTTCTGGATGAAGGGCTTTTGCCAGCGACTCTCCTGCTCCTCAAATGCTGCCTGACCAGCTGTGCTTTTCCAGCACCACACTCTCGACTCTAATCTCCAGCATCTGCAGCCATCCCTTTTGCTGAGGACCAGTTCCTACCCTAGGAACAAAGAGTAAATACTTCCTGCTCAGAAATGCCCAGTGTTTCACTGTATGAGCAAAGTCAAATTATATCTCCCAACTCAAGTCTCAGCAAATATCTAAATTGCTTGACTTCTTTGCGTTTCACTTTGTTTTAGGTTTCCAAATTTTCTAGTTCCGTCATACTGGATTTAATTGAGCTCAAAATATAAATCTGATGGATTACAAGTTGGAAAGGTAGTTTGCACAACTTCCACCCAAAATGGACCATGAAGAATGAACATCTTTTGGATGGACTGTCAGATTGTCTTCTGAATTTACCTTCTTGCCATTATCATCACATGGGAATATCTGCTTCGGTTTTCAGCCTCTGTGTACTGTATACTTCGAAAGAAGTGGTTTTATTGTTGTTGATCACCCACCTCACAGCCTGAACATGACTGTTTAAGAAGGCCTCACTGCTTTCTCCCTCACATTACAATCCAAAAGTACTCATTCGTAAAGAAGTAGCTTTCTTTTTATGTCTATAAAATAATAATTTATCCGTGTGAATAACAAATAAAAATTACAGCCAGGCAGTAGTTTAATTATTAAAAATAACAGCTTCAGAAAATGACACCCAAGAAATAAGGCAAAGCAAGAATACAGAGCTTTTTTTTTAAGATTAGGTACGGGTACTGTAAAGAAATATTAAGTGTTATATTTGAGAAAAATCTGATTTCAGCTTGAACTCTGTTTTTAAAAGAGAAAAACAATGTTTCTTGAAATATCCCTAATGCAGCAAAAGCAACTTAAAATTTAACCTTACACCTTTATCATAATAAAACGTGATATAGTGTGCTGTCAGTGCATTCTTAATCAAATTCTGACATCAGGCCACATGAGGAGAAAGCGAGGACTGCAGACGCTGGTGATCAGAGTCGTGAATGTGGAGCTGGAGAAGCACAGCAGGTCAGGCAGCATCCGAGGAGCAGGAGAGTTGACGTTTCGGACATAAGCCCTTCATCAGGAATGAGGCTGGTGGGCCAGAGGGTTGAGCACCCCTCCCTCCCATTTATCTTTCAGCGGCCCCCTGGCCCACGAGTCTCATTCCTGATGAAGGGCTTATGCCTGAAATGTCGACTCTCCTGCTCCTCAGATGCTGCCTGACCTGCTGTGCTTTTCTAGCTCCACACTCTCGACATCAAGCCACATGAGAAGATATTAGAACAAATTACCAAAAGCTCAATGAAAAAGGTGGGTTTTAAGGTACATTTTAAACAAGGAAAGAGATGTCTAGGGCTGGAGAATCTTTGGGAGGGTATTTTAGAACTTCATGGCTCTGAGAACTCACACTATGGCAACCAATAATGGAACAATTAAAATCAAGAATGCTAAAGAAAACGGAATTAGAGAAACACAAGTCATGGGGCTGCAGCAGTTTACAGAAATTGGGGGGAAACAATGCTTTGGTCAGAGGTGAAAAGGATGAGAATTTCAAATGAGAGCCAAGGTGCACCCACACACAACGGCGACAGGTGAACAGAACTTGGGGGATGGGCTTTGTACAGCATAACGTGGTGGCTCACACTGAAAATTGCTCAGGAGGCTCTGAATCATGTTCTCCGCAGCAGAAGGCTGTAAATGATTAAGTCAGTATCAGAAAGGTGAAAGAAAGAGAGAATTCATTTGCTAATGGTTGAAAGCTCTCCAATTTGCTTAATTATCCATTTGCCTATAATTTAAATGCAATTCAATGGAATTTAATCCTGCCTCACATATGTATTGAAACTCACACGTCTCTTGCACCTTCAGTAACCCACCCAGTGAAAGCTGCTGACTAACATATACTTTCTTGACACAATGACAGAGTCCTTTTTATGTCAGGAGACTGCATCCCAGGGCATTGCACTGATCTTGAAGGCAATTTTGCTGAATTGACTATCTAAAGGGGTGAAGGCTCACAAAGGAAAGTTAGAACCCAGAAGCACTTGATCCAAATTGAAAGGGGCAGAGTAAATTGCAGAGGAATCATCCCTTAAAGTGACGTGACTGCTTGGAGTCCCTAAGAACAAGACACCTCAGAGGCTGACTGTGAGGAAAGGGACAATTAGTAGAAGCATGGGAACTATTCACCTTTCATCCTCAATCTGCAACAGAGCTGCACTAATTGGACTGGGACATCTCAGGCTTGAATTAAACCCATTGGACCATACAATTTTCATCTGACTACAGAGGAAACTTCACCCTTGACTTGACAATGCTCTGTGTTGAGCACAGAAATTGCAAGAAATTAGTTTCTAAGTTGATTTCCAATTCAAAAACAGGGCTGTCCTTTAAAGATGGCATCAGCTCCTACATTGCCACCAGATGATATGGACCTTCCCTGCCACATGATCCATTTGTAAATCCATCCACAAGCCTGCCACTACAAAATCTGGCTCAATGGCGTGGTCCACACCAGAGCCCTCCACAGTGGTTAGCACTGCTGCCTCATAGCGCCTGTAGACCCGGGTTCAATTCCCGACTCAGGCGACTGACTGTGTGGAGTTTGCACGTTCTCCCCGTGTCTGCGTGGGTTTCCTCCGGGTGCTCCGGTTTCCTCCCACAGTCACAAAGATGTGCGGGTCAGGTGAATTGGCCATGCTAAATTGCCCATAGTGTTAGGTAAGGGGTAATGTAGGGGTATGGGTGGGTTACGCTTCGGCGGGTCGGTGTGGACTTGTTGGGCCGAAGGGCCTGTTTCCACACTGTAAGTCTAATCTAAATAACTTTCAGGCCTGCTGACAAGTGCTGTGACTGTAGAAGTAAGTCCAGCCTTACAGAGTTAGCACATCAGCAGGTTAAGTTTAGATGTTCTCAAGTATGCATAAGGTAGATGTAGGAGCTAATCAGAAGTATGCGGCACGGTGGCACAGTGATTAGCACTGCTGTCTCACAGCGCCAGGGACCTGGGTTCAATTCCCGCCTCAGGCGACTGACTGTGTGGAGTTTGCACATTCTCCCCGTGTCTGCGTGGGTTTCCTCCGGGTGCTCCGGTTTCCTCCCACAGTCCAAAGATGTGCGGGTCAGGTGAATTGGCCATACTAAATTGCCCGTAGTGTTAGGTAAGGGGTATATGTAGGGGTATGGGTGGGTTGCGCTTCGGCGGGTCGGTGTGGACTTGTTGGGCCGAAGGGCCTGTTTCCACACTGTAAGTAATCTAAAAAAAATCTAAAAGTTGAGTCTGAAAGATAAAGGATTGAATGAGGGCATCAGCAGCAGATGAACTGAGACAGGGCCAAAGGACAGGTTATGTCCCAGTGGAACACACAGTGGTAGTGATGGCATCAGATACGAAGGTGGCAAATCATCTCAGGGTCAAAAGGTCACTAACATTCGGTGCAGTTTGATTCAGACTCAAACAACTGCCTAGTGAGTGGCAGAAGTGGCCGGGGAACAGAACTCATTGAATCCTTCCGAACCTCAGCTAGTGTTTCTGCTTTGGTTCCGCCAGCATCACAGAATAATATCCATCAGCTGCCAATATCTCTAATCTTAGCATGAGTTACCCCAAGCATGACGTGTCAGTATTAGAATAAAGAAGAACAAATAAAATTTACAGCCCAGGAACAGGCCCTTCGGCCCTCCAAGCCTGAGCCGATCCAAATCTACTATCTACATCTGTTGCCCAATTCCTAAGCATCTGTATCCCTCTGCTCCCCACCTACTCATGCATCTGTCCAGACGCATCTTGATTGAATCTACCGTGCCTGCCTCTACCACTTCTGCTGGCGATGTGTTCCAAATTCCCACCACCCTCTGTGTGAAGTACTTGCTGCATGTATCCCCCTTAAGCTGTTCACCTCGCACCTTGAACACATGACCACTCGTTATTGAATCTTTCACCCTGGGGGAAAGAGCTTATCTCTATCCACCCTGTCTATACCCATCATGATTTTGTAAACCTTAATCAGGTCCCCTCTCAATCTCCTTTTTTCTAATGAAAACAAACCTAACCTACTCAACCTCTCTTCATTGTAGACTTTGATAACAAAAGGTTTACAAATGGAAATGGCCTAGAGATAGGTCCGAAAGATTTCAAGTGATGGAGCTTTGACTATTTCTTCTGCCAGCTTGTTCCATGAGATTTTCCTTTAGAAGAAAAAATGGTTGATACACCATCCTCATGGTTTATGTGGATAGTTATGCCACATTTTGTCTTGCCAGAGAAAAGCACGTAGTTATTTCTGTCAATTCCCACCGATCCAGTCCATCTTTTACAGAACACTGTCAGCCTACTTTTTTTGTTCACATTTGCTGTACTGATCCTCATTCCAAATCTTGGATCAAGGATGTCACACTGCTCTACTGCAATACTGATCTGTTCAGAATCGTGCAGCACGTGTTTGGATCATTCCACTTATTTATTTCTCTCACTATGCAAGGACCCCTGACACTACCTGCACACTGAGACCGAATGAAAAAGAGATTTTGGCAAACCATCACTTTGATATTTTCGTTGCGTTACCAAACATTGCTCTTCAGAAATCGGAGCGCCTTGTTGCATTGAATGCCATAGGCAGAATGTGAAAGCCCCATTAGAGGATTTGAATATAGAACTTGAAATGATCTTTTGTAGTTCTCTGTTGTTGGTAATATACATAACACAGCATTTTTAACATTTTCCACTGGTCCTTCCAAGTTCGCATTCCAAATGATCATCTTACATAAAATTGATATGATCTTGTGTCAATTGTGAGATATAAACCATACAGATATCTTTAAATATTTGCACTTTTATTTTTAATAATTAGGAAGGTTGCTTATGTACATCACGAAGGTTAGAAGTCCCAACGTAGATGCCTGGGACACTCTAGGAGAGGATGATACCCTGTTAGCAAGCCCCAGATCCAATTTAATAATTCCCTCTGATTCTGCAGAATGTAAGAAATAACACATATCAGACAGCATTTTGGAGAAAGTGAATGGAGCTTTGACAAAGGGTCAGTTAGACTCGAAACATCAGCTCTTTTCTCTCCTTACAGATGCTGCCAGACCTGCTGAGATTTTCCAGCATTTTCTCTTCTGGCCTTTCATCAAAACTGGTGTTTATTGTTCTATTAACTAAGGTGGCTGCATATAAAGTGAAAAAAAAATCAAGTATGAGCACAAAACTGGCATTTTTAGGGCAGATATAGATGGAGACCAGTTTTCCTGAATTATAGCAGAAACTGATCCCTGCCAAATATGTACACAAGGAACTGACTAGAAACACCAGATAAGACAAGTAACAATACAGCACTTGACACAATTAAAAGCTGCACTTTGCCATCCAAAACAAAAATCACAACACACTGCTAATTCTAACTTTGGAAATCAAATAACACAAATGTCAGGATGTTTGAGATCCTATGCAACACTGCACAAAGAAAGAGGTAGGCAATTCAGAACTTTATGGCCCTCTAAGCTGGTATATTTACAGGTAGGGCTAGTTACATAAAATAGGTTGATGCATGGGTAGTCCACCACCTTGCCACCCACCTGCAGCTTTCCCCATAATAAACTGGCGGGTATGCCAGCCGACATGGTCTTTAATCTATTGAGAGCCTTGACTGGCCTCAATAATCAAACCCAGATGTTAGATGGACCGAATAACCAAATCTACCACCATTTGAAGATGCTTCCAAGGAAGTCGTTGATTGGGAGGCTGTATATACTAAGCGCAACATGCAAGCATCGAGAGAAAAACATGAACAATTATATTACCACAAACTTTGCTAAATGCTTTTCAGCAGATGGAGAGCAGGGCCTACAGTGCATCATGAAATGACTCTAACAATGCTCGTTGGCTTAAATCAAGTGCCCTTTTCTTTTAACAGAGAGTGTAATACCTCCAACATAAAGCTGAACTTTCTCAGCAATATGCCTCACCCATAGGTTTCCAGCATGATCACTTCAAGTGGGCTTCAATTGAGGTGCAGAGTCAGCAGACTTCATGTCTTAGGTAAAGAAATGCATAACAAGTTATCCCTTAATCAGAAAGGGCAGAATTGATGGATGAAGTAGTGTTGTTTCCTGTTCAGCACAGGCACAGCACTGGTATGTCCTGTTGACTCACTTCTTAAATAGATCCTCAAGGAGATAACTGTGAAGTGAAAGATGTTTGACAGGGAGGCTAATTAAAGATTCTGCCATTGACGTTGAGGTTCATATTCATAATAACATGTCCAACGTGCAGACAGATTTGTAGTCATGCAACCAGCAACTTTAATGCTTTGTGCTTAAACATAATATTGGCCTCAGTTCAGTATGGATACTGTTCCCAAGGAGGGTACATACCTAGAAGCACAGAAATGGCAGCAACTTTGAAATCAATGCCAGTCTCGTGAGTGTAGCTGCCTCTGAACTAGGGAAGGTGAAGTATGCAAAACCAAGTAGGTCAGGGCTGTATGGGCTAGCCAGAAGACTAATACCAAAGTTCCACATAGACAGTACAAGTACCATGTCACTAATATATCAATGACATAAAATAGGTAACATGGTACATATCCTATACTAATACCCACAAAAAAGTGACATGACCATAAATCTAAAATTAATAATCATTTATTTCACACAGAGATGTACAGCATGGAAACAGACTTTTTGGTCCAACTTGACCATGCCGACCAGGTATCCTGAATTAACCTAGTCCCATTTGCAGCACTTGGCCAATTTTCCCACAAAACCCTTCGTATTCATATACCCATCCAGATGCCTTTAAATATTGTAATTGTACCAGCCTCCACCACGTCCTCTGGCAGCTCATTCTATACCATACCACCAACTGCGTAAAAATGTACACCTTAGGTCCCTTTTAAATCTTTACCCTCTCACCATAAACTAGTCCAAATCTTGTTTTGGACTCTGCTTTCCTGGGGAAAAGACCTTGGCTATTCACCTTATCTATGCCCCTCATGATTTTATAAACCTCTATAAGGTCACCTCTCAGCCTCCAACATTCCAAGGAAAATTGCCCCAGTCTATTCATCCTCTCCCTATAGCTCAAATCCTCCAACTCTGGCAATATTTAAGGGCAGCACGGTGGCTCAGTGGTTAGCACTGCTGCCTCACAGCGCCAGGGTCCCAGGTTTGATTCCGGCCTCAGGCAACTGTCTGTGTGGAGTTCACACATTCTCTGTGTGGGTTTCCTCTGGGTGCTCCGGTTTCTTCCCACAGTCCAAAGATGTGCCAGTCAGGTGAATTGGCCATGCTAAATTGTCTATAGTTGTTGGGCGCATTCAGGAGAGGTGGGTTACTCTTTGGAGGATTGGTATGGACTTGTTGGGTCGAAGGGCCTGTTTCCACACTGTAGGGAATCTAATCCTTGTAAATCTTTTCTGAACTCTAAGTTTCACAACATCCTTACTATAGCAGGGAGACCAGAAATGAATGCAATATTCCAAAAGGTGCCTAACTAATGTCCTGTACAGCTGCAACATGACCTCCCAACTGCTATACTTATTGCACTGACCAATAAAGGCATGTATACCAAATGCCTTCTCCACTAATCTATTTACTTGAAACTCCACTTTCAAGGAACTATGAACCTGTGTTCCAAGGTCTCTTTGTTCAGCAACGCTCCCCAGGACCTTACCATTAAGTGTATAAGTCCTGCCCTGATGTGCTTTTCCAAAATGCAGGACCTCACATGTATCTAAATTAAACTCCATCTGCCATTCCTCAGCCCATTGGCCCATCTGATCAAGGTCATATCACAGAGAAATTATTCTGTGTAAAATCACACAAAAATGCATGAAGCCCTTGAAAAAGGAACTGCTTAGCAGAGCCTGAAGTTCTGGCTTAGTTTCTGCTAGTTCTCATCATCATCTTCCACCTTTTTGTCACCTTGCTCAGGCACAATAGCCTTTTGCTGCTCAGTCTTGACTTATTTGCCTTTTTTGAAAGCTATAGTGTTCAGAATTCAGCATTCAACTCGGCAGCTTCAGCTGGTGCATATCCTACTACAAGTCTCCCAGTATAATTAACTGCTGTTTCAGCTTGTGACTCAATTATATTCCTCCCTCTCAAATATATATGTACTTGCATGTTTGTGTTGTGGGTATGGGTTATGTACAATTTATAAACCATTTTGGGTGAATAATCTATATTTCCACAGAACTAATTTCCTTTGGAATAAGGAATGCATTCTAAGGTTAAGGAATTGTGGATATTCTAAGCAGTCCATTTTACATACATGTGTTTTAGAAGCAGAAGCTATTTAGATATTCAACATTTTTTCTTTGATAGGTTGATTAGGTAATATTGCTTAAATGATGATGTGTGCATTCAAATGACCATTTTTGTACAGAAGTGTTTTTCGCATCTCCTACTGCAGCTGCCTACTGACTTTAATGTATTCATCACCCTGGTGTCGATGATTGGCTTAATGTAGCAGTGGAACATGAAGCAAATTAATCTGGCCAGGTTCCTCACTTTGCCTGGAAGGTAGATATAGCAATGTGTAATAATACCATAATCAAAATCAGAAATTGCTGAAAAAAAATTCAGATTTGGCAGCATGTGTGGACAGAATGTAGAGCTAATGTTTCAGGTCCAATGACCTTTTCAGAACATTGCTGATCCCAGTTCCAGTTGCAAAAGATGGCACAATTCCTGTGCGGCTTTGCTCTTCAATGATTGTCCTTCAATAAGATTCAGTTGAAATATTGTTATTAGACATCAATATCACGTCTGTAGAAAATGGCTTAAGATTACCATTGTCTTTCTCTGCTGTTCCTTTACAACTACAATGCATCTAAATAAATGTTTGTCATCCTCACTCCATTGTACGCAGTTAAATAGGAGTCGCTCTTTATAATGTCTCCAACTTTCTTTGTGCTAGAACCCTTATCAACTCTCTCTGCTGTTTCTACATTTTTTAGCAGGTGTCATTAAAACAACATTGCTCAAAATAGGCCAAATAGTATCCACAAAGAGCTAAGATATAATGTGTTACAAGGATTGCCAACAAATAAGCCATCTGACAGATTCATTTGAGGCATTTTTTTTAAGACACAAACAACTATAAAAATTGTTCTTCGAACATACCTCAACTACTGAGACTTGATTTCCCAGGTTCATTGGTGAGATTAGTAAAAGTCCCAGCAATGCTCAAAAACTGTTTGCCTCAGATTTTAAATTTACATAAGATTGAAATGTTGTACTTCAGGGAAAAATGTTTGTTCTATTTAGATTAATAGAAATTAATTATCTTGAATTGGCACGTTAAGTAATGAATACTTGAGGTTAAGGGTATTATAAAGAATAACTAGAGAGAGAGAAGGACCAAAGTGAACATGTATGTGTGGAGCTGCAGGGGTTGGGCAAGATCCTCAATGAATATTTCTCCTCGGTTTTTATCGCAGAGAAACAACATGAAGACTTGGGAACTTGGCGAAGTTAGTGCTGATATCTTGGGGATAGTCCACATAACAGTAAAGGTGGTGTTGGACATATTAGAATATATGAAGGTGGATAAATCTCCTGGTTCTGACCAGATATATCCAAGAACCCTGCAAGAAGCTAGAGAAGAAATTACAGGGCCCAGGCTGATATTTTTGCATCAGCATTAGCCATGGATAAGGCCCTGGAATACTGGAGGGTAGCAAATGTTATGCCCTTATTCAAGGAGGACTGCTAAGAAAAACCTGACAACTATAGACCAATCAGCTTCATGTCTATGGTTGGTAAGTTACTTGAGAAGATTCTGAAGGATAAGATATACGTGCATTTGGAAAGACAGGGTTTGATTAGAAGTAGTCAGCATAGCTTTGTGCACGAGAGATCATACCTCACTAATTTGATAAGAGCTCTTTGATGATGTGATCAGGAAGTTTGATGAGGGCAGGGCAGTAGACATCGTCTACAAGGATTTCAGTATGGCCTTTGATAAGCTTCCACATGGCGGGTTGCTCTGGAGGGTTAGATCGCTGGGGTCCAGGGAGAGCTGGTAAATTAGATACACAATTAACTTGATGGTAGGAAGCAAAGGGTAATAGTGGAAGGATGCTTGTTGGACTGGAGGCCTGTGACGAGTGATGTACCTCAGGGTGTTGTTGGGCCCATTGTTGTTTGTTATCTATATCAATGATTTAGATGAGAATGTACAAAGCATGATAAATACATTAGCAGATGGCGCTAAAATAGGCAGTGTCGTGGACAGTGAGGAAGGTTATCAGAAATTGCAGCAGGATCTTCATCAGTTGGGGAAGTGGGCCAAGAAATGGCAAATGGATTTTAATATAGATAAGTGTGAGATCTTGCATTTTGGAAAGTCAAATCAAAGTGGGAGTTTCATGGTGAATGGCAGAGCCTCAACAAGTGTCGTGGAATAGAAGGACCTTGGAATCCAGGTGCACGGCTATCTGAAAGTGGAGTCCCAGGCAGACAGGGCAGTGAAGGAGGCTTTTGACACACTGGCCTTCATCAGTCAGGGCACTGAGTACAGAAGTTGGGAAGTTATGTTGCAGTTGTACAGGACGTTGGTGAGGCCGCACTTGGAGTATTGTGTTCAGTTTTGCTCACCTCGCTATAGGAAGGATGTTATTAAACTGGAAAGAGTGCAGAAGACACTTACAAGGATGTTGCCAGGACTGAACGGTCTGAGTTATAGGGAGAGGTTGGACAAGCTAGGACCTTTTTTCTTTAGAGCACAGGAGATTGAGGGGGTGGATGTAGAAGATCATGGGAGGCATGGGTAGGGTGAATGTACTCAGCCTGTTTCCCAGGGTTGGGGAATCAAGGACTAGAGGGAATCAGTTTAAGGTTATTGGGGAAAGAATGAGAGGGAACCTGAAGGGCAACGTTTTTTTTTACACAGAGGGTGGTAACATATGGAATGAGCTGCCAGTGGAAGTGGTTGAGGTGGGTACATTAACAACATTTAAAAGGCATTTGGACAAATACATGGATAGGAAAGGTTCAGAAAGATATGGGGCAAGTGCAGGGAAATGGGGTTAGTGTGGATGGACATTTTGGTCAGTATGGATCAGTTTGGGCAGAAGGGCCTGTCTCCGTGCAGTAGGACTCTATGACTCTGAAAGCAAAAATGCTGTAACTATTACTGGATTATCACATTTTTGCTGACAGGTAGCAATTAGTCATAGCGATGTACAGCGTGGAAACAGACCTTTCAGTCCAACTCATCGATGCAGACCAGACGTCCTAAACTAGTCTAGTCCTATTTGCCAGCACTTGGCCCATATTCCTCTATATCCTTCTAATTTGTATACCCGTCCAGATGCCTTTTAAACACTGTAATTGTACCAGTTTCCATCACCTCTCCTCTGGCAGCTTATTCCACACACTCACCACCCTCTGTATGAAGAAGTTACCACTTAGGTCCCTGATAAATCTTTCCCCTTTCATTCTAAACCTATGCCCTCTAGCTTTGGACTCCCCCACCCTGAGAAAAAGCACTTGGTTATTTACCCTACCCATGCCCTTCATGATTTTATTAACCTCTAGAAGGTCAACCTTCAACCTCCGACGCTCCAGGGAAAACAACCCCAGCCTGTTCAGCCTCTCCCTATAGCTCAAACCCTCCAACCCTGGCAACATCTTGTAAATCTTTTCTGAACCCTTTCAAGTTTCACAACATCTTTCCTATAGCAGGAAAGTCAGCATTCCAAAAGTGGCCTAACTAAATGTCCTATACCTCCCAACTCAATGCACTGACCAAGAAAGGCAAACGTACCAAAACACCTTCTTCACTACCTTGCCTACCTGTGACTCCACTTGCAAGAAACTGTGACCCAGTGCCCCAATGTCTCTGTGTTTGGTAATATTCGCCAGGACCTTAACATTAAGTGCATAAGTCCTGCCCTGATTTGCCTTACCAAAATACAACACCTCACGTTTATCCAAATTAAACTCCATCTGATCAAGGTCCAATTGTTCTCTTGAGATAACCACCTTCGCTGTCCACTACTTCACCAATTTTGGTGTCATAGGCAAACTTACCAACTATACCTCTCACATAAATGATTTGGACATGAATATCGATAACAAAAAGCAGTGACCCAGCACTGATCCTAGTTTTAAATAGTCTAATCATTACCAACTCAGAGACAGACACTGAAGCAGGCAATGATAATATCTTTACTGGTCCTAACTGGAGTTGTTCTTTTTAAGTTAGCAAGTTAACCAAGTTTTGAATGCTAACAGATAAATGGTGTCACTATCTTTTAAGGACTGCTGATTATTGCGTTAACACATAATCGAGTAAAAAATGAGGTCTGCAGATGCTGGAGATCACAGCTGCAAATGTGTTGCTGGTCAAAGCACAGCAGGTTAGGCAGCATCTCAGGAATAGAGAATTCGACGTTTCGAGCATAAGCCCTTCATCAGGAATAAGAGAGAGAGAGCCAAGCCGGCTGAGACATAACACATTATCGGCACTAACTGCATTCAGCATAGCCCAAATTTGGAAAAGGGCCAACACACACAATTTGGGCCTCCTATTTGCAAATGGATATGTCTAGGTGCAAGTTCTCAATAATTTTATCAGAACATTTTCTGTTATGAACAGTACACATAATCAGTGACCATTATATCACCTTCTATGTGGTGTAAGTAACCTATTGTCAGAAAACAACTTACCCTTTCATGAGCAACCCAATCATCTACAATATTACATTAAAATTCTTACATGCAGCACGTTTCTTCTGTCAGAATCACCTTTTGTAATAGTTTTACATCACACGTTTTAGGAAGGTCATCCTTTTTGTGACAGTAAATGAGTCTTACCAAAAATGTATGTTTTGAAGTTTAAAAAATCAATTATATCAACTCCTAAATCAAGTCTTCTTTTCCTACTGAGCTACCTCTAAATTATAACCACCAAAGTGACTCCCCCGTAAGTTGCAAATAAGAGCAACTTCAAACATGAACTTTACTAAAAATAATAATAATAGCTTTGCTTAATATGGAAAATTGTTGTTATTGCTGATGCCCATCTCAAATTTGGAGGAAGATGAGCTTGGGAAACCATATTTCAGGTTTAAGTCTGCATCCTCAGTTGTGGCAAGGTTATCAAAATTGGACTGACATTAAACACCACTCACCATTCACAAGAATAATAACTTGGAGATAAACATAATTTCATTACATAACACTCTTTGGTCATCAATCCCTTTTAACTACAATTGTTTCATTCAGAATGCTGCTCATAACTGCACTATTGAATGCCTTAGCAAGATGGAAACCCAACTCAAGGATCTCCATCTTGCTAACAAAATTAGTTCCAACATAACTTGGGAGAATTTTTTTACTTGATTCAAAAAGTGGGTACCTTGAAGACAGGATGTTCCTCCTACACTTCCTTGACCTTTGAGTTGCTCCTTTTCTTTCATTTAATACGAGGACCACAAAGTAGTAAAAAAGATAATACACTAACTTTGTAAACAGGAATTTGAACACTGTCATTATAGTTACAGCACAATTGTATCCAAGATGAAAACCCTACAGGTCTGTGTTAAGCTAAAATAAAAGCTACAAAGGAAATACTGAAATTACCATTTAAAATTCTGTTTAAAAGCATCACGATGGATTGTCACAGAAGTTTCCAAATAAAAATCATTCCAACATCAAGCACCAAAACCCCATAGGAAAAAATATCCTTTAGTTTAGCTATGACAACAAAAACAATTATGATGCAGAAATACAAATGAATATTTGTTACTTAATTGATTTTTAAAATTATTGCGAAGAAAAAAACAACCTTTGCTTCCTTGTACTTGCAATTCACTTGTTTCAGCATTATTGTGATAATTGTAAATGAAGATAGCCTATCCCTAAAAGCAATGACAGGTTTTCTGTGTTGGAATGGAAAGCTGGTTCTCCCATCATACAGTGCGGTTTCCTCTAAAACTGCAATGGTGATCAAAACCACATATCTGACTCTGAGGCAATTTAAGTTGACCATACACATATTTAAACATATTTTTGTCTTTTTCCCACTCACCTTCCAGCAATTCATCCAAGCTGGTGATCTTCTTGTTTCCATCAATGCTATAGATAGTCCTGACTCCTTGGGACAGGTTGACATTGTCTGATAGAGACTTAGTCAGTTCCGCAAGCAAAGCATCTAACGACCTGAACCGGTCCGGGGAGACAGCATACACGAGCCCTTTAAAGTAACGGTCTCCATTCCGGTAAAAACGGACTTTTTTGGCTTTTTTCTCCTGACTCAGCGCCTGCAGGGTCCGGGTCCGGTAGAAACTGCAGTGAGCGCTGTGAGCTGGGCTCGGTATACCATTTCCCCGGGAGCCTGAACCTCCTCCACCACCACCACCACCTCCTCCTGCTCCTGCTCCTCCTCCGGTACCACTTCCACGCCGGGAAGATCGGTGGCCCTTGCTCCTTTCCTCAAAGTGCTCCAGCTCGATACTCCGATCGTGTGACATTGTTAATAGTGCAACAACAAATTAAAATTAGAAACAACGTCAAAGAAAACTGCTGCTCTCCTAAATAATCCTGTTCCCTCTCTAACTGCCAGCTGCAATGCAGTGGAAGCACCACTTTCCCAAAGATCATGTACACGGTCAGTTTGATGACCTTATTGTTGGCATTGAACTTCAAATATGTGAGCAATCATTATCCTTTCAAATAAAAAAGAGACTGAACAATGGCAGTAGGCTGTCTCATTCACCAGAGACTATCTTCTACACAGGATAAGGAAAGGAGGGGGATGGGGTTGGTGGGAGAGGAGAGGGTCACCCACCATATCCTAATTGCTTCAGCTGATGCCCACCCAGAAAGGAAGAGGGAAGTGGAGGATCAGAGAGACTCTGTCGCCTGGGTTCGGCCTCTTCACAGATGATGATGATGATGATGATGATGACAGGTCTGGGTTAACTGAGGAGTGCAGAAGACGGAGGAGAAGATGCAACCGAGGCGGCAGAATACTGTGATTTCTCTCTCTCTCTCTCTGCCCGTTGTGGTCCACTTGCCAATTGGAGCAGCGAGCGAGGACGACAGCAAATCGGTGTGGTCCAGCTCCGGGCTTGACTGTGACTGAAGCGGAAACAGGAGTAAGGCGATCCTGTTGTGTGTGTGTGTGTGTGAGAGTGCTGAGGATGGGGAGAGGGTTGATGCACTGCAGCGTCGCTGTTTAAGGGGTGTGGAGCTATCAGGCAGAGAGAGGCACGGCTGCTGGAGTGCATATACAACCATTCGAACTGCTCATCCTCTTTGTGTGTGTGTGTGTGTGTGTGGTAGTCTTCCCTACCCCGGCAGCACGAACAGCCTGTGGGCTGAGCCGCAGTGTGCAGGAGGAAATCGCTGCAGCTCCACACACAGACACACACACAGCTTCCTCCAGGTCTTAGTGCCGGAGGGCAGCCCTGCTTCTTTGACTGCCCCCTCCAATTATTGACACTTCCCCCGCCCTTTTAAACTCCAAACATACTCAGCGACTGCCAGTCGTCCCTTCTGTTTTCTTTCGAATAATTATTTAAAATCTACATCGTTAGGAAATATCCCAAACAACACTTCTTCACTCTATCATGTCATCCTGAAGACAAGTGATTGTGATTTTTTTAAAAACAAATTAATTCACGTAATTAAATCTGTTTGAAAACATTGCACCGTTATTTGGAGGGTCAAGATGGAAATGCCACACTGTTCTTACTTAGAAAACAAATATAAAGTCTGCCCCTTTTTATTCCACGTTGACTCTCCACCATTACAATTTAAATTTTGTGACAACAATGGGGCAGGCCTAAGCCAGGCAAAAATTCAGGTGAGGGGTGAAAAATGTTGTTTAGATTCAGATTCCCTACAGTGCGGAAACAGGCCCTTTGGCCCAACCAGTCCACACCGACCCTCCGAAGAGTAATCCATCCAGACCCATTTCCCTCTGACTAATACACCTAACACTATGGACAATTTAGCATAGCCAATTCACCCTAACCTGCACATTTCTTTTTGGATTGTGGGAGGAAACTGGAGCACCCGGAGGAAACCCACGCAGACACAGGGAGAATGTGCAAACTTCACACAGAGAGTCGGCCAAGGCTGGAATCGAACCTGGGTCCCTGGTGCCGAGAGGCAGCAGTGCTAACCACTGAGCCAAATGGAAAAAGAAAATCAGGGATAAGGAATAAGGGGAGGCTCCCAAAAGCTTTCAGAAAGAACAGTCCAGTTTTCCAAAACTGGGATTAGCTAAAAGAGAATTATTAATTGAGAAGTTAGGCCCCAGGTGGAGACGAATAGTGAGTAAAGAATAGACGCAAATTGGCAGAAAAATTTAAGTGTGCTGCTGCAAAAGCACAGCAGGTCAGGCAGCACCCAAGGAGCAGAAGAATCGACTAAATTGCCCTTAGTGTTAGGTGTAGGGGAATGGGACTGGGTGGGCTGCTCTTCAGAGGGTCGGTGTGGACTTGTTGGGCCGAAGGGCCTGTTTCCACACTAAGTAATCTGATTGTACATAGGTACCAGAGGACTGGAGAGTAACATTCAACTTTTAATTTCAAAATTAGTCAAATCTAATTAGTGTGGATATGAGTCAGTTAGATTAACATCTGCATGAGAACATGAATTGCTAATTTTCATTTAAAATGAAATACTAAATACCTACAAAGAGAAAATAATTTAAAAATTAGCATGATTTTAGAGAGGGAAATCACACTTGGGAAACGTGGTAGATTTAAGAAATATGGAAAAAAATTCTGTGGATGTGCAGAACTTTGATAAAGTACCATAGAGAAATGATTGGATAAGGTTAAGGGTTAGAAAATTGGGGGGGGGGGGGGGAAGCATAGAAAATTGAATCAAAAGTTGATTAGAAGGAAGCAAACAGAAGCTAATGATTTCTCAAAAAGTGGTAATGTCCTGCAAATCCTATTAATAATTTCATTATAGGATATGAGAAATTAGTTCCCAAAAGTTTTTGATGATACTAAACTCGGAAGGATTCTATATAATTTTAAGGAGTACCAGAGACTGCAAATACACATAGTTATCAGCCAAATAGACAGGAAAATGGCAGATTGAATTCAATGCCAGAAAACATGAAATTGCAGATGATGAATTTGAGATGTTTGGGTGATGTGCAAGGCAAAGGAACTGAATGTTCAGAAATTAAAACCATTTCAAGTTTATAAGACAATAGAAATTTTAAATGGATGCCAGGTTTTAAGGAAAGTGGTGTGGAATATTAAATTTGAGATGTAACACTAATCCGTAGAAAATATTAGTGAGTTCACAATTGGAATACTGTTTGCAACTTTTGACTTGACAAAGATCCTTGAAGCAAGAGAGAGGCTATTGTTGGATTTACAAGAAAGCTACCTGTCATGAGAAAATACAAATGCAGTGCAAGGAAAGAGTTAGCTGATAACCATACTGAGAGGATATACCTACCAGGAAAGACTGAACAGACTGCAGGAAAGAGAAATTTGAGGAGTGACTTGATCGAGGTCTTTACGTTTTGTGATGATTTCTGTGGGTTATTATATTCTTCAAACATTCTTAAGCTGAGTTTCAAGTAGTTTTTTTTTAATTAACAATATAGACAGAATGAACCAACAACAGACATAATTTCCCTCATCAGGCTTACAATAAGTAGACCAGCACATGACCTCTGAGGTCATCCTTACATCACAGTCTACCTCAGAAGCTTATCTACATATTCATCAAACTTTCAGACAATGAAATGTATTATAAGGCAGACGCAGGGACACTTGGGGGCTGAGGGATGGGGTGGGGAATTTACAACTGTCATCAATAAGTCCAGCAGGGAATTCAAGAGAATTCGTTCAGAGTGGTAAGAATGTTAAAAGTGCTACCACAAAGAATAGCCCAGAAGACCAAGCTAGATAAATATATTAGGAAGCAAGGAATAAAAGGATATGTTGGTGGAATTAGATAGTGTGGTTGGGAGGACGTTTCAAACAATTTTGTGATCGTCTGAGATCGAGGACTGGAGGGCGCTCCTCGACCTAATGATCTGAAGCAGAGAATATTCCCATTTGCAGATTGATTATGTAAGCAGCCGAAGAAACAAACAACCTACATCTATCTAGTGCCTTTCACAACTTCGACATTTCAAACAAGTATTTTTCAGCCAATGAAATAAAGCCAGTGCTGTCTATAACAAAATGCAGCATATAATTTACACATGGCAGTAATTTTCTTTGGTTGGGAACCAAATCTAATCTTGATGAGAATACCTGAAATAGGCTAAGACTATTCTCCCTGGAGTGTCGGGGGCTGAGGGGTGAGCTCACAGATGTTTATAAAATCATGACAGGCATAGATAGGGTGGATAACCAGGATAGGGGAGTCCAAATCGAGAGGTCATAGGTTTAAGGTGAGAGGGGAAAGATATAAAAGGGATCTAAGGGACAACTTTTCACACAGAGGGTGGTGTGTTTTTGGAATGAGCTGCCAGAAGAAGCGGTGGAGGCTGGTACAATTGCAACATTTAAAAGGCACCTGGATGGGTAAATGAATAGGAAGGGTTGAGAGGGATTTGGGCCAAGTGCTGACAAATGGGACTAGTTTATTTCAGGATATATGGTTGGCATGGACAAGTTGGACTGAAGGGTCTGTTTCCTTGTGATACAACTCTATGACTCTCAGAAGTACACCTTTTGGAAAAGTGACATGGAACATATTCCAAATACTGAAAGAACAGTTAGAGCAATGGTGCAATGTAAAAAAATAGTAACTCTGACAACTCAGCACAGCACTGAAATATCTGCATGAATGATGTGCTGGTGTCCTTGCTTAGGGTTTGAAACCACAACATACAGACGTGGGTACATAAGAAGCCAATTTATAAACCAAGTAACCACAAAGGGTTTGCTGCTTACGAGGAGGATGAAAGCTAACATGGAGCTAGACCACCAGCCCAATCATTGAGTAGGACCACCACAAAGTCACTTTATTTTGTCTCAGAAAAGAAGACCATGTCATATGGTCTACAATAAAGTGACAAACAAACACTGAAACTGTAGACAATGGACTGAACCTGCAGAAAGTGACATGGCAGATGTTGTCTTCGAAACTGATCATGAAATATTCAGAATATTAACAAAGATTGAGAAGATATGTATAGATGTAGACCTTGATCCTGATGATTTGAAAGTGATTATTAAAAATCATTTGGTAGGAATTGTAAATCTGATTAAACAAGAGTCAAGTAAAGCAATTTAAATAAATTACATGTGAAAAGGAAGATGTCCAGTAAATGTTTTTCATATAATTTTCTGTGACTTTAAGTACTTATATCTCACTTTTTTATGAGATTAAAATTGTTGATTGAAATAATTGTGCAGCACGAGGGGAATTGTTGAATGAGTGGCAGACAATTAAACAATTAACAGGAGGAGGTTTCATTGCTTTCCTCAGCCTAAATAATGGGTGGGCCCAGCACATCGGTCCTGATGAAGGGCTTTTCCCTGAAACGTCGATTCTCCTGCTCCTCGGATGTCGCCTGACCTGCTGTGCTTTTCCAGCACCACACTCTCGACTCCAGCTCAGTGCAAAAGACAAGGCAAAAACATTTGTATCTATCTTCAGCCAAAATTACTCCATGAATAATCCTCCTCTGTCTCCTCCTGAAGTTCACAGCAACATACACACCAAACTTCAGCCAAGTCATTTCACTCCACGTGGATACCAAGAAATGGCTGAAGGCACTGGATCCTGCCGAAGCTCTGGGCCAAGTTAACATTCTGACAAAACACTGAAAACTGGTGCTCTGAAAACGTTAAGCAAGGCTGTTCCATTACAGCTATAACATCGACATCAGCCCAGCAATGTGAAAAATTGCCCAGATATTATCTGGTCACAAGAAGTGGGATAAATCCAACCCAGATAATTACCATCCAGTTGGTGTATTGTGAATTATCAGCAAAGTGTTAGAAAGGGTCATTGACATTTCTATTAAGTATTACTTTCTCAGCAATAATCTGCTCACTTACCATTCCACCAGGACCACTCAGCTCCTCATCCAAAAACAGCTTTGGTCCAAACATGGTCAAAAGAGCAAAACTTCTGAAGTGAGCTGACAGTGACTACTTTTAATGTCAAGGCTACATTTGACCAAGTGAAGTGTCATGACCACACAGTCATACAGCATAGAAATAGACCATTCAGTCCAAACAATCCATGCAGACTATAATCTCAAATGAAACTAGTCCCACCTGCCTGCACTTGGCCCACATCCTTCCAAGCATTTATTATTCATGTACATACAAGTCTTTTAAACTTTGTAACTGTGTCCACAGCCATCAATTCCTCTGAAGGTTCATTCCACACATGACCAACTCTCAGTGTAAAAAAAAGCCCCCTTATCTTAGTGGGCGGCACGGTGGCTCAGTGGTTAGCACTGCTACCTCACAGCGCCAGAGACCTGGGTTCAATTCCTGCCTCGGGTAACTGTTTGTGCGGAGTTTGCACGTTCTCCCTGTGTCTGCGTGGTTTCCTCCCACAGTCCAAAGATGTACAGGATAGGTGAATTGGCCATGGGAAATTGCCCATAGTGTTAGATGAAGGGGTAAATGTTGGGGAATGGGTCTAGGTGGGTTGCTCTTCAGAGGGTCAGTGTGGACTTGTTGGGCCAAAGGGCCTGCTTCCACACTGTAGCTAATCTAATCTTTTTAAAATCTTTCTCCTCTCACCTCAAAAATATGCCCCCTAGTCTTGAAATCCCCCGCCCTAGGGAAAAGACACCTTATTTCTATCCCTTGTGATTTTATAAACCTTTATGTTCTACAAAGGAGTCCATGTGAAACTTGAGTCAATGGAAATCAAAGAAACAACTCTCCATTTGTTGATGTCACACTGAGCAAAAAGGGGGGCGGGTGTTTGTTTGCAGTCAGTTGTCTCAGCTCCAGAACACTTCTGTAGAAATTCCCAACTGCAATGCCTGAGGCTTAACCATCTTCTGCTGATTCATCAATGACCTTGCCTCCATAATGAATTCAGAAGAGGGAATATTTGCTGATTATTTCACAATGTTCAGCACCATTCATGACTCATGTAGCCACAGAGGTCTACAGCATAGAAAAAGGCTTTTTGGCAATCGACACCGAAGATACTGAAGTCCAAATGCAGCAAGATCTACACAACATCCAGACTTCGACTGCTAAGTGGCTAATGAGAGTCATGCCATACAAGTAACAAGCAATGACTATCTTTAACAAGAGGGAATCTAACCATAGCTAATGCTCAATGGCATTAACTCCATTGAATCCCTCATTATTAACATACTGAGAATGACCATTGACCTAGAAACAGAACCAGACTAGCCATATAAATAATGTAGCCACAGAAACAGGTTAGAGACGAGGAGTTCTGAAACTCACCTCCTACCTCCCTAATGCAAGTCTATCATCGCCAAGGCACAAGTCAGAATTGTGATGGAATATACTCCATTTCCCTCCAAGCTATGGGTAAAGCTCCATCAATACTCAAAAAGCTGTGGGGTGACACGCTGGCTCAGCAGTTAGCACTGCTGCCTCACAGCGCTAGGGACCTGGGTTTGATTCCAGACTTGGCAACTGTCTGTGTGGAGTTTGCACATTCTCCCTGTTTCTGCATGGGTTTTTCCCAGGTGCTGCAGTTCCCTCCCACAGTCCAAAGATGTGTAGGTCAGGTGAATTGTCCATGCTAAATTGTCCATAGTGACCAGGGACAGTCAGGGGAAATGTAGAACAATGGGGAATAGGTCTAGGTGGGATACTCTTCAGAGGGTTGGTGGGGACTTGCTGAGCCAAATGGCCTGTTTTCACACTGTAGAGATTCTATGATTCAAGCTTACCACTACCCATGGCAGAACAGCTGGTTTGCTTGGCGTTGTATCCAACAAGTTCAACATTTACTCCGTTCACCACCAATGTACAACAATAGCAGCATGTCCCATCTACAAAAGCACACTCCAGCAACCAACCAAAATCAGTATGTACCATCTACAAGAGCATACTATAACAACTCACCAGTGCTCATTTAAAAGCATCTTCTAAACCTCTGTCACCGAGAAGAACAAAGGCAGCAGAGGCATCGAAACATCATCGACTGCAAGTTTCCCTCCAAGCCATGCATACCCTGATTTGAAATTATATTACTTTTCCTTCACTGCCACTGGATGAAAATCTTGGAGCTCCCTTCCTGACAGCACTGTGGGTGTCCTGCCAACTGCAGCAGTTCAAGAAGATAGCTCAATCCATCTTCCCCAGGGCAAGTAGGAATAGGTAATCTATGTCCTGCTCCCCATCCTGTGAAGGATAAAGTAAGCTGTCGCATAGAGGAAATGCAACAGTAAATTACTTCATAAAAACCTTTTTGTGATCTAATTTTCAGCTTTAATATCTATTTCGTTCACTCTATAACCGAGAGAGTCAATATATCAGTTTATTATTTCATAAAAACATTTTCTTTAACTTATTTTCCAGATCGTATTTTGAACTTTCCTTTATTTCCTAGACGTATTACAGACAGTCCAACTTTCTTGATGTCATCAAGCAAGTGTTTGTCTTTTGTGGGAAATTTATGCCCCGTTTCACCCATCACAAAAGGGCTCATGCCAAACAGGAGCCTGTTTTCCATCTTGCCTTTGTTTACATTTCCTGCAGAACGAATGAAACTCATGTTATTGTTTGCTGTCAGTGTGCGGTTTAATCATCGATGTACTTTGTTTACTGTGTTCCAGCCTCAGACCATTCAAACCCCATGGTCTGCAAAAGCAGAATTAATTCAAATTATTTTGTTATCCTTCCGTACAGCACTGAACCATTTTCTTGTGTCTCCTTTTGATGCAAATTTTGCTACCTACTATACTGATGCAGAATAATTGCACAATAAGTATTTGATTCATTGTTGCACTGTACATGAATAAGTACATTATTCAGATCAAGCATTGTTAAACTCAAAAGAGTTAACTAGAAACAGGTAGGAAAAGCGAGAAAGGGAAAAATTAAGGAGCAAATAGCAAGAAAGGATGAAATAAGAGGAAGAAGTTGGAACTTCATGTGGTACGGGTTTATGAAGAAATGTTGCAATAGAAATTCTGATGAAGGGCTCTGGCCCGAAACGTTGAATTTCCTGTTCCTTGGATGGTGCCTGACCTGCTGTGATTTAACCAGCAACACATTTTCAGCATAGAAATTCTGAAACCTACTTTCCTAATGCTTGTAAAGTGAAGATTTGATTTGATTTATTGTTCACATGTACCTAAGTACAGTGAATAGTTTTGTTTTGTGAGCAGTACAGGCAGATCGTAACAAACGAAGACATACAGATCATACAGGTTGCGTAGACAGAGTGAGGCTTACAAGGTTACGACTGCACAGGAGGTGCACAAAAGCAAGGTCAACATTTGATTTGAAAGTAGAGAGTCCATTGAGCAGTCTAATAATGTCAAGGAGAAGCTATTCTTGAACCTGTTGGTGCATGTGTTCAAACTTCGGTCTATTCTGCCTGAGGGAAGAGGTTGGAAGAGAGTATTACTGGGTGGGAGGGGCCTTTGATGATGTTGGCAGCCTCTCCGCGGCAACAAGAAGTGTAAATGGAGTCTGTGGCTGGGAGGTTGGCATCCGTGATGGTCTGGGCTGTGCACACAACTTTCTGTAGTTTCCTGGGCAGAGCAATTGCCATGCCAAGCTATTACGCACCTGGACAGTACGCTTTTAATGGTGCATCTGTAAAAGTTGTTGAAGATCCTTATGGAGATGTAAAATTTCCAAAGCCACCTGAGGACACGAGGCGTTGTCATGCCTTCATGACCATCGCATCTATTTGGAAGTCCAGGACAGATTGTTGGTTATTGTCACCCTGAGGAACTTGACACTCTCAACCCTCTCTACCTCAGCTCCGTTGATGTAGATAGAGCCGTGTCCTCCTCCTTTCTTCCTGAAGTTCATGATCAGTTTTTTTTCTTTTTCTGACATTGAGAGAGAGAGATTGTTATCGCACCATAACACCAAGCTCTCTATCTCTTTCCTGTATTCTGACTCATCATTATCTGGTATCCGGCCACAACAGTGGTATATCAGCAAACTTGTAGATGGCGTTTGTATGAAATTTGGCGACACAGTTGCGGTTGTACAGGGAGTACAGTAGGGGGCTGAGAATGCATGCTTGCAGGGTGTCAGTGTTGAGGATTATCAATGAGGAGGTGCTGGTGTCTATCTTCACTGATGGTAGTCTGTCTGTGGGTCAGGAAACTGAGGATCCAGTTGCAGAGACCTAGGTCTCTGGGTTTTGAGATTGGTCTGGAGGAGATTATGGTGTTGAAGGTGGATATATCTTTGATAAATTGGAGCCTGATGTAGGTGTCCTTGTTATCCAGATGTTCCAAGGATGAGTGTAGGGCTCAGGAAATAGTGTCCATTGTGGACCTGTTTTGAAAGGAGGCTGGAGACTGAGGCGGACTGGCATGCGAGAGTTAATGTAGGCCATGACTAACTTCTCAAAGCACTTCATGACTATGGAGGTCAGAGCTACAAGGTGGTAGTCACTGAGGCATGTTGCATGTGTTTTCTTTGTGAATAAACCTGGCCTGCATTCCCAGTTAGAAGCATGTTCCCTATCCCACTCATTACTAGATAACTTGTCAATCAATATAGCTAAAAGCTTCACATCCTACCTAATTAGTGATGATCAGGTCTCTGATCAATACTATCTCCTAATTGTGCCAATATTATCACATACACTCCTAGTTTAGCTGAAAACAAATGTAGACAAATTTGAATCTGTGAGGTGGCGACATGAGGCCAAATCCTCTGGTCTACAGATCATCAGAGACTAGACACACAGTGGAAAACCTGCACTGAGATCCTGTAGAAGTTCTGATGCATAGACCTACATGGGAATTACCCAAGAAGTTCAAACCTCTGAGGGACAATTCCCCAATTCCCAGGGCCCTCCGTGAATGTTTCCAAACAAACACCAACTCAATCTAACTACCCTCACCAAGCCCTCAACTAAGCCCCCTGGCCTGACTTGACTAAACCCCTACAACCATACCAACTCCCAACCGGACCCAACTCTTTGATCACTCAGCTACTCTTTAGCAGAAGTCATCTATTCCTGACCACTCAACTGTCCTCCAATCAAAGCCAGCTACTGTATTGCCCATCACTCAGATACCCTCCAACACAACACAACTACTGTTGACCACTCAACTGTTGCCCAACCTGACCTGAATACCCTCCCAACCAGAATTAACCAGAATTCAATCACCTGACTAAAAAAGAAAAAGAGAGTTTTTCTTCAAGTGTTATTGCACATTCTAGCCTATCCTTCATGACATTGTTATTGATCGGGTGGACATTTAGAATGATGAGGGATTTCAAAGAGATGGGAATGGTGAGATTGCAACGGACCAATTTGAGATTTTGTCAGAGAAAAAGGAATTGGACGCTAATATTTTCTTTAAATCTGATATCTCTTTCCACTATCCAGTTACAAAACCTCTGCCCTCTTTTTATAACTTTGGAATTATAAATTCTAGTGGGAGACAGTGAGGACTGCAGATGCTGGAGATCAGAGCTGAAAAATGTGTTGCTGGAAAAGCGCAGCAGGTCAGGCAGCATCCAAGGAGCAGGAGAATCGATGTTTCAGGCATAAGCCCTTCTTCAGGAATGAGGAAGGTGTGCCAAGCAGGCTAAGATAAAAGGTAGGGAGGAGGGACTTGGGGGAGGGGCGTTGGGAATGCAATAGGTGGAAGGAGGTTAAGGTGAGGGTGATAGGCCGGAGAGGGGGTGGGAGCAGATCGATAACTGTATCGGCGCTACCTCGTGCTCCCATGAGAAGGTTGAACAGTTCATCCACTTTACTAACACCTTCCACCCCGACCTCAAATTTACCTGGACCATCTCAGACTCCTCCCTCCCCTTTGTAGACCTCTCCATTTCTATCTTGGGCGACCGACTCAACACGGACATTTAATATAAACCGACCGACTCCCACAGCTACCTAGATTACACCTCCTCCCTCCCTGCCCCCTGTAAAAACACCATCCTATATTCCCAATTCCTTCATCTCCGCCGCATCTGCTCCCAGGAGGACTAATTCCAATACTGAACAACCCAGGTGGCCTCCTTCTTCAAAGACCGCAATTTCCCCCCAGATGTGGTCGACGATGCTCTCCACCGCATCTCCTCCACTTCCCGCTCCTCCGCCCTTGAATCCCGCCCCTCCGATCGCCACCAGGACAGAACCCCACTGGTCCTCACCTACCACCTCACCAACCTCCATATACATCGTATCATCCATCGTCATTTCCGCCACCTCCAAACAGACCCCACCACTAAGGATATATTTCCCTTCCCTCCCCTATCAGCATTCCGGAAAGACCACTCCCTCCGCGACTCCCTCGTCAGGTCCACACCCCCCACCAACCCAACCTCCACTCCCGGCACCTTCCCCTGCAACCACAAGAAATGCAAAACTTGCGCCCACACCTCCCCCCTTACTTCCCTCCAAGGCCCCAAGGGATCCTTCCATATCCATCACAAATTCACCTGAACCTCCACACACATCATCTATTGCACCCGCTGCACCCGATGTGGCCTTCTCTATATTGGGGAGACAGGACACCTACTTGCGGAACATTTCAGAGAACATCTCAGGGACACCCGGACCAACCAACCCAACCACCCTGCGGCTGAGCACTTTAACTCCCCCTCCCACTCCGCCAAGGACATGCAGGTCCTTGGACTCCTCCATCGCCAGACCATGGCAACACTATGCCTGGAGGAAGAGCGCCTCATCTTCTGCCTGGGAACCCTCCAACCACAAGGGATGAATGCAGATTTCTCCAACTTCCTCATTTCCCCTCCCCCCACCTTTTCTCAGTCCCAACCCTTGGACTCAGCACCGCCTTCTTGACCTGCAATCTTCTTCCCAACCTCTCCGCCCCACCCTCTCTCCGGCCTATCACCATCACCTTAACCTCCTTCCACCTATCGCTTTCCCAGCGCCCCTCCCCCAAGTCCCTCCTCCCTACCTTTTATCTTAGCCTGCTTGGCACACCTTCCTCATTCCTGAAGAAGGGCTTATGCCCGAAACATCGTATCGCCTGTTCCTTGGATGCTGCCTGACCTGCTGCACTTCTCCAGCAACACATTTTTCAGCTCATTATGAATTCTAGTGTCTGGATTAACAATGTAATTAGGTTGTGCAAACCTGGTGCTGCGTAAATGCTAAACATATTTACCTATGAGTTAGTGTACAGCTTCAATGAGAGTTAGAGATCTGGACACCACTTTGTTATAAGTTATCGTAGAAATGAAACCAAAGAAATGCTGGCTAGTGAATAGAATTGATCTCTCAAGCAATCGAGGGAGACTGGGCAGGGGACAAAAATCCACATTTAATCACTTTAATAGCCATGACTTGGAGATGCCGGTGTTGGACTGGAGTGTACAAAGTTAAAAATCACACAACACCAGGTTATAGTCCAACAGGTTTAATTGGAAGCACTAGCTTTCGGAGCGCCACTCCATCAGGTGGTTGTGGATCATGTGTTACGATCTTATACTCCACAACCATCTGATGAAGGAGCAGAGCTGTGAAAGCTAGTACTTCCAAATAAACCTGTTAGACTATAGCCTGGTGTTGCGTGATTTTCACTTCAGGAGCATGTGACCACCAAAAGAAATAAAAATAAATTCTAGCAATCCAGGGATCTGTCACCAATTTGACTTGTTCCATTAATTGGGATCATAACAGGGTGCATGCTACATAACCGCTCAGAACAATTTGGAATCTGGTGCTTCCAAAGGTAAATGGTACTTGCCAGATCTGTATCTTGGAAATTTTCTAACTCCCGATATCATCTATTCACTGTTTTGCAATTCTCAATGAGAGTGGTAACCAGTAGAATCTTCCCATATTTTTATAATCCATTTTCTGTTACAAATAATCAGAACAGTAAAGCATTGAGCCAGGGAAGTGAATATTGCAATGGATTCATAAAGATTAATCTCTGGGGTGTGGTATGTGGGAGAATGTGAAACTGCATATCAATGAGCTGAGGCTGGATAATAGTGACATGCTAATACATGCAAATAGATGCAAATAGGCTTTGCACTGCTTACTAATGTCTGTAGAATCAGACATTTTGCTTTCAACAACAAGAGTTTAATTCTGCGAATCTCATCTTATTTTCACAACAGATTCTCCAGTGCCCAAGTAATTTCGGAAGCAAGGAATATTCTGCACATAGTACTTTGTTGGACATTATTGTGCACAGAATGGTTGCTACGTTCAATTACAAAAAAGAACAGTATGTGAAAGTGACTCTCTGTGAAAGAAAAAGTGCTGGAATGGGATTTGACAGTGTTATCAAGTGGCACCTACTCTTCAATAACCGACTCACTCACTGGGAGCACTCATTTTCAGCCTTTCTAAAGGGACAAAGTAGTTGAAATCTCGAGGTGAGAGGAAAATGACTTCAGGGTGGCATTTACCTGAATGTGGCATCAAGGAGCCTGAGTAAAACTAAAGTCAGTGAGAATCAGCTTAATACTTATCACCAGCTGAAGTGACAACTAACCAAAGGAAAGATGTTTGTAGTTGTTGGAGACCAATCACCTTAACTTCAACTTCTAAAGAGCTTAATCTGGTGACCAATAAGTTATATTGCACTATTGTTCTATTTTATTGCATTTTAAATAGATGTGGAATGATGGATTTTAAAATTTCCCTCAATTTGGCATTTGGCCACCTCGGAATTCTTTTTTTAGAAATACATTATCATGTGATCTGAAAAAAAACCACTGCTGGAGTTCCTCAGTGAAAGTGTCCAAGGCCCATACATCTCCAGTTGCTCTATCAATTATTCCTTCCAATCGTAAAATTAGAAATGGTCATATTTGCTCTGAATCTCACAGGATTTACTTGAGTTTTAACCCCTCAGGTAATGGAGCAGCCTGACACCATTCAGGACAAATGTACCCTGTATCACATCATGCAGTCACTCCTTCCACCATTGGTGCACTGTACTGCGGTGTACGCATCCACAAAATGCATTGTAGCAACTTCTCAGGATTCTTTCAACGGCAGTTCCTAAACCTGCGACCTCTACATTGTAGAAGGACAAAAAGATCAAGTTCATGGGAACACCTCCACTTGCAAACTCATTTCCAAAGCACACCCATCCTGTTTTAGAAATAAATCATCATTCCTTCATTGTCACAAGTCAAAGTTCCAACAGTGCAGTGGGCGTACAGAAACAACACTGTGATTTAAGACACTACTCCCCATTACTTTCTCAAGGCCATTAAAGAATGGACAATAAACGTGATGCCAATGATGAAAGAATAAGAAACAGTTCTAAATGCTGAGTGACATGACACATATAGATGTAAGTGCTTTCTCTGTTGTGTTGAATTCAGGACACAAGTGCCTTGGATAAATTCTACTCTAGTTATATTTAGTCTCAGTTAAAGAACAAAACATGAGACAAACACTTTTTAGATATATTTATTATGATATAATTAAGAGACATTTTGCATTCAACTTTTTTGTCCATAGAATCTATTACAGTGTAAGGGTTGTGTTACTTGAACACATTTTCTGCTTTGTTTATCTCTCAAGCCACATTTTGCGATTTATTTCCGAGTTTATACATACTTAATACATTATTAGTTTGATATATTAAACATGAACTCATGTACAGCTATAATTAACATTTGAAGTGCATGCATCAGTCTAACGGGCAACATTTGTGACAGCATGTGACAACTCTTCAAAAATGTCTTGTTCTTAAAAAAATATTGTCAATGATTTGATAAAACATATATTAGCTTAAGATTCCAAACCAAATCTGGTAAACTGGTGTTACACATGTGAGGTGGAGGGTGCAGTAATCCTCGAGTAAAAAATGAGGTCTGCAGATGCTGGAGATCACAGCTGCAAATGTGTTGCTGGTCAAAGGACAGCAGGCCAGGCAGCATCTCAGGAATAGAGAATTTGACGTTTCGAGGGCTTATGCTCAAAACGTTGAATTCTCTATTCCTGAGATGCTGCCTGGCCTGCTGTGCTTTGACCAACAACACATTTGCAGCAGATGCAGTAATCCTGTTCGACCTGAACAGTAAACAATATATGAAACTTGTTGTTTTTAACTATCTACAAGTCAACATTCGCTACCACTGCCCCTAACAGTTTCTGATATACAAAACAAATCATAAAGCAAATAAATGCTATTCCTAAGGCCTGATAGATGGTTTATGCTTAATAAAGGATTCCTAGACCTCAAAGTAGAGAAATAATTCATCTAGGGTTTTAAAACAGATGGCCAGTGAAGTAGCAGACATGCAAATATCTGGCAGATAGTCTTTTCTTTAATAAATATTTTTATTAGAAATCTTTTTAAATCTTTTACAAAACATCTACTTGCAAAAATAAATAATATCTGAATACAGAAAGATAGAGGCAGTACAACAAAGTCATGTCACGATACTATTAATAATGACCTACCTACTATTCTACCAGAACAAACGTATCTACTTAACTTAAACTAAACTATAAACAAATTAAATCAGACTCAAATTAAATTGAATTTAAATTAACTTAAATTAAATTATATCTCACAACTTTATTCTATTTCACGCATCACACCTCCACTGAGGCTCCCATCCATGGGAGCACCGATCATTGTACCCGTATTCTTTTCCCCTAGCTTCCCCCCTCCCAGGGCCCCACAGGCGCCCAGACTGATTCCCAAAGCTATACCACAGCCCTAGTTAATATTGCTGATAAGTCTGCGTCAATATAATTTAAAAAGGGCTGCCACATTTTGTAAAACGGCTCAATTTTGTGCTGCACCATATTTGTGAGGTAGTCTTGGGGGTGTTCCAACACCAGCCTGCAACGAGACCTGGGGGGTTTTCCAACATCCAATTCATTAACATGTTCTTCTGCACACCTATGCATGAGAATGTTACACAGTCTCTTCCAGTGTGCCCCCACAGGGGGCAAAGTTGGCAATCCCAGAAGAAATAATAGCGGGTCCACTTTGACTTCAATTCCCAGGATTTCCTTCAGCTCCCTTACTATGGTACGCCAGTGTCTCTGAATCTTACAACATGACCAAAAGCAGTGTGTTAGAGTGCCTATACTAACTTTACATTTGGGACACCCTGGAGATGCTCCTCTTTTGAACTTAGCTAGCTTCTCTGGTGCCGAATGAGTCCTGTGTAAAATCTTCACTTGCATGGCTTGTGCTTTGTTGCATATTGAGATATTCTTCACATTTTCCCATGTATCTTCCCATGTTTCCAGTGAAATGTACTTTCCTAGTTCCGATTCCAAGTCCGACAGAGTCTCTCCACATCTCCTAAGGCACGTCCCTCCTGTAAATAATACAAAGTACTAACTGAAAGAGCACCCGTGCACCAGAGCACTCTTTTTCTCCACGTCTGACTTGTAAGGCTGAGTCAGGAGCATGGTCTTCCTCCGTATATAATCCTTTATCTGAAAGTACCAGAAAAGGTACCAATCAGACAATCAATACTTCTGATGTAGTTGGCTAAATGACATCAAAACTTCCTCCTCGAATAAATCTCCCAAACAAGAGATTCTCTTATTCTCCTATAGCTTAAATCCAGAGTCCATTGCCCCAGGTTTAAATCCTGGGGCTCCCGCCAACAAGATAAATGACAAGATCTTAAGTCAATTGTCCTTGTCTTGCCTCATTATCCTCCAAGCTTTCACCCTATTTAAAATGGTGGGCTCTTATACTGCTCAATCACAGAATTCATCCAATCCATGAATAATAAATTAACTCGGGGAATCTTGGCTGCAACGTCAAACCAAATTGACTCCAATTCCACTCTTCCCCCCCCCCCCAATCACCTACATATGCTAACAGGGCGCTTATTTGATATCTCTTCAAGTCTGGAAGGTCCACCCCTCCCTCACCCTGTAGTTGCAATTTAGTAAATTTAATTAAAGAGCGCCTGCAACACCAAATAAAGGACCCAAACTAACCATTGAGCCTCTGTAACACTTGTCTGGGTAGCAACAACGGAAGCATTCACATGGGATGCAACAGGTGAAGAAGAACATTCGTTTTAATCAGGGCTAGTCAGCCTATCCATGACAACAGGAATCCATCCCAATGCTGCAAATCCTGTTTTATCCTCTCCAGTAGTTGTACATAGTTAGCTTTATACAGCTGGTGGAAGGCAGGGGTAAATAAAAATTCCCAAATATTAAAAAACCTTTTGATGACCATCTAAACAGGAATTGCATTCCATCCTTCAGATCAGGCACCTCCACTAATCTCCCCCACCGGTATGGCTTCCCAATTTTGTGAGGTTGATCCTGTATCCCGAAAAACCGCAAAATACCTTTTTTGAATCAATCGAGGAACGGACTCCTCCGAATCGGCCAAGAACAAAAGGAAGTCATCAGCGTATAGGGTGATCTTATGCTCCCCCATTCTCACCCTCGGGCCCATTACTTCAGGACCCCTCCTGAAAGCCTCAGCTCAATTGCCAAGGTAAATAATAGCATGAAAAAGGTCACCCCTGTCGACTACCTCTCCCAATACTAAAGTTATCCGACTTAATGCCATTTCTGATGACTGCCACCTTAGGGTCATTATATAACACCACCACCCACCTACCTACCAAAGACTTTCCCCAGACCAAAGCGCTCTAGGACCCCCAAACAGGTACAGCCACTCTGTCCGGTCAAAACACCTTTTCCGCGTCTCGGGAGGCCACCAAACCTGGGAGCAATCTTTGCTGGCATACCTGCACTATTCCTGATGAAGGGCTTTTGCCCGAAACGTCGATTTCCCTGCTCCTCATATGCTGCCTGACCTACTGTGCTTTTCCAGCACCATTCTAATCTAGACTCTGGTTTCCAGCATCTGCAGTCTTTGTTTTTACCTACCTGCACTATGTTCAGTACCCTCCTTATATTGTTGGAGGAGTTATGGCCCTCGATAAAATCCGTTTGATCTTCTTTCATAATACCTTTGCCAACCTCAGGGCCAGCACCTTTGACAGAATTTTAAAGTCTGCATTCAACAACGTTTGTGTGAAGCACCTTCTTTGGGGTCTTTCCCCTTCTTTAAAATGAGGGAGATATTAGACTCCCTAAGAGAGGGCAGAAGACAATCCTGTGTATAGGAATAGCTACACATCCCCAAAAGTGGCACAGCCTACCCATTTATGAATTGTTGTGGTTCTGTTCACCGAGATGGGAATTTGTGTTGCAGACATTTCGTCCCCTGTCTAGGTGACATCCTCAGTGCTTGAGAGCCTCCTGTGAAGCGCTTCTGTGATCTTTCCTCTGGCATTTGTAGTGGTTTGTATCTGCCCCTTCTGGTTGTCAGTTCCAGCTGTCCGCTGCAGTGGTCGGTATATTGGGTCCAGGTCGATGTGCTTATTGATTGAATCTGTGGATGAGTGCCATGCCTCTAGTAATTCGCTGGCTGTTCTCTGTTTGGCTTGTCCTATAATAGTAGTGTTGTCCCAGTCCAACTCATGTTGCTTGTCATCTATGTGTATGGCTACTAAGGATAGCTGGTCGTGTTGTTTCATGGCTAGTTGGTGTTCACTAGAGAGGAACAAAAGGACAACCAACTCCCATTCCTAGACATGATGGTACAGAGAACACTGAACGGAGAATTCAGCATGAAGGTATACAGGAAAGCCACTCACACAGACCAAGTCCTGAACTACGAAAGCAACCACCCCAACACACACAAAAGAAGTTGCATCAAGACACTATTCAAAAGAGCCACAACACACTGCAGTACACCAGAACTGCAAAAAGAGGAAGAAGAACACCTATACAATGTATTCGCCAAAAACGGATACCCCGGCAATTTCATCAACAGCTGCCTAAGGGAAAGACAATGGAACAAGGACATGCCACAACCCAAAGGACTAGCTACACTACCATACATCAAGAGCATTTCCGAACTGACAGCCAGACTACTACGACCACTAGGACTCATAACAGCACACAAACCAATAGCCACTCTCAGACAACAACTCACCAGAACGAAGGACCCGATACCCAGCATGAGCAAAACCACTGTAGTATACAAAATCCCATGCAAGGACTGCACAAAATACTACATAGGACAAACAGGAAGACAGCTAACGATCCGCCTCCATGAACACCAACTAGCCACGAAACCACACGACCAGCTATCCTTAGTAGCCACACACACAGATGACAAGCAACATGAATTCGACTGGGACAACACTACTATTATAGGACAAGCCAAACAGAGAACAGCCAGGGAATTCCTAGAGGCATGGCACTCATCCACAGATTCTATCAACAAACACATTGACTGTATTCGCCTCCCTCCAACCAGTATAACTCTGTAAAGTATTCCCGAAATCTAACATTGATCTTCTTCAACTCAAGGGTAATTATGCCAGCCTTTTCTCTAAGAGATAATAGATTGGGAAGCATTTTTCTTTTTAACCAGATATCTACCTGGTTTATCTCCAAAGTCAAACAAACAATCTGTTTAGCAAAGAAGACCTTTTCTTTGTCACCTGCGTGAGCAATGAGTTGAGAGCAGCCCAGAGAGCCGTGACCCACTGCAGCTTGACCAATGAAGGCCTATTATAATATACTTCCTCAGCTACTTTCAGCCGGGGCTCCAGCATCTGGTGCTGCTCCTCCGTCTGCTTCCTTCTAGTCATTGAATACAAAATGATCAGGCCTTGTAAATATGCCTTAGGAGTCCCCAAGTATTACCGGATTACTGGCCATACCAGAGCTGATATCCCAAAAGGCACTGAACGTTCTTCTAATGTACTGAACAAATTTGCTATCCCTTAACAGAAATGGGTCCATGTGCCAGTGCCACACACCCTTGATTTTAACATCTAAAAACACTGGCGCATGGTCAGAGACAGATATATTCCCAATTTTGCAAGTCAATGTTCTGTCCGAACAATCCAATGGCATAAAAAAACATGTCAATTCGCATGTGGCACTTGTGTGGGTTGGAATAGAAAGTAAAGTCTTTTCCATTAGGGAGGAGATGCTTCCACACATCCACAAATTCCAACTCCCCAGACAAGTTCACAAACTGTCTAGATTGCACGGGTGTACCTGCCGGGCCCCTTGGCATCCTGTCTACCACGGGATCTATTAGGCAGTTAAAATCCCTTCCTATGATTGTACGGTGCACCCCAAGATTTATTAACTTAGCTATTACATCAATTAGAAATTTAAGAGGGTGCGCCGGGGGACAATACACATTCAGGACATCATATTCTTCCACATGTATTAGAGCTTTAAGAATGATGAACCATCCTCACCCTTAATTTGCTCAGTTACCTGGAATGGAAGGTTTCTTCTTAACAGTACAGCCACTCCACTACTCTCTGGATGGGTATATGCATACGAAGGGTTTGGAGGGATATGGGCCAGGTGCTGGCAGGTGGGACTAGATTGGATTGGGATATCTGGTCAGCATGGATGAGTTGGACCGAATGGTCTGTTTCCATGCTGTACCATCTCTATTACTTTGTAACTAATATAACTAATAACTATTCTCCCCATGTCTGCGTGGATTTCCTCCGGGCGCTCCGGTTTCTTCCCACAGTCTAAAGATGTGCAGGTCAGGTGAATTGGTCATGCTAAATTGCCCATAATATTAGGTGCATTAATCAGAGGGGAAATGGGTCTGGGTGAGTTACTCTTCGGAGGGTCAGTGTGGACTGGTTGGGCTGAAGGGCCTATTTCCACACTGTAGGGAATCTAAAGGAGGAGAAAGAGTACCCTATCATAATGTCCTGCCAAAGCTTCATGTTCCTTATCAGTTTAAATGCCTCTCCTTCAGCAGGGCGATGTCAACCCTTTCCTTCCTAAGGCTTGACAGCACTTATTTTTTAAAATGGGGGAATGGCTCCCTTTTACATTCTAGGTGCACCACCTGAACAAATCACTAGCCATGGTCGTCCAGGGCAGCCCACGGTTTCCCAAGAGGAGGAAGCTTATCTGAGGGGCAGCGAGTGACAAAGACATTAACTCTACAAAGTCTTAAAACTACTTCAATAAAAACTACTACAAATAAAAAACAAATCACTACATTTAATTTAAGCAAACACCCAAATAACTCCCAATTCTCTTGCGATCTCCCCCCTTGCCCATAGGGGACACTCCCCCCAATCCTTGCTACCATCCCAACTCCCTCTAGCTGAAGCTGTGCTCTAGCCCCGGGCAATTCACAAATGAAGAAAACCTGTTATTTACATTCTGAGAGTTAACAATGGATGCCTAAGCACCCCCCCAACACATCGTAACCACAGGAATAGCCACCCCCAATCCAAAAACAAAGGACAGCAGTAAAATAAAGCCCAAGATAATACCCAACCGACCAATGTATGAAATAATTCTGGTTTTACAGCAAGGCAGTACCTATAGAGCCAATAACCACAAGAGAAAGGGAGAAAGGAGAAGAGACGGCAACAATTCTTTTTTAAAAAGAACCCATATCATTGTCTGTAACGATGCCCCCTCTTTCCATCCCGATCTGAGTGTTAATTCAGAGAATTCACAAGGTCCTTGGCCTTTTCTGCAGAATCAAAATTATATACTACCTCTCCATGAGTGAAATGCAACACCGTCGGGTACTTCAAGGAATATCGAATGTTCAAATCCCTTCATTTTCTCCTAACTTCATCAAATGCCTTTCTCTTCTTAATTATGGCTCCTGAGAAGTCCTGAAAAAACATTATTCTTGAGCCTTTGTACATTAAAGTGTATGAATCTCTTCCTAGTCTTCTTGCTGTTTCAATCACGAACTGCTTTTCTTTATAATGCTGGAGTTGCACTAGGACCGAGCGGGGGTTTGTTCCACGCTCACCAGGCCCAACCCCAACTTCAGCCCCAGGAACTTTGGGAGCCACGGTCTCCAGGAATCCAACAATGTCCTCGCCTTCCTCACGCTCTGTGAGACCCACGAGCCGAAAGTATTTTCCTCTATTTTTATTTTCTAGGTCATCCAGTTGCTCCTGAAGGACCCGAACCTGGTCTTCCAGTGTTGAGTCCTTCCTCCTGAGACCTCCGCCATGGTCTCCAATGGCACAGTCCTCTCCTCCACTGCCTCCACTCTTCGGTCCAATAATTGAATCTCCTGCTCGAGCTTTTTCAGGATGGTGGATATTGGTTCAACTGCTGCTTCAATCTCTTCTCACAGTTTGACAAACTCCGAGAGTAACTGCTGCTGCCCCATTAAATCCAAAGGGGCTGCCCTGGGAATGTGAGCACTGGCTGAAGGCACCCCCAGTGCAGTAGAGGAGGGCCCTGCCTGCTGTATGCCCTTGGGCCCCTTTCCTTTATTTGTTTTCATTCTGGTCTTAAAGCTATCACACCACAATTTTAGCAGCTCCAGATGCTCAGTAAGTTTATATTAGCAATTTGCTTTTACTCCTCAGGGTGCTTGATGAGGCAGGTAAATGTCCACCTAGCCAGGGGGTTATGTCTTCCTGAAGAAGGGCTCATGCCCGAAACGTCGATTCTCCTGCTCTTTGGAAGCTGCCTGACCTGCTGTGCTTTTCCAGCAACACATTTTTCAGCTCGGGTATGGCACAGAGCCCTGCACAGCAGACCACTCAGACCATAGCCATCTTGGATCCGGCAGATAGTCTTTAACGTGGAAAGGTGTGAAGTTGTTCACTTTGGTAGGAAGAATTGAAAAAAAACAGAAAATTATTGAAACAGAGAATGACTGCAGAATTCTGAGGCACAAGGGATCGAGTGCATGAGGTATCAAAACTTAGTATGCTGGTACATCAAGTAATTAGAAGGCTAATAAATACTGTATTTTATTACCAAAGGAATTGAACATAAAAGACCTACCTTCAGGGGCTCAAATAAACAAATGTGTGAGGAAACCCCTGACCTGGATTGGTAATAAAAACAGAGGCTATTGGTCAGGGCCTTTCACTCACCGTGTGAGGCCTAGAACTGTAAAGCTTGAGAGGAAGCACCAATCTTGGGTCATGGGGCAGAGTTTGAAAAAAAATCTCGAGCCAGGCCTGTTGCTGTAACATATGTTGTTGCCATTAGGATCTGTGTTTCAACTTCAGCCATTTTGAAAACCCAGGTTAAGTAAGAAATTATTGGCACAGAAAAGGGAGCTGATTTGTGAGTCAGGGTGAAATCTTTCTACGTTATGCTGATCTCTCGTTCATGGTTACTAGTGCAAGAGCAAGATTAAAGTAAATAAAAGTAATTTAATGTAACAAAATAAACTATATGCATGAGCATAATATATGTCAGTCCAACTTAGTCAAGCAGAAAGTCTGTCTTTGGTATATGGGAGTCATGGAGATCCCTGCTGATGTAGACAAGCCCAAGTACATGAAGCACTGCACAAGCCTGAACTCTGGAACTCAAACAGCAGGTAGAATCACTGAGGTAGATCCATGAGGAAGAGAAATACATGGCTAGCACATTTAAGGAGATGGGTACCCACTACTAACACCCAATTAGATTAACCATGCTCTGTCCATTCACATAAATGCTGTGTAATCCTGATTAAATTTCACTATTTTCTCCCTTACTCCCACTCTACCTACTAACTTCTGGTGTCTATTTTAGTGTTATTTGCCTGTCCCACCATTTTATGCACATTTGTATTACTTTCTAATATTCTCTCCTGGTTTCACATTCCTTCTGAGTTGGTTTAATCCATTCCCATCAGCTCGAGCAAATACCTCCAGAAGTGCAGGTGGACAAATGGGGAATCAATGACCATCAGACAGTCCCAAGAGAATCAGGCGGACAATGCACAACTGTCCAAAGACCTTGCTCACTAACTGATTTTCCGCTCTGGATATTGTTGAGGGTAATCTGGCTCCAAGAGTGGGCTAGCTGTACAGAACGGAAGGAAGTAAAGATGAAGGACAGTACTGATTGTTACGTTCAGGGAGTGAAGAGGCTTTTTTTTGGCCATTTACATGAGTCCAGGATGGTATGATGTCTCACTGGTGCTGGGGTAAAGGATGTCACAGAAAAACTGCAAGTCATTCTACTGGGGAGACAAACACCATTGATTATGATATAGGGAGGAAAGGGGATGTGCTCCTGCAATCAGAACATATGGGGCTAGGCAGAAAGTTAGCAAGCAAGAAGTCTAAAGTAGTAATCTCTAGATCACTTCCAGTGCCACTTGCAAATGATTACAGAAATAGAAAAAAAAAGATGATTATGTAGCTGGAAGGTTGATGCATTAGGGGGAGCTTTAGATTCCTGGGATGTTAGATCTGGCTACAGGAAAATGTCACCTGTGCAAACCACAAAGTTGAATCTGAATAGAGCCAGGACTGAGTTTGTTATGTATTTGTTTACCCGAACTGTTGGGGGAATGGATTAAACTAACTCAGAAAGAATGTGGAACCATGAAAGAATATTAGAAAGTAATACCAATGTGCATAAGATGGTGGGAGAGGCAAATAACACTAAAATGGACACCAAAAGTTAGTAGGTAGAGTCAGAGTAAGGGAGAAAATGGTGAAGTTTAATTAGGATTGACATTATTTATATGAATGGACAGAGTATGGTTAATCTAATTGGGTGTTAGTGGTGTTTCTTTTAGGCTGGACGAAAGTTGCTAATAGAGTTTCACATGGATTGGTATTAGCATTTTTCTGACTTATACTAATTATTTATTCCTTAGTGTACAGGAGAAAATATCAAAGATTACAGACAACAAAATCTTGAAAGAACTGTAAACTGTGAGGAAGACGATGTAGAACTTCAAAAGGACATTGACAAGTTGATGGGGTGGGTAGATAGGTGAAAGATTAGTTCAATACAGAGAATTTGAGGTTGTACACTTCAATACATGGACAAACAGTATAAAATAAAGGGTACTATCCGAAAGGGTGTTCAGGAGCAGAGAGACTTAGGTGTTCATGTGCACAGGTCATTGAAGGTAGTAGAAAAAGTGGAGAGAGCTGTTAATTAAGAATACTATTCTATGTTTCATTTGTAGGGACATAGAGTACTAGAACAGGTACGTAATGCTGGATATGATGCTGCATAGACCACAGCTGGAGAATTGGAAACAGTTCGAGCCACCGAACTTAAGGAAGGATATGAATGCATCGGAGAACATGCAGCAGATGCTCATGAGAAAGAGTCCAGAGATGAGAAACTTTACTGATGAAGATCGATCAGAGAAGTTAGAAGCAAAACAGCACCACATGATGACAAAACTTGTGCAAGATAAGAAATAAACTCAACCCCAAAGTGTGGTGGATGCTGGGACAGTGAGTAAATTTAAGGAGGAGTTAGATTTTTAATGGGTTGAAGGGAAATGGAGAGGAGGCAGGAAAATGGGGTTAAGGAGCATGTCAGCCATAGTGGGGCAGACTCAATGGGTTCTATGTCTAATTCTGCTCCAATATCTTATGACCTTATGAATTTATAAACTCATCCATGAGGCATCTAATAACTGAGGGCCCATCTCATTCCTAATGGTAACCCACTGCCCCTTGAGAAACAAAATTTCCAACTTGGTACATCTGGGTTCACTGTTTATTTTGTACGTGCTCGTTCCTAGAAAAATGATCAGTCTTATGAATAGACTTCTCTGTCAAAACAAAAATGACATTATGAATTTCTTCTTCATTTCATTCAGTCACGTTAGTTTTCTTGGGCAGCAGCACGGTCTGATGTTAGACAGTTCTCCATTTTGAGTGCTGGCCACCTTCCCTAGCATCCTGTTAGGTTCCTCGTCGTTCCTCATTCCTCACAGCTGCAGATGTCTGGGCATGATGTGGATCCTCTCGTGACCAGCCAGAGGATTTCAGTCATAAGGTACGTGAGCACTGCAGCCTGATAGACACCCACTTCAGCCACCACACACTCAACGTAGGCTGCTGTTTCTCAGAAACTTGTGAACTTGGCCTACTGGAAACTACAGCTCTGCCTGGGAGGAACATGAATTTGGCCTTGTTCCCAAGATTTACTGCTCTTCCTTCTTCCAGACATTGTCAGGATTTGACATTTTCAATGAGAATACTGTTGAAGGCTGAACATACAAGCAAAGCAACACCATAAAATATATTAATCAGATGCTTTCACATAATGAGATAATGTTGACGTTCGAAGGCAATTATATGCAGTAATGTGTTGGTGTTAATCCCAAGTACCTGCAGCCAGGTTTGCAGTAACTCTCTCTTTAATGACAATGAACAGAATTTGCAAAAATTGCTTTAGAATTAATTTGCTTCAAATTCCCCATGTAGATCGACCTCATAACAATAAAATGCTTTAATTACTTTGCCATCAGGTGATTAACTTTAATCTCGTCATTGTGAAGCACCAAAGGTATTTTACTGTCTCTCTCTCTCTGCCTTTCTCCTGCTGCCTCCTGCATGATCCCCTTTGTGAATTTTGGGCTTAATTTGAACTTGTGATTAACATGGGTGGGAGTGAAAAGAGGGAGAGAATTTCCATTTTAAAGATGCAAGAAATCAAAAAGTAGTGGGACCACAAGTTCTCAAACCCAACTGAGGACAACTGAAACAAGTGTCAGGGATACTGGCTGTATCACCAGTGGCAACAAAATAGACCAAAATCAATAATTTAACATCTAAAGATTTGTCAGAATGTGAAGTCCTTAAAAGGGCCAAGGAACGTTTAAAGTACTTTAGATAGTGATCTGGGGTGAATATGTTTGTTGCTGCCTTTATGATATTGTTGCAAGTTTAATATTTGATGTCTTAGATCAGCAGTTACAGTGTTCTAAAGCAGTACACTGGCACACAGCTATAGTTATCAGTTTAGAATGAAGTCAGCTGGACATAAGGCACTTGAGTCTTCTCAGATTACCAGACTAATTATATCACAGCTGATTTGGCATTGCCCAGCTTTGATACAGAAAAATTGGAAGACTTTTTTTGTAAAGCAAGAGCATGGCTTTTAAAAGTAGTTCATAGGCACGTGATAATATTTGGAAAGATTCCATCCCCTTAAATCCATTTGACAGGAGAGAAGCCAGAGGAGATTCCTTTGTAGTTGTATTTAATTTGAATGATCAAAAGCCCCAAACACTGTTCAGTAATGTCAACAGAAGAGCATTTTACTCTCTGACAAGAAAAAAACAACGAAGATTAATGAAGGAATTCAGCAGCACTGTAGAGAATGATCCTCAGCTGTTTAGCTTTAAATATGCTGAAGGGATGGGGGCAGCTGATATTAGAGACTCAACCACTGATTCTGTAAGTAAATTTATCAGGGCTATTTTGACTTTATCAGCATTTAATTCAATCAAGTGTTGGTATCTGTCAATAAAGTGATATAACAATAATTTCATTGTGAGATGCTCCAGCAAATGCCCAGCGGTGTACTTCACTAACAATGCCATCACAAATATGCTGCATTGTATTTCTAATAGTCACATTGTTATCTTCACCTAGGAACATGAACCACTGAATAACTGCATTTGCCTAACCTAACATTTACTCATTCCAGCTTCTTTCCAATCCTGCCCTTTGGAATAACTGGTACTTTTTGTGACTCTGCACCACAGCCCAATGATCCAAAATTGCTGTCCTATTTCACAATCAGACAATAGACAACAGACAATAGGTGCAGGAGTAGGCCATTTGGCCCTTCGGGCCAGCACCACCATTCATTATGATCATGGCTGATCATCCACAATCAGCATCCTCTTCCTGCCTTATCCCCATAACCCTTAATTCCACTATCTTTAAGAGCACTATCCATCTCTTTCTTGAAAGTATCCAGAGACTTGGCCTCCACAGCCTTCTGGGGCAGAGCATTCCATATATTCACCACTGTCTGGGTGAAGAAGTTTCTCCTCAACTCTGTTCTAAATGGCCTACTCCTTATTTTTAAACTGTATCCTCTGATCAGAACCTCATAACACAAGAAATAGAGGTTAAAAAATTGATTTCAGTCTTGTAAAATATCAATGAAGGAGAATTCAATGAAGGTAGAACATTTCAAAGATTTATAACACTCACTGTGCAGAAAGTTCATTTCAGTCCTAACTGATTATCCTAAAACTGTGTTCTCTTGCTCCAGAGCATTCATATTGTAGACCATCGGAGCTGGATAAATTGCCAGCTCTTAGCACTAACATTTCATACATTTTCTCTGCTGATACATGTAACCTCAGGAAGAATTTGATGTGAGGTGAGTGAGTGCAGTAGGAGGAAGAAGAAATAGGCATTATGCCTGAACCTGCACACTCCCTACATTTGACTGCAATATCACACTGGCTGGCCAATCAATGATTGGCCAATAGAAGGGCCCAGAGTGGGCTTGAAGGCAGCGATGGTGGTGAGTTTAAAGGGGTTGATTCTGCTGGTGGGAGGTTTAAAGCAATGTTGGTAAAGAGGCTTTGCAAAACAATGTGGGAGGGTGGGAGAAGAAGCCCGGTGGGAACAGAAAAATGTATAAGTGAAGCCAAGCTGCAGGCAACGAGGCTGCTGTAATACAGCTGTCATCTCGGAAACACTTGTCATGATGTCAGAGGCCTCTCCTACATTATTGTTTCCTCCCACAGTCACAAAGATGTGCAGGTCAGGTGAATTAGCCATTCTAAATTGCCCGTAGTGTTAGGTAAGGGGTAAATGTAGGGTATGGGTGGGTTGCGCTTCGGCGGGTGGGTATGGACTTGTTGGGCTGAAGGGCCTGTTTCCACACTGTAAATTATCTATCTATTAAGCTTACCTTAGTTGCTGTCTTTTTTTTATGCTTGTAAGAGCTCTGACAATTTTTTGGCTAGTTTACTCTCATTCTAATTTTACCCTTTGTATCTACTTATTAGTCACTTTTTGCTGGGTTTCTAAGACATCTCAATCTTCAGGCTTTTGACTATTTTTTGAAACAGTATAAACTTCTCCTTGTAAAGTAATACCATCCGTAACTTCCTTATTAAGCCAAGGATGATATATCGTTCTTCTGTTGAAAACTTTAGTTTGTTCAACATTCTGAATCGGTATATTTTACATAATTTCCAGTGTTTATTTACCATCAAAAGTTTAGTCTATTCACGCAATCAATTTTCACCATTTCTAACCTCATGTCTGTGTAATTGGCTTTGTTTAAGATTCTCGTTTGAGACTGGAGCTTTCAAACTGAAAATAGGGTATGATGATGTTGTGACAATTTTCCCAATGGATCTTTTGCTATGGAATTATTATTTAATTCTGTTTCACTGCACAATGCTCTCCAGCTAAAATAATTTTATGCCAAGTTTGTTCCACAACTAAATGCTCTAGGAAACTGGCACAAAGGCATTGTACAATGTTTTTCTTAGGTTTCTTTGTCAGTTTGATTGGTTCACCGTACCCAAAGATTAAACTTCCTGTTGAATATTGCTCTGAGAGGATCTGGGAGAATTAATGCTTGATTGAGTGCAATATTTACTACTGACTATTTTGATACTACACAAACTTGGTGGGACAGAAAGGAAGGATCTTGTAGGGGATAGACAAGACCTAACCTACAAAGGTTAGGTCTTCTCAACTGTCTTTGTTTTCCTATAATTTGTAAATAGATGCAGAGCTGTAATAATCTACAATCCTCTTCTCTTTGGAGAAGAAGGTGGCTATCCTCATACATATTATGCCAGGTAATTCTCTAAAGAACCCACACACTGAGAAGGTACAAACAGGAGCACAGTGCCTGGCAATTATTACATTTCCTTCGTCACAGGTTCCCACTGTTTCTTACTTAAGGTTCTGTTTAATAGTATAGCTACAGTTAAGTGCCAATAAACCACTCCCACCCGTGTCTTCCCCCTCTTCCTCCTAATTTCCACCCCTGCTGGGTTCAACTCCCTGATTTTCTGAGCCAAACTCCTTCCTCATGACAGTTTCCATGTCATATATCTCTTTGCCACTTCTTTGTGCCCTCTTCAGAGTTTATGTACCCACTCAATGTTGTATGTCAGCAAACTTTAGTTCTAGGACATACCTTCAACTCCACGCGCTTATACATGTTGTTTTCTCACATTCTAACTCATCCCAGTGTTTGTGATGTTCTTATTTGTGGGTCTTACTCCATTGTCATGAATCTACCTCCACTTCCCATTGTGGCTCCTTGTTATATATCTCCTCCAAACCCACCTCTTCCTCCCCCATTCACAACTTGTTTTTTTTTCCTTCATATTCTTAAAATAATTGGTAGTACATTCCAACTGAATCAGTTGTTGACTCACAGTGTACAATGTCACAGGACATGAGCTAATAATGGTAATAAATGTTAACAAATTTCCATTGGTGTTATTCAGTGAGTCAAAGGATCTATTGTTTTTTTTTATCAATGGGAGCGTTTCTGCCATACATTTACATCAATCCAATGAATGACATTCTTTATTTTTAAGAATATCTGGGATTTTAATGATGTGGAGCTACCGGTGTTGGACTGGGGTGTACAAAGTTAAAAATCACACAACACCAGGTTATATTCCAACAGGTTTAATTGGAAACACACTAGCTTTCGGAGCGCCGCTCCTTCATCAGGTGAACTTTAATGGTGCTTTTGAGATCTGTAGGTTATCTAAGCTTGGAATCATATCACTGCCGTGGGCTGGGATTCAGGTTCTGACAGCAGTGGCTTCGAGTTGAGGCGTAATTCATCACAGTGAAAAGGATTGGAAGGATATGTTCACTAGGTGACAAGAAGCAGGGTGGAAGGTAGCTCAAGGGGAGTTTTATTACTGTACCCAATCAGGACATATAATATTAGCAAAAACAATTACTTTCTCATCAATCAACAGGAATAATCTGAAGCATAAGCTTTTGCCTTATCATACCTTAATAAGCAATCTAACGCCGAAGTAAGTCAAACATTTCAGGCAATTTTATAGGCAACTAATACATCGAACTGATGAAAAACTGATTTTACATGAACCAGTCAAGACATATTAGAGAATTAATTTCACTGGACCTTGCACTTCTGACAAAAATATAACGCTATGAGGTACAGTCCCAAAACACTCAGTTTTCCAATAGGCTCACTTATTCCTGCTGTGGGGGTTGAATCTTTCAATGTCTGTTGAAATTGTCCCACTCTATTTGAATAAAGCAACATCTACTTTCAAGGCCCAACCCAATGATGTCAAGTTTCTTAAAACTCAAAACGTCCCTGCTGAGCTGAGTTGTGTTTAGAGATCCAACTCTCACCTGCTTGGTTGCTCATATAAACAAAATCTTTCTATTCTTCACAGCAGTTACATTCAGTCTCTCTCTGTCTCGCTGCAGCATGAAATGATTTGGATGAGAGCATAAGAGGTACAGTTAGTAAGTTTGCAGATGACACCAAAATTGGAGGTGTAGTGGACAACGAAGAGGGTTACCTCAGATTACAACAGGATCTGGACCAGATGAGCCAATGGGCTGAGAAGTGGCAGATGGAGTTTAATTCAGATAAATGTGAGGTGCTGCATTTTGGGAAAGCAAATCTTAGCCGAACTTATACACTTAATGGTAAGGTCCTAGAGAGTGTTGCTGAACAAAGAGACCTTGGAGTGCAGGTTCATAGCTCCTTGAAAATGGAGTCACAGGTATATAGGATAGTGAAGAAGGCGTTTGGTATGCTTTCCTTTATTAGTCAGAGTATTGAGTACAAGGGTTGGGAGGTCATGTTGCGGTTGTACAGGACATTGGTTAGGCCACTGTTGGAATATTGCATGCAATTCTGGTCCCCTTCCTATCAGAAATTTGTTGCAAAACTTGAAAGGGTTCAGAAAAGATTTACTAGGATGTTGCCAGGGTTGGAGGATTTGAGCTACAGGGAGAGACTGAACAGGCTGGGGCTGTTTTCCCTGGAGCGTCGGAGGCTGAGGGGTGACCTTATAGAGGTTTACAAAATTATGAGGAGCATGGATAGGATAAATAGACAAAGTCTTTTCCCTGGGGTCGGGGAGTCCAGAACTAGAGGGCATAGGTTTAGGGTGAGAGGGGAAAGATATAAAAGAGACCTAAGGGGCAACTTTTTCACACAGAAGGTGGTCTGTGTATGGAATGAGCTGCCAGAGGATGTGGTGGAGGCTGGTACAATTGCAACATTTAAGAGGCATTTGGATGGGTATATGAGTAGGAAGGGTTTGGAGGGATATGGGCCGGGTGCTGGCAGGTGGGACTAGATTGGGTTGGGGTATCTGGTCGGCATGGACAGGTTGGACCGAAGGGTCTGTTTCCGTGCTGTACATCTCTATGACTCTATGTGTATCTCTCTCTGTCTCTGACTCTCTCTTTCTCTCCATCTCTGTCTCCAAAAAGCAGCTGTCCCCTTTTTTGTGTCAAGGTCAAGGAGCAAAGATGACATTCAAAGGTTTTTTGTTTGGGTTTCCATCTAAGCAGAGGTTTAGTAAGATCATCATCCCGCTAACAAAAATATATTGTTTTACTGAAAATTAACTGAGCAATTTGATCACAAGTGCCTTGTAAATTTCTGCATTTGCTTAAACCTATTAGATGTATTGACTTATTTCTGTGCTGCGAATACAGTACTATGTGTTACTATTTTTCTATCCCTACTGAAAAGTGAATCAGTATTTACATCAAACTGGGGTCAGCAACGAGGACCAAGTGATGAAGTATCTCTAGTGATGTGGTGAGACATTTCCCAGGCTGACAATGCTATCCTACCATGTCTGCTGAGAAGGTAACTCTACAGAACCATTACCAGCCTGTTAGCTGTATAACAAGTTTATGACTCAGTCACTGAATTCAACCAGGGTCACAACAATGAACAACAGCAACATATCTCCCCTCTGATATTTAACAATAGTCTGTGGAGTACTCTCTGGACAGTGGAATTTACCTCTGTTGAGAATGGTTCCTGAGACTTCATAATACTGGAAAGATTTGAGGGCATGGCCAGTGTGTTGGGAACATTGGATGGACATCCAGAGTTTGGCAGAATAACAATAGCATTCATAAAATGCTTTTCATGATTTCAATATACTCCGAAATTCTTTACAGTCAATGAAGGACATCTGAAGTGTAGTCACTGTTATCATGTATGAAACATGGATCCAATTACTGTATGATAGTACGTGATAGTTACCAGTAGCTTGGTGGCAACCTGAAGACGGTAGTGTTGCCATTTATCTGCCGCCCTTGTCATTCTAGATGGAAGTGGTCGTGGGTTTGGAAGGTACTGCTTAAGGCACTGTGGTGAATTTCTGCAGTGCATCTTGTAGATGGCACACACTGCTGCTGTAAAACACTGGTTGTAGTGCGAGAGTATGTTTGTGGATGTGGTGCCAATCAAGTGGGCAACTTTGGCCTGGATGGTGTCAAGCTTCTTGAGTGTTGTTAGAGCTGTCCCCATCCAAGCAAGTGGGAGTATTACATCACACTCCTGACTTGTGCCTTGTGGATGGTGGACAGGCTTGGGGTGTTAGGACATGAATTCTTCACTGACTGCTCCTTAGCCTCTGCCTATTATATCTATATGATGGGTCTTCTAGAGTTTCTGGTCAATGACAACCCTCAAGTTGTTGAGAGTGGGGAATTCATTGAAACTTACACAATACTGAGAGGCCTGGATAGAGTAGGCATGGAGAAGATAGTTCCACTAGTTGGAGGGTCAAGGACCTGAGGTCACAGCCTCAAATTGAAGGGACAACCCTTTAGAACTGAGATGAGGAGGCATTTCTTCAGCCAGAGGGTAGTGAATCTGTGGAACTCATTGCCTCAGAAAGCTGTTGAGGCCAAGTCATTGAGTGTGTTTAAGGCAGAGATAGCTTGGTTCTCCAAGGAAAGTGGATCAAGGGTTACAAGAAGAAAACAAGACAATTGGTTTGAGAAACATATTAGTCATGATTGAATGACAGAGAAGACTTGATGGGCCAAATGACATAATTCTGCTCATATATCTTTCAGTCTTGTCTTATTATTCAGGGAATGTCATTGATTATCAAGGGGCCCTTGTTCGATTATATCTTGTTAGAGATGGTCATTGCCTAGCATTTGGTCATTAAAATATTATTCATTACTTGTCAGCCCAAATCTGGAAACTGTACACTTGAACCTAGATTACTTCAATCTCTGAGAACTTGTGAATGGGGCTCAAGATGTGATGCTGGAAAAGCACAGCAGGTCAGGCAGCATCCGAGGAGCAGGAGAATCGATGTTTCAGACATAAGCCCTTCATCAGGAATCATGCCTTTCATCGGATGCTGCCTGGCCTGCTGTGCTTTTCCAGCACCGCACTTTCAACTCTGATCTCCAGCATCTGCAGTCCTCACTCTCTCCAACTTGTGATTGGTACTGACAGTGTGTGGACATCAGTGAACATTCCTTCTTCTGAACTTTATGATGGTCAGAAGGTCATTGATGAACCAGCTGAAGATGGTGGGGCCCAGGACTCTCCCTGATGCCACAATCAGTCAAATGCTGCCTTGATGTCAACTGCAGATATTCTCACCTCACCTTGTTCTGTCCATGTTTGGATCAGGGCTGTAACAAGGTCAGGACCTGAATAGCCCTGGCAGAACCCAAACTGGGCATCACCCCTTCGCCCACTTCCAACACACTGCATCCACCTGGACACCTCGCGCTGGCCTATTACCCGCCCTCGACCTCTTCATTTCCAACTGCTGCTAAGACATTGACCACCTCAACCTATCTACCCCCCTCCCCCACTCCAACCTCTCACCCTCACAATGCGCAGCCCTTCACTCCCTCTGCTCCAATCCCAACCTCACTATCAAACCAGCAGACAAAGGGGGTGCAGTGGGAGTTTGGCGCACTGACCTCTACACCGCTAAAGCCAGACGCCAACTCGAAGACACCTCCTCCTACCGCCCCCTTGACCATGACCCCACCCATCATCTCCCAGACCATATAGAACCTCATTACCTCAGGAGATCTCCCACCCACAGCTTCCAACCTCATAGTCCGGAAACCCTGCATGGTCCGATTCTATCTCCTTCCCAAGATCCACAAGCCTGACCTATTATCTGCTCCTGCTTGCCCCTAGGTAAAAACAAGGGCTGCAGATGCGGGAAACCAGATTCCGGATTAGAGTGGTGCTGGAAAAGCACAGCAGTTCAGGCAGCATCCGAGGAGCAGGAAAATCGATGTTCCGGGCAAAAGCCCTTCATCAGGAATGTAGGCCGAGTGCCTGCAGAGTGGAGAGATAAATGAGAGGAGGGTGGGGGTGGGGAGAATAGGTGAGAGTGGGGGTGGGGATGGAGGTGATAGGTCAAGGAGGAAGGTGGGGGAAGTTATCAAAGAATATAATGGGTGAATGGGCGTGGGGATGAAGGTGATAGGTCAGAGGGAGGGTGGAGTGGATAGCTGGAAAGGAAGATAGGCAGGTAGGACAAGTCATGGGGACAGTGCTGAGCTGAAAGTTTGGAACTAGGGTGAGGTGGGAGAAAGGGAAATGAAGAAACTGTTGAAGTCCACATTGATGCCCTGGGGTTGAAGTGTTCCGAGATGGAAAATGAGGCATTCTTCCTCCAGGCGTTGAGTGGTGAGGGAGCGGCGGTGAAAGAGGCCCAGGACCTCCATGTCCTTGGCTGAGTGAGACGGGGAGTTGAAATGTTGGGTCACAGGGCGGTGGGGTGGATTGGTGAGGGTTCTGCCCCACCAAACTCATCTTCACCTACCTCGATACTGTCCTATCCCCCCTTGCCCAGGAACTCCCCACATACATTCGGGACATCACCTACACCCTCCACCTCCTACAAGATGTCAATTTCCCTGGCCTCCAATGCCTCATCTTCACCATGGACATCCAGTCCCGTACACCTCCGTCCGCCATGACCAGGGCCTCCAAGCCCTCTGTTTTTTCCTCTCCCGATGTCCCCAACAGTACCCTTCCACTGACATTCTTATTCGTTTCGCTGAACTGGTCCACACCCTCAACAATTTCTCCTTTGAATCCTCCCACCTCCTCCAAATGAAAGGGCCAGCCATGGGCACACGCATGGCCCCCAGCTATGCCTGTCTCTTTGTCGGCTACATTGAATAGTCCATCTTCCGCAGTTACACTGGCACCACTCCCCACCTCTTCCTCCGCTACATTGATGACTGCATTGGCGCCTCCTCATGCTTCCATGCGGGGGGTTGAAGAGCTTAGATCTAATCCATTGGTGGAATTGGTGAGCTCCGTCTATCCCTTTCTTTTTCTGCTGTTTGGCACACACGTAGCCCTATTTGGAAGCTTCACCAGGTTCACACTTCATGTTTAAAGATGCCTGGTGCTGTACCTAGAATGTTTTCCTGCACTCTCCAGAGTTGATCCGCTGGTTTGATGGTTAGGATCAGCTGGGCCATGAGGTTGCAGATTGTGCTGGAGTACAATTCTGCTGCTGTTAGTGGCCCAGAGCACTTCACGGAGACTCAGTCTTGAATTGCTACATATGTGCAAAGTCTCTCCATTTAGCATGGTGATAGTGCCACACAACATAATGGAGGTGATTCTCAAGGAGTGTGCGAGTGGTCACTCTTACCAATACTGTCATGGACAGATGCATCTACAGCTGGCACATTTTAAGTCAGGAGAGGAAGAAACAGAGGGCTTGGAGGCCCTGGTCATGGTGGATAGTGGTGTACAGGGACTGGATGTCCATGGTGAAGATGAGGTGTTGGAGGCCAGGGAAATGGACATCTTGGAGGAGGTGGAGGGCGTGGGTGGTGTCCCGAATGTATGTGGGGAGTTCCTGGACTAGGGGCGATAGGACAGTATCGAGATAGGTGAAGATGAGTTTGGTGGGGCAGAATCCGCGCCAATCCACCCCACCGCCCTGTGAGATGAGATCAAGGGTGTTTTTATCCCCTTATTGGTTCTTTCACCGCCTGCTGCAGACACAATCCAGCAGCTATGCCCTCTTGGGCTCATCCATTTTTGCTGTCGCCCAGACAGTTTTAGTGTGGGCTTTGGCATCCCCTGCCCTGAGTACTTTTTTCACCCTTTGCCACCCTCCACACTTCCTCCAAGTGTTGTTCAACATGGAGGAATACTGATTCATCAGTGAGGTGGTAATTAGCAAGAGGTTTCTTTGCCAATGACTTGGTGTTATGAGATTTCACGGTATCCACCGTTAATGTGGAGCGCTACCAGGGCACTGCCCTCCCCGGCTGTATACCACTGTACCACCACTTCTATTGGGCCTCTCCCTCCAGTGGAACAGCACATAGCCAGGGATGGTGATGGTGGTGACTGGGACATTGTCTGTAAGGTGAGATTATGTGACCATGACGATACCAGGCTGTTGCTTGAATGCTCTGTGAGATAGCTCTCCCAATTTTGGCACTACTCTCCAGTTATTAGTAAGTAGGACCTTCCAGAGTTGACAAGACTGTTTGCCACCCTTGTTTCCAAAGCCTAGGTTGCTGCCAGATGGTTTCCATTCTTTGTTGAGACTTTCTAGTAATTGTTACAACTGAGTAGTTCGCTAGACCATTTCAGAAGGCAGTTAAGAGTCAATCATATTGCTGTGTCTGGAGTTATATGTAGACCAGCGCAGGGGAGGACAGTGATTTCCTTCCCTGAAGGACATTGGTGAATCAGATACATTTTTCAATAATCAACAAAGATTTCATGTTGATTATTAGACTCTTAAATCCAGATATTTATGGAATTCAAATTCGACTTGGGTGGGATTCAGACCTGACGACCAGAACCTGAGCTGGGTCGCTGCATTAATAGTTTATTGACAAATAGATGAAGCCATCATTTCTCATGTGTTTAACCCATCTCTTCCAGCGAAACACAAGTAAATCTGGAGCTCAGAGAGCTGGATTAAACAGCTGGCTCAGAAATTGAATCAGGACCAATACCTGAGTTTTATTATTAAATATAATTTTTAAAAAATATGGTTTAATGTGGAAATGGAAACCACCTCAAATACAAGCTGATTAGAAAAGTGTAGTGGTCAATCAGTGGTAGTTCCGTTTGAATATTGTCTTGGTAATAATGGCAGGTCACCGGCTTGAACGTGTCGGTAAAATGTCACATATCGTCCAAGAACTCTTTAGCAGGTTTTTAAAAGGTTGGATAGAACTTCTACTTAAAGCTAAGGGTGAAAATAAGTATTTTCTTGTGCAATTTTTATCAAGATTTCCAAGGGTGATGCTTTTAGAGAAAATTACAGCAAAAATGGAAGATTAATTCATTTTACAAAATTTGGATGCCCCAAATAAATAGTCTGATCAAGTTTCAAATTGCATGTCATAAATGAGGTTGCATGGTGGCTCAGTGGTTAACACTGTTGCCTCACAGCACCAGGGTCCTGGGTTCAATTCCCACCTCGGGCAACTGTCTGTGTGGAGTCTGCACGTTCTCCCAGGGTCTGCGTGGGTTTCCTCCGGGTGCTCCAGTTTCCTCCCACAGTCCAAAGATGTTCAGGTTAGGTGAATTGGCCATGCTAAATTGCCCGTATTATTCGGTGCATGAGTCAGGGGTAAATGTAGGGGGATGGATTGCTCTTCGGAGGGTCGGTGTGAACTTGTTGGGCCGAAGGGCCTGTTCCCACACAGTAGGGAATCTCAAAAATGCCAAGAATTAATGAAGAGTTTGCGAATGAAAACATAACCTTTTCAGTTTATCATCCAGAAAGATAAAGGAGCATTAAAGAGATGATATCAAACTTGAAAGGTTATAATTGGAGCACATTGTTAAGAATGTTGTCATAATTGGATTAAGGAATTCCCTTGTCAGAACCAACCCTAGCATCAGGAGATCTGGGGTGACTGTTTTGGACCCTCCTCTTTGAATGAGTCAGTGGGTATCTAGGAGGAAACAGCAATGACATCATTGGCGAATATTTAATAAAATAATTTGAATTTCACTATAATTAAACATAATAAGTAAGAGAAGATGCAGCCTGGATCAGTTGGAGATGCAGTGGAAATAAGAGCAGAGCCGAGTGAACCTGAGGCTGGGTAATGGCTGTGGGTGCAGAGCAGAGTGAACCTGAGGCTGGGTAATGGCTGTGGGAGCAGAGGGGAGTGAACCTGAGGCTGGGTAATGGCTGTGGGAGCAGAGCGGAGTGAGCCTGAGGCTGGGTAATGGCTGTGGGAGCAGAGGGGAGTGAGCCTGAGGGTGGGTAATGGCTGTGGGTGCAGAGCAGAGTGAACCTGAGGCTGGGTAATGGCTGTGGGAGCAGAGCGGAGTGAGCCTGAGGCTGGGTAATGGCTGTGGGTGCAGAGCAGAGTGAGCCTGAGGCTGGGTAATGGCTGTGGGTGCAGAGCAGAGTGAACCTGAGGCTGGGTAATGGCTGTGGGAGCAGAGCGGAGTGAGCCTGAGGCTGGGTAATGGCTGTGGGAGCAGAGGGGAGTGAGCCTGAGGGTGGGTAATGGCTGTGGGTGCAGAGCAGAGTGAACCTGAGGCTGGGTAATGGCTGTGGGAGCAGAGCGGAGTGAGCCTGAGGCTGGGTAATGGCTGTGGGAGCAGAGCGGAGTGAACCTGAGGGTGGGTAATGGCTGTGGGAGCAGAGGGGAGCGAACCTGAGGGTGGGTAATGGCTGTGGGAGCAGAGGGGAGCGAACCTGAGGCTGGGTAATGGCTGTGGGAGCAGAGGGGAGCGAGCCTGAGGCTGGGTAATGGCTGTGGGAGCAGAGGGGAGTGAACCTGAGGCTGGGTAATGGCTGTGGGAGCAGAGGGGAGTGAGCCTGAGGCTGGGTAATGGCTGTGGGAGCAGAGGGGAGTGAGCCTGAGGCTGGGTAATGGCTGTGGGAGCAGAGCAGAGTGAACCTGAGGCTGGGTAATGGCTGTGGGAGCAGAGCAGAGTGAACCTGAGGCTGGGTAATGGCTGTGGGAGCAGAGGGGAGCGAGCCTGAGGCTGGGTAATGGCTGTGGGAGCAGAGCAGAGTGAACCTGAGGCTGGGTAATGGCTGTGGGAGCAGAGGGGAGCGAGCCTGAGGCTGGGTAATGGCTGTGGGAGCAGAGGGGAGTGAGCCTGAGGCTGGGTAATGGCTGTGGGAGCAGAGGGGAGCGAACCTGAGGGTGGGTAATGGCTGTGGGAGCAGAGGGGAGCGAGCCTGAGGCTGGGTAATGGCTGTGGGAGCAGAGGGGAGTGAGCCTGAGGCTGGGTAATGGCTGTGGGAGCAGAGGGGAGTGAGCCTGAGGCTGGGTAATGGCTGTGGGTGCAGAGGGGAGTGAGCCTGAGGCTGGGTAATGGCTGTGGGAGCAGAGCGGAGTGAGCCTGAGGGTGGGTAATGGCTGTGGGAGCAGAGCAGATGCCAGGGGCAGATCTCTGGGGGTGATGTCACAAGTTACAAAGTGACGGGGGATTGGCTGCTCATTTACCAAGTCTAGACACTGAGTGTTTAGTGTTTGCAGGGAGATACATTGTAAAGTACTTATTCTTATGATTTGTAGCTTGTTAGTTATATAGGGAGAGAGAGGGAAGGAGGGAGAAGTCTGATTTTGGTGAGTAGGGGACAAGGTTTGTCACAGGTTTCTCGCTTATTGTTTGCAGTTGATAACCATCACAATGGCAGTAGGACCCGGTCCCAGGGAACGCTCCCCCTGCAATCTGTGGGAAGTCAGGGACACTACCAGTCTCCATGGTAACCATATATGCAGGAAGTATGTTCTGCCACAGTTCCTGATTGACCATATGGAATGGCTGGAGCTGTGGATAGATTCAATATGGAGCATCCATGACACTGAGGATGTCATAGATAACATGTTTAGTGAGCTGGTCACACCACAGTAAAGGCTACACAGAGAGAAGAGTTGGGTGACCACCAGGAAGATGAGTAAGTGTGGCAGGTAGTGCAGGAATCTCCTGTGGTCATTCCCCTCTTAAACAGATATACCGTGTTGGATACTGTTGGGGGGCCTGGTCTCTCAGGGGAAAGCAGCAGCAGCTTGGTCGGTGGCACCATGACAGGCTCTATTACACAGCAGGGTGGTTGAAGTGTGGGCAACCAGGAAAGATAGGGGTCCCGAGATTCAAGGCACAGGTAGACATTTTTGTTGCTATGAGTGAGACCCCAGCATGGTGTATTGCCTACCTGGTACCAGGCTTAAGGATGTCTCTGAGTGGCACGGCACATTCTGAAAGGGAGGTCGTGGTCCATATTGGTACCAATGACATAGGAAGAGAGATGAGGTCCTTCTGAGGGAATTTAGGGAGTTAGATGAGAAGTTGAAAAGCAGGATTATTCCCTGGGCCACGTGCTAGTGAGGCCAGAAATAGGAAGGTAATACAGACGAATGTGTGGCCTAGAAGGAAAGCTTCAGATATCTGGATCTTTGGGATCTCCTCCAGGGCAGGTGGGATTTGTACAAGAAGGATGGGTTCCACCTAAACTGGAGGGGCAGCGATATCCTCTCAAGGAGGTTTGCTAGGGCCACTCAGGGCCACCTAAACTAGTATGGCAGGGACTGAGAAACAGAGCAGCAGGTCAGCATGTGAAGTGATTGAGAAGAAGGTTGGCTTTAAGGCAACTAAGTCTAACAAGAAGAACAGGTGGGGCCAGGTTAACGAATTCAATGGGTCTGACTGTCTAAACTCTATTCATTTTAATGTACAGAACAAACCGGGTAAAGCAGATGGGATTAGAGTCTGGGTTAGTTCATGGGACTATGACCTCGTAGCCATCACAGAAACTTGGTTGGGAGAAGGGCCGGACCGGCAGCTCAAAGTCCCGGGGTTTAGAGGTTTTTGGTGTGATAGAGGGATGGGTGAAAAGGGTGGGGGAGTTGCATTACTGTTTAAAGAGAATGTCACAACTGTATTGACAGAGGTCATCTTGTAGACTTCGTCCAACGAGGTCACATCGGTTGAATTTCAGAATATGGAAGGTGCAGTCACTATGGTAGTGTTATTTTAATGGTCTTCCAATAGCCCGTGGGAGATAGAGGAACAATTATGTAAGTAGATCAGGAAAGAATGTAAAATCAGCAGGGTTGTCGCAGTGGATAATTTTAACTTGCCCAGTTTGATTGGGGCCAGGAGCTTAGATGGGGCATAATTCTCTTAGGCATATCCAGGAGGGTTTCTTAAAACAATGGTAGACTATCCAGCAAGTGGATTATCCAACCAGGGAAGGGGGGCCATACTAGACCTTGTGTTGGGGAATGAGCCTGGCCAGATGATTGAACTTTCAGTGGGGAAGCATTTTGGGAACACTGATCATAATTTAGTAAGTTTTAAGATAGTTGTGGATAAGAATAAGACTGGTTTTCAGGTAGAAGTGTTAAATTGGGGAAAGGCGAATTGCAACAGTATTAGGCAGGACCTGGAGAAATTAGAGTGGGGGTACCTGATTGAGTGTAAATCCCCACCTGGCATATGGGTATCTTTGAAAGGCTAGGTGATCAGAATTCAGGAACAACGTGTTCCTGTGAAGGTAAAAGATAAGAATGGCGATATTCATGAACCTTGGAAGACAAGAGATATTGAAAGTTTAGTCAAAAAGAGAAAGGAAGCATATATAAGATTCAGGAAAACTGAAATCAAACAAAAACCAAATGGAATATAAAGAAAGCAGAACAGAATTTAAATAAGAAATTAGGGGGGGTTAGAAGGGGCCATGGAATGTCCTTAGCAAGTAAGATTATGGAGAATTCCAAGGCATTTTACACATATTAGGAGCAAGAGGGTAGCTAGAGAAAGGATAGGTTCACTCAAGAACAAAGCAAGGAATTTATATGTGGAACTTGAGGAAGTTGATGAGCTCCTTCATGAGTTCTTTGCAATGGTATTCACAAAAGAGAAGGACATGGATGATGGTAGGGCTCAGGAAGTGAATGTTGATATTCTGGGGCATGTTAACATTGAGAAGGAGGAAGTGTTGGGTGTCTTGAAAAGCATTAAGGAAGATAGGTTCCCCGGGTCTGAAGGGATCTATCCCAGGAAATGAAGGAAATAAGAGAGGACGTTTCTGGGGCTTTGACAGAGATCTTTGTATCCTCTTTACCCACAGGTGAGGTCACGAAAGACTGAACACAGTTAATGCTGTTCCTTTGTTTAAGAAAGGCAAGAATAATCCAGGAAAGATCACTGAGCTTCATGTCAGTGGCAGGAAAATGTTTGGAGAAGATTCTTACAGTCAGGATTTATTCATATTTACAAAAGAATGGACTAATGAAGGAAATTCAGCATGGTCCATGTGGTGGAGATGTCTCACAAATTTGGTTGAGTTTTTTGAGGAAGTGATGAAGTTGACCTATGATGATGGGAGGGGGATGCTGTCTACATAGAATTTACCAAAGCATTTGACAAGGTTATTCATGGTAAGCTGGTCCAGAGAGTAAGTCACATGGGCTCAAGGTAAATTGACAAATTGGATACACAATTTGCTTGGTCATAGAAGACAGAGAGTAGTTGAGGATAATGTTTTTCTCACTGGAGGTCTGTGACCAGTGATGTTCCACAAAGGTCAATGTGGGGACCTCTTTCTGAACATCGGTGAAGTTGTGATTATTGAGGAAGGTGAACAAAGGATATAGCAGGATTTAGACCAGTAGGAAAGATGGTGGAGAAATGGCAAATGGAATTTAATCCAGACAAGTGTGAGGTGTTACATTTGGGAGGTCAAATGTCTGAGGAAAGTATGCAGTTAATGGCAGGAGCTGAGGAGCATTGATATACTGTGGGATTCTGGGGTCCAAATCCATAGTGGCAACACAAATGAATAATGAGTTAAAGAACACTTATAGCATACTCATCTTCATTGGTCAGTACATTGAGTAAAGTTGCCAAGTCATGTTGCACCGTATACAACTTCAGCTGGGCTGCATTTGGAGTATATTGTTATTTTGGAGTATATGCCAGACAATCTGGCTGCAAACTTGCATGACACACAGAAGCAATGGCAATGAGGATAAAAAAAACAGCAAGAGATTAGCAACAGGGATGTGAGGGGCTTGGGAGCATGGAAACAAGGTTAAAAAGAACAGCAAGAGCAGAGCAGACTGAACGGCACATACATTGGTAGCAAACCCCGTGTGGGACACAGGAGTGGCAGCAATAAGGCTTCAAGGCACAGTGAGAACAGAGAGATCCCAGAAGGTGATTGAGGTGTCAGTGGGGGAGCACTTTGGGGCCAGTGACCATAATTCTAGTCGTTTTAAAATAGTGATGGAAAAGGATAGACCAGATCTAACAGTTGAAGTTCTAAATTGGAGAAAGGCCAACTTTGACAGTATTAGGAAAGAACTTTCAAAAGCTGATTGGAGGCAGATGTTTGCAGGTAAAGGGACGGCTGGAAAATGGGAAGCCTTCAGGAATGAGATAACAAGAATTCCGAGGAAGGATATTCCTGTCAGGGTGAAAGGAAAGGCTGTTAGGTATAGAGAATGCTGGATGACTAAAGAAATTGAGTATTTGGTTAAGAAAAAGAAGGAAGCATCTGTCAGGTATAGACAGGATAGATCGAGTGAATCTATAGAAGAGTATAAAGGAAGTATAAGAGGGAAATCCGGCAGGCAAAACGGGGACATGAGATAGCTTTGGCAAACAGAATTAAGGAGAATCCAAAGAGTTTTTACAAATTTATTAAGGACAAAAGGATAACTAGTGAGAGAATAGGGCCCCTCAAAGATCAGCAAGGCGGCCTTTGTGTGGAGCTACAGAAAATGGGGGAGATGTTAAATGAGTACTTTGCATCAGTATTTACTGTGGAAAAGAATATGGAAGATATAGACTGTAGGGAAATAGATGGTGACATCTTGCAAAATGTCCAGATTACAGAGGAGGAAGTGCTGGATGTCTTGAAATGGTTAAAGGTGGATAAATCCCCAGGACTTGATCAGGTGTACCCGAGAACTCTGTGGGAAGCTAGAGAAATGATTGCTGGGCCTCTTGCTGAGATATTGTATCATCATTTGTCACAGGTGAGGTGCCGGAAGACTGGAGGTTGGCAAATGTGGTGCCACTGTTTAAGAAAGGTGGTAAGGACAAGCCAGGGAACTACAGACCGGTGAGCCTGACCTCGGTGGTGGGCAAGTTGTTGGAGGGAATCCTGAGGGACAGGATGTACATGTATTTGGAAAGGCAAGGACTGATTAGGGATAGTCAACATGGCTTTGTGCATGGGAAATCATGTCTCACAAACTTAATTGAGCTTTTTGAAGAAGTAACAAAGAGGATTGATGAGGGCAGAGTGGTAGATGTGATCTTCATGGACTTCAGTAAGGCATTCGACTTGGTTCCCCATAGGAGACTGATTAGCAAGGTTAGATCTCATGGAATACAAGGAGAACTAGCCATTTAGATACAGAACTGGCTCAAAGGTAGAAGACAAAGGGTGATGGCGGAGGGTTGTTTTTCAGACTGGAGGCCTGTGACCAGTGGAGTGCCACAAGGATCGTTGCTGGGTCCTCTACTTTTTGTCATTTACATAAATGATTTTGACGTGAGCATAAGAGGTACAGTTAGCAAGTTTGCAGATGACACCAAAATTGGAGGTGTAGTGGACAGCGAAGAGGGTTACCTCAGATTACAACAGAATCTGGACCAGATGGGCCAAAGGGCTGAGAAGTGGCAGATGGGGTTTAATTTAGATAAATGCGAGGTGCTGCATTTTGGGAAAGCAAATCTTAGAAGGACTTATACACTTCATGGTAAGGTCCTAGGGAGTGTTGCTGAACAAATAGACCATGGAGTGCAGGTTCATAGCTCCTTGAAAGTAAAGTCACAAATAGATAGGATAGTGAAGAAGGTATTTGGATGCTTTCCTTTATTGGTCAGAGTATTGAGTACAGGAGTTGGGAGTTGAAAAGTGTGATGCTGGAAAAGCACAGGAGGCCAGGCAGCATCTGAGGAGCAGGAGAATCGACGTTTTGGGCATAAGCCCTTCTTCAGGGCTTACTCCTGACGCGGGAGTCGCGGAGGGAGTGTCTCTCCGGAAAGCTGATAGGAGTGGGGAGGGAAATATATCCCTGGTGGTGGGGTGGGATATATTTCCCTCCCCACTCCTATCAGCATTCCAGAGAGACACTCCCTCCGCGACTCCCTCGTCAGGTCCACACCCCCCATCAACCCAACCTCCACTCCCGGCACCTTCCCCTGCAACCGCAAGAAATGCAAAACTTGTGCCCACACTTCCCTCCTTACCTCCCTCCAAGGGATCCTTCCATATCTGCCGCAAATTCACCCGCACCTTCACACACATCATTTACTGTATCTGCTGCACACGATTTGGTCACCTCTACATTGGGGAGACAGGCTGCCTTTCAGGGAACACCTCTGGGACACCCGCACCAACCAACCCAACTGCCCCATGGCTGAACACTTTAACTCCCCCTCCCACTCTGCCGAGGACATGCAGGTCCTTGGCCTCCTCCATCGCCAGACCCTGGCCACACGATGCCTGGAGGAACAGCGCCACATCTCCCGCCTAGGAACCCTCCAACCACACGGGATGAATGTAGATTTCTCCAGCTTCCTCATTTCCCCTCCCCCCACTTTATCTCAGTCCCAACCCTCGGATTCAGCACCGCCCTCTTGGCCTGCAATCTTCTTCCCAACCTCTTCGCCCCCATCCCCTCTCCGGCCTATCACCCTCACCTTAACCTCCTTCCACCTATCGTATTCCCAGCACCCCTCCCCCAAATTCTCCACCCCCACACCTTTTATCTCAGCCCGGTTGGCACACTAGCCTCATTCCTGAAGAAGGGCTTATGCCCGAAACGTCGATTCTCCTGCTCCTCGGATGCTGCCTGGCCTGCTGTGCTTTTCCAGCGCCACACTTTTCAACTCTGGTCTCCAGCATCTGCAGTCCTCACTTTCTCCTACAGGAGTTGGGAAGTCATGTTGTGGCTGTACAAGATATTGGTTAGGCCACTGTTGGAATATTGCATGCAATTCTCATCTCCTTCCTATTGGAAAGATGTTGTGAAACTTGAAAGGGTTCAGAAAAGATTTACAAGGATGTTGCCAGGGTTGGAGAATTTGAGCTGAAGGGAGAGGCTCAACAGGATGGGGCTGTTTTCCCTGGAGCGTTGAAGGTTAAGGGGTGACCTTATAGAGGTTTACAAAATTATGAGGGGCATAATGAGGAGATAGGATAAATAGACAACGTCTTTTCCCTGGAGTGAATGAGTCCAGAACTAGAGGGCATAGGTTTAGGGTGAGAGGGGAAAGATATAAAAGAGACCTACGGGGCAACTTTTTCATGCAGAGGGTGGTACATGTATGGAATAAGCTGCCAGAGGAAGTGGTGGAAGCTGGTACGATTGCAACATTTAAAAGGCATCCGGGTGGGTATATGAATAGGAAGGGTTTGGAGGGATATGGGCCGGGTGCTGGCAGGTGGGACTAGATTGGGTTGTGATATCTGGTCGGCATGGACAGGTTGGACCGAAGTGTCTGTTTCCATGCTGTACATCTCTATGACTCTATGGGTATGGAATGAGCTGCCAGAGGATGTGGTGGAGGCTGTACAATTGCAACATTTAAGAGGCATTTGGATATGTATATGAATAGGAAGGGTTTGGAAGTATATGGACCAGGTGCTGGAAGGTGGGACTAGATTGGGTTGTGATATCTGGTCGGCATGGATGGGTTGGACCGAAGGGTCTGTTTCCATGCTGTACATCTCCATGACTCCTGGTGGTCGAGTTGTTTCAAGAAAATTGTAGTGCGATATCTCAGAAATGCACGAAGTAATCAATGGGTATTTCTTTGTTCTCTCTTGACACAGGATAGTGATTTAGGTTAAGACCATATATACTGCTTAAAACTTAACACGATAATTAATATTTTAGAAGTTGAAAATTAAATTTCTTCACTTAATAGAGTTAAGAGGCTCTGGTTTATTTGTCCGACATAAACAAGAATAACATTTTTCTTTTCTATTCTGAAGTGAAACTAAGATCTTCTCAAATCTGGGATCCATATTGAATTTAGTTAGTTCTATCTGGGGAGATCAGGCCTGTGAGCACAGCCTGCACTATGCAGGAAATCCAAGGTGCTTCTGACAATCTGGATGACCAGACGTGGAGTAAGAGTTTCTGCTGGAGTAACTTGAACTCTGTGTTTTGAAGCTTGAGCTGCAGCTGGGGGCACTACTGTGCTTTCACAAGGTTGAGAGGTTCCTGGAAGTGGTCATCCTTCAGTTCAAAGAAGTGCAGGCAGAAGGGGAAATGGGTGACCACAGAGAGACAAGGGGGGATCAGACAGGTGGTGAAGGAATCTCCCACGTGTACCTCACTCGCAAACTTCATGGCCTTGAGAAATGAAAAGCGCGATGATTCCTCTGTGGAGACCAGAATTGAGCTGTATAAACATCACGTGGTTGATTGGATAACATAGTGACAATAAGCTTGAGGTTAAAGTTTGTTAACACCAAATAGATAAGACTCTTGCCAAGAAGAAGCAAGCATGTCTCAATGAGTAAATTAATCAAACTAGCTATGTTGAGAATAGATTTGTGGCATTTGGCAGTGGTCAAACTGATCATTTACTGGAGACTGGGCAGTGTCAGATTTTGAACACAAACACTCTGTACGTTAAAATAAAAGTATCAGAAAGTTTTTTGACTTATGGACAGCTAGCTCAGGAGCTTATTGTCAGGTCAACGGTTGGAGGGTGGGGTGGAGCAGGCTGATTACCTGTTTTGTGTCATCCTTAGACTAGTTCACATGAACCATGCGTCGTTTGATTGTAAACAATGCAAGGGTATGTTTTCTTCCAGTATTTTTGAAGGGTACTTTAATGAAGAACATTGGGCATATTCCATCGTTAGAACTGCCTGGGGATTGATAGGTAGACAAGCAGGTGACTGGGAGAGCACAGCAAGCCAGGCAGCAATCAGGAGAAAGGCTTTTGCCTGAAACATCAATTTTCCTGTTCCTCGGATGCTGCCTGACCTGCTGTGCTTTTCCGGCATCACTCTAATCTTGACTCAAATCTCTAGCATCTGCAGTACCCACTTCTACCTAGCAATCAGGAGAAGTCACTGTTTTGGGTGTAACCTTTTTTCAGAATTGGGGATGGGTGTTAGAGGGAGCTGCAGATAAAGGGATGAGGGAGGGGGTAGGGCAGGGTTTTGGATGGGGAAGGGGCGGAGCATTGAGGTAGGGATAGCTGAAGACAGGTAGAGGGTACGACCTGGTTGGTCAATGGGAGGAATGAATCCATTTGGTAGCTGGAAGGAAGGGTTGGTCAGAGGAATGGAAGGGAGGGGGAGGGGCTGGAAAGGGAGTCAGTAGATGGGAAATGAGGTTATTTAAAAATAGAGATATCAATGTTGAGTCCTCTGGGCTGTAGGCTGCCCAGGCAGAAGATGAGGTATTGTTCCTCCAATTTATGGTCTGGTTTGCTGTGACAATGGAGGAGGCCGAGGTCATGTTGGAAAGGGAGTGGGAGGGGGAATTAAAATGGGCGGTGACTGGGAGGTCAGGTAGGCCCCTGTGGACCCGGCTGAAACATTCCCTTAGTTTATGTTTGGTCTCCCTGAGGTAGAGAAGACCACATTGGGAGCACCGGATACAGTAAACTAGTTTGGAGGCAGGTGAACCTCTGTCTCACCTGGAAGGACTGTATGGGGTCCTGGATGGAGGTGAGGGGGGGATCTGACAGCAGGTTTTGCATCTCTTACAGTTGCAGGGGAAGGTACCGGGGGTTCGGGGGTGTTGGTGGGAAGAGTGACACGAATCAAGAATTAGCAAAGAGAAGGATCCTTGCGGAAGGCAGAGAGGATTGGGAAGGATACCCAGAGTTAACCTAACAGACCATGGAAAGTGGGAATAAAAGCCTACAACTAATTAACTTGTGGCTGAAGTGATGGTACAGAGGGAAGGCTTTACATTTCCAAAGACATTGGGAATGCTACTGGAGTAGCTGGGGACCTGTATAAATTGGATAGGTTTCTGATTAAGAAAGAACCCAATACTCTTGGTGGGAGGTCTGGTGTGGTATTGGCGCGGATTTAAACTAGATTGGCAGGGGTCCTGTCAAGTAGTTCAGAGGAGAGAGAGCATGAGATAGAATTAAAGTTAAAACAAAGACAAATATGTCTGAAAGACAGAAATTATTGAAAGCCTTTTGTGTGAACTGTCATGCCTATTGATCATTGGCTCACTCCACCTGCTTCTCTGCATATAGTTGTTTGTTCCAATCTTCCTAACACTGCCCAGACTGTGCTATTTATACCCAGTGAAAAACACATCCACGACTCCAGAGTAATAAAGACTTAATACTGTGCACTTTTTATTGAGAAAGGCAAATAGCAGATATCTATTTCTCATGACCCTAAGTGGACTGTTGGTAATCAGATGCTTCTGTCTTATTACACAGGATTTGGAACAAAAATTTGACTTCAGTGGTAAATTTCAGAACATTCCCAATAAATGTAGAATTACACGTCGTTCTGCTATAACACATGTTTCGTTAGCGCGAGTTGGCTAGAACATGATTGAGAAATTGTGGATGTTGCATGGATAACTTAAACTTTCTACTGAACAGACATAGCAATTTTCTATTAGTGACCCTCTACAGTGTGGTTTTCCATAGCGACCGTCCCTTGCACAATTTTGTATAGTGTGAGGTTGCAGAGGAACGCAGCTGTCGTGTTACATCAGAATGGCCTGTAATTGTTCTTAGAGAACCGTGATTATGATCTCTTTTAGCCCGAAAAGCTATCAAAGTGGTTATCATCAAAATCATCTTTAAGCAGTGAACTTTCATAATTGCACAACGCATTGAATTTTATTTAGTCAATCTTTATAATGAAAAATATTATAATTTCAAAAGTCCATAGAAAGTTCTTTAAGTCACAATGTTTTAATAATTTTGTGATTTATTATTTAACTTAAGAGATAGATTCTTCATTTTGGCTAAGTTAACCTGTCTACACAATTAAAATCTCTGTCCAGCTTTCGTTCATCGCATTACACTCTCAAAGGCATCATACCTGCAAATGTCACACCACCAAGTACAAAATTAATAATATGTTGAAATGAAGATTTGCTTATTAAATTATTAGTTAAACATGCAAATCACAGAACTCAAATGATTTTAAAAAGTCAATTAATTGCAGGTTCATAGCTCCTTGAAAGTGGAGTCGCAGGTAGATAGGATAGTGAAGAAGGCATTTGGTATGCTTTCCTTTATTGGTCAGAGTATTGAGTACAGGAGTTGGGAGGTCATGTTGCGGCTGTACAGGACATTGGTTAGGCCACTGTTGGAATATTGCGTGCAATTCTGGTCTCCTTCCTATCGGAAAGATGTTGTGAAACCTGAAAGGGTTCAGAAAAGATTTACAAGGATGTTAGACAAAAGTGAGGACTGCAGATACTAGAGATCAGAGACAAGAGTGTGATGCTGGAAAAGCGCAGCTGGTCAGGCAGCATCTGAGGAGCAGGAAAATCGTGTTTCAGGCAAAATCCTTTCATCCCTGATGAAGGGCTTTTGCCCAAAACATCGACTTTCCTGTTCCTCAGATGCTGCCTGACCAGCTGCGCTTTTCCAGCATCACACACTTTACAAGGATGTTGCAAGGTTGGAGGATTTGAGCAATAGGGAGAGGTTTCATTGGCTGGGGCTGTTTTCCCTGGAGCATTGGAGGCTGAGGGGTGACCTTATAGAGGTTTATAAAGTCATGAGGGGCAATGGATAGGATAAACAGACAAGGTCTTTTCCTTGGAGTGAGGGAGTCCAGAACTAGAGGACATAGGTTTAGGGTGAGAGGGGAAAGATATAAAAGAGAGCTAAGGAGCAACTTTTTCACACAGAGGGTGGTGCGTATATAGAATGAGCTGCCAGAGGAAGTGGTGGAGGCTGGTACAATTGCAACATTTAAAAGGCATTTAGATGGGTATATGAATGGGAGTGGTTTGGAGGGATATGGGCCAGGTGCTGGCAGCTGGGACTAGATTGGGTTGGGATATCTGGTTGGCATGGACAGGTTGGACTGGAGGATCTGTTTCCGTGCTGTACATCTCTATGACTTTAGGTTAGTGACAGCCAGCAGAGAGCAAATAAGCAGAAAAACACTGAGTAAAATAATTGTTCAATTTGTTTTAAATCCTACCAATCTAAAATTGGCAGCAATATGAACCAGGCATTCAAATTACCACAATAATTTCTTGAATTGCTTGAAGGCACCATCTGGAATTTAAATCTGTAACAATAAACTGTCTTCATTTTCAGAGAATAACTAGCAGTAACTTAATTCTGTGTGACTTGTTTCACCCTTCCTTGCTGTTCTCCATTTCACAGAACATAAATTAAAAATACCCTGCAAAATATATAATATTTTTGTCACAATTTATTTTATTCCAATGGTCCACTGATTGTTTCTCCTGGTGTGTTTTTATAAAGTGCTTTTGGGACTCTCCATCTCCAGTCATCATATATAAAATCATGAAGTCTTTGAATCCAAAGCCTTTAATATGTGTTCCTCTATTCTATTTTCATAAATAATCCTACTTTTTCTGAATCTTAATTAACCAAAATCAGAAATTACTGGAGAAACTCTGTAGATCTGGCAGCATCTGTAGAAGGAAAACAGAGTTAATATATTGAGTCCATTGATCCTTCTTCCTAACTCCATATCTAGTTATTTCCTTGAAAGATTCAAGTAAATTTGTTAGACACAATCTCACTTTTACAAAGCCATGTTGACTATACTTGATTAATCCTTGCCTTTTCAAATGGATATTTATTCTGTCCCTCAGAAATGTTACCAATAGTTTCCCTACCAAAGACATTAGAACTGTGTCTGTCTCTTTGATCTTTTTATCAAAGAACTCTTTGATCTTTTATCAGCTTGTTTTATTTTTCTGGCTTGCTTGCATTGAGTTGTTAAGTATCTCTTAATATCTCAAATGTTCCCAGAATTTCCTCAATTAGGGATTTACATTTCTTTCTAGTTTTCTTAACTTCTCTGGAAATATTGCTTTCGGTGCTCAAGTACCTGTGTTTGTAATGTTCCAAATGAAATTAGCTGTCATTTTGCCAAAAAAAATCTGGATTTGGGGCTTTCCTACTTAGAAAAGTCAAATGTTCTAATTTTAAATGTCCACCTGATTATGAGCCAAACTTGCCTCCCGCATGTAATTAAGTTAATGAAGACACAGGTCTCAAAGTTATCAGAAATATTTCAGAATATTATGGTATACGAAATGTGAAAAACTGTTTATTATCCCAGTAGCTGTAACAAACAGATGATTTGGCAAAACAAGCTCCAATTCTTTGAAATCTTCTCAGATTAGAATGCTATTGATGTCTTTTTATATTGTGGAGCAGTCTTCATCGCTTTTACCAGGTATGTTGTTCAAAACTGATTTGCTAATTACGTTTGAATGTTGTTACAGCAGAAGTGTTCTATACATATTGTCATGGACATCAGCAGCTTTATTGTTGATAGTATATGAGCATTGTTGGAAAGGCTAGCATTATTTTGCCCATCTCTATTGTACTTCACAAAATATCAGTGATCTGCAATGTTGAGCTGCTTCCTGTGGTGAGGTACAGGCGTAGAGGGAGGGAGGGATTTCCAATATTTTTGACACACCGTGAAGGAACACAATACAGTCCCATGTCTGGATGGCAAGGAGGAGAATGGGGTTTAGTAAAAAAAAAGAGGTGCTCGTCACAAAACTCGCAGCTCCTGACTTGCCTTTGTAGTCGCAGTATTCACATGATTGACTTTCCAGTTAACTTTTGGATCAATGGCAACCTCCAGGAGGTAGATGGTATGGGTCAGTGATGGTAGTGCCACTCTGCAGACTTACATTGAACCATCATCTCAGTAAACCACCTCGTTGCAGCATGGGAAACCTTACCAGGAATTTACTTTCTTCCTTCCACAGAGATGTTGCTCCCAATGTGTAAACACTCATGCCCATAATGCCCCAACTGAAACTGACTGCCATTTCACAGAAAACCTAGATTTGGTGTTCTTTTAACTTATAATTTTTTAATGCTCTAATTGTACCCAACACAACTGATTGTAATCCAAACCACTTTTAACATCATGCAATTTTTGCTACTGGCCCCAGCAATTTCCTTTCTTTCCCCTATCTACTCAAACTGCTCCCTGCTCTGGAGTATGATTTTGTGGGGGTCCTCTTTTCATGTATGAGTCCTGGCAGTTGATGTTGACAAGGCTATTCACCTTTAGGAGGCATTCTAGTTAACTCTAGTCTAGTGTTCAGCAGATAGCCATACATTCACATGGAAAGCAGGGGTCATTTGGTGGGATTTTCCTCATGACCTCCTACACATTAACAGCACAGAGGTGGAACGAGTGGAGAGTGTCAAGCTCCTGGGAGTAGTCATCCACAACAAGCTTTCTTGGACTCTTCATGTGGATGCACTGGTTACAAAGGCCCAACAACGTCTCTTCTTCCTCAGGCAGCTGAGGACATTTGCCATGACAGTGAATACCCTCGCCAACTTTTATAGGTGCACCATCGAGAGCATTCTGTCTGGATGTATCACTACCTGGTATGTACCATTCAAGATCGGAGACAGTTACAGAGAGTGGTCAACTCAGCCCGGACAATCACAAAGGGCAAGCTCCCATCTATAGAATCCATCTACCAGGCCCACTATGAAGGAAAGGCCGCCAGTATTCTCAAGGATCCATCTCACCCTGGCAATGTTTTTCTACAACCTCTACCATCTGGGAGAAGGTACAGAAGCCTGAACACACACACCAGCCGGTTTTGTAACAGTTTCTACCCTACAGTCATTAGAATACTGAATGGACTCACAAACTCTTAGCATTCGCCTATACCTGTGTTTTTGTGTTGCTGCTGTTTACCTATGATCTACTTATCTATGCTACCTAACTCTGTGATCTGCCTGTATTGCTCGCAAGACAAAGATTTTCACTGTGTCTCGGTACAGGTGACAATAAATTCAATTCAATTCAAATCTGGTCTACTTTCCACTTCCTGATATGGTGTGGAGGTCAACTGCCTCACATCTACTAGTGCCCTATTGAGATTTTTATTCCTGGGCAGGACCATGGCCTAATTGGCTAGTCCTTTGGGAAATGGTGATAGGAGGCCTTGGCTGATTTTAATGACCATGATTCATTGGCATCTCACATAACAACAAAGGTAGATAGGAAAGAGTTGCTAGATGGCCAAGATAGAAACTGTCAAAGAGATGAAGGTGTGGTCCTTATCACAAGTTTGTTTGATTTAAAATATAACCGCAGAAACTAGAAGTAGGCCATTTAGCTCTTCAATTTGAATCTCTACAGTGTGGAATCAAGCCATTCAGCCCAGCGAGTCCACACTGACCCTCTGAAGAGTAGTCCACCCAGACCCCCCCCCATTACTCTACATTTCACCTGACAAAGGCCTCTAACCTACACATCTCTGAACACTATGGGCAGTTTAGAATGGCCAATTCATCCAACCTGCACATCTTTGTGATTGTGGGAGGAAACCAGAGCATGTGGAGGAAACCCACGCAGACACAGGGAGAATGTGCAAACTCCACACAGACAGTCGCCTGAGGTGGGAATTGAACCCAGGTCTCTGATGTTGTGAGGCAGCAGTGCTAACCACTGAGTCACCATGCCACCTTTTGAGCCTGTATTTGCCATTCCATATGATCATGGCTGATCCTCTACCATTTTCCCACTTGCTCATCATACCCGTTGTTACCTTAAAAATCTAAAAACAAAATCTGTCCCTTTCTTAAATACGGTCAGTATTTTGGCTTCTTGACCTTCTGTAGTAGAAAATTCCATGAGTTAATGAACAGTTGGGTGGATATTTTCTCCTCATGTTAGTTTTAAATGGTTTACCCCATACCCTGAGACTGTGCACCCTGATTTGAGATTTCTAACCAGGGAAAATATCCTGCCTGCATCTAATTTTTCCAAAGCTTTGAGAATTTTCTACATTTCCATCAGATCCCCCTCTCATTCTTCCATGCTTTTAGTGAATACTTGCTTTGTTGAACCAATCTCTCCCCACAGAACAATCCTGCCACCCCTGGTTCCAGGCTAGTGAACCTCCACTATGCTTCTTGTACAGCAAGTCTATCTTCCTTTAGGTAGGGAGAACAAGTGCGGTCTTCTTGTAGTGGAAGGATTAAAATGATATCTTCAAAACTGACCATTAAGGATTAATCATTAACAGTTAATTGGACATGAGCACAAGCAATTGAAATAAAGTAGAGATATACATGGAAAACAGGGCTAATGCAAAAACAGCTCGTTTTGCCTGAGAGGTAACCAGGTGACATCAAATTGTCTATAAGAGTTGACCTGTTGGGCCATCATACAGAGCCACGTGGATATATTTTTCTGTATGATGGAATGTCCAGTAAAGTACTGAAAGTACCATAATAAACAGCATGTAATCTTAAATTCAGAAGAGTACTAATGTCAGGAACTTTGTCTCATTCATTATACTTCACCTCAGGCTGGGATTTGTGACTGTAAGAAGACAGTTATAGGTTATTGAGATATCTGGCATGGAAATGGATCCTTCAGTCCACACCGTAAGTAATCTAAAGTAATCTAATCTAATCTAATCTAATCTAATCTAATCTAATCTAATCATCCATGCTGCCCAGACATCCTTAGTAAATCTAGTCCCATTTGCCAGCACTTAACCCATATCCCTTTAAACCTTTCCGATTCGTATACCCATCCAAATGCCTTTGAAATATTGTAATCGTACCAACCTCTACTTCCCTGGCAGTTCATTCCATACGTGCACCGCCCTCTGTGAAAACGATGCCCCTTAGATCTCTTTTAAGGATTCCCTTTAGACCCTTTTGTCCATTCTCATCTTAAACTTATGCCCCCTCAACCACCCCATGGAAAAGACCATGCGTATTTACCCTATCCATGCCCGCCATGATTTTATGAACCTCGATAAGGTCACCCCTCAGCCTCCGATGGTCCAGGGAAAATAGCCCCAGCCTTTCTCTAAAGCTCAAACCCTCCAATCCTGGCAACACCCTTGTAAATATTTTTTGAACCCTTTCACGTTTCACAACATTCTTCCTACAGCAGGGAGACCAGAATTGCATGCAGTATTCCAATGGTGACTTACCCAATGTCCTGTACAGCTGCAACGTGACCTCCCAATTCCTATACTCAATGCACTGACCAATAAAGGCAAGCATACCAAACACCTTCTTCGCTATCCTATCTACCTGTGACTCCACTTGTAAGTGTTTATGGACCAGGCCAGACCCCCTTAAAACATTTCAAGAAAGTAGCCCAGACCATAACTTTGCTCGTTGTTTTAAGATATACCAGGAGGAATACACTTAGTTTTAAACAAACCAGAATTTATTTGCAATATTACTGAATGAAACACAAACAAAAAGAACAGAATACAGAATAACTTAAGCTATCTGAAAACCAAACAGCTGATTCCAACTTAACGATGCTGTTCTCAATACTTGCAACAATCCCCATAAACACTCCTTGGCACTAAAGGTAAAATCAAATACAGGGTTTTACAGGAGAGAGAGAGAGAGAGAGAGAGAGATGGCAGCATGGAACACCCTTTTCCATGGTGCTGTTCCCTGGATCAGCACCTCAAACTGCCTGACTGCTTTCAGTGAACAGCCAAACTGCCAAAACCAAACCAAACAAAACCAGAGAAAAGCTGAGCTGGGAGAACTGGCCACTCCCCTTTCATTGTACAAGTGTTTTTTTTGAAACTTGAAAGCCTTTTGCCTGCGGCAGTACCTATTAGCTATAATCAAACTGGCTCTAAAACGCTTCAAAAGCCAGACTTTTTGAAATTACTGCTTTTACGACCTCTGAAAAAACCCAGGACAGCATAACCTTGTTAAAGGAATAGCACCATTACATAAGGAACTATAAACCTCTTCTCCAAGGTCCCTTTGTCCAGCATAACTCCCTAGTTATGATTTTGCCATTACATGTATATAATTTCCACCCAGATTTGCCTTTCCAAAATGTAAGCACCTCACATTTATCTAAATTAAGCTCCATCAGCCACTCCGTGGTCTATTGGCCCACCCAAGGTACCCTTTGTTGCTCTCCACTACACCCCCAATTTTAGTGTCACCTGCAAACTTACTACTCATTCCTCGTATGTTCACATCCAAATCATTTGTATAAACAACGAAAAGCAGTGGACCTAGCACTGAACCGTAGACTGGTTGTTATTTTAATGTATGTGTCATTTCCGTTGGACATCACCTCAGACAGGATTCGAGAACAGTGCCAGAATCCTCTAGTTCTCCTAACCGGCCATCGAGAAACAGCGTCAATGATGGGCGGAAGGGCATGAGATAAATATACACTTTACTGCTTTATATATCAATTTACTGCTTAATATAGTTACTGATTAATATTCACTCAATATAAATAATACGGCTAATAAATATATTAATTTGGATTACTTAACTTGTAGAGTGTTTATGTAACATCCCACCAAATTGAACCTTAACCACTCTGTATAACTGCAGTAAGATATCCCTACTTCTAAACTTAAATCTTCTTACTATGAAGTCAAAAATCACATGATGCCAGGTTACAGTCTAACAGAAACCACAAGCTTTAGGAGCATTGCTCCCTCATCAGGTAGCTAGGGAGAGAGAATACATCAGATACAGAATTTATAAGTAAGAGATCAAAGGGTCACCCAACTGATGCAAATGTAATGAACAAACCTAGATGGCTGTTAAGTCTTTAATCAGTTGGAATGGAGACACAGATTTGGATTCATTAATATGTAAATCCAGAATTTCTTTTAAGTCACTGCCCTTAGATAACTGAACATTTTATCAACATAAAAGCTGACATCTCAGGTTGGACAATGCATTTTAAGTGTGAGACCTTGTTTGGAGTCTGACTGTGTCTTAACCTGGAGTCAGATGGCTTTATTTCCAAAGTAGGTCTGTCTACAGATTGTGTGCCTTTTGAACAAAGTAGAATGTATCTCCAAACACAACTCTGCAAATGCAAATTCACCCCATAGACTTATAAGTGTGTGTGTGTGTGTGTGCGCGGCGTGTGCGCGCGCGCACGTGGGTGAGGGAGAGAGAGAGAGAGAGAGAGAGGAGAAAGAGAGGAATATGTATCTTACAATGAAGACCAACACACCATTTACCTTCTAGATTGCTTGCTGTAGCAGCCAGACAAGCAGGAGACTGAAAAATACAGCAAGCCAGGTAGCATCAGGAGGTGGAGAAGTCAACGTTTTGGGTGTAACCCTTCTTTAAGGTTCCTGATGAAGGGCTTATGCCCGAAATGTCGATTTCCCTGCTCCTCGGATGCTGCCTGAACTGCTGTGCTTTTCCAGCACCACACTCTTGCCCCTTCTTCAGCTAATCTACTTTCACTGACTAAGGTATAAAGATATCAACATCACTTTGTACACCCACATTTCCCAAAAAATGATCATTGAAATAATATTCTTCCTGTTTTTGCACACTGAGGCAGTTCTGAGGAATGGTCACAGAGGCTGCCAGACCTGCTGAGCTTTTCTAGCAATTTCAATTTATGGTCTGTTATTCTGTTTCTTCTTTTCTCCCTCCCATTTAAATAGTGGGGTTTCATTTACCACAGTCCAATTTTTGGAACCACTGCAGTGTCTAAAGAATTGTGGAAAATGCATACCAATGCATCCAATATTTCCAGGCCCACTTTATTTAGTGCTCTGGAATGTAGATTATCAGGCCCTGGTGATTCGTCAGCCTTTAATCCCATTAATTTCCCCAGTATTATTTTCTGATTAATGCTGTTCTGTCCTCTCAGCAGACTCTAGCATCTCTAACATTTCTGATATGTGTTCAGTTCTTCTGACATTTACAAGTACCCTATTATAACATCCTCGGTCTCTGATTGTAAAATCCCTTCTTTAATCTCAACAAAAAATGTGATTGGAGTTCTCTAGTTTACTTTGCCAGTCTTTGGCTAAACAGTGAAAACTCAACTAGAGTACTTATCATCATTGATACCCATGGTTGTGAAGTATGCAAATTAGAAAGTGAGGTCTGCAGATGCTGGAGATCAGAGCTGAAAATGTGTTGCTGGAAAAGCGCAGCAGGTCAGGCAGCATCCAAGGAGCAGGAGATTCCACGTTTCGGGCATAAGCCCTTCTTCAGGAATGATGAAGGGCTTATGCCCGAAACGTCGAATTTCCTGTTCTGCTGCGCTTTTCCAGCAACACATTTTCAGCTCAAGTATGCAAATTAGACAAAGATGGGTTTGGACAAGAATCTGATGGTCTACTATCCAGCAACAAGCACACATGATGGTCACTGGAATGAGCACCTGATGCCTGTGGGATTGGACCTTAGCGTGAGAGAAAAAAAGAAGTTTGTTGCAGTCAAAATTATTTGAATTGCATAATTATGAAATAATTTCAAAATTTATCTCAGTCCAAAGGAAATTAATGTATCAATGAGGAAATCAAATAAACATTACTTATTTACATTGCTGGAATTATATAGCAAAACAAAATATAGAAATATACAACTGAATCATGGTGTTTCTGTCATGGTTATCATGTTAACCCAACATGCGAAAGGTCCCTGGTTTGAAACCAAGTAGGAACTTCAATACAACTTCAGGACCCGGTATGAGGGCATGGTCAGTTATTCCTGTTTGTTGGTAGAATGGAACAGAATTTGCGACAGAGCCTGTGACAGTGTCCCCAACACTGGGCCAGGAGGCCAGAGTTCAACTCCCACCTGCTCGAAAGGTATGTTCCAACATTTCTGAACATGTTGACTTCAATATCTATCTACAGATGAACCATAAATCTTGAAAAGGAATTCATTTATCAAAAGCCATCAGGTGCCCCCCACATTAATCTTACCTTACATTTTAATAAACTGCAGAATATTTGCAGCATTTGACATTTTAATTCACTATTCCAGTGTTTGTAGCTTTTAAATAAAATCAGTGGAGAATTCTAATAGTTCATCAGCACCACGCTGAGGCATGTTGTGGTAATACAGTTGGAGGAATTAAATTCCTAAAGCTACAAATCCAAAAATACAATGCTTTCAAAAATTCAAGGATTTGCAGCATGACGTTTTATAAAAAAAAAGGTGAATACAAGTGGTTAATTATGTTACAAAGCCATTTCTATTTTTGACAATGACAGTGGGTTCCATCAACTCCTGACTGAAGATAAAAATAACCAAAGTTACTCAATTTATTCAATTAAAAAAATATAAGAACTTAAGAACTGGATGTGTAGGCAATTCAGCCCCTTGAGCCTCCTCTGCCATTCGATATGATCTTGCTGATCTCAGCTTGGCCTCAATTTCATTTTCCTGCCCGCTCTCCATCACCCATCAACCAATTACTAATTTAAAAATCTGTCGATCTCCTCCTTAAATGTATTGAATGTCCCAGTATCCACCACATGCTCGCTAGTGAATTCCACAGATTCACAGCCTTTTGAAAGAATCTATGACCCTTGTTCTCCAACTGTAACCTCTCATTCTAGATTCGAGGAGAAAGTGAGGACTGCAGATGCTGGAGATCAGAGCTGAAAATGTGTTGCTGGAAAAGTGCAGCAGGTCAGGCAGCATCCAAAGAGCAGGAGAATCGACGTTTCGGGCATGAGCCCTTCTTCAGGAATCTTCGGATTCCTGCAGAAGGGCTCATGCCCGAAACGTCGATTCTCCTGCTCTTTGGATGCTGCCTGACCTGCTGCACTTTTCCAGCAACACATTTTCAGCTCTCATTCTAGATTCCCCCACTTGAGAGAACATCCCCTCTCTGCCTATTTTGTCAATCCCTTTTAGCATCATGTTCATCTCAATTGGAGCTTATCTCATTTTTCTAAACTCCAAAAGGTAGAGGTCTAAACTGCTCACAGTCTCTCTTCATAAGACAACTCCCTCATTTCTGGATTATAAAGGACATGAAGAAATATTCATATGATTGGATAAACATATTATGTTTTGATTAAAATAAATTATTCCTGCACATAAATCATGCCACTAATATGAGCCGAAGCCAACTGCCTGGGTCCCAAGCAGTATTCGTAATCTCCAATTGTTTAAACATATGAACTAGCATTTGCCATTTTTTTACGTTTGGGAAGGATTCCATGAAAAATAAAAAGGTCTAAACACAAACTTTCCACAATTTAAAAAAAAATAGAATCAACTTATATTTATATTGCCCATTTAACACACTGAACTGTCCCAGACTGCTTCATTGGAATATGAGGTACAAAGCATGATACTGACCCACATCTATGGAGATAACAGAACATAGAGTTACATATTGGCCTAAATCCTTTGGTCGCCAAATCATTGAGACTGGACAAATGTTGAACTCTGCAGCAGTCATAATACATGGACATATTTGTGAATCTAAACTTCTGTTGGGGAATTCCTTGCTACCTGGAACCCTGTGTAAACACCTTCGACCCTGAGCTTAGGATGGGGACCTGGGCTGGAAAGATATGACTTACTTTAATGGTTAACCAGGAAATATTAGGTTTAATATTTGGATATCTTGGCAACTGAGTCTCACCAATAAAACCTTCCCAATACCCTTCTGACTATCTAACTATCCCTGATCCTATGACTCTATCACCCACTCAGCCACCTACTCACCTCATCCACCTAATTCATGCATGAGAGAGTGGGAGAGATGGGGGAAGAGTGTGAGAGAGTACAAGAGCGAAGGAGAGCAGGATAGAGAGCATGAGAGGATGGGAGAGACCAATTCATTCATACACTCAACCATTCACTCATTCGTTCACTAATCTGTATTCAATAAGTAAAAACAGGACCTTGAATACCTCCTATATTGGGTATAAAAAGGGAGCATACTCTTTCCTTAATCCAACTCTTCTCAGTAATGTTAGATAGGAGATGTTACACTGTTCATTCCTCTGTCAGCAGGGACAGTAAGACTCCAGATAAAATAAACAGTAGCAATGGCTAAAAAAACCTTAGAAGGCAGAAACATGTGCACCGTAGTGCCATTGACCAGAACTAGTTTTGAAAGGATTTGTAGCTCAGGTTGAGGTTCTGGATGCAGGTTTGCTGACCGAGCTGGAAGGTTTGTTTTCAGACATTTAATCACCATACTAGAGAACGTATTCAGTGAGCCTCCAGATGAAGCACTGGTGGTGTCGCCCACTTTCTATTTATGTGTAGGTTTCCTTGGGTTGGTGATGTCATTTGCTATGGTGACGTCATTTCCTATGGCAGTGTCATTTCCTGTTCTTTTTCTCAGTGAGTGGTAAATGGGTTCCAAGTCAATGTTTCGGTTGGAATGCCATGCTTCCAGGAATTCTCATGTGTGTCTCTGTTTGGCTTGTCCTAGGATGGATGTGTTGTCCCAGTCAAAATGGTGTCTTTCCTCATCTGTATGTAAGGATACTAGTGAGAGTGGGTCATGCAGAGAATTAACCACTAGAATACATGAACATCAATTAGCCACAAAAGACATGACCCACTCTCACTAGTATCCTTACATATAGATGAGGAAGGACACCACTTCAACAGGGACAACACATCCATCCTAGGACAAGCCAAACAGTGACACACAAGAGAATTCCTAGAAGCATGACATTCCAATGGGAACTCTATAAACAAACACATTGACTTGGATCCCATTTACCACTCCCTGAGAAAAAGAACAGGAAATGACGTCACCATGGGAAATGATATCACCAACCCAAGGAAACCCAAACACATAAATAGAAAGTGGGCTATACCACCAGTGCTTCATCCTGAGGCTCACTGAAGATGTTACCTAGTATGGTGACAAAACGTCTGAAAATTAACCTTCCAGCTCAGCGAGCAAACTTAATCCATTGACCAGAATATTTGGGCTATTATGTTAGGTGACTAAAAGCTTGGTCAATGAGATGGGTTTTAAGGACTGTCTTAAAGAAGGAAGTTAAAAATCACACAACACCAGGTTGTAGTCCAACATGTTTATTTGGAAGTATTAGTTTTCAGAGCACTGTTCCTTCATCGGGTAACTAGTGGGGCATAAGACACAAAATGTATAGTAAAAGATCACAGTGTTATGCAATTAAACCATACATTGAACAAACCTAGATTGCTTCTTTTCATCTTTTAGAATGCATTGTCTGAGCTGAGATGTCACCTTTTTTTAATAGAACTGTAAGTTATCGCGAGAATGTGACTTAAAAGAAGTTCTGAGATTTACATATTAATGAACCGAAACCTGCAACCCATTCTAAAAGATGAAAGATTTAACAGCAATCTAGGTTTGTTCAATGTGTCATTTTAATTGCTTTACACTGTGATCTTTTGCTATAAATTCTGTGTCTTATGATCCTGTCCCACAGCCACCTGATGAAGGAGCAGCACTCCGAAAGCTAGTGCTTCCAAATAAACCTGTTGGATTATAACCTGGTGTTGTGTGATTTTTTTTTACTTTGCCCACCCCAGTCAAACACTGGCACCTCTACATTAAAGAAAGAAAGCAGGTAGAAATGTACGGAACAAATTCCAGACTTTGAAGCCTAGTCAATTGAAGACACTGTTTCCAATGGTGGCACAATTATAGTTGAGAATGCATAAGATACCACAAATAGGGAGCACAAAACGTTTGGAAGGTTGTGGGACTGGAGAAGATGACAGTGACAGGGAGGGGTAGGATTTGAAAAACAAGAACGCAAGCTTAAAAATGAATTGTCTCTGAAAGCCTGAGACAGGGTGATAGGGGAACAAGAGTTATTACAAGTTACGACGGGGGCTGCAAAACTTTACATAACCTCCCATTATTGGGGCGTAGAATGTGGGAGACCAACCATTGAGCTGGTTGAGTTTAGATGAAGTAAAGATACAGATGAGAATTTCAGCAGTGGAAGAGCTGAGGCAGATGTGAACTTGAGCAAAGTTATGGGGAAGAAAATAATGGCGTAAGTGATGGAACAGATATGAGGTTAAAACCTCATCGCGGGATAAAACATCAAACCGACATTGCAAACAGACTCATTAAATCTTAGCTATGACCACAAAAATGGAGTTGGTAACTGGTATGTTCACAGTATGGTCTGGAACCAAATGGCAGAAGCTTCCCAACATTTAATTGGAGGAATAATGATATAGAACTCTTAAACTGACAATACTGGAATGAGAAAATCAAAGCAAGAGTTCAGCAGTCATTCCATAACACTTGCTCTATCTTGTCTATAAACTCTGGTCAGGTAACTGGAAGAACAAAATTGGGACATGCAATTATATCGAACAGGAGGGGCCCATTGTGGCCAGGCCAGCTCTTAAAGAGCCATCTATTTATTCTGCATTTTTATTCCTGCATTTATTTCTTTTCAAATACATATCCAATTCTCCTCTGCAAGTTATTATTCTGTATTCTTCAATATCCTTTATAATTATAAAAGAATTGTAACCCTTTTTAAAATAAAAGCTTATAATTATTTGCAGAATTAATATATAGAACATTTAAAAAATATTCATAGGCTACAGATAATAATCACATATAATTATAAATTAACAATGATAATTTAGAGGTATTTTATCTAGTAACTATGTGTATCAAAATAATCTTAACATTATTTTTTATTGACTGTTGTTTGCCCTATTTAATGAGTTTAATCAGTTTATGACTAGGAGAGGACATAGTGACTCTATCTTCCTTTGTACACATGTTTCCAGTCAGCTAGTCATAAAATGACATTCCAGACTACCTTTTCAGAAGTGCAGCCTTTGGTCTTCAAAATACTGATCCAGCAACATTATCTCAAATGACCTTTACTTGTACTTGTAGGAAATCTTTGAAGGTAAGAAAAATGTCTGAGTAGGAAGTCCCTTGTGTGCATATATGCAGCTCATTGAGCATGTATTCCAATCAGATTATGTTTTATGGTCCACTGGAGCTGTCACTTGTATGGAGACATTGTTAAATTGGACTGACAGGCTGGCAGTAGTTTTAAGCCATGACATTCATGTTGAAATCATGAAAAAAAAATCCATGGCCTTTTCACCTTTATTATTTGAAACAGACAATCTGAGAATGATAAATTTACTTGCATTTATATAGCATCCTAGAGTTTAAAACATCTGATAATATTCATTTCAGAGAATGATTTTGAGTTCAATCTTTACTGTTGGGTAAGACGATAGTCCTTGGAAGGCATCTGTTGAAGTAAAGGACAAGCTCATTTTGGATTCGGTTGAGTTGGAAATGGCAATTGAAATTGAAATGAGACATTTCAGGAGAGTTATAATGAAACACTGGAAATTCCAGGCTAATGTCTTTGGGACTTGGTTAAATTTTTACTATGGTGTCTGGTAGAGTTTAAATTCAAGTTAATTAAATACAAATCTACAATTCAAGCTCTGCTCTGTAAAGGTGACAATAATATTGTTGGAAATACCCAGCTGGTTCACTGATGCCCTTTACAGTGGGTATACATCATTTTTACTTGGTCTGTCCTAACATGTGATTCCAAACCCACAGGATTGTACTTTATTCTACAAAATATTTTCTTTACCAGTGATGCACACATCCCATGAAAGAATGAAAAAAATCTGCATCCGTATAGTGCATTTAACAAGTGCTCCATATTCATAACAGCTAATAGAACACTTTTACTTTTTTGTGTGAATTAAAGGTTTTTCAAAGTAAAAGATAGCAAGGTAAAAATTCTCTTTTTCTTCCACAAGTCAAAGTTACAATCTAGCCTGTGAGACAGGGTAAAATTTCCTTCCTCGCCCTACATGCTCCAGAAATGTGCCTCTGTTTCAAAGGCTAGAAAGAGCCCTTTATTGCAGTACTGTACTGTGGTATTTCGCTCTTTCTCACATCATATATTCTTTTAGACAGTACATCATCAAATTAGGTGTGGTTTGTACTTTGAGCCAAAGTCTAAGAAGAACTGGCTTGGTGTGTCTAAATTAATTTTACACAGAACGTTTAAAATTGACAGAGAAGCATTTCATCTGAATAATTTAAACTCAAAACATAGACTGCATTTAATTTACCAAAATTCCCAGTGCCTTTCCATTACAGAGAAAATTAAATATTCTCAACTGCGCCGATGGAAGGTAAAATATTTCTATTTCCCCCGGTTAGTGCGGAAACATTTCTCACAGCTTAGAGATAATTTTCCTTTGTTTCACCATTACTATTGACCTAAGTAACATTGTTTAAGTGGAAAGACCCAGGTAAAAATAAACACTTGAGAAAAATATATTGCAAGTGTTATTTATGTCATGTTGATGTTTCTATTGCATTGCTAATGCAACATTAAAGTAATGCAATACATCAATTTTATTTTTCAGATTTGTAGTAATTTAACTATGCATTTGCTCAGGGTTATAATTTAAATTATTATTCAAACGTAAATCAGTATCAGAAAATTTTACTGGATGGTGTAAGTTGCATACACTTGAATAATTCCTCCAGAAATATTCGAATATGCTGACCCAAATTTTAGGAAACTAGGACAGTGAAGTGAGTCGAAAGATGTAAATTTTAGATACCATGGCTCCCCCTAGAGCATGAATAAGTCGTTCCCGCTGTGCTTACAAACCACATTCACAAGTTTCTATCTGCTTCTAGTTACTTTGTGGACTGTCCAATCAATCTGGCAGGATTGCTAGTCTTGACAGAAACTTGGCAAACTCAACAGCAATGAAGTGAAACAGAAGATTTGTCACCAATTAGCACATGGGAAAGTCATGAGTTTAAGATGGATTTGGATAACGAAATAGATTAATGCTTAAAAGTTCAAATGCAAAGAAAGAAGAAGAACTTCACCCTGAGGGAGTGTCCAGGAATAACCAGTTAGTAAATAAGCATTTCAATTTGGTTCACATTCTTCCTGCAAATAGTAATGCATTCCTACATTTGTCACTGATTCCAAAAGCAAATTGAGATTGAAAGCATTGAATTTTTTTTTTCTGCAAACTCCTCATTCTGTCCATCACTAAGAGGTTGGAATTCCATTTGAATAATATCATCTCTCTTCATGCCCAAATTAGCAGAAATTCTCATCCTATCTGTCATCTTTTCCAAATTCCGTTTTCTCAGTTGTTTTATTCCCAGCATCGCAAACTCCAACCTGTTCATCCACAGGCATCATTTACAGCATTAATTTTTTTATGTTATCCCTGTTCTTACTGACCTTCACCAATACTTTCCCCTTCAAAACATTAACCTCAAATAAAACTTATTTCATCTACAACTGTGTTTGTTTTTAGGGCTACTGGCTGAGATAGCATGTATTGTCCAAGCTTAAATGCCTTTGAAAACATAATGGTGAGCTGCCATTTTGAAACAGTGGGGTATAGGCCTAACCCTAGGCGAGAGTTGCTGCTGAGTAGCTTATAGATGGTACACATTGCTGCCATTATGTGCCATGGTAAAGAGAATGCATGGTGAAAATGGTGATTGGAGTGCTAATCAAAGATGGTGCTGCTTTGTTTCAGTTGGTGTTGGGTTTTTGGCATGTTTGTAGAGCTGTGGTCATCCAAGCAAGTGGAATGTATTCCATCATACCCTTGACGTATGCCTTGTCAGTGGGCAGACTTTGATGAATGAAAATGGGAGGTAGTCACTGCCGGATTTTTAGTATTTGTCCTATTCTTGAGGCTCTTATACGTTAATGGCTGGTCTACTTTAGTTTCCAGTAAATGGTAACCCCCATGATGCTGATAGTGCGAGGATTCAGCAATAGTAATGCCATTGAATGTTAACATACAAACATCGGGCAGAGAATAGACCTGGATGTAGGTTTGTTCGCTGAGCTGGAAGGTTCATTTCCAGACGTTTTGTCACCCTACTAGGTAACACCTGCAGTGGGCCTCCAGGCAAAGCACTGCTGATAATTCCTGCTTTCTACTTATATGTTTGGGTTTCTTTGGATTGGTGATGTCATTTCCTGTGATGATGTCATTTCCTGTTCTTTTTCTCAGGGGCTGGTAGATGGGGTCTAACTCCTAGGACAAGCCAAACAGAGACATGCAGGAGAATTCCTAGGTGCATGGCATTCCAATCGGAACTCCATCAACAAACAGATTGAGTTAGACCCCACTCAACATCCCCTGAGAAAAAGAACCGGAAATGACATCACCACAGGTAATGACATCACCTACCCAAAGCAGAAATAGAAAGCTGAAATCATCAGCAGTGCTTCACCTAGAGGCCCACTACAGATGTTACCTAGTAGCAATTCTACATCCAGAACTGTAGCAGGAAGTGAAGAAAAATATGTGACCCATCAGGGCTCTCAATATGAAAAGACTCTCAATATTCGGTCAGAGTAAGCCGTACAGTTAGAGTGAGGGTGACAGAAACAAATGGAATAACTGTGATTTTGGGTCAAATGGGCATTCAATGCAAAGGGGGCTTTAATTACAATTTACTGCAAGAAATAAAGTCTCAGAGTGAGAGGTCAATGGGAGATGATGCTAAGTTGTAGATTTAAAGGCTGACCTGCACTGAGACCAATGGTGACATGATATCACAAGTGTGGGGTGATTGGTGAGTAGTATTGGTCAGTATTTCTAATCTTTAAAGTGGAAGTTGGAAATTTAGTTTGAGTTTAGGTAGACATTTTTCTCTCTTTTTCTGTTATGTTTTGATGGTAAGTCAAAACTTACTCTAAGGATAACAATTTTTTTAGAGCTGTGGATGGCTGGTTGGATGGGTCACATGGGATGTACATCCTGCAATATTTGTGAAGTCATGGGCATACCATATGTCCCAGATAAACACGTCTGTAGGAAGTGTGACCAGCTTTTGCAGTCAGTTTATATGTTTCTTTTGCTGGAAATACATTCATAATCTATACTCCCTTTCTGAGAGTGACTTTTCCATGCACAAGACGGAGAACTATGTTGTAGCACTCACAGAGAGGAGGTCACACTTCAGATTAGAAATGTACCAGCAGAGAGGGAATGGGTGACTATCTGGCAGCTGAAGAAAACCAGGCAAGTAGTGGAAGAATTGCCTGAGCTTGTTAAACATAATTTGGAGATGCCGGTGTTGGACTGGGGTGTACAAAGTTAAAAATCACACAACACCCGATTATAGTCCAACAGGTTTATTTGGAAGCACACTTGTGATTTTTAACTTTGCTTGCTAATGGTTTCAGAAACTGGTGAAGTTGATGGCTCGTCAGGGGAATGCAGTGAGAGCCAAGCCCACTACATTTGGTTAACTCAGTTGTACAGGGAGGGAGGAAGAGCAATGGAAGTGCAATAGTTATAAGTGATTACATAGCCAGGGAGTCAGACAGGTGTTTCTGTGGCATGAAATGTGACTCCAGAATGGTGTGTTACCCTCCCTGCTGCTAGTGTCAAGGATACTAGAGAGAAGCAGCAGAACATTCTTCAGGGGAAAGTGGATGAGCCAAAAGTTGTGTCCCACATTGGTACCAATGATACAGGTGGGAAGAGGAATGAGGTACTAAAGGCAGATTTTTGGGAGTAAGGGAAAAAAAATCTAAAAATCAGGACCTCAAGAACAGTAATGTTTGGTTTATTCCCTGTGCCATGTGCTGGTGAACAATAGAACTGGAAGTTTGTCCCAGTTGAATACAGAGCTGGATAACTGACATAGGATCAGTGGAATCAGATTTCCACAGAATTGGGATCAACCCTGCAACATGTAGGACCTATACAACCTGGACTGGTTACACAGAGTGAGTCTGATATCCTCTCTGTGCGATTTGCTGTTGGTGTGAAGGTAAAACCTGGAGAGAGATTGGGCAAACTGGGTTTGTATTCTCTTGTTGGAAAGAATGAAAGGTTATCTCTTAAATTTACAAAATACTTAAGAGGATGGATAGGGTGGATGCAGGTTAAGATGTTTCCACTGGATGGGGAGTTTAGAATGAAGGAGATCACTTTACGAATATGGAGTTCCACATAGGTCCAAAATGAGGAGAAACGTTTTTACACAGAGGTTTCTGAAACCTTGGAATTCGCTGCGAAAGAGGGCTGTGCAAGTTCAATCTTTCAGTATGTTTTCGGTAAATCGTGATGGATTACATGTCATACAGTCATAGAGTCATACAGGTGTACAGCACGGAAACAGACCCTTCGGTCCAACCGTCCATGCTGACCAGATACCCCAACCCAATCTAGTCCCACCTGCCAGCACCCGGCCCATATCCCTCTAAACCCTTCCTATTCATATACCCATCCAAATGCCCTTTAAATGTTGCAATTGTAGCCTCTGCAACTTCCTCTGGCAGCTCATTCCATACACGTACCACTCTCTGCGCAAAAAAGTTGCCCCTTCGGTCTCTTTTATATCTTTCCCCTCTCACCCTAAACCTATACCCTCTAGTTCTGGACCCCGCCATCCCCAGGGAAAAGACTTTGTCTATTTATCCTATCCCTGCCCCTCATGATTTTATAAACCTGTATAAGATCACTTCTCAGCCTCCGACGCTCCAGGGAAAACAACCCTAGTCTATTCAACCTCTCCCTATAGCTCAAGTCCTCCAACCTGGCAAAATCCTTGTCAATCTTTTCTGAACCCTTTCAAGTTTCACAACATCTTTCCAATAGGAAGGAGACCAGAATTGCACGCAATATTCCAACAGTGGCCTAACCAATGTCCTGTACAGCCGCAACATGACCTCCCAACTCCTGTACTCAATACTCTGACCAATAAAGGAAAGCATACCAAACGCCTTCTTCACTATCCTATCTACCTGCGACTCCACTTTCAAGGAGCTATGAGCCTGCACTCCAAGGTCTCTTTGTTCAGCAACACTCCCTAGGACCTTACCATTAAGTGTATAAGTCCTGCTAAGATTTGCTTTCCCAAAAACAGCACCTCACATTTATCTAAATTAAACTCCATCTACCACTTCTCAGCCCATTGGCCCATCTGGTCCAGATCCTGTTGTAATCTGAGGTAACCTTCTTCGCTATCCACTACACCTCCAATTTTGGTGCCATCTTCAAACTTACTAACTGTACCTCTTATGCTCACATCCAAATCATTTATATAAATGATGAAAAGTAGTGGACCCAGCACTGATCCTTGTGGCACTCTACTGGTCATAGGCCTCCAGTCTGAAAAAAAACTCTCAACCACCACCCTCTGTCTTCTACCTTTGAGCCAATTCTGTATCCAAATGGCTAGTTCTCCCTGTATTCCATGAGATCTAACCTTGCTAACCAGTCTCTGAAGGGGAACTTTGTCGAATGTTGTACTGAAGTCCATATAGATCACATCTACTGCTCTGCCCTCATCAATCCTCTGTTACTTCTTCAAAACAAAAATTAATGAAGTTTGATTAGATTACTTACAATGTGAAAACAGCACCGACCCACCAGAGTGCACCCACCCAGACCCATTCCCCTACACCTAACACTATGGACAATTTAGCATGGTCAATTCACCTAACCTGCACATTTTTGGACTGTGGAGGGAAACCCACGCAGACACGGGGAGAATGTGCAAACTCCACACAGACAGTCGCCTGAGGCTGGAATTGAACTCGGGTCCCCGGCGCTGTGAGGCAGCAGTGCTAACCACCGTGCCACCCATTTGTGAGACATGATTTCCCATGCACAAAGCCATGTTGACTATCCAAATAAATGTGCATCCTGTCTCTCAGGATTTCCTCCAACAACTTGCCCACCACCGATACAGGATTATGGGGCTGGGATGGATAAAATCATTGAAGTGTTTGATCAGCCATGATTGTGCTGAATGGCAGGTTGGGGTCACTGGGTTGAAAAGCCTAATCCTGTTCTTATGTACTCATTTTTATATTTTGGGATTTGGATTTCAAAAAAAAAGGCAGATGAATGTGGGATAGGTTTTCTTTTAAAAGATCAGAAAGTCGGTTTGGAACAGTGACTTAATCCATCAGTTCTAAGAAAGCATGCGATTGCAGTAGAGTGCTTGGGAGAACCCCTGTTGTGTTAATGGATAAAATTATTATACTGTTGTGTTTATGACTGCGGAGTAAAAACATTAAAACATTAATTTGATGTCAGAATAAAAGATTCAAAGTTTTAATTGAAAAGGACTTGGAACTTAGTTCAGAAGAGAACATTTTTTTCTCTTAGTGGGAGATCTAGGCATTTTCTCCTTGACTTCATGGGAATCATGCCCATTAGCAGAAGTTGTTTCTAGTCAGTACAGCATCCAAGCTAGGAGGGTTTGGATACAATTCTTCAAGTTGCTGGAACTGCGGAAGTTTAAGCCATCTGAATTAGGAAAGGTTCATCTCAGTGGAATCAGGAAGGCATCAGGAAAATTTGATACTACAGTTCAAGAAGAGCGAATGTGAAAGCAGTGGTTAAATAAAGATGTTTTAAAAACGAAGAAAGGACTGATATTTCTTTCAGACTGAGGCTTTGTAACAGATTAGTGTTGAGATTCAGGTTAAACCTTTGTTTTTGTTTATAATGGAAGGGACATAACTAGAAGAACCTGAGCCTCATGATCCATCGGCCCTGTGTTACAGGTAATCAGGAATCACAAACCTCTGTAAGCATTGACTTCTATATGTTATGATTTGTTTATTTAATCTTTTGTGTCATAAATTTAGGTACTCTTGGCAAAGAACATCTGCAATCTCATATGAATATACCCTAATGACTAAGCACCACATGAACCCACCAAAACGTTAAATATATGATCCATCAAGCCAGATTTCATCATGCAATCTGACTTGTTCAGTATTACCATTAGCTGGGCTATATTTCTCTTTCATGGACATCTGAGACTTATTTGTGGGAGTAATGTGGAAGCCAACCTATCAGCATGTTAATTGGTCCTTGGAACAGTTGTGGGGCTGTATGGGCACACACAGCTTTGAGGAATGTTATACTGGGAGCATGGCACTTGCGTTTAGCAGCTCAATGTTGTCCAGGACTCTTTGACTTGAGACATCAACCACATCAGTACCTAAGAACAGTGCTGAAAACTAAGCAATCAGTGAACATCGCCCCCTCTGACTTTGTGATTAAAGGACAGTCATTTATGAAGCAGTTGAAGATAGCTGAGGCAAGGTCACTACCCTGAGCAACTCTTGCAGCAGTGTCTTACGGCTGACATGACCTCTAACAAATGCCACCTATCTTCCTTTTTGTTAAGCGTGACTCCACCATCGACAAGGCACAAGTTGGGAGTGTGGTGGAATACTCTCACTTACCTGGATGGGTGCAGCTCCAACAACACTAAAGCAGCTTGACACCATCCAGACAAAGCAGCCCGCTTGATTGGCATCACATCCGCAGGTATCCACTCCCTCAACCACTAACACTCAGTCGCAGCAACATGTACAATTTACAAAATACACTGCAGTAATTCATCGAACAGCACCTTCCAAACACATGACCACTTCAATCAAGGAGGACAAATGCAGCAGATATATGGGAACACCACCACCACCTGCAAATTCCTATCCAAGCCACTCACCATTCTGACTTGGAAATATATTGCTGTTCCTTCAATGTCACTGGGTCAAAATCTTAGAATTTCCTCCTTAAGAGCACTGTGGGTCCACTGACAGCACCTGCTTTGCAGCGGTTCAATTAGCCAGCTCAAGATCATCTTTTCACAAGCAATGAGGAATAATAATAAATGCTGCCCATCTCCCATGAGTGAATAAGAAAAACTGGCAGAAAGTCAATACCCCAATGTCCATTCTCTCCAGTTTTGCTCAGGCTCCTTGATGCCATATGTCGAGAGCAAATCAATCCCTCTTCAGCCCCATTCTCTTGTCCATGTTTGGACCAAGGATGAAGCTAGGTGGGTCTGGCAAAGCATAAACTGAGCAAGTTATTATTAAGTACTGATTGGTTGCTCTGTTGAACAACACTTTCTGTCACTTTTTGATGCTTTAAAGTAGATTGGTGCAGGGGATGGGGGCTTGGGAATTGGCTGTGGTGGATTAGTTATATTCTTTATCACTGGGTAAACTCCTACAATGTCAAATAGATGACAATGTTCCAACTGTACTGGAACAGCCTGGCTAAGGGTATAGCTCCTTCTGGAATAGTGTTAATGTTCATGAATGGACGAGTTAAAGTGTGAGTGCATGAATGGTTTGGTGTGTGGGTGAGTGAATAGGTGGCTGAGTAAGCTGTTTGAGGTAGGCAGGTACGTAGGTAACTGGGTAAGTGGATATTGGTAAGTGGTTGTGGTGGGCAGGTGGGGTTCGGTGGTGAGGTACTGAGGTGGATAAGGAGATGAGAAGTGTGGGTATAATGTTAGGTAAATGGATAGCATGTGTAAGTGGGTGAGATAAATGAAAGGGAAATCAGATCAGATGGTGAAATAGTTGGTTTGAGTTGTCTCAGGAGATTAGTTAGGAGGGGTAGACAAGTCACTTGTGGTCAGGAGGATAATTGGGGGGGGGGGGGGGGGGGGCAGGGAAATCATTAGTCAGATGGTTAGGTGGAGTCAGTTATTTAGCTACCTAGGTGGTAGACTTGATTTTAATCAGTTTAACATTTGATGGGTAACCAATCTATGGAAGTATCATGATCTCTTCACATCTCTGGTTCCAGCTGTGAGACAGAGGTATTCAGAGCAGGTCCAGTACAATAGGTGAACTGCACATTGGACGTTGAAATTCTCCTGATAGAACATGTGACCTACATGGGAATTATCACATATCCAGGTTCGCTTATGGAGAATGTGTATAGTGGGGAAAGGGGTAAGGTTGGAGGAGGAGGGGTTGAGGATGGATGAGGAGAACCAGTTTGGAATCTGAGAGGGGGCAGGGGTGAGGATGAAGGAAGAGTGGGGAGGGTTGATGAGAGAGAGGAAATTGGGGTGAGAATGAAGGAGGAGAGGAGAGAGGGGAAAAGGTTAGAGACAGAGAGGTGGAAGGGGTGAGGAGGAAGGAGGAGAGGGGTTGAGAATAAAGGAGAGATGGGTAGGGGATAATGTTGGAGGGAGAGAGGGGGATAGGGTGAGGACGGGAGAGGGGTTGACGATGAAGGTGTTGGAAGAAGAGAGGGGGAAGGGTGAGGATGAAGGAGGAGGGGTTGAGGATAAAAATGTGGAGAGGGTGGGGGTAAGGTTGGAGGGACAGAGGAGGAAGGGGTGAGGATGAAGGGGTAAGGTTGGAGTGTCAAAGGGGGTAGGAGTAAGGATGAAGGGGGTAGGGCTGAAGGGTCAGAGGGGGTAGGGGTGAGGAATGAAGGGGCGGTGAGGCTGGAGGTTCAGAGGGGGTAGGGGTGAGGATGAAGGGGTGAGGCTGGAGGTTCAGAGGGGGTAGGGGTGAGGCTGGAGGTTCAGAGGGGGTAGGGGTGAGGCTGGAAGTTCGGGGGGCAAGGGGTGAGGATGAAGGGGGTAAGGTTGGAAGGTCGGGGTGGGTGAGGTTGAAGGGTATGGGTAAGTTTTGGAAGGTCAGAGGGTGGTGGGGATGAAGGGGGTAAGGTTGGAAGGTCAGAGGGGAGGTGGGGATAAAGGAGGTAAGGTTGGAAGGTCGGGGGGGCGGGGATGAAGGGAGTAAGGTTGGAAGGTCGGGGGTTGGTGATGAAGGGGGTGAGGATGAAGGGGGGTAAGGTTGGAGGGACAGAGGGGAGTGAGGATGAAGGGTAGGGGTAAAGTTGGAAGGTCAGAGGGGGGTGGGGATGAGGGGGGTAAGGTTGGATGGTCGGGGGGTGAGGATGAAGGGGGGGTAAGATTGCAGGGTCAGAGGGGGGTGAGGATGAAGGGGGGTAAGGTTGGGGGGATCAGAGGGGGGTAAGGACGCGGGGGTAAGGCTGGAGGGTCAGAGGGGGTGATGATGTAGGGGGAAAGGGAGGGTCAGAGTGGAGTAGGGATGAAGGGTAGGGGTAAGGTTGGATGGTCAGGGAGGTTAGGGGTGAAGATGAAGGGTGTAAGGTTGGAGGGTCAGAGTGGGGTGAGGATGCAAGGGGGGTAAGGTTGCAGAGGGGGTGAAGATGAGGGGGGTAAGGTTGGAGGGACAGAGGGGGGTGAGGATGAAGGTTGGGGTAAGGTTGGAGGGTCGGAGGGGTGAGGATGAAGGGGGTACGTTTGGAGGGTCGGGGGGTGAGGATGAATGGGGTCAGCTTGGAGGATCAGAGTGGGGTGAGCATGAAGGGTTACGGTTGCAGGGTCAGAGGGGGTTAGGGGTGAGGATGAAGGGGGTAAGATTGGATGGTCGGAGGGGGATGAGGATGAGGGGGGTAAGGTTGGGGGGGTCAGAGGGGGTTAGGGGTGAGGATGAAGGGGGGGTAAGGTTGGGGGGTCAGAGGGGGTTAGGGGTGAGGATGAAGGGGGGTAAGGTTGGAGGTCAGAGGAGGAAGGGGTGAGGATGAAGGGGGGTTTTGGTTGCAGGGTCAGAGGGGGGTGAGGATAAGAGGGTAGGTTTGGAGGGTTGGGGGGGGCGAGAATGAAGGGGGGGTAAGGTTGGAGGGTTGGAGGGGAGTGAGGATGAACGAGGTAAGATTGCAGGGTCAGAGGGGGAAGGGGTGAGGATGAAGGGGGTATGGTTGCATGGTTGGGGAAGGTGTAAGGATGAAGGGGGTAAGGTTGGAGGGTCGGGGGGGTGAGGATGAAGGAGATGAGGTTGCAGGGTCAGAGGGGGGTGAGGATGAAGGGGTAAGGTTGGAGGGTCAGAGAGGGGTGAGGATTAAGCGGGGTAAGGATGCAGTGTCAGAGGGGTTGGGGTGAGGTCGAAAAGGGGGTAAGGTTAGAGGGACAGAGGGGAAGGGGTAAGGATGAGGGGTGGTAAGGTTGGATGGTCAGAGGGGCGTGAGAATGAAGGGGGGTAAGGTTGGGGGGTCAGAAAGGGTGAGGATGTAGGGGGGAAAGGGAGGGTCAGAGGGGGGTGGGGATGAAGGGTAGGGGTAAGGTTGGCTGATCAGGGGGGTTAGAGGTGAGGATGAAGGGGGTAAGGTTGGAGGGTCAGAGGGGGTTAGGGGTGAGGATGAAGAGGGGTAAGGTTGGAGGGTCAGAGAGGGGTGAGAATGAAGGGGGGTAAGGTTGGGGGGGTCAGTGGGGGTTGGGGGTGAGGATGAAGGGGGTAAGGTTGGGGATCAGAGGGGGTTAGGGCTGAGGATGAAGGGGGTAAGGTTGGAGGGTCTGAGGGGGGTGAGGATGAAGGGGGTAAGGTTGGAGGGTCTCAGGGGAGTGAGGATGAAAGGTAGGGGTAAGGTTGGAGGGTCTCAGGGGAGTGAGGATGAAAGGTAGGGGTAAGGTTGGTGGGTCAGAGAGGGTGAGGATATAGGGGGGAAAGGGAGGGTCAGAGTGGGGTGGGGATGAAGGGTAGGGGTAAGGTTGGATGGTCGGGGGGGGTAGGGGTGAGGATGAAGGGGGGATAAGGTTGGAGGGTCAGAGTAGGGTGAGAATGAAGGGGTTAAGGTTGGAGAATCAGAGGGGAGTGAGGATGAAGGGTAGGGGTAAGGTTGGTGGGTCGGAGGGGGGGTGAGGATGAAGGGGGATCAGGTTGGAGGGTCAGAGGGGATGAAGGGGGATAAGGTTGCAGGGGTGGGGTTAGGGGTGAAGATGAAGGGGGTAAGGTTGGAGGATGGGAGGGGGGTGAGGATGAATGGGGTCAGGTTGGAGGGTCAGAGGGGTGTGAGCATGAAGGGTTACGGTTGCAGGGTCAGAGGGGGTTAGGGGTGAGGATGAAGGGGATAAGGTTGGAGGGTCAGAGGGGAGTGAGGATGAAGGGGGATAAGGTTGAAGGGTCAGAGGGGATGAAGGGGGATAAGGTTGCAGGGTCAGGGGGTTAGGGGTGAGGATGAAGGGGGTAAGGTTGGAGGATGGGAGGGGGTGAGGATGAATGGGGTCAGGTTGGACGGTCAGAGGGGGGTGAGCATGAAGGGGTAAGGTTGAGGGGTCAGAGGAGGTGAGGATGTAGGGGGTAAAGGGAGGGTCAGAGGGGGTGGGGAAGAAGGGTAGGGGTAAGGTTGGATGGTCAGGGGGGTTAGGGGTTAAGATGGGGGGGTGGTAAGGTTGGAGGGTCAGGGGGGAAGGGGTTAGGTTGAAGGGGGGGTATGGTTGCAGGGTCAGAGGGGGAAGGGGTAAGGATGGGGGGTATGGTTGGAGGGTCAGAGTGGGGTGAGGATGAAGGGGTAAGGATGCAGGGTCAGAGGGGGATGATGATGAAGGGTAGGGGTAAGGTTGGAGGGTCAGAGGGGGGGTGAGGATGAAAGGGGGTAAGGCTGCAGGAACAGAGGGGTGTGAAGGATGAAGGGACGGGTATGGTTGTAGGGTCAGAGGCCAAAGGAGTGAGGTTGAGGGGGGGAGGGGTGGGTATGGTTGCAGGGTCAGAGGGAGAAGGGGTGAGGTCGAGGGGGGGTATGTTTACAGGGTGGGAGGGGAAGGGGTGAAGATGAAGGGGGGTATGGTTGCAGTGTCAGACGGGGAAGGGGTGAGGTTGAAGGGGATAATGTTGGAGGGTCAGAGGGGGAAGGGGTGAGGATGGGGGTGGGTGGGGGAGGGTGGGGGTAAGGTTGGAGGGCCAGAGGGGGGTGAGAATGAAAGGGGGTAAGGTTGCAGGAACAGAGGGGTGTGAAGGATGAAGGGACGGGTATGGTTGCAGGGTCAGAGGCCAAAGGAGTGAGGTTGAGGGGGGGGGGGTGGGGGTATGGTTGCAGGGTCAGAGGGGGAAGGGGTGAGGTCGAAGGGGGGGTATGTTTACAGGGTGGGAGAGGGAAGGGGTGAGGTTGAAGGGAGGTAATGTTGCGGGTGGGAAGGGGAAGGGGTGAGGTTGAAGGGGGTGTATGGTTGCAGTGTCAGAGAGGGAAGGGGTGAGGTCGAAGGGGGATAATGTTGTAGGGTGGGAGGGGGAAGGGGTGAGGATGAAGGGGGATAATGTTGCAGGGTGGGAGGGGAAAGGGGTGAGGATGAAGGGGGTGTATGGTTGCAGTGTCAGAGAGGGAAGGGGTGAGGTCGAAGGGGGATAATGTTGCAGGGTGGGAGGGGGAAGGGGTGAGGTCGAAGGGGGATAATGTTGTAGGGTGGGAGGGGAAAGGGGTGAGGATGAAGGGGATATGGTTGCAGGGTCGGAGGGAGAAGGGGTGTGACTGAGGGGGGGTAATGTTGGAGGGTCAGAGGGGGAAGGGGTGAGGATGGGGGTGGGTGGAGTTGGGGGGTGGGGGTAAGGTTGGAGGGTCACAGGGGAAAGGGGTGAGGATGAAGGGGGTATGGTTGCAGGGTGGGAGGGGGAAGGGGTGAGGATGGGGTTGGGGGTTGGGGGTAAGGTCGGAGGGGGTGTGGGTGTGGGTAAGGTTGGAGGGTCAGGGGGAAGGGGTGAGAATGGGGGTGGGTGTGGGTGGGGGTAATGTTGGAGGGTCAGGGGGAGGGGGTGTGGGTGTGGGGTGGGGGTGGGGGTAAGTTTGGAGGGTCGGGGGGGAAGGGTAGATTTGTAGCTGAGTCCCTGTCGGTTGCTATGCGATGCTGTGAGCGGACAATGGGCTGCGCGGGAGATGCTGGCGGTGGCGCGGGCTGTCCTGGAGAGGACAGCACTGTCCAGCAGAGTCTCTCCCTCAGTCCCTCTGAGAGACACTGCACCATCCTCACCAGGCTCACTGTCCAACCGAATACACTGCCAACTAAACAGGTAACCCCAGGCCCCGTGTCAAACTCAAAACTTGTAATCTCAGCGTACTCCTTTTCCAAAAAGTTCTGAACCTGTGCGCGCTTTAGTTGCGCCTGAGTTTATTCTTTCTGTTTCCAAGTGTGGCAATTCCTGGGAATGAGAGAGAGTGCTCATGTCTCAGATCCATGGGCATTAGTCAGGACTGGAAATAGAAGAATTCAGCAACTTTGCAAGGACAGGGGCAGGACAGAAAAGGAAGCTCAGTGATGGACTAGGACAAAACCCGAGTGTGGTACTGATAAAGAAGTTAGAAATTGCCCAACCCCAGGCTATCGGTTTATGTTGGACTAGAATCTGATGTTTTGAGAGTTTTAACTTCGTCCACCCTCGCCCAGCACTGACAGCATGGATACAGAAGCGTGAAGGAAGAAAACACCGAGATTTGTTGGTTTAGTTGCAGGTCCACTTCCACCTGAGTGTTTCTCTTCATTTGCTTGAACTCACGCTCAGGATGAGGAGCAGATTTCTGAGCAACATCAGGGAGACGCTTTCCTGGACAGTGCATTTGAGGAGGAAACCGTTACCCGTCACCCCTCAGGCAAATAAGAAATCAGGGTTCAAGGTGGGTGGCCATTGAGAGTAAACTAGGAAGCATCCAGGTCTTCAAGGTGGGTGTCACTCTCAAACAAGCCAGACCACGGCACCAATGGACTGTCCAGGAGGAAACGGTGAAGAATAGAAATGTAGTTGTTGTAGGAGATTCATGGTCACAGAGATGGAAAGGCATTTCCTACAACATGAGGCAGTGTTTCAGGTGGAATCGTTCCAAATTAGTAAGTTATTAGTGTACAGAAGAAGGTAATAAAGTCTAAATTAGGGTGGGTATGCATGTTCTTAAATGTGTGGAGAAAAGGCAAAAAAATGGATGGGCTGACGCTGTTGATTTAAGGGTGATATTGAAAGAGTGAATGTGCCAAAGAGCTAAGGGACAAAGTCTATTTGGCTGGAGCTAAGGACTGAGAAAGGCAATTAATTTCCCAGTGTAGTCTGCTGGCTACCAAGTTTGAAGGATGCACATGAATTTGCAAGGAACTAGGAGGTGCAACATTCTAGATTAGTTATAATAAGGGTTTTATCCAAATACAAACTAATATATGAAGGGCAGTGAGTCCCTCTTCTGTATATTCAGGGAAACTTACTACAGTAGTGTGCTTCCAGCTTAATGAGCAAGGAGTCATTGCTTGACCTGGTTTGTAGGAGTTAGATGGACCAAGAAAATTAAGTGTTAGTAGAGGGATATTTGGAGGCACTGATCATTGTGTTGCAAGGCTTGGATTGATTATGGAAAAGATCGAGGAGCTATTCAGAGCAAGAGTAACTAAATGGGGAAATCCTACTTCAGTGGACTGAGAATGGATCTGGTTCAGATGAATTGGAATCAAGGGTTGGTGGGCAAAATGCTATCGGAACAATGAGATACCTTTAGTGAAGAGAACATTCAGTCAAGGTGTAGTCTCATGAAGGGAAAAAGCAGGGAAACAGATCTAAAGCTGACAAAAGGGTTAGAAATGAAGATGAAACAAAACTGTGGCAAATACAGCCAAAAACTAGGCTGTATTGGACAGGAGAAAAGTTTTGAGATCAACAGGTAATTTGCAAAGACCTGGTCAAGAGTGACTTTTTGGAAAGGGTTGAAAGAAGACAGGCTTCAACAGAGTAAACCGAAATCTACATCATGCTGGGAAGTGAAAAATTAGGTGTTCATTTGTTTATTTGGAAGGGGTTGAGTTACATTTGGAAGTTGTGCAGGTTCAGGGAGATAAACCAGAGAGAATCCGAGGTTCAGGGCTTTGAGTAGTGTTGGTTTGATTGAGAAAGGGAAAGGGCTTGGTGGAACAGGTTAATAATGCACATAAAAGGAACAAAGTGGAAGTAAGAAAGGAGACTTGAAGCTATTGTGAAATGGAATCCAAAAGTCTTCCAAAGGTACATAAATAGTAAAACAATTGCAAAAGGATGAGTGGGGTTAATTAGGGCCCGAAAGGTGGGTTTAGCCATGGAGGTGGTAAAGCTGACTGAATCGGTTGTGCTCTGGAATTAATACTTTGCACTTGTCTTTGCTAAAGAACACAAAGCTGCCCAGATTGTGGTGAAAGACACTAGATGGACTTAAAACTGATGGTAATGGATAGTTGTTTTGTACATAGAGTTGAGGAGACAATGTGGGATGTATCAATATCCTAATTTACGTCACAGAGATTTACAAAACAAAAAAAAAGTCTGTGCTGATCCAAAACCTAACTATTCTAATCCCATTTTCCACCACTTGGCCCATAGCCTTAGATGTCTTGGCATTGTGAGAGTATGTCTAAAACACTTCATAATTCTTACGAGGGAACATAAGAGAAGTGAGTGGAGATTAGAGGACAAGTATTAATTTTCCCACTGCAATACAGTTCTGAAGTCAGCTAAATGACAGGAAACAATGAATGTTGGTCAGTGTGTTTTTCAGTCAAAGGGAAGCTTTTTGTGGACTTTTCCTTGGCTCATGTGTAACTTTGACCTTGGTTAAGTTCCAAATTTGCAGATAAGATGTAAGTTACAAGTATTCTGATAATTCTGGATTAGTGGTGCTGGAAGAACACAGCAGTTCAGGCAGCATCCAAGGAGCAGCGAAATTGACGTTTCGGGCAAAAGCCCTTCATCAGGAATAAAGGCAGAGAACCTGAAGTGTGGAGAGATAAGTTAGATCCTGACGAAGGGCATAAACTGATTGGTGAAAAGGGTAGATGAAGATTAATGCAGAGAACTTTGAAATGAATTATTTTGATGGGATGAATGTGGATAAGCGATATAACTTACTGGACAGGAGAAAAGTTTTGAGATCAACAGGTAATTTGCAAAGACCTGGTCAAGAGTGACTTTTTGGAAAGGGTTGAAAGAAGACAGGCTTCAACAGAGTAAACTGAAATCTACATCATGCTGGGAAGTGAAAAATTAGGTGTTCATTCGTTTATTTGGAAGGGGTTGAGTTACATTTGGAAGTTGTGCAGGTTTAGGGAGATAAACCAGAGAGAATCCGAGGTTCAGGGCTTTGAGTAGTGTTGGTTTGATTGAGGAAGGGAAAGGGCTTGGTGGAACAGGTTAATAATGGCAGATGTATTACAATGAATTGTATGCAAAGCGTTTGCAGTTGAAGTTTCAAAGTATGGTCGTAAAAAGTTTGAGGGAGATACTACCTGGGAGGGAAGGATCAAATCAATTGTATTACAGAGCACTTTTCATGACCTTGATGTCCCAAAATGCTTTACAGCCAATGAAATACCTCTTAAATGTGGAGAAAGGAAAAGGGCTTGAGAAATGTGGCAGCAGCTGCATCCGTCATGTCTTTCTCAATGAATAAAATATCCCCAAGCTGTTAGAGGTGAGAGCATGAGAGAAGAGTTTAAGCAGATGTTCACTACTGAAGCTAAGAAGTCAGTACTTATCTTTGTACTCCAGATTACCCTAGAGCAGTGAGTAATTTTCGGAAGGAGTGTGGAGTCCAGGAGAACTTGGGTTGGTATACCCCAACTGGATCTGATGGCTATGACTGTTTTGTATCAGATACTGTAAAGATTAAATTCTTAAAATCTGATTGAAGATTTGTAGCTCGGGTATCCGTTGTTTGGGTATCCTGAGCCATACACTCAGACAACCAGCAACATGAATTTGACTGGGAAAACACCACTATCATAGGACAAGCCAGACAGAGAACAGCCAGAGAATTCCTAGAAGCATGGCATTCATCCACAAACTCCATTAACAGACACATTGACCTGGACACCATATACAAACCACTACAGCTGAAACTGACACCCGGAAACGGCAAGAACGTCCATCAACAGACACATCGACCTGGACCCCACATACAAATCACTGCAGCTGAAACTGACACCCGGAAGCGGCAAGAACAAACCAATATAAATACCGGAAGAAACATCAAAGCAGCGCTTCACACGAGGCTCCAACAGCACTGATGATGTTCCCTAGCCAGGGAACGAAACGTTTGCAGCAAAAACTTCCAGCTCGGCGAGCAGAACCACAACATTAAATTCTTAAATTGACACTGAGAATACTAGGAATGGGCACGGTGAAGGTATTGTTGGAATCAAGGATGAAGGTGGGAGCTTGGTGGAACAGGTTAACAATGGCAGATGTATTGTAATGAATTGTATGTCAACATTTGCAGTTGAAGTTTCAAAATATGCTTGTATGAAATTTGAGGGAGAAATTAACTGGGAGGGAAAAATCAAACCAATTGTATTTAGAGAGCACTTTGATGTCCCAAAATGCTTTACAGCCAATGAAGTACCTCTTAAATGTGGAGAACATTGCAATCAATTTGAACACAGCAAAGTCCATAATCATCAATATGATAATTAGATAACTATTGTAAGGACCTTTACATCACTTACGTACAGCTGAGAGTGCAGCCCGGCTTTGATTTTAATATCTCATTCGAGAGACAGTGCCTCTGATAGTGCAACACTCCCTTAATGCTGGAGTGTAAGTCTTGGCTTTTGTGTTCCAGTCCTGGAGCAGAACTTGAACCACAACCATCTGGCTCAGAGGCAAGAGTACTATCAACTGTGCTTGGGAAGGGGTTTACAGTAATATGGATGGTGATGCATACAACGAAATAGTTGTATATAGCATTGTTTCTTTGATTAAAGTTACATGAACAGAAATGCTATGGGAGCTGGTAAGATGGAGGCAGTCCATAAATCTGGCTAGTTAAATGCATATGAAAAGAGGTTTTATTAATATAGGATTGCACAGAATTCAGAGGAAGTGAGGCAGAAGTGGAATTGAAATTGAGGTTGAGAAATTTCCAGGACTGAGGGAAAAAAGAGGGAGTGCATTTTGAGTTGGAACCGGTGGACTAGCTTTCAGTCTGTGGTAAACAATGAGAATTCTAAAGGTGTTGAGGTGTTTGAAGAAGATCCTTGCAGGAACAGTGGGAAGAAACCAAGGTATGACACATTGAGAATAGCTGTAACATACTGTCAGTGGTGGTTTTAGCAGGACAGATAATGGGAAATATATTCGGCAAAAAGACTTTGCTAAGTGCTGGGTGCCAAAGTTAGGATACCCAACATGGGACACCATTGCCCATGGGATAGTCCACGGGGCACCATTGCCCATGGGATAGTCCACGGGGCACCATTGCCCATGGGATAGTCCACGGGACACCATTGCCCATGGGATAGTCCATGGGACACCATTGCCCATGGGATAGTCCACGGGGCACCATTGCCCATGGGATAGCCCATGGGTCAGTGATGGATGGGACCAGGTCAAAGGAAGATCATGGGTTTATCTCCCAAGAGTGTATGTTGGGTGTAAACGTCAGTAGGAGATGTCAAGGGTAACTTGGATTATTGCATATAATGCTACAAAACTGTGACCTATTTGTGGGCTATTCAGTATTTGCTATAGACAAACATGATTATCTTCAAAGAATGAAGGCTTTTGATCTACATGTCACTCTGCTATAATGCGAGTTTGTCAGTCCAAATTGGCTATAATGTAATTGACGAATTGTGAACACTGTTTGGATAACACAAGCTTTCTGTTGAATGGTTATAGCAACTTTCTATCAGCAATCTTCTACAGTGTGATTTTCTAAAGCAGCTTTCCACAATGCGAATTTCTATAGTGTGAGGTTACAGGGGAACACAGCTGTTGTGTTAAAGCAGAACAACCTGTATTTATGAAAAATGAACTATGGCACAACCATATGGTTCAATAAGTTCATTTCCTTACTCCTTTTATATCTATTTTATGTAAACTTGGTGACGTTATAATATTTTTAATTGCATTTGCATGTGATGAAAACCTAGCTCTATCCTCAAGTTATTCCATGGGAGTAAACGTGATTCTGAAGTAATTAACAAATTAGATGCAGGAATAATATTACCTGTCATAGGGAGTTGAGAACTTGGAGAGTACAGGTTAAAAATAAGGGGCTTTTGTTTAAGAGGGGGATGAGGAGGAATTTCCTCTGAAGGTCATTAAATGGGAGCTGGTAGAAAAGTGGAGTTGAGGCCAGAATTGTATCAGTGATGATCTTATTGAACATTATGCAGGCTCCAGAGGCCTATTTCTGTTCTTTATGTTTTTATTCATGGAGCACCCAGAACATCTAGCTATTTTTTATTCTTATTGAAGCTGACATTGGAACAAAACATTGGCCTGGCACACTATAAATTTAAAATATAAGCTCCTGTCTCCCTGGTGTGGGGTCTGATAAGATGTATGTCACAATCCTGTCCAACTCACCATTGTGTGCATGATAACTATAATATTGCACAATTGAACTGACTACTTATGGATAACCAGTTTGGTTTCAAGTCCGGGACTTCCGCAGTTTCTGACACTCTAGGCCAACAAAATTCCTGTCAGGTAAACACATTGTTGGAAATGTGGATCAGTGACAGAAGTTGCAATGTTTTCCCTCGGTAATATTGAAAGTTTAACACCTGTGATCTTCTTCGGTAGTCTCGCTTATTTCCCAGTTAGAAGCTAGATTTTGCTATCTTGATGCCATGAAGTTTCTATTTGTAGTGTTTTCCTAATTGGGTGACCTTATTGCATGCGTGTATTCCTGTCTGTGTAGTATGAATCTAGTAGACATCATTGCCTTGTGATGGCCAGTATTTTTGCAGAAAAAGACTATTGTTTCGGCCGATATGACATTCTGAATCCAGCTCCTGAAGTTGATATGAATGTTTATTAAATATGTTTACGCCCTTCAGAACACAGAAGCTCGATTTCTGTACCTTGGTACTAAATTATTCCGCATTGCTTTTACTTGGCTGGTTCAAAGAAAAATAGTTCACTAAACCTGGCTCAGAGAAGGGAATACTGGGAGAGAAATTCTCCCAAGGTTGGCGAGAAGGAACTCTGATCTTAGATTAGATTAGATTAGACTTACAGTGTGGAAACAGGCCCTTCGGCCCAACAAGTCCACACCGACCCGCTGAAGCGCAACCCACCCATACCCCTACATTACCCCTTACCTAACACTACGGGCAATTTAGCATGGCCAATTCACCTGACCCGCACATCTTTGTGACTGTGGGAGGAAACCGGAGCACCCGGATCTCTGCAGAATTCTGTGCCAATGCTGTAAGGGGCCATCTATAGATTGATTTTTAATGCCATTGATGCTTGTCAATCCAACAATATTTCTGTATCACTTGTTCAGTTAGCCCCACAATTGGCCTTTATTTTAATGTTAAAACATTAGTCTTGGCCTGTAACTGTTCTCCTTCGATCAGAATGTAAAACTCAATCCCATTATGGTTGCTGCTACCTAAGGGTACTTTCACTTTTAAGGTAATTAACTAACCTATTCTTGTTGTGTAAAACTAGATCTAGTATAGACTGCTTTCTCGTTGACTCCAGAATGTGCTATTCTAAATGATTATGCTATATCATTCCAAGAATTCCTCTTCTAATCTACCTTTGCCCAGCTGATTTCTCTACTCTATACATTGAGTAAAATCCTCTCAGTCTCTCTATGTAACACATTCCCATTATTTCTTCCTTTATACTCCATCCTATAACTTTGTGACTGGAATGGGGCAGTATGCCACTCCTGCAAGTGACTACTTTGTCGTTTCTGAGCTCGACCCAAATTGTTTCCCCATTGGGGTTTCCCGAACTTCGGTCATCTCTCTCTGTTTTGTTAGTACATCATTCATTAACAGAATCCCGCCTTCACATTTTGCTTGCTTCCTGTTGTTCCTAAATGTTCTGTACTCCACAGTATTCAAGTCCCAGTTCATGCCACCCTGTAGCCCGGACTTTGTATCGGGTATTAGATCTCAGTTTTATTATTTTTATTTGCACTCCCAGTTCTCTGCTATGTTTTAATGCTATGTGCATTCAGACATTTAGCCTTTAGTTTTGTTCTTTTATTCTCTGTTTAGCCTCTAGACTTATCTATTGATTTACATTCAAATTTATGTTTTCTATTCATTGTCACATTCTGTTTATAATTTCCTATGCTAATCCCTTTCTCTCTTGCCTTGTCTCTACCTTTTGATTTATGACATTTTCCCAAATTTGATCCCTAGCCTGCACTATTTAGCTAAAACGCTCTGTACTTCCAGGGTTATGCAGCTCATTAGATCGCTGCTGTTTACTGTATGAAACAGTAGCAATCCCCCTCACTATACTTTCTTCTATTACCATTGTATTCTTCCCAACCCCTCCCCACCACACATGAAAAGGTAAACATTTGGAATAAAGTCACATACTATATGGCTAAGGTGTGCATTTCAGAAGATACAAAAATAAATAGGTCAGCTTTACACAAGTCTCTGTAAAAATCCAGGGTGGGATCTCTGTTTAGTGTTTTACTAACAGTTCAGCACTAGCTCAGTACCGCACAAAGGGCTGAAGTGTTAGGTCAGTGATGGTGGAGTGGGACATGGACCCATGTCTTCTGGTTCTTAGATGAGAGGGCTACCAAGTTAAGCTGTGACCTTAAAAGTTTACCAAGTGCAGAACCGAGGAGGGTGAATACAGTTGTTAAAGGTCTGGCCCGACTGCAAGCAATGGGCTTGGGGCGTGAGCTAAGCATTTGAACTCAAATGAAAATTTGAGACTGGCTGAGTCAGAGCTGAGCTCCTAACTATCTCCTACCTTATGCCAGAACTTCACGCCTTGGTGCAGTATATGAATAGAGAAGGTTCCAGGAGGTTGAATGGGATCTCCCAAGAACCCTGGCAACTCCCACTGCCAGCTTGCCCTTCTGCAGGCTGCCAAAGTGATGGACTCCCAGATCAGGACATCTCTTCCTCAACAGATGCTGGGATGGCAATGAAGCTGGAAACAGAACAGATATAATCAAACTGAAATCACACTCTGTAGGCTGGATTCCAAAACCACACACCGTCCCAGGTGAGAGACTGTGGAAAAAAGAGATGCAACATTGCAGGAGATACAGTACATTCTGATATATTTGACTAATCTGGTTTTCTGTACTTGCCATAACCATTCTGACGGAAAAGTTGATACAAATACCTCAGGTGTCCCTAGTTTCCAAGTTTAAGTTGTATGTCGGAGTGAGTGTTACTATTCACACTCTTCTATCTTGCTCTGTAAAAACAAAAAATTGCAAAAAAAGCACATTCTTTTCTGAAAACATTATTTTTCTTTGGAGTCCTGTTCATATTTAGGTTGGCATTGGAAAGCTGCAGTGATAGAAACTCAGACCGAAGCTTTGTTCTCAATTGCCAAAGTGTTTCTTTTTCACGTTAGGTTTGGTAATTTCCTCAAATTAAAAAAAACCTAATTAATGTATACCTTAAATATTCTAAAGCATGGAGTCAAACAAATACATTATTAAATTATTTATCCCTTTGTGGTTTATCTTGAAAGTGATGATATTCCTTTTTAAAGGTGAATACTTCAGTAGTTATCACTACGTAGCTAAAGCTAAATGACAATTAGCTCTCATAACATCTTTTGATCACTGCATCAAGTTAATTCTAATTCAATAAAATTAAATGACATACGTCACAATAAACATCAGAGAAAGGAAAATTGAAAAACAAATTTTGGTCCCTTTTTAACTCCATAGTGACTGATAACATTGAAACAGTTTGGCAGGAAAATAGGAGACTGGAATCTTGTTTAAATGGAGAGAGACTACAGAATGCACTTGGGAATCTGAGTGTTTTGCACATAAATCATAATTTCTTTTGTGAGGATTTTGAATCTGTGAAATTCCTCGAAGGGAACCGAGTCTTTAAGTATATTCAAGGCTGGGATAGACAGATTTTTTTTAACCTGTCAGAGAATTGAGGATGATGAGGGAAAGGCAGGAAAGTGAAGTTGAGGAATATCACATTTGCCGTGATCTCATTGAATGGTGGGGTAGATGTGTTGAGCTAAATGGCTGGCTTCTGCTCCTGTTTCCTTTGGTCTTTTAGTTTAAAAGTAGCTACAACCACAGAGGGAATTGGTGAAACCACATATGGAGTGCTGTATCCAGTATTGGTCACCTTATTTATAAGGGATATGGTTGAATTGGAAGCAGTTTAGAAAAGTGTTCACTCGCCTGATCCCTGTGATGCAGGGGTTTGTGTTACGAGCAAAGGTTGTGAGCTGGGTCAATGCTCTTTGGCACTTATAAGAATGGATAGAGATCTTATTGAAACATGTAAGATTTTGAGGGGGATTGATAGTATGGGTGTTGAAAATACACTCTCTTGGAGGCTTGGGGGGTGTGGGTGGTGGTGGTGGTGATGGGATGGGGGAAATGATGTGACATTTAGAACCAGGTAAAATAATTTCAAAGTCGGTTTTATTCCAGTTAAGATGGAGTTATGGATGACTTTCTTCTCTGAGTCAATAATATTTGGAATGCTGTACTCCAGAGCACAGTTGAGACTGGATCATTAAATATACTCAAGGTTATGTTAAACAGATTTTTACTTAACAACAGAGTTGAGGATGACTGAGGGAGATTAGGCAGGAAAGTGGGGTTAAATTTACAATAATGTCAACTAGACTATCATTGTATAATGGAGCAGGATCAAAGAGCTGACTGGTATGTTGATGCTTTTTTAAATGTTGCTATGTTTTGAAATAGTTTTAAATTTATTGGCTAAAAAACAAGTTTGCAAAATTGTACGTGTTAAAACTTCTGTGACAAAAGGCCACCATTGACTCAGCACTTTTGGTATTCATCAGCAAGAGGAGGTGATAGCCGAGTGGTATTCATCCAGAGACCAGAGACTAATGTTCTGGGGACCCAGGTTTAAATACTGCCAAGGCAGATGATAGAACTGAGTTCAATAAAAATCTGGTACAATAACCTCAACCATTGTCCAATACTGAAAAAAAAATCTGGTTCCACGGATGCACTTTAGGGGAGAAATGACTATTCTTACATGGTCAGCCCTATATGAGTCCAAACCCCTCAGCAAGTTTACTGATCGTAACTGCCCTCTGGACAATTAGAGATGGGCATTAAATACTGGACTTGCCAGTGACATCCATGCCCTATGAATGATTAAAAAATGTAATGTATATTTTAGCAGCAGAAAGAGACATTTGTTTTGTATACTTATACTTTGTATACTTGCACTCTCCATGGAATTACTGTATTTTTAGCTATAGTTGCTCTAGACCAATGGATTCCTGTATTCCTGCTTTGCTAAGGAGTAACTTGAAGTGACCGACTCTAGCATCTCTGTTTTCAGAGGTTTTCTTAAATCCACTGACAACAATAAAGCTTGTCATGAGGACTCTTCCTGCCCTGACCATACCTCAGGAAATCTGGAATCCATTGTCGGATGCATCTCTTGAGCTAGATACCATCTCCCTCTTGCATCCGGGAAGTTAAACCTCTTCTCTGCTGGCTGCGCAGAACGTCTGAAACCTGTTTGTGATATTCATTGAGGGAAGCCTGTGGTCTGATCTCAGAAAGGTTTCCTCTGCTGGCTTCTGCATGGCAGTGTGAAGCAGATTAACCTTGCATTTAGGTAGAGATACTAATTAGCTGTCTTTGAGCCCCTTTCACCTTATAAGCAAATAAATAATTTACAGCACAACATTTACAACCCAATATCGGTAAATAGTTTTGGAACCTGGGGAGACTTGAGACTCATTGCAAAGTCTGAGGCTGCTGCCATTGTCTCCAAGTGCAAATGTCCTGCACTTCCAATAAAACAATATAAGTCCTCTTTGATTTCTAACAATCAAACATTTCAAACATAGTGCTGAACAGATCATATGGCTCTCATAATACATCCTGAATTTAAAGCTATCATCTCAAAATGCAATAAGGTTTACACCTTATCATTTTAACATCCTGTTGAACACAAACTCCCAGATATATTTAAACTATAAACTTAAACTGTAAGTTTGTAAAGTACAAAAAGTACATAAAGTTTTTTCTGGGCTGCATTTTCACAAATTCATTTCTTAGTAAAGTCGTAGTCGTACCTTCTGTATTTGTGCTGATGTATCCTCAATGATTATCAATCCTACTTTAAACTTAAAGCCACAACACAACAAGAACATTCATTTCTTTGACACCGTAATATTGACTTGGACGCAGGACAACAGACATAAATTATCAACAAATGTTTTCTTCAAAATGACTCACACCTGTACACACAAAAATCCATCACGTTTTTGAGGTTACTGTCAACATATTTTCATTGTATGTATGTGTGTGTGTATATATATATATATACACACACAGCTGGGAGGTTTTAACAAGGCAGTCATTAGAGTTCATGTACATAATTCTTTGAAATTTGGATCATGTGTAGACACATGGTTAAGGAGGCGTTGAGCACACTTCCTTCATTGTTTAGACAGTTGAGTATAGAAGTTGGGATGACCTGTTGAGTTTGTTCAGGATGTTGGTAAGGCGACTTTTGGAGTGCTGTATACAGTTCTGATCTCTCTGCTGTAGGAAGAATTTTTTTAAAATTTGAGAAGCTTCAGAAAATATTTACCAGAATGTTGTTGGAAATAGAGGTTTTGAGTCATAAAAATAGATTGGAAAGGCTGGGACTTTTTCACTAGAGTGTAGGAAGTTGAGGGGTGACCTTACAGAGATTTATAAAATCATGAGGGGCATGGATAAGGTGAATAGCAAGGGTCTTTTTTCCTAGGGTGAGGGAGTTCAAAACAAAGGGGCATATTTTAAGGTGAGGGGAGAAAGATTTAGAAGGACTTGGAAAGCAACTTTTTGCACAGAGAGTGGTTCATATGTGGGATGAACTGCCAGAGGAAGTGGTGGGTGCAGGTACAGTTACAACATTTAAAAGGACATTTGGATAAGTTAGTGTATAGTAAAGTTTTAGAGGGATATGCCAAATGTAGGCATGGGTCTAATTTGGTTTGGGAACATGGTCAGTATGTACTAGTTGGACTAAAGGGTCTGTTTCCATTCTGAATGATTCGATCACTCTATTTTTCCTGCATATTTTATCTCAATAACAGATTTAATTTTAACAATAGACTGCAATTATTACTGTAGTGGCTGCTACATTTTCCCACATAATATTTCCTGCACATGTACAGCCTTAATCAAGGGATTCTATGTTCATTTGTAAGGATTTCATAATTTGGTGATTTCAGCTGTTCCTGGTTGCTAGTTGGCTCCGTATTCCTTTGTTAATAGGCTTAAAACTGTTCTCACTCCTGTGAAAGCTCTCTCAACTTTTTTTTGTTGCCCCCTTCACTCACTCTTTCACTGTCATGCCCCTTTTTGCGGCCTTCTGCTCCCATGTCTGTTTGGTCTCTTGCAGGTTTCTCTGACACCGTCAACCTCCTCCATACTCCACACCACCACCACACCCCCACCCCTGCCCCCCCACAGTTGGAGCTGTCTCCCTCTCATCCCTCTTGCAGCTGCTTCACCTCCCAACTGCACGTGCAACCTCCTTCCACACCTTCACCTCACTGCTTGCACACACCTTGCCCTCTCCTACCTCCCTTTGCAACTGCCTTCTCCCTCATCCATTGCAGTTACTCCTCCTCACCCCACTCCACTTAGGAGATACCTGCACTCTCGGAGCTTCCTTCCCCTCCTCTACTCTCCATGCTCTTCAAAGGTGCCCTGACCTTGGGGTCCCAATGTCACTGGCCTATTAGGTTCCAGCCTTTGGCTGCTGGCATGCTGTGTACCTCGCTCATACTTCACCACCTTCTTGTTACCCTTCCAATCACAGGCTCGATCTCTCCACGTTTACTGTAGATCGCCTCAATGTGAGAGGGAGCCACACTGTGATCGGAGTAGCAGCTGTCCACCAAGTCTGTCCATTCTACTTACAGAGCTGACATTCCTCTCTCCCAGGATTTATCATAGGGAGGGATCTGGGTAATCCAAGATGGAGGATGGGAAAGCTTTCTGGCTGTAACAGGCTACTCCTTTTTGTGGTATTTTAGGCGCTGGAGGTGAGTTCCTTGAATCCCAGGAGCAGCAATTACTGTTTTATTTGCTGTTGCATTGTTTTGGAACTTTGGAGAGAAAAAAAAGTCAAAACAGCAGTAGTTTTAAAAGGGAGAAGAACAGACAAAGGAAGCACATGGTGAGGTCAGTGCAGGAGAGAGAGAGAGAGAGAGAACCCCACATTGCTAACTGATAGAGTTAGCAGTTATTGCCTTTGCTGTTGAATTCATGTATCGCTGGACATTGGAGTGCATCTGGGATGGAATGAGCTGCCAGACGGAGTGGTGGAGGCTGATACAATTGCAACATTTAAGTGGCATTTGGATGGGTATATGAATAGGCAGGGTTTAGAGGGATATGGGCTGGGTGCTGGCAGATGGGACTAGATTGGGTTGGGATATCTGGTTGGCATGGATGGGTTGGACCGAAGGGTCTGTTTCCGTGCTGTACATCTCTGTGACTCTAATTATTTGAGTATTATATAAAGCTATAAACATACTCTGGAAAAGTTTGACATAGCATATTGCATTTCAACAATAAAAATCATTGATTAACATTGTGCCATGTTAGTTCCAGAAATGAGAGAACACCCATAATTCAGCATTTATTAATTGTTCCTTTATAAATGTCACTATACAGGGGGAGAAAAAGCTACTGCAGTGAATAAAATGTAATGTAATGCACGTAAGTAGTATTTAAGGTTTATTTGTTTCTTTCAGCATGAGTGGAAAATTGAATGCAGCAGACAGAAAAATAAAAGCTCTACTAAGATCACAGGTAAAAGATTATTGCCTTCCTGTTCCAGTTCAAAGGGTGTCAAATGTTTTTGTTGTCAGGTAATTGCCTTTATAGAACATCAGAGTACAATAGAGAGGTCATCCTATCCACTAATCTGTTAAAGTTAGCCTTACTCCTGTATACCTTGTCCATGTCTAATTCGGTAAGTTACTTGTGACAATAAAATAAAAGTTTCTGCGTGTTGCTGCTGATCTTTCAGTTTATACCTGCTGATTGTCAGCCACTGAAGGATTTATCTGTGGGACTGCGGCAGATTGAGGTGAAGGCTGAGTAGTGAGTCATTGACTATGCTGTTGGAAATTTGGTTCAAAGTTACCTGGACACTTTGTTGCAAGAGGGCAGTCACTCCCTCAGTCTAGGAAATTCACAGTTGTTCTGAGATCAGAGACCACTGGGTGTTCTCCATATTCTCTTCTTTCAAAGAGACCTAGTCTTTCCTTTGGACTATCTTGTTCAGCTCAGTGCACCTTCTGATGGGATAGCCAAGCGTCATACAGTGCTAAGCCAGGTGTTCAAGGTGGCATTCAAGAGGACTGATATAGAAGCACTGAGAAGAGATATATTGAAAAATTGCAAGACTGACAGCACTGATCTTCCAGCTAGGACAAGGATATACACCTGAAATTAGAATGTTGTGTTGAAGTAAAATACAGGATGTTTGGGATCTTGAATCCCACAGTCATCAAATGGTTGAAAACAGGTGGCCGCACCTTACCTTATGGGGAGAGGTTGAGTAGATCGGGATTATATTCATTGGAATTCAGAAGAATGGAGGGGGGGGGGTGCGGAAGAATCTTGATGGGAAGGGAATCGATACAATCGAAATAGATAGGATGTTTCACTGGTGGGTAAGGCTAGGACAAGAGGGCATGGCCTCAAGGTTAGAAGAAGCAGGTTTACAACTGAACTGAGAAGGAACGTCTTCACCCACAGGGTTGTTAATCCATGGAATTCCTTGCCCAGGGAAGTACTTGATGCTGCTTCAGTAATCACTTTCAAAGCTTCTTGGAAAAATAAAGGAATTAAGGGATATGGTGAAAACACGGGTAAATGGATCTGAGCCCACGAAAAGATCAGCCAAGATCTTACTGAGGTGCAGAACAGGCTCGAAGGGCCAGGCGGCCTGCTCCTGCTCCTAGTTTTTGTTTGTTGAACGATAGCTGGAAGGCAGCCTCTAGATGGTTCAGAGAGGGGAGTTGCTTGAGGATATGTGCCTGATGGTGGTAGGCAGTTTACACAGTGGTATTGCTAAACCTGAAATGTAGCATTGTGGTGATTCATGTGAAGTCGAGTCCTGGAATGTACTGTATGTTGTGAATCCAGGGGGTATACCGTTGTGGGGAGGCTTCCTCCTGCCTTGGATGACAGCGAAGAGGTGGTCTGCTGGGTAACGGCAGCTGAACTGACAAGTGCTGCTAATCCTGTGACTCTTCGAGAAGTGTCTGACCCAGATCCAGTGTGGCTAATCTGCCACAGAACCTGGTTCCCCTAGAAATTACCAGTACAAATGCTGGGCTTGATCCCAGCTATTTCCATTTGTTCAGATCAATGATGTAAGAAGAGAATGTGCCATTAATATGACCTGAACATTGTAGCCGTGTGATGCAATCTAACTTAATGATAATGCAACTGCTTACTAAGTGGAGTTGCTGGGATGGTGAGTCTTAGGCAAGGAAATATAATGGAACCTTCTGCAGTGGGTGGTGGCAGCGAGGAAGGGAATGAGCAGGGAAGGTTGAGTTGTTCAGTAGACTGTCTCTGGAGAAACGTTTTTCAGGAAGACGCCTCATGAAGAAAGGGAGAGACGAAAGAATTGCTCAACTTGCTGAAGTGAACCACCGATTTAATTTGTCTCTCCATTATCACAACAACCTCTTCTATGTATTGAAGGCCTTGACATCTCCACCAGCCTGGCTTTGGACTTGAATCTGTTTCGATCTGAACTGTGACTCTGTCAGATGAATTGTGTACTGCAGCGTCTGGCCATGAAGACTGTCTTCAGTTTGCCTGCATGCCTCCGTGTCATTCGATAATTAAATTATTGGAACAAACTTCTCCAACTTCTAGCAACTGCTGCAGAATTGGTTTTCCAACTTATTTAAATAAAAGTCAGTTTTAGAAGTTATATTCCGGTAAAGTTTATATGGTATTTTGTAATAATGGGCAGTGTGAAGTTCTTTGGATAAATAGCAGTCCAGAGTTATGCAGAAATAAATTGCAAGAGTGAACAATGGCTTGTTCATGCACACCCCCCACCAACCCAACCTCCACTCCCGACACCTTCCCCTGCAACCGCAAGAAATGCAAAACTTGCGCCCACACCTCCTCCCTTACTTCCCTCCAAGGCCCCAAGGGATCCTTCCATATCCAAATTCACCTGCACCTCCACACACATCATCTATTGCATCCGCTGCACCCGATGTGGCCTCCTCTATATTGGGGAGACAGGCCGCCTACTTGCGGAATGTTTCAGAGAATACCTCTGGGACACCTGGACCAACCAACCCAACCACCCCGTGGCTCAACACTTTAACTCCCCCTCCCACTCCACCAAGGACATGCAGGTCCTTGGACTCCTCCATCGCCAGACCATAACAACACGACGGTTGGAGGAAGAGCGCCTCATCTTCCGCCTGGGAACCCTCCAACCACAAGGGATGAACTCAGATTTCTCCAGTTTCCTCATTTCCCCTCCCCCCACCTTGTCTCAGTTGAATCCCTCGAACTCAGCACCGCTTTCCTAACCTGCAATCCTCTTCCTGACCTCTCCGCCCCCATCCCACTCCAGCCTATCACCCTCACCATGACCTCCTTCCACCTATCACATCTCCATCGCCCCTCCCCCAAGTCCCTCCTCCCTACCTTTTATCTTAGCCTGCTTGGCACACTCTCCTCATTCCTGATGAAGGGCTTATGCTCGAAACGTCGATTCTCCTGCTCCTTGGATGCTGCCTGACCTGCTGCGCTTTTCCAGCCACACATTTTCAGCTCTGATCTCCAGCATCTGCAGACCTCACTTTCTTCTCCAGTCACTAGCAAACTCCTTATTTCTGGTAGCTTCAAGAGAACAAAATGAGGATTGATGTTTCAATACACTGTACTGGTGGGTTGGGGTCATGAGATTGTGCTTAGTAATGTTTATGATTTGGGTGCAACAAGTGTCTTTTGGGGATCAAAATGGGTGTTTTTCACGTGAATATTTCTGCAGTGAATTGTGCCAAAGGCCATACTGCTAGAGCTGTTGGAGTCAATGTCTGTTTGCAACAAGCAGAGCAAGCAGACGACGATATTAGTCAGTATACAACATTGATTTGTTGTGAGTATTGCTGTTTGGAAGCTCGGTGCTCCAATGTAGTCATGGACAACTGAATTTCCATGATACTGATTCCTCAGGTCAAAGTTTTCTGTTATTGCCTACGTTGAAAGATGTTTTGCTGCACACACTACTCTCTTCTCGACCTGAGGTGCACTAGTATTCAGTCGCCTGGAAACACAGCATGACTTAGTGAATGAGCAGTGCAGGTCAAGCAAGTGGAAGAGGAAGGAGGAAAGAAATGAAAGGTATCAGAATGGGGCCATACCCAGGTCAGTGAAGAAGCAGTTCATTCTGGAACTCTGCAATGAACAATGATTGAGATCTCTGCACTTCAGTAGGGAGATCTGTTAATTGAAATCTTCCACTTAACACACCCAGAACAGGACAACGTCTGCCTTCCCACTGGCCATTAAGGCAACCCCAGCAATGAACTTCAATGGTTCTGCTTTCTTTCACTTTGGAGTTGGAGATGTTTGCAGGATCTCTCATTCTGCTGTCTGCTGTTGTGATAAAGAGGTCATAGATATGCTCTAACCAATGAGAAAAATACTACAATTCATTTCTTCTTGCCAGAGATGAGCAGGTAGAGGGCGCATGTACCTTCATGTTGTCCTATGATACAAGGGCTTGTGCCCGAAACATCGAATTTCCTGTTCCTTGGATGCTGCCTGACCTGCTGCGCTTTAACCAGCAACACATTTTCAACTCTGATCTCCAGCATCTGCAGACCTCACTTTTTACTCTATGATACAAGGTACCACTGCCTACACACACATTGTCAACCCTGCCCTGTATCAAATGGAAAGTGATTGCTTGCACACATTGTCCAACTGATATGTGGCTACAAGCAGTGGACTATGCACATCAAAACTCAATACTGTGGCAGCAGTCATAATCTTCGAGTAAAAAGTGAGGTCTGCAGATGCTGGAGATCAGAGCTGAAAATGTGTTGCTGGTTAAAGCACAGCAGGTTAGGCAGCATCCAAGGAGCAGGAAATTCGACATTTCGGGCCAGAGCCCTTCATCAGGAATGAGGAGAGGGTGCCAGGCAGGCTCAGATAAAAGGTAGGGAGGAGGGACTTGGGGGAGGGGCGATGGAGATGTGATAGGTGGAAGGAGGTCAAGCTGAGGATGATAGGCCGGAGAGGGGATGGGGGCGGAGAGGTCAGGAAGAGGATTGCAGGTTAGGAGGGCGGTGCTGAGTTCAAGGGAATCGACTGAGACAAGGTGGGGGGAGGGGAAATGAGGAAACTGGAGAAATCCGAGTTCATCCCTTGTGGCCTTGTGGCCTCCACACACATCATCTATTGCATCCACTGCACCCGATGTGGCCTCCTCTATATTGGGGAGACGGGCCGCCTACTTGCGGAACGCTTCAGGGAACACCTCTGGGACGCCCGAACCAACCAACCCAACCACCCTTGGCTCAACACTTTAACTCTCCCTCCCACTCCATCGAAGACATGCAGGTCCTTGGACTCCTCCATTGCCAGAACATAACAACATGACGGTTGGAGGAAGAGCGCCTCATCTTCCGCCTGGGAACCCTCCAGCCACAAGGGATGAACTCGGATTTCTCCAGTTTCCTCATTTCCCCTCCCCCCACCTTGTCTCAGTCGATTCCCTTGAACTCAGCACCACCTTCCTAACCTGCAATCCTCTTCCTGACCTCTCCGCCCCCACCCCTCTCCGGCCTATCACCCTCACCTTGACCTCCTTCCACCTATCACATCTCCATCACCCCTCCCCCAAGTCCCTCCTCCCTACCTTTTATCTGAGCCTGCCTGGCACCCTCTCCTCATTCCTGATGAAGGGCTCTGGCCCGAAACGTCGAATTTCCTGTTCCTTGGATGCTGCCTGACCTGCTGTACTTTAACCAGCAACACATTTTCAGCAGCAGTCATAATACCCACATCGAGGAGTACTCTGTGCTAACTGGATTTGAGTTTCCATACTGACCAAACTGGGTTACAAGGACCACCTAGCTGACAACTCTGGTGTTCAAATATGTAGCATATGCACAGTAAGAACCATATTTCCATGCAAGATGTGATCGAGAAGATCGTTATTGCACTGAAACAATGCTTTACTGCCTGGATGACTTCAGAGGAACAAAGCAGGTACCGAGGTCTTGCTAGTTTGCTGCATGTTTTACAACATTACCATCATGACTGGGCAATAGCTCTCTGCCAGTTTACTGTGAATGGCTCAAAGGCATGAAGAGGATATTAGGAAGCAACTTAGTTTGATCCTTTTTCCTTGGGCTGTCCATGGAGGGCTCTTTCAAGTGCATTACCAGTCACCAAACCTGCAATGACCAACAGTCCTAAATCGTACCTTTCCTTTATCAATGATCATAAGTGCTGGTTTGGCCACAGACAAAAAAGTAAAAGCCACAAAAATAATGATCTCTAACCAAATTTAACATGAAATCATTGCTTTTGGGACCTGCACATATGTCCCAAAAAAAAACCCGCTCCTTGTCTTTATCATTTCTCATCTCTAACCAAATTGATTCCACATCCTTGTTTTTTGAACTTAGATCATCCCTTTCTAATGTATTCATTATGAATGAACAGGCATTTGCTTTGGCAGAATGATGGAGGAATAGCAGGAACATTTAAACTGAAATGTTTCTGTGACAACTGACAAGACACAGTCCAAGTCACAGACTTCTACGATAACGCTTTGGTTTTAACAGGTTATTTGGCCTCTTCTTTTTAAAGCGAGGTTTTGAAATAGAGGTGTGGAACTGTCTGCTTCAAAAAACCAGTAAATTGCTGGTGAGGCTTTGGGTTTTTTAAAAAAAAAGTTGGAATGATAGAAGCAGCCAGCTGTCACACACCAGGATTTTTAGTTACTTTGTGGTTTTTATGTTTAGATTAGATTTCCTACAGTATGGAAACAGGCCATTTGGCCCAACAAGTCCACACCAACTCTCTAAAGAACAACCCACCCAGACCCATTCCCCTACCCCACATTTACCCCTGACTAATGCACCTATCACTATGGGCAATTTAAAATGGCCAGTTCATCATAGGATTGTTGGAGGAAACACCACACAGGCAGTCACCCAAGGCAGGAATTGAACCCAGGTCCCTAGTGCTGTGAGGCAGCAGTGTTACCCACTGAGCCACTGTGCTACCCTGCTTTAAGCTGTTGCTGTTAGAGTCTCACCAGGGCAGGACCTGCTGGAGTTTGGAAGAAGTTAATGGAGGGGCTTCTCTCTGCTGCTGGCTTACCTGTGCAACAAATCTATTTTGTCTGAATTTGCCTTTTTGTCAAGGGGTGTGTTGATGGGATGTTACTAGATTGGAACAATTAGTAATATTTACTGTATCTATTACTCAGTTAAGTTTTCAAATAGAGTTAATTTATTCTAAGTTAGTTATTTTGTTGCATTTTAACTACAATGTTTAAATAACTTGTGTTTGAATGAACACCAAGTAGTTTGACAAATCAAATTATATCTAGAACGTTACACATGCCTTTACAATAAGAAAAAGTTAGGGTCTCATACCTTCTTAAAATATTTTGAGGTGGTCTGGTCTAGGCCAAAACACTTCTATGAGCAATGCCACCAGGAATGATCATGTATCATATAATGTGAATCAATATTGTGCAATATTGTGTGGTATTAACAGGGTGGTTCAGTGGTAATGTCAGTACACTAGGAAGTCAGAGCCCCGGGTCAATGTTCTGGAGACATTGGCCCAAATCTAACCATGACAGAGGGTGAAATTTGAGTTCAAATAAAAGAATGGCAATCATGAAACCATTGTTGATTGTCATAAGAATCTATTTGGTTCATTAATGTCCTTTTGGAAAGAAAATCTTCCATCCTTACCTGGTCTGGCTTACATGTGACTCCAGACCCATAGCAAAGTGATTTACTCTTAGCTGCCCTGTGGACAATTAAGGATCGGCAATAAGTATTAGTGTAGCCAGAGATACCCACGTCTTGTGAATGTATTTTTAAAAATTATTTTAATAAGCATTACTACTTATATTTATTAAGTTGAAGATCCAGACGAAATAGACCGGTGAAAATGCAGCATAATATTTGGCAAGATATATTGTGAGCAGAGTGTAGTATAAGCAGAGTAGTATGATGATATTTGATAACCATCTTCATCTCTTAGATGATGAAATGGCTAGAATTTCGCGCCCTTGTTACCAAAGTAGACTACTTTTTCAATGATCACAAACTGCGGGAACTAATGAAGAGAAGATACAGCAGGTAGAAACATTGTTAGGATTGTATAGCTATACGTTTTTTAAAAAACTGAGAAATATTGAACTGTTCAAAATTTATACACGTCACAATCCCAAGTGTACCCTGGCCATAACCCCCATGGCTATTGTCGAAAAGTTTAAGAATGAAAATACCGGACTGTTTTGATGGAGTTTGCGGTTTCAGCCTTCTGACATAAAGTGTGTTCATATTGCTGGGAAGGACACTAACATCGCTGATGGTATTATCAGGAATGTAATGATGTTGGAATTGTGTGGAAATTAAAGAAAAATTACCTAAATACTATATAATGAGTGAATGAGGATGAATAAAGGTAAGTCTAAATTTTTGTGTTTTTGAAATACATTTGGAAGTATCATTTAAAGTCAGAAGGGTTGAGGCACATTGGGATTATATATCTGTATATAGGGCTATGCATGAAACTATAAAATACTGTACTGAACTCTTTAGACGCATTCTGCGTTAAAGTTTTCACCAACGGAGAAGGGAATTTGTGGTTTCTTGGAAATTAGGTAAACAGTTAAATATGACCTGGAATCCATCTCCTAATTACAGAATGTCAAGTGACTTTGGAAAATAAACACAGTCAATCAATGCATTTAGGAAGCTAATAGGTGAGTTATGGTCCTTAAATGTTGGAGAACCCTGGATATAGAAGAGACCGTAAGGTCCCCTTCGGTGATGGTTGCCTAGCGATATTTTCTGGTTTTAGGTTTTTGAAATAGAAATCAATTTGCAAAGGTTGCTCTATAACTGCAAGTTTCTCTCTTGGTTGAAATAATTGGGAAAAAGTGAGGACTGCAGATGTTGGAGATCAGAGCTGAAAATGTGTTGCTGGAAAAGCGCAGCAGGTCACAGGTGCTGAGGAAGGGCTCTTGCCCGAAACGTCGATTCTCCTGCTCTTTGGATGCTGCCTGACCTACTGCGCTTTTCCAGCAACACATTTTCAGCTCTGAAATAATTAGGAGTCTGATAAACTTTTCATATTTCAGTATTTGCCTTGTAAGTCCTGAAAAACTGACTGTGGCCATTTTACAAAGATTTTGATCCAACTGGATTTTCATCTAAAGAGTAGTTTTATTCAAATAAGCTGTCAGCAGTTGAATTCTGTCAATAAGGAACCCAATGGACTGTCAGAATTAGTCAAATCCTTTATTTTTATACCTTTAGCTAATAAGGGTTGTGTTATCTGGTGATGATGCTATCACTTTAAAAAGGTTATTTTGTGCTTTTCTGATGAGAGGTTGGAAAAGCAGAGGTGCTGATGAGTCTAGTTTAACAATGATGTGGAGGTGCCGGTGTTGGACTGGTGTAGACAAAGTTAAAAATCACACAATGCTAGGTTATAGGCCAGCAGGTTTGTTTGAAAGCTTTCAGTGCACTAGCTAGCTACCTGACAAAGGAGCAGCAATCTCTGAAGGCTTGTACTTCCAAATAAATCTGTTGGATTATAACTTGGCATTGTGTACTTCTGCAAAGACTGTTCCCTCCGTGACTATCTGGTCAGGTCCAGGCCCCCCCTACAACCCACCCTCCTATCCTGGCATTTTCCCCTGCCACCGCAGGAACTGTAAAACCTGCGCCCACACCTCCTCCCTCACCTCTATCCAAGGCCCTAAAAGAGCCTTCCACATCCATCAAAGTTTTACCTGCACATCCACTAAAGTCATTTATTGCATCCGTTGCTTCCGATGCGGTCTCCTCAGTTGGGGAGACTGGGCGCCTCCTAGCAGAGCGCTTTAGGGAACATCTCCGGGACACCCGCACCAATCAACCACACCGCCCCATTGGCCCAACATTTCAACTCCCCCTCCCACTCTGCCGAGGACATGGAGGTCCTGGGCCTCCTTCACCGCTGCTCCCTCACCACCAGACGCCTGGAGGAAGAACGCCTCATCTTCCGCCTCGGAACACTTCAACCCCAGGGCATCAATGTGGACTTCAACAGTTTCCTCATTTCCTCTTCCCCCACCTCACCCTAGTTCCAAACTTCCAGCTCAGCACTGTCCCCATGACTTGTCCGGACTTGTCCTACCTGCCTATCTCCTTTTCCACCTATTCACTCCACCCTCTCCTCCCTGACCTATCACCTTCATCCCCTCCCCCACTCACCCATTGTACTCCATGCTACTTTCTCCCCACCCCCACCCTCCTCTAGCTTGTCTCTCCACACTCAGGCTCTCTGCCTTTATTCCTGATGAAGGGCTTTTGCCCGAAACGTCGATTTCGCTGCACTTTGGATGCTGCCTGAACTGCTGTGCTCTTCCAGCACCACTGATCCAGAATCTGGTTTCCAGCATCTGCAGTCATTGTTTTTACCTCGTTGTGTGATTTTTAACCTAGTTTAATAATGGAAGCAGAATGTCCAGCTCTCCCAGTGCAGTTTTTTTCTCGTTTGTTTTAGTTATAGTAGTCACAATATGTGGGAGTCCAGGGGAGTTGCAAGCTTCAGTAAAGAATTCCTCTGACTTTCTTCTGAAATAACTATCTGGATGTTGCTTATAAAAATCTGTGTTTGAATTTACCTTTTTGCAAGAGGTATGTTTATGGAATGGTACTCTATTGGGTCAGTTAACTAGTTAAGTTGCTGTATTGGGTCAGTTAAGTTTACTAGTTAAGTTATTCTAAGTTCTGCTTTCTTTTGTTCATATTTCAAGTGTGATGTTTAAATAACTTCTGATTTACTTAAAGTTGAGTGGTTTGACAGTTGCATCATATCTCGAACACCCACTTCATATCTGCCTTTAAAATAAGAAACCTTTAGAGTCTAGACTACCTTAAAATAGTTTGAGGGGGTCTGGCCTGATCTATAACAACCCTTCTCAAGATATCACCTCTGTAGAGTCTTTATGTTGTGTTTTTGTATTGGAATTATGAGTATAAATTGAAGAGGAAGAAGACAGAGACATGCTCTCCTGTATGCTGTTGATTAGTGCTATGTGCTATAATCCCATGATGAAAATGTCCCGACCGCCTGCTGTATCAGCTCTGCACCATTCTCTTGTAAAGAAACATTGTTTGCAAGAGAGAGGGAAGGATATTTGTTTTGGAATATTGTCCACTCTCACCAGAGATCCGAACACCCTTGACCACTGCAGTACAACCGTCTACCATTCTGTCCTCCATTTGCATTTTGGAGAATCAGATCACAACACTGTGCTCCACCTCCTAGCTTACAAAACAGAAATTGAAGTGTGAGGACCCAGGACAGAAATTAGTGCAGTGTTGGTCTGAAACAATTGAAGGGCTTTGGGGTTTTTTTTTAAGAGTCGGTGGACTGGTCCATCCATACACAAGAACTCAGCGGCCAACCTAAATGAGTCTTCATTAGCTAGTGTGTAGAAGACTGCATGCCAAAGAAGTTAATCTGAATGCTCCCCTACCGGAAATCATGGAGATCCACTTCCTACTGAAGTCCAGGTCTGAGGTGTTCCTGTTGGTCAGTCCTATCCTGTGCAGGAAATCCATGTGAAGCCATCAGAGATGCCATTAGGCACGACCAAGCTAAGTTTGAGACCAGACTAACCACATGGACCCCCGTTGCTTGTGACAAGGTTTACACGACATGATGGGCTGCAAAGTGAAGTCAAACCCAGGCAACAGTGCTTGCTTTGAACAGAAAGTCAATGAAACAATATAATCTATAGCAACAGTCTTGGATGCACCTGTACCCATGGTCACCAGCTGCTGACGTTAGATCAGCCTCCCTGAGAGTGAATGAATGGAAAGTGACCAAGATGGAGTCCCTGGCCATGCACTCAGCTCCTGTGCGGACCAGCTGGTTAGAGTATTTGTGGACATCTTTTAACCCCTCCTTACTATTAGCTGAAGATTCCACCTGCTTCAAGAAGACCACCAAAGAAAAATCATGCAGTGTGCCTCAATTTCTACCCCCTGGTGGCGCTGACCTCTGGAATTATGAAGTGCTTCGAGGGATTATTTCTGGCCTACACCACCTCCAGCCTACCAGATTGCCTCAACCTTTGAAATTCACCTACTTTGCCTGATTCCACCTTGCGGGGCACAGGTGTTAAAGACTTTAGTGGAGGTGGTGATATAGTCTGTTCTTACAGATTGTCTTCTATGGGTAAGAAAGTTGAGGATTCGGTTACAGAGGAGGAAGCCAATACTTTAGTCTTGCAGTTTAGAGACCAGAGGTCCACAGCATACACCATCTCCCTGGCTGGCCCTACTGTCATCCCTGGAACATCTGGATAACCAGCATACCTATGTCAGGCTCCCACTTATTGATTACAGCTCCACCTTGAACATCACAATTCCAAAGAAACTCTTCTCTAAACTCCAAGACTAAAGTTTTGGCTCCCCTCTCGGCAACTGAATCCTCGACTTCCTTACCCATACACCACAATCTGTAAGAACAGACTACATCACTACCTCCACTAAAGTCCTTAACACCTGTACCCCGCAAGGCTGTGGAATCAGCTCCTGACTACACACATGTCTGTGTGGCCAAATTCCACCCCAATTCCCTTTACAAGTTTGCTGACAATATCACAACTGCAGGTTGGATCTCAAACAATGATGTCACAAACAAAAAACAGAAAAGAGGTAGAGTGGTCAGCAGCATAGTGTAATGACAACAATCTCCACAGCTACACTGTATCTTGGTACATGCGACAACAGCAATAAATCATATTAAATTGTGTCTGCCATAGTCAATGTATATGAAGGCAGAAAGTAGTGTGAATTTTCCATTGTGGGAAGGTGTGAGGGAGTGAAGTTTTTTGTGAAGCAAAATGAAGGGGCTGGTCGTTGACTTCAGGGAACAAAGGGGAGGGCATGCCCCTTTCTGCATTGATAGTGCTGTGCTGGGGATTGTCTAGAGCATCAAGTTCCTGGGGGTGATAATCACCAACAATTTGGCCTGGTTCTCCCACATGGTTGTGACGCTTAAGAAAGTACATCAACATCTCAACTTCCTCAGGAGGCTAAAGAAATTTGGCATGTCCACAAAAACGCTGACCAATTTTCTATCAATGTACCATCGAAAGCATCCGAACTGGAGGCATCACGGCTTGATATGGCAACTGCTGTTCCCAAGACAGCAAGAAACTTCAGAGTCTTGAACAAAGCTTAGTACGTCATGCAAACCAGCCTTCCATTCATTACTCCATCTGTACTAGCTTCCTCCAGAGGGCAGCCACATCATCAAAGACCCCTCCCACCCCAGATATACTTTCTTCCATCCTCTTCCGTTGGGCAGAAGATATAAAAGTTTGCAATATACGTATGGACAGATTCAAGAGCAGCTTCTTCCCTGTTTTGAATGGACATCTCAAATGTTAATTCTGATCTCCCTCTCTCTTTCTCTGCACCTTCCTCTGCAGTTGTAACATTGTATTCTGCATGCTGTTCAGTTACCCTGATGCACTTTGTGTGTTACAATCAGCCCGTAGAGCACACAAAACAACACTTCCCACTGTATATTGGTACATGCGACAACAGCAATAAATCATATTAAATTGTGTCTGCCATAGTCACTGTACATGAAGGCAGGAAGTAGTGTGAATTTTCCATGGTGGGAAGGTGTGAGAGGGTGAAGTTTTTTGTTAAGCAAGTTTTGAGTACTTGGGATTGCTGATGAGTCTTGGCCTAATAATGAGACAATGGTCATGGCATAGAATGAGCAGAGTGGGAAGCTGGTGCAGTCAGTATAACGTGTCCTCTGAAGTTAAAAATCACACAATACCAGGTTATAGTCCAACAGGTTTAATTGGAAGCACTAACTTTCTGAGCACCGCTCCTTCATCAGGTGGTTGTGGAGGGCACAGCTGTAAGACGCAAAATTTATAGCAAAAGTTTACAGTGTGATGTAACTGAAATTATACATTGTAAAGTACCTTGATTGTTTAAGAGTTTCATTTGTTAGAATGACCATGTTAGTTTCACTTCTTTCATAAGTAAATCACAATACATTTTGTAAAAGTTACACTCTCAGGTTAACTTCGACAGTTGGTGTCAGCTCAGATAATGTATTGTAGATGTGAGCACCCTTGTGTGCTGCTGTCTGTGCCATAATGTTTAGACTGATTCTAATCTTAAAAAAATGAACTAACAGAATCTTTCATGGGTTCATGCTGTTTTTGAGCAAAGTACAATGTAACTCTGCAAGTACAAATTCACCCACAAACATGTGTATGTGTAGGAGTGCCTGTACTCAACACTCAATACTCTGGATCTGTTCAGATGAGGAGGAACATGACGGACACCTGGAAGTACTCAGAATGCCCTCATAAGAACGGGTTACGATGCTCAACTCATTGACTGCCAGTTCCAACGTGCCGCAGCAAGGAACCGTAATGACCTCCTCAGGAGACAGACACGTGCTGCAACTGACAGGGTGCCCTTCATTGTTCAGTACTTCCCAGGAGCTGAAAAACTACACCATGTTCTGCGTGACCTGCAACACATTATCAATGAGGATGAGCACCTCACCAAGACCTTCCCCACACCTCCACTGCTTGCCTTTAAACAACCGCCAAACCTCAAACAGATCATTGTTTGTAGCAAACTGCCCGGCTCTCAGGACAACTCCATACAACCCTGTCATGGTGGACGCTGCAAGACGTGTCAGATTGTGGACATAGATACCACTATTACGCGTGGGAACACCTCCCACCTTGTACATGGCAGGTACTCGTGACTCAGCCAACGTTGTCTATCTTATACGTTGCAGGAAAGGATGCCCGGAGGCATGGTACATTGATGAGACCAAGCAATGGATGAATGGGCACCGCACAACAATCAACAGACAGGAGGGGTCCCTCCCAGTCGGAGAACACTTCAGTGGTCCAGGACATTCAACCTCGGACCTTCGGGTGGCCATCCTCCAAGGCAGACTTCAGGACAGTCAGCAGGGGAAAGTGGCTGAGCAGAGGCTGATAACTACTTTCGATACCCATAGGGAGGGCCTCAACCGGGACCTTGGGTTCATGTCACACTACAGGTGACCACCATTGCATTATACACACAACACTCCTACACACACAGACACACTCTCTCTCTCTCTCTCTCTCTCCTTCTCCCTCTCCCTCTCCCTCTTTCTTTCTTTCTCTCTTTCTCTTTCTCTTTTTTCTCTCTCTTTCTTTCTCTTTCTTTCTCTTTTTTTCTCTTTCTTTGTCTCTTTTTCTCATTTTTTTCTTTCTCTCTTTTTTCTCTTTTTTTCTCTCTCTCTCTCTCTCTCTCTCTTTCTCTCTCTCTCTCTTTCTCTCTCTCTCTTTCTTTTTCTTTCTCTCTCTCTTTCTCTCTTTTTTCTTTCTTTCTCTCTCTCTTTCTCTCTCTTTCTCTCTTTTTTCTCTTTCTTTCTCTTTCTCTTTCTCTCTCTTTCTCTCTTTTTTTCTCTTTCTTTCTCTTTTATTCTCTCTCTTTCTCTCGCTTTCTCTCTCTCTTTCTCTCTTTTTTTCTCTTTCTTTCTCTTTCTCTTTTTCTCTCTCTTTCTTTCTCTTTCTTTCTCTTTCTTTCTCTTTTTTCTCTTTCTTTCTCTCTCTTTCTCTCTTTTTTCTCTTTCTTTCTCTTTCTTTCTCTCTCTCTTTCTCTCTTTTTCTCTCTTTCTCTTTCTTTCTCTCTCTTTCTCTCTTTCTTTCTCTCTCTCTTTCTCTCTCTCTGTCTCTCTCTCTCTCTTTCTTTCTCTCTATCTCTCTCTCTCTCTATCTCTCTCTCTATCTCTCTTTCTCTCTCTCTTTCTCTCTTTCTCTCTCTCTTTCTCTCTCTCTCTTTTTCTCTTTCTTTCTCTCTTTTTCTCTTTCTTTCTTTCTTTCTTTCTTTCTTTCTTTCTTTCTTTCTTTCTTTCTTTCTTTCTTTCTTTCTTTCTTTCTTTCTTTCTTTCTTTCTTTCTTTCTTTCTTTCTTTCTTTCTTCCTTCCTTCCTTCCTTCCTTTCTTTCTTTCTTTCTTTCTTCCTTTCTTTCTCTCTCTCTCTCTGGCACTCACAACCTCCCCGTCCCCCACCCCACACACAAACCCACATGTACACATACACATATTTGTACTTGCAGAGTTATGTTGTACTTTGCTCAAAAGCTGCATGAATTCATGTAACCTGAGAATGTAACTCTTAAAAAACGTTTTGTGATTTACATATGAAAGAAGTGAAACTATCATGGTATTCGAACAGATGAGAGACTCAACAAACAATCAAGGTATTTTACAATGTATAATTTCAGTTACATCACACTGTAAACTTTTGCTATAAATTCTGTGTCTTACAACTGTAACCTTCACAACCACCTGATGAAGGGGCAGCGCTCCGAAAGCTAGTGCTTCCAAATCAACTTGTTGGACTATAACCTGATGTTGTGATTTTTAACTTTGTACACCCCAGTCCAACACCGGCATCTCCGAATCATGTCCTCTGAAGATTAACTCACTGACCATGACCACCCACATGATGTCATTCCGAATTTTCCAGCACAGGCAATCCTTGAGGAGCTGTTTAATTCCTATTGGAAACATTTACTGAGGTCGGCTGGTCAGTGTCAATTCTCAGCAGATTGCTGCTGTCCATGAAGATTTGTACACTCCATTTATCTTTTACTTTTTCACCTGTGACTTCTTACCTTGGCCATAGGAGTGACGGATCAACACTAGTCTTCAAAGGAAAGACAGATGAAGACAGATAAACTGGGTGAAGAGAGGACACATCCTGTGACATTGGCTGCTGTATTTGGGTAATTTTTGGAAAGGTTTTAAAGTGTTTGGATGGGTGAGTGTCACCTCCATTATTACCACACTGCAAATAGAACAGGCTGCCCCCATTTAGCAATCTTAAGATTGAAACACTGGCTGGTCCCTCCTTAATCTCTGTATATGCCATTTCATGATCCTCTGCCTTATATCAATTCCAAGGACATGACTTTTTCCTTCACCAGATGCTGTCTGATCTCTGCCAAAGGTGTGGATTTAGGGATAAAGTACTAACAGAAACTGTAAAGTCCCTAAACTTTCCTAACTCCTGCCATTCACAGTCAGGACATGCTGGTGATTAGGGCATGTTCATTGTCTGAAATAGACCAATGCCCTCAGATATCAGTGTGTCCACAAATTGTCCAAATGGTGTCTTCTTAGGATTAACTTAGAATCCTACCTTCTCTTGCCCCTATTGCTAATGTTCCTCAATGTGCGAGATGCTATCAGGACATGACCTACATACTGCAGGACATGTCTTCAGAGGAAGACCGGTTCAATGTTACAATGATCCCATCTCGCACCTGATGGGATGGAGAAGTGATGGTTTAATGGACTTTCACTAGAGTATTAATCCAGAAACTCAGCTAAATGTTCTAGGGACCTGGGTTTGAATCCTGCTACAGCAAGTTATGGATTCTCAACTACCCTCTGAAATGGCCGAGCAAACTACTCACTTGTAACAATCACTGTCTAATCTTAACAACGAATGAAACTGGACAGTCCGTCTGGCATCAACCTAGGCACTGGTAAAGACAACAGCAGAAACAGCAGCAGTTTGTGAGGCAACTTCAGAGAGCAATGAGAGTCTGGAGTCTTGAGGCCAGACCAGGTAAGGATAGCAGATTTACTTCCCCGAAGGCCAGAGTGAGCCAGATGGATTTTCTGGCAATTGACAATGGTCTCAGGGTCGCCAGGAGATTCTTTAAGCCACAATTGTTTGTTGAATTCAAATTTCACAACCTGCTATAGCAGGATTCAAGCAGCTAAAGCAACTTTGTTGACCCTGCAAAGTCTGTTGTTCAAACATCTAGGGACTAGTGCTAAACTTGTGAGAGCTATCTCACAGACTATGTTTCCATGTTGTACAAGCCTATGACTTTGTGACTCTATAACTAGTCAAGGAACAGCCTGACATAGTCAAACTCACAGAGTGGTACTTTATAGACAATGTCCCAGGCACCACTGTCTCTATCTGTGGATATGCCATATCTCACTGGCGGACAGATCCACAGTGATGGTAGCATGGGGTAACCAGTTGGAAGGGGCTTACCCTGGGAATCCTTGATACACATTACAGAGTCCACGAAGTCTCATTGCTTCAGGTTAAATGTGGCAAGGAAACTTCTCCCTGATCACCATATTCCATACTCCCCGGCCAATGAAGAGGTATTCGTCCATGTTGAACTTGGAGGAACACTGAAAGAGTTAAATTAGTTGTGGAGACTATCCCTTGCAGAACTCTGTCCCCACTAGTTCTTTGACTGATTTCACAAAAACATTGCTTCTGGTCTGACAGGAGACAGCTGGTGAACTTGGTGATCCTTTCTGCGAATCACAGCTGGTTCTGTTCCATCTTCCTGCAATCCTATTTATGTGCAGCCCCCTAGACTCAGGAATTGGGTACACTTCAAATCATATGTTCTGCTCTTTGACCAGTTGGCTGATCGGCTCAGGACAATGGAGGCCATCACCCATCCTTTGGAATGGCACTCACCTATCTTTTAGGCCTGACTGACCCACGTTCAACAGCCATTCGCGTCATACCCTTCTCCCCTTCGGTCTTCAAAGTTCTCATTAGAATATTTGCTGCTTCTATCAAGATCTGCACCCTGGTGGCTCCACCTGGGCCTGCAGCCTAGGTTTCCATGCTCACTGCACTGATCCTCCTACTCATCGCAGCTTAGGCCCCTCAGTCTGTGCGTTACCAACGACGGCTAGGTATGAACCCACTGATCCTGCACTATTCATTTTCAGGCCTAGTTGCGGCTGGTGGATTTGGCTGCTGCTATCGGGACCGATGAGTGTGAACACAAGACCCTGTCTAGCATCCTTCCTCTTCCCTTGAATTTGGCCAAAAGGTTGTTTTCTTCAGGAGTCCACTAGTGGCCCCTTTTGCAACTGTGGTTGGGAATGAAGATGGTAGTTGCAGTGCCAGTCAGGCAGACTGCTTTATCTCGGACGGTGTTAAATTGCTTGAGTTTTGTAAGAACTGCTCTTATCTGGGCAATTGAAGAATATTCCATCATGCTCTGAATTTGTGCCTTATAGGCAATAGACAGGCACCAGGGAGGCAGGAAGTGAGTTACTTGTAGAATTCCTAGTGTTTGATCTACTCTTTATAAGGCTAGTTCAGATCAGTTTCCGGTCAATGGTAACCCCCAGGATGTTGATCATGGGGAAGTCAGTAATGTTAACATTATTGACTGTCAACGAATGATGGTTAGATTCTGTCTTGTTGGAGATGATGTGGGGGTGTTGGACTGAGGAGGCAAAGTCAGAAGTCACAGGACACCAGCATATAATGCAACAGGTTTATTTGAAAGCACGGCCCCTTCATCAGGTGATGTACACAGGTACAGAATTTATAGGCAGAAGGCTAATGGTAAGATAATTTGAGGTAATTAAGGGTGTTAATAGATAAATACAGTGAAGTGTTGACAGGCTGAATGACAAGGCTTTCCAGGTGAACAAAAGTGTTGAATAGTGTAAGTAAAGTATCAACAGCAGAATAACAAATGAAAGGATGACCTATGATCTGATTAACAATTACTAAACATCAAAAATAGGATGGTGCCAGAGACAAACCGCATGGTTGGAATAACATGAGAAGTATAAGAGTCACATGATGATGGTTTAACTAAAGTAACAAGTAATCCAAAACTGTACAGACTAATTAAGGTAGACGGATAATAACAGGTTATCAAGGTTATTATGGACCAGGCTAGACCCCCTCAAGACATTTCAAGCAAGTAGCCCAGACCTTAATTTTTGCAAGTTGTTTTGAGCAGGTGTAGTGCGGTTATTCCAGAGTGATGCAGCTGATCAAACCACTTTGTTTTAAACAAAACAGAATTTATTTACAAGAATGAAACACAAACAAAAGAGAGCAGAATATAGAATAACCTAACCTATCTGAAAACGCAACAGATTATCCTGATTTAATGATACTGTTCCAAATGTTTGCAACAATCCCCATAAATACCCCTTGGCACAAAAGGTAAAACCAGTGACAGGCTCTTACAGCAGAGATGCCAGAGAGATGGGGGATCAGCATGGATCTGCTTCCTTGGGTCTTCATAACAACTGAATGCTTTCAGTGGACAACCAGACTGCTAAAAACTAAATGAAACCAGAGAAAAGCTGAGCTGGGAGAACTGGCCACTCCCCTTTCATTGCACAAGTTTCTTTTATAACTTGAAAGCCTTTTTGCTGAGGCAGTATCTGTTAGCTACAATCAAACTGGCCCTAAATCCCTTCAAACCTAAACTTGAAGGGCCCTAAACCCCGTCAAACCTAAATCATAAAATCACTGCTGTTATGATTTCTCTAAAAAATAAACCAAGGATAGCATAACCTTGTTAAAGGAGCAGCATCATCACATGGTAATGGTGTCAAAACCGAACAGTAAGGAAGATTTTACACAGAACAGTGTGGTGAGATTACTTGTTGCGTAACATGAACCCAAGATCATGGTTGAAGCTGTCCTTATGGGTCAGGAACCTGGCTTTCAATTTCTGCTCAATGATTCTATGTTGCTGTGCATCTTGAAGGCCGCCTTGGAGGATGCTTGACTGAAGATCAGAGGCTAAATATCTCTGTTGGATTATAGGTGAATGTGAGTACTGCAGATGCTGTAAATTAGAGTCAAGAGGGTGCTGCTGGAAAAGCCAGGTATGTTGCCAGGTAGATTAGATTATTTACAGTGTGGAAACAGGCCCTTCGGCCCAACAAGTCCACACCGACCTGCCGAAGCGCAACCCACATTTACCCCTTACCTAACACTATGGGCAATTTAGCATGGCCAATTCACCTGACCCGCACATCTTTGGACTGTGGGAGGAAACCGGAGCACCCGGAGGAAACCCACACAGACACGGGGTGGTATGGAAGATTTGAGTTATAAAGAAAGGCTGGATAGGCTGGGACCATTTTTCACTGGAATGTAGGAGGTTGAGAGGCTACCTTATAAAATTAAGAGGGCTTCAGATAGAGTTAATGATTAGTTATCTTTTCCCTAGTGTTAGGACGGGCTACCATCCCCGTGTTCGTTTGAAGGAGAGAAATTCCCGACACGGATACAAAATCTAGGCATCTGTTAAAACCACATGACCACAGGCCATTATTCTGAAGGTCAATGCACGACTGTGCCTGTCTTAGGTTGTCCCTCGCTCGAGGAATCTTACCCGTCATTGGCTAACCAGTCACCTTCACTTGATAAAATAAAAACCCACATCCATTTTACAGCTGTCAAGTACGGACACGGGCAGTGGTAACTGGCTTATCACTGTGAACAGTGGCCGTCGAGACCAATCGAAGCCATTTAGGAATACCAATGATGGCTAGGAATCTCTTGAGTGAACAATAGTCTCTTGAGTCTCGAGGCATATAGCACTTCACAATCTCTAACTGCAGCATAAAAGCACAAATTTACCTGTTGTCAATTTGAACGGGAAAGAAAAAAAAATACACAACTAGGGGGTCTCTGCACCTCAGCCCTCACATTCTGAGGCCCGAAATGGGAAGGATTAGAAATGAGAGATACAGTTATAAAGTAAAATCATAAGTTGTCCCGCGCTTCTCTCTCAGGCATATCTCCTCCATTCCCTCTGATACCGATCCCGTAATCTTTCCATGGGGTGCCCCCATCACAGGCTCCTCCAGCACCGCTGCCTGGTATGCGGGTGGGGGGGTTATCCTTTCCCGTCAGGGCATGGTCGATCGTTCGTGTCACAAGCGTCCTGATACATGGTATACAACAACAACCACAGGTAATAAAGATCGCAACAGAGATGCATAAACCAAGGGCCAGCTGTCCCAGCACAGTTCCCCATCTACCGAATGTGCTATTCAGCCAATCTATGACTGGGTTTTTTAACCCCTGACTGCTCAGAAATGATGCCAGTTGTTGTTCCCCTCCCTGTCGTTATCAAAATCATAAGCGGAATGGCTCTTTCTTCCCTTTATAGATCAGGACACTCCCGCCCAAAATGCCCTATCTTTCCACAATAATGGCATCCTGCCTGTGGAGACCTTCGTCTCTGCCCCTGTCGCTCAAACTCTCTATCAAATGCTCCTCCTTGTCTCTCCCTACTCCCTTTCTTCCCTGCCCTACATGCTATCACTCGCTGCTCCGGTTGCTCACTTTTGGCTGCATTCTTCTCCTAATTACCTCATCAACCGCAGCTACCATCATTTACGCGTTCTGCTCCTGTCACTCGCCCTTTCTCTCTTTACAAACACTTTCTGTGCCCCTCCTAACAATTCATTTAATGGATTTATCCCACTTCACCCTTCTATCTTATGTATCTTTCCCTGTCCAGCATCCCCATATAAGTCTCCTTTCTCCTGCAGTAAATAGTATATTCAAAATAGACATTAACTCAGCCCACAAATACAGACTGGGCTTCAAAAATAAATTAACTTGTTCTGACAATCCTATCGGATTCTCAACCAGGACCGTCATTTCCTTTTAAATGTTCCGACCTCCCCACTGGTGAGGGGGTCACACACAAACCCAATCTCCTTGTCCCCTATCAACACTTCCCGAAGGGGACAAGTCGTTATGTTCTTCCCTGTTTCTTTCTTTTAAGAAATTTTCCAATGTTCCTATCTTCCCATATGCTCAAACACCAATTTATCAATTCATGCTTGACTAACTTTAAGGCCTGTTCCTAACTTGTAAACATATTTATATATTTATGTCCATTTATTCAGTGTTTAATATTTAAAATGTAAAATGCATACAGTTCCCAATTTTGAAATCCACTGTAATCGTCCAGATTTAGTACCCTAATTTAGATCCCAAATTAGTTTTCTTATGTACTCCTAACCAATCATTTCTCAATTACAATACTTTAGGTCGTAAAAATAATCAGAGCTGTCTTACAACAATTTGTCAATTCAAGTTAAAAACTTCTAACGCATGCACAATGGTCAAATCCAAGGTCACAGATAATAACCATGGAAACTTTCGTTTTTTACAACTACCCACTGTCGAACGAAACTTCGAATGTCCTTCATATATTGCTTTTATGTAAAAATAAAAGAGGTTAGTAAGAAAAGTAGTTAGGGAGTCATGACTCATAAAAGAACAGAAGTTATTAGCCTTAAAAAATCATGTTAAGCTCACATAAAAAGAAATCACTTTAAACAGCAGTCCTGGAACTCAGGCTCTAGAAACAAAACCAAGAAAATAATCACCAAACAAACAGATGCATCTGAATCAGTTCACGAAGGGTTAAAGTCTTTGCAGGCTGTACTCCCGAAATGTTTACTTCAAATGTGCTGCCCTACTCTCTCTATCTATCTCTCTCACAGACACGGTCTGCTAGTGCTCAGCAGCATTCGCATTCTCTCTCTCCTTGGGATATGACACACAGTTCTTAATTCCACAGACCCACTCAGAATTTTTTTATATATCAGTTATATCAACATCAGTTACCGACTAGTCTGTTCTATCTCCACTGAATCTCAATAAAATCTCCAACCTGAAAAAAAATCAAATTAAGCATTCATAAAAAATCACATTCAAAAGCACTCCAGGGACTCAAGTTCTAGGTGATAACGCTCAAACATTCATTCACTAACAAGCAGATGAATTTAAGCCAGAACACAAAGTGTTAAACTGCCTGTTAGTTGAGCAGCCTTTTGCAAGTCTCTCTCTCTCTCTCTGGGCAACAATACAGACTTTTTCACAGACTTCCACACATAGAAACTCTTTTTTTCTCACACAGACTTTTACAAACACAGAAATACTTATACACACACAGATTTTTACATACCCAGAGACTCTATCTTTCTCATAAACAGACTCCCTCTCACACACACATACACACACACACAGTCGCTCTGTCCGTAACTCTGTGTCTGTCTCTGTACACGGTCCTCTGTCTTTGTCTCTCTCTCCACCACGGCACTCCTGGGTGTCGGGCGCACGAATGCACCAACTCGACTCCTGACAAAGCCTGTCCCGATCAGCGCTGTCCTCTGGTCAAGGGAAGTATATACTTTACTCCACAGTCATTAGTGCAGGAGGGAAGCGTACGCTTAACCCGAGGTCGTATAGCGCGGGGGGCAGCTTAAGCTTTACCCGAGATCGTCTTGCGCGGAGGGAAGCTTAAGCTTTACCCGAGATCGTCTAGCGCGGGGGATTATACGTTTTACCCCTAACAATACTTTCAGCGCCCACCTAGAGCACTTTTTCTCTTCAACACACTACCCACCTCTAGGACTTTCAGCGCCCACCTAGAGGACTTTTTCTCTTCAAAACAATAATACTCACCACCCCTAGGACTTTCAGAAACCGCGCGGCCGGGTTGACCCTTCACCTTGGGGACTTTTCTTCATAAATAAACGGTCCGACTCTCTCTCGGGCTGCCAAGCCCACTATTTCGGTTGGCAAAGAGTTGTGAGACGCCGAGCAAATAAGAATTTAGCGTATTCAAATCCCTACTGGAGATCTTTTTTGAAAAAGGCGCCTCCGAGCCTGATTAGAAGTGGCCGGCCGTTCGGCGACCTCTCAATCCCTGCCAACAGGCGTGTCTCCACTCCCTCCACACGTTCGGGGTCACCAATCTGTTAGGACGGGCTACCGTCCCCGTGTTCGTTTGAAGGAGAGAAACACTGGATCTGATTCAAAATATAAGCTGTTTTAATGAGAGAGAGCCGTACACAAATACAGTGAGGTTTTCAGCTCACTGGAGAAGGCACCTTCTAACTATATTTCTCTTTGTCTAGCTCTTTTAGCCCCTTGCATCTCAATGCTACATCCTTATTTGGTAAGATACGGTATACTCGTATGGCATTGGTCCCGAGCTGATAACATTCTGTTACCTCAGTTTGAGCTACGTGCAATTTAACACGGTTCCAATGTCCTGTTATCTTTTCACCCTCACTGGGGCCTCTTTATGCCATCAGCTTTTCAGTCTGCTCCTAGTGTAACATAATGGTCTACTGCTGCCTAGTTTAGCTAACAATTTCCAGACTTGCTAATACTACCTTACGTGAGCACTACCTAACAATAAAGTTTCTTAACACAACCTAACCTTAATAATGCTTCCTAACACTAGGTTGGAGGATATTAAGAGTGGGGCAAATGTTTAGGGTGAGAGGAGAAAGACAGGGCCAACCTTTTTACACAGAGGGTGTTTGTCACAATGTTGGTCCTTTTACAAGGTTACTATGCCATTAAGTTGTTTTCAGAGATGGGCTAATTGGCCAGGCTCTGACTAGGCTGGTTTTGAAAGGTTTATTGGGGCCCTTTTTGTTTAACCTGAACAGATAATGCGTCCGGCCTAAGCCTTTCATGTCTTAAGAAAAGGTATAATGGAAGGGGAGTGGCCAGCTAGCTGTGTAGTGCACCTTGGTTTGGGTTAGTGTTAGGTGCAGCAGGGGATGTGTGTAAAAGGCTGCTGAACTCTCCCCTCTGACCTGAAACCTATAAGCTTTTTGCATCATTTTTAATCTTTGTTCTAAGGGTCTGTTTGTGGGGATTGTTGCAAGTGTCTTTGGAACAGCATCATTCAGTCAGAACAGGATAAGTTATCCCGTACCCTATTTTCTGTTCTTTGTGTTTTGTTCCGTAATTTTGTAAATACATTCTGTTTATTTAAAACTTGGCAACCGATTCACTCCGGGAATACCCACTGTACACTTACCAAAAACAAACAGCAAAGTTACAGTCACTGGGCTACCCGCTTAAAAATGATTTGAGGGGTTGGGCCTGGTTCATAGCATGTTTCAAATGTGGAATGAACTTCCCAAGGAAGTGGTGGATGTGGGTACAACTACAATGTTTAAAAGATATTTGGTTAGGTGTGTGAATAGGAAAGATTTGGAGGGCTATGGGCCAGGAGCAGGCAGGTGGGACTAGTTTATTTGGGATTATGTTCAGCATGGACTGGTTGGATCAGTGGGTCTGTTTCCATGCTGTATGACTCTATGACTTGTGTTTGTGCACCACAAGGTAACTGGGATTGGATAAAAATAAACTCGCAAAACAGCAGAAAAGAGTGCTGCTCAGGACACAAGAGGAGCCTTTGTTTGCTGTTGAATCACCTTCGTCATATTCCAATTTGGCAAGTTAAAAGTCATAATGAAGGGAAAGTCCAAATAAGTTAAACCCTCCTACTGGAGGTGACATAAGAATAGAGGAGCTTTAGGTTAGAATCTTTCACACTGCTTCTCTGTAAATAAACTTCTTAAATAATCTGGTAAATAGAACTGTCCTTGAATTTAGAGAACTCAAGCCATTGTTAATTGTTCCAGTAATGACCACCCTCTAGTTGCCAATTCCTCCCTCCTTCCTCATTATTGCTCCATGGAAGATTCTTGATGCCTTGTGAGCTGTCTTGCTGCAGTAATATGACTTGCGTTGTGTGAAACTATGCTGTAGGGCCACACATGAACACCTTGTCTTCTATGAATATATGAAAATAGGTTAGGCAACACCAAGCTTACAATGAATGTTTTATCTAATTCAGCAATCATATACCTATTTTCTGCTGATCCATCTTGATAGATTATCTTCCAAAAATTATACCAGTAATTTTAAATGATTACACCGAGTGTCATATGCCAACAAGTATAGGGATTCTAGGATGATAAAGGTTACGTGTAGCTCTGGAGAGAATGCTGGCTGGAGTACACAAGATTTCTGAAAATTGGGAGTAGTACTGGTAGGAAGAGACCAGTTGAAGGGGGTTGGGTTGTTCTGCAGGAGATATGGGATCCAGGCCACTGTGCAAAAGTTATTGCTGTGGAAGAATATCTAAACTAATTTGGCGGGACGATGAACACCAGTGTCAGGCAAGAACAAGGAGAAACAAAATGCAGAGAAGACTCAAAGTAATAAATAACGAGAGAATGAAGAATATTTCAGAAATGGGAGTGACCAAGCAGGGGGCAGATGAGAAGCAACCTAAATTGGATTGGGGTACATAAATTTAAGTTTTATAGCATGGTAAAGAAGGTCTGTGAGCCTCAGGCATAACTCACCACAAATGACTATAATCGCGATAAGAGTGAACTGACTCAGAGGAAAATTAGAATCCTGGCTGTATGTTATTCAGAAAAAAAATAGGATGGGGACCCAGAAAGTAACAGTGGTTGAACCTCAGCCCAGCAATGATCTGATATTCTTGTACCTTGTGTGGACAAGAGCAAAGACTGAAGAGGATGAGTAAACGGGACAAAACGTGATGCAGGTGTAGCAGGGAACAGCACAGGTCTGGGGAACAACCTGTACAGATATTGTTTCCACCACGTCTGGACTCAAATTCTCTTGTGATAAAGGCTGACATTCTAGTAGACTTGCTAATGGATTGCTGCAGCTGCATGTTAGCCATAGTGATCAGTTGATGGGCATTCGCAGGTTCTTTTCTGCATTTACGTGTTCCAACTTCTTACACCTTAAGCAATATTCTATAAATCTGTACCTTTAACCAAAGTGCATAACCTAATTTTTTGATATTATATTACATCAGCCATGTTCTTGCCCACCCATCCAACCTATCTAAAACCTCTTGAAACACCTTCATATCTTCCTCACAACATGTATTCTTGCTTCGCTGCATTTCTGCAAATTTGGGAGAATTATGTTTGGTCCCCATATGTAAATCATCGATAAACATTGTGAACTGGGCCCAAGTACTGATTCTGCAGTACCCAACCAATCATTGCAAAAATGACTCACTTCATCCCACTGTCTGCTTTCTGTTGACCACCTATTAATCCATGCCAGTACATTGCCTTCGATTCTTTGTGCTTTAATTTTTCTCGTCAACCTCCTCAGTGACTTTATCAAAAGCCTTTTGGAATTCCAAGTGTCCTGCATCCGTTGACTCCCCTTTATCGATTTTTTTAATAACGTCCTCAAAAAACTTCAAGTTTGTCAAACACAATTTCCCATTTGCAAATGAATGCTGACTATACCCAATCTGACCATTTTTATCCAAATGTCCATTTATCAATGAATGTTTCATCTAATTCAGCAATCATATACCTATTTTCTGCTGATCCATCTTGATAGATTATCTTCCAAAAATTATACCAATAATTTAAATGATTACACTGAGTGTCATATGCCAACAAGTATAGGGATTCTAGGATGCTAAAGGTTACGTGTAGCTCTGGAGAGAATGCTGGCTGGAGTACACAAGATTTCTGAAAATTGGGAGTAGTACTTCTGTACTACTGATATAAGGGTGACCCTCTCTAGTTCCCTGTTTTTGCCTCTTGTTCCTTTTTTAAATGGCAGCATGACACTTGCTAGCTTCCGACCTGCAGTGATAGTCTCAAGTCATTGACGACATCCTTCAAATTTCTGAGATGTCCTGGGGTCTGCTCATTTCTCAGACTTGTCCAGTACACTAATTTCCTTCAACTCCTCACTCTGTTGCGTGACTTGGATCTCTAATTACAGGAGATTTGTTACATCTTCCTGAGTAAAATGGATACAAATAATCATTTAGCTTCTCTGCTATTTTTCTGCTCTCCTGACTGCTTGTAATGGACCCACATTTGTATGAGTCAAATGTTACTTTTATTACATACTTAGAAACTTTTAAAAATTTTTTTGGCTGAGTTACATTCATATTCTATTCTTCCTTATTCAGTTTCTTGTTCCACTATTACTGTGTTTTAATATCTTCCCAATTTTCAGATTTATTACTCTTTCTGGCATCTTTTTAAGCCATTTACTTTAGTCTAATGCAATCCTTAACTTCCTTCGTCGACAAAAGTTGACAAAGTCTTCATTCAGTTTCTCCACGTTGAAGCACCATTCCTTCTATGGCCGTTTTGTCAGTCCGAAGGCCTCCATACGCCAATTGGTGTGCCCCCATTATTCCCACTTCTGGTTTTCAAAGTTACTGCTGTGCACTGACCTCCAAGATCCACTTGGAAGATAAGGAGGGAATGCAGCCTTGAAGGAGTGTGTTGTTGCTTTAAGTCATGTAATAGTTATTCCAAGACTAACCATTACCTAAAGTTAAAACTCACACAACACCAGGTTATAGTCCAACAGGTTTATTTGGAAGCACTAGCTTTCAGAGCACCGCTCCTTCATCAACCACCTGTTGAAGGAACAGTGCTCCGAAAGCTAGTGCTTCCAATTAAACCTGTTGGACTATAACCTGGTGTTGTGTGATTTTTAACTTTGTACACCCCAGTTCAACACCAGCTCCTCCAAATCATCACCATTGCCTAGGTACGGTAATGCTTTTCAATTTATTTCCCCAATCCATCTCAGCCCAATTTATGTATCATGCCTTCATAATTTCTCTTTTTCAAATTTAATATTTTTGCTTCAGAGTAAACTGCCTCACTTTTAAGCATGTTATAAAATTCTATCATATTGTTATATTAAAGGTCATTTTACAACCTTGTCACTTATCTCAAGAGGGTTGGAATATAAAAGCACTGTTGTGCTACTGAGACTTTATAAAGCTCTGGTTAGGCCCCATTTGGAGTACTGTGTCCAGTTTTGGTCCCCACACCTCAGGAAGGACATACTGGCACTGGAACGTGTCCAGCGGAGATTCACACGGATGATCCCTGGAATGGTTGGTCTAACATACGAGGAATGGCTGAGGATGCTGGGATTGTATTCATTGGAGTTTAGAAGATTAAGGGGAGATCTAATAGAAACTTACAAGATAATACATGACTTGGAAAGGGTGGACGCTAGGAGATTGTTTCCGTTAGGCGAGGAGACTAGGAGCTGTGGACACAGCCTTAAAATTAGAGGGGGTCAATTCAGAACAGAAATGCGGAGACATTTCTTCAGCCAGAGAGTGGTGGGCCTGTGGAATTCATTGCCCCAGAGAGCAGTGGAGGCCGGGACGCTAAATGTCTTCAAGGCAGAAATTGATAAATTCTTGATGTCACGAGGAATTAAGGGCTACGGGAAGAATGCGGGGAAGTGGAGTTGAAATGCCCATCAGCCATGATTGAATGGTGGAGTGGACTCGATGGGCCGAATGGCCTTACTTCCACTCCTATGTCTTATGGTCTAAAATTATTAATTAGCTGTCTTTGATTTCATAGTATTGAATCTAAAGTGGCATGCCTTCTAGTCAGCTCCTCCCAATACTGCTGTAAACACCTGACCTCCACAGCTTTCGGGCTCAGTTGGTTTGTCCAGTCTTTATGTAGATTAAGGTCACTCGGGATTATTGTGTTGGCCATGCTGTGTGCTTCTCTTGTCTCTTGATTAATACTAGTCCCTATGATATCACTACTATTTGGAGTTCTTTCAATAACTCAACCAATGTCTGCTGCCTTTTGCTTTTTCTTAGCTCCAATAAAAAACGAGTTGACATATAGTTCCACTGATCTGGGTTCCCGTCTTTATTGATGCACAGATCCCATTTCCTAACATCAGAATTCCATTTCCTTTTTGTTCTCATCTGACCTTTCTAAATATTGAATATCCTTGAATATTAATTTCCCAGACCTGGTCACCATGCAGCCATGTGTCTGAAATGACAATTAAATCTTACCCATGTACCTCTATGCCTCTAGGTCATGTATCTTTGATCATGTGAGTGCTATGTGCCCTTAACTGTTTTCAAAGCATGTTTGATGCTGACTTTTGTTTCTCAGATCTTCCAGCCTCCCTAGCAGCTTTTTGATTCGCTGTTAGCAGTTTTACTTTCTTTGAGTTTGGGTTAGTCCTCAGGTTCTTAATCCACCCCCCCTCAACCACACACACACGCACACACACACGAAGTTTAAACCCATTTAACAGTACTAGCAAATCTCCTTGTGAGGATATCAGCCCCACTTCCACGTCACACAGCTTGCACAGCTCCCAGTTGCCCCAGAAACAGTCCAAATACAGTACCTTCGAAATCTGATGCCTTCCCTCCTATATCAGTTTTCCAGCCATGTGTTCAATCAATTAATCCTTTTGTGCTTATGTTCATGTTGTACAGGGAGTAACCCTGAAATTACTGCTCTTGAGATTGTGCTTTTAAATTTCCTTCCTAATTCCCTGATATCTGCTCTCAGGGCATCGTTCCCCTTTCTGACGCGAGCTGTTGCCTCTCCGCTGAAAGGATATACCTGTCGCCAGGCTGTGATGTGCCGGCACCAGGGAAGCAACACATCATCCTGGAGTCACAATTTTACCACCGAAATCACAACCTGATCTCCTGACTATGGAATCCCCTATCACTATTCCCCTTCCTCCTTCACCCACCCTCTTCCCATCTCAGAGAGTTAAGACACCCATGGTGCTATGAACTGGTTGCTGAATGCAGACCCCTAAGGACCCATTGCTTTTCTACTGGAATACTGATTGGCAAGCCTAATACTGTAGACCCAGAGGACTCCTGCACTACCTGCCTGGTTTTCATTTGATTTTAATTTCATTTTACTTTGTTTAGTTAATGTTCCTTATTGAAAACCTAGTATCTACTCCTTCTTTATAAATGATACATTTTTCTAGTTTTAAACTATATAGACTCACTCTGGAATGAGTGGATTGCCTTGCAAGGAAACACTGGACAGGCTTGGCCTGTATCCTGTGAAGTTTGAAAGAGGCAGAGGTGATTTAATGAAGCATACAGATCCTGAGGGGACTTGATTGTTCCAAAAGAGCACATCCACCCAATCTTGGGGTGATTGAAATGGGTGACCCCCTCAATTTCAAACTGAGATAAGGAAAAGATTTTTTTTGAGTGTTGAGAGTCTTCCTCAAAAGATAGAGGATACAGAATCCTTAAAGATTTGAAGGCAGAAGTAGAAAGAAGGTGGGAGAAATGATTACCGAGGGGATGAAAGATTGTCGTGGTTTTGTGGGTATGTTTGCTGAGCTGGAAAGTTGATTTGTAGATGTTTTGTCCTCTGTCTGGGTGACATCTTCCGTGCTTTGGAGCCTCCTGTGAAGTGCTGCTGTACTGTGTCTTCTGGAGTTTATTTGGTTCTGTTTCTGCTGTTTCTGATTGCTCAGTGTAGTGGCAGGTATATTGGGTTCTCAGTCTATGTGTTTGTTGATAGAATCCGTGGCTGAGTGCCATGTATCTAGAAATTCTCTGTTTAGCTTGTCCTATGATCGTAGTGTTGTCTCAGTCGAATTTGTGGTCCTTGTCATCTGTGTGTGTGGCTACTAGGGACAGTTGGTAGTGGCTAGTTGGTTTTTGTGGATGTGGATTGCTAGTTGTCTGCTTGTTTGTCCTGTATAGTGCTCCATGTAGTCTTTGCATGGAATCCTGTAAATTACGTTAATCTGGCTCATGATGGGTATAAGGTTCTTCTGTCCTGTTGAGTTGTTGTCTGAGCGTGGCTGTCAGTTTATGGGCTGTCGTGGATCCCAGTGAGTGGACGCATCTGGCTGTCAGTTCCAAGACATTTTTTATATAAGGTAGTGTTGCTAGTGAGTTAGGTCATGGCATACTTGTCATGTTGCTTGTCTGTTAGGCATCTGCAGATGATGTTGGGGGGATATCTGTTCTTGTCGCATACTCTGTAGAAGTGTTCTTCTTCCCTTCGTAGGTCAGGAGTGCTGCAGTATGTTGTAGCTCTTTTGAACAGCATGTTCAGTTATTGGATGTAGGAATGCAGAGCTGAGGATAAAATCAGATCAGTCCTAACCTAATTGAAGGTGGAACAGGCTGGAAGGGCGGATTGGTCGACTCTTGTTCTTTGTTTATATATACTCCCTAATAGCAGTGTTTCACCAGTCATCAAATTACAGATTCCTGTGATGTCACTCTTGGAATCTTTTTGTTTCATACTCAGCCCCAAATAGAGGTGTTTCTGTCAGGTCTGGCGATCTCCGCTCCTGGAAGGAAGATTAAAAAAGAATGATTGCAGAGCTCTGAGATGCAGATAGTTCTGGGTATTTTAGTGCATGAATTACAAGATGTTGGAATGCAGGGACAGCAGTAATTAAGAAAACTAATACAAAGTTATTGTAGGAAAGTTTATGCTTCAATTGCACGTTGGCAAGACTAAACCTGGAGGAGTGTGATCTCCGTGTTTAAGGAGAATTTAATCACATTGGAAGCACTTCAGCAAAGGTTTAGAGGACTAATTCCTGGAATGGTTGGGTTCTCTGAGATTGGACAAATTAGGCTTGTATCCACTGGAATTTGGAAGAGGAAGTAGTGACTTGGTGAAAAGTATAAAATCTTGTTAGGTCTTGACAAGGTGGATCTAGAAAAGTTTCGTTTTGTAGGAGAGTCTCTAACTAGGTTGTGTTCCTTGAAAATAAGCGGTCACCCATGTAAGCAGGAAATAAGGAGAAAATGTGTCTCTCAGATGGCATGTGTCTTTAGAACATTTTTCATCAAAAGCAAGTGGAATACAGGCCTTTGAGTATTTTTAAGGCAGAGATAGATTCTGGATGTGCAGGATGAAAGCTTATCAGGGGTACATGGAAATGTAGCTTCATAAGTTTAGCCATGATATTTCTGATTGGCCGATTAGCTGACAGGACTGAGTGGCCTAATTTATATTGTGAAAGCATTATTTTCAATGCATTTACTTCAAACGTAGTCATGATTTGGAGGTGCTGGTGTTGGACTGGGGTGTACAAAGTTAAAAATCACACAACACCAGGTTATAGTCCAACAGGTTTAATTGGAAGCACACTAGCTTTCGGAGCGACGCTCCTTCATCAGGTGATAGTGGAGGGTTCAATCCTAACACAGAATTTATAGCAAAAATTTGCAGTGTGATGTAACTGAAGTTATACATTGAAAAATTGATTGTCTGTTAAATCTTTCATCTGTTTTAATACCATGATAGTTTCACTTCTTTCATGTGTAAATCACAAAACCTTTTTTTAAGAAGTTGCATTCTTGGGTTAGCTGTTAACAACGGTGATAGCTAGACAATATGTTGAAGTGTTGGCCCCCTGGGTTCTCTGTCTATGACCTGATGTTTAGATTGATTCTAATCTAAAAAGTAAGAATCAATCTAAATTGATGGGCGGCACGGTGGCACAGTGGTTAGCACTGCTACCTCACAGCACCTGAGACCCGGGTTCAATTACCGCCTCAGGTGACTGACTGTGTGGAGTTTGCACGTTCTCCCCGTGTCTGCGTGGGTTTCCTCCGGGTGCTCTGGTTTCCTCCCACAGTCCAAAGATGTGCGGGTCAGGTGAATTGGCCATGCTAAATTTCCCGTAGTGTTAGGTAAGGGGTAAATGTAGGGGTATGGGTGGGTTTCGCTTCGGCGGGTCGGTGTGGACTTGTTGGGCCGAAGGGCCTGTTTCCACACTGTAAGTCTAATAAATAATAATATTGTCTAGCTATCACCATTGTTAACAGCTAACCCAAGAATGCAACTATTTTTTTAAAAAGGTTTTGTGATTTACACATGAAAGAAGTGAAACTATCATGGTATTAAAACAGATGAAAGATTTAACAGACAATCAATTTTTCAATGTATAACTTCAGTTACATCACACTGTAAATTTTTGCTATAAATTCAGTGTGTTAGGATTGAACCCTCCACAATCACCTGATGAAGGAACATCGCTCCGAAAGCTAGTGTGCTTCCAATTAAACCTGTTGGACTATAACCTGGTGTTGTGTGATCTTTAACTTTTGTACTCCAAAAGTACTTTGGTCATGTATTTAGTACAGTTTTGCATTTAGCCATGTGAGGGCGATCTTGCTTCAAACATTAGAACAGAAAGGCACTGCCATTCACCGTGCAGTTTGTCTAAAAGCTGTCACTGCGAAATTCTAAAATAATCTTAATTTATGCGTGGTTGACTTTGTTGTCCATTTTTAATAGCTCTGAGAAGCCGATGGTTAGCACAACTGAACATCTTACCAGGCCATTTCAAAAAGCAGTCAAAGTTTGATCAGAAAAAAAATGCTTGAAATAGTCAGACAGCATCTATCCATGAAGAGAAATCCTCAAGTTTCAGAATTAGAATTCATTTTTTAAGCAAGAGCAGAAATAGTTAAAGAACACAAATAAAGGTACAGCATCTGGTGGTTTGAAATGTAAGAACAATTATATGTCAATAAGAATGATAATGAAAGACAAAATTGAGTGGTAATAAAGCAAGTAAAGATTAAACGATGAGTATAGATGAGCTGTAAAGGCCATCATCAAGATATATTATCAAGATTTTCTGTCCGAAAAAAATTGGCTTTGATTTGGAATTATTCAGGTCTCAAAGATTATTAAATGTCTCATCAAAAGATGGGGTTTTGTTTCTTGAGCTTCTGTTGACTTTTATTAACGCTGCGTGGGAAATCAGAGAAGGCCGGATTTGGCATGGGCTGGAGAAGTTAAAAAGTAGTATGCAGAAGCTGAGGGTTCTGTTTGTGAACTGAGTTGAGGTGTGAAACCCAGAATGGGCTATCCCAGCTGAACACCTCAGCATGAGGTTTTAGTCCACAGCATGATCCTGAAATTCTGGCCACTTGCCGTAAACTCACAGAGTGATACAGTACAGGAACAGACCCTTGAGTCCAACCAGTCCATGTAGAGCATAATCTCAAACTAAACTTGTCCCATCTGCCTGCTCCTAGCCCATATCAAAGAGTAAAGAAAATTACAGCACAAGAACAGGTCCTTTGGCCCTCCAAGCCTGCACCGATCCAGATCCTTTATCTAAACCTGTTGGCTATTTTCTAAGGATTTGTATCCCTTTGCTTCCTGCCCATTCATGTATCTGTCTAGATACATCTTAAATGATGGTACCCTTTCCTAATCATGTACTTATCTAAGTGGCTTTTAAACATTGTATCTTCATCTGCATTCACCATTTCCCCTGGAAACTCATTCCACATATGAACCACTGTCTGTGTAAGAAAATTGCCCCTCATGCCTTTTTTAAATCTCTCTCTGCTCACCTTAATAAAATGTCCCTTAGTCTTGAAATCCCCCATCCTAGGGAAAGACACCTAGCATTAATTCTCATCCTCACTTACATTGACATCGCTGTGCTCAGTGGGTAACTGTAGGAGGTTTCTTTACCAATATAAAACTCCTGCTAAAACATCTCACTGGTGCCCTGTGAAATTTTCCCAGCTCTCTCCCCAAAAAAAAGGTCCTGAGAAACTTTGGGATCCTCACCTCCTTCCACCAAACTTTTTTAGTTTAGTCAGTTGTGCTCACACACTGCCTAAATGAACAGAGCATTTAAGCGTCTAGATTAGTGTGGTGCTGCAAAAGCACAGAGGGTCAGGCAGCATCCGAGGAACAGGAGAGTCAACGTTTCGGGCAAAAGCCCTTCATCAGGAATGAAGGCAGAGAGCCTCCAGGATAGAGAGATAAATGGGAGGGGGGTGGGGAGAAGGTAGCAAAGAGTACAATAGCTGAATGGGGGTGGGGATGGAGGTGAAGGACCTTCATCCCCACCTATCACCTCCATCCCCACCCCCACCCCCACCCCCACCCCCACCAACCTATTGTACTCTTTGTGCCCACCCCCACCCCCATTTATCTCTCCACCCTGGAGGAGGCTGTCTGTCTTCAGTCCTGATGAAGGGCTTTTGCCCGAAACGTTGATTCTCCTGCTCCTCGGATGCTGCCTGACCTGCTGCGCTTTTCCAGCACCACTCTGATCTAAACTCTGGTTTCCAGCATCTGCAGTCCTCACTATTGCCTAGAGCATTTAAGAGGCTGCATCTGACAGCTCTGAAATTAATATTAATGAAAATGGATAATGGCTTTTCCTTTTTGGCTGATGTAAGTTACTGCCAGTTTAATTATCACTTCAAAGCTCTGGTAATTGTCAGCAGTCTTCTTTTAACTGAATTCAAATCCTTAAACTACCGTTGTGGAAATTGAACACATGGGCTGGAGGCTTTCTACACTGTGGGGTGGGGGTGGGGGTGGGGGGGTGGTGGGTAGAGCATGAAGTAGATATACCATATTGTGATGGAAAACGTGTAAAAGGAAGCCTGCTGAGTTTACATCTGACTTTAAAGGGGAGGCACAGCGTGGTGGGAGGACACTGCAGCTCAGTTCTTCACTGAGGCAATCCCTCTAATTGACACTGACTATAAGGTCTTAGAAAAAGTTTAAATTTCATGGGATTTGACAACCATCAGAACCTTGACAGTACATGGGAGGTGATGGCTGCTTTAATATAGTGGATAGAGCAGTGTGCCTACTGATGGTACCACCAGGAGTGGGACCTTAGCAGTTGTGTGCTCCAAATAAGTGGAAAGGAAGGTGGTATGAGATGGCTGGAGGGGAAGTTAGTGTAACAGGATCTGTCTATTCAGAGTTCCCATCTGATATTGGCATTGTGCACTCAGAAAGAGTAATCTCTGATGGGGAGGAGCAATAAAGTGGGGGAAAGCTTCAGCCCAACAACAAAAACCCAGGGATGAGGAAAAAGGGAAACGATGCAGATGGGACTGAGAGCAACCCCCTGCAGTCAAAGGATGAACCATATTCAGGTGCCTGAGGGACAACGTCACCTGTCATAGGTTTCTGTGCTGTGATAGTGGATGAGCTGAGCCTGATAGTAATAGATCATCCCATTAAACGACAGAGTCTCTGGTTCATTCCAGTGACCTACAGGAGATTTTTGTGAGGTCTTCAAGAATGCAGGGCATCATGCATCAAATTGGTGATGGGCATCCTCTTTCAGAGGGCCAGCCAACACATACCCCTTCCCATCAATATAGAGTCATAGAGCTGTCCAGCATGGAAACAGATCCTTTGGTTCAACTCGTCCATGCCAAACAGATATCCCAACCCAATCTAGTCCCACCTGCCAGAATTTGGCTCATATCCCTCCAAACCCTTCCTATTCATATACCCATTCAGATGCCTTTTAAATGTTGTAGTTGTACCAGCCTCCGCCACATCCTCTGGCAGCTCATTCCAAACATGTATGACCTTCTGCATGAAAAGGTTGTCTCTTAGGTCCCTTTTATATCTTTCCCCTCTCACCTTAATCCAATGCCCTCTAGTTTTGGACTCCCCCACCCCAGGGAACAGACTTTGTTTATTCATCCTATTCATGCTCCTCATGATTTTATAAACCTCTATAAGATCACCCTTCAGCCTCCAATGCTCCAGATAAAACAGTCCCAGCCTATTCAGTCTCCCTATAGTTCAAACCGTCTAACCTTGGCAACGTCCTTGTAAATCTTTTCTGAACCCTTTCGAGTTTCACAATATCCGTCCTGTAGCAGGGAGACCAGAACTGCATGCAATATTCCAAAAATGGCCTCACCAATGTCCTGTACAGCTGCAACATGACTTCCCAACTGCCATACTCAATGCGCTGACCAATAAAGGCAAGCCCACAAAATGCCTGTACCACTATCCTGTCTACCTGCAACTCCACTTTCAAAGAGGTATGAACCTGCACTCCAAGGTCTCTTTGTTCCACAGCACTCCCCACGACCTCACCATAAGTGTGTCAATCTGCCCTGATTTGCCTTTCCAAAATGCAGCTCCTTGCATTTATCTAAATTGAACTTCATCTGCCACTCCTCAGCCCATTGGCCCACCTGATCAAGATCCCGTTGTACTCTGAGGTAACCTTCTTCACTATCTGCTACACCTCCAATTTTGTGTCATCTGCAAATTTACTAACCATACTGCCTATGTTCACAACCAAATCATTTATACAAATGACGAAAGGCAGAGGACCCTAGTAATTGAGACTGGGACATTGCGACTCATTAAGGAAGTGTTACATACTCCTGTGAGGACGCTAAGCATAGGTGCAGAACAAAGCTACAGTTGGTTCTGCTGTAACACGGTAGTTCCATTCTTGTACAATCCCGTAATAGAAATCATAGAATCCCTGTAGTGTGAAAACAGGCCATTTGGCCCAATAAGTCCACACTGACCCTTGGAAGAGTATCGCACCCAGACCCATTCCCATTCCCCTACCCTGTTACTCTGCATTTCCCTTAACCTAGCCTACACATTCCTGAGCCCAATGGGCAATTTAACATGGCCAATCCACTCAACCTGCACAAGATTGGACTGTGGCATGAAACTGGAGAAAACCCATGCAGACACAGTGAGAATGTGCAAACTCCACACAGACAGTCACCTGAGGCTGGAATTGAACCTGGGTCCCTGGTGCTGTGAGGCAGCAGTGCTGACCACTGAGCCACCATGTCACCTGTAATAGCAGCACCATTTAAACTAATGGGGCTGGAATTGCGTTATAACTAATAACGCTTTCGAAGTTTACACTTGCACCTCCTAGCCCATCTGAGATTCAAAGGACTTCGCGGGCGATACAGGCATCTTGTTCACTCGACCAGCAACAATATGCTTTGGAACCAACCAGGACAAAATGCTATCCTACACATGGCAGCATGTAATGAGGTGCTCTTAGTTAATGAGCTCATAGTGAAGAATCCTCCAGAGAAGAATAAGCACAATATGAAGGAATTCCACGTTAATCTTGAGCATGGGAAATTCGGGCTTAAACGTACTGTCTTAAATTTGAATAAGGTAAATTACAGAGGCTTTGGAATACCTGGGCACGGATTTATCTGCCACACTAATAAGGCTTTTATATAGCCGTAATAATTGTGTTATACACATCCAACATCCAGGGAGGAGGAACTGTGAACATATAAGTGTCTTGTTTGGCTGAGTTGAGTTATTACTATTTATTAGTTTGCTGTTGGTTATTATTTATTCAGTTAAATGGTTAGTTGGGTTTTTTATTATATATTTTTGTATATATATTTATACATTTGTACATGAGGGAGAGTTGGATTTTTTAACTTTCTCTTGTGTTTTTTTTGTCCTGTTTTAATTATATTGTTTTGTATTTATTGTAATATTAAAAAATCTATTTTTTTTCAATCAAAGTATATTTTAAAAAACTAGAGAGGTACAAAGACCGGACTGATTGAGGGAGTATGGTAAAAGGTAGTATGATAAATATATTTGAAGTCCTTTAAGGACACAATTCATAACTTTGACCAAGATAGTTTATTGATCAACAAAGCCTGAGAGATGTACAGATCAGCCTCGGTTATCTGAACATCGATTCTCTGAATTTCCGATTGTCCGAACAAGGTCTCAAGGTCCCATATGGCTTCCTTTGTTAACAAACAGATTAGTTATCCGAACAATCAGTTATCCAAACAAAATACTCCCCGCTCATCTTGTTTGGATAATCGAGATTGTTCTGTATACACTATCCGTGCTGAACTAGGGGAGTAAAGGCTGGTATGAAATTGAAAGAAAAGACGAGACATTTTAAATTAATGGCAAGTCATTGGCCAGAAGGTAGGGAATATTTTAGAAGTTGCAAAGCATGAATTTAGAAAAGTAGAAAACAATTGGAATGTGAGAGTAAACAAGCAATAAGGAAAGTGACAATTAGAACTCTGTAAACATGCAAAAACATCTAAAATAAACATCAATCCCTTCGTGAATGAATCTCTGTAATTAATGGGCAACTAGGAAGTGGCAAAGGCTTTAAACAAGTGTTTGTATCTGCCTTCGTGGTAGAAGACAGAAAAGCTATAATAGCCGATCATGAATTACTTCAATTGCGTCATTTTCAGACAGCTGAGAATTTACAAGAACTATAACCGTATATCTGTGTACCACACAATGTCAAAAGCATAATCAGGAGAGGTGGCTCTGTGACATTCTCAAAACAAGTGTGAGATTCGTGTCAGGGTCACTTGGAGCAGTTGCCCTCTCTGAGACAAACTGCCTATTGGGGCAGTAGAATGTTGGCGATCAAATCAACTACCCACCTTTAACACACATTGGACTCCCACAGGATTCAGCTCTCATGTTAGCTCTCTTCAACCTAATTCCAGTGATTTCCTCTCACAACGTCATAGCTCTTTGCATATGTTGGCATATTGGCCCTGTGCTTCCAGGTAAAAGAACATTAGTGCATTGTGGAAACACTTGCTGAAAGGTCTATCCTCCAACCAAACATGACTAAATCTCTTATTTCAGTCTTCCATTTGGGCCAAACAGAGGCCAAGGAAGAACTTCATGTCCAGTTCAGTGGCCAACCATTCTCCCATGACTCAATACCAAAATACATTGGCATTATTCCTGAGTGCACATTGGCCTACAGGCAATGCCTTTAGTAATCTGAAGCCAATTTGAAGACACAAATGTATCTCATGGAAACTGCTAATCCAATCGGATGCAACAGATCCAACATGGTTAGCACTGCTTCACTTCACCTGGTCTGTCCAACAGCGGTATATGGCTATTCACCATGGTGCATGAGCAGCTACATGTGGAAAATATTCATCTCCAGGAATTAATCAAGGTTTTATTTGGAGATGTTGAGAACAAAGGAGTTTCAATAGCTTCCTCTGCTAATAGGTACTGAATCTCCATGTCTGCAGGCAAAGCATTCTCAAAGGATCACAGCCTGACAGGAAACAAAGCATTGATCAGCGTGGTGCTGGAAAAGCACAGCAGGTCAGGCAGCATCCGAGGAGCAGGAAAATAACCTTTTCTGGCAAAAGCCATTCCTGATGAAGGGCTTTTGCCTGAAATGTCGACTTTCCTGCTCCTCGGATGCTGCCTGACCTGCTGTGCTTTTCCAGCACCATGCTAATCTAGACTCTGATCTCCAGCCTTTGCGGTCCTCACTTTCTCCTGGTTGAAATCTTGCAGTCCCTACTAGAATGGAAATGATGTCTGTGGCCATCCAAGTCAGACCAGTGCCCTCAATATTGAGCGTCTGCCTGAAAGATCCAGCTCTAGTGACATCACACCTATTCAAACTGTGTCCAATGAAGCCCTGGAATCGTTTTGTAACCTCAGCATTGAATTATAACAACATTGATATTAATTAAGGTGAAATAATTGTCGAAAATGAAGTGGCAAAAAGAAGCAAGGTATCAGTTAATTGGCCAGTTCACTTGATACTGCTTCCTCCCGGTTGCTGATCCAAACGTGGGAGTATTGCTCACTCACTTCCAGTTCTGGGGTTGACAACTTGGATCTCCTGACAAAATATTGTATCAGAAATGTTCTTCCCAGCCTCTGTATTACAGCCTCTGACTAGTTTGAAGCATGAGGTACCCATTGATGACATTGATTCTCTCCTTGGAAACCCTGCTTTTTGAATAATTTTAATGCTGCTTCTATTTTCTCTCCATAGAGAAGTAAATGTCCTTGATCACAAGTTTGACTTCTACAGCATCTTATTGGAGCTACTTTATGAAGTGCACAAGTGAGTATTAACTGTTTTGAGGATCAGGAGTTAACGCGTACGAAAACAAAGCCTTTATTGACATCTTCATGTATGAACGCCTTAAATGCAGTTTTACAAATCATTTGTGGGTGGCACGGTGACACAGTGGTTAGCACTGCTGCCTCACAGCGCCAGAAACCCAGGTTCAATTCCTGCCTCAGGTGACAGACTGTATGGAGTTTGCACATTCTCCCCGTGTCTGTGTGGGTTTCCTCCGGGTGCTCTGGTTTCCTCCCACAGTCCAAAAATGTGCAGGTCAGGTGAATTGGCCATGCTAAATTGCCTGTAGTGCTAGGTGTAGGGGAATGGGTCTGGTTGGGTGAACGTTGGTGTGGACTTGTTGGGCTGAAAGGCCTGAATCCATACTGTAAATCATGTAATCTAATCTAATCTATTAACATTGATTGAAATTTTGTACGCAGGTTTGTAATGATTCTAATCATACCAATTTGTTGATTGTTATTAATTTGCAAATCAATCAGGATTGACTTTGTAGAATGGATATGTTCAGATTACTCAGAATTTGAAGTAAGTGATAGCATATCAGGGATACATACCAACTATATGTCACACAGATTGAGTATCGATGTGTTTGGGCAGGTTGACTGACGTTTGCGAAAAGCTTGTGTTATTCTTCTTTCCATTATTTCAAAGTGGATGAAGTAAAAATTATGACATAGAGGAGGGGCCTTTCAGCCAATTGAGTCCATGCAAGTTGACAAGATTAACCCATCCTAATCCAACTTCCAGTAATGATCTAAAACACCACAGATACTGGCTCTTCAGACACTGGAGTAATTTTTTAATGAGAGTTAATGCTAAGAGTTTCTGTCACCATCAGTGTTTCAGTTAGTGTTTTCCAGGCTGTTTCCACCTTCAAGTTAAAAATTTGTTTCTTCATCTCTCTTTTAATCCTTCTACCAAATCCATAGTTTTTTTTAAATCTAAACCCAGGGATGAGAACTTTCCATTAATATTATCCTGGGTTGAATATGTGTTGCTGGTTAAAGCACAGCAGGTCAGGCAGCATCCAAGGAACAGGAAATTCGACGTTTCGGGCCAGAGCCCTTCATCAGGATGGGCTCTGATGAAGGGCTCTGGCCCGAAACGTCGAATTTCCTGTTCCTTGGATGCTGCCTGATCTGCTGTGCTTTAACCAGCAACACATTTTCAGCTCTGATCTCCAGCATCTGCAGACCTCACTTTTTACACATTAATATTATCCACCTGCCATCAACCTCATGAGCTTTCACATGTTCCTTCTGTGCTTGATAAATCAGTCTATGCTTCATTCTGTCTTTATCTCATGTTACCATTCTCCATGGGTGGTTTTATAATCGTCTTTCAGCTGACGTTTGGATTAACCCGAGGGATTCTTGTTCGTATTGGCTGGTTAATGAGCTGTGAATACTTCATAAAAACAAAACTTTTGTAAATGTACCTGATCGTGTTCTTGCACCCGAAGAAAACAGTTTAATATAATCAGCTTGAAAGCTCCAAATGAACGTAATTAGTGCAAACACTGAGTGGTGAATAATGGACTCTGGGGTGTGGACAGATTTGTGGGAAGGGCCAGTTTGGAGCACAATGCTTTTAAAGTAGCACAGAAAATTGCAGAATATTGATTAGAGCTGATTGTTACTGTGCTTAAAGATTCCCGACGTTTTCATGTGGCTTCCACTGGCCTCGAAAGAGAATGTGCCACGGAAACTGGAGTTACCGAGTGGGAATTTCTAGTCAATACACTGCAGATGCTGGAAATCTGGAACAAAACTGGAAATTGTGGAAAAATCTGGCAGTCAGGCAGTATGTTACCTTGGAGATTCCATACAGTTGCACCAATTTCTGTGGTACGTTTTGCTTGAGGTCAGAGTAACCCACGTAAAAATGCTCGGAACCTGTAAGTACACAGTGACATTCAGCACAGAGTAGAGAAAAAAATAATACTTCAGTTGTGAACCATTCATCAACATTCCTGCCTTTTGGAGCTCTTCTTGGTAGTGTCTCTTCCTCTGAGCCTGGAGTTTGTGTTTTGCCCGAAATGTCGATGCCCGAATGCTGCCTGACTTGCTGTGCTGTTCTAGCACCACACTCTTGCTTGAGTTCAAGTCCCAACCACTGCAGAGGTGTGTCATAACATCTCTAAACCGGTTGGCAAGAAAATATCGACTCTCCCATCTTTTAGAGCTCTTATGGTGCAGTGGTTGTATTCCTGCTTTTGAGAGAGGAGGCTTGGGTTCAAGTCCCACCTGCTCCAGCGGTCAACAGAGAAAATATAAAAAGAAATTCTGTCTTTTTCCCAGAAAAGACTTTGCCTGCAAGTTAGGAGTTGATTCAGAAGCACGGGTGATTTAGTGGTGCATACAACCATTTCTGGTTGTAAAAGAATATCTTGTCACTCATTTAGTCAGTTCCTGTTTTCCATGAACACTTCATAGATTGTGTATTTTGTGTAAAATGTCCCTTCACCTTGTTTAATTCTTTTCTAAAGGCTGTTCATCAGTGACACCTTGCACTTAAATGAGGGGTACGGACCTGAAATGTTAATTTATCTGCCTAACCTGTTGAGTATATCTGCTAATTCCCGAGTTCCAATAGTTGCAGAAAGAAATGGAATACCTTCAGAAATATGTAAACTTACAAGTGCTTTAAACTCTTTAGTACAAGTGATATTTCAATAAGCAGTACATCACCAAAAGTGACTTGGTAGCACGACTACTGAGTGAGCTGGAGGAGTTCTAAATGAGATTAGCTGCTGACTGGGCATGTCACAGGTAATGACAGAAGCAACAAGAGAGAAAAGCACACTTGACTGTTCATCTTCACTAGTCTACAAATGCACTTCTTCACGATGGTATAATTAGGAGTAATTACCACACCCTAGTCCTTGTCGAAGTAACGTCCCACCTTCACGTTGAAGATACCCATCGTTATGTTGTGTGGCACCATTTCTGTGTTAAATGGGATAGATTAAGAACCGATTCAACAACTCGAGATTGGGTGACCAGAGGTTAGCAGCAGCAGAATTATACTCAACCATTATCTGTAACTTCATGTCCTACCATGTCCTCCCATCCTACCATTATCTCCAAGTGAGGAGATCAACTCCTTGTTCAATGGAGAGTGCAGGATTGCACGCCAAAGGAGCAGAGTAGACATGCCTGGTGAAGTTACAGTAAAAAAACTGTTTGGTCAAGCTAAGCAATCCCAAAACTCACATATTGGATCTGCTATCTGCAGTTCTGCCATGTCCAATAATGAGTGGTGGTGGACAGTTAAACAACTCACTGGTGAAGGAAGCTCTACAAACATGACCATCTTCAATGACGGCAGAGCCCAGTACATCAGTGCAAAAGGCAATGCTCTGCAGCTATCTGACATCAGGAAGCAGCAGAAGGCACTGAAACTACAAAGGCTATGGACTTTGATAACATTGTGCAGTACTATTGAAGACTCATGCTTCTACAACACTGGCCCTTCCCTGATCGCTGCTGGGTTCTGCAAGACCAATTCAACTCCCCACCTCATTACAGCCTTGGTCTAAACATTATCAAACAGTCTGAACCCAACAGAGGAAGTGGGGGTGACTGTCTTTGAGAGCAAGGTAATATTTACCTATGTTCGACTTCAGGAGCACTAGGAAAATTGGAGTAATTGGGAATTAGGGGATACTCTTCCTTGTTTGGAATCATACCTGCACAAAGGGAGAGGGTCATGGTTGTTGGTCAGTCATCTCAGGCACAAACTTGACCACAGTGTTCCTCAGGCTGTATCAACTGTTTTCAGTTGTTTCATCAGTCACCCTCCCTCCATCATGAGGTCAGAGATGGGGATATTCCCTGATGATTGGGAAATGATCAGTATAATTCACAACTCCTCAGGTCCTGATCCAGTCTGGGTCCAAATGCAGCAATGTTCATGCATGGTCAAATCAGTGTAAATAATACTTGAGCCCCACAAATACCAGACAATGACAGTCTCCAACAAGACAGAATTTAACCATCACCCCATGACACCCAGTAGTGTTGCTCATCTGTCAACCTCTGGGAGTTACCACTGACCAGAAACTGGATGTGTGAGATAACTACTGTGGCTACAAGATCAAGCGAGAGGCTGTGAATTTTAAATTCATTTCTTGACTCCCCAAACCTGTCCTTTATCTGCAAGGTACAAGTCAGGATTGAGATGAAGTACTCTCCACTTAACTGAGTGACTGCGGTTCTAAAATACCAGCTAAGACACAACAGCCAACTTGATTGACACTTGATTTTGCCACATTCGATTTTCACTCCCTCTATCAATGATGCATTGCGGCTGAAGAAGATACTGTCTACAAGATGCTCTGCAACAAATCATCAAGATTCCTGACACAACACCTTCCATACTTCTAATCTCTGGAAGGAGTAAGGTAGTAAATATCTGGAAATATCACCCCCGCTAAGTTCCCTTCCAAGCCATTCACCTTTCTGACCTGGAGCTATGTTGTTGTTTCTTACTTGTGCTGGGTCAGAATCCTGGGATTTCCTTTCTAAAGCAATGTGTGTGTACCTGCACCCCAAGGGCTGCAATGGTTCAAGGCAGCATCACATTCTCAAGGGCAATTAAGAATGGGCAATAAATGTTGACCTGACCAGAGAACCCCACAAACCACAAAAGAAGAAAAAAAGAAAGGAATATGTTGAGAGAGTTTAGATATTTTGTTAACACTGTATTGCTTATGCAAATTGTTTGAACCGCTTGGAGTCATCTGTTAATCCGACATGGACTTTGTGTAGCAGAACTGTAGAGGTGTTTCAGTTTACTGAACTATACCTGATATTCAATGTTTGTGATTTAGTTAAGCTTTGAAAGTGCTTCTGTGTTAAGCCTGACTTTGAAATTCCTGTATTGTACCTTGCAATGGCAGAGCAATAACAAGTTGTGGATTTGGGAAGCTACAGAAAAATCATTATTGACAGTGATTGTTTAAATAAGATACAAAACACTTATTGGAACATTTTTATCTTAATGCTTTCTCTTATGAATAGTGTTCTGAGTTAGGCCCAGAAACTTTCCCAAAGGGAATAAAAAGAGATTGATATCTTTAGGTTCAGAGCTGATTAATTCTAACAGTAACAACTTTCATTTCTGTAACATCTTGAATGTAGAAAATCTTCTAAACGGAGCCTTCAGGGTAATTAAACACTAAGCAAAAGGATTGGAAAGTTAGAAATTGTTGCTGTAAAATGTGTGCCTGCATTTTAAATGGTAGCCTGTCCTTTTTCTCTCTCATGCTAATGGAGGTGCAGCATTTTCTTCTTTTAGTTTGGTCTGTATTGAGTCCTCTCTGTGCAGTTAGATTTCTACTGATGCTGAGACTCTGGATACTTTCCGTTACCAGGACTGTGAGGCCCGTCTCACTGTCTTTTATTCTTATTGCTGCCATTCACCATTGCCTGCATTAAGGTGACTGCTCCCTGCTATGCCATGCAAGTCCTCCATGCCCTGATTCTGAAGTCAAATTGAACCTGATCCATGGAAGTAAAATTCAATTTTGACCTCTGAATGAACTGGTAACAAACTCAGTCGTGGCCTTCAGTGACTACTTTGAGTGGTTGTCCCTTCCCCATCTGCTGACCCATTATCGAATCTGGTCTCCTGTTAGGAAGCCGGTATAGTGACTTGAGGGACATATTTCAGTGATTATCCGCTCATGAGCTATCTAACTTCAGCAATGAAAGCCATACCTCTGATGTAGAAATTAAGAACTCTGACTCACTGCCATTGCAAACGAATATCTCTGCTCTGGAATTGTTTCAAGAAATCTGAGTACAATTTATGGTGGCAAACCTACCAGTATTATTTGAATGCCTGGCATTAGAATCAGCAAGATGTACAGATCCTTTGGTCCAACTCATTTATGCCGACCAGATCTTGTTCCATTTTGCCAGCACTTGGCTCGTATCCTTTTAAACCCTTCCTATTCATATACCCATCCAGATGCCTTTAAATTTTGTAATTGTACCAGCCTCTATCACTTCCTCTAGCAGCTAATTTCATACACACGTACCCCTTATGTCCCTTTTTAAATCTTTCACATCTCACCTTAAACCTATGCCCTCTAATTTTGGACTCCCCCAACCCAGGGAAAAGACCCTGTCTATTTACCATATCTATACCTGTCATGATTTTATAAACTTCTATAAGGTCACCCCTCAGCCTCTGATGCTCCAGGGAAAACAGCCCTAACCTGTTCAGCCTCTCCCTATAGCTCAAATCCTCCGACCCTGCTAACATCCTTGTAAATCTTTTCTAAACCCTTTCAAGTTTCACAACATCTTTCTGATAGGGGGGAGACCAGAATTGCACACAATATTCCAAAAGTGCCCTAACCAATGACCTGTACAGCCGCAACATGACCTCCCAACTCCTGTACTCAGTTCTCTGACCAATAAAGGAAAGCATACCAAACGCCTTCTTCACTATCCTATCTACCTGCGACTCCACTTTCAAGGAGCTATGAGCCTGCACTCCAAGGTCTCTTTGTTCAGCAACACTCCCCAGGATCTTACCATTAAGTGTATGAGTCCTGCTCTGACTTGCTTCTCATTTCTCAGCATCAAGCTTGCATTTTTTTGGGATTAACCAAAGGTGTGGATGCTGGGGATCCGAAACAAAAACAGAAATTGCTGGCAAAATTCATCAGAACCTGATGAAGGGTCAAGATAATCAAAGCATTAACTCTGCTTTTCTTCCCACAGATACTGCCAGACCCGCTCAGTCTCGCCAGCAGTTTCTGTTCTTGTTGCATTTTCTAGGGATGAATTTAAAATGCCGAAGTACCTAAGTAAGAATTTATAAGTAGAGATTATGTTCTTCATTGACAAACCCATTCCCCATCTCACCAAGGACTCATGCAGTTTATTTTTACTGAACATTAACTGAATGTTGCAATCATTGACTGAAGTTGATTCTATCCCTGCAAACGGAAACTCCAGGTGTCCGTGATGCTGACCAGATCCCAGATATTCAGAACAAATCTAGCTCTTTACTTTTCATCTCACCTTTGTTTTCTGATGTTTATCACACCATTTGAAATGCCAATCTGTCTCTTTGGAGTAGGGTTGTCGGCATGTTTGTTGTCTGTTTGCTTTACCCATTAGTCAATGGGTTGGAGCTGGGTTTGGTCAGGATTCTGTTTTTAAGACTCTAAACGCGCCCACCCCTCCTGTCCCTGCTGAATCATAGAATCACAGTCATACAGTAATTTGGCACAAAAGCACACCCTTCGGTCCAACCAGTCCATGCCGAATGTAATCCCAAACTAAAATTGTCCCACCTGCCTGTTCCTGCCCATCTCTTGTCAAACCTTTCCTGTTCATGTACTTATGTAAATGTCTTTTAAACATTGCAACTGTGCCAGCATGCATCACTTCCTTTGGCATTTCATTCTCACACATAAACCGTCTTCTGTGTAAAATATTTGCCCCTCGTGTCGTTTTAAAATCTCTCTCTTCTCACCCTTGTCTGGAAATCCCCGAGCTGAGGGAAAAGACGACTAACATTAAACCTCTCATTATTTTATAAACACCATTTTTGAGGTTATCACTCCTTTCCAAATTTAAGCCACAAATTGCTGGAAAATGCAAATTGAAAATTGTGCTTTGATGCCAATGGGAGATTTGGAAAACTCTCACAACTCTTGGCTAGATGTTGTTGGGGAGTTAGTAATGAGTGAATGGCAGGATATGTTTTTGTTCAAATACTGCATTCCAAAATCACTTTCTGAAATAAATATTTTTAATTTGCATTTTTGAGTGTCAAACCAGCTTTGCATTTTGAAAATTATTCCCTGTCAACACTAGCAACAGTGTGGATGGCAGGACTAACTCACAATTACTGCCAAGACTCATTTGAAAACTGTTCTAAAAAAAAATCTCCAAGCCACAGCTCATTACCTGCAAGGGCTAAGAGAGTGGTGCTGGAAAAACACAGCAGGTCATGCAGCATCTGAGGAGCAGGAAAATCGACAATTCAGGCAAAAGCCCCTTCATCAGGAATGAGGCTGGGAGCCTCTGGAGTGGAGAGGTAAATGGGAGGGGAGTGGGGCTGGGGGGAAGGTAGCTGAGAGTGCAATAGGTGGATGGAGGTGGGGATAAAGGTGATAGGTCAGAGAGAAGGGTGGACCGGATAGGTGGGAAGGAAGATGGATGGGTAGGACAGGTCATGAGCTGGAAGGTTGGAACGGGGGTAAGGTGGGGGGAGGGGAAATGAGGAAACTGTGAAATCCACATTGATGTCCTGGGGTTGGAGGGTCCTGAGGCGGAAGATGAGACGTTCTTCCTCCAGGTGTCAGGTGGTGAGGGAGTGGCAGTGGAGGAGGCCCAGGACCTGCATGTCCTTGGCAGAGTTGAAATGTTGGGCTGCGGGGCAGTGGGATTGATTGGTGCGGGTGTCCCAGAGATGTTCCCTAAAGCACTCTGCTAGGAGGCATCCAGTCTCCCCAATGTAGAGGAGACTGCATCGGGAGCAACGGATACAATAAATGACGTGTGTGGGAGTGTAGGTGAAACTTTGACGGATGTGGAAGGCTTCTTTGGGGCCTTGGATGGAAGTGAGGGAGGAGGTGTGGGCGCAGGTTTTGCAATTCCTGTGGTGGCAGGGAAAGGTGCCAAGAGGGGAGGGTGGGTTGTAGGGGGGCGTGGACCTGACCAGGTAGTCATGGAGGGAACGGTCTTTGCAGAGAGTGGATAAGGGTGGGGAGGGAAATATATCCCTGCTGGTGGGGTCCGTTTGGAGGTGGTGGAAATGGTGGAGCATGATGCAATGTAAACAGAGGTTGGTGGGGTGGAAGGTAAGGACTGGGGGAGTTCCGTCCTTGTTGCGGTTGGAGGAGTGGGGTTTGAGGGCGGAGATGCGGGATGTGGATGAGATGTGTTAGAGGGCATCTTTAACCACGTGCGAGGGAAAATTTCAGTCTTTAAAGAAAGAGGCCATCTGGTATGTTCTGTGGTGGAACTGATCCTCCTGGGAGCAGATATGGCAGAGGTGGAGGAATTGGGAATACAGGATAGCATTTTTGCAGGAGACAGGGTGGGAGGAGGTGCAATCCAGGTAGCTGTGGGAGTCGGTGGGTTTGTAGAAAATGTCAGTGTTGAGCTGGTCACCGTTCATGGAGATGGAGATGAGCCCCAGCTATGCCTGTCTCTTTGTTGGCTACGTAGAGCAGTCTGTCTTCCGCAGTTACAGTGGCACCAGTCCCCACCTCTTCCTCTGCTACATTGATGACTGCATCGGCGCCACCTCGTGCTCCCGCGAGGAGGTTGAACAGTTCTTCGACTTCAGCAACACATTCCACTCTTACCTTAAATTCATCTGACACCTCTCTCCCCTTCCTGGACCTCCTGGAATAAAGGTTTCGCTTATGGTCAGATGATGTATTTTAGGTGTGAGACTATGTTTCAAGAATGTTTGTACCTGCCAGACTGGTTTATTTCCAAAGCAGGTTGAACTCAACCTGGATAGTGGAGAGTATTCTATCATACATGTAACTTGTGCCGAGTAGCTGGAGGGCAGGCTTTGGCAAGTTAGAATATGACTCACTAACTGAGAATTCCTAACCACTGACCTGCTGCTGTAACTACACTGTTTATATGGTTGGTCCAGTTAAGTTTCTGGTAACATCTGGTTTCTGGTAACCCCAAGGATATTAATGATGAGGAATTCAGTGACCCTGTTGCCATTGAATGTCAGGTGGAGATGTTCAAATTCTCTCTTGTTGCGAATGGTCGTTGCGTAGCGTTTATGTGACACAAATGTAAATCGCCACTTCACAGACCAAGCCTGAATGTTGTATATGTTGTTCCCCCCCCCACATATGGAAAGCTACTCCTTCAGGATCTGAGAGGTCATGCATGGTACTGAATATTTGCAATCATCAGCACGCATCTCATTATGATATCTTTGTGACAGAGGGAAGGTGATTAAAGCAGTTGAAGACAGTTTGGGAACAATAGTCTGAGGAATCCATGCAGCAATGCCCAAGGGTTGAAATGATTGGCCTGTAAATGACCACAACAATCTTCCTTGATGCCTGGTATGACTTTAACCAATTTTCCCATGATTTCTACAGATTTCAGTTTTGCTTGGTGTTACACTCTGTCAAAAGCTGTCTTGGTGTCATGAGCGGTCATTCTTATCTTAACTTTCAATTAGATTGCGCTTTGATCTTCTACACTGAAGGAAATATATCTTTGCAATAATATGGCACCATACAGATGAACCTGCATTGCACCCCTCCAAGACCAATTTATAATTTGTAAGGTACATTGCCCCAGCAGGAATCCAGCTGTGGTCAAGCTAGTAATTTATGTAAACAGTAGCATAATTCATATCCCTCCATCCCACCCCTTTGTATTCAACATTTTGAGATAAAGGTCACCATTCCACGTCTCTCTTTCATTATTATTAGTATTTGTCGATATCATTCATGATTTCTGAATGATGAAGCCTGGCTGCTAAATCCTTTTGTCCTTAGTTTCTCATCATTTAGGACATACTTCGATCTATGCCTTTTTTAGAGTCGATGTGGATGAATGTTCAGTTTTTTTAAAAAAACACTCAATCTCTTATTTACATTCAATTAACTAATTTTACAGGCATTCAAATGTTACAGTTTTGACATAGCTCTCAAGAAGACATCCCAAGACCAATCCGGACAGTTTGTGAAGTTGGGTTGAAATTTTGTATCCCCCAATCCCAGGAAAAGCAGAACTCCAAGCAGTAGAAGGGCATGGGAGAGGAAGGAGGGGTAGAAGAGTAATAGAGATCATGCCTTCACTGCAGGATCTAATACCAAAGAATTACCTAGAGATGGTTGTGACAAGTGTCTCTCCAGGCAGATAACACTGAACATCTGTGTGTTTGTCACTGAAAACTTTGCACTTAGTAACACTGGATGCAATAGCCTGCCAGTTACTGTCAATGTTTTTGTGACTTTCTATTTCCTTACTTCTGGTTTCTTCCAAAAAACTACTGCAGTCCTTCATAGCAAGTGGCAGCACAAACGGTACTTCCTGTCTTTGCCGGAGCTGGACATATAGTCATCTCATGACAGCTGATGTTTTGAGGGACAGAACACATTGAATTTAAGTACCATCGCTGGATTTTCCCCCAGATGCAGCGAGCCATCCATTGCACCATGTGTCCATCAAGACATGCATTGACTGGTCAGTGAGATCCATCAACAGGTAGAGTTTCTACTTCTTCAATATCCAGCTGCTTTGTTATAACAACAAAAATGCCCTCCATCCATGCACCTGCATCCTCTGCCAGTTCAGGTTCCCTCAGGTCTTCATTCTGACTCTAATGCATTGATGAATCATGACCTATTCCTTAAATGCAACTCCATTCAATGTCCCATAGGAAGCAACAGTTAAAAGCACAGAAGCAATAGAACTAATGCCATCTCTAAAGTAGGGAATCATCGAGCTTCTGAAGGTGCACCTTTGCTGCCTGCTCTAGTCTGGTGATACTTTCCTGGAAGGGTTTTGGTTATTTATGTGGTCTGTTTTCAATACATGGTCCTCCAGAGAGGTATAAAGGCTTCGCCTGAGGCTCACTGAAGATGTTACCTGGTATGATGATGAAACGTCTGGAAATGAACCTCCCAGCTCGGTGAGCAAACCTACATCCAGGTATAAGGATATTGAGGTTCTGGAAAAACCAGCTCTTAGTGAAGATCAGGGAGTAAAAGGGTTGGAGCAAAAAAAAACAGAGAATGATGAAACTGAATGAGAGATGACATCTTTCTGTCATTCTTCAGAAAGATTCTTCTCTCCTTCATGGCCAGGTCTTCACTGAGGAAATAAGACACAGACTTGCTGTCTGGGTGTTAGGGCTCCATCTGTCTTGTGATAGTGTGCAAGACCATTGAATGCTTTCCACAGATTCCTCTCTTAGAGAATCCATTGTATGGATTTTGTGGGATGTCTAAAAGAGTCCTACACCACCTCTGTTCCCAACTCCAGTAACTTTAATTCGACAAGGAACTTTGAGTAAAGGGTTCATCCCAGAGCAAACCTCAACTGTAATTAATTTCCTAATAGAGGCAGGGTTCAGAATTGAAAGCAATCGAGATTCTTCTTTCTGGAATCCATAGTGAAAGAAAAATCAGCCCAGAGAGATGATATTCTATAGTAAAATGACTCTCGTGTCAGATAAAGTTAAAATATGTAAATGTGTAGGTACAATGTGTTATTGTAAGTGGATGTGAACTGAAGCTTGGGGAAGGATATTTGTGGAGCTCATAAGCAGGGTTGTGACAAGGTCTCATCCTGAGAAATGGAAACAGAATGACATCATTCTCACTTTAAATAAAAAAAAAGTATTTTAGACATTGGATATCTGAAATAAAAACAAAGTACTAGAAAAACTCAGCAGATCTGGCAGCATCTATGGAGAGAGAAACAGAGTTGATGTTTCAAGTCTAAAAATGATTTTTCTCTCCACTGATGCTATCAGACCTACTAAGTTTCTACAATACTTTCTGTTTTTATATAGTTATTAGATTTGTTGTATGGGCAAAGTCATAGAAATTTTAGCGCAATACACGTCTTTGGAATGCTGTTTCTGGAATTGACATTCTCAGTTCCATTGTAGGGCAGAAGACCTGTTTTCTGCTCTTTATTGGCTTTGAAAGATCTTTCATCCTTACATCTTTGAACCCAGGGCCATTTCTTACCATTGCAGTTAATCCCGAATCATCCCAATTTTTATTCCAAGTTAAATTAGTTTAGTTTAAGAGATACAAAACTGTTTTAAAACAGGAAGACCCAGCGAAAAAAGCTGCGCTGCAAAGCAGTTGCCAATTAAGAGCTACTTACACTCTTCTGAAGATCGATTAGAGACGCAAAAAAGGCTTGTCATCAAAGTTGGCTGGATCTCTCACCCTTGATATCAGGTATGCAGACACTATCAACCCAGCTCACAAGAAAACTGACTCCTTTGTTTCCTTAATGTTTTAATTTACTGAGTTTTCAATACTTTTATGGGATGTGAGCATCACTATTTGGACCAGTACTTATTGCTTATTTTTAGTTGCCCTTGACAAGGTGATAATGAGATGCCTTCTTGAACTGCTGCAGTTCCTACTCTGTAGGTAGAACATGATACACTTGTCTTTGTTTTATTTCCACCTCCTCATTTTCTGCCTACCTTTTATTTCTGGTTCTGAAGAAGGATCACACCTGAAAGATAAATATGCTTGTTCTCTCTACAATATTGGACTTGCCTGTGGTTTCCAATGTTTACTGTCATCTTTGACTAAAATGTTGATCACACCTCCCTTAATGATTCCTTTACTCATTCATTGTCTGTGTCTCTTGTGTTTGTGCCTTGGGATGTTGTTCAACAGTAAGACAATAAAAATGTCAGTTGCGTATTTGTAACCTACGAACACTGTAATTTGCTTATTTCATGTTTTCAGCCAAAACTTGGCTGCTGTTCTCTGTGTAATCAAGTGCCAGATCTGTAAAATAAACTTGTAGATATTTGCAAGATGAAATACATGTCACAGTATTCTTATTAAGTGGAGGAATCCATGCTAATAAATGTATGTCGTTACAGACCAATAGATGTTTATTACCAGGCAAATCATTTTATGTTTGTGAACTGTCATTAATTTATTTTATAGGAATTAAATTGTGGCCTGACAATAAAATTCAAAGTTGAATATTTTCACTTACCAAACAGCTACTTTATAGTGCAGTCTACCAAGATAATAACATTTGTTATTCCCTGAAGCATTAATATTGGATTTTTGCTGGTAAAATTGAAACTTCAACTTGATGTTATTGACTGTGGAATTTAGTTTTTTCCATCGGTAGTTATCTATTTCAGATGCCATCTATGACACAATTTCTCCCAAATGTCTCATTCTATATTGAGTAATTTGAGACCATCTCAATTACATCCTGGCAATTGAGTTGTGCTGCTATAAACTGAGAGCCTATGGTTCAGTAGTGATTTATTCAGTTATAGAATCAGAGAATCCTTGCAATGTGGATGTAGGCCATTTGGCCCATCGAGTCCATCCTGACCTTTGAAGAACATCTCACCCAGACCAATCCCTAATACCCTATTCCTGTAACCCTGCATTTGTCATGGCTAATCTACCCTATCCTATACATTCCTGGGCAATTTAGCATGGCCAAACCACCTGCACATCCCTGGACTGCAGAAAGAAATGGGAGCATCTGCAGGAAATCCACGCGTACAGGGTGAGAATGTGTAAACTCCACGCAGGCAGTCACCTGGGTAGAATCAGACCTGATGCTGTTAAGGTAGCAGTGCTAATCACTGAGCCAGTATGCCATCCATGATTTCAGTGAGAAAGTATAATTATTTCAAAAAGTAATTGGAAACATTATGTTCTTGGTGGTATACTAAAATTAACATAGCATATTGTGAAATACAGGCTCTGCCCTATTTTTATTGGAAAGGGAAGCCAATATATTGGGAAATCTCTCTTTCAAGTTTGGATTTGAAGTGAACACTTTTTTTCTGGTAGGTAATTCAGAATTTCAGTTCTAAGCTGGAAAATAAAAAGAGAAATTAAAATTTTCTGTCCCAGTAGATATGTGTTTTATGTATACATCGAGAGAAATGTTTTCTCATGAGCAAAATCCCAGAAATGAAACTAATAGGATTCAGGTTTGCATTTGAAATTCACGTTCCTGGTTATTTACGCACGTGACTGCACTCTGGATTTTAATCAGTGGCTGCCATAACTAACCCATACCTACGCAAAAGTTAAAGTTATGGGTGATATGGTTCATTCTCAAACTCTCTTGAAATTTGTGACCTAGATCATGATATTCCATATAGTTTTGTTCTGGCATTGCATTCCATTGCAGTCCTTTGTTCAGTGTTACATTTTCTGCTCAAGAACATTGTACCTTAATTATTTGTCATTGTTTCGGGACCCATTCCCTTTTAAGAAATTAACATCACTGATTGGGTTTCCGCTGGGTTACACACTTTGTGCAATTTAGTCCGAGTCACCCGAACCAGCGTTAAAAATCAAGAAGTTTAATTTGCAAGTACCACCCTAGATGAAGTGAATTGCCATGATGTTTGTTTTTGCTGGTTTTAGGAACATCGCACTGAAAGCTGTCCCCAGCTTACCCCTAAATTAAATAATAAACATAACTTCCTGCCAAATGTGTATTTTGTTCCTGTTCACAGAATGTCTTCAAATTGAATTTGGAAAGACACAAATGTTTCAAGTAGCTTTCAATATTCACAAGCTACTTCTGTGCTTGGCACTGGCTAGTGTACATCAATTAGAGTCATAGAGATGTACAGCATAGAAACAGACCCTTCAGTCCAACCTGTCCATGCCGACCAGATATCCCAACCCAATCTAGTCCCACCTGCCAGCACCCGGCCCATATCCCTCCAAACCCTTCCTATGCATATACCCATCCAAATGCCTCTTAAATGTTGCAATTGTACCAGCCTCCACCACATCCTCTGGCAGCTCATTCCATACACGTAGCACCCTCTGTGTGAAAAAGTTGCCCCTTAGGTCTCTTTTATATCTTTCCCCTCTCACCCTAAACCTATGCCCTCTACTTCTGGACTTCCCCACCCAGGGAAAAGACTTTGTCTATTTATCCTATCCATACCCCTCATAATTTTGTAAACCTCTATAAGGTCACCCCTCAGCCTCTGATGCTCCAGGGAAAACAGCCCTAACCTGTTCAGCCTCTCCCTATAGCTCAAATCCTCCAACCCTGGCAACATCCTAGTAAATCTTTTCTGAACCCTTTCAAGTTTCACAACATCTTTCTGATATGCATGCAATATTCCAACAGTGGCCTAACCAATGTCCTGTACAGCCGCAACATGACCTCCCAACTCCTGTACTCAATACTCTGACCAATAAAGGAAAGCATACCAAACACCTTGTTCACTTTCCTCTCTACCTGCGACTCTACTTTCAATGAGCTTTGAACCTGCACTACATGGTCTCTATGTTCAGCAACACTCCCTAGGACTTTGCCATTAAGTGTATAAGTCCTGCTGTGATTTGCTTTCCCAAAATGCAGCACGATGCATTTATCTGAATTGAACTCCATCTGCCACTTCTCAGCCCATTGGCCCATCTGATCAATATCCTGTTGTAATCTGAGGTAACCTCTTTCGCTGTCCACTATACCTCCAATTTTGGTGTCATCTGCAAACTTACTAACTGTACCTCTTATGCTCGCATCCAAATCATTTATGTAAATGACAAAAAGTAGAGGACCCAGCACTGATCCTTGTGGCACTCCACTGGTCACAGGCCTCCAGTCTGAAAAACAACCCTCCACCACCACCCTCTGTCTTCTACCTTTAAGCCAGTTCTGTATCCAAATGGCTAGTTCTCCCAGTATTCCATGAGATCTAACCTTGCTAATCAGTCTCCCATGGGGAACCTTGTCGAACGCCTTACTGAAGTCCATATAGATCACATCTACTGCTCTGCCCTCATCAATCTTCCTTGTTGTTTCTTCAAAAAACTCAGTCAAGTTTATGAGACATGACTTCCCACGCACAAAGCCATGTTGACTATCCCTAATCAGTCCTTGCCTTTCCAAATACATGTACATTCCCTCCCTCAGGATTCCCTCCAACAACCTGCCGACCACCAATGTCAGGCTCACTGGCTTGTCCTTACCACCCTTCTAAAACAATGGCACCACGTTAACCAATCTCCAGTCTTCCAGCACCTCACCTGTGACTATCGGTGATACAAATATCTCAGCTAGAGGCCCAGCAATCACTTCTGTAGCTTCCCAAAGAGTTCTAGGGTACACCTGATCAGGTCCTGGGGATTTATCTACCTTTACGCATTTCAAGACATCCAGCACTTCCTCTGTAATATGGACATTTTGCAAGATGTCACCACCTATTTCCCTACAATCTATATCTTCCATATCTTTTTCACAGTAAATACTGATGCAAAATACTTGTTTAGTATCTCCCCCATTTTCTGCGCTCCATACAAAGATCACCTTGCTGATCTTTGAGGGGCCCTATTCTCTCCCTAGTTACCCTTTTGTCCTTAATATATTTGTAAAGACCGTTTGGATTCTCATTAATTCTGTTTGCCAAAGTTATCTGAACCTGAGGGGCACCAGTATCCTTGGGGGGAGGTTTGCTAGTGCTCTTTGGGAGGGTTTAAACTAACTCCGCCGGGGCATGGGAACCTGGACTGTAGCTTTAGGGTACAGGACCTTGAGTGTAGGGAGGTTATGAATAATGCAGCGATCTCGAAGGAGGGTGCCTGTAAACAGAAGGGTGGATTGAAGTGTGTATACTTCAATGCCAGAAGTATAAGAAATAAGGTAGGTGAACTTGCAGCGTGGGTTGGTACCTGGGACTTCGATGTTGTGGCCATTACAGAGACGTGGGTAGAACAGGGACAAGAATGGCTGTTGCAGGTTCCAGGGTTTAAATGTTTTAGTAGGATCAGACATAGGGGTAAAAAGGGGGAGGTGTGGCATTACTTGTCAAAGATAGTATTACAGCAGTGGAATGGACGATGGAAGAGGACTTGCCATCTGAGGTAGTTTGGGCTGAGTTTAGAAATAGGAAAGGTGAGGTCACCCTGTTAGGTGTTTTCTACAGGCCTCCTAATAGTCCTAGAGAAGTAGAGGATAATATTGCGAGGATGATTCAGGAAAAGAGTGAAGGTAGCAGGGTGGTTGTTATGGGGGACTTTAACTTCCCAGATATTGACTGGGAGAGCTATAGCTCGAGTTCATTAGATGGGTCGGTGTTTGTCCAATGTGTGCAGGAGGGTTTCCTGACACAATATGTAGACAGGCCAACAAGAGGTGAGGCTATACTGGATTTGGTTCTAGGTAATGAACCAGGCCAGGTGTTAGACTTGGAGGTAGGTGAGCACTTCGGGGACAGTGACCACAACTCGGTGACTTTTACTTTAGTGATGGAGAGGGATAAGTGTGCACTGCAGGGCAAGAGTTATAGCTGGGGGCAGGGAAATTATGATGCAGTGAGGCATGACTTAGGATGTGTGGATTGGAAAAACAGGCTTCAAGAGAAGAACACTAATGAGATGTGGGGATTGTTCAAGGAGCAGCTATTGGGTGTCCTCGATAAGTATGTACCAGTCAGGCATGGTGTAAAGGGCCTTGTGAGGCAGCCGTGGTTTAGTAAGGAATTGGAATCCCTTGTGAAAGGGAAGAAGGCGGCATATGTAAAGATGAGGCGTGAAGGTTCAGTTGGGGTGATAGAGAGTTATAAGGTAGCCAGGAAGGATCTAAAGAGAGAGCTAAGAGAAGCGAGAAGGGGACATGAAAAGTCTTTAGCTGGTAGGATTAGGGAAAACCCAAAGGCTTTCTATAGGTATGTCAGGAATAAAAGGATGACTAGGGTAGGTATCGGTCCAGTCAAGGATAGTAGTGGGAAGTTGTGTGTGGAGGCTGAGGAGATTGGAGAGACACTAAATCAATACTTTTCATCAGTATTCACTCAGGAACAGGACACTGTTGCTGATGTGAATATGGAGTCACAAATGATTAGAATGGATGGCCTGGAAATATGCAGGGAAGAGGTTCTGGGAATATTGGAGAAGATGAAAATAGATAAGTCTCCTGGGCCTGATGGCATTTACCCTAGGATCCTATGGGAAGCTAGGGAGGAGATAGCAGAGCCATTGGCCTGGATTTTTATGTCGTCATTGTCAACGGGAATAGTACCAGAGGACTGGAGGATAGCGAATGTGGTCCCCTTGTTCAAGAAAGGGAGTAGGGATAGCCCTAGTAACTATAGGCCAGTGAGTCTGACTTCAGTGGTGGGCAAAGTCTTAGAGAGAATGGTAAGGGATAAGATTTATGAACATCTGGATAGGAATAACGTGATCAAGGATAGCCAGCATGGTTTTGTGAAGGGCAGGTCGTGCCTCACAAACCTTATTGAGTTCTTTGAGAAGGTGACTAAGGAAGTGGACGAGGGTAAAGCAGTAGATGTTGTGTATATGGATTTTAGTAAGGCGTTCGATAAGGTTCCCCATGGTAGGCTAATGCTAAAACTACGGAGGTATGGCATTGAGGATACATTAGAGGTTTGGATTAGGAATTGGCTGGCTGGAAGGAGACAGAGGGTAGTAGTTGATGGACTATGTTCATCTTGGAGTGCAGTTACTAGCGGTGTACCACAAGGATCTGTTTTGGGACCATTGCTTTTTGTTATCTTTATAAATGATCTAGAGGAAGGGCTTGAAAGCTGGGTAAGCAAGTTTGCGGATGACACAAAAGTCGGTGGAGTTGTGGATAGTGAGGAAGGAAGTGGTAGGTTACAGCGGGATATAGATAAGTTACAGAGCTGGGCAGAAATGTGGCAAATGGAATTCAATGTAGCTAAGTGTGAAGTCATTCACTTTGGTAGGAGTAACAAGAAGATGGATTACTGGGCTAATGGTAGGCTACTTGGTAGTGTGGATGAGCAGAGGGATCTTGGTGTCCATGTACACAGATCTCTGAAAGTTGCCACCCAGGTAAATAGTGCTGTGAGGAAGGCATATGGTGTACTGGGCTTTATTGGTAGAGGAATTGAGTTCCGGAGTCCTGAGGTCATGTTGCAACTGTATAAGACTCTGGTGCGGCCTCATCTGGAGTATTGTGTGCAGTTTTGGTCGCCATACTATAGGAAGGATGTGGAGGCATTGGAACGAGTGCAGAGGAGGTTTACCAGGATGTTGCCTGGAATGGTAGGAAAATCTTATGAGGAAAGGCTGAGGCACTTGGGGCTGTTCTCATTGGAGAAGAGAAGGTTTAGGGGAGATTTGATAGAGGTGTATAAGATGATTAGGGGTTTAGATAGGGTCGACACTGAGAACCTTTTACCGCTAATGGAGTCAGGTGTTACTAGGGGACACAGCTTTAAATTAAGGGGTGGTAGGTATAGGACAGATGTTAGGGGTAGATTCTTTACACAGCGGGTTGTGAGTTCATGGAATGCCCTGCCAGTAGCAGTGGTGAACTCTCCTTCTTTATGGTCATTTAAGCGGGCATTGGATAGGCATTTGGAAGTTATTGGGCTAGCGTAGGTTAGGTAGGATTCGGTCGGCGCAACATCGAGGGCCGAAGGGCCTGTACTGCGCTGTATCTTTTTATGTTCTATGTTCTATGTTCTATCTCATGTCCCCTTCTTGCCCTCCTGATTTCCCCCTTAAGTATACTCCTATTTCCATTATACTCTTCTAAGGATACACTCGATCTATCCTGTCTGTACCTGATATATGCTTCCTTCTTTTTCTTAACTAAACCCTCAATTTCTTTAGTCACCCAGCATTCCCTATACCTACCAGCCGTCCCTTTCACCCTGACAGGAATATACTTTCTCTGGATTCTCGTTATTTAATTTCTGAAGGCTTCCCATTTTCCAGCTGTCCTTTTACCTGCAAACATTTGCCCTCAATCATCTTTTGAAAGCTCTTGCCTAATATCTTCAAAATTGGCCTTTCTCCAATTTAGGACTTTAACTTTTAGATCTGGTCTATCCTTTTCCATCACTATTTTAAATCTAATAGAATTATAGTCGCTGGCCCCAAAGTACTCCCCCAGTGACACCTCAGTCACCTGCCCTGCCTTATTTCCCAAGAGTAGGTCAAGGTTTGCACCTTCTCTCGTAGGTACTGAATCAGTATGTACACACTTAACAAATTCCTCTCCATCTAAACCCTTAACATTAACTGTGTAAATGATTCTGTATAGCTTTTCAAAAATGTTTGTTAACTTGACCAAAACCTTCAAGACAGTAAATTGCGAGGCCTGTCGAAAATACTATACAGATATGGCTGCCTTAACAAGATGATCTTTTCATGATGACTGGTGTGATGCAAACTGTGCCTTATCAGCTGCTTTGCTGTCCCAGAGGCTCCAGTGCTGTTCACCTCCTTCTGTTAACTTTTGAGCTCTGCTGTTGTATGCATGCACTCAAAGCCTTGGACATAGGAGCATAGGTTCAGTTCAGACTCATAGCCTTTTCAATCTCCAAACTTCTATTTGTGATTGGTGTGTTTGTATTCTGAGATCCCTTTGTTTCTTTTTCACGTCTAGACTCTGATATTCCTGAGTAATAAGTGTTCTTACTATTAAATGTACAACCTCACAATTATCTGTAGCGTATTTGCCAAGTAGTTGACTTTTCTGTATGTTTATTCATGCCCTCCTATAATTTGTTTCAGCTCCCTTTACTATTATTAACTAGCCCCACTCCTTCCAATTTTGTATCCTCTGCAATTTTGGAAATGGTATTATGGACCCCAGTTCCAGGTTGTTAGATATACGTTATGTACAACAGTGATCCAAGTGCTGGTCCTCGTGGACACTAATCCCCACCATCCTCTGTTTGAATATCTCCCCTTTGTTCCCACTCACTGCTTTCTGAGTTGGGGCAAGTGAGCAATCCATTTCGTCACTTTTCACTGAAAGGTTAAGCAGCATATAATTTAAAATAAAGGCTATCCTTTTAAATACTTTTTTTTTGTTGAAAAGATGAGGGCTGAACAGCTAATCCTGAGGGATTGACTCTGTTTTGTACCTAAGCACTTGAGTCTCTTTTTTAAAGACTGGTTATTACATTATTGGGGGTGCAATACTTTAATTCTTCTGTGGATAAGTCAACTTGGACTAAGTTTGTGTCGTAAATACTTTGATATGAGTCAGTTCTTCTGTTACCTATTTTCCTTATAGTTTTACTCTACTGCTTTCTAGTCGTTAACCAGTTTTTCTTTTGTTGTACAAATTATTCAAGGGGTGAATACCAAATCTAAAATGAAACAGATTTATTTATTTCTGGGCATGCCGCATGTTTTTTTAATCAGTTATCTGTGAAGACTTCAATATCTGTTATTGTTCGAATCAAATTGATGCTGCCTTGTTTCTCACAGGCAGCTGTTGCAAACTGATCTCTCGGAGTGGTATCCTCTTGAGGTCAAGAATTTTCATTCTTTAATATCTGTAATAGGCCATAGATTGATCATAGTTGTTCGGAACTTTGCTGGTATCCTCCAATTGGGAGAAAAAGTAAAAAAAAAGGCCAAAGGGAGTGAGATTATTTAGATTATTTTGTTTTAAAGAGCTGTCACAGGTGGGATAGGCTGAATAACCACATCTCATGTTGTATTTATCCAGTTTGGCACTAATTTGAAGCTGGTAAATTTTGAGGGAGACCACAGCTGTCAACAGCTGTGTCTTACTTTAAAATAATTTTTGCATAATAAGCAAACCGATTCCTGTGCTATGTCCAAGAGGGGCTAACCTGGTGAAAACTGCTCACCAAAGGAATATAATGCTTAATACTGCGTTTTCTCTGAATTTTAGTGAATAGTCGCACCTGGAAACAAGTGACTAACAACATTGACTTGTTCAAAGGTTCTTTGGGTATTTTCTTTTCATGTTAGATTAGGTTACTTAGATTAGATTACTTACAGTGTGGAAACAGGCCCTTCGGCCCAACAAGTCCACACCGACCCGCCGAAGCGAAACCCACCCATACCCCTACCCTTACATTTGCCCCTTACCATGGCCAATTCACCTGACCTGCACATCTTTGGATTGTGGGAGGAAACCGGAGTACCCGGAGGAAACCCACGCAGACACGGGGAGAACGTGCAAACTCCACACAGTCAGTCGCCTGAGGCGGGAATTGAACCCGGGTCTCTGGCGCTGTGAGGCAGCAGTGCTAACCACTGTGCCACCGTGCCGCCCACATGTTATAGACATGTATCATATGT